>NC_044334.1:0-1250000 GCF_007399415.2 Gopherus evgoodei
TCCTGCTACTTCTGGACCTTTCCAGTTCCTTTTAACATCCAAGGCAGCACTGGGAGTAGCCTCGAGGCCTCCCTCTGAGGTAGTGCCATTTGAATCCCTGTGCTCTAGTGAGGAATTACTGCTGTAGTTCATCTCCATGCTGCAGTTAGAAAGTTGGTCCCCTGAGGAAGAAGCTGGCACAGGCCGACAGTCAGCACCCATCAGAGCGTGTCCATGTGCCAGAAGCTCGTCCTGATGGGGGCCCTCCAGGAGAACGATCGTCCCTCGGTTTGTACCACCAGCATCCCCTACTCGGCAGGGGCTCTTGCTGCGGTAAATATAAGGGTCATAGTCACTGCTCAGAGAACTACGGAAGGTGGAACAGCTCCCATAGACCCCCTGGTTGCTGACCTCTGTACAGTCAACCATGGAATCACTGGAGGAGCAGTGGCATTGACCAGAACTACTGCTGCTGCTGTCACTGCCTGGGCAGTCAGCCAGGTAACCACTGCACACTGAGCGGTGACCATGATAGCAGCTGAAACTGGAGGTGCTGCCACTCTCCAAGCGGGAGGAGGGCACTACATGTACCACAGGAGGGAACAGCATGCTGCCACCAGGCTGGAAGGCACGGGAGGGACCCTTTGAGGCAATGCCTGCTGGAGGCTGTCCATCTTGCTCAGGGTAGCTAAGGCCTTGGAAATAGTAGTGCTGGTACATGGTCTCATACTGGGAAAAACAAGCTGCTTTGGAGAAATTACGTCCATTGAACTTGGCCCTTCGGAAGGTATGAGCTGGAGAATAAGCTCTGTGCTCCAGGCCACAGCGATGTGTGTTCAAGGCATGATCCAAGTGAACAGGCTGGTAATTTTGGATGTAAGCAGGGGACTGTGCTGGATACAGGCTCTGCTCACCATGCCTGTCCACTGTAAGTACCGTGATGGGATTTCCATGGGGGTCCATGCTAGTGCGGGTGGGATATGCAGTTATTTGGCTGGTCCTGTGCACTCGGCCAGGATAATGAACTGGCAGAATCACCCTCTGCTGCCGGCTGCGCACTGGGTTGGTGGATTCCAAACATACCGGGCCTGGGTTTCCCTTCTTTTGTTCTGGATGGGGAGAAAAACAAACAAACAGTGTGTCCTGGAAATGCAGCCACTCTGCTGAGGGTTTGTTACCTGGCAGACTGCAACAGTGAGTAGAAGTGCCAGCCTGCTCCGGAGAAGTGACACAATCAACACAAGCACACGTGCCCAGAAGTTCTTTGAAACACCTGGGTCTATTGGCCAGGGGAGGAACAGAAGTGATTTCAGCTTCTTCCTCTGCGTAGGCAAAGATGCTGCCTACTCAGCATTCCCAACCCTCTGGGTTAGTAACACTCACCTCTACCCAACTTTTTTCATTCTTCTTGCAAATTATTTAAACGGAAAATGTTTGAAAGTCAATGAAAACCACATTCTATGTCGCTGCACAGAGGAATCCAGGAATTTTACAACTTCCTCCCAAATACCAGCTGCTTTTAATTAATTTGCTTTTCTTCGTATTTCCCCATATAAATACAGTGAACTTGGGTGAATTTTATTTGTGCTTCTTTTCTACAGGCTGATAGATGCTGCACTCTGGTGAGCATGTGCCCAGGAATATGGCAGGAAAGTGTTCTGGCTGTTTTAAGACACGGGGTCACTCTCAAAGAAATGTACTTAATTGACCTCTATTACCGGCTGGCATAATTGAAGGAAGTACCAGGATTGTATTACAATACAGACCAATCACTGAAGAGATTTTCCTAGGAATGTATAGAAATACACAATTTCCCCTCCATCCAGAGAGCTGAGAAGTTCAGAAATGGCGCTATTTTGGTGTGTGCATTTGAAGGGTAACACTTACCTATAATGTTATGGCGGCAGTGGGGGCAAGTATGATGCTGCAGCAGCCAGGGATCCACACATTTTTTGTGGAATCTGTGAGTGCAGGGAATCACCCGCAACTCCTGTTGGGGGGAAAGAAAATTAGAAGACTCTTCCTAAAAAGGCACGAATATTCGCAACCCACATCTAATTGTTCTGGCTTAGCTACATATCAGGTCAATTCCCAGCCCCTTGCTGGAAGAGGAGAGGAAAAGCCACCAACCTCTGTTAACAAATAACTAAGAGCATAGTGGCTGGAGAGATTTTTTGTTGATCCATATGGTGAGCATCTCCATGCTCAGCAACCCTGTTGCGCTCATTTTCCTGTTGCAGCCTGTCCTCCTCTCAAGCTACTCTTCCCTCTGAAGCCTCTAGCCTACCTCCAGCAGCACCGAAGAGTTTGAGTTAGGTTTTGTGCTTTGTCTGACAGTGTTCCCAAGGGCCACATTCAGTGCATCCTTGACTGTTGTGCACGTGCAGCACTGAGTTACTGCAGCAGTTATTTTATTTTTTCATGTCTAACAAAGGGTGTATTTTTTATTTGAGGGGAAAAACATTTTAAAAAAGGCAGTGTCTTTTTTTATCCAGTGTCTTCTAACTTCATGCTGAGATTTTAGATTGTCCCTTCCCTTTGGGACATGCTCTTTGATTCATTCTCCTCCTTAGTTCCTCTGAGTGTTGTCATAGGGGAAACGGCAGCCGGGCACCTTTCATTATGGCACTAACACGGATGGAGGCTGAGAGGTAAGAAGTCATTTTCTGCACCTTTGAGCTTCTTCCAAGGTATTTCCTCTGTAAGGATGTGAGACAATGATTTGGTGAACCTCTCATGTAAAATGGTTAGGGCCTAAGTGTATTTAATGGATCATACATACACACGTATCACATATGAGCTAGTAGAATATATATATATATAAGCAAATGCATACTCAATATAAATGTAGGCCTAGTTTAGTTTGGTTCATCAGATCTTTGAATAATCCTTTTTTGGGAAGAAGTGCAAAACAAAGTTTTTGGCTTACTAAGTATCTTGTTATTTCACTCCTTGGAATGCCTCTGATTTGGGTATGAGGTTCCAAGGATGAAGAAAGAATGCAAGATTACGATGACCCAGCCAAATATAATCAGGGTAAACACAGGAAGTCCCCAATGTCTCTGTCAAATATTAAGATTGATAGTTTTGTTACTGTTAATAAATAGGTAAGTTATACAATTTATGGTGTAAGGCAGAATCTTGTATTTGGTCATAAAACATCAGTTCAGAGGAGTGGGGTGTTTGATACAAGGTCTTGGGTATAAAAGAATGTACTCAGACTTAAGTCTTTGCCTTTGTTTGTGTACAGCCTTGTTGGTATATCCTCAGTCAGTTCATTGGCTGCCATCTTCAATTGATTACTGGGGTGTGGCACTTTGTACATATTCGGAAATAACCCTGTCCCTTGGATGGGAACTCTGGAATTAGCAGTGTTTTTGCCTGCAACAGCTAGCAGTGGTTTTCTGCTTTGCTAGATTTGTAAAGTAACCTATAGATCTGAAAATATCCTTACATCCTGATCTTATTTCTTATCTCACTCTTTAAAAGCAGCCCACGCATCAAGAGTGCAGTTTCTAGAGCAACACTTTACTGCTCTCTGGGAATGACTTTGCCTTTGATGGCACATTCTGAAGCAGAACAACAAGATCTTACAAACTGCTTTGCTGAGGCTGCTTATACTTTGGCCTTACCTTCAGCCGAACAAAAACTGAAGCTATGTACCAGCCAGCTCCTCAGCAAACTTTCTCAAGAACCATCAATAAGCTTGGAAGATACCACACTTCAAGCTGACAAACAGTTTACTTATCTTGGCAGCATGTTAAACAATGAAGTGCAAATCAATCACAGAGTGGATATGTGAATTAAGTCAGTGCATCATATGGTCGCCTTTATCACTAAATCTGGAAGCAACATGGAATCTGTTTACAGATGCAAATCTAGATCTATAATACTATTGTCCTCATGATATTGGTCTACAGGTATATTAAAAAGCTTGGAAGTTTCAACTTATAACACCTACAATGACTACTGGGCACCAAATGGCAGGATCAGGTGTCCTACACAGAAGTCTTAGTGCAAGCTGGTTTGGCTGGTATTGAGGGTCATTAGATTTTGATTTGTTATCAACTGAGATGGACTGATTATGTAATTTGTATACCTGAGACCCATTTATCAAAACAAATTCTGTATATGAATTAAGATCTAGCAACAACAGGCATGGAGTGCAGATGAAACACTTCTAAAGATGCTCAAACAAAATCTGGAACCAAGAAATATTTGTGACTCGATCTTCGAGCATTACATGGTGCCAGGCTGTCAGGGTGGATGTCTATGACTTTGATAAGAACTGCTTTGCACAGCCTGGAGCACAGTGCCATGTATGAAAACATGCAGCTCTATCAACATAACTAGACAAATGGCTCTGTGGTCAGTGCAGTCATTGTTTTTCTTCCTGAATGAGCCTACGGAGCTATGAGATGACCCATTCATACAAAATGTAATTGCTGACGTAGTCCTTGAAATCAGGGTGACCAAGGTCCAGACTCCAGAGAAAATAATAAAAAAAAAAAAACCAATAAGTAAATAAAGAGATTTCGGGGTCCACTCAAAAGCATCTGGCAGCCCACATTTGGCCCCTGGTGCATCTATTAACTATACCTGGTCTATGAGATCCAGTTTTGGAGAAGGAGACCTCCCTACATTTTCAGCTGGATGCAATCAACACTGCCACACCTCCTACCCACTGATCCCCACTCTTGGTTCATGTGCCAACAAATACCCATTAGGTGACAACCATGCCAAAACTGGCCCAGCAGCATTAGCCAACCAGGTTAGAGAAACTGCTTTCTTTTACCTCCCCATCGATGTATTTCTCCAGGCAGATGGCACAGTCAGAGGTTGAACTGCTGCTTAGTGTGTCCAGAGCTCCACAGCTTCCTTCACGGTGACCCTTATTTTTGGACTTGAACTTCCTGGTTTCCATCTTTTCCAGTGCCTGCACTGCAAGCCTGTTCATGGAATTCTACAATATAAAACACAATGTTGCTGCTTGAGGGATTGAGGCAATTGGAATAGCAGAAAAATAATGCTGTTCCTAACAATTAACATCTGTAACCATATCTCCTCAGGCTGAGATGGGTGTCAAGTCTCATAAGCTAAGCAGATCCTGATTAGGCTTCTCTCTCTGTGGGAGACACTTTGGAAATGACATACGCTACAGGGAGGAGCGTGGGTGATCAACTTAACACTGACCTAAACATTCTCTGTGCAAACACAGTCCTAACCAGTTAAAAAACAAAAACATAAAACCAACCAACCAAAACCTATGCGTGTGAGAGCACGCACATGCATGGCACTTGGCGAGAAGTAGTTTTCCAAACCTGAAAAAAAATGAGCAAAACTGATTGAGAGGAAAAATTTAAACAGAAAAATGTGAGTGATAATTGGGAATTGTTTAAGAATATTTTATTTTGCTAGATCCCCAAAACACCTACAGCTCTACAATCACAAAAGACGACTTTCTTCAATTAAAAAGCCACTCTGACTAAAAAGAGGAATGAAAGCACCGCTACAAAATAAAAATATATATATTTAGCAAATAAGGAAATTGATAGCAACAACTATAAACAGAAATGGATAAAAGTCAAAAGTGCCAAGGAAAAAAAAGTCTTTGGATAGTAGGGTTAAGGACAATAAAAAGGAACAATGAAACAGAAAAAACACAACAACCTAGTAATAAGTGTTACGAGAAGTGGTAAAATTGTCAACACTGAATCAGAAAAGGCAAGTATTCAAAGACGAACTTTTGTTCTCTATTTGGAGAAAAAGACCAAAGACAACATACTTTCTACTTCTACAGTAACTAGGCAAGATGTTATACAGCATCTATTAAAAGACAGACAGACAGACAGACAGACAGACAGAGGTCATTTAGACCCAGTTGTCTCAATTCCTTGGTAAGCTGGGCTCACTTCAAAGTTAAGACTGCATGTCTGTCACAGATCATGAATTCTGTGTTTCTGTGACCTCTGCACTGGCCAGTGCGGCTGGCTCTGGGGCTGAGGCAGTCTCAGGCTACAAACATACCCACACCCTGCAGCAGCAGTAGTTTGGGTGTGGGAGAGGGCACAGGACTGGGGCTGGGGTGCATAGCAGCGCTTTCCTCAGGAGGGCTCCCCAGAAGCAACTGGCATGTGTTTGCAGTTCCTGGGCGGAGGGGCTCTGCGTGCTGCCCCTGCCTGCAGGCACCTCTTCTCCGCAGCTTCCACTGGCTGCAGTTCCCAGGTAATGGGTACTGTGGAGCAGTCGCTCATGGCAGGGGCAGCATGCGGAGCCCCCTTAGCCTTCCCTCCCTTTAGGAGCTGCAGGGACATGCCACTTCTGGGGAGCCATGTGGAGCCAGGTAGGGAGCCCGCCAGCCCTGCCAACCCTCCCATCCCAACACCAGTGGGGGTTCCAGGCCACACGCCCCACCCTGCAGCCCCTGTGGTCCCCCAGCCCAAGTTTTAGTTAGGGGTATATAGTACAAGTCATGGACAGGTCATGGGCAGTGAATTTTAGCTTACTGCCCACGACCTGTCCATGACTTACTAAAAATACCTGTGACTGAAACGTAGCCTTATTCAAAGTACATGTGCTGTAATTCAGCAAAATACAAGTTCATACATCTAGGAAGAAATAACGTAGGTTACAAACATAGAATGGAAGAATGTATTCTGGAAAGCATGGACTCAGAAGAATTTAGGGGTCAAAATGGACAACCTACTGAACTGTGTACCTGTGGGATGCAGTGGCTAAGAGAGCTAAGATGTATGTATAAAAGCAGAAGAATGATGACTAGGAGCAGGAAGATGGTACCATCTGAGTATATGCAACTGGTGAAACCATTACTGAAAAAGGTGTCTGGATCCAGATCCACCTTTCAAAAAGGATGTTGAAAAACTGCAAAGTGGTCAGACAAGAGTTTCAAGAATGATCTGAGGTCTGGAAAATTTGCCTTAGACAGTGAGAAGGTAAGAAGATCAGTCTGTTTGGTTGACCCAAGAGAAGATAAGAGCTGACATTATTGAGGTGGTTTATAAGCACTTATGTGAGGAGAAAATTTTAGATAGTACAGGGCTTTTCAATCTCACAAACAAAGGCATAACAGGATCCAATGGCTGGAAGTTGAAGCAAGAAAACAAATGTGTACCTTATTTCCAGTCTGAATTTAACTGCGAGGGTAATTACCATTACAACATGTTAAGGGATTTGGTGGATTCTCCATCATGTGAAATATTTAAATCAAGATTGAATGTCTTTCTAAAAGACCTGCTTTAGCTCAGCCAGATGATATGGCCACGATACAGGAATTAATGGGTAAAATTCTACGGCCTGTGTTGTGAAGGAAGTTGTACTAGATGATGATATGCTTCCTTGTGGTTTTTAAATCTCCATCTGCGACCCAGTATGGGATATACTCTTTTATAGGTCAGTGCAGACCTAAGTTCCCTCTAAGCTGTGCAGCGGGCTATCAAGTGCCACACATGCGGGCGGGAGTGGCACCTTTCCCCCAGCCCCAGAGCTGCTGTTGTGAGAGAAGGCTGGGGGAAGCCCTCTCTCCATGTTGTAGCCCTGAGGCAGCCTGCATCCCAAACTGCTCATCCCCGGCCTCACTCCAGAGCCTGAACCCCTGCCAAAGCCCTGCCCCCATCCCACTCTACCCCTCTGCCCCAGCCCTGAGCCCCCTCCAGCACCCCAAGCCCCTCATCCCCAGCCCCACTCCCGAGCCTGACCCCTAGTCGGAGCCCTTCCCGCCCCCCTGCCCCCGCACTCCAACCCTCTGCCCCAGCCCTTGGCCCCACCCCCACCATACATCACCTTCATATTGGTAACCATTACAAAATTCATTCCACACATTAATGTAAATAATTACAGGAAACATTAGTGCAGACCCCAATGCCCCAACATAGTGTTAACAAGATGACTCAGCAGAGAGAACTTTCCAACGTGTGTCAGTATTGACTGTAATGCTCCATCAGGGTGCTATAGGTCAATGGTTCTCAACCAGGGTATGCATACCCCTGGGGGTATGCCGAGGTCTTCCAGGGAGTACATCAACTCATCTAGATATTTGCCTAGTTTTACACAAGCTACATGAAAAGCAGTAGCGAAGTCAGTACAAACTAAAATTTCATACAAGGACTTCTTTATACCACTCTATATACTATGCAGTGAAATGTACGTACAATATTTATACTCCAATCAATGTATGTTATAATTATATGGTAAAAATCAGCAAGTAAGCAATTTTTCAATAATAGTGTGCTGTGACACATCTGTATGTTTATGTCTGACTTTGTTAGCAAGTAGTATTTAAGTGAGGTGAAAATTGGGGGTATGCAAGACAAGTTAGACTCCTGAAAAGGGTACCGTAATCTGGAAAGGTTGAGAGGCGAGCCACTGCTCTAGGCCCTGTGATCTGAAAGACTGCCTATAGCATAAGATGAAAAATAAATGTGAGGATTAAATATCCTTTGGCACTCTTTATGAGGTTTGCAATGCTGGACAATGCCAACTCAGATAATTACATACTGCTTCCCTACAGTTCAAATTGTAGGTTTATTTGAATACAGAATTTATCCTTTTCCCTTCTAGTATCCCTGCTTTTCAGTGTTGTAGGTCCAGAACGCCTGGTGAGTCCCATCACAGAGGTGAGGGTTAAAGGAGTTCTATGATTAAACAATTGTTTGGCCTCCTTCCAGATGAAAGGCCCAATATACATGCAGGGGAATTACAGGACAGATGACAAATACAAACTGCAGGGAACTTTAGCATCTGATTGTTACACTGTTGTCCTGCTCAGCCTTCCTGTCAGATAGCTTAGATCCTCTGAATCTCTGTTCCCAGGATGATTCCTAATCAGGCTTCTTTCCTTGAAATCTTTTCCCTCTAGGAATCAAGGGAAATTTTCATTAAAAGAAAGCTGCCTCTCCTGTTCTTCTTTAATTCCAGATGGAAATCTTGAGGGTCCACATACTATACACCCAACAAGCTTGGAACCTGCTTTGAAGCCACTATCCTTTTTTAGAATCCATCAACACCACTCCAATCAGCTTCTCTCCCTTATCCACTTGGGAATAACAGTTTCTGTAGCACTCCCAACCCAAGGATCAACAGATTGAGCACAGCAGAGTCTAGCAGGTCTCTTAGTAAAGTTCCACACCTTTTCAAAGTGCCATGCATCTTTGGATAGTACCCTTTTCCCAAAGATTGTTTTTCCAGACAGTGAACCCTTCTCTCTCTTCAACAGCACTGACCCAACTCTCTAGAAGGTAGAGGCAGCAATCAGAGTGCAAAATAAGTATCATTATTGATCCCCAGCTCAGGCAGCTCTTACCTGACTACGTCGCTGCTTCAGTTTGATCTTGACAAGAAGAATGAGGCAAACGAGAGAGACCACCACAAAAAAGGCGAGGAAAATCCCCATGTCAAAGTACTCTGTGGGTTGCTGAAGATGACAGAAGAAATTTAACTTACCTCCCCAGGCAGATCACATTCAAATCCATTGCTATGCCCTTCAAATCCATTTCCCCCTTCTCTAATTTCTTGATAATTATGATTTCCATGAATGCCCTGTGGGCAAGAACCACATTGGTGGAAAAATCCACTGCATATGTTAGCCTCTCTCTTGACCTGAGAGCCCTGATGCATGAGCCAGAATCTTAAGTCAATATCACTGAGTGAGGTCAATTAATATTATTTTATAAAATTCCATGTACTTAATAGTCAGGGGTGTCCTTTACATGCAGGGATATGGCAAACAATCTGAAATAAAAAAAAATGGGAGGAAGTCACATTTGTCGCAGGAACGTAAGTATGCGATGGGACACAGTTATGACCAGCCTTAGAGTATAAGGTTTACAGCAGCTCTGAACTCAATGTTGGTTCTACAAACAACAAGTTTCACCAGAGTGAATCACAGTTACCAACAGCTCCAATGGGTTTTTGGTATAATTCTATTTTTGAAGCAAGTAAAATCAACATATCTGAGTCCTCAGGAAAGTATCGATTGCTCAAATGAGTCATGCTTTCTAATACAGCTGATGCTTTAGGAATACAGTAAAAATGAACTAGAAACCTGGTCTACACAAATTTTTATAAAAACGAGGAGTCCGGTGGTACCTTAAAGACTAACAAATTTATTTGGGCATAAGCTTTCATGGGTTAAAACCCCACTTCTTCAGATGCATCAGGCTGTCAGATGCAGTTTGTTTTTTACCCACAAAAGCTTATGCCCAATAAATCTGTTAGTCTTTAAGGTGCCACTGGACTCCTAGTTGTTTTTGTGGATACAGACTAACAGGCTACTCCTCTGTAACTTTGCACTGATTTTTATGTTCCCTTTTCTCATATAAACTACATGTAGGAAGTGTTCAAGATGTCTTGGGAACATCCACTCTAGATTGGAAAGAGAATAAAGTCTCAGATTTCTTTGTTAATCCATGTGTGAAAAATGCAGTCAAGAAATGTTCATTAACATCAGACAGACTGCTTTCCTGGGGGTAGAATACAATTATTAGCTGCTTTTTTTTTTTAAATGTTTTGTTTTCTTTATTAATGGACCATTATAATACAAAAAACAAACACACACAAAATTCCCTGTGTAATAAATATAGGACCCAGGCTGTGAACCTCCTCCTTAGCACTGGTGAGATGTTACTCACTTAGGAAATCCCATGGAAGTCAATGATACTTTCTGAGTGAGTAACTAACTGTTCTCCAGTCAGCAATCATGGAAAGCATCACACTACATGTTATCAAATCAATGCTATTTAAAAGGTGCTGCATGAAGCAACAGCAACACAATCCCCACTGCCCACTAAGCCTCACCCGTGGGGGCCGGTGCTGAATCCTTGCTCGTGCCACTTTCTGCTTGTTAACTATGTTCATCAGTTTGACAGCATCAGCCCCCTTCACATACACCACTGGCCTCTTCAAAGGGTCTTCTGAGCCCTGGTTCAGCTAGATGAGAACACAGTAAAATTCCATTAAACAGATTTATTTCAGATCTCTCTTTTCAAGAGAAGGAGAGAAGACCATGGGTGAATGAAGATAGCACTAGATACACCACTTGTCCTTCTGTAGTGCATCCTTTCATCCGAGAATTTCAAAACACTTTACAAACATAAAATTAAGTTAAAAACTTGAGTTAAAATTAGACCTGTCCATTAATCGCAGTTAACTCATGTGACTGACTAAAAAATTAATCATAATTAAAAAAATTAATCGTGATTGATCAGTTTTAATTGTGCTGTTCAACAACAGAATATCAATTGAAATTTATTAAGTATTTGTGGATGTTTTTCTACATTTTCAAATATACTGATTTCAATTACAACACAGAATGCAAAGTCCACAGTGCTCACTTATTTATTACAAATATTTGCACTGTAAAAATGATAAATGAAAGAAATATTTTTAATTCACTTCATACAACTACTATAGCGCAATCTCTTTATTGTGAAAGTGCAACTTACAAATCTAGATTTTTTTTTGGTTACATAACTGCACTCAAAAACAAAACATAAAACTTTAGAGCCTACAAGTCCATTCAGTCATACTACTTGTTCAGCCAATCGCTCAAACAAGTTTGTTTACATTTACAGGAGATAATGCTGCTCGCTTCTTGTTTACAACGTCACCTGAAAGTGAGAACAGGTGTTTGCATAGGCCAATGGGAGCTTTGGGGGAGGTAGCCCCAGGCAAGGGCAGTGCACACAGCCCTCTGACACCCCCCTACTCCCAGGGCCGCAGGAACATGATGTGGGCTGTTTCCAGGAGCGGGGCAGGGCCAGGGAAGGCAAGGACCCTGCCTTAACGCGGGGCGCTGCTGCCGCTCCAGGTAAGCGGCGTGGGGCTGGAGCCTGCACCCCAACCCCCTGCCCTGAGCCTCCTCCAGCATTCCATGCCCCCTCTCCACACTCCAACCCCCTGCCCTGAGCCCCTGCCTGCACCTCACATCCCTCCTGCACCCCAACCCCTTGCCCTGAGCACCTTCCTGCATCCTGCACCACCTCCTGCACCCCAACCTTCTGCCTTACAGTCATGGCCCTGCATGCAATTTCCTCACCCAGATGTGGCCCTCAGGCCAAAAAGTTTGCCCACCCCTGTTATAGAATATCTACGCAGCACACATTTCATCAGCAAAATTCAAGCTCCTAGCTTACGAGACCTTTGACTTATGAGCTAATAAGTTCTTCCGTCTTCAACAGCAGAGCTTGTAAACTCACTGATACAGTTATTTGGCTTCTAATGCTTACTTGAACCAACAGGTACACACTTGGGTCTTAATCTGCAAAGAATTATTCATGTGTGTAGTCAAACTGACAGTTTGAATTTACCAAAAATGTCTTCATGTAATGAAGGAATCCTCTCTAATCTAGAGACTAACTTGAAGCGTCAACCACAGCCACAAGCATAGTTGAAACTCAGAATTTTGGCACACAAACTGCTTCCTCTATAAGTGTCCTGGGACCACTGCACAGACCTACTTGAGATCCTTTCAAAGTATTAAATCTTAGCAATCTCTAAGCGTATATTACGTATCAGAGTGGGGAAAGGTCTAGACTAGAGGATTCCTCTGTTACAAGATGACATATATGCAGTAAATTCAAAAGGTCTAATCTGACACAGAAGAACCATGGGATAGATAAAGTCACAAGGCATGACCAGAAGGGGACAGAGATGCAGCTATCCTTGTAACTGCTACACCCTTACACACTTATTTTCCCCTCAAAGGAAATTTTCTGGGTCTGACTCACCCTGGAAATTATCCCCTAGGAATTCAAGTATTCTGTTCAATTTTAAAGATGAGGGAACAAAAATCTAACATTGATTCTCAGCCTGAGAGTCACAATCCTGAGAGAGCCTCAAACAGGTCAAAAGGTTATAGACATCCTCCATTTTTTTTTAAGTGATTGGATGGGAGAGGGTCCCCAGACTTTTCTGTTGTAACAAGGGTTCACAGTCCAGATAGGTCAGGTGTTCCCAGCCTATTCCATGGTCACACAGCCTAGTGCCAGGAAGAAGCACTCGTGACAAATCACAGGTCAAGGAGAACACTTGCTTAGCCTTGAGGGGTGACAAGCAATTTGGTCTCAGAACTTGTGACTTTTGCTCATTAACCTGTGTCAGGAGGTGACACAGGAATAGCTACATGCGGAGCTGCACAAGCCAAATTATAGTTCCCTTTAAGTGATGGCTAGGAGCAGGAGGCAAGCTTGTAACAAATAACGGGACAGAAAAAAAATGTGGCCCTTCTCTTCTATACATAATGTGCAGGCTGAGACAGAATAAAATGACTGATCAACTTAGCAGGTGTTTGCACAGAAGGATTCTTTGTTTAGAGTTTGCAGGCTCTGACATTGAGAGCTTATCCATTAAATCTAGCCTTGCAGGATATGATCAAAGGAAGCCTTAGGATAGTAAAAAAAAAAAAGAAAAACAACCTTTGCAGCAAGCTCTTCTTTTTCTTTTCTCTCAGGATGGGGGAGATGGAAGAGGGAGTTCTCTTCCTTAGATTACTGCTGCAAACCTGGATCATGGCTTTTAGTCAGGACAAGGCTTTAGATGTGAAGGCACAGGATGCACAGGGTGTCAAAGTTCCTTTTAAGTAACTGCTGTAAATACATTCTTTCACTAAGGATCTCTGAGACCGCTATATGGGGAGAGCCAAATTTATCCCACTTTTCACTGATTAAAAAAACCAAACCAAATAGTGTAGCATATATGCTGGTATGTTTCTACCAGGCATTCTGCACTCACTACCTCATCCTTGCTTTCCTTTTTCTTGAGGGAGAAATACTAGCAGAGAAGTCATGGCACTGAGTTCTCGCTTAATGCCAACATCTTATATACTTTCAAGACAAGTTAATTAATATCCCTTATACCAAGTGCTCCAGAGCACAAGCCCAAGTCTGCAGAAGAGAAGTCAGAGGAAGAAGGGGATTCATTTTTCTACAAAGACGACTACTTATCTGGAGGCTCTCAGAAGCTTTCCAAAAAATTTTATTAGGATGTATTGGAAGTCACCTTTTCCTTAGGAGAGTAGCTCAAGGACGAAAGGGAAGAATTTGAGGGGGGTCACTTAGATCCATGCTCAGGAGCTATCCCCAGGGCTCACCAGACTGGTTTGATGAGAAAGTGGATGGCTCGACAAAGAAGAGGCAGGTGCAGACTCACCTTATATCTTTAAAGCACTGACCAGGGGCTGTAACGTGACTACACATGAATCATCACATTAAGGAAACCAGTGTCTTCAGGTGGAGTAATATCCCTGAAAGGAATGATTCCAAGGCACTGGGGGTCACAGTTGTCAAGGGTAGTAGTGCTGAATTTGGTGATGGGCATTTGGGGCAGTGGATTTGATGGCCCAGCCATCTTGCAAGTATAGGGCAGATTCCCTTTGAGCAGATTCTTAGCACACGTCCCACAGGCCCTAGTTCTGTCCATGTCTGTACTAGATATCGTGCCACTTTCCCCTGGAACCTGACTGCTCCCTTTCCTGAAGTGAAGAACTGACTTCAGTCCATGATCCACCGCTGCAGGACTCCTCCTGGTCACCAGTGACCTCCCACAGGGCCGCTGCTCGCTCTTTTTGTGCTACCATGTCTGCATCCAGGTCACACCACTACCCCTGCTGGCCCAGGGATGGGGAAAAATAAGAAGATCGGGAGAGTAGAGAAAGGAGGCCTGTCAACGGAACCCAAGGGTGGGGGGCTAAATCCTCAAGATCAGAGTGGAGCTAGTTAGAAGCTGTGTGCTGTTGCACAGAAGCAGCAGACTGGGCCTATGAGGAGGCAGTTGGAAGGTTTATTTAGGAAGAGCAGTTTAGGCACTAACACTCAGAGTTTCACTTGTTCCTGTAGCCAGTCAGTTTCCACACTAGAGGATTCCTTCCATGTGTGAAAAATCAAGAATTAATCATGCAAATAAATGTTGCAGAATCAGGGCCTAAGCTACATGCAAGTGATCTGTTTTAATATTTTACACCTCCACTTGCAGATAGTCTCTAAGATACATGCTCTGTACTCAATTTTCAAACATGTTTCTTCCAGAATTGAAACCAGCTCTTTCAAACCTAATCATGCAGGCTTTCAACCACGAGGACTATACACAGGCCAATTTAAATTTTCATACTGGAGCTATTTTTGTCGTAGCCCTGTTCAAAAAAGCAGTTAGAATTCTTTTCCACACTTGTAAAAGTATTTTCCTGCTCCCATAACTCAGAACTGGCTGAAGAGATTTTGCTCAAACTTCCCACAAAAACACAATCCTACCCTCCCAAAGTGAATACAAGTGACACACAAAACTAACTCCACTAGCAAGAGGCAAAGCCTGGAAAATGTCAGTCCAAAAAGTGAGAAAACAGGGGTGTAAAACAGAAAATATTTTGCAACCTAAACTGCAGTGGCTGCTGCTAGTGGGCACTACACTGAAGCATCCCCTCCACCCTGTACACCAAATACCCTCCCTTTGAGATGAGGGGGTAAAGGGAGCATCCTGGACAACACAGAGATAGATTACAACAGTGTCTTAAAAAAAAAGTAGTGAAAAGGCTGAGGTGGTATTCAGTGCGTGTGTGTGCTGTGCAAAGGGAAGTACTCACATCTCCCCTTTCCGGGGACATTACCTCTTTCACCGGAAAGAAGAATCAATAGAAATGGAGCAGATTAAAAAGTTGGAAACAATACAGACTTCTCTGGCTTTCCCATTCTCCACCACCCTCTGTCAGGGTACTTGCTTGAAGAGGGGGAGGGAAAAACTCAAACACCACATCCCCAGAGAGAAGAGCAGGTGTGTCTATTCTAGGACAACTCTATTATGAGAGCAAAGAACACAGCTCACAATTCAGAGTTTGGTGTACAGCAGCCCTAACAGTGAGGGTAAAGCTCATACAGACTGGGATAAGTCTGGGCTCGCTACTTTGTACCTGGTCAATGGCATCTGGGTTTTCAGAAACATCAAAGATGACAGCTGTGGCTCCTCGCTGAACTGCCCGCTTTGCCTGCAATGAGAAAAAGATAATGCCCCTTTAACACCTCCCAAAAGGGAAATGTCCCCCCTGCTCCCTACCTCTTCCCATCCCAGCAACCAGTGATGCTTCTAGGCATAAGCAGACTAAGCATGCTTAGGGCCCTGAGCAGCTCAGGAGGCCCTCTATTTGCGCGTGTGCACATGTCTGTGTGTTCCTGCTTTGGGCCCCGAAGGGGCTCGCACTGCCTCTGCCAGCAGCAGCCTGCTCTCTTTCACTTTCACATGCTAGGCAGGAAGTAAACATGATTAAAATGGTTTTTATTTCCATATAATCAGAAGGCAAATACAAAGGCAGGGATAACTGAATCTCTAGTGCAGGGAGTAACCAACCGCTCCAGGGCATCCATGGTGCCCTTCCCAGCCCCCCTCAGTCTCAGATGAGAGTTAAACTTTTACCACTTTTTTAAACATTTCTTAGAACTGAAAGAATTAAGTAACTAAGAGAGAAAAGCCCTCTCTCCAGATCACATAGGAGGGAGGAAGTGCTGTGGGGCTCTATTAGAAAATCTTTTCTGCAGTGAGGAAGAGGAAAAAGGGTTCACCATTGGCAAGCATAAAAGGAGACTCAGGGCCATTAAACATGCCATCTTTAAAGTCTCCTAAATCCATTCTCTCTGCAGTCATGACAAATTCTGTCCAGTGAGACTCGGATTGTGTGTTCCCCAGACGTTTTGAAAAGACATTGCTATGTCTGTCCACTAGAGGTCAGTCTTACTGCATGCAGATCTCCACTCAGAAAAGATCAATTCTATTTGATTTGTGAAGGGTTTATACCAGGTGTTGGCAACCTTTCAGAAGTGCTGTGCCGAGTCTTCACTTATTCACTCTAAGTTAAGGTTTCACGTGCCAGTAATACACTTTAATGTTTTTAGAAGGTCTCCTTCTATAAGTCTATAATATATAACTAACCTATTGTTGTATGTAAAGTAAATAAGGTTTTTAAAATGTTTAAGCAGCTTCATTTAAAATTAAATTAAAATATAGAGCCCCCCCGGACCGGTCTCCAGGACCTGGACAATGCGAGTGCCACTGAAAACCAGCTTGCGTGCTGCCTTCGGCACTCGTGCCATAGGTTGCCTACTTCTGGTTTATACCAAGGGACCATAATTCAGAACTGGGAGTGACCAAGAGCCAGCCAGGGACACTGGTATGTATTAAAATCCTCTGGGATAGTGAAATGGGAGCTGCAGGCACCTTTCACTGCAGCGTCTGTAAGTGTATCTGCAACCTCTACTGAAATGTTGTCCTGTAACTTCCTACCGCAAAACAATTGTCACTGAATCATCACAACTAGCACTACACCTCCAATTAAAAAAAAAACCAACAGGAGTCCTTGTGGCACCTTAGAAACTAACAAAGTTTATTTGGGCACACGCTTTTGTGGGCTAAAACCCACTTCATCGGATGCATGCAGTGGAAAATACAGTAGGAAAAATATAAAAACACACACACACACACACACACACACACACACACACACACACACACACACACACACAGAGAGATACACACACACCCCCATGAAAAAATGGGTGTTGCCATACCAACTCTAACGAGACTAATCAATTAAGGTGGGCTATCATCAGCAGGAGAAAAAAAACTTTTGTTGCGATAATCAAGATGGCCCATTTCAAACAGTTGACAAGAAGGTATGAGTAACAGTAGGGGAAAAATTAGCACGGGGAAATAATTTTTACTTTGTGTAATGACCCATTCACTCCCAGTCTTTATTCAAGCCTAATTTAATGGTGGACAGTTTGCAAATTAATTCCAGTTCTATAGTTTCTTGTTGGAGTCTGTTTCTGAAGTGTTTTTGTTGGAGAACTGCAACTTTTAGGTCTGTAACTGAGTGACCAGGAAGGTTGAAGTGTTCAACTGGTTTTTGAATATTATAATTCTTGACGTCTGATTTGTGTCCATTTATTCTTTTGCATATCGACTGTCTGGTTTGGCCAATATACATGGCAAAGGGGCATTGCTGGCACATGGCGGCATATATTACATTGGTAGATATGGAGGTGAACGAGCTCCTGATGGCATGGCTGATGTGATTAGGTCCTAGGATGGTGTCCCTTGAATAGATGTGGACAGAGCTGGCAACGGGCTTTGTTGCAAGGATAGGTTCCTGGGTTAGTGTTTTTGTTGCGTGGTGTGTAGTTGCTGGTTAGTATTTGTTTCAGGTTGGGGGGCTGTCTGTAAGCAAGGACTCGCTTGTCTCCCAGGGTCAGTGAGAGTGAGGGTTCATCCTTCAGGATAGGTTGTAGATCTTTGATGATGCACTGGAGAGGTTTTAGTTGGGGACTGAAGGTGATGGCTAGTGGCGTTCTGTTACTTTCTTTGTTGGGCCTGTCCTGGAGGGGTGACTTCTGGGTATTCTTCTGGCTCTGTCAATCTGTTTCTTCAGTTCAGCAGGTGGGTTTTGTAGTTTAAGAATGCTTGATAGAGATATTGTAGCTGTTTCTCTCTCTGTCTGAGGGATTGGAGCAAATGCAGTCATATCTTAGAGCTTCGCTGTAGACAATGGATCGTGTGATGTGGTCTGGATGAAAGCTGGAGGCATGTAGGTAAGTATAGCCGTCAGTAGGTTTCCAGTATAGGGTAGTGTTTTTGTGACCATCGCTTATTAGCACTGTAGTGTCCAGGAAGTGGATTTCTTGTGTGGACTGGTTCAGGCTGAGGTGGGATGGAAATTGCTGAAATCATGGAATTCCTAAAGGGCTTCTTTTCCCTGGGTCCAGATGATGAAGATGTTGTCAGTGTAGCGCAAGTAGAGTAGGGGCATTCGGGGACGCATCCATGAAAACAGAGAAATCACAGGGCCCTAACCCTTTGTAGAGAGAACAATGCAGCATGTGTTTAAATCCAATAGGAAATAAATAGATGGTACAAACATCCCTGTTACGGGGTAATATTGATGTTTTACCACAAGAAACAAAATTGGCTGCAAGTGTGAAGGACTAACTGGTCATTTTCTCTGCTCCATTCTCTCTTTATTGTTTTCATTTAAAACCTAATAAAGCACATCAGACAGCACCTGAGGGAAAGCAGCTCCCAGACAGGGTCTCTGCCTCAGCCCAGCAAATATTTATCTCCTTTGAAGTCAGAACACCTGGCTAATAGCTAATAGCTGTTGGGAATGAAGTGCTAAAAGGAATCTGATCTAGTAAAGCTCTTCTTCTCTGCCATGGAGATGTGCCAGTGAAGTGGCAACTCACCCGGTATTGCCCAGAAGGGTTCTCTCACAGATGCCCTGCACTTGCTCAAGTGTTGCAGGCATGTAGACTTTAGAGCCTGTTAGAAAGCAGTTCTTTCTCAGTGGGCAGATGTGAAGAGCTTTTGATCTCTGGAGATTATTATACTTTTAAAGTATGTCTGGGTTTGGATCATTTTGCACAGAATGGTGAACAAGCAAGTTTACAGTAGATAACCCAAAAATTACCAAACACACAGTCTGGTCACTCATTACTATCCTGCAGCACAGAATCATAGAAGTTAGAGGCCACTTGGACTCTGAAAGAGCATCCATACAGAGGTTCAATGCAGTTTAATTAATCCACTTTAAATTCACTGCTTTAGCTAATCTAAATTACATTTCCTGAGGTCTCTGTGTAGACAAGCTCTTATTCATAGGTTTTTCTCTATAGCAATTTAGTTAACAGGAGTATTCCGCAGATTTGAGAAATTTATAATTAGATCCTGAGACTCATCAGGTATAATTTTGGGTTGCCTCATCTTGACTTGTTCTCTCACAATACACGCTAAAGAACAAAAAGGCCCAGCAGCTCTTGAATGTCAAACTCTTACACCTGTATTTTCTGTAAGCTGAAGATGACAAAGAACCACAATGCCTCCAGCTACTAGCATCTGGGTACTTGTGGGACACCACACAACCTTGCGGCATATTTCCAGAGAGCATGTTACAATATCCACTGCGTATTGCAGCATTAGCGCACCACTGCAATTGCAAGCTCCTCTTCCATAGAGGAATAAAAGGCTCAGCACAGCAACCCAACTGGTATTTTCTAGGCTGGCTGGCATGAGGCTTGGGGGAATCAAAGGATGTTACAGCTACATGAAGGGCAACTGTCATACAGCAGAGGAAGCTGAGAAATGCTGCTGCATTAGTCCACAAAGCAGCACCTACTGACAGAGCTGCTGAGCAATGGTGCCATAAGTCCTACCACTTTGCCAAGAAGATTAGAACAGCTGACATCCTGACTTGGGTGCCCCCACCCCAGCTCCAACTTCCCTGCATAAACTTGAATGCACTCAGCTCATTAAAGAAAGTGAGTCTCAAACATATCACAATATCAGCTTTAATTCCTAACCTTAATAGTGGTATCAGGAGCATAAGTAGCATAAGACCGCAGCTCCGGTTCAGGAGATATTAATGCACTTTACATGCCCTAAGCACTACACAGACTTAATAGATAACATACAACATTATGTTGCAACTACAGCAGGAGAGACCAAGCCCACTGGTCCCAGTAAAATACAAAATGTAGGCTATTATATGAGAGAGATCTGGTTGTAGACAAGCCAATCATGGAAACTGGGATTAAATAAATGCCACTACCTATTTCTGCAGCAAACTTGCTTGGCTAGTTTCACTGTAGACAATTATAACCAAGCAAGGCAGGATTTTGCTAGGCCCCAAGTAAAAGGCAGAAAACTCAACTTTACTTTTAATTCTCACTTGTCACTTTTTCCCTTTCTCCACCCTTGTTATTCCTATTTCCATAAAGGTGGCCACACAAGCACAAGGCTAACAAGCATGCTGGTCAGCTACTGTTCCCTGAAGCATGAGTCAAAAGTATGACACAAGTAACCCTTCATCAGTCTACAGACTAAGGATTGGAAGCCCTGTCTCAGAAAAGTGCCCTGTTTTCAAACTGAAACTTTTCATTCCAAAGGAAAATTACCTCTAACACCCCCCCACACAAAAGGTTGAAACGGTGAGGGACAGCACAGCAGTCACTTCAAAGACTGGACACTGTTTTCTTTGGCTTTGTTTAGATTCTGATCAGAAGGGTGAAAACAGACCAAACGTGTGAACTAAGCTATTACAGAGTCTGACTCATTACATCTCCACAGACACTAAGATCAAGTCTCTGACCAAGTTACCAACTTAAAGTAACCACAAGAAGCAGATTAGAAAGGGGGGTTCTCCTCACAGTAAATATAAAGGAAGTGTAATTCAGTTCGACAATGAGATATGAAAGCTTCAGATGTGGAAATATAAGCGGGTGTTAGAGCGGAATTGGGTGGGGGCGGAGTGCTTTACACATACAATACACATGCATACGCTATGGATCCCATTCCAGCATTCTGCTCAGCTCCACTTTCCATAATTTAGTTGCAGCTTGGCCTGACCTTCCAGGTTTCCCTGGCAAGAGATCAAAGAGCAGAAGCCACAAACACACCACAGAAAGCAGTCAGTCTCTCTCTCTCCCCCCGCCCGCTCCCCCCACGCCTCCACAGCAGCCTCTCCCCTTCTGGTCCCTTCCCCCCCGTTTTTAAAATCACAGCACTTTGTTGAGAAGCAAGCGAGTGTGAGCAGGCAGGGGCCTGAACACAGGCCTTTTCTTCACCTGATTTTCAGCTCTTTCCCTTAACTCTGTGAAGGTAACTCAGCAAGAGAAACCTTTGCACCTGCACTGCAGGAGAGGGAGGAACAGGCAGCTGCATGTCTTCCACTCCACAATAATAAAGAGAACTCTTGAAAGTTGTGGTGCAAAGCCTCATTGCTTCCACAAAGGCCTCTCTCCCCACTCCTCAAAAACATCTTTTTGGATAATTAAAAGTCATTAAACCTTTGAAAGTTTCCTATCTGCTGCTTACTCAGAGCCCTCCTGCTTACTGAAGATGCAATTTAAGCCTAACTTAAGAAAATACTACTTCATAAAGTGCCTTTCTGCATTAAAAATAAATAAAGTATCAGTTAATGTTTAAAGACTACTTGTTACTCTTAAAAAAAAATGTAGCAGCCAAAAGGTAAACCAAGAAGAAAGGTATAAGCTGAAAAAGGTAGGAGGTTGGGAGGGTACTGCACAGAGGTTATAACAGGGGTTACCAACCTTTCAGAAGTGGTGTCCCGAGTCTTTTTATTCACTCTAATTTAAGGCTTCGCATGCCAGTAATACATTAACATTTTTAGGTCTCTTTCTATAAGACTATAATATATAACCGAACAATTGTGGTATGTAAAGTAAATAAATTTTTTCAAATGTTTAAGAAGCTTCATTTAAAATTAAATTAAAATGCAGAGCCCCAGACCGGTGGCCAGGACCCAGCTTGCATGTCGCCTTCCGCACGCATGCCATAGGTTGCCTACCCCGGATTATAATATGCAGAGTCAAACAGCAACACATTTCCTTAAGTCTCAATTCCCACACAAATGACTTTGGCAAAGTGAAGCTACATTGCAGATGCATATCCATGTTTGAACCTATGCTACTTATCAAGAGCATTAGAGTTAAAAACAAGAAATAGCCCCCCTTTCCTCCTCCCAAAAGTTAGAACCCTCAGAAACAGAATTACTGTTCTAGCTATCAAACAAGGTACCAAACCTTAACTCTACCTTGTAGAGCGAGCAAGCCTCCCATGTTCCTCTATCTGCATGTGGCGTATGAAAAATGTATACATCACAGAAACTGGATTAAGATCTGGTTATTATACATGTCTGCCAAAGCAAGTATGATATCTGGCACCATTCTAACTTTTGCCATTTTAAAAAAAGAGCTCTAATTTAATTATTTGAGCATTTGCATGGTTGCACATAGAGATATGCTAGCTCTGTGTATATGTATAACAACATTTGGGTACTTGGCTGCCACATGGAATCATAGCTCCTTTCAGGCTTAAGCCCTAAGCACCTGAGATACTGACTACTCTCTGCTCCTGGTAGGAATGGGCCATTAATGAAGACTGGGGAATAACTGCCTTCGGCATTCTGTGTGTCTAAGCAGGAATCTGTAAAGTTCTTCTACATCTCACTAGAATAAATAAAAAACCATAAACGTCACAGTCATCTTATGAATAAGATTTAGGAATGATCTACCTGGAAAAGTCAGGTCACTTGGTGTCTTGCTTGACAAACTGAACCTTAAATTCACCATTTCCTGGTATTCAATTTTTTTTTTTTTTTGGAGGGCGGGAGAGAGGAGAGTAAGGGGACGTTATTTAGGTCTGTGGAGTTTTGGGGTTTATTTTTTTTTAAACTCCAATATTCTCATGAGATAATACACATTCACACAACTGGTTTGGGCTTGCAACCCTAACTCCACCATAAAACTTTGTCTTAGCATCATTAAAAAAAACGCACCAAAGGCCCATTGGACAGGAGCCATTTCCAGCAAACCCAAGGAAGCTAACAAGAGGGGAGGCCTAACCGAGCAAAGATCTGGGATAGGGAGGATGAGAAAGTGGGGCAAAAGTCTCCTCTTTGCCAAAGAATGTAAGGTAGGAACTGTGGTGCAGAGTTATCTCCACACAATCTCTGTAGGCCCTTGGATCTGTGGAAGGGCAGGGCCATCTGTACAGAGGCCCTGTACTCTTGCCACTGGCTCTGGCCACTAGTCAGACTCAACATCCTGATGGCGGCTGACTTGGGTCCCCAAAAAGGGGGAGGGTCTGCAGATCAGTTGATATAGCCTGCAAGCTGGTATTACTTTTCCCATGAACTTCCACAGAACTTGAATGGGGGTAATGTGCCTGTTCTCCAACCCTGTCAACCCTATCTCTACCTCTCCCCAGCACTGACCCCAGTCCACATTGAGGAGGGAGCCCTCTATAAGGTCTGGGCTGGAATGCCGCTGCAAAAGGAGCTGAAGTCCTGCACATGGATTAAGAGGGGTGTAATGTGACATTTGATAGAAATGCACTTGCTGTATAAGAATGTAGCAAGAAAACTATGCACCATCTTAGTTGAGTAGGGCACAGTCATGCCTCAAGATGGGGTCCAGAAGCTTAGGGACCATTTACACAGCCGTTCCTGTGCTTGTCCTATACCTTAATTAATTGTAAGAACGCAGCCCCAGGGAGGAAGAGGAAGTCAGAACCCAGGTACAGAGGAAAAGCCGTTAAGGGTTTGATTTTCAGAGATGCCAAGTATTTATGGCCACTCTCTGGCCAGTTAGTTTCAGCAGAATCCCATTTATAACTCTGTTTATTGATCACAAGTTCACACAATGAATAGGGTGGAGGTAGCAGAGAGCATCTCTGATAGTCACAGGTGACATCAATCTGCCATACAGAAATAGCTTATACCAGGGGTAGTCAATAGGCAGACCATGGCCTAAATTCATATTGCCAGATGCCGTTGAATGGACCTCTAAATCTTTTTATTTACTTATTATTGTTGTTATTTTCTTGAGCAAGAAATTTGGACCTTGACAAAAAATAATTGACGACCTATGGCCTACACTTCTCACAATCTGACTGGGAAAAACATGGTCTTTGGGAGCCTTTAGAGAAGGTAGAGTGCAGGTTTGTGGCCATTCACAGCACTGTAATATTATAGAGTGATTCAGGCCGGGTGAACAGCCTACTAATGAAGGGAAAAAAAAGACCTATCTTGTTAATTAGCAATAATGGCAAGGAAAATGCAGATGACATTGTTCAGAAGAGTTTAATGATGATTTTGTAGCAATGCCATGAAGCTTCTGCCAGCAGCTAGTGATATAGGTTGCATTCCAACATCCTTCCTAACCCTTCTTTTTTCAGCTGCTTATAAACAGATTCAACAAATTCCATTTGGACTGAAATTTTCTCTATTCTTGGTTCCAACCACAACAAATTTTTCTGAAAGTATGAGCAAAATCAATGCAGCTATTCTGCATTGACAGTGTGTAAGCCCCTCTTCCCCTACCCCCCATACTTCCTGCTTTTCTGAGAAAATATTTGTATTCCTCATGAATAAAAAAAAGTAAAATTAACTAGTTTAGTACTTTCAATATTAGGATCATTTAAAGGCCCATTGGACAGTAGATTCTTCTACTTGTTTTTCTGCCTTTGTTGAAGGCCCATCAACACCTCAATGGTTAAAGATGCCTCAGGTAATGAATGCCACTCCAATTTAGCATAAGCCTGGCAACTGTACGCTGCAATTTAGCAGTACTTTTGTCCTGAAGAAGCACAAAAGAAAATAAAAAGGAAAAATCCACTGTCTTGTTCATTAATGGTACTATATAAAACACAATAGTAGCTGGCAATGCTGGAAAGTTAAGGGTTAGAAATCAAGCACTCGAACGTCAAATCATAAAAGCTAAAGGTTCTACTGCAACCCATTAGAACTCATCTCATATGGAACCCAGACCAGTATCAATTAACTTAACAAAACCAAAATATTCTCCAAAATAAAACCATCCTCTAGGTCAGTGATCCTCAGACCCCAGTGGTTCAGGAGTCAAATTAGCAATCTCCATTACCCAGAAGAGCCATAGTAGTGTGAATTTTTTCATTTATTATGGTACTTTTGTATATTTTAATTCCCCCGTCAAATAAGTTAATAATTTAGTGCAAGATAACTTAATTGGTTAATAACATAACAGCATCCCAATTGGTTAATAATTAAATCACATCGTGTTTTAATATTACATGCTGCAAAGAGACACAGGAAACACATTAAAAAGCCACTTGCGGCTCGCAAACTGCAGTCTGAGTATTACTGCTCTAGGTCATTTAGTACATTCTTCCTGATTATTGCTGTATATTTAGGGTAGAATTCTCTTTTCAACTACATTGGTGTAAATCCAGAGTTACTCCTCTGATTTCAATGAAACTACTGTGGATTTACACGAGTATCTGAACAGACTCCATCCCTTAGAACTGTAAGACCCCTGGGACAAACCTCTTTATTCCTTTGTGTTGGGAAGAACACATTGTCAGCATGTAAACAAATTACTAACAACATTAACTAAGCCACTTTACACAGATGTATAATTTTCTATTCCTGTTTTCCATCGTAACTGAACATGTCAGCCTCTTTAAGGAGACTCACTGCTGTCGAGTCACTCTGTCCTTTAAGGAAAAGGAATTGTAGGTGATTCAGTTGCCAGGCATACTCAATAATAGGGAGGAACTGGCAGGCGAACCAGCTGAGAAGAACCCAAGGAATAGCTGAGA
Organism: Gopherus evgoodei; assembly: GCF_007399415.2. Taxonomy (NCBI): domain Eukaryota; kingdom Metazoa; phylum Chordata; order Testudines; family Testudinidae; genus Gopherus; species Gopherus evgoodei. Next base: position 26,122 of record NC_044334.1, read on the forward strand.
GAAATCTGCAAGGACTGGGAGGGGCTGGAAAGCTCTCCAGTCATACAGCCCTGGTCTAGGACTGACTGATCCCACAGGAAGTGGACCAGAAAAGGAAGAAAAAAGTGGTTTGGAGTGAAGGGGATATGTTGCTCCACCATTCACACTAGAACCCAGAGATGAGTGACAGGCCAGAATCCCCTAAATTGGAGCAGCACGATCAAGAGGGACAAGCAGATGCCCCCAGTAGAAGGAGAAAGGAATATTGTGTCTGAGCACTTAGTGATGGCCGACAGTCTGAGTCCAACCAGGACTGAGGGACCAGAGAGAGCAAAGGCAAAAGGCAGACTGTTTTGTTTGGACTGGTGATTTTGTTGATCCCAGAAGGAGGACAGGGGGAGCAAGCCACCTGTTTCAAGATATTGATATAGAACGGTTCACCTCTAGATGTCTGGTTTAAATCCAGCACAGTCTGGTAATGAGTAAAAGTTATTACCATCTGATGGTGGTTCAGTGTGCCATGTAAAGAGAGTTAATGGATCTCAGTCCAGGTCCTGGTGAACAGAATTGCTGGTAGTGTAAAGACCAGACAATCAGTCCAGCACAATATGCTAGAAAGATTTTAAGCTGATCCTTAAAGAAGCTGGTAAATGTAACAGCTGCCAAAGGCAGTATGACATTAATTTTGTTAGAGCTGAATATCAGTAACTATTTTTAGAGGGAACAGAAATAAGAGAAAGATGCCAAGGGCCAATAAAACAAAGAGGAATTAGAATCTTTTAAGATAAACATTTAATTGGCAGTGTCAGATTCACAGACGAATGTATGCAGAGCGTGCTAGCTTCGAAATGAGAAATGTCCCAATAGACTATTGATTGAGGACTGATTTGTCTCACTTTATCTTGAATCCTACTGAGAAATTTGGAGAACCAACTGAACTGCCTCAGTGACTTGGTTGGCTAGAATGAGGGAAGTCACCACAGGTAAGGATACATTGTGCAAGCTTTGTCTCCGCAGATGAGCCACAACAACTGATAGACATTTAGTGAACACCTTTCTTGCCATCAAAAGGCTAAAACACAGCTCTCTAAATTTGTAATGAATGTCCTTCACTATGAAATGCAGGTATTTCACATTTCCACCCTCGCATCTCACAGAAAAAGTTCACATTTGCAAGTTGAGAGTCACAAACTAATTTACAGGATCTAGGGAGGGAATTGCAGAAGCAAGGGTGACCGTTCCAAACCAAAACTCATGAATGAACCTGTTCAGCCATCTGAAGTCCAGTACAGGATGCCATCCTCCTTTCTTCTCGTAAAATTAATTTCAAATGAGCACCTCTAGCCTTCTGGGAACTCTCTGAAAAATATCTACAAATTAAGCATTTTTCAAGCATGTACTGCTCTCCAAGGCATAGAAAAATTTAACATACCCACCATTTAAGGACATAGCTACCTCACAGGCTGGACAGGTTTTAAATTATAGAGGTGCTTAGCTTGCACCATAGGGACAGTGCCATGTTACTAAGGTAAACCTACTAAGGGAACAAAAATGTTTCTTTTCTTTTAAAACCAGGGTACTAAATAACTATAGAACCTAACACTAACAGAGAGAATAAAAAAGCTATAGCTATAGAGTAGCCGAGGAAATTCTGTCTTGCTGCCACAGGTGAGTGAGTGATCAATGTGGCTGCTCCACCCTTTACACCCTTGAGTGAAGGGTGTGAGAATATGCAGGGAGTACGTGTCTTGCTCCAAAGGACACTGAATTAGTTTGGTCAACAATCTCATTCATGTGTCCTTAGAGTGGGATCCATGCAGACACTTTCTTCTTCGTGCCTTCCCTCTGGTGAGAGAGTAGCAAGTACCACCAACATAGAATGGTGAGCAAAGAAGTTCTTTAATTAAGAACCAAAGCACTGCTTACCCAAATCTGGCATCTAAATGACAGGCAAGGTCTAATGCACATTATTGGAAGAGCCTATGTTATTAGCTTGGTTGACTGATGCTGAGGCTGGAGATTTTACTGCCTCCCTGGCAAAGTGCAGTTTAAGTGGCAAATGCTGGCAGGATTTGGCCTGAAAGTCCAGACGGATAGATTTGGGCCTTGTCCAAACACACGAACCACCACACACAAGTCTCCTGTTCTGCAAAGATGGAACAGCAGATCCCACATCACTTACAGCCCTTCTTAGATTGGCTGTGTAACCTCAGCACCCTGAGACTGTGAATGGGAAAGAGTTCTCTTCGGTCTTCAGAAGAAGGGAGTTCCCTAAAGGAAAACAACACTACATTAAACTAAGTACAGGACTAAGATTTGCTAAGTACAGTGGTAGTGAGAGTCCTTAAACTTTTCACTGTGAAAGAAGAGAAACAAAGGTGAGCAGGGGAAGCAAACCAATTATTTTGGTATGTTGGCCATAGACATCATATGGGGCCCCCATGCATCCCCAATGATAGAGATTTGGTTTGGCAGAGGTTCCATGACTAAACACCAAGAGTTACCATATCCCACAAGCGAGAATGCACCAGAACAGAAAAAGAAAAAGACAGATTCATGCTTCTGGCTTGGAATAGGAGTAACTCTTATTTCCAAGCAACATGTTCCTTTTAGGACCCAACATGCACATGACTTTAAACCGTTTTCCAAAAGTCAGTCTGTTTTTATTCTACAGCTTTGCACCAGCAGTCTCCAGTGTGCTGTATCTACACCTGGGAAAAAAAAGAAAGAGATGCTCTTCTCTGAGACAGTCACCAGCACCTCTCCATTAACTTGATGGTTGGTACATGTAATAGGCACCTTCTGTCATAAACAGATTGTTAAGGGTTAATGGCTCTCGTATCTGTAAAGGGTTACAAGCAGGGAACGGGACACCTGACCAGAAGACCAATCAGAAGACAAGATACTTTTAAATTTGGGCGGAGGGAAGCTTTTGTGTGTGTTCTTTGTCCGTTGTGGGTTCTTCTCTTGGAGGGTCTGAGAGAGACCAGACATTACTACAAGCTCTCTAAGTTTCTTTTCTAATAGTAAGTAAAAACAGGTGGTTTAGGTTTTTTGATTGTTTTACTATATTTGCAATTGTGGATCTGGCTGGTTAACTTTTATGTGAGTAGTTGCTGGGAATATTTTGATTTGTATTGGTACTGGGGGGAAGTCTCTTTCTGGTGTCTGTAAGCTATAGGACCCTGTAATATTTACATCTTGAAGTTAGAGATAATTCTTTACTTTTTCCTTTCTTTTAATAAAAGATTTCTTTTTTAGAGAACCTGATTGATTTTTTCCCCTTGTTTCCCTTGTGTTATTCCAGGGGATTGGGATAACTCACCAGGACGGGTGGGGGGGGAGAGAGGAGGGGGAGAGATAGAATCTCTTTGTTTTCCTTGAATCTGTTTGCCTCTTTGTGGAAGGGAAGGGAGATGCTTCTCTGTATGGTGATTTAAGAGGTTGGATCAGTATCTCTCAGGATAGCCCAGGGAGGGAGAAAGATGGAGGAATAGTTTATTTCTCCTTGTTTTAAGAACCCAAGGGATCCGGGTTCTTGGGGTCCCCAGGGAAGGCTGGGGAGGTCAGAGTGCCCCAAAACACTGTATTTTTGTGTGGTAGCAGCGCTATCAGATCTAAGCTGGTAATTAAGCTTAGAGGATTCAGGTGCTAGTATCTCATTTTTTTAACTCTAAGGTTCAGATCTGAGAAGGAATGCTATGACACCTTCTATCTGGAAAAAAAACAGAAGCAGCCCAGCAAAATCTGTTTGTTTTAAAAGACATCATTTGATTGTTTGATACTGCTTTTGGTTTAAAGCAAAGCAAAATCTTTAAAATACACCCTACGAGCTAACTGTTTAAGTAGGCAAGAATTTGTTGTCTCTATATCCCTTCCACTATCCATAGTGAATACAGTTAGCAGCTGCTACTATTAGGGAAAAAAATGCACAAAGATTTGTTTATTAAACAGATAAAATCCCATTCCCAATTCCAACAGAATTACAGTTAAATCTGCAAAAAGGGTGGTGCATCAGCCACAGGCTAAGACATTCCAGTATAGTAACCTGCTGCATAGTGTTTCGCTGTGAATCCTGCATGAAACCCACAATGTTATGCCACATATACTACATCATTAAAGGATAAACCCTGAAGCTTTTCTTGGTCCCTCAAAGCTACCAAGAGTGTGATGTGTGGGATATTTGGACAAATAAAGTCATACGTACTAATCCTGTGTTGAAATCAGTCTCAGTATCACTGAGATCTCTCTGTCCCACAATTCTCTGGCAGGATTTGAAAGCCAGACCACAGGTCAGTTTTTCATCTGAAAGTGGGGAATGGAAAGGGATAATATCTAAACTGCTAATGGCTGAAGTTACAAATTAACCTGCTGACCTGAACACTCAGCTCTGCTACTCTGAACACTAAAGATTCATCTTTATACATATGCTATAGATATTGCATATGTGGTGGTGATAGCCAGTACTGGGTAAATGCACAGTTTACAGCAGTTTTCCATAAAAATATGAAGTCATGGACCATTTATCAGATTCACAATCTCCAAAATCAATCTTGAAACAGGCACTTAAGACATAAGTAGTAGTTCTGTCTAGATACATAATCATGTTTACTATGGTATAAACTGGTCAGATAACATAAACTTAAGTATCAGCAATATGCAGGGAAGCACAGCTCTACCTACCCTTTACCACACACAACCACACCACTACCACCAGGACAACCCAGTGCTTGGATGAGATCGGCTCATGGATGAAGAATAGGTGGCTGAAGCTGAACCTGAGCAAGACAGAGGTGACACAGTTAGGCACAAGAAAGCATTTTGAAGGGTTGCCGTGACAGTGACATCACCTTTGGTGAAAGGGTCACAACCACAATTAGTCAATTCAGCCTGTAGTTTAGGAGTACTCATGGATTCCTTGATGATGGCAGTCTCTCATGTAGAAGAATCCATGCATAATGCTTCCTGTCATCTCTGGCCAGCTAGAAGACCTTGTCCTATCCTGGCAGAGAATGACCTAACTTCAGTTATTCATGCCATCATCACTTCTCAGTTGGCCTAAAAGCAGTCAGCCCTTAGGAACTTCAACTAGTACAGAACGCTGCAGTGCACCTCCTCAACAACACAGGCTATTGCGAGCAAACAAATCCTCTTTTCCCTGCACTGTATTTCAAGTTAAGTTTACGGTCTAGCCTGATATCTTCATGGTCTCCATGGCCCAGTACTGGGATACCTAAAAGACCCCCTAAAGATTAAGGATGAAGTCCGGGATAAAAACTACACTCATCTGGCACAGAACTCCTCTCTACAGTAAGGGTAAAGTTCCCTTGTGTAGGAAACAAATTTGAGGGGTCAGTTGGAGACTTTGGTATGAATTCCCCAAGGAACTAAGGATCACCACAAACCTCACCACCTTCTGTAGCAAACGAAAGACGCATTTCTTTGAGCTTGCGTTCTCTAACAAATACATAGAAATATGCATATTTCAAAAAACCCTACCAAAAACAAGACACTAGTGCATGTGTGCTCCAGACTCTGTTTACCTCTCTCCATTATGAAAACTGACCCTTTATTCCTACCCGTTGTTTCTTTACTGATTCAAGAGTGGAGCTTCCCTCTTATCACATAGCTTCCTTAAGAGCTTTTGGTGATGGACCTTGTCAAAGGCTTTCTGAAAGTCCAAGTACACTATATCAACTGGATCACCTTTATCTGGGATGGGAAGATTGTAGAATGCCTGGCATTGAAGGTTTTTAGGAACAAATTAGATAAACACCTGTCAGACATGATCTAGGTAGGTATTCTTGGTTCTGCCTCAGCAGAGACAGCTATATTAGATGACCTCTTGAGGGCCCCTCCAGCTCTACATTTCTCTGATTCTATGGTAAATGCGTGTTACCATTCTGTATAGATAGAGTTAGCAGCACTGCGGTCCAGTTTTGAAGTACAAGTACCTTCAGTTATGTGATTAACGTCTGTCATACGTGGCTCATTCTTGCACACAGGGGAAAATGGTATGTGCAGTGCAGTGTTTTGTAGGGTTTTTTTGTTTAATATATACAAGCTGATCTGTGTTTATATTAGACAAAGGAAAGTATGCTTTCCACTGGGATTGGAAGGTGGTGAGGTTCATTATGGTCCTGAGCCATGAAGTTCATTCCACAGACTGAGACCGGCCCCTTTAGAAAAAACTGTTTCCTGCATAGATGAGCTTTACCCTCGTGATAGAGAGTCCCACAGTACCCAGGAAGCACAATTGAGAACCATGGGTCCCCATCCCAGAGTTTGAGGTGATCTTTTAGATATAATGGGCCCAGAGGACTTAAATATAAGAGAGAGAGCTTAAACTGGACTCAATATTCTATGGGAAACCAGTGCAGATAGCAGAGGACAGGTCTGATATGTTCATGGCGGCCTAGGTTGCTGAGAAGGCATGCTGCTGCATTCTGTACTAGCTGAAGTTTCCCAAGGGCTGATGGGTTCATGACTAGCATTACTGTAGTCAAGCTGGAAGTTAACCAATCATGTTCAACTGAGGCCAGGTCAACACCTCACAGGATGGGATGGAGTCTTAGTCTAAGGGGTCTGGGGGGAGGAAGCACAAGCAGCAGCCATGAGTATGGCAGAACTTAACATCAGTGAGGAGCACAGGAAACTGTGGACTAATTTGACCAATTTTGGACGTGTACTGTCAACACAAGGAGCCTCATCCATCACTACAAACTCCTCAGAGTGCTTTTATATGACTACCACCACAGCTTCCATCTTACTTGGGTTTAAGTTCAATCAGCTGATTTTGATTCACAAGCTGATCTTGTTCAAACACTGGGTCATCTCTGTGGTATTGGTATGGTCATATCAGATGAAGGATAGACATAACTGTGCATTGTCTGAATATTGCTGGCACTTGAGCCCATGTCATTTCACCCGTTCTAATGGCTGAATGTAGAAGTGTAATTTCTCCAAGATTAATCTTTGGACTTATCTAATTTAGTGCATTCTCTTGGCACTCTGCCACCTTTCTCAGGTGGGACAGCAGTATCTCATGGTCGACAGTACTAAATGCAGCAGAGCGAGCCAGAAGGATGACAATATATGTCATAGAATATCAGAGTTGGAAGGGACCTCAGGAGGTCATCTAGTTCAACTCCCTGCTCAAAGCAGGACCAATCCCCAGATTTTTACCCCAGTTCCCTAAATGGCCCCCTCAAGGATTGAACTCAACCCTGGTGGGCCACTGCTCAAACCACTGAGCTATCCCTCCCCCAACATAATCCTCCATCCATACTGGTGAGGCAATATTAAATGTCATGATATTGGTCTTATTACGGTTGATTTTCAGTCCAATTTGCTGGCTGAATGTGTTGACTCGAGTTGTTTTTTTCTTGTATATGGTGTTGGGTATGTGATAGGAGAGCGAGATCATCTGTGAAGTTCAGGTCTTCAAGGGATAAGAAGAGTGTCCATATCTTCTGTTGTATGCTGCAGTACCCAGTCAATGGAAATGTTGAAGAGGACTGCAGATATGACATATCCCTGACATACTCCTCTTTTGACTTCAAAACTGAGCTCACTAAGATCAACAAGCCATGTAAAGTTGGAATAGAAGCTTTTGATTATGTTGATTACATGGAGAGGGATTCCATGTGCCCGCAGAATGTGCTGTAGGCTGGTCCCGTGAATGCTATCGAAAACCTTCTCAAAATCTATTAAGTTTATGGAGATGTGCCGTTGCCATTCTAAGCATTGTTATATTATGTTTCGTAGAGTGAAGATTTCATCTGTGCTTCCAAGCCCTTTCCAAAAACTGGCTTCCTCTTTTCTGAGAACGCTTCTTCATAGGAAAGAGATGGATAATTTCCATGGGCTACACTAGCAATGCCAGAATTCAGACTCAGTTTGCCAAATCCACAAGAAAAATGGTAGCGAACAAAGCATACATTATGATAAAACTATCTACCAGGCAGCACCTGTTCGGGTAATAAGTTCTGTGGGTGTACTGAGGATAAAGATATCAGAGGGTAGCCGTGTTAGTCTGGATCTGTAAAAGCAGCAAAGAATCCTGTGGCACCTTATAGACTAACAGACGTTTTGGAGCATGAGCTTTCGTGGGTGAATACCCACTTCCTCAGATGCATGTAATGGAAATATCCAGGGGCAGGTATATATATGTGTGCTAGCAAGCAAGCTAGAGATAATGAGGTCAGTTCAATCAGGGAGGATGAGGCCCTGTTCTAGCAGTTGAGGTGTGAAAACCAAGAGAGGAGAAACTGGTTCTGTAATTGGCAAGCCATTCACCTCAACTGCTAGAACAGGGCCTCATCCTCCCTGATTGAACTGACCTCGTTATCTCTAGCTTGCTTGCTAGCACACATATATATACCTGCCCCTGGATATTTCCATTACATGCATCTGAGGAAGTGGGTATTCACCCACGAAAGCTCATGCTCCAGAACGTCTGTTAGTCTATAAGGTGCCACAGGATTCTTTGCTGCTTTTTGAGGATAAAGATGCACTGCCAAACTGGGTCCAGGAAATACTCTGATTTGGCCAGCAACTTTGCATTAGTGGCTAACGAAAGATGACATGATCACCTTTTCAAAACATAATGGTGCTTGGTTTTGGATTAGGTTAGTTTCAGGGACCCTAACTATGGTGGGCCCATGTTGTTAGTTTGTTGCCTTTTTCCCAGAAAAAGGATTCTTGTTACAAAGGGAAACTGGAAACTTCTTTCCATACAAGCAGAGACATGGCTGTATTGCAAAGGCCTCAGGGTAAGGATTAAAGAAAAACAAAATAGAAACCCGTCCTTCTCTAATTAGGGTCTTCATTTGCCAAAGAGCGATTCCACAGCGGGAGGAATTACATTCAGGCCATTGCTTGGATAACGTCTTCCAGCAGGTTGGCTCCTCAGAGCAGGCTCCTCTGAGCCAACAATTTCTGGTTACATGGAGGCAAGCTGCCTATATACTGTTTTAACTGGCCTGGCTTTTGCAGCCGGTTTTGTTGAGGAACAGTTTTCTGTTCAGAATGCAGAGATAAAAGCTTGGTTTGGGTTGAAATTCTCCCCACTTTCTTTCTCCCTTTCTTTTTTTAAACTTGGGAATTATAGGTTTGGAGTTTGTCTTATTTTTCTTGTAGACATCAGTGTTTTCCCCCTTAGCCACTTGACACTCTGCCAGTGAAGACTGCTGTCTGGAGTCCAGCCATTCAATCAGCCCCTACCTCATCAACACTGTGGTGCTGGTGGTCATCGTCTGTTGCTGGTGACAGGAAATCATAACTTGCAAGAGGTTAACCACAGCCCATAAACAGCCAGGCTGGCTCATTAGTCCCTTAGAGTCAGCCCAAAGGAGCTTTTGGTTGTTTCAGCACTGTTCATGGGCTTAAAATCTATGTCTTTGGAGCTCTGAGGAACCAACTTGTCTTCCCTAAAAACAGTTATCTTTTTTTTTTTTCTTACTATCTGTCCCATCAGCCAAGCCCATGTGTCCCTGTTCAAATGCCTGGAGCCTAAGGTTAGTTCTCTCCAAGTCTTTTGGCACTCTCCTCAAGCATCCAGGGCCAGACAGCTAGAAAATCTCTGGGGTATTTTTAAAGATTTGTTGGGAATCAAACTTCCAGATATAGACCTATTCATCAGAAAACCTGTGTGTCCATGTCCATATGCTGACTGACGCACCAGAACATGCACACACATTTTTTTTTTACTTTCATTAAATGTCTCAGTGTGAATCTCATGCTGGTAACTTAGCACAGCTCACCGCTCACAAATGCACCTCAGCCCTGAGCTAGCGGGACCATCCTATAGGATAATAAGGGAAGTTTAGTCCATGCTCTCTGCTGACACAGGGGATATCTTAGTGCTAATTTTTCTTCATATGTGAAATGGATACCAATCCCAGTTGGAATTAGACCTTTGAACTACACAAAACACAAAACTGTCACATGCTACAGATGCAGATACCCTTAAGTATATCCATGTAGCCACTGTGAAGACACTCAGAGGTGAAGTTCAGAGGGGAGCAATAGCTTCTAGAAAGTCATCTTTCTGGCAGTGGAAAGGGAAGTTCAACTTCATAAGTTTTGAGTTGTATTAAACTCCTCTTCCGCCAAGCCCTATGTCCCTGAAGTTTCTTGCAAAATGCTCCTAACTTTTCTTTGCAACATCTCTCCAAATCTAAAAATCATAATCTGCTAAAACTTGTCTGTCTCTTACTGTGAAGACTGGAACCCCTCCCCCTCTAATCTCCCTGCAAATCTATCCAAAACTCCACTGCACTTTTAATTATATCACCCCATCCTCATTTTTAGTGCACTGAATTCAGGCTCTTCACTCTCCTCTGCAAAGCCCTGAACAATCCCATTCCCTGCCTCCAGGTCTGCTCCCTGCTCTCTTCATCTTATTGCTCCTTTATCTCACTCCGCTTGCCAACTTTCTTTTGCTATAATTCCTGCGATTCATGCAACCTCATTTCTTAGCCAACCACTTCTTGTTGCCTCCAAATTCATTCTTTCATGTAGCCTTCCAACTGTAGCTGTTTCAGTTATCACATGTATTGATTTGGTCTATAAGCTCCTTGTGGCATGAAATCCCTATCATGGACTTGTAAATGAGTCATAAACCATGTACAATTATGGAATTCTAAAATCTTACCCGACTGAGAAACGGGTCAAGTCCTGAAGTCATCCTCAGTCCTAACTCAGCCAGAACTTCCAGTGACTTCAGTGGGAGTTCTGCCTGAGTAAAGACACCAGTAACAAGTGTCAGAAAATAACAGTGGTTCTTTAGCTCCACGTTTGTTCGGGGGGGATTGTGGAGGACTCAGTCCTAAAAGGAACATTTATGCAGAGCTGATCCACTGTTAGCAAATCTGTGGAGAGGCCAAAGGGAAAAGCATAAGATGTGTCTTTATTTGCATGCTGCTGCCACGCATTCCATATTATAAAAATACACTGTGAAAGTCTGAGGATGTCAATGTAATAGTGAAAGCCTAATATCTCTGACTTTTGACACTGGCTGTTATTCTGTAGACCCTGCTGTTCTCCTCTCACCTCTTCAGCTTTTCTCTGATATTTCTTTCTGTATGGCACTTAACATGGCTGAGATCAAACTCCTTATCTTAAACCCTCTCCTCCTGACACACTCCTGGATTGCCATCCACAATTAGCTCCGTCACTCGTCAACTGAACATTGTCTCTCTCCTTCTCGCATCCTTCTACTTACTCCTCCTTAAAGAGACTGCTGAAATGAAGACAGGAAATAATTACGAAGCCAAAAGAAAGGGTTAGGAAGAAAGACAAGAGAAAAGGTGTATCTCAAGTTTAAAACCGTGTCCTCACCTTCATGGCCCTTCACAATGCTAGCTTAACCAACATCTCAGACCTTGTTTTATGTTTCCCCACACATCCCCTGCATTCCACCAATAACAATTCTCCGATTCCTGTTTCTATGCATGCAGTGCCCACCTGAACCAGTTTGCCAAGTCACTTCCTTCTCCCCATTCAAGTCTCTCTTAAATCTGTTAAATAGCCTTACAGTTGGAAGGTAGCATGGTCTGGAGGAATGAGCAGGGAGCTGGGAAGCAGGAGGTACATAGTTCTCATCGTGCCTTTGCTGAGGAATCACTTGGTGGCTGTGGGCAAATCATTTCCTCTCTTTCCCTCCATTTATATCCATTCCATAATACCTGCTTACCCCACAGGGACATGATGAAGATTAGACTTCAGCTAGTCAATGTACTTCAAACTAGTCAAGCAGAACATAAATGCTATTATGGAAACCTCAGATCTTCCTAGATGCAACCAGAATTTAAAAACAGAACAAGTGTTATCCTGTCTCTGGATCTCCCTGTGCATCTCTGTTAGCATCTCAGGATAAAATGACAGAGTCCTGTGGTACCTTATAGACTAACAGTCATATTGGAGCATAAGCTTTCGGAGGCGAATACCCATGTGTTGCTTTTTACAGATCCAGACTAACACGGTTACCCCTCTGATACTTGACATTTCAAGAAGTGATTGTCTTATTTTTGGGCTTTGTATCGCACCAAGCTGTGTACTATTGTCACTAAGTAAATACAAATATAGGTGCCTGAGATAGATGGACGTAAAAATAGAATGTGAAAATACCAGCACAATTACCAGTATCCCTTCTGAGACATGAGTCTTAAGGAAGCTCCTCCTGCCATAGGACCTACAGTGGACAGATTTGTATCTAATGCTCTCCTGCTAGTTTATTCTACACATTTCACTTCTTCTCTCCTCCAAACACTTACACTCTTTTCCTTGCATCTTCATGCTCTTTATTGTTGAACTGGTTCTCGCTTTTTTTTTTTTTTGGTATCCTACATTTTCAGCAACTAGTATTGAAGTGGCAGCCCCTTTCAACTGTACGTTTTACAAATGATTTAACAGAATAAAGCTGTCTGTTCCCTGGGCTCCCATTCAGGCATTGCAAAGCCCGTTCTTCCTGAGTTATTTGTGTATAGCCTTAGTTAAATGAAACATTTGTCCCCTTATATTATATATAATATTTTTAAAAGAATATAAATCACATATGCTCTAGACGTGAGAATAGTGTATAATTCTCTAGTAAGTAACTCTGAATTTAAGGGCTGCTTAAAGATAGACAAATCCAAAACAAGTCCTATTGACTGGAAGTTGAAATTAGAAAATTTCAGACTGGAAACAAGGAGCAACTTTGTTTTAAATCCATAAGGTAATAAACTATTGGATCATCTTACCAAGGAATGTGATGGATTCATCATTCCTTGGAGTCTTTAGAAAAAAAACCAATCTTGATTTAAATTATGTGCTAGTTTAACCATAAGTAACTGGGATTGAAAGTGTTCACTTAACACAGTAGGGAAAAAATTCCCACCAATGCAAGAATTACTGGGTGACGTTCTACTGGCACAGTGGATGCTCTTGCCTTTTAGATCTATGATCTAAAGCCTGCTAGACAATCAGTGGGGCCCCTGGACGATTGAGATTAAAAAAAAGGAGTACTTAAAAAGACGATAAAGTCATTGCAAAGAAACTAAATTAATTCTTTGCTTCAGTCTTCACGGCTGAGGATGTTAGGGAGATTCCCAAACCTGAGCCGACCTTTGCAGGTGACAAATCTGAGTATCATTAGAGGTGGTTTTGGAATTAATTGATAAACTTATCAGTAACAAGTGACCGGGAGCAGATGGCATTCACCCAAGAATTCTGAAAACTCAAATGTGAAATTGCAGAACTACAGGCAGCAGATTTAAAGCAAAAAGGAAGTAGTTCTTCACAGAGCACACAGTTAACCTGTGGAACTCCTTGCCTGAGGAGGCTGTGAAGGCTAGGACTGTAACAAGGTTTAAAAGAGAACTAGATAAATTCATGGAGGTTAAGTCCATTAATGGCTATTAGCCAGGATGGGTAAGGAATGGTGTCCCTAGCCTCTGTTTGTCAGAGGGTGGAGATGGATGGCAGGAGAGCAATCACTTGATCATTACCTGTTAGGTTCACTCCTCCTGGAGCACCTGGCATTGGCCACTGTCAGCAGACAGGATACTGGGTTGGATGGATGTTTGGTCTGATCCAGTATGGCCATTCTTATGAACTAGCATTGGAAATGTATGCCAGGCCAGTCTAATCTCATTCGGAAGAATGCTTCCATTTTGGACTCAGAATGGTTTCCCCTCTTTTCACAGAAAGTGATAGGCCTTGTAGTAGGGCTACTACAAGCTTTCAACAACTGAATTACTTCTCTCAAAGAGAATGTTAAATACTGAAGTTAAATATTGTTTAAATATTAGGGACCTGAGTTGAGTTTTTTTTAAGCCTAAGGGATTTAAACACATCTTCACTGAATTTTAGTTCCACAAAATACTATGTAGCTCATCCATGATTTTTAAACAAGATAAGCATGCAACTGTACCCTATTTTGCATAGGCAATTCCTACAACTGGAACAGATTTAATTGTTTCTACATTCAACAACCCAATCTGTGCATGCATCATAGTAATTATGTATGCAGGTTAGGAAAGCAATTGCACTCTCTTTTTGTGCCCATAATTACATGCTTGACTTGAAAAAATTCAAGTCCTAGACATAAACCAGTTTACCACCTGCCTTATTTCTGTTTCAGCAGCTCACAAATACCATTTGTGAACAAAATGGCTAACAACTGGCTCAGAAATATGAAACGTAAAGAAACTATTTTCAAATGCAAATGAATTTACTGCTGGAAGGAAGAGTGTCTGATATTCTGAATTTTCTTGCAGCAAGCTGGATGAAGCCACAGATTTGTAGGAAGTCAGAGGCTCACAAGGGAAAAGTGACTAGTAGGAGAGAAACAACTTAGTACTTAAAATTCTGTCTTCAAGTACTATACAAGTATTAACCAGTATATGGTAACAGACTTGTTACTGTAAAAATGTCCCAGGAGCCCTCCCTAGAAGGGGCCCCTATTAGGTATGAGTCCAGCAAAACAGGGTCCCCTACCTGACAAATGAATTGGTAATAAAAACTGAGATGGGGGTATTCATCAAACTGTCTTCTCTGGCATGTGCCCTACTTCAGGTGTACCAAAAGCTTCTGCAAGCAGAACTGATGGAGCATCAACATTTCAACTGAGTTTCCAGGAGCTAGTTTCTTGAGAGGTATTTTGTAAATGGCATGTTTTTTAAAGTGCTTTATGGACTCTTCTGTGGATTAACTGGTGAGTTAAGTTCCTAATGTCTATTTTAAAACAAGCTCCTTGGGCCAAAACTTTACCCTCTATTTTCTGCACAGTGCCAAAGCACATTGTTGACACTCTAATATTAAATACACACTTGCACTTCTGGCCTAAAAACTTCATCCTTCCTAAATGCCTGGTTAAGAATTTGAACAGCTCTGCCTGCTAAGGCCTATGGGTACACCTTACAGAGATACCATTTGGAAACAAAGACTGAGTAAGACCTAGAACTGGACAAGAAAAGCAGCCAACCTCACAAAGTGAATGAGCTCAGGTCAGGGTCACATAACATTCTGAGACAGAACTCCAATATAATGACTGGACAAATGAAAGGTAAGTCAGATTTATAATTATTCAATTTTATTTACAGATTTTAAAATATTCCACTAAATCCAAACTAAAACCCTTTCCCGTTAGAACAGCCCACTCCATAAATTGGCCTTAGGGCTGCACCTGTAGATCCGCAGTTTAAGTGTACCCGGTAAGAATGTTTGAATTAAAAAACTCATTAGAGAGCCAAACAATTAGAAGTCATGGCTACATTTTTCAAACAAGATGCTGACTCTCACTCCAAACAGCAAAAACAACCTTAACTCTGACCCATGGCAACCGCAATAAAACCTTATTATGACATAACACAAGAGGTTCTTCTAGTCAGTCTCAATGTAGATATGCTCTGATTAAAGTTCAAGGGCAATAAATAAAGCAATAAATGGGTTCATTGGGGGAAACGTTGGAAGTATTCTTAGCTTTAAGGAATCCTAACACTGGACTGAGGAAAGCCAGCCAGTTTAGAGGTGGGTGCATTCACCCTCTTGCTGAGATCCATGGGAGTGAAGCCATGCTATTGCTCACCTCCTAACAGCGACAGAAAGTAAATACGTCTTTGGTGAACCTTAGAAGGGGCACGGAAAAATAAATCCCTTCCTGAGGACTTTGAGGCTTGTATGAGAAAGCAGGTTTTGTGGCTTAAAGCTCGTCTTCAGTATAGTCTCTTGCTAGCCATTCTGACTCTGGTCCTGCCCCAGTATCAGAGAAAAAGGCAGGGCACTAGTAATTCTAGGTTCCACCAGTTTAACTTCTTTAAAATCAGCCAGCCAGTCAGTATTGGAAATGCACCACTGAAAGAACCACACACAAAAGTTTGCGAGCATTACACAGGCAGGCACTCCCTGCCTGCAGCCATGCAGCATGTGCAGGCACTTTCATTGTAACTTCAGACAACTTTACTCTGGAAAACAGGGAAAGGCAAGGTTGTGCTGTTGCAGCGTGTGGGGGAAGAGGTCTGGCCAATGGAGAAAGAGTTTCACTGTGCTGCCTGCATTGAGAAGGCAGGAATTCTAGAAGGGGAAAAGGTTCCCTTTGAAGCACATGGCACTAAGAGCTTCCCAGTGACCATGGCAACAGGCTCAGTGGGTTCCCAGCCTGAGAACCAAGGAGCAACAGCCATGATTCAAAAACAAAACAAAACAAAAAAAACAGTCTGAAAGAAAAGGAGGAAGGAGGGGCAGAGGGAATGAAGTAGAATTAGCCTGGCAGAAACAGACCGGCTCCCTGGTAGGCAAATCCAGCCAATAATGCGTGTTGGGTTCATGGGGTTTCCTTTTCATTTTCAAAGCTTTCTTCTTCCTTCTTCATTCCCCTTCCAGCCCTATTCACGAGCTCATCAGATCAGTAAAGCCAGGCCTTTGCTTCGCCTGCATGCAGCAGTGCCTTAAATAGGGCTGCACTGTGATCAAAGGAGATGCTAAATCAAGGCTGCCACACACACCCCTTGCCCAGTCGGGACCCAGTTTTCACTGGTGCTCAAATGGAGTTGTTTTTAGAGAGGGGGGCCAAAGAGGATGACACTCTTGTGATTGTCCTTCCATTATATCATATAAGGCTCAATCTTGCTGGACAGGATTTCCTGTGATGCAAAGATCTCTTTAGAAAGAATTAAAAACATTCTTGTTCTTAAATACTGGTCCTATTTAATGAGCAGATAGAGAACTGGTATAAAGCTACTGAAAACACAGGCTACTGTTCTGCCTGGAGAAGAATCCTTATACCAAACAGGTGGATCACTGTGTTATGGATGAACAACATTGTTATATTTCAGATTGTGACTTTTTCCCTTTACTTAAATTCATCCTCAGTTCTCTCCCTCTTGCTTTCTAATGTGAAAAAAGCTTAGCGCTCCTCACCCACCTGACACTCTCATTCTGACACTTTCCCTGTTATTCCTAATGGCACCTTTCTACACAGCTCCTGATGTTTCTTGATCTTCTGAGTCATCTTCAAGCCTGGTCCACACAAAGTTGCATAAGTATAACTGAAGGTGTAATTTTAAACCAGTTCAGTTAAACTGTGGCAGCTCTGTATATAGACACTCATATCTGTTTAAATCTAGTTTATATTGGTTCAATCTGAAGTCTGTAATTTATAGATGCAAGGTAAACATATGAACTGAGTTTAAACTGATAAATATGTACAATGTTCTGTATGGATGTTAGTTTAAGTTAAACTTCTGTGCAAATCCTTGTCTTTATTTCCACAGTACCAATTTTCTTCCTACCATCAAATTGCCAGATTAAATAATCCAACTTTTTATACACCACTTTCCACATGAAAAACATAGTTCTCAGAGTTAACAGAATGGCTTCCAATGAAATTAAGGATGAAGGACAGACACTGGCAGATTCCAATCTGACTTCAGAGTTAGAAAATCCATGGATCTGGGAAAGCAGTAGAAACTCCAGCTGCAATTATGTTGCTGCAAAGACAAAGCAGACTCTCTCCCAGTGGCCTATGGCTCATTATAGAATTAAAGTTCAACAGCCCTGCATCTGTGGTTTTTACACAGACTAGTCCATCTATTGTGCAAAAATGTCTTTTGAAAGGAACTATTTGAATCTGCAAGTTAAAAAAAATTCAGTAGACATCTTAACTTTCATATCTTTGTTGAGGTTTCAAAATATTTACTTCATTTTTTAACTCAAACTATTTCCATTATACCTGGGTCTACTGGAAAAATAGGCAGGTTTGCTATTTTCCTCCATTCTATGGAAACAACCCAGACAAAGAAGTTGATCACAAAAGGAAGCTGATAATCTCAGCCATAGACACATTAGTGGAGATACTCAACCCGACTGTCCCAGTGGACTATATTCCAAGTATCTAAGGCCCAGCTTGACAAAGCCCTGGCTGGGATGATTTAGTTGGTGTTGGTCCTGCTTTGAGCAGGGGGTTGGACTAGATGACCTCCTGAGGGCTCTTCCAACCCTAATATTCTATGTTAAAACCATTATTTGACACTTTTTGGGGGGAAGAGGAAAGACAATGAGAGGTGTTCAGGCTTCTCTAATGGAGATGGCAATAGCAGAGGAAGTGAAAAATAACAGACTTTTCTTTAAAGAAACTTTTTCAACACCAACATGTATTTCACTTAAAATCCTTGTGTTGCTATGAACTCCACTTCCCAACAGGCTTTCCCTTCTTCCACAAAGGCTGCCACAATCTGCTAGGAATCCTTCTACATTGGGCATTTTCTTAAAAGGGACACGAGAGATAATAAAGTTTATTATCACTGTTTACAACTAAACCTTGCAGATGCATTTTTGTTTGAGGGAAACACTTCTTGTACTGTATTTACACCCTATTAAGTTTCTCTATCCTTGTTTGCCCAGAATCCTGGTGTCCAAATTGCTGGGAGAATTCTTAACCATATCAGCTAGAAGTCAAATGCAGCCAGTCTCCCGTCACCTCCTGCTACGTTATATTGATGTTCTTAGCCTTGACAGATACTGTAGTCACACTGGTTTCTACAGTTCGGTTGATTAGATGCTCAACACACATTATTCCCACAGACTGGCTTTTGAGCATCATAGTGTGTGTGTCCACATCTGTCCATGTGTTCAGTGCTCATGAAAATTACTGATTTGAAAGCCCTGGAGACTAGAATTCTCTGTTTATACACAGAACTAGAACAGCCAAGGCAGTGGCAATGCAAGCTTCCACCATGCACTATCTGACAACATGCCTCAGCCCTGATGTGGCAGGGGATTAGCAAGAAGGGTGAAAAAAATAATTTCCAGGCCTCTTTAGAGTCTTGTTTAAGACTACCAACAGCAGGAAGCAATTAGTGACAATTATGGTGGTAGGTCTGTGGTGGGTTCACCTTTCTACTGGGAACTGGACTGAGCATAAAGGCCAAAGAGCAATCAGATGGTAACTGTGTCACAACCAACCTGCTCAGGATTCACAGCTGTCACTGGTGACATGCAGGTGAAATGCTATCTGTCAGTCCCAATCCTGGCCACTAGCTAGTTACGCAAAGGTTGCCAACTACATTGCATCTGAGTTTCCCACTCATGATTTGAGCCCTACAATTGCTCAAGGATTATTCTTTTGTGTAGCTGATGGCAAAAAACTTACATGTATCTTTTGATCTTCTTATGGAATGTTCCAGAGACCTCTCTTCTTAAGCTACTACTTTTTTCCTCTGTATCTGCAGACACTTGATGCTTTAATTGTCAGGGGTCTAATTACTTTCTGCATGCAGAAGATGTAGAGACAGGTTCTTTTTGGTTTATCCTGAGGATGTGTCTCTCCTAATTTCATGCTCTCTGGCTGAGATCATTTGTTAGGGTTTCAAGAATTTTTTTGCATTAACATAAGTGAAAAACCAGAAGTTAATGTTTTTAGGACCTATTGCTTCTTCCCATATACACATGTATTAGAGAGACAAGGCAGGTAAGAGAATCTCTTTTATTGGACCAGCTTTTGTTGGTGAGAGAGACAAGCTTGTGAGCCACACAGGGCTATTCTTCAGGTCAGGGCACTGAGGTTTGTGCGGCTCAAGAGCTTGTCTCTCACCAACAGAAGTTGGTCCAATAAAAGATATTAGCTCACTTGTCTTCTCTAATATCCTGGGACCAACACGGCTACAACTACACTGCATATATAAAAGTATGTTAAGATTTACTTCTCCCATATCACTTTAAACTGAGCCTGATGAATATCGCTTCATTCAGATCGCTCTCACTATTTATGTAGATACCATCTGGTAGCTATTTCCACATTCTGGTCCATGCTTTGCTTTTTTCTTGCCTCAGTCACTAATGATTCCCTTCTTGTTGGTCTTCTTGCCTCATCCCTTTTTGGCTTACATTCTGTTCAAATTCCATGGGTCATTTGAAAAAAGGAACAATGAAAAGTCATCTCC
This sequence comes from Gopherus evgoodei, assembly GCF_007399415.2. Taxonomy (NCBI): domain Eukaryota; kingdom Metazoa; phylum Chordata; order Testudines; family Testudinidae; genus Gopherus; species Gopherus evgoodei. The sequence continues at coordinate 46,026 of NC_044334.1, forward strand.
TGCTCCTTTATTCAGACATCAGCAAATACATACCTGTAAAGTTGCAAAATTATCTTTGACACTTACAGCTGTTCATACTGTTCCATGCATATGTTTACAGAACCTAAGTCATTTATCCTTCCCAGGAAGCTGACCACTATGACCTAGTTTGTTTAAATTTAAACTTTGTTTCTTTTAGTCTGCTGTATTCTGGTTTGTGCTATCTTTTATGCTCTGGACAGAACCTTAGAATTCATGAAAGCTGCTATACAAGTTATTAGACAGCACAAGTGGGTATTCACCCACGAAAGCTCATGCTCCAAAACATCTGTTAGTCTATAAGGTGCCACAGGATTCTTTGCTGCTTTTACAGATCCAGACTAACACGGCTACCCTCTTGATACTTGAAGTCTTGTTCCAAATCCTTGCAATGCAGAGAGAGCCCCCAACTGAGTTTGCAACAAGACTCTCAGGCTTGTGTTTGCCCTTTGCACATTTCTAACCTTCAAATCTATACTGGATATTGTATTATGAGAATTGTGTGTAAGATGAAGAGTAAAAAGACTAAATCTGCCAACACTCAATAAAAAAAGCAGGAATCCCTTAAATCCTGGTTTATGGGAGATCCACTGCATTTCAGATAATGTGCTGTGGAAGTGACTTTGTGACTCCACAGCCAAAAACAAAGCCTTTGAACGCTTTTTCCTTGGTGTCTCAGGGTCCAGTGAAAACCAGACTTGAACAGCAGGGCAATAAAACAATTACCGTTAGTGGATGCCATCTGCAAGATGTCTGGGGGAAGGTGTGACATCAATTGCAAGAAATAAGGATGGGGAGGATCCTCAAATGGCTTAACAAAACACAGTGAACAAGTTGCTTTGGCACAGCTGAAATCAAAAGGTATCTGAAGCTGGGAAGGCATATTCAGGCCCTCACACTTTTTCACTCCCTGAAAGATGGGTGGCTTTACAAGGGCTCTCCCCCACACTAAAACAATTAGTCACAGGAAAGGCCATGATAGCAGGTTCGAGCAACGCTCCTGAAATTATTTCAGTCACAGGAATGTCAAGCATGCTCCATCATTGCATCTGCCCGATTCGAACATCAGCCCTTCAGCATAATGAGAAATAATTCACCACAAATTGTAAAAATGTAATGGGCTATAAATGTCAGATGTAGAATGGAGAAATAACTGACTCTGCAAATCAATGTCATTCTATAGTTTAATTACATATATAAATGCACAGAGCAAGAGCATTAAGGTCGCGAAGTCAAGGACTCAAAACTTAGAAAATGCCAGAATTAAGGTTTTCCATGAAAATCTTAATTCAGCCTCCTTGTGTGTACACATTATGATATCTTCAATTATATGTTTCTCTCCTTCCCCTACAAGAAGACTCCTGCTTCATTCAGAGCACAGTCTGGATGGTGTTGACTCATTATTCAATTTTTTTAATCCTTATTATATGGCTTCAGGCCTTATTTACTGCACACAGATCAAACCCTGAACTGAATACAGAATTATTAATATCCTCACAGGCTTTTCTATAATGCCCATCACCACCATGCCTTCACAAACAATTAACATCTCTTCACAACACTCCTGTAAGGTAAGGTGATATTATTCCCAATTTGCAGATAAGGAATGGAGGCACAGAGATTAAAGCCAAATTGCCTAAAATGTCTGTTATTTGGGTTCCCAACTTAAGATGCCTAGGGAGCCAGATTTTTTAGTTGTACTTTATATAGTTAAAGCACAGTTGTAGTTATGAGCACTCAGCACTTCCAGAAATCAGACCTCAGCTATCTCAAGTCAGACACCCAGAAAATGAGGCCAGCATGAAAAGTCTGGTTTAAATAACTTGCTAAGCATCACATAGGAACTCTGTGGCACAGATATGGATAGAATTCAGTGTTCAAGGGTGGCATTAAATTAACTCAGCCACAAGATCATCTTTGTCTCTTTCTACAATACCATCTCCTTCCCAATACACCTTTCAATTCTTCAGCAAATGAGGCGGGGGTTCTATAACCTATAACCTCATCCATCACACAACCCAGATTCGTTTCCAGAGCACCACCTACCCTATAAACTGAGGGAAGAAGGGGTGCTGTAGCAAAAAGTTTTTAATCACATGATCACAATCACAGTTTATACATACAAGGAGCTGAATTAAGGTTGCACAGGCAACCTTAATATTGGCATTTTTAAAAGTTTGAATGAGTCCTGTGGCACCTTTAAAGACTAACAGATGTATTGGAGCATGAGCTTTCGTAAGTGAATACCCACTTCGTCAGATGTATATAATGGAAATTTCCAGAGGCAGGTATAAGTATGCAGGCGAGAATCAGTCTGGAGATAACGAGGTTACTTCAATCAGGGAGGATGAGGCCCTCTTCCAGCAGTGGAGGTGTGAACACCAAGGGAGGAGAAACTGCTTTTGTAGTTGGCTAGGTGTTCACACCTCCACTGCTAGAAGAGGGCCTCATGCTCCCTGATTGAACTAACCTCGTTATCTCCAGACTGATTCTCGCCTGCATACTTATACCTGCCTCTGGAAATTTCCATTATATACATCTGACGAAGTGGGTATTCACTTACGAAAGCTCATGCTCCAATACATCTGTTAGTCTTTAAAGGTGCAACAGGACTCATTTTGCTTTTTACAGATCCAGACTAACACGGCTACCCCCTCTGATACTTAAAAGTTTGAGTGCTTGACTTTTCAACCTTAATATAGTTTAATTGTATATAACTTCCTAAATTTTTATAAAAAACAAAAATCAAAATTCCATGACATGGAGCAAATACAGACCTCCACGTGGGTCATCAGTAGAGTAGGAAACTTTTAATCCATATCACGAGCCAACGATGACTGGTACCAGTAGAAGGCTGTTATCCTCTATGAGGCCCTGACACCAGAGCGGGATGAGATTCACACTTTGCCAGTAATTTTCACAGCTATTTGCTAAACAGCAGAGAAACGTTCGGGACTCTGAAATGCTGGTTTTAGTTTCAAGTTCTGGAAAAGAGCACTCTCTAGGGGCTATAGCCCCTCGTGCTCCCATCCCTCAGAGACTGTCCCCAACCAAACCTACTCCTCAAACACTGCATTTGAGTCAGGATGCTTTCCCTTTCTCGTCCATGCTGCCTGGGCACCTGCAGAGGGAGCACTGAGAGCACAAAAAAGTTAAGTCTCTCTATTCTTACTTCTGGTGTCTTGCACCACATGATCGCAGTGCTGCTGGCAGAATCAATGCAAGGAAAGTCCTGCTCAACATCTACAATCCTGGACTGGAGCATGCTCAGTGCAGACAGAATGTTCAGAAAACTTTGCTCCCCACCCCTAACAAATCTCTACAGATCATGTAGAAATGGTGATTTTCAGAAGCATATAAACACAGCTAAATTTGGTTGTATCTTCACAGGGATGACAAAGGCATCTCTGACACCATGGCATCCTCCACAGATCACATTTCGAGTCCTTGATCCAATTCATGGAGGCACTAGAAGTTCTCAATGAAAAGATTGCAAGAACTTTTTTAAAATGGGCTAAGCTTTTCTTTTTCCCCAACCTTGTTCTTGGAAATGCTAAACAGTTTTTGCTGAAGCTTTTAAAAAACTTTTAGATTCAAGACAGCCAGGGCTGTAAAACAAGGTCTCATAATGGAAAGCATTAAGCAACCTCAACTAGGTGTCACTTCCAACTGCATCTATAATGTCATCTCGTTTAAACATTAGTCTTTGAAAAACACTAATCTTAGAGTATAAATGGTCAAGCAGGACTTTGGCTGGAAGATCAAGAGAGCTGGACACTGAACCAGGATAGCAGAACTCAGGACACAGAGTTTGGAGTCTTCTAGTCTAAAGTTACTGTCAGAGTAATTCTAGTGCCCCAGTTGCTGCTCAGTGCCTTGCCCAGTGCCAACATGAAGTTAACAGGATGGGTAAATTTAATGGCTCCTATTCAGAATCCTGGTCTGTAGCGAAACTGCCAAGAATCCAGTCCATTCTATAGTACTGCTGCTGCTGGATTGCTATAGCCCTGAGCTACAGCTGAGCCACTGTAGCTATCCTCTGGAGAGGAGAGCTCACAAAAACGAAACCATGCAGGGTACTATAGCTCAGACACCCTCATGGAAACAGAGAGATTGGGGATGGATAGAATAGCAAAAGAGCCTCCTGATTTTCTAGTAGCCAGGAGGGTGGAGAAGCAGCAAAGAAACTCTCTACCTCTGGTGAAAGTCAAAGATACCTTCCCCCTACAACCCAAATAATCCAGAGTCCCTGGTCTTGGGGGGGCAGGGAGGGGAAGGGTTCTCCCACTTTCCATCTGCCAGAGAAGGCTGGGAAAGCAGCTAGTAGCCAAAGACTGGTACAAGAGACTGAGTCCCTGAGCAGGGCCCAGGGACATAAACCTCCCAGTACTCTACCCACTCCCCAGCAGTAGAGTGCTGGACTTTTCACCAGGACACTGCCCCAGGTCTTTTCTGGTCCCTTTCTCCCTCCATCTTTCATATTAACCCCCAGCTAGCACATATCTGCTAAATTTTTCCATGCCTTATGTCTTCACAAAATTCTCAAAAAAGAGCTCAATATATTTAGTTTAACAAAGAAAAAGGGTAAGTGGTGACTTGATTACAGTCTACAAGACCCTACATGGGGAAGAAATATTTAATAAGCTCTTCAGTCTAGCAGAAAAAGCTAGACCAGTGGCTGGAAGTTGAAGCTAGACAAATTCAGACTGGAAATAAGGCATACATTGATGACAGTAAGAGCAAATAACCACTGGAACAATTTACCAAGGGTCATGGTGGATTATCCAAAAACTGACAATTTTTGAAATAAGATTGGATATTTTTCTAAAAGATCTGCTCCAGGAATTTTGGAAAAGTTTTATGACCTGTGTTATACAGCAGTTCAGACTAAGTGATCACAATAGTCCCTTCTGACCTTGGAGTCCATGAATCTCCCCATTCTGCCCCAGTTTATGCACCCCCCACATAACCACAATGAGACCGCCACCAACAGAGCACAATACTTTGCTGAAACTCCTCCTTGAGCTAAATGGCCTACTTTGCCCAAATCTTTCCTCTCCCCCAGCCATTTTTCATACCTTAGATGCCCTTTTTCAAGCTTGGAACAAGTGCCATATCCCATGGGAAACCTTAGAAAGGATCTGTTTGGGGAAAAAAGTTTCCTCCAGTTTTTCTCATTTGTCACAAGAGGGGGCTATCCCCTTCCAGAAACAGAATTGCAAGCTCCATTTATCTAAAACATTGGTGGTCATTTTTACCCTTACCTTGCCCAGAACAGTGAGGCATGGTTTAGGCTCCAACTCAGGCTGTTCCAGTTTCACCACTCCTACCCAGCCATATTCATACAAGTCCTCTTCATCGTTGCTATTACACAGTCCCAGTGGATGCATCTGAAACAGAACAAGGGGAGACAAGGAGAAGTTGGTAAAGGCGTTAACCAAAACATTAACATGAAACCAAAACAGTGTTCATTATGATGGAAGTAACAAGATATTCTACTGGTGGCCTAAATACAGAGCATAGTATATTTATCAGTCAAATACACACTAAACAGAGAAATGTCTGCTTGCTGTTCAGACAGTGGCATGTCAGAAGGTGAGAGAAGTTCCATAATTCATTGATGTCCCATCACTTCAAACTGCTGATATAAGTTTCATTATACATTAAGGGACCAGTCTCTTCCTTTAAAGATAGAAGGTAAAGGTGACTAAGCATCTTTTAAAGGCATCTAGAGTTAGGCTCCTGATCTTGAGACTGGAACAGATACCATCAACTAGAATGAAAGGAGGAGGCAGCCAATCACTGAGTGTTTTAGTAAACTAGTGGAAAATCCTCTCCATTTCAACGCAGCGGCCTCTGCACAACTATATCAGAGAACATAAGAGTATGGTTTTGTGGGGAGCAACATCATAACCTGGTGCTGAGCTCTGACTAGGATTTAATATTTGCAATACAGTAGCCCCCAGAGACCTGCATCAGAATCAGGAACCCACTGTGTGATGTGCTAGAAGTTCCCATCTGGACTCCTCTGCAGCCTGGGACAGTTACCCAACCACTCTGGCTCACTTTCTACCTCTGCAAAACAAGAAAACACCACTCTTCTTCCTAAGGGGTGGTGCGGTGGAGTTAATACTTATGAAGCACCTTTGAAGATGAAAAGGCTGTTTTAGTGCTAAATATTTTTATTGGAGTCCGTACACTTCTGAGCTCTGTCAAATCACAATTGAGATCAGATTTGCCAGTAACAGATGGACTGGAAGCCAGTGGTGCGAAACAGTTAGGAAGCCAAAAGCAGGAAAACACTCCAAAGGAAGATTGATAGTGTCAGACAAATCAGAAATTACTTTGAACTTAAAATGTTATTCCAGTCTAGAGTTTTCCTCAAACAGGGAGCAGCCCAGCACAGTCCTCTCCTTGAGAAAGAGCAATGATGAATGAATATAGCCATGGGGCACGGCAACAGTAACCCAGAGCATTTGCATTGACAAACATACAGAAAAATATTCCCAGACCAAAAAAAACAAAAACAAAAACACCCTAACACTGCAATAGTGCCCAAATCCCTCAGCTAGGATCGGGGCCCCTTGTACTAGGTATGGTACCGAGATACTGTCTCTGCCCCAAACAATTAATTACCTAATTTGTAAAGAGACCCAGCTAGACAGTGTAAACCAGGATTATAAAAATAAAATCCCGGCAGTTAACACAGGTCAGATAATACACAAGCTGATGGTCCCAGGTCATCTGAAAGAGATAGCTCCTGTAAAGCAAAGGCAGGTGCAAATATGTGTATTAGGGGGTCACCCAAAGAGGGCAGAGTTAAGGTTGCATAGCAGGTACCTGAACTCCTCCCCAGCACATAAGCCTGTCTTGATGTCTTGTGAGATCTGCAACTTTCACACCCTGCAGGTAATTTTACCACACGGTTCTCCCAGTCATCACAAACTCAACTATCTATAGTCCAATAATCAAATCCCCATCACTGTTACCTGGCTCTTCCTAACAATGGGTTCCCACGTCAGTCTGAGAGGCTATCATGACATCTGGAGGGCGGATTCCAACTATAGGATTGTTATCCTCTAATCCAGCTTGATATTATTCTTCCCCGAGACTTTCATCCTCCTTAGCAGCACAGAGGCTGTCAGGCTGGGTGTGGGACCATTCTACCACATCCCTGAAAGTCTCGGCTAAGTACCTCACATATGTCAAAGGCTGTTAGAAAGAAGATGGTGATCTATTATTCTCCGCATCCACCAGACTAGGACAAGTAGTAATAGGCTTCATCTGCAGCAAAGAAGATTTAGAAAGTTTTTCCTAATATCTAAACTATAAAGAAAGTTAAGCTCTGGAACACGCTTATAAAGGGAGGTTGTGGAATCCCCATCACTAAGGTTCTAAGAACAAGTTGGACAAACATGTCAGGGATGGTCTAGGTTTATCTGGTCCTGCCTGAGTGCACGGGGCTGGACTTAAGGACTTCAAGGCCTCTTTCAGCCCAATGACTCTATGCATCTCTCTCCTTTGATCACACACATGGGAGTCAGGGACAGGGACTCACACTTCTAGAGAGAGGCACAGCCCCTAAGATCACCTCATATCACAAAATCACAGCTCTGACAAGCTGCTCCAGCTAATCCCTCCACTATCCATACAGCTACATATAATATATTAATTGTAATTGGAGTGCATGCAGATAATCCCCAGAGGCTCCAGTCAACTCCAACAGGACAGAGTTAAGGTTGCATGGATGTGTATCGTAACTCTGTATTTCCTAGTTTTTAGAAGTCTGTGTTTTGCTGAACTTAAATGTTCTGGAAGGGCACAAAATACCACTGACTACCTTAATTCTGCATTAACAAAAGTTTTTTGGAAGTGAATATAGTGCTATAGTTACACCCTCTTCCTGTACAGCAAAACAAACACTATAGCTATTTAACACTACCAATGACTTGAAAGAATAGTGGAGGGCCATGATCTGATCCTTGAAGGAACCACTAGAAATGCACCCATTCAGTGATGATCCCCAGTTAACAAGTTACATTTTGAGACCTGTGAGTTAGCCAGTTCAAAGCAAGTCTACCCCAAACAGTAGTTGGAACATCTATGCACTGCTGGGAGCTGTGAGCCCTAGTGCAGGAGATGCAACAGAGCAGCCACTAAGGAGCTCAAGCACCAAATTTTTCAGCATAGAACAGACTTTTAGTGGGATAGTGAAGATTCTCATCTTCTGAAGAGTAAAATATCCAAGGAGTGTCTCCCTAACAAAAACATTTATAATGGGAGAAGGAGAAGAAAGAGGTAAATCCCTTATCACAGTCTTTGTTTAATCCTGAGCTGATGGTTCAGGACCAGACTTCAAAAAGAAACTGCTGAGTTTCAGTTCACTTGCAAAATTTGACACCATCAGCTCAGGATTAAAACAAAGACTGTGAATGGCTAGCCAACTACAAAGGCAGTTTCTCCTCCCTTGGTGTTCACACCCCCACTGCTAGAAGAGGGCCTCATCCTCCCTGACTGAACTAACCTCGTTATCTCCAGACTGATTCTGGCCTGCATATTTATACCTGCCTCTGGAAATTTCCATTACATACATCTGACAAAGTGGATATTCATCCACGAAAGCTCATGCTCCAATACATCTGTTAGTCTATAAGGTGCCACAGGACTCTTTGTTGCTTGAATCTAGAAAGGAGTCTCAGGACATTTTTCAATATGAAAGAATTTGGTATCGGCAAGGTACAACCTGTAGTGAAAGATTCTCAGTTCTTATACATAAATGGGAAGCATACTGACAAGTTAACTACGGGCTTGGCTACACTGGAGAGTTGCAGCGCTGGTGGTGGGTTTACAGCACTGCAACTAATACACCGTCCACACTTGCAAGGCACATCCAGGGCTGTATCTCCCTGGATACAGCGCTAGCTGTACTCTACCTCTGCCTGGGGAATAACGACTGCAGCGCTGGTGATGCAGCACTGCTCTGCCAGTGTGGCCACCAAAAGCGCTGTTATTGGCCTCCAGAGAAATTCGGAAGTATTCCAGAATGCCTGTTCAGCCACTCTGCTCATCAGTTCGAACTCTACTGCCCTGGACTCAGGTGACACGCCCTTTAAATGCCCTGGGAATTTTAAAAATCCCCTTCCTGTTTGCTCAGCCAGGTGTGGAGTGCAATCAGTGAATCTTTCCAGGTGACCATGCCTCCACGAGCCAAACGAGCTCCAGCTTGGAGCAATGGCGAGTTGCTGGACCTCATCAAGTGTTTGGGGGGAGGAAGCTGTGCAGTCACAGCTGCGCTCCAGCCGTAGGAATTACAATACCTATGGACAGATATCAAGGGATATGATGGAAAGAGGCCATGACCAGGACGCGCTGCACTGCAGGGTTAAAGTGAAGGAGCTGCGGAATGCCTATTGCAAAGCCCATGAGAGAAACTGCGGCTCTGGTGCTGCCCTCACAATCTGCCGTTTTTACAAAGAGCTGAACGCGATACTTGGGGGTGACCCCACCGCCAATCCAAGGACCACGATGGACAGTTCAGAGCTGGGGGGGAGGAGGAAATCGAGAGTGAGGGTACTGGGATGGGGGGGAGACACCCCGGAGTCCCAGGAAGCATGCAGCCAAGAGCTCTTCTCAAGCCAGGAGGAAGGTAGCCAGTTACAGCAGCCGGTACTTGGTGAAGGACAAGCAGAGGAGCGGGTTCCCAGTAAACGGCTTGTATTTTCAGGATGGAAATGTTTTAGGAGAGGAGGGTGGGTTAGGGCTGCATGCATGCATGCCTAGATGTGGAATAGCCCATTGATGTGGTCTATCACGTCACGGTAATCGGCCTCGGTAATCTCTTCAAAAGTTTCAGCCAGAGCGTGGGCAATGCGCTTGTGCAAGTTTACAGGGAGAGCCACTGTGGTCCTTGTCCCAGTCAGGCTAACGCGGCCGCGCCACTGTGCTGTGAGGGGTGGGGGGACCATGGCTGCACACAGGCAAGCTGCATAGGGGACAGGGCGGAATCCGCATTGCTGTAGAAGACCCTCCCGCTCTTCCCAGGTGACCCACAGCAGCGAGATATCTTGCAGGATCAACTCCTGTGGAAAATGTTGGGAGACTGTTCAGTGTAGGTGCCCCCTGAAGCTGTCTGCTTCTGGGCTGTACTGGGGTTTTTGTGTGTTGGGGAAAGCAATCAATCAGTCCCCCTCACTCACCATTTCGGAGCTCCTGTGGGTTGTGTGTGCTCTCTTTGGAATGGGAAAATTATACTAAAGTGAAGACTGTAAACTCCTTCACTGTGTGGGAATAACTGTCTGAGATATAAACAATGCTGCCTCTGTTAACTGTTGCCTTTTTTGCCTTTCTACAAGCAACCTTGACTTCTTGGATGCCTGTATTATCAACAGCTGAAAGACTCCAAAATCTCCAGAAGAAGCTGCGAAAAAGCAAAGACGACCTGCTGCAAGCAGTTATGGATCACTCTGCCAGAGAGAAATAAAAAACTGCAGGACTGGAGCAAAAAAGAAAGCAGGACCCGCCAGAGAGAAACAGCGGCCAGGAAGAAAAGCACAAAGCAGCTGATAAGCATCCTGGCATGGCAAGCGGACTCTATCCAGGCGCTCAGAGACATTCAGGTAGAGCACTACTGTGCCACCCTCGCACCAAAGCTCTTTCACTTGTGCCCCCGTGTCAGCTCAAAACCCCCTTCCCCAGCATCCACGTTCTTACCACCATCACCAGCTGCCTCCAATACTGTACGTTCACCAACCAGCCCTGAGAACTACGACCCTTACCCTCTGCACTCAACCCCCATCACCATGCAGTATAGGCATCCTGAAGTGCAGCAGTCATTGCACAGCACTCCAGACAGCACACATTCAAACCTGTGACTGTACAGTTCACCACTGTACTCCCCTGCCCTTTTAGGTTTCGAAAATGTTGTGTGTGTCAAGAAAGTTATTTTCTTTTCAATAAATGAATTCTTGGCTTTGAAAACAGTCTTTATTATTGCAGAAAGTAAAAAGATACTGTAGCCCAGGAAAGAAACAGGCACTGCAAATCAGCTTAGGAAAAACAGATTCCTACTAACATTGTAATCACTGCACTTCACTCCTGTGCAAGGCACCAAACATTACTGTTGGGTTTTCACCCTCAAATTCCTCCCTCAATGCATCCCTAATCCTTGAAGCCCTGTGCTGGGCCTCTCTAGTAGCCCTGCTCTCTGGCTGTGCAGATTCAGCCTCCAGGCGTTGAATCTCGGAGGTCCATGCCTGACTGAATGTTTCACCCTTCCCTTCACAAATATTATGGAGGGTACAGCACACGGATATAACTGCAGAGATGTTGCTTTCCCCCAAGTCTAGCTTCCCATACAGAGATCTCCAGCGCCCCTTTAAACGGCCAAAAGCACACTCCACAGTCATTCGGCACCGGCTCAGCCTGTAGTTGAACCATTTCTTGCTCCTGTCAAGCTTCCTTGTATACGGTTTCATGAGCCAAGGCATTAACGGGTAAGCAGGGTCTCCAAGGCTCACAATGGGCATTTCAACGTCCCCTACTGCGATCTTCCGGTCTGGGGAAAAAATCCCTGCCTGCAACTTCCTGAACAGGCCAGTGTTCCAAAAGATGCGTGCATCATGCACCCTTCCAGGCCAGCCTGTGTTCATGTCAATGAAACGCCCATGGTGATCCACAAGCGCCTAGAGAATCATAGAGAAATAGCCCTTCCAATTAATGTACTCGGATGCTAGGTGGGGTGGTGCCAGAATAGGAATATGCGTCCCATCTAATTGCCCCTCTGCATTAGGGAAACCCATTTGTGCAAAGCCATCGAGAATGTCCTGCATGTTCCCCAGAGCCACGGTTCTTCTTAGCAGGATGCGATTAATGGCCCTGCAAACTTGCATCAAAACGATCCCAATGGTCGACTTTCCCACTCTAAACTGGTTCCCGACCAATCGGTAGCTGTCTGTGGAGTTGCCAGCTTCCAGACTGCAATAGCCACCCACTTCTCCACCAGCACGGCAGCTCTCAATCTTGTGTCCTTGCGCCGCAGGGTGGGGGTGAGCTCAGCACACAGTCCCATGAAAGTGGCTTTTCTCATCCGAAAGTTCTGCAGCCACTGCTCGTCATCCCAGACTTCCATGATGATGTGATCCCACCACTCAGTGCTCGTTTCCCCAAGCTCAAAAGTGGCGTTCCACAGTGCTGAGCATTTCCGTGAATGCCAGCAGCAATTTCGTGTCATACATGTCAGGTGACTCGCTATCATCATCAGACTCCTCATCACTTTGGATCATAAGGAATAGCTCAACTGCCAAATGTGATGTGCTGGCAAGACTCATCAGCATACTCCTCAGCAGTTTGGACTCCATTTCCCACAGAAATTGCGCTGCATAGAAACCATTGAGAGAGTCAAGATGGCGCCAAACGTGGACGGAAAAACAGGGATTACTGGGATTTGAAGCAATGCATCACGGGGTGTTGGGACAGGAAGCAGAATGACCTGCACACTCCACCCCCTTCCCACAACCCACAGCGCCAAAATGGGACGAGGTGCTCTGTGGGATAACTGCCCATAATGCACCACTCCCAACAGCGCTGCAAATGTGGCCACACTGCAGCGCTTTCCCTACACAGCTGTACGAAGACAGCTGTAACTCCCAGTGCTGCACAACTGCAAGAGTAGCCAAGGCCTACAGCTCCAAGATGAAACGGTTACCATACTACACAAAAATCATGGGTATTGGAAGGGGCAGATTCTGACTCCGAACTGAGATCAAGAACCATAACATCCCAAATGTTCCTATAAGTGTGTAGCAACAGCATGTTGAAATTATTCTGAATAGGGCATGTAGTATGAACTCCTAGTAAACATGTTTATACAGCTAGGAGAGATTTTCAGTAGAAGACATGAGAACTTCTGAAGCCCAGAACTAGAATATGTCTGAGAGTGACAAAGTCCCTATACATTTTTTTTGGGAGGGGTGGGAGATGGGGGGGTTACACAGAAGAAAACAGTTTACTAGAAGATGAATGCAGCAGTCAGTGCTTTCATGTAGCAGGAATCCAGAGGAACCTGCATGGAAGACTATTGACGTTCCATCAGCCAAAGCTGCAGACACTGGAGGGATGAAAGGGAGTGTTTCCCCAAATTTTACCTCCTATGCAGCAAGGCTAATGCAACTGGCTCTGTGGATGAGGGGAAAGCAGTGTTATTCCTTGACTTTAGCAAAAAGCTTTTGATACGGTCTCCCACAGTATTCTTGCTGGCAAGTTAAAGAAGTATGGGCTGGATGAATGGACTATAAGGTGGACAGAAAGCTGGCTAGATAGAGCTCAACAGGTCTAGCTGGCAGCCGGTATCAAGCAGAGTGCCTCAAGGGTTGGTCCTGGGGCAGGTTTTGTTCAATGTCTTCATTAATGATCTGGAGGATGGCGTGGACCGCACCCTCAGCAAGTTTGCAGATGACACTAAACTACAAGGAGTGGTACATATGCTGGAAGATAGGGATAATATACAGCAGTACCTAGACTTAGAGGATTGGGCCAAAAGAAATCTGATGAGGTTCAACAAGGACAAGTGCAGAGTCCTGCACTTAGGACGGAAGAATCCCATGCACTGCTACAGACTAGAGACCGAATGGCTAGGCAAAAGTTCTGCAGAAAAGAACCTAGGGATTACAGTGGACAAGAAGCTGGATATGAGTCGACAGTGTGCCCTTGTTGCCAAGAAGGCTAACAGCATTTTGGGTTGTATAAGTAGGGGCACTGCCAGCAGATCGAGGAATGTGATCATTCACCTCTATTCGGCATTGGTGAGGCCTCAGCTGGAGTGCTGTGTCCATTTTTGGGCCTCACACTACAAGAAGGACCTGGAAAAATAGGAAAAAATAAAAAGTCCAGCGGAGGGCAACAAAAGTTATTAGGGGCCTAGAGCACATGACTTATGAGGAGAGGCTGAGGGAACTGGGATTGTTTAGTCTGCAGAAGAGAAGAATTGGGGGGGGAGGGGGGAAGATTTGACAGCTGCTTTCAACTACCAAAGAGGATGGATCTAACTGTTCTCGGTGGTAACAGATGACAGAACAAGGAGTAATGGTCTCAAATTGCAGTGGGAGAAATTGAGATTGGATATTAAGAAAAAAACTTTTTCTCTAGGAGGGTGGTGAAGCACTGGAATGGGTTACCTAGGCAGGTTGTGGAATCTCCTTCCTTAGAGGTTTTTAAGGTCAGGCTTGACGAAGTCCTGGCTGGGATGATTTAGTTGGGGATTGCTCCTGCTTTGAGCAGGGGGTTGGACTAGATGACCTCCTGAGGTCCCTTCCTACCCTGATATTCTATGATTCTTAATTCCTGGTTGCCTCCCTGCTGCACAGAGTTTTTAATCTTACATAGATCTATACACCACAGTGTGAATCACAGATACTAAGGCATCTAAAAAAAAAAAGTTAGCTGCTGCTAGAGTAGTTATATCTATAGAAACAAAGTGAAGGTATTTTTATTTGTAGGGTTTATTATGATAATCACCCTAGTATCTTACTGTACGTTTTTAACTGTAATGATCTTTTTTTTTTTTTAATTTCAATGTACTACTTGATTGGGAATCTCTAACTTTCCCTCACTTCTCCACCATCCTCTTTGCCTCCTGCTTCTGAGTCCTCAGATGCATCCAACACCCTTTTGTCACATCTTTCAGCTCCTACTTTCACTCAAGTGTCATTTGAGCATCTCATAATTATCTTCCACCACAGTTACTCCCCTCTCACTTGACTGCTCAACTAATTTCCATTGATTTTATGAGTTCCCGTTTATGCTGTCTAAATCTTGTCCTATCTGCCACTCACTCATAGGTCTCCTCAAACCCCTCTTCTGCATTGTAGTGTCTACTCTCCTCCTCCCTCGATCCCCCCTTGGCTACAGTTCCTTATCAACAGTTTCCACCAGCTCTACCTAGTGCTCTTCCCTTCTCCACTCCAATCGCCTTCCCACCAACACAAGCACAAATCCAGATTCCATATCTGCATCTCCCCCTTCCTTCTCCTAGCATCTAGTTGACAACTGGCCCAACCCTGACGTTCCTTCCATCTGCATCCTCTACACCTCTCATATCTGTCCATCACCCCTCTTGTGCCAAGATTCCTAACCTCATGCCCATCTCCTTCTGTGATGGAGAGTACTTACCCCGCTCTGTTCCTGCAGGGTTAACCATACCCTGTAGGCCAACAGGCCATGCCCTCTTGCCCTTGCTGGGCATGCTCTAACTGCAGGCCAAACATAAAAAAAGAGGGTAGCCCAACTCAGTCTGGGCTGGCTGGGAAGGAGAGCAGATGTGTTGCAGGCATCTGCCCAGAAGCTATCAGAGCCCCATGCCACAGAGACCAGCCACACCGAGACCCCAGTGAGTACCAGCTCTGAGGCCCATGGGGGAAAGGAGTCACTGGAAATCTTGCCTGCCTAGCACCCCAAGGAGATTGAGGACCTGCACACTATGGAGCCAGAAGACAGGGTAGGAAGTAGTCCAGTGGAACCAGACATTGATCCAAGGGGGTACCGGGAGCGGATTCAGTGTGTTTTGGTATGATCCTACTGACCTGACCCAGTGACAGGACCACTCACCCCGATAGAGCCCTTGGCTGGGACATGGTAGAGTAAGGTGGGCGCGGGTTCCCACCCCTGGCTGCCAGCCTCATCACTGGGTGGTGGCATGCTCCCATTTGGCCACAAGGTCCAAGCTTGTTGCTGACTTGCCCCAGCCAGGAGGCTGTGGGACCCTAAACAGTGAGGGTTCCCTGGCCAGCCCTACAGACTCTGACCACTAGGCAATTCAGCCCTGTGCTTAAGAGCAGCCACCTTGACCCCGACACCAACACCCCATGACAGGATGTACTCACCCTGTGACAATTGGCAGAGAGCACAGGCAACAACCAGAACCTCCTGAAAGTTCCACACCAGAGAGGGCCAGAGACAAAACCTTCCCACCCCCTATTCTGGTTTGTTAAAGATGGAGACAGAAAAGGTTTTGAAATGGCTACTGGAAAGTCAGCAACAGGCAGTGCAGGAGCAGCATCAGGCGCAGCTGCTACAACAGATGGCCATGCAGCAGCAGCTGGTATGGGAGATGGCTGTCCAGCTGCAGGAATGCCTGGTAAAGAAGATGGTGATGCGGCTGCAACCAACCACCTCACCTGCCCCAGAGCAATAAGCTGATTGGGGCCCAAGTGGAGGAGACTGTCACACTGGAGCAATTCACCCAGATCCTCCCTAGTAAGGGGGAAGGAGTGGGTCCAGGGACATTGCCTAGCTACCCGTGCAGAGGCCATTTCCTTAATGGAGGAATACCTGAATGCCAAAGGGTCTGAAACGTGAGTCCATAATCTGGAGAGCCTAAGGAGCTGGAGTCAGCTGGTGGATTGGGGAGGGGGGACACGCAGTCCTGAGATAGGGAGTCCTCGGGACCAACCCAGGCCATTAGCAACAGTATGAACACCAGCAAGGAGGCGTGAACACTCGGGGGGGGGTGTCTTGAGATCGGAACCACCAGCCAGGGGGCCCTGGCCATTGCAGCTATGACTAAATGTAGGTGGCCAGCCTCCAGGCAAGAAAAAGGGGCCTATGCTCCTGGTATCCCTGTGGGTGAATGGCAGGGAACTACTGGGCAACAAAGGCCCGGATGGCTCAGGAAAAGGTCCCTCCGTCCAGCCAGAGACACCGATACACACCCCCACAGGCAGAGGTGCCAGTGGAGGCTGACTAGGGCTGGCTGGACATTGACGGAGACTTCCTAAGGAAGCAGAGGGATGCAAGTCTGAGCTGAGCCTGGGAACACATGGCGGGCCCCAAGCAGGAAGATGGTGCTGGCAAACAACCACCTCAAGCACCCCAATTCGAGGTGCATGATGATTGCCTCTGCCAGCTGGCTAAGGAACCTCAAACTCAGGAAGAATTCCAGCAATTGCTGGTCCTGCAGAGGTTCCTGCACAGCTTACTATGCCTAATGCACTCCATGCCCTGGGCAGGACACTTGTTGAGTGAGAAGATCCTGCAAGAGGTGGTAGGGAGGATTTCTGGCCAGGTATCTCAGGCGAAGTTTGGGACTTCTGCACCACCTGCCCTAAGCACCCCACCAATACCACTGCCTGTAGTTGGGGTCCACTTTGAGTGGATTGGTATGGACCTGATAGGGCCTCTGGAGAAGAGTGGGTTGGGTGCCAGTATATTCTCATAGTGGTAGATTATGTGCCCTGGTACCCCAGGCCATGTCATTGCAGATGGCCACGGCCCCCATAATAGCTGCTGAGCTTCTAAAAATCTTCACCTGGGTAGGAATACCCAGGAAGATACTAACTGACCAGGGGACCAATGTCTCAAATTAAATGGCAGAGCTGTCCCAGTTATTAAACATTCTGGATCACTAGGTCACACTGCCCTGCATAGAAGGGCAGCCCTATTGACTCTGGCCATTAAGCCATGCTGCCCTGCACAGAAGAGTAGCTACCTTGACCCTGACCTGACACCCCATGACGGGGTGTATTTACCCTAAGACACACTCCCTTTATCTTGCTGCCTCTGGAATACTCACTTCTCTCTAAAAAGGGCCACAGCCTTCTGTAACCTGTTCATATCTTGTTCCTGAAAGCTCCTGGTGCTCACAAAGACCTGGATCCCTCCATCTGATGAGACTTCTGCAGCTGCCTTCTCTCATGGAGCTCTCTCCTCCCCCCCTCCCCCCGCCCTAGATGAGGCTGTGGCAAAAAATTGGACTGCTTAACAGGGAAGGAGAGCTAATAACAAATTACACCACTAAGTTGTAAGTGTTTAATGCCTATTTTGCTTTAGTCTTCATGCTAAAAAACAAAAACACACACACACACACACACAAACTGTGACCAGATGCTTAACCACACGTTAACAACAAGGTGGAAGGAAAAGAACAAGGAAAGAACTGGTTAAAGAATATTTAGATAAGCTAGATGTATTGATGTTGGCAGGGCCTGATGAAATTCACCTCAGAGTATATAAGCAGGAAAAGACCTCCCAGTCTAAAATACAGTGGCTGGACACCGTCACATTCCTGTCCCTCACAGGCAACTGTCATGAAGAACAGAACATTAGGGAGGCACATAATTCATTTGGGGGCCTCTATGTTGTCCAAGTGACAGCATGAGAACTAACCATGATAATGTGTAAATTAAAATACAAAACCTGTTTTAAAAAAGAAGTTCTCTCAGTGTAAGAAAGATATACAGCCATAGCATCTCCCATATACATCAGCAGCAGGATTTTAACCAGGATCTTCAGGTTCTCCAGCTCAGACCCCTACCCACTTAAACTATAGGAGTAACTGATAGCCTTTTTGTGGACTAGCCACCAGGAGGAGGATTTGGCACACATTTTCCCAATAGGTCAGATGAGATGAGAAATACTAGATTCCGTCCCTTAGAAGGGAGTGTGGTTCAGTGGCTAGAGACAGGTAGTCAAAACTGGAATGACGACTCTGAAAAGCAGTGTGGCTGACTGGATAAGTTAAGTCTGCCTTGTTAGAGACCTGGGCTCTATTTCTCACTGTGCATACAATGATGTTGTGTAACCTTCCCAAACAACCAACCACCAACAAACACTAATGGGGGCTTGTAGCTCATCCTTGACACCATCTACGGTTGGGGCTCAATGTCTTAGTCAATAATAAGGGTAGTGATAGTGTGGAAAGAAACAGTCGGCAGAAGTGAGATCTGAACTCATGGTCCTCTGGCTGCCAGCTCTGTCACATTTGCTCTGGCGTATATGGGTATTTAGGGCAGATGTTTCTCTCTCTCACCATATCATCATCATCATCATCACCACCACCACCACCACCACCACCACCACTTCTAAATGTGGCAGCAGATTTGTCTTTGCATTTGTTCTTCTAAAAACACTAACAGATATCTACACGTAACTGAGATTATAATAATTGCTACATGAAGGAGCAGTATATATAATAGAGCACAGGATATTGGATTTTTTGTAAAAGGGATTTGCAGAAAGGTGACACTTGTACAATGAAACCTCTACAGTAGGGGCGGGCAAACTACAGCCTGGGGGCCACATCTGGCCCTTTCAATGTTTTAATCTGGCCCTCGAGTTCCCACCAGAGAGTGGATCCGGGGCTTGCAGCACTCCAGCAGGGGCTTGCCCCGGCTTCATGCATGCCGTGGTTCTGCACGGCTCATAGAAGCAGCGGCATGTCCCCACTCCAGCTCCTAAGCACAGGGTCAGCCAGGGGCCTTTGCACGCTGCCCCTACCCCAAATGCTGCCCCCGCAGCTCCCACGGCCATGTGGAACCACAACCAATGGGAGCTGCAGGGGCAGTGCCGTGGATAGGGCAGCGTGCTAAACTGTCTGGCTGCACCACCGCATAGGAGCTGGAGGGGGGACATGCCATTGCTTCTGGGAGCTGCTTGAGGTAAGCACCGCCTGGAGCCTACACCTCGACCCCCTCCAGTGCCCCAAATCTCTTGGTCCCAGCCCGGAACACCTTCCTGCACCCCCAATCTCTCATCTCCAGCCCTACCCCAGAGCCCATACACCCAGCTGGAGCCTTCACCCCCCAACACCCTGCCCCAGTCCAGAGCCCCCTCCCACACCCTCAACTCCTCATATCTGGCCACACCCAACCCCCAAATTTCATGAGCATTCATGGCCCGCCATACAGTTTCCATACCCATATGTGGCCCTTGGGCCAAAAAGTTTGCCCATCCCTTCTCTACAGCAACCTTAGCCCTTCACTCATTATAAACTATCTCTAGTTTGCAGCACCCACTGCTAAATCAGTCATGGGGCCACCAGACAGCTCTGCCAAAGCAACTCACTTATGGCCTGATATGCTAAGACCCCAACACTCTAGGGCATGCTTTGGTGTTTAATTTGCCAACTTCACAGATTCTGTTTGCAACGTTTCATAATCAAGCTGCTTTGCTCATTTCCAAAAGTCTGAAGGTCATTTCCTGCCAGTGTAATTGCTCCTTACCCTACAACCAATTAAACATCCCTCCAGCAACATGGTTTGGATTTAAAAAAATAAGTAAAAGTCATTCCCACCTTAGTGCAAAGAAGAAAAGGGTGCAAGGTGAGGACACAGAAGTTGCTAAGGTGATAGAAACCTTCAAAATCATTGGCAGAGCTCTGGAGTCAGCTCTTGGCTATAGCACAGAATTAATTTAGGCAAATTATTTTCCTTCTCTGTGTCAGTTTACTTACCAGTAGAATGGGGATAGTACTGACATACCTGCCAAGAGGGCTATAAAGCAGACAGATTAAGGTTGCACTGAGAGCCTCTGGTGGAAGATGCTACTGATGTGCAAAATGTTAAACAGCCATTTGTTTTACAAGAATAATAATCTGAATCTCTCTTCTGATATCAACTCACGATATTGCTTTTTTAAAGCTCCTTCACCCCAACAATAGCTTAGGAGAAATGAAACAGAGCTTATTTCCCTCTTCAACTTCTCTGAAAATGGGTTATATTTGACAAGTGAAATACATTTGATCACTGAAATGGTAAAAATTATTGACATTGGCCATCCATCTGTTTTA
Source organism: Gopherus evgoodei (assembly GCF_007399415.2). Lineage (NCBI taxonomy): Eukaryota > Metazoa > Chordata > Testudines > Testudinidae > Gopherus > Gopherus evgoodei. The sequence goes on from NC_044334.1 coordinate 66,601, forward strand.
GGTTTTGAGCTGTTTGTGGAGCAACACATAATGAACATACATTCCAGAGAAACCACATCATGCCTCTATTCTGGAATGTTTCAGATCTACCTCCAGCAGTGATAAAGAAACCCACTGCCCACAAGGCTCTAGAGTCTCTTCTAGACACTTGATAATTTATCTGGTTGTCTTCTGTTTATTTGTTTTTTTGTTATCAGCAGTGTCCTTACAACAGCATGAGAAAATAGCTCCCTAAAAGGTACAAAAATTGCTCTGGCATTTAATCAACACATCACTTGCTTGTACAAACATTTAAAAACCCCCACTGACAATGGAACATTATCCCACCATGGGACAGTGACCCAGCAAAGTTTACCACCACTTTAAGACTGACTGCTGATGAACATCAAATCTTACCTGCTTGAGATGAATGTTTAAAGGTACTCCAACTCCCTGGCTGCAGGCAGATCTCACTCTCAAAAGGTATTCAGAGGGGTTTTGCTGTTTTTACAAAAGCCATTTAATTTCAGGAAACAGCCCAAATCATACAGCATATGTGCAGACTTGACTCTGTTCCACCTTTACTTATTAGTCAAGAAGGGAAGTTTGATCTTAAACTGGAAATTTTCCTTCTTGGATCCTTCATGTCCCACAATTCCCAGGTGATTAGAAGCAGACCAACATACTCTGAGCTCTCCACAGACCATGAGCTTTTAGAGCAGGGGTCAGCAACCTTTCAGCAATGGTGTGCCAAGACTTCATTTGTACACTCTAATTTAAGGCTTCACGCGCCAGTAATACATTTGAATGTTTTTTAGAAGGTCTCTCTATAAGTCTAATATAACCAAACTACTGTTATATGTGAAGTAAACAAGGTTTTCAAAATATGTTTCAGAAGATTTAAAATTAAATTAAAATGCAGATCTTATCAGTTTAGTGTGATCCTTGCCCTTGCTTTTCCTTGCTGAGTTTTCCAATGTCTGGCACGTATTTGGATACTTTAAGCTGCATACAGGCTTCTGAGTGATCAGTTGTTAACTAGCTCTCAGGGGGACAGAGGACAGATTTCATATGTGAAAATACCTTTTCATACAGGTATGTGGATCCAAATGCTGAAAGCATTGCAAATGCAATTTTCTTCAAACAGTTAAATTTCACTGGCAGGGACATCCAGCAGGTCAGAATAGAGGCCCCATGATCTCTCTCAGTGGCTTCAAGCGTGCTTCGCAGAGCCACAAACTTTAATGTCTACAATTCTGAGCTTTTTAACTAAACGAGTTGCATTTCAAAATTTTCAACACCCATCCACTTAAATACAGACAAATCCAAGTCGCTTTCATTGAACTTTTAAGGTTTAATTAGAAAAGAAAGCACTGGGCCAAATCGCTGGAAATCTTTAAATCTGTCAGAAAATTCTGATTCCAGTTCTTGCACGTACTTTCCAATCTCATAGACGACACTGACAGTGCAACGTGTCGATAGCTCTTTTATGAGTTGGAAGTAGCGGAAAGTAGAAGTTCGAATATCCCTGCAAAAATAATGCTAGTTTTACAACAAATGCCTTCTAGGCTGTATAAAGATCCAGAACTGTTCGAACTCAACCTTTATCTCCAGAGTGCGGAGCATTTAAGTGACCAGTGATATCAGTTAGAAACATGAGCTTACACAGCCATTTGTCATCATCCAGTTCAGGGTAGTTTTGTTTTTCTTCCGACAAAAAGGCCTTGACTGCATCAAAACAGTTTACAAAGCACACCAAAACCTTTCCACAACTTAGCCACCAAATGTTGCTGTGAAGTGGGATGTTCTTATAAGCACTGTCCATCTCTTCTAGCAGTGCTTGAAATTGTCTGAGTCAAAGCAGATCAAGTAACAAGAAAATTCACAACTCACACCACTACATTCATCACATTAAGCTCTGAATTATAAATTTTAGCACACAGGTTTTCTTGATGGGATGATAAAGTGAAATTTCACTGTCGGATGGCCAATCTGATCAAGTAACTTTACAAATCCCTTGTTTTCCAACCATGGCAGGAGCACCATCTGTTATGACAAAATATTTTTCTGATGTCAACTCCTCCACCTTCAAAATGGTTTACAAAACTTTCCACTATATCTTCCCTCTTTGTTGTGCCATGCAAGAGTTTTAGGCAACAAAGTTCCTCTTTGATTTCATCGGAAGCACAATATCTTGCAACAACTGCCAAACGTGGAACGTCATTTATATCCATGCTCTTATCAACTGCAACACTAAACACTGCTGTGTCTTTCGATGCAGTTGTCTGCTTTTGCTTAATGTTTTCTGCCATTTCACTTATGCATCTCAACTGTTCTGGCAGAGATGGGCAGTTGTTTTATTCCAGATATGATTGTAGCTTTATTTGGCAAATCATTGAACAAAATCTCCGAACTGCTGAGAAACTTTATATATTCCCCACCTGTAAACGGCTTTCCATTTTTTGCAATGCATTGTGCAATCTTGTAACTTCCTGCTGTAGCGTGATTTTTACTTACACCTAAGCTTTTAAAAATATTGCTTTGCTTCTCATAGGCCGCTATTGTCATTCAGTCTTGTCTGCTTTGTCAAGAAAGGTTTCCTTGTGCTTCATTTCAAAATGTTGAACACTTGATGTGCAACAAACAACACTTATATAACAGCACAAATAGCACTGTCCTTCTTTTCAATAAATCCAAATGCATCTGTCCAAGCAGGCTGAACTGACTGGACATCTAGCTATGCTTTCTTAGGAGCTGCCATTTTGTCAAATGTTCCCCTCAGTTCTCAGTGGGGGGAAAAAAAAAGTGGCGATAGTAGGCATGCACAAGGTGAAATGCAGTGTGCTCTCATAAAAGCAATTTTTAAGATGTGGGTTCTGAGCTGCAGCCCCTCTTGCCCTGAGTGCAACCCTCACTGTCCAGGCTGAGGACAGTAGGCCACAGAGAAGAGGCTGCAGAGCACTGATCCAAGGCCAGGAGCAGAGCCCAGGGTGGCCTGCTGGGACTCCAGGCCAGAAAGCAGACTAAGTAAGGCTGGAGATCCAGATCCCGGTTGCAGGAGGCCAGCAGCTGAAACCCCAGATCAGCAGCTGACGTGAGTGGACCTGGAGGCTGGTAGGGCTGAGCAGGGCCAAAGGCCTGGACTCTGTCTGGCAGGGGGCCTGCGCTGGAACTCCAACCGGAAGCAAGGTGAGTGGGGCTGCGGTGGGGACCCCCGCTGGAGAGGGGCCAGCAGCCGGAACCCCAGAGCAGCAACTGAGCAGCCCAGCCTGCCGTTGCTCTGGGGTTTTGGTCGTTGTCTCTTGCCAGTCGGGATCTCAGCCCGCTGCCAGCCTGGGGTTCCTTCACCCAGGCTGGCAACGGGCACTGAGTGGGACTGGCAGTGGGACCCTGGCTGGCAGGAGCCGGCGGTGGAAACCCCAGAGTGGCAGCGGCTTAGCGGCTCAGCCTGCAGCGCTTACCATCAAAATTCGGCTCGCGCGCCACCTTTCTAACGACACCTGTTCTAGAGCTAACACATTAAACATTGCTAGACAAAATATTTAATTGTGCTACAAAGAAACTAGATTAATAGATTATACAGATAGATGGGAATGCCGATCATCGCGTTTGACTGCCTGTATGACACAGGCCATAGGACTTTCTGAATTAATTCCTGTCTGAACTAGATCTTTTAGAAAAATGTCCAAACTCGATTTAAAAAAAAATATATATATAGTCAGTGATGGAGAATCCACCATACCACCTGACAAGTTGTTCCAATGATTACTCACTTGGTTAAAAATTTACACCCAATTCCAGTCTGAATTTGTTTAGTTCCAACTTCCAGCCATTGGATCATGTTAGCCTGTCTCTGCTAGACTGAAAAGCCCATTATTAAATATCTGTTCCCTGTGTAGGTACTTTTAGGCTGTAAATCAAGTCATCCCCTAACCTCCCTTTGTTAAACCAAACAGATTGAGCTCAGAGTCTCACTATGAAAGGCAGATTTTCTAATCCTTTATAGTTCTTCTGGACCTTCTCAGAACTCTCTCCCATTTTTCACCATTCTTCTTGAATTGTGATTGTGATGGGGGACACATACACACACCCTTCAGGGCCCTGCCTGGAACTGTGGCACCATTAAGCCCACCTGACCCACCAACCTGAGTTCCCTTTACACTGTAGTGTTATGCAGCCTGTAAAGCCCTTCCGCAAGCTTCAGACTGCGTTTTAACACCACATATACAGGTAGGGACACACCCAGCTGCAGCTATACACACACATGCTCAGATCAGCTCTGATGGGAAGGCTCAGCTGAAGAACTGCCTAGTTACTCAACTGCACACACATCCCTCTGGAGTGTAAACCCAAAATTATACCGTCTTGTGTTGCAGAGAACTGTAAAGTGTAAGCTCATGAAATTTGCCCCCTCCTTCAATGTGGAGAGGAATATACACAGCTTTCTGGCCCAAGTTATTATTTTCATGCTCACACTGGTTTTAGACAAAAACGAAAGTAAGTTTATTAACTACAAAAGATACATTTTAAGTGATAAGGGATAGTAAACAGATCAAAGCAGATTACCTCGCAAATAAACATACAGAATCTAAGGTAAATATACTAAAGAAACTGGATGGATGGAACTCAACTGGCAGCAGTCTCAGTGGGGCCGGCTGCCGGGACCCTGGCTGGCAGGGGCCAGCGGACGAAACCCCAGACCAGCAGCAGGCTCAGCCCGCTGCCGGTCTGGGGTTCCGTCTGCCGCCTGTGCTGCCAGTCTGGCACGCGAAATCTTTTATTGGCATGTGCAACCTTAAAATAATGAAGACTTGGCACACCACTTCTCAAAGGTTGCCGACCCCTGTCATATCATAATATCTCTATGAAGAATATGGGGGCATAGTGTCACCATGGACACCAGAATTAGACACAGTATTCCAGCAGTGGTCACACCAGTGCCAAATATAGAGGGAATACAACCTCCCTATCCTTACTCAAGATTCCCGTTTATGCATCTAAAGACTGTACTAGCCCTTTTGGCCACATCAACACACTGAGCTCACGTTCAGCTGACTATTCACCATGACCCTCAAATGTTTTTCAGGGTCACTGCTTACAATTCACCATCCTGTAAGTATCGCCTACATTCTTGTTTCTAGATGCATACATTTACTTTCAGCCATACTCAAACACATACTGTTTGCTTGCACCAGTTTCCCAAACAATCTAGATCACTCTGCATCATTGACCTGTCCTAGTCATTATTTACTACTACTCCACTCTTCAAAGTCATCTGCTAACTTTATCAATGATGATTTTATGTTTTCTTTCAGGGCATTAATAAAGGTGTTACAAAGCATTGGGTTCCTGTAGGACCCAACTAGAAAAACACCAGCTGAATGATGAGTCCCTGTTTACAATTACATTTTGAGACTTGTCAGTTGGCCAGTTTTTAATCCATTTAACAATTTGCTGTGTTAATTTTGTATCATTCTAGTTTTTAAAATCAAAATGTTGTGTGGTATCAAGTCAAATGCCTTACATTAGCCGTAGTATGTTACATCAACTTTTGTTGACCAAACCTGTAACCTCAAAGAAAGTGAAAGTTAAATTGACAGGATCTATTATCCACACACCCATACTGATTGGCATTAATTATATTACCACACTAGATTAATAAAGATAGATATCAGCCACTTCATTATTTTGCCCGGGATCGAGGTTAGGCTGACAGGCCTGTAATTATATCCAGGTTGTCCTGTTTACCCTTTAAAATACTGGCACACCATTAGCTTTCTTCCAGTCTTCAGCAACCTCCCCAGTGTTCTAGGAGTTATTGAAAAGTCAACATTAACAGCTGAGAGAGCTCCTTGCCCAGCTCTTTTGAAATTCTTGGATGGGAGTTATCTGGCCCTGATGATTTAAAAGTGTTTAACTTTAGTAGCTGCAGGGTAACATCCTCCCTCCAAGGTTACTACTGGAAGTGTTTCCTCATCATCATATGCTGTAACTGCATCTTTTTTCCTCCAAATACAGAACAGAAATATTTTTGAATGCTTCTACTTTTTTCTGCATTATTGGATATTCTGCTATTCCCATCTAGTAATACCATTGTTAGGATTCCTTTCGTTCCCAATATACTTAAGCTGTGCTGCCAATAGATCTTTCTTTATGTCTTTTGCTTGCAACATATATTTTCTAAGATTCTGAACTTCTGATTTATATTAATTGTCAACATCCCCTTTCTTCCACTTGTTATACATAATTGTTTTAACCTGCCTTCACTTCAAAGTGTGGCTTTCCCTCAGTTGTCACTTTTTGAGCATCTACAAATATATTCTGGAACAGCTCCCAATTATTTCAATATTTCTGTTTCAAGTATTTCTCCAAATTGACTGAGGTTCAGTTTGCTTTCAACTTTATGAAACTGGCTATGTATAGCCAATGATCACTTGTACCTAAGCTAGTACAAATTTTCAGTTTTGTGGTCAATTCCTATTTGGGCTGTCTACATAGGGCAGCACTAGAGGACTGTGATATCTAAAGCACACCGATGTATTGCATGCTAACTGGCCTGTATAGACCCTTCTAGTGCAAGTTAAAAGGTCCCAAGTACACAATTACATAGTAAATAGCACTACATTAATGTACACTAGGGATCCATTAGTTCACAGCTGCAGGGGAATCTATGCTGGTCAGTGCACAGGTGTGCTTTAAGAAATCACATTTATCTAGTGCGCATTACTGCTGTGTAGACAAGCCCTTTGTCAGGCCAAAGACATAGAATTCCCACTTGTTGGCTGTAACACTTTGAGTTAGAAAACTCATCTATAATATTTAGAAATTCTGAGGATGATTTTAGTACTGACAGCATGAGGCCACCAGCCTGTGTCACTCAGATTGACGTCTTCCCATGATAACTCAGCTTTCCCCCGCCCCCACTAGACATTATAAATAGGTGCATAAATGAGTGCATTATAAATGGAGATCCTATTCCCTAGCTGTGATTTAGGGTCAATAGCAGACACCAACTAGAACCCCATTTTGTGCTTTATCTGTAAGAACCCTGATCCAGAAGAATTCAAATCTTTTTCTGGAGATATCAGTAACTAGAAACAGGTAATATCAAATACCCATCTTTAAAAGAGCCTTCAACTCTGACAATAGGCCTGAAGAAATGCATCTTAGCTCTGGACTCAGTAAATTCTCTGAGTAGGGACATGTTCTGGGGCATGAAAGGTCCAAAAAAGGAAGTTTAGGCAAAAATCAAAAAGTTCCATTGATGATTCCTTTATTGTTTTTTAAACAGTGGGATGGTTCACAGCTGTCAAAGCCTTCTGCGGAGAGGATGATACTAATACATAATATACAGTAGCCTGCTTTTCAGAAGGGCAGAACATAAAACACTATCAAAAGTCAATGGGAACTACTGGTTCTCAGAACATCACATCAATAAAAGCAGGCTACTGGATTTCTGAGGTACCACAGTGTGGAAGACTACCACCACACACGCTACATCCCGATGTGACAGAACGAATACTTTGTAGTGTGTGGAATACGTGGATAATCAAGTGACCTCCTTGCACATTTCTTCATATGAAGTATCTAATTCTCTTAGTCCACCAAGTAGACAGAGTGGTAATGCTCTTAGGTGAAGTGGCTCATCTGGCCTTGAAGATTTAGAAACTGTGGCCCTGGCCCTAGCAGCTGCTGCACTTGTGGTGCAGTGACACAGAGTGTTATCCTGGGGGGAGAGATGGCCAATGAAGGCAGCTCCAGCTGGGGAGGGGGCTCAGAATCTGCCCAAAGGGCCAGTTGGAAGACTATTCCATAATACAGGAACTAGGGGTCACCAAATGAAATTAATAGGCAGCAGGTTTAAAACAAATAAAAGGAAGTTCTTCATGCAGCACACAGTCAACTTGTGGAGCTCTTTGCTTGAGGAGATGGTGAAGGCTAGGACTACAACAGCGTTTGAGAGAGAACTGGATAAATTCATGGTGGTGAAGTCCATAAATGGCTACTAGCCAGGATGGGTAAGGAATGGTGTCCCTAGCCTCTGTTTGTCAGACGATGAAGATGAATGGCAGGAGAGAGATCACTTTATCATTGCCTGTTAGGTTCACTCCCTCTGGGGCACCGGGCATTGGCCACTGTCGGTGGATAGATACTGAGCTAGATGGACCTTTGGTCTGACCCGGTACAGCCGTTCTTATTAGAGAAGACGGCAGCAAAAAGACTCCGTTTGGGTGAAAAGGGGTTTGGCCAGAGAAAGCTGTATTAGAGGAACCTGGTCTGTGAAGGGCTGTTTGCAAGGAGTCTGGTGGTAAGGGGCACAGAGCTTATGACTGGTGAGAGTGATCACTGAAACATGGACAGAGGGAATACAGTTTTGGCACCTGAGGAATGGGTGTGGCCCTCCAGGTGAGGAGCTGTTTGCCAGTGGACCTGTTGGAAAGAGGTGCAGTCACTGAAGTGTTGAAGCAAAGGAGCATCGCAAGCCAGATAGACAAAAGCAGGACAACAGGAGTGAACCTGGACTTTGGAACCAGGGAGAGGAGGACCTGATTCCCTCCTGAGGTGACGCAGCATTGTTGAAACACTTCTTTCATTGTAATTGTAATTTAGTTTATTTTCCTACTCAAGTATTTGATGTTACTTTATTTTATTGTACCTGCCAAATGTCTGTTTTTTTTTCCTTTATAAAGTTTAAAATTTAAGATTAAAGGTTGAGTTTGTTTGCCTTTAACTCTCCCCATAGTAGGCACAGCCTAGCTGAAGTGGGTCACTGCACAGGCTTCCGCTATGCATGTGCTGAACCATCTTGCTGTGAGGGCCTTGGAGGCATGCTTGCTTGATTGCTGGCTGGTAAAGCACTATGAGTGCAATTAACTTTTCTGTAGTGTTGGGTCCTCTTGAGGCAAGTTGTTCTCCTGACATGCCAAGTGCACCACTCCATCACTAAGGATACTTCAGACTAACAGAAAATACACTAATTACTTCTGATGAGTTAGCTAACCTTGGTGTGGGTCTGGCCTCAGAACTATTTACTATCCTAATCTGACTCTGTTAACAATGTTCCTATTGACTCAGAGCTGGCATTAGAGCAAAGCACCTTAAAAGTGAGAAAGTGAAGAGACTGAGCACAGAGTTACAAAAGATTGATGCCCACACCCTTACAAAACTTGAGTCGTAACGAGGTATTTTAGTGCCTAGCCAAGCAAGAAGATTTACACCCGCTACTGTTTCCCCCCCACCATCATTTTTCCACCCCTGTGGCTTTGAGCCTTGGGCAGCTGCCCCGCTCGCCCACCCTGGTTACGGCCCTGTGGTGCAAACAGGTCTAGCATCTTGCAGGGAATCTGAATCACCGGTAGGTATAACGGCTGTATAGCTCTGAGGAATCTGGTAACATAATGGAGTTTTATCATCAACCTGGCCTTCTGCAGCAGATAACAAGGACAATTTCTAGAACACACTTCTTGAGTGTTGGCCTTGAGCTCCACTGCTATCCTGTCACAAGCATAACTTTGGCCAGGGATGCTCAGGTGCATCATTCACAGCTCTATAGCTAATTTTTGTCTATACTGCCCCAAAGGCGATATTGGTGGGTCTTTACTGAGAGTAGAATGTCTACCTCTGATTATCTCAAGGAGTGTATGTCCCTTTCTTAGAATTTCCAAGCTGTTAGGCAGTCAGCCACCTCCTGAGTGCTCCTTGTTGGGCAGCAGTCACTCTGCAGCACCCTGCCTCCCTTTCCCCCTTCTTAGGGCCCCTTAAAAACTGCACAGTCCACAGTATTTCAAATAAATAATATTAACCCTTCTGGGTGGGGCCCAGTTATTTAATATTACATGCAGTCTTAAGTGACCTTCTAGGCCCAACCCTCTTCCATCTTGACTAAGAACTCCACAGCCCTCCTTCTGGGGCTTGGGCTGCTCTTCTCCCTGGTCCTTTCTGATTTACACACCATTTTATACTGGGCCTGGCCCAAACTCTCCTTCCTGGGGCATCTGTCTTCCCTCTCTGCTTCAACTGCCACTCCCAGGGGTCGCCTGGCTGGGGCTCAGCCTTCTGATTCTGGTATCCAAACTCTTGGTGCCAGCATCTTCCCTGCATCCTCACTCTCTACTCTTTTCCTATGCTACCTCTCCCTGTTTCCTTTTCCCCTCTGGCTCTTTATTGAGGACACCTATCCTCTGTCAGGCTCTATCAAGGCTGTAACAAATCAGAGGTGTGCTGAGCAATTCCCTCTTAAAGGACCCAGTACATTCTGTAACAGGGATCTTGATGCAAAACTGGTCACTGAGTTACGTGGTCAGGAATCAATATGACTGGGGTACACCAATCTTCATCTGATCTCCATGGCTTCTTCCAATAATATTCTTATTAGTCTTTGCTAAGAATGGAATACATAGAAAGCTTTTAAACAGGTCATTTGTGGGGTAGTATATATTGCCTTCACTTCTGAATCTTTGCCTTTACAAAAATTTCTGTCTCCCTATTAGGTCTCAACATGGAAGTCCTTCAAAAAAGGATTACATTTCCTACAGTATAGAGCCTTTATTTTCCCTGGACATGGGGGTCCAGATAGAATGATGTGATTTTCCACCCAGGTAAGCAGCTTGGGGGACTCCTTTTCAAGAGGAATAAGCCTTCTTCCCACCCTTTACTCAAGTATGCAATCACCATGCTGTTGTCATAAGGACTAAAACATGCTGATGCTGTACTACTAGTTGGAAATGCAGTGGAGCAAGCCATCTCACCCTGAGCTCCAAACAGCTGGAGTTATTTTTCCCTGGTCTCTATTTGGACAGAACACCCTGTGTCAACTGATTTTCTAGTACTGCTGGTGAGGAGGATCCTTTCCAGTTTTAACATGTGATATCCCAGTTCAAACTTGCTGAGACAAGTCAACAGCTCCATGGATTGAATTAAGTCTGGTACCCTCACTTTGAAGTGGAGGAAGAAAGAGTTGAAACGGGAATCGGAACCTTAGCAGTCCTCCTGTGGAAGCAGAAACACTGATGTGTTTTCACAATACCACCAGCATGAGTCGTCTAGCACAAGTCAAAAACAATACTGATATTATTTTAACTTCTCAGGTGATGATTCTGACCTTGTCTGGAATTGGAATCAGGAGACTTTCATAAATGAATGTTTCTGTAGAAAGCCATCTAGAAGAAGGCAGAGAGACTGCAGTCTATCTCCACACACTGGAGGTGCCTCCAGTTTTAGCAGGAATGCAGAGAAAGACATCTGACAGGAATATGGAACTGTGTATTACAGGTCATCATGAAGGGACAGAATTTCGCTTTCAGAACCAAGAGGCTTGCATGACCACCTTCTTTGTACTCCACACTACTGCACTTTTGATGTGTTCTATGACTCACATCTAGTCCAGTTTGAAGACCTTTTCTGGACTCTGGTTTCTGGGATCTCATTTCTTTTAGGGGGAGCTGGATCAGTTTCTACTAAATATCCATTTTGAGTTGTCCCTAGAACTGGACAAGAAATCTTTTCAGGGTCTTTGGAATTGCAGTCTGATTTGGATTTTCCCTCCCTATCTAATTTATTCCAGAGCAGTCTTCCTAACAAATAATGAAAAACAAGTACAGCTCCTTCTTAAACTGAGAGAAAACACCCCCTCCCACCTCTTTTCACCACCTCTGGCCACTCTGGATGTTCAGACTACACCTGGGCACCATCACTGGGTGTATCTGGACTTTTGTGAAGATCCAAGGCTTGAGAGTCAGGCATTTCCCATCACTAAAGAGATATTCCCATTTGAAGTCAGTATCAGGTCTAGGGTCATATTTCCCCTTTAGGTTCCCTTGGCATCACTGGTTAGGCTTTAATGTCAGGGAAGGATGGGTTCAGTGCAATGGAAAAAAGTGGGACTCCTAGGCATAAAGTTTCTTTCTCTGCTTCTTTAAGACAGGTCAAAGCTCCCGTTTTCTAAGGACCCTGAGAGTGTATCACACCCCTTAAACAATCTATTCTGACGAGGTGAAGAACACAGATTGCCTGTTTCACCATAGAGGCATCCAGCTCTGGAGGCAGCCCTGCAGTTGTGTTGATGGATGAGGAATTCAGTCACTCCATGCAGCGGTAGCATTATCTAAGGCAAGGCTGGTGTTGGTTGGGGCTGTAGCAGCAGGATCTCTGTTGCTGGAGCAAGCAGCTGTTCCAACACAGGAATCATCAGTATATTCCAGCGAGGCATGAGGTTGCAGTCTCCACCTTCATAGCCTGCTACCAACTGCCTTGGAGGATGTGCTGAGTTGGCTGTACATTACCCGGGTAGCCTCCCCTTCCACAGAAGCAGGGTCATTACTGCTGCATGCAGTGACTACATCCCTGTGTTTGCCCTTCCCCTCTCCCACAGTGGACAATTAAGAAATAAGTCTTTGGGTTAACTCTTGAAGCAGAGTTTAAATTCCTTCTGAATTTTGATACACTACTCAATGTAGGGATCAATATCCTTGTTATTCATATAAAGTATCTAATCCTTTTTCCAATCCTACGTTCATTACCTCTGTTGTGGCAATGAGTTCCACAGGTTAATTCATGCACTGATTTTAAGAGCATTTTCTTTCCTTCGATCAGTTTTAAATATGCTCCATTTAATGTCTCTTTTTCTATTATGGGATAGGAAGTCAGAATGCTCAACTTACTTTCTGTACACTTCTCACTATATCGTACACATTTATGTCCCTTTCTATTTGTCTTCTTTCTCAACCTAATATCCCAGTTTTCAGACAGTATGCAGATGTTTCCTATATAAACATCATTCCCTTTCCCTTGCTGCCCGTATGCACAGGAAAGACTCCCAGTCAAAATCCAGAAGGCCACTACTTCATCCTCCTTTAAGTCATTCCCCGAAACTCATCTCTGCCAGAACACACACAGAAAACTGCAATCTGAGAACAGCAGGACAGGTGGCAAGTTGTGTTTACAGTTAATGAATTACACAGTAAGTTAAGAATTGTATACAGCAATTGTCTGTACTAAAAGTAATATCCTATTATTTTTGTTACCCCATCCCTCCCGCTCATCCCCATGCTGGTCTCAGACATGTGTTCTGTCTTGTCGATTAGTTTATAAATGTTTTGAGGCAGGGATGATCATTTACAATGCCCTACACAGTGGGGCCCTGGCCTACTGGAGGACTCACTTCTGCAGTATAAGGGTTAAACAATAGCAATCTCCAACACAGAAGTTTTCCCAGGTCTCTATTTTTATTAGCCCATCTCTGAATCACCTAGAAGGTTGTCTCAAAAATAGAGAGATATTGGGTGGCCAGTACTGAACTCTATTCCATTTTGTTCATTTTAACATTGTTTACTTGTTGGCTTACCACTAGACAGTCAGAGGTTTTCATTGAGCTGTCCACAACTATGCCTAGTTCATGTGGATGAGCAGGTCAAATTACTCCCTTTAAGGGGCTGGGATATCAATTTCTGCAGGAGGAACCAAGCCTTAAACTAAGCATCAGACCCATAGAAAGCCACTCCATTCAGATATAAAGCAAGGAAAAGGAACTGGGAGAAAAGAAAGAGGAAACACACACCCCCCCACCCACCCACCCTCCCTCCCTCTGGCCAAAAAACCTTGAAAACAAACTCAACTACCTCAACATGCTCAAAGCTCACCAACCCCAAAGGGTTCAGCTTACTCAGTTTTGTCTTTCCAATATGAATAAAAATGGAGTTTGAAAATTGCTCCAAATCCACCAAGCTTGGCTATAATAGCTGCTTTCTCTGGTTAGTGGAAAAGAATCTATGTTAAATATCTAGAGAAATAGAGAAACAGTCCCCTGGTATACACTGTATCAATCAAGCTTTGAAATCATAGCCCATCTCTTTAAGAAGTATCCAGCACAAAATCCTTGAACTATACTGGGGCACTTTCCACATGTCTAAAAGGGCAAAATTGAAACCACAGCTGGGTGGTGCTTTTATCCAAGGTTACAATATCAGCACACACTGTTGAGGGTTTAAATTAACTTCAAAGGAGCCGTGCAGTTTTAAGTGGGTTACTGTTACACAGCAGACAAACAGTGAACTGGGAAGGAGGGAGGGACCTTTTACTCTGTAACTTTATCTCCTCAGAAAAATCCTGGAGATTAAAAGGGAAAGCTTCCGTCCTTTTGTCCTCTTCCCCAGTTTGCTAGGGTCGGATGTCATGGTATTACCAGCCTCCAAATGAACAAACCCAGGATGTTCTCTTAAAGACATTGTTACTAGATTAAAGGCTTGTATTTTCTATCCATCCATAGAAAACTGTCTCCACCTACTTTTCATGGACCGGAAAAATATTCTTGGAGTGGGGCTGAGAAGAATAGAAAATGCTTCCCATTAATGTACTGAGTCACTTTGTTCTAAATACCATTATGCTTCTTTAGCACACAGTGTTTCTTCTTCTCAACCAGACTTAAACTTTCCCAAGAGGCCACAGTCACAAGCTGCCAAACTAAGGCCTTGTCTACACTACAAAGTTACAGCGCTGGTGAGGGGGTTACAGCGCTGCAACTTAGAATGTGTACACACCTGCAGGGCATTACCAGCGCTGCAACTCCCTGTTTGCAGCGCTGGCCGTACACCCGGTCGTGCCTCGGGTGTAGAGGAGCCAGCGCTGGATGACCAGCGCTGGTCATCAGGTGTAGACACTCACCAGCGTTTTTGTTGACCTCCATGGAATAAGCAGGTATCCCAGCATACCTGAGGAAGCCTCTCTGGTAATTAAGCAAACTCCACTGCCCTCCAAGCAGGTCTCCTTCCCCATGGTGTGCTCTGGCGTTCCCCGACCCCCCCTCCAAGCAAGTCTCCTTCCCCGCGGTGTGCTCTGGCATTCCCCGACCCCCCCTCCAAGCAGGTCTCCTTCCCCGCGGTGTGCTCTGGCGTTCCCCAACCCCCCCTCCAAGCAGGTCTGCTTCCCCACGGTGTGCTCTGGCATTCCCCGACCCCCCCTCCAAGCCGGTCTCCTTCCCCGCGGTGTGCTCTGGCGTTCCCCGACCCCCCCTCCAAGCAGGTCTGCTTCCCCGCGGTGTGCAACAGCGCTGCAGCGTGGCCACATCTAACACCACTTGCAGCACTGGTTGCTGTAAGTGTGGCCACTCTGCAGCACTGGCCCTATACAGCTGTAACAACCAGCGCTGCAAAATTGTAGATGTAGACATACCCTAAGATCCTTCAGCACTAATAGTCCCTGGCAGGCGACAGACCACTGGAATCAGTGTTTAACCAACCAACCACTTTGTTTTCTTAGAGGCTGTACGTCTTCAGCAATCAGAGCAGAGAAGTTCACTACAGAACACTTTGCTGCACTCTCCAGGTGGTCACCAGGCTGTTAGGGTGAGAGCAGCACCACCTGAAATTTATTCTTCGAAATTCCACACTTGCCACTCACTTCAAATTCTCGTGTAACTTATTTCCCCTCTTGCCTATTTTGTGCAAAACCTTTCCTAAGGTTCTCTGAAGAATTTATGCTCTGGAAAGGAGAAAGTGGTTAGAGCCCTCCACACTACCTCTTTTCTCCATCACTGCAACCACCACCACCACCCTGCCTGTGATTCAGGCCCGTAACCTGGTTGTCAACTCTCTGTAGGTCCTCACATCCAGCCTCAATCTAAATCTTGCTGCTTTTCCTAGAAAACTTCTCTAGGATATGGCCTTTCCCAGACATCCACAAGCAAAAATTCTCATCCAAGCTTTCATCTCACATCAATTACTGCAACATCCTTCGTCTCTGTCCGTGAAATGCAGTCTTGCCCGCTGCTGTAAAGATTGTCAAAGCAGCAGGCTAAGAAAACTGTCACTCCGCCCACTGGCTCCACCTTGTCTATCATGTCAAACAAGCTACTTGTATACAGTTTCAAGGCCTTTACTGTGATCCCCACCCAGCCTATCATCATCTCTCATTGCTGATGCTCACATCCAATCAGCTCACCAGGTCAGCCTTCACTGCTCACGCTCCCCATAAACATCTGCAAAGCTGCCTCATTACCCACATTCAGATCCCTCTTCAAATCTCTTCTTTGCCATAATATTTAAAAATCTTAGTGGTTAAAACCTCTAAGGATGCAGCAACCACTACTTAACATCCTGACCACTCTTATTGCTTACTTGTACTCTGTCTATACCCATCTGTTGTCTCGTCTTTGAATGTAAGCACCTTGGGGCAGGAACAGTCGTTGTTCCATATTTGTACAGCATCTACATCCTTCCTGGTCCATGACTAGGGTTCCTAGGCACCAATAATATAAACAACCAACAGCAGCAGCAAGGACATAAAAAGTATGGGGCAGATTCCTCTCCAAGGCAGTCTTAAGACTTATCTACTCATGGAAATTTACCGATAATTTCAAAAGATCCCCATGGGGGCTTATGCTGGAATAATCATTCCTGAATAGCTATTCTGATAAAATTTCCATGTGTAGATAAGCCCTTAGAGCATATTCAGGAAAGAATTAAACTTCAGAGAAACATATTCCACAATACATCACTAGACAGATTGGTTGATGAGCCTAAATGACTTATAAAATTGCTGCCTCTTGACTAAACTGTACTTTCCACTGTCATTTTGGATTGGACATGTGATCCGTCTAGTCCAATCATATCTCCAACAGTGGCCAGCACTAGATGTCTGGTACCACGCTCCCATTCAGGAACAGAAAATTGGAAAAGAGAAGTATGTTTTTATAAACTACATAAAATTTCAAGGAAGAAAGTACTGAGTGTGTCATGACCCTTTGGGTTTCCTTATTATCTACACAAGTCCACTCAGTGTCACCCAAAATTTGCCAAAGCATGCCAGCACATACATCTCTTTGCTCAAAAGATTATGTTTTGTGCAGTGCTGAACTATAGACTTTAGCAAGATGAGCATACATAAACAAAGAACGGAGCAGATTTCTCCACTAGACCCATCTCTTACAGCCCTCAGAAAAACAGGGTTAGGAAAAGCAGATGCATATAGTTTAGAGGACAAACAGCGAAAAGGCCCTGTTAGATAAGAAAGCAGAATCTTCATGATTCCAGAGAAGCTGGACTTGACAAATTAATTTGCCAGCAGCAAGTCAAAAAAAACCAAAAAAACAAACAAAAAAAAAGACACCACTTATCCAGGCTAACGGGGATGCCTCAACCATCTATTTACTTAAATAATTAAATCCTGAAGAAAGGCTTCCAAATATGATGTGAGCACTGACCATTACAGTGCATCCCTAGGAACTCTGCTCAAAGCTCTCCATAGCAGTAGCAGCAGGGAAGTGAAGTTAACAAGACTGGTCAGTTTCCCGGCTACAATTCAGAACCCTATGGGCAGGAGTGGAACTAAAGAATCACATCGGTTCTGCTCCTTAGAGAAGAGCTATGACAAGCAGACATAGGCACTGGGACTAGTCATAGAGAAAGATGTATAGCAGCAACCACCAAGGACAGTGAGGGCAGATTAGCCCCTTTCCCCACCTCCTCCTGACTGAAAGGTCAGGAGGCTTGGGGAGATGGGAAGCAAGAATAGAAAGCTTTCTCCCTTCCAGCAGCAGGCAGCTGGGTTAAAAGCTTTGACAGGTTCCTTCCAGTGAACACACACTACCTAGAGAGGCTGACGCTTTGGCTACACTACACAGCTTTTAGCAACATGGCCGTGTTAACACTGCAATGTCACTAAAAGTCAGGCACTGTAGCTGCTGTTTTTCAGCACTTTTTGCCAACAAAATACTTCCACCTACAATGAGCAGCATTCACTATTCACACTGACACTTGCTGCAGCAAAACTTTTGTTGGATGAGGGTGGGCGCATGGCGTGGAGAGGTTTAGTATCTCTGAACAACAAAGGTTTTATTGCTCATTTGCCAGTGTAGCCATAGCCTGACAGAAAGCCCTCATGCAGTGTCCTCTAATTGGCTCCTACCAGCTTAGCCAAGAAAGGCATCTCACAGGTGAGATGAATGGAGAACAAATATGTTGAGGAGCAGGACTGGGAAAGTGGTATGGGCTGTCGCTAATAGTGTGCGTCACCATACCTCCTAACACTAGCTGCAGCACAGGGAGCCTGCAACAAGGATGATGAGGCTGGGATCTGGGAAACAGGCTCACTCCACCAGAGAGACTTGGGCTCTGCACTTACTGAACACTGCATTACATTTCACAATTTGTTTGTCAGAAGAGCATCCACTACTCCTGGATATGGCAGTCATCAATACCAGGCTTCCTGAGAAACATACATGCACTCTAATGCAAGAGGCATCCTGGCAGAATGCAAGGGAATCGCCCGAGATTCAGGAATGTGCTCTTACAGAGCAACTTCTCAAAGAAATGTGATTAGCAAAGTCTGGTGGAATTTGGAACACTGAAGCAAAGAACCCACCTCCTAAGTACAAGATTCAGACTAACAACAGTGCACACATCTTCGACTCACCCTGAAGGACAGATGTTCATATATTCCAGATCAGTCCCAGGAACTCCATCTGAATAGAAAACCCAGCATTACACACAGGCAACTGCAAGGTTTTACAAATATTTTATTGTAACTCCTTGCTTAGGACAAAGCTATTGTTCGGGCAGAAAGGGAAGCTTCTCCCTAAAATGGCATGGCTACCTATTGACAAATAATGCTGTTAGAGCAAGAATGTCAAACGGTAAATGAAAGCTTCACACTGCAGTCCAATAGGACAGGTGAGATCCTACACCTTATGCACTCCTACAGGGGGCATAAACAAGAGGAGTAGGGTTCAAAGAAGAGTTATTAGAATGATAAAAGATGAGAAAACATGCCTTACAGTGACAGACTCAAAGAACTCAAACTACTTAGCTTAACAAGGAGAAGGTTAAGGGATGACTTGATTACAGTCTGTAAGTACACCTCTACCTCGCTATAACACGACTCGATATAACAGGGGTTCGCGTATAGCGCAATAGCATCACGGCTCCGGCGGCGCTTTAAAGGATCCGGGGCTCGAGCTGCTATGGGGAACCCCAGGCCCTTTAAATCCATAGACTCAGACTTTAAGGTCAGAAGGGACCATTATGATCATCTAGTCTGACCTCCTGCACAATGCAGGTCACAGAATCTCACCTATCCATTTCTATAACAAACCCCTAACCTATGTCTAAGGGTATGTCTACATCTACAATTTTGCAGCGCTGGTTGTTACAGCTGTATTAGTACAGCTGTATAGGGCCAGCGCTGCAGAGTGGCCACACTTACAGCAACCAGCGCTGCAAGTGGTGTTAGATGTGGTCACACTGCAGCGCTGTTGGGCGGCTTCAAGGGGGGTTCGGGGAACGCGAGAGCAAACCGGGGAAGGAGACCAGCTTCGCCGCGGTTTGCTCTCGCGTTCCCCGAACTCCCCTGCAAACCGCAGGGAAGGAGACCTGCTTGCTCGGGGATTCGGGGAACGCGAGAGCAAACCGCAGGGAAGGAGACCTGCTTGCACGGGGGTTCGGGGAACGCGAGAGTAAACCGGGGAAGGAGACCAGCTTCGCCGCGGTTTGCTCTCGCATTCCCCAAACCCCCCTGCAAACCGCGGGGAAGGAGACCTGCTTGCTCGGGGGTTCGGGGAACGCGAGAGCAAACCGGGGAAGGAGACCTGCTTGATTACCAGAGGCTTCCTCAGGTATGCTGGGATACCTGCTTATTCCACGGAGGTCAAGAAAAGCGCTGGTAAGTGTCTACACTTGATTACCAGCGCTGGATCACCAGCGCTGGATCCTCTACACCCGAGACAAAACGGGAGTACGGCCAGCGCTGCAAACAGGGAGTTGCAGCGCTGGTGATGCCCTGCAGATGTGTACACCTCCTAAGTTGCAGCGCTGTAACCCCCTCACCAGCGCTGCAACTTTGTGATGTAGACAAGCCCTGAGTTACTGAAGTCCTCAAATTGTGGCAGAGAGAGGAACAGAAATAGGCCGCAGTCATAGAGAACCCCCTCAGCCAACATCCTCCCCCTGCTGTTATAGGTGGCCATGTTGGCCATCGCTATCGGGAGGCTGACAAGGAGGTCCCATGGGTTTGTAAGGCTGAGAGGCAGAAATGCTTCTCATTCAGGGATACTCCGCACTGAAAACTTATATAGACGCAGCTATCTCTCAAGTCAGCTGGAGCCCTGCCAGTGCTACTCCGGGGCTGCAGCAGCAGGGCTCGCCAGTTACTTAAAGGGCCTGGGGCTCCCCGCAGCAGCTGGAGCCCTGAGCTCTTTAAATCACCACTGTAGCCCTGCCGCCCCTACCCAATATAATGGGGTTTCAGCTATACCATGGTATGGATTTTTGGCTCCCCATGACCACGTTATAGCAGGGTAGAGGTGTACCTACATGCAGAACAAATACTTAATAAATGGGCTCTAGCAGAAAAAGGTTTAACACAATCCAATGGCTGGAAGTTGAAGCTAGACAAATTCAGACTGGAAATAAGGCATAATTTTTCAAAGAGAAGAATATCACTGGAAAAAAATGTACCAAAGGTTGTGGTGGATTTGCCACCAGTAACAATTTTTAAAACAAGACCGGATGCTTTCCCAACAGCTCTGTTCTAGAAATCATTTTAGGGATGTTCTCTGGCCTGTGTTATACATGAGGTCAGGTAACAATGGTCCTTACTGGCCTTAGAAGTTATGAACTTTATTAAGTCGCCATCCACAGGCAAAATAATCCTGTACACAGAAAACTCTTAAACTCAAAACACGAAACTCACTGTAAGCAGCAAGTGAACGTAAAAAAGATGCACCAGGCTCTGGGCTGGCAGATGTAACATTAATCAGCTGCTCTCTTCTCATCCCTGGTCATATGTTAGCATGTTTTTTTTTCCCCATTGGAATCCTCCAAATAGAATTATTTATAGTATTTATGTATCTTTCACTGATTCTATTTGCCATGAACTGATTTTGCATTCAGGTCACATGTAATGACAGATTGATTCACCAGGAGAATCTCCTTATTTGACTGGAACACCAGTACCATTATTATTAGCTCTTCTACCACCCTGATAGTTCCGTTCATGATTGGGAGCTTTTGCTCAGTTCATATTAATGTTCAGCTGTCAAGTTTTCAGCGATTTCTAATGAAGCTGTCTAATAAAAAACACAAACAACCCCTCCCTCTCGCAAATTGTTACATGCCAATGTTTCCTCTTTGTAGGATATGCATGCAAACATTTCAGCGTTAATGCTATTTGAGTGCTCTACAACGTTTGAAATAGTTCTAAATATGAATTACATTCTCAGAAAACATTAATGACATCCACTAACCTCCATTACTGTTATTTATTATTTATTATTTGAGTGATGATAGTGTCTAGAGGACCTCATGAGGGATCAAAGACCCATTGTGCTAGTCCCTTGGATGTACAATGTGATTAGGAATTGGGCTTCTGGAGATTTGGGGGACAAGCTAGTAATGATGCCTTTCAGATAGTAAGAAACTATTTTCTTAATGACAGTTTAAAGACTGAAAATAAGATTTCCAGCCCCATTCCTCAGAGACACTGAAAAGTATCAGAGTACTAAACTACTATTATCATTAACACTCTCTCTTACTTAGGAGGTATCATAACTGTACCTGGCACTTTACAAATGTGCACTACAAATACAGACTGCCCCAAAGATTTCCAGCCATAGGACATTAAGCTATACCTGCAGGCTACAAATTCACAAGGATTTTGTTGCATCACATTGGTTAATTGCCCTGGTGAGATTCCAAACAAATTAGATAATCCTGGTGATGTTCTCTCACAGTCCATGTGCTTCAGGGAAGGACAAATGATGAAAACATTCTAATGTCCAATTAAAAACATGTGCATTATGAAACCAAATGACTGAAAAAAATCCAACAATGAACATAGGTGAGGATGATAGGAGAAACTGCAAAAAACTCAACCAGGAGACAGATATTAAACATCTAGTCATACTGTTACCCAACATTACAAAATAAACATGGGGGAAATCAAGCTCACAACCACACACACTGTTGCTTTGTAAAGCCATAAAGATCATAAAATAGCAACAGTGTCTGCCATAAGGTCTGCCTCCTTCACCAAGGTCCTAATGGTCTCTTTCTAGCCACATCTTGGGGCCTATACTCCATCCTCACCCTCCTGGACACCAGTGTGACCTCTCTCCTTGGCATCCCTGGAGGTTCCATGACAACGTGCTCTCTTGACCACTTCAGTATTTCCTCTAGTGGGCCTGCTTTTTTACAGGACTCTGATCTTGGTCCCTCCTTCCTTTCTCTATACATCTTCTTGCTAGGTGATCTCTGCACACAGAGTTTCAACTGCTATCCCTATGCTATGACTCACAGGTCCACCTGAACCACTTCCCTCAACCTAACATTTTGGCCTAATTCTCTTAACACTTCCCCTTGGAGAGGTCACCAACAAATTTGTTAAAACTGAGCTCATCTTTCCTCTCAAACACACACACACACACTCAGTCCAATTCTTTGTCACGACTGAGCATAACACCATTCTTCCTGTCACTTGGACCAGTGACAGACATCTCACTTCTCCCTCTCCTTCACCACACAGGTAGTGTCCAAATCCTTCCACTGTCCCCTTAATCCAAGATCCGACCTCTTTTTTGCCCATGCTACCAAAAAGCTCTTGTTTCATACCCCTGCCATTTCCCAACTTGCTTACTGCAAACTCCTTATCCCTGGCCTCACCTACCCCCACTGCTCCCTCTGATAAACACAAAATAGAGCTACTAAAAATCCCTGTATGAATCCCATCTCTCTTCTGCCATGCCAAATTTAAAGCTGATTGTCCTGTCCTTCAAGACCTGCATAACTCCTCAACTATCTGATCTAACATCCACCTCTCTGCAAGTGACGCTAGCTGCACTGATCCATTGGTCTGCTTCCTCCACAACTGTCTCTATGTGGGAAATTTTCAAAAGCATTTAAGTGACGTAAGAGCCCAAAACAATTTTGAAAACAGGATTTGAGCTCCTAGGAGCCATAAGTCCTATTGACTTCCAATGAAGAGGGCACTTTCAAATTCATGACCATGAAAAACACATCATGGACTGTGAAATCTGGTCTTGTGTGCTTCTACCCTATACTACACGGATTTCACGAGGGAAACCAGCATTTCTCAAATTGGGGGTCCTGACCCAAAAGGGAGTTGCAAGGTTATTTTAGGGGCAGGGGTCGCAGTATTGCCACACTTACTTCTGCATTGCCTTCAGAGCTGGGCAGCCACAGAACAGCAGCTGTTGGCCGGTCACCCAGCTCCGAAGGCAGCACCCTGCCAACAGCAGTGCAGAAGTTAAGGGTGGCAATATCATATTATGTCATCCTTATTTCAACACTGCTGCTGGTGGCATCTCTGCCTTCAGAGCTGGGATCCCGACCAGCAGCCATGGCTCTCCAGCAGCAGTACAGAAGGGTAGTGATACCACACAACCCCCTCATAACTTTGCAAACCCCACCCTCCCCAAAAAACCCTCCTTTTTGGATCAGGAGCCCTACAATTACAAACCTGACAGTGAATTTTTAGATTTAAATAGCTGAAATCATGACATTTTTAAAATCCTATGACTGTGAAATTGACCCTAGTGGACCATGAATTTGGTAGGACCCTATCAAGGAGGCTTCAGCTTCTAAGGACTACGGTCAGTTCTGAAACATAGGACTTGGGGCCCTTTTGAAAGTTTTACTCCATGCCTTTTTCCACACTACCTCCTACCCATGGCATACTGTACCTGAGCTCATTAAATTCCTCTCAAAAATTCACTTCTGCTGTAATGCCTGCAAGCAACAAGTCAAAGATATACCTGATAACTAAACCAAACAGCTTGCTCATGATATGCAAATACCTTCACTGAGCAGCCATGCAGTCTCACTGATCTGACATCTTTGCACGCCTCCTCTCATTGTGCCATATCTAAGTTACCATGTAAGCTCTTTGCTGGGTGTTTCACAGGGCAGATGAGACATGGTCACTACTCCAAAGTATTACGTGTTGTAAAATAAATTCAGTATACAGGTCTACTCAACATTTCAGCCAGATGTTCTAAGATTTGGTGTCACAAAAATAAATAATGCAGGACAATCTAAATTACCAGAACTTCGGTTCTTTCTACACTGACAAGGCCTCTTAAAGATTAAAAATGTCTTACAGCCACACAACACAATTTTCTTCCCAAAGTCTGCGTTGGTACCTGCAATTTAATGGACTTTGTTTCAGAAAGTGATACAACTGTAATAAGCACTGGGGGAAAATGAACAAATGATATTCACAGATTTTAAGGACAGAAGTGACCATTATGAGTGTCTAGTTTGGTCATCTATATAGCACAAGCCAAAGAATTCATCCAGCAAATTTCTGCTCTCAGCCCATAATCTTCTGTTTTAGCTATTGCAGATCCTTTAGAAAAAATACCCAGTCCTTATTCAGAGACTTCAAGTGAAGGAGAATCCAACAAGTCACTAGGAAAACTATTCCAACCCTCACTGTTGAAAACAAAACAATTTCTAGTTTGAATTTGTTTAGTTTAATCTTCCAAACACTGGATCTCATTATGCCTTTTCCTGCTAGACTAAGCGCAGTCTTGCATCAGAAATCGCTTCCCCATGTAAATACTTACAGACCATGATCAAGTCGCCTTCTAGATGATAAACTAAATACACTGAGCTGCTTAGGTCTCTCATTCTAAGGCAGGTTTTCTAAACCTGAAATCATTCTTGCAGCTCTTTTCTGAACACTTCCCAATTTTTCTACATTTTTTTGAAGTGTTGACACCAGAAATAGACATAGTATCCAGCAATGTCTCACTAATGCTGTACTCAGAGGTAATACTTCCTCCATATTCCTGCCTGATATTCCCATTTATCCATCCAAGAGTCACATTCACCCTCCTAGCATCACACCAGGAACTCAGATTCAGCTGGTTATCTAACAAAAAAGTTAGAAAGTCTATTTGAGTTGGGGGGTCTCAATTTTCTGCTGTGTACCTTGGCCCAGAATGTGACAAATACCACCAAAACATAGTCCATTCTTTACCAGCTATAAACAACGTAAATTAGCAGTAACTCACATAACAGTAAGGAAGACTTCCAATCAAGTGTCTAAATACCCAAATGTCCAATTTATAAATTACAATCTGATTCTATATTGCTCTCATTATTGATATACACAGAAGTACAGAGACCTCTACTAAGGATTCAACCAAAGGCCAATAAAACTGGCATTTTCCTGGCCAAATGTGTCACTATTTCAAGGCAAAAGCTTCAATACATCGAACAATAAACCACTGAATATGTGATGTAAAACGTCCAGTCCTCTCTTGGTCACAGCATCTTCATACCATCTAAGGCCCAAATGGCATATGATCTACTTAACTAATCCTCTGAAAAACTTTGGGATTTCACACACTGCAGAGAAAAAAATCCGGAGCAATGAAACTCTGAATGCCAGTTTGGAGTAAGTTTGGGTATTATCCTCTATCATACTTAGCCTATGAACCTGGAAAGAGCCCACACTTCATTGTCTGTCTTGCCAAACATATGGCCATAAAGAACACCGTTTAACTTTTATGACAGCACACAATTTAAGAAAATGGCACCCCACCACAGCCTACAATACTAACATTAGTGTCCATGGACATACCATATACACCTTTGGGTCTCAAGGGACTCACTAGTTTCCAGGATTTAAGGAGAACCAGGATCACAAGAGTCTTCCTCTACCACAGACTGATGAGTCCTGATTCGAGAAAATGTTGTCGATATTCAGCGTCCTAGTCAGGCTCAGCTGCCCTAACCCAGGGGGAAGTATTTCTGAAGGGAGTCTGCTGCCATTTTGGGGCTAACTGAACCCTAATCATTCAGTGTTTTAAAAGAATTGCTGGTTCATTGCCTGCAGGTCATATGGTAGAAGTTTTCAGGAAAATGCCGAATAAGGAATGAGAAATTTCTGTTGCGCAGCTTCTCTCCAAATTCATTACTCATGGGGTAATGCGCCCCACATGCAAAATAAAAAGGCTGTTTCTGGTGATTCCAAAACTAGATTCTGGCCTTCTGCTCAGGACAGCAGAAGAGTTCTTCCACAGCTGTAGAAACATTCCAGCAACCACTTGATATCAACTGTCTTGATGCTAATGCGTGTTAAATTAACCTTAAGACAATGTGTTTAAGTCCATGTTTACACTACACAACCACCCCAGTAATTACTGCCATTGTCGGTGGTATGCCTCCTCACTAGGAACTCTTGCACTGACTTAAAGAGAGGAAGTGTGGGAGGCTGAGAACCTGGGCTCTCAGCTCAGCGCTGCTGCTGCCTGGGCTCTCAACTCCCTGATCTGCGTGGAGCTCCCAGCAGGGAGCCCAGCTGCCACCCGGGTTCCAGCTTGGAGCTCCACAGGGAGCCCACAATCGGGGCTCCTGGCACTGGGCAGTGAGGCACCAGGTGTCAGCACTGCTGTGGCTGACAGCTGGAACACATACTTGCCCCGCTCAATTTCAAAAACAGGGACCCTACCAGCAGAGAAACTGACATTCTTGTCAATATCATGGCTCCGGCTGTCAGCCCTCCTGACAATCAAAAGGTGAAGCAAGTAACTCAGGGTCTATACCACAGATCGGCAACCTTTGAGAAGTGGTGTGTCGAGTCTTCATTTATTCACTCTAATTTAAGGTTTCACATGCCAGTAATACATTTTAACATTTTTAGAAGGTCTCTTTCTATAAGTCTATAACTAAACTATTGTGGTATGTAAAGTAAATAAGGTTTAAATGTTTAAGAAGCTTCATTAAATTAAAATGCAGAGCCCCCAGGACCAGTGGCCAGGACTGAGGCAGTAAGTGCCACTGAAAATCAGCTTGAGTGCCACCTTTGGCACGTGTGCCATAGGTTGCCTACCCCTCGTCTATACGGACACTGCGTCACTCAAACTACTTTGACCTAAGCCTTCCACCCGCTCCTCAAGGTGAATATATTAGGTTGGCATAGCAGGAGAGTCACAGAGGCAGGCGTGTGCACTTACACGGTTAGGTAGACGTAAACTGAAAAAAGCACAGGAATAGATTTGTAGAGATATGCCTAGAACCCCAACCAAGGATATTCTATTTGCTGTCCAAGATCCATAAATCTGGAAGTCCTGGATGCCCCGTCATCTCAGTCATTGGCACCCTACCAAGAGGACTGTCTGGTTATGTGGACTCTCTCCTCAGGCCCTACGCTACCAGCATTCCCAGCTATCTTCGAGACACCACTGACTTCATGAGGAAACTACAATAATAGAATATCAGGGTTGGAAGAGACCTCAGGAGGTCATCTAGTCCAACCCGCTGCTCAAAACAGGACCAATTCCCAACTAAATCATCCCAGCCAGGGCTTTGTCAAGCCTGACCTTAAAAACCTCTAAGGAAGGAGATTTCATCCACCTCCCTAGGTAACCCATTCCAGTGCTCACCTCCCTCCTAGTGAAAAAAAGTTTCTCCTAATTTCAACCTAAACATCCCCCACTGCAACTTAAGACCATTACTCCTTGTTCTGTCATCTGCTACCACTGAGAACAGTCTAGATCCATCCTCTTTGGAACCCCCTTTCAGGTAGTTGAAAGAAGCTATCAGATCCCCCCTCATTCTTCTCTTCTGCAGACTAAACAATCCCAGTTCCCTCAGCCTCTCCTCATAAGTCATGTGCTCCAGCCCTCTAATCATTTTTGTTGCCCTCCGCTGGACTCTGGCTATGTTTTCCACATCCTTCTTATAGTGCGGGGCCCAAAACTGGACACAGTACTCCAGATGAGGCCTCATCAATGTCGAACAGAGGGGAATGATCCCGTCCCTTGATCTGCTGGCAACGCCCCTACTTATACAGCCCCAAAATGCCATTAGCCTTCTGGCAACAAGGGCACACTGTTGACTCATATCCAGTTTCTGTCCACAGTAACCCCAAGGTCCTTTTCTGCAGAGCTGCATCCTAGCCATTTGGTCCCTAGTCTGTAACAGTGAATGGGATTTTTCCATCCTAAGTGCAGGACTCTGCACTTGTCCTTGTTGAACCTCAGATTCTTTTGGCTTGATCCTCTAATTGTCTAGGTCCCTCTGTATCCTATCCTTCCCTCCAGTGTATCTACCACTCCTTCCAGTTAGTGTCATCTGCAAACTTGCTGAGAGTGCAGTCTATGCCATCCTCCAGATCATTAACAAACCGGCCCCAGGACCGACCCTTGGACACTCCGCTTGAAACCGGCTGCCAACTAGACATGGGCTATTGATCACTACCTGTTGAGCCCAACGATCTAGCCAGCTTTCTATCTAGTTTGTAATCCATTGTGATCTTCCAGAAAACGCCATCCTGGCCACGATGGATCTAGAAGCCCTCTAACAACATTCCACACAAAGATGGGACTACAAGCTATCAAGAACAGTATTCTCGTTAATGTCACGGCAAACCTGGTGGCTGAACTGTGTCCTCACCCACCACTATTTCACATTTGGGGACAATATATACCTTCAAAGTCAGCGGCACGGCTATGGGTGCCCGCATGGCCCCACAGTATGCCAACATTTTTATGGCTGACCTAGAACACTTCCTCAGCTCTCATCCCCTAACGCCCCTGTGCTACATTGACGACATCTTTATCATCTGGACCCAGGGAGAAGAAGCCCTTGAGGATTTCCACCTGGATTTCAATAATTTCCACCCCACCATCAACCTCAGCCTAGGCCAATCCACACAAGAGGTCCATTTCCAGGACATTACTGTGCTAATAAGCAATAGCCACATAAATACCACCCTATATATCGGAAACTTATTGACCACTATACTTACCTACATGCCTCCAGCTTCCATCCAGGACACACCATACGATCATTGTCTACAGCCAAGCTTTAAGATACAACCGCATTTGTTCAATCCCTCAGACAGACAACTCAAGATCTCTATCAAGCATTCTTAAAACTACAGTACCTACCTGCTGAAGTGAAAAAAACAAATTAACAGAGCCAGAAGAATACCAGAAGTCACCTACTACAGGACAGGCCCAACAAAGAAACAACACAATGCCACTAGCCGTTACCTTCAGCCCCAAATAAACCTCTCCAGCGCATCAAAGATCTACAAACTATCTGAAGATGATCCCTTGCTCTCACAGATCTTGGGAGACAGACCAGTCCTCGCTTACAGACAGCCTCCCCCCCCAACCTGAAGCAAATATTCACCAGCAACTACACACCACACAGCACTAACCCAGGAACCAATCCTTGCAACAAAGCCCGATGCCAACTCTGTCCACATATCTATTCAAGTGACATCATCACAGGACCTAATCACATCAGCCATGCCATCCGGGGCTCGTTCACCTGCACATCTACCAATGTGATATATGCCATCATGTGCCTGCAATGCCCCTCTGCTATGTACACTGGCCAAACTGGACAGTTTCTCTATGCAAAAGAATAAATGGGACACAAATCTGACATCAGCAATCAGAACATTCAAAAAACAGTAGGAGAACACTTCAACCTTTCTGGTCACTCAGTAACAGACTTAAAGGTGGCAACTTTGCAACAGAAAAGCTTAAAAAAAAGACTCCAACGAGAAACTGCTGAACTTGAATTAACATGCAAACTAGATACCATTAATTTAGGCTTGAATAGAAATTGGGAATGGCTGAGTCATTAGAGATTGAATCTATTTCCCCATGCTAAGTATCCTCACACCTCTTGTCAACTGTTTGAAATGGGCCATCTTGATCATCACTACAAAAGTTCTCTCTTCTCCTGCTGATAATAGCTCATCTTAATTAAATTAGCCTCTTAGAGCTGATATGGCTACTTCGAATCTATGCATTTGAAGACGTGGGCTATAGCCCACAAAAGCTTATGCTCAAATGAATGCGTTAGTCTAAGGTGCCACAAGTACTCCTGTTCTTTTTACGTTGACTTAACATTGTAGCATAAACATGCCCAAGGTCTTCCTCTAGAGAAAATCATCAATTTTTATCATGTTCTTTACCACACTACCACCGTGGCTTGAATTCAGAGAGAAACTTTAACAAAAGAAAGAAAGTTATCAGGTAAGAAGTTTCTCATTGTATTTCACAGCTTCTCTTCTCATTACTTACTTATGGGAAGTAGCAAGAATTAGAGAAGGAAAGGATAAGCAGACTTCTAAAATTATAGTAAAAAATACAGGCAGAAATTAAGTTCCCCCCATATAAAGCAAGTGCTTTATAAACAAAGTAATTACATGGAAACAAACCTAGTAGCACCTTCCAGCAAAGGATGCCTTTGCAAAGGAATGGAAACTTTCATTTAAGGAAGAATGGTGAAGTGACTCATATACTTTCTTCCCCAAGTGTCTGTAGGAACTTCTGTGAACAGTCTCCCAGATGCCTAGCATGCCAACTGGTGCAGATTCTTACATCTTGCCTGCAGTAACCTTGAGGTCCAATGGCCTTGGTATTTTGGATAGAATGACATCAGCAGGGTACAAATGGTTTATATAATCCATGTGCTTGAGATATATCTTTAGAGCTCCAGGAATGCTCATTCATGCCACAACCTTCCAATGGTTGGAACAAAACGAAAAAAAGAAAAATGTTAATGTAACTTTAAATTCAGTTAAAAAAAAATCAGTCACGAAATGTAAAGCTAAAGCTCCACTGCCATTAACTGCTGCACTGAAATGCACATCCCCAGTACTCTCTAGCCTTGATTTCCTAGTGAACCATGTAATGCATTCCATTTGTTTGTTTCTTAATATTCACTATCAGATATACAAGGCAAGTAATGCAGCAAAGTTACTAATGCAATACCTTTAGTTTGTATTTCCTGTGATTTTAACGGTTTTGTTTTTAAATTCTCATTCACTAAAGCAACCACTATTTTTACAGGGCCTACAGAAACAATGCTTTGTTCTTGTGTATCCTACTAGATCTGCACGACAACAAACAGAAGTCAGTCTTGGTGGTTACAGCAGACTTCTATTCCCAATTTTGCCACTGGATCACTACGTGATCTTGGACAAGTCAGTCTTGGTATTTATATGGCTGCATCAGCATAGCATATGAGCACCTCCCCAATTATTTATAAAATGTAAGTATTTACCCACAGTGCATTATCTTAAAATAGAAAAGGCTCTCAAAGCTTTTTTGCAGATGAGAGGCCTTAGGTGCAAGGCTCTATGTAAGTGTAAGTATTGTTAGCAACAAATCATTGCCATAACCCAATGGAGAGAAAGGGGCACAAAACAGTAACATTGCTTTGTTTACCTGAAGGTGCCATTAAAAATAGGAAAACAGTGTTTTACAAACAGGAAATGAAAGATTTTCTCCAGTTTATGATCTAGGAGGTAGACTAACAAAAGCATATTAAAGAACTATTGCATGTGTCCCTTCAATCCAATGAAGTGGATCAACTTTCCATGTTAGCAGCAGCTGGACTAGAGCAGCTCTTCTAAAGGTGAAAGCCAGAAGCTTTTCCTCAACATTCTGCACACATCGGACATGGAACTCAGCAAGGTTAAGAGCAACATATGGCCTCAAATGCAAGTACAACAACAGCCCCATTAGAGAGATTTTTTTACAAGGATATCCAGCTAGGAACCAAGCCACCATGAAATGTAACATTACCAGACTTGAATAATCCAGAAAGTTTGCTTTTCTTGGCCATCAGTTGTGACTATATGGGTCAAACCAGCAGTAAACCTACAAGAGGGTCCCACTGAAAATTACCCTCAGAACCAGAAGCTTCAAGCACTCTAGAAGTACACTCCTATTCCTCATTCCCCAAGAAAGGGGATGGCCTAAGGGAGAGGATTACAGCAAGAGCTGGAGTTCTGGTTTCATGTGAAACCAGGACGGCAACTGAGCACGTCTCTTATGCAGAAAAACCCAACATGGAGATTACAGATAGGATGGAACTACAAACTACCCAGGAGGTTCTGTGAACACTAATGGTCATCTTTGACCATTAGACTGCATTTCAGCCAAAGCTAACTTTTGTTCAGTAAGGATCCAGGACTTGGTACTGCTATCAGTGAAGTGATACAAGCAGGCTTCTGCAAACTGATCATTCGCTGCAATTTATAACTTGGCAAAACACTAAAAATCATGTTCTTGTAAGACAGACATTAATTTTGTCCTATGACTGCAGAGGGGTTTACAGGCCACTTCACCTTGAATGGTCTCTTAGGATATGTGTTAAACACTTATGCTAAACAGTCTGTTCCACTGTACATTTAACTGTGACACTGAGTACCTTTCCCAGACCTGAGGAAGAGCTCTGCGTAACTCGAAAGCTCCTCTCTTACCAACAGAAGTTGGTCCAATGAGAGATATTACCTCACCCACCTAGTCTCTCATTCACTATAAAGCAAAGTGTGCCACACAGACTCAGTGTGCAGTCCACTGAGGCAAGCTGCTTGTACTCCAATTCCAGTATTCCTTTAAAGAGAGTCTCTGCACTCTGCAGGGGAAGCTCTGCATCAAATCTCAGCCTTTTTATTCCCTCAAAGGGTCTTGTTAAAATACAGCCCCACAAAGATGTGAATATCTAAGATTAATTTCTTGAGGTCTCTTCAAAATGTAAGTGTTCTAATTACAACAAAACACAAGTGCTCCTTCCACAATATCAACAGAATAAAGGAGGAACAGAGTCACATTTATAGTTAGGCTTTTTTTGTGCATGGAGGTGGTATATACTGGGTGGAAAGAAGCTGGTGAGAGATGTGAGCATAATGCCACTGACGGGGGAGTGAAAATTGCATGTAAAATGATACATTTGTAGCCTCTTTTGGCAGAAGAGTGTGCCAGTAGCTATACAGTAAAATCTAAGAGTTCTGGCACTATATAAAAGGAGAATGGCTCAAAAATCCCTCGCAAGGCCATTAGGGTCTTTAGATAGAGTCAAAACTGGCTGGGAAAACAGGATTCTCTTACACTTCATAAACTACTAAATTTGTCCTGTACTACTCAGTGGAGGATTTACCCTGCAAGTATCAGATCAATGCCAAACAGCAGCCTGGACTTAAAGTGAGATTCACCAAAACAGACTTACAAGTGCTTTCTGAGCAAGTTTTCCACTGGAAGACTAAGGTGGGAGTGTGAGGAGGGCCCTAATCCAAGCTTTCTAGAATATAATGGAAGCTACTCATTTCATAGAATCACAGCATATCACGGCTGGAAGAAGAGTTTTCAGGAGGTCATCTAGTCCAATCTCCTGCTCAAAGCAGGACCTATCCCCAACTAAATCATCCCAGCCAGGGCTTTGTCAAGCCAGGCCTTAAAAACCTCTAAGGAAAGAGATTCCACCACCTTCCTAGGTAAAGCATTCCAGTGCCACAGGGAACTTTTAGGGCTGGAAAGAATAAGGCCTGGTCCATACTACACAGTTAGGTAGATGTAAGCAGCTTACATCAAGCTAGCTGCGGAGGCCTCTTCACTTAAATTTGGCTCCCAGTGACTAAGTGCCCTGCTATATTTCTGTAATAACACCATCTCCCCAAGTGGTGTAGAGTCATGGTCAGCATAGTTAGATTGACACAGTGATAGCGCAGACACTTCGTTACTTACATCAACTGTTTCTGGCTACCAAAAGCTGTCCCTCATTGCCCATGCTGACTGCTCTGATCCCCAGTGTGAACTCTGCTACTCAGGGGTCAGGTGGACGGGAAGGTGCCCCTTCCTTTTAAAGCCCTGCAAATTTTTGAAGTTCCTCTTCTTGGTTGCCCAGCTTGGCAATCACACCTAGCCGCTCTCCATTGTTGAGTGTAACTGCCCAGCAGACCACACCAGCTACACACTGCAAACACACTCTTGCCTGGAGTACAGAGGAAGGGGAAGATCACCTGGGCTTATGTGGAGAAGCAGCTATGAAAGTACAGCTCAACGTCATCAATGAGCAGATGGCTCGGGAGATGCAGGAGAAAGATTACAACATGGACAAGCAGCAGTGCCACATGAAAGCCAAGGAGCTGCGGCAGGCCTTCCAGCCCAGAGAGGCCAACAGTCGATCTGGTGGAGAACTGCAAACCTGCCATTTTCACAAAGAGTTGCATGCCATCTTTGGCAAACCCCACGAGCACTGTGGATGTTTCAGGAGGAGCCAAAGTCACAGGCCCCTGAACAGCAAGGGGGAAAGGCAACCAGGGGATCCAGCTGCACAGTGAGCTAGGAGCTGTTTTTGACTCCCCACAGTCCAGCCAATCCTGACAGTCAAGCATAGGTGAGCCTGATGCAGGGGAAGGAACCTCAGGTAAGTAAGCAATTTGCTTTGAAATTACAGGGTTTGGAACCCCCAGTGTAACAGGACATGTCTGTTAATTAACTATTACATGTGCTAGAAGTAATAATGGAACAACCAAGAGAGGCAGAGTTGCTATCCGCTTTTCATTCCCCTCTAGAGTTAGGCAAAGAGCCATGAGGAGCAAGACTGCCTGTCAGAAACAGTGCCAGTATTCAGTTCCATTGCCCTCTAAAGCTATAATCATGCCAGCGAGCTATTCCCCACCTCATTTCCCCAGGGCCATACTCACCATGGCTGGTGCTGTGACTGGTGCCATGTTCTCTAAGCCCACGTCCAGACTAACCCGCGGCATCGGCGGGTTAAAATCGATTGCTCGGGGATCGATATATCGCGTCTAGTCTGGACGCGATGCATGGATCCACAAGCGCGCTTACATCGATTCCGGAACTCCATCAACCCGAACGGAGTTCCGGAATCGACACAGAGAGCCGCGGACATCGATGCCGCACCGTCCAGACGAGTGAGTACCTCGATTTTAGAAATTCGACTTCAGCTACGTTATTCCTGTAGCTGAAGTTGCGTATCTAAAATCGATTTTAATACCCTAGTCTGGACGTGGCCTAAGTCACACAGAGGCGAGAATGTAGTGCTTACAAGTATTGGGGTACAAGGGGAGTGAGTTCAGTATCTTAAGTTTTGAATTTCATTGTGAATACACTGACAATGGTACCTGTCTGTTGTATGTGTAGCTGCTGCCACTGTGGCCTTCAGAGTCTCCCTCTCCACACCCACAAAATGCTTGAGCCAGACATAGCGGAGAAAGAGGATGACTCAGGATGACATGGTCCAGGAGATCCTGCAAGCCAGTACTGCATCAGAGAATGAGAGCAGGGCCTGGAGGATCACCCTTGCAGATTGCACAGAGAAGGACAGAGTGAAGAGGAGAAAGGTGCTGGAAAAGGAATGGAAAGTGCAGCAGAAGGTGCTTGCACATCTCAAACAGCAAATGGAGAAGCTGCAGACTCTGGCAGAGCTGCAGGTTCAAAACCCTGTGATCACTTCCCTCTGCAGTCTATAGAGAGCTCAGTATCAGGAGTGCTGATATTGAGTTTTGATTGCGGGGTTCATGTTACAGAATAAATGTTTTTTGGAACAAAATTCATATTTATTAGATCACAACATATGCTGTCTTGTGCTAAGCAGATCTGACAGCAACCAATTTCTTGCTACTTCACTTTTTCACAGAACATGTATTATTCACAGACAATATCAATCGTTGCATTGGCAATCTTATTCCCACACACAGCACTCACTACAACCTTCGTACCAGGCTCCATAAGAGCAAGGCCAGGAAGAGCACACTACAGCAATGCACACTACTCTGGCTCACAATTACAATGGTCTTTTCAAAGCCTCCTTGAACCATATAGTCTGCATTGAGCTCTAATAGCTCCCATATCTAGATGTTCAAATTCAACAGCTGCTCCACCTCTGCTCTGCACCCCAGCAAAAATTTTCCCCTTTGCTTCACAGATATTAGGCAGCTATGGGACAAAAGGCAGCTATGGGATATATTTTTCTTACCGAGGTCCAATCTTATAAGTAAAAGAACGCCAGTGACCCTTCAAAATGACCAAAGATACAGTCAACTGTCTTTCTGCAACTGCTGCTAATGTAGTTGAAGCACTCCTTTGTGTTGCTGAATTGACCGGTGTACAGCTTCATGAGCCATGAGTGCAAGAGGTAGGCTGCATCTTCCAGAATCGCTACTGGCATTTCAATATTCCCAATGGTAATCTGTCAGTCAGGAAAGAAAGTCCTTGTTTGCAGTTTTCTGAACAGTCCTCTGTTGTTAAAGATGTGCACATCATGCACCTTTCCTGACCAGCCCACACTGATGTCAGTAAACCATCCCTAGTTTCTGGGGTCCACTGGATCCACTAGTGTTTGCACTGCCCTTTCTGTTGATGTATGTGGTAAGGTGATCTGATGCTAAAATAGAGATATGCACACCATCTATTACCCCACTGCAGTTTGAGAATCCCATTGCTGCAAAACCATTCACTATGTCCTGCACATTGCCCAGAGCCACAATCCTGCATAGCAGGACATGATTTAATGGACTTGCATGCTTGCATCACAATGGCCCCTGCAGTGGATTTCCCCAACTCCAAATTGATTCCCAACTGGCCAGTAACGATTTGGCATCCACAATGCACGTCGCCACTAGATTCTCAACTGTCAGCGCAGCTCTCATTTTGGTATCCCTGGCTGGAGAGCTGGGGCGAGTTCGGCACACAGATCCAGGAACGTGGCCTTG
Source organism: Gopherus evgoodei (assembly GCF_007399415.2). Taxonomy (NCBI): domain Eukaryota; kingdom Metazoa; phylum Chordata; order Testudines; family Testudinidae; genus Gopherus; species Gopherus evgoodei. The sequence continues at coordinate 103,081 of NC_044334.1, forward strand.
TATAACTAAAAGTTCTGCAGCCACAGCTTATCATCCCAAACCTACATGACAATGTGATCCCACCAGTCAGTGTTTGCTTCTCAGGCCCAGTACCAGTGCTCCACTATCTCTAGCTGCTCCATGAAAGCCTCCAACAGCCTTGAATTGTTTCTTTTTCTGTCCCACAGCAATCTAGCCTCCAAAGAATCATCATGTTCCCCATGGCTCCTTTTGCAGTCCTGCAAATACCGGAGGATCATGCGCCCTGTGCTTGCAACACTAATTACAATAGTGCAGACCTGCGTAGGCTCCATGCTTCTGTCATAAGAACAGCCATACTGGATCAGACCAAAGGTCCATCTAGCCCAGTATCCTATCTACCAACAGTGGCCAGTGCCAGGTGCCCCAAAGGGAATGAACAGAACAGGTAATAATGAAGTGATCCATCCCGTCACCCATTCCCAGCTTCTGGCAAAGAAACAAAGGCTAGGGACACCAGCCCAGCCCAGCCTGGCTAGCAACCATTGATGGACCTATCCTCCATGAACTTCTCTAGTTCTTTTCTGAATCCAGTTATAGTCTTGGCCTTCACAACATCATCTGGCAAGGAGTTCCACAAGTTGACTGTGCATTGTGTGAAAAAATGCTTCCTTTTGTTTTAAATGTGCTGTCAGAGATAATGGCCAGCGAGATGGGATATGCAGATTTTGAACAGGTGTGGACTATTATGGGATAGAGAACACTGCATTATGGGAAGTTGACCCCATACTCCCAGTCACCTCTGGATGACCTGTTTCAGCCCCATCAGACATTGCAAAGCCTTTCCAAAATAGCCTGTTCTGGATGGTGGTAAGTTGCACAGTGGGATAGCTGCCCACGGTACCCTGCATTCTGCATTGATACAAGTGTTCCTGTTGAGGACATGCACTGCCAACATACGGAGCAAAATGTAGACACACAAAAGTGATGTACTAATTGCGATGGCTGTATACCAATGTAACTTAGGTTGATAAAATGTTATAATGTAGACATGGCCTAAACTTCATATTACTCAACAGCAGCATCTACAGGCTTACTAAAGGCGCTAAACCAACTGGCTCTAAAAGAAATTTCCTTGTGCAATCTGCAGATATCATTCAACATCACTTCTCCTACAAATTCCTATTTTGGAAGTTATTTAATGAGTGATATGGAAAAATACTGAAGTTGCAGCTGATAAATTCTAGTGTTTTGGGAATTTTGACCATTGCTGCATACTGAAAAGTTTTCATTGAGCTGTCCATAAGGATGCCCATGTTTTCTTCTTCAGTGGTTATAATTAATATAGTAACAGCCAAAGTGTACAATTATACCTGCCAACGCACACTTTCCTGCATTTGTTGTTAATTAATTTAATCTGCTATTGCGCTGTCCATTCACTTCAGAGGGACCTAAAAAACTTAAGTTCCTCACAGATTTGTCTAGTCTTTATTCACCTAAATAATTTTATTATTTGCAAATTTTGCCACCTCACTGCTCACTCCCTTTTCCAGATCACCGATTGTTGTGTTAAACACCATTGGCCCTAGTGCAGAACCTCACGCAGCCTGTTAACCTTTTGCCATGTTGAAAAAATTGCCATTTATTCCTACTCTGTTTTCTTGTCTCTCTGCTAGTTTCTGATCCATGACAGAAGTTTACCTCTAATCCTACGGCTACTTGGTTTCCTTAGTAGCCTCTTGTAAGGTGTTTTGTCAGACTTCCTCACCACCACCACCCCCTCCAACTCCAGGTCAGCAGGCTTCAATTAACAGAGTCCATGACTACACAAAATGAGGTTATAAGTTTGGTTGATAAAGGTAAAAGTGTTTATGTACAGTAATATATTTAGAATTCTGCAAGGCATTTGACTTGGTACCGCAGAACATTTTGATTTTAAAAACCTAGAACGGTATAAAGTTAACACGGCACACATTAAATGGACTTAAAATCGGCAACCTAGTAGGTCTCAAATGTAATTTAATGGGTTTTTCTAGGGTGGTCCTACAGGGATTGGTTCTTGGCCTTATGCTATTTAACATTTTTATCAATGACCTGGAAGAAGATAGAATCAATCACTGATCGAGTTCGCAGATGATGCAAAAATTAGGGGAGTGATAAATGATGAAGAGGACAGGTCACTGATTAAGGACAATCTTGATCACATGATAAACTGGACAAGCAAAATATGCATTTTTAAAGCTACATGTTAAACATATCTAGGAATAAAGAATACTTACAGGATGGGGGACTATCTGGGAAGCACTGACTTTGAAAAAGACTAAGGGCTGTTGGGTATAACCAGATGAACATAAGCTCCCAATATGATGCTGTCGCCAAAAGAGCTAATGCAATCCTGGTATGCATAAATAAAGGAACCTCAAGTAGAAACAGATTGGTTCTCTTACCTCTGTATTTGGCACAGGTGCAACCATTGCTGGAATTGTGTCCCCATTTCTGGTGCCCACAATTCAAGAAGGATGCTCATAAATTGGAGAGACTTCAGAGACAAGCCACAAGAGCAATTAAAGGATTAGAAAACATACCCTCTTTGAGTCTATTTAGCTTAACAAAGACAGCTCAGGGATGACTTGATTACGGTCTACAAGTACCTACACAGGGAACAAATATTTAATAATGAACTCTTCAATCTAACACAGAGGTATAACATGATCCAATGTCTGGAAGTTGAAGCTATATAAATAGAGTGGAAATAAGGGATACATTTTTGACAGTGAATAACTAGCCATTTGAACAATTTACCAAGGTATGTGATGGAGTCTTCATCACTGAATCTCTAAAATCAAGATTGGATGTTGTTATTCAGGTCAGACTAGGTGATCATAATGGTATCTCCAGGTCTTGGTATCTATGAAAATAAAGCCTAGATGCAGGGCTCTGTCTCCTCCCCTGACACTTCACATCAGTGCCTTTGCTAATCATCTAGAGTGGTTGTGTTGCCTCAGAGAGGCCAGGGTAGGGGCAGAGGAGAGAGATGAGTATATGGGGGTAGGAGCACTACAGCTGTTGCTCATGACAGCTAAGAACAGGTGTGTAGGCATCTTTACTAGAGAAGCCTCAACTTTTGGGGGGAGTATTCCAAGGGAAAAGCCTGTGTGCTGCAATCTAGCCTTAGAGACCAGAACTCCCATGATGCCTTCGGGAAAGGGGGAGAGACTTCCACATGCAGGCAGAGCAGGGGGTGGATGCCATTTTGGGGAAAGGAGTGAGATTGCTGCTGTGGAGCTCTGTCCACACCAGGAGCTGCTGCTAGGAAGCCAGGAGCTGCTGCTGGGCCTGCAGGGGCTTTGACCAAGCAGGGAGCCTCAGAGGCTGTTGGTGGTTTCACTGGGGCCAGGGCAGAGACTGTTGCAGTGCCTAGAGCTGACTGAGGTGGGCCTGCAGTGAAGGAACTATGAGTAACCCCAGCTCTTGCAAGCGAAGAGGCACAGCAGAGGGATTGAGAGATCTTCCCACCAAACCAGCACCCAGAGGGGCTGACATTTGGTGAAGCCAGCTCCAATCATCAGTGGGGTTGTTGCCTTGGCGGGACTGATACACAGAACCAACAGGATGCTGTCTCCAGCTGCAGATCTCCAAGCATACCCCCGCAAGCATCTAGGACTCTGAAATCAAAAGGAGAGTTCACTGTGGGGTGGGGTAAATGGTGACAGTGTAAATGACAGTTACACAAGTTTCAGTTTTTATTGTATACTATATTTGTTAACTATATTCAACTGCCCCCTGTGGATTTAAATTAATAGTGACATAATCTTAGAGTGTTATACCCTGATTTTTTAAGTTAAGTAAACATGTATTAACTAATTAAAATATACTGGGTATATATTATTTATAATTGGTATTTGATATTATTTATTAATAGAATAGCTTTAGCTTTATTCCTGGAGGTTCCCAAGGCACACCACTGAGTGTGTACAGGGGCCAGCCAGGTGGAGGCACCGCCAATTTTAAATTCTTTTAGGAGTAAAGGGATTGCAGCAGAGGGGTGAGTAGAGGATTCCCACCTATCCAACAGCACCACTGGGATACTCCGGATCTTCTTTAATGTCAACATCTGGCATCCAGGCACACAGGTGAGTGTTGCCTGCTCCTGAGTAACCCAGGGAAGAAAGGGGAGTTACAAATGTATTATGAAAGAGGAATAAATTAAGTGGATTGCTACTGGCCGAACAGCAACACCAGTCACTGCAAACCAAACTGACTCTCAGGCCTACAGAGCAAACTTCAAGTGGAGGCAGAAACAGAGCACTCCCACCAAGAAAAACATTTTTCCATGTGCCCATTTCTGCACGATAACGTTTCAACTACATACAGAGAGGTGAAAGCCAGAGAGGAGGGGAGCTGGGAATCTCAAAGGAAATGAGCTAAAAATCAAACACTCCACCCCACTCCCACCCCTCATCTATAATCCAACACAAAAGAGATAACAGGCAAACAGCAAGAGGTCACCTTCAAAGGGCTGGTTGCCAAGGGAAGCAAGTGCAAAGGCAGAAGGCATGTCTCCATCAAAGTCCAGCAGCTGCCAAAGAACCACAAGAGGTACAGCTTCCCTGGGGGTTGGAGGGAAATTTAGACATGGAGAAAAACAGTACTAGGAAGCAGCTGGCTCCTGGAATATAAAAATTGGTGATTTTGTGCTTCTCAGCAGGCAGAGGACAAGACAAAAAAGGTCTAAAATATCATTTCCCTCCCCCAAACGACTTTTGCCTATTGAATACCTAAACCATTATCTAGATACATGAGAAAAAATGCCCCACTGAGCCAGTCCAACAACAACAACAACAACTAGAAGAGGCCCAAGGACGGCCCTTTCCTTCATTTAAACAGCAGATTTTCAAATTACAACTCACAACTCAGTATAAGTGGGCAAAGGGGGTGTTGGAGGAATGACTATTAGGTATTTACATTAGGAACATTCCTGAGCGAAGTCAAAACACTTGCCTCCTCCCCACCCAACCCCCATCAGAAATCAGAGCCTGTAGAGATTAGTCCCACAATAGGAAGGGCTATGTGATTTTTATTTAACACCATAGGGACAAAACAAATGGAATCATCCACAAAATGCCAAGTCCTGGAATAATGCTTACAACCTTTGTAGCAAATAAACAAAAAAACAGTCAGTCCGTCACCGTAAGACCAGACTCAATCTCATCTGCTCACACCACCCCATTTCAAACAGTTTGATTATTGGTTTTCTCAAGTGTTGCTACCTTGCTGTACACCAGAACATATTCAAATTATCTGTGAAGTCAGCTGTGCAAGATCCCACCATCTGCTCTTTCATGCCAGACAAAACTTGCCACTGCTCTCCAAGTCAGGACAACACCTACACTTCAGTCATGTTTCTGAAACCTTATTTATTTGTAAGCTTGCTATGAAAACTGACAGATGAGAGGTCAGAAGCTCTATATTTTGTTTACATGATTCTGCCTGTAACAATCAAGATAGTTATAAATAAGCAACTGTACTGAGCTTACATTAAATCAGACACATCCTGTACTGAAAGATGTGGTGTCACTAAAGGCAGCATAAATGGGATCTTACTAACAGCCCTCATTAGCTTCAAAACCAGGGTGTTGCCAACTCACATGATTTTACTGTGTGCTTCTAAATATTTGGTTGCATTTTTTAAGCTCCCACTCTTGAAAAGATGAGAATACATGAATAAGAATTTCAGCTTTCGTTTTAAAAAAAGTTCTTAGCCCTAATGATTGCAGAGAAAAAAGTGCACCCTGAAACAAATAAAAAGCCTCAAACTTGCATGTTAAAAAAAAATCTTTATAAACAAATTTGTGTTGTCAATACTGAAATCAGGAGTTGGAGAGAGGAATTTACTCTCAGAACTCCAAACCTACAAGCCCTGATCACTGGAGCAGACAAACCAGCCACTGGAGAAATGCAAGTTTATTTTGGGGGGAGAAAACCAAAAAGCCTGCCTTGCCTAGATTCTCAAACATCACTTTGACCCTCTTAGGTATGACCCTTCCACATGGCAAAGCAAACCACCCAGCCAGCTCACAACCTCTGAAATGCAGCTCTGAAATTACCATGCAAGAACAGAACAGAAGTTATTTGAGTCAATTTATTCCCTTTCCAAAGCACAAAAAATCTTTCCCATAGGCCTGAAGACTTCAAAATGTTATGGTCTAGCTGACACACAGGAGATGCCCCCTTTTCTCCTCCTCTGGTCTGGGTTTAGGAAAAATACAGGGAAGCGCAAAGTTTTAGTTTACACTGAAGTATGCTGGTACCTTGGAGTATGAACACTAACAGTCCTTACAACTATTTGGTCTGAATAGAAAACTATGAGCCAGCTATACCATACACTTCTTCCATTCTCTCACATAGAAAAACCTGCAGCAGAGGGTCCAAAGAGTAGGGCGACCAGATGTCTGGATTTTATAGGGACAGTCCTGATATTCGGGGCTCTTTCTTATCTAGGTGCTTATTACCCCACGCCCCTGTCCTGATTTTTTATACTTGCTATCTGGTAACTTTACTCAGGAGGAAAATTTTTTTTAAATTTATTGTCCCAAGTCTGACTCAAAGAAAATTTTAAAGCCTACTAGGAGAGTAAGTAGCACAGTTTCTTGTTGGGGCACCAATAAGATTTTACAAAACCTAATCCCGTTATATTTAAGAGGAAAATTTTCCATGAGATGAAGGTCTTGGGATCAAGATAGTCTCTACAAGGCTCTGAATGGCTTACTGTGGCTAGACATGCATAATTTGCCACCAACAGAAGATGAATCTATTTCATAAATCAGCATGCAGAAGAAGCCCAGATGAACCTTTGAGTACTTAAACATGGGGTTCAGTAAGGTGTCACAGGGCCAGAGAAGGAGCACATATTAAAAAGAGTTTGGATTTTCCCTTCATTTGTCTGCTAATAGGTACTATTAGAACCACAAAGTAGTTTTACTGATCCTCTGAATAAGATGAAGTACAGATGCCTTGACTAAGGCAAACAGATCTGCATACATCTAAATAGGTCTTAAATCTCCAAGTGGTAAGAAATGTTTGTAAAGCCATTTGTTAATTTCCAGGAGCACACAGCTCAGCCCCCCTCCACCTGCCCACACAAGCTAGTTTTGGACATCTGAGTGCAGACCTTTTACTATGACATTTCATATTAAGTTTACAGCAGGGGTAAGCAACCTTTCAGAAGTGGTGTGCCAAGTCTTCATTTATTCACTCTAATTTAAGGTTTCGCATGCTGGTAATATATGTTAATGTTTTTAGAAGGTCTCTTTCTATAAGTCTAATATGTAACTAAACTATTGTTGTATGTAAAGTAAATAAGGTTTTTACAAATGTTTAAGAAGCTTCATTTAAAATTAAATTAAAATCCAGACCCGCCCCCCCCGACCGGTGGCCAGGACGTGGGCAGCGTGAGTGCCACTGAAAATCAGCTCACCTGCCGCCTCTGGCACCCGTGCCATAGGTTGCCTAGCCCTGGTCACCAGCATACTCATAGCTGGTATTTCCCCTGAGGAGGAATTTCTCTGAGAATTCGAACACCATGTTTTGCCCAGCTTGGTGTTTCATCTTGAGCAGTAGATGGCATGGAAGATGAGTAGGCACTACCCTACTCTTGCGCTCTGCAAGATTACTCCCTAGTGAGGGAATTTTAAATGAGATGGTGAGATGACAAGTGTTTCAGGGACATGTTATAGGGGATGGGAGTGAGAGAGACTTCAGGAATGTTTTGGCTTCCAAAGTGTGCCCTTCTCACTAGCTTGCCTGTTAGAATCAGACAGTCTGGGGCTGTAACCTTTCACTCTTATTTCTTTTCCTTCTACGCTATGTTTTTAGACAACTTCATCCATTCTAATGGCTTTAACTAACAGCTCTATGCAGACTCGCCCTGGACTTCCATCTCCATCTGTGACCTCGCCCCTCTACCATGAAGTATTTCTACCTGTCTCCAACTTGTCCTCCTTCAAACTCAGGATGTCAGAAACTGAACTCTTAATTCTTCCCCCAAATCCTCAGTAGTGACACCATGTGCTGAAAAGAAAAAAATCCCACATCGTTTTTAAACATATGTAGAATTTCCATCTCCATCACAGTACTGTTATAGGACAGAGTGAAGGTTGTTTGGGTGCCTTGACTGTGCATTTCTTGACAGTTAAGGTTAACAAAATCCAAACATATTAACTCTGAATTTTCTTGGTTTATAAGGGTTGGCTTTGGGACAATTACATCATCATCTTACAATTACCTGCATTAGTGATAAGTACTCAACTTTTTCTCCAGCTTGATGTAGCTGTGTCTAAAAAAGGAAATTCTTAACTAAAAATTTCATACACGAACATTAAACAAGAAATTCAAGAGAATTTGTCACACCTCAGGCAACTGCACCTATATTTCTCCCTCATGGTCCATCCAGGGCATCCACTCTAGGCTCCCAGCTTCTCAGTGGTCACATCTCTTGGGTAAAATCAACAAGGAGTACTTGTGGCACCTTAGAGACTAACAAATTTATTTGGGCATAAGCAACCTCCATCTTCTCATGTACTATGTATATACACCTTCCTACTGTATTTTCCACTCCATGCATCTGATGAAGTGGGTTTTAGCCCACAAAAGCTTATGCCCAGATAGGTGTCACAAGTACTCCTCACTGTTTTTGAGGATACAGACTAACACAGCTACTACTCTGAAACCTCTCTTTGGATAGAGACCCACCCTCTCTCCTTCCTAACTGGATGTTTTCCAGGCTGTACAAGCAAGCCAGACTGTCGAAACAGGCCAGCACTTGTACTTGGCCTTCTCTCTGGAAGCTATAATTAGCATAATGGCCTGCAGTTACAAGTTACCACACAGCTCTTTGTATGGAAGCACATTTATTTTTTTAGGTGAAAGCATTACACAGAAGAAGATGTACTAAAAACGAAGAACGAACCTACAAGCATGCCAAAAACTTTACTAGAGGTCACCCCAACTCCAACTTGGCAGTTTGGTAGGTGTCAGTCATTCAAAACCCACAAATGGGTTTCCCTTATGGTTAAAAGTAGACACCCCTGCCCCAAACAGCTTACAATCTAAATAGACAAGTCACAAACAGGATGGGGGAGGGAGTACAACACAAGCAGAATGAGCAATGGGATGGTGTCAAACGTTATGTTAGTTCCACAATATAGATTTGAGTGGGTTTACTTAGGAGGGGATCAGCTAACTTAAAAGAAATTGGCAAGGTTGGGTGGGGGGTGAAGGATCAGGCCAGGGAGTGGAAGCTAAAGAGGGGCAGGTGTGAAGTGGAGCTGAGGTGAAGAGACTGAGGGAGGAGAAGAGTTGAAGCAAAACAAACAGCCAAAACAGCACACGACAGAGAAAGTCAGAACTGTGTAGTTTTGACTGGAATGTCTAAGGGTGAAAAAAAGGTCTGCTCTGGCTGCTGCTATTGCTACTGGCACCTTCAATCAGAATAAAAGCCCATCTTCCATTGCGCCCAATAAGAATGAAGCTAGAAAAGATGGTGGCTCCTCAGACTGCAAAGAGAGAGGGAGAGGAACACTCAGTCTCATGGAGGGCAAGAGAAGAGAGATGCCCTTCTCAAAATGGCCACCTGACAGTCTGACTTCAATCCCATTGTTCCAAATGGAAATCAGCAGCCATTATGAAAGAGGTCACTTCTATGCAGTGTTATCAATAGTCAAACATTCTTCAGTCCCTGTTGGCTTAGAATGAAAAAAAATGTGCATTATTCCTAAATGTTTCAAATGTGGCCAACACACAGTATTTCACTCATTTCCCATATAGTTTAAACTCGCAGAATGTGAGTACAGGTGTTATTCTGTTAAGTTTATTTCCCTTAAAAAAACCCAAACAAACAAAAACCACACATCTGACACGAGGTGCTAAGCTTCTTAGAGGACCCATTTTAAAATAAATTTTAAATCCTGAACTATAACAGATTTACTTGTAAATTCTCAAAATAAATTCTGTACCCAAAGTACTGCTGTAAGTTGAGGATAATTGTTATTTTTAAATAACATAACAACTCAATCCCAGCTTGCAAAAGTAAATTCAACTAACGTTAACTATGGAGTGCAGAAGGTGCTCCATAATATAAAGTCCTCTCATTGAGGGCTTTCCCTGGCACCATACCAAGGTGCATTCTTGTCATATTCCAGCATCTCAACATAAAGAAAAACAATGTTCCGATAGTCCCTAAAACCTTTCTAGTGAATAGTTTTTAGTTAATGTTTAAACATGTAGGAAATAATAAGAAACCTTTATTAAAGATTCTAGTCATGGGTTAGTTAATGGTATCTGCTTAGTTTGCAATGCTACTTAAGATAACATTCACCCAATCCAAAAACAGAGACAGACTTAATGAAACTCTTAGAACAAGCAGTGCCCTGAATTTGACAGGTTTTTGCATTAGACACTAAAACTGGGGAATAGGAATAATTCAGAATCAGAGAATTCCTGTATTCTATTTGAAAGGGATGTTGCCAGGTGCCACTGATGCTAAATTATAGGTGGAACTAGCAATGCTGCCTAAACCTACGGTTGCATAACACTTCCATAAGACGACCCAGTTGTCAGTTTGTAACTGTTTAGCCATGCGGGCCGAAATTTTCCATGTCAGGTGTCTGCTTCAGGCTGATTTGTTGGGAAAGTTTAAGCAAAAAAAATGGTTCTGCCACTACTGAGAACAAGATTAAGGGGAAATAAACTGTTTTGCCCACCCTAAAAAAACTTCTCACAAATGTTTCATTAAGAAGCTCCAGTGCCTCCATACTTCAGAACAGGGACTTGAAATTCACCCTTGTGTTAAGGATGTGCCTTTTGCTGTTCTGGGTAGCTGGAAGTAGAGTGACAAGTTTGGATAAGTTGGAAGCCTTTGAAAATTCTCAGTTTAAACATGCTCAGTAGAGACTTGTTTGGTATCTAATTTCTCCAAATATTCAGTCCATAGTGAGCGGGTTCCTTCCCTTCATAGCTCCTACACACCACCAGGCTGGGCACGTAGCATCTCTACACAGCAGCTGGGCATGCTCCATTCACAAGAATGCAGGAGATGAGTAGGAGACTTTCCTCACAGTGGCCTGACTCAAATGCAGATGGGAGAGGGGCAGGACGCATGGGCTGGGAGAAACTGAACTGGACAAGGCAGAAAGGTCTGTATAATCACTAGAGCATATTCCCCTCCAGAACCTTGAATTGAAACCCTTATTCCTGACTCTCAGGGCTTGTCTACACTACCCGCCGGACTGGCGGGCAGTGATCGATCCAGCGGGGGTTGACTAGACACAATAAATCAACCGAGTGCTCTCCCATCAACTCCTCATTCTGGTGGAGTAGCGGAGTGCAAGCAGAGTTGATGGGAGAGTATCAGCTGTTGACTTACCGCAGTGAAGACACCACGGTAAGTCGATCTAAGTACGTGGATTTCAGCTACACTATTCATGTAGCTGAAGTTGCCTCTCTTAGATCAATCCCACGCGGTAGTGTAGACAAGCCCTCAGGTGCTCCTCTGCTCTGAAACCCACTGGCCAACGGTGCATCTCCATACTCCTTTAGTGGCAGGTCTCTATAAAGAAGAACAGCCTTGTACCGATACCAGTCACTCCATTGCCTCAGTGATAAAGAACTGCTGTAGGTCTAATTATCTAAACCATGCTGGTGAATCAGAACTGTGTAGCAAAGGAGGGAGTTGTCTGCAGGACCCCTGCCATATTTGTTGCAGAAGTTGAAAGACATGTAGTAGAACTATTTAAAAAAAAAAAAAGCGTAGATGTAGTGCTTTGCTAATAAAAAACAGTTCAAAAAAACTCCATTTAACTTACCGGCTTTCTAGTATGGTCTTAAGTCACAAGGGAGCACTCCCTTGTGTTCAAAGCAATCTCCCAGTCTAAAAGGTAATGTAGTGCTTTTACAGCTACTATCATACTATGCAATGAAATGTGACTGACCTCAAATCTACCCCCTCCTCTCAGAGAGGGAGGGAGGTACAGGTGTGATGCAGTAGGGACTGTCTGTGTGGGGAGTGGGAGAGCAGGGGAGGACTTTAGGGGATGGACGATGCCAGGGCCTGTAACCTGAGCTAGGTAAGGGAGGGGAAAGGTCAACACCTTTGCCCGGGAAGGGGAACAAAGGAAGGGAGTGGCAGGAGGGAAGCAGTTGGAGTTTGGGCTTGGGGCTGTGTGGGCGGAATTCAGGGTATCCTAGCTAGGATCCAAGCACCCTGAAAGCCCAGAAGGACTCGGTGGAGAGGTCCTGACTGTGCCTGCAAGCTCTGCTGTAGCCTGTGTTCCTGTTGTCCAATAAACCTTCTGTTTTACTGGCTGGCTGAGAGTCACTGTGGGTCCCAGGAAGAGGGGTGCAGGGCCGGACTCCCCCACACTCCGTGACAACAGGCCAGGTCCAGTTGCCTTGCATAGTGAGAGTCCTCTTAACACTAACATGGCTCTGTTTTTTTCCTTTTAAAAACAAAATTATTTTTGTATACAAAATGAATGGCAGTGAAAGTCCTGGAGACAGTTCTTCTGCTATTCCCAGAACCTGCACAATGTAGTCAAGAGCAACATAAGCTCTTTACTCACCAAAATGCTTCTATTCCCCATGAATGGGGCTTGCTGTAGACAATCCTTTCTATTCTATGTCCAAGAAAGGAGTTCAGTCCCCATGGCCTGTTCAGTATTCAGTCTCTCTGAAGACTCTCAGTAGGGCAGACTAGGGTGGCCTGTGAGCTGTGGACACCCGCATACCAGGAAGTGGGCTGAGATACACACCTCCAAACTCATTTCACACACGCCATTAAGCATTCATACAACAGTTTGACTCCTAACCTGGCCTGGATTCCTACTAGCGCCTTATTATTATTATTATTAAATAATTTCTCTTTAGCACCACATTTGCACTTGAAAAATAAGAGATTCCCTCTCTCTCTCTCCCAAACAGCTTTTAAATATAGAACATGAAGCTAATCAAAGGATGGGCATATAAAAAGGAGGGATGAAAATTAAAACAAAAAGCACTAATCTCCCCTCACACACTCTAATACTGCCCCCAGCTTGGTAGCCCAAAAACTTTCATTTCTCAGTTGCGAAGCAGCTCATAACCCCAACACCAGCAGGAAACAAACTTAAGAAAAGAGAAATCCAACTTAAAACTAAGTCAATCCCTGGCAGGAAAGCATCCAATAGGAATAGCATCAAGAATGAGGTACCTTGATAGAGTTGTTCGGAATCTGGATTGAACAGCAGGGCGTGCTGCAGGGCAGCACAGAAGCATCAAGAGCTATGTATCAGAGGGGTAGCCGTGTTAGTCTGGATCTGTAAAAGCAGCGAAGAATCCTGTGGCACCTTATAGACTAACAGACATTTTGAAGCATGAGCTTTCGTGGGTGAATACCCACTTCCTCAGATGCATGTAGTGGAAATTTCCAGGGGCAGGTATATAAGCTAAGTAGGTGCCCAGGACAGCAATGCCAGGGCTAAGGAGGTTTAGCAGAGCAATGTGTGGGAGTGGGAGCAGAGGAAATTTGCACAGCACATGCACATGATGCCTCTAGCCACAGTTAGAACCATAGAAGATTGAGAGGAATTTCAAAGGGACCCAGCAACTCTGTGTGAATGGGCAACACAGTGGCAGATGAAATTCAGTGTTGACAAATGCAAACAGTGATTTGAGTTAGTCAGCTACATTGCTGAATCCAAAAATTAAACTATTACCATTCAGGAAAAAGACCTGCGGTCAACATTGACAGCTTAACAAAAGCCTGTGATTCAACACACCGCAGCTGGCATCAAAACAGTAATGTTATGGAGCCACATCCTGAGTCCCACACCAAGGATGCAAAAGGAACGGTAAGCGACCCACCAGCTGTGGACTCTCCCTGACAGAATTGGTGGGTACTATAAGGCCAGCATTGGGCATCTCTGTCACCTACCTAGCATAGGGGGCATTCCTTGAATAGAAAGGGGACATGACAAGCACACACTTTGCTTCAGCAAGCTAGGGCCATTAGTGATTATGCTGGAGCAGCCTTGATGCTGCTTCTACTTATGCTGGGAGCCAAAAGGGGGCCCATTTAGAATGGTATGTGCAGAAAGGCAGTAACAACCACCCAACGCTTTCCCCCTTTTCCTCAGGCACTCCAACCACTATTCTGGCCCACCTGAGCATCTGGCTCAAGGTTTATGAAGGAGATGGAAACAGCACTGAAAATAGGTCATATAAACCAATGGTCTGCAACCCAATTTCAAAGGAGAGCTGCAGAAACATGAGTTTAGCAAACAAAGCAGACAATAAAGGGACCTGGGAAGATTTTATGTGACCATACTTAGTTTAAAACAGTCCCCATATTTTCAGAGATAAAGGCAAATAAGAGATATGTCAAAGAATAAGTGGAATGGAAAAAGTAAAATCAGAGATACTCCTAATAAAAGAGCAAAGCAGCATTTGATAAAATGGAAAGGCAATACTCACATCACAGACATTAACCTGTGGAACTCTATGTCACTCGATAGCGAGGTTGAATGCTTAGCAGGATGCATGAAGAGTTAGACATTTAGATAGATAATAAATACATGCCATCCACAAAGCATTCCACAAAGCGTGGAAAGCGAAGGGCTTGATGAGGCACAAAAGACGTCAAGGCCATCCACTGCAACCAAAGAAGTTACCAGTCGTGACATTTTTTCGTACCATCGGTGTTTGGCTTCTAAGGTCGAGAGAGTGGGATTGCTCCTGTGCAATGGCTCTACCACTTAAAAAGCTTTCACGCACAGATCCTGTGCAAATCAATCATCATACTACCCAAGTCCTGTGGCGATGGGGGAAGGGGCAAAGCAACAGGTGGAGGTTACCACTGGGAGTCAGTCCCAATCCTACACGCAGGCGGCCTGTGGATAGGTGGTCATCCAGCTCTATACTTGGGGCAGCAGAGTTGCCTGGCAGCAACCCAGGCAACTGAGCAGCCTTCTTTAGTACAGCACTGCTCACCCTAGTAAGGCAGGGGCCTAGAAAAGGTGACCTA
The DNA here is from genome assembly GCF_007399415.2 of Gopherus evgoodei. Lineage (NCBI taxonomy): Eukaryota > Metazoa > Chordata > Testudines > Testudinidae > Gopherus > Gopherus evgoodei. Next base: position 118,094 of record NC_044334.1, read on the forward strand.
AAAATTGCCTGCCCTACAACAGCTAGCCAGCAAGCCGCAGCTGGCAGTTTAACCTAATCTGCGGCCGAAACCAAAAGAAAAATGCGGGGGGGGGATGAAGACTTACCATTGGTGTATGGAATGTTAGTACCCTCATGGATCTAGAAGCTGTGACAAGACCTGAGAGAAGTACAGCTCTCATTGCTCGAGAACTAGCCCGCTACAACACTGATATAGCGGCAGTAAGCGAAACAAGATTGCCTGGGGAAGGTTTCTTGAGCGAACCAGGAAGTGGTTACAACTTCTTCTCGAAGGGTAAGACTGAGACAAAGGACAGAGGACAGAAAACATGGAGTTGGTCTGGCAAAAAAAACTCTGATGCATCAACTCCCAGACCTTCCAGTGGGTATCAATGAAAGACTGCTGAAACTACACTTCCCACTAAACGCCAAATGTCATGCCACCATCATTAGTGCATATGCACCCACTCTAACATGCGCTGACAACTCAAAGGAACAATTCTATGAAGATCGACCGACTGATCAAGGCCACACCTATAACAGAAACTACTCCTACTTGGAGATTTCGACGCTCGAGTCGGGGCTGACAAACGAGAACTGGAAAGGAGAAACCGTGCCACATGTGTAGGCAAAATGAACAGCAATGGACTACTCCTTGAGCCTTTGTTCTGAAAATGACCTGACCATCACAACACTCTCTTCCGACACGCGGATAAATACAAAATGACATGGATGCACCGTAGGTCCAAACCGTGGCATCTGATAGATTATGCCATTGTCAGAATGCGAGACATTATGATCACCAGAGTAATGCGAGGCGCAGAGTGCTGGACAGACCACAGATTAGTCAGTACATCTCTCCAACTTTACATCGCTCCTTCTTGGCACAACACCCTAAGCATTTGCGACCTGCTTTCAACATAGCCAAACTGAAGAATGCTCAATGTTTCAACAACTTTCAGGAGAGTCATGATGACAAACTGACATCCCACGGACAACTGATTGATACTGCAACCAAAAAGTGGGACCAGTCAAGCAGATGGTGATTGACACAGCAGTAACATCTCTTGGACAAAGAAAAGAACACATCAGGATTGGCTGATGAGAACCAAGAAGAAATATGTTCAGCTCTGGAAGTAAAGAGAAAAGCCTTTATCACATGGCAGAATGATCCCTCCTCAGTCTCCAAATGGGACCACTTCAAGTACCTTCAGAGCAAAACAGAAAGAGACCTCCGTCAGATGCAAGACAACTGGTGGGAGAGCAAAGCCAAAGAAATCGAGCACTATGCTGAGACCCACAACTCAAAGATGTTTCAGTGCTATTAAGACTGTCCATGGACCTTCCAAACTAAGGACCACTCCACTGCTCTCAGACAACACAACGCTGATTAAAGATAAAGAAGGCATCAACAAAAGATGGCGAGAACTCTTCAGCAACCTTCTCAATAGACCATCAACCGCGAATAATAATGTCCTCAATGAAATTCCATACAGTCTGCTCTAACAGATCTTGACACTCTGCCCACTATAGATGAGATTAAGAAAGCTGTTAGCCAGATTAGTTCAGGAAAAGCTCCTGGAAAAGATGGGATACCAGCAGAGATATACAAAGCAGCAGGTCCAGCAGCACTAGCAATGTTACACAGCATGATCATCAGCATCTGGGAGGATGAAAACATACCAAAGGACCTCCGCAACACTACTATTGTCTCTCTTTTCAAGAACAAAGGCAACAACGCAGAATGTGGAAATTACAGAGGCATTCATTTTCCCTCCAATGGAGAGGGCGGCTAATCATCGCTCGCATCATCTTGAACCGCCTAATAGCCAGTATTTCCGAGGCAAATCTACCTGAAAGTCAATGTGGTTTTTTGACCTGGCCAGAGCACAGCTGAAATGCTGGTTTGCTGTCAGATAAATACAAGAGAAGTGCATTGAACAGAACATGCACCTGCATGATGTCTTCAAAGATCTGACAAAGGCATTTGATACCGTCAACAGGGAAGCCCTTTGGACTATTCTAACATGACTTGGGGCTGCCCAAGAAAATTTGTCCAGATTATATGCCTTTTTCATGACAGGCGAAGTATTGTCTGATGGAGCCACATCTGCCCCCTTCAACATCACCAACGGCGTGAAACAAGGATGTGTTCTCGCTCCTGTCTTATTTAAACCTGTTCTTTGCATGCGTCCTCAACCATGCAATGAAAGATCTGGATCGAGGTATATATTTGAAATACTGGCACGATGGTTCACTTTTTGACCTCCATCACCTGAATGCAAAGACTAAGACAGTGCAGAAACTCCTTCTTGAGGCACTCTTTTCCAACGACTGTGCCTCATGGCTCACACTGAAATGATCTTCAGCACATTGTCAATAAGCTTGCCGAGGCCTCGCAACTCTTTGGACTAACTACCAGCCTCAGAAAAAGACGGAAGTTCTCCATCAACCTGAACCAGGACCCAATGCTTCTGTCCCAAGTATCTCCATTGATGGCACTCAGCTTAAAGTAGTGGAGAACTTTAAATACCTGGGTAGTGTCATATCCAGTGACGGACCACTGGATAATGAGATCAATGCACGAATATCCAAAGCAAGCCAGGTACTTGGCTATCTGTGTGTCAAAGTTTTAAAACCACCACAACATCCGGATGTCAACAAAACTGCTTGTGTACAGAGCTGCTGTTCTTTCATCTCTTTTGTACGGGTGTGAAACACGGACATTATATAGGCGTCACATCAAGCAGCTCAAAGCGTTGCCTCCACAACATCATGAAGATCCGCGGCAAGACAAAGTGCCCATCTTGAGGTCCTCGAGAGAGCCCAGATGACAAGCATCGAAATGATGATCATGAAGTCACAGCTATGTTGGACCAGTCATGTCAGCCGCATGGATGCCACAGAATACCCCGCCAGCTTCTCTATGGTGAGCTCTCCCAGGGCATCCAGCATATAGGTTGTCCACGAAAATGTTACAAGGACACCATCAAAGCCAATCTGAAGTATAGCAGTATCAAACCCAGGGACCTTGAGGACACTGCCAGCAACAGAACACAGTGGCGTGCAACAGTCAGGAATACCTGCATCACTTTTGAGGAAGACCACTGCCGGCGTCTACAAGAGGTACGCGAACGACGTCACAGAGCATCAGCAGCGCACAACCCACTGACTGAACTTCCCATGCACCATCTGCAGCCAAATGTGCACCTCTAGAATTGGCTTGTATAGCCATCAGAGGGCACACCATGAGACCAACAATAGATTTGCTCAGATTTGTCATCATCGGATCGATGGGCTACCAAGAAATACATGCAGTTATGTTTGACAGGGTATAAGTGCTTAGAAAGGGCATCCACACTCTTGCTGCAGGACATAATCTAACTTTTAACTAACTCAGAGGGGTGCCCAGTTGTCCATAATAGACCTTCTTGCATTTTCCTTTGAAGTACTTGGTTCTGGCCCCTGTCAGAGCCAGAAATGAATGAGATGAGTACATGGTCTGATCTGACATGGCAATTCCTACCTTCCTAAATCAAATATTCACAAAAGAGAAAAATGAAAATTGCTATTTAGATAAAAGCATTGTATGTGCACAGACAGCACCACAGAAATCCAGGAATCATGCCCCTCTATGATGTGGCTGTACCACAAATAAGTAGACACTAACATCTCTTCCAATTTTAATACAAGCCAGCCTGAGCCAATGGAATTGAATTGTTTTACTCTGGTGAGGCACCTTGGCTGTTCTCTGGGAGCCACCAGGAATTGAAGAAAACTCTCGGACTGTGACCCTACTGCAGAGCTGAGCTCATAGCTATACCCAACAACTCTCAGGACCAAATACTGCTCCTTCATTCACAAGCTTAGAAGGTCCTAAACAGGACATCCTCCCACACGAACTCCTCACACAGGAAGTGTTTGGTGGGGGGCATGCTACAATTCAGCAGCCAATACCTCCATTTATGCAGCTCCATCAACCTAATCCCACTATGCAGGAAGCTCAGAGAGCCCCAGAGTCTAAAGCTTTGTTTACACTACACAGCTTTTAGCGACACGGCCATGTCACTAAAAGTCGGGCAGCGTGGCCACTGTGTGTCAGCACTTTTGCAACAAAAAGACTTCCACCCCCAACAAGCAGTGTTTGCGTTGTTAGCAGGAGCACTCTCCTGTCGACAACACTGATACTTGCTATGGCAAAACTTGTGTCTTTGGGGTTCCGGGGGAGGATTAGTACCTCTGAATGACAAAACTTTTGTCGTTCAATTGCCAGTGTAGACAGCCTAAGAATGCACTTCCCCATTTATTTCAGTGGGCTGCTACCTACCTCAGCATTAGCGAGTTTGTTGGCATGATCATGCCAACACACACCAAACGGACCACCACTCTCCCCCTACCCTACCTGATCTCTGGAGCCAAAGTAAGGGTTAGGAATGTGGTCTTTTACTCAAGGCTAGTAAAAAGGCCTTTCTAAGAACAGAGCAGCTTTCACTGCAGCCCTTCCAGATTCAGGCAAGATGCTGAAGTGAATTATTCCTTTATTCAATTGATGACTCCCCTCTGTCATAAACCCACAAGACCTTACAACAACAGAACTGCTCACAGGAAACCCAGTGAGCAGCTTCTTCACTGTTCTCCACAAACACAATGTCCCTGCCGTAACACAGCAGCTCACTCCCCTCTCTTGCAGCTATCTTCCCACACTCAGTGCTGCAACAGTGAAGTTTTGCTAGTAGCAATGGCACTCTTATACACAGTTTTCCCTCTGCGATAAAAGGTCAAACAAGTCCAGGGAAAATGGGGGGAAAGTGCCTGCTCTGCATAAAGGCTGACCACAAGAAACACCTACAAGCCTAGCACTGATGTTCTACTGACAAAAAGCTTTTATTATAGGTGCATTTTTGAAATTTCTCCAGTCCAAATGAAACCCCAAATGTTTTGCCATCTCTCCCTTTCAGCACTGATTCTATAGGCAGAATGTTATGGAGGTGCACTATGACAGTTTGGGACACCTGTTCTATAAGAATCCAGATGCATGTTCCAAAAGGAGATATTGGAAGGGGATCCAATTCCCAGAAAATGGTTATAGCTGCCCTTCCCCTCTCTCCTCGTTTCACATCATAAATCCAGTCTGTTTACTTTGTAGTAATTTACAGAATAAGGGGAAAATTGCCTGTAGCAGTAGCAAAATACATGTCATGGCCCATCCCAGAGCTTTGTAAATGTGCAAATTCCCTAATGCCTGCAGGTTGAGTAACTAGAAACCTAATCAGCATATTCCAGTTGTATTTGAATCAGGATATATTGGGGGTGGGGGACCAAAACAACAAAAGGAGACTCAAAAGAAGGAAAAAAGTAGTAGTTCTGGTGTCAGTGAATGGACCAGAGAGTCTCCAAACATGCAATTCAAAAATCCCACCAAAGCCCCAGTACAGTCTGTGGGAAAGTGGTCCTCAAATTCCAGGCCAAGACCACCTATTAGTCAACATTACTGAAGCAGCAGACAAGAAATTTTATGACAGCATCATCTGAATTCAACAATTTTTTTTTAAACTGAATTAAACATGAAAATGAATAGCAGTCAGTGCAGCCTTCCCTTCCCTTGTACAGCACAGTTTATGCGGTCACTACAGTTTCAGTTTTCAAGTGCAACAACTTGTTTGTATTGACAACATAACTATAAAAAAAAAAAAAAAAAGAAGAGGTCAGGGAGGACATGGAAGAGAAGCCCCTGAGGTTTTTGCCAACCAGCTAGATAGGGACATTCATGTTTTTTGGCACCTTGGAAAGCAGACTGAGATTGAGGAGATAAACCCATTAGTTGTATCCTTCTACTAAAATGATCAGCAGTGAAATGATGCTAACATGTTAACTGTCAGATTTGCGCTTTGGAGTTAACCCACTGTAAGTTAATGGGAGCAGCTCACTCCATCACAACTGTTTCAGATTGTCTGCACACTCAGGCAGACAACTCTACATTGGTTGTATCCCGTTCACATTTTTAAAGTTCTTCGTAATGGAGAAAGGCTAGAAATTTTATTTTAAATGAAAACGAAAAACCTGGAGCATACTGTAATTCTGATGCAGTCTCCATCCCAGCCTCATCCTGCAGCTGCAGAACACATTTAGTCAACTGAAGGGCCCCCAACCCCCCAGAAAAGTCACCCCTCCTCCCCACTTTCTTTTCCCCTTCATGATATATGAATTAAGTCTGAAGCAATTTCACTGGTTTTCCCCTGCTCTTTGAAGGTGGTGGGGGAAAAATCAGTACATACGCCTGGGCTCTGCATTGAGCAGAGGTAGGGGGTTTCCTTAAAGGAAATGGGCTGACTACATCTCCTTCCCCTACACCTTATGTATCCTCAACTTCCTCCGCACAAGCCCCAGAAATCCCTACCTGAGGTGCAGGGTCGGGGGGGAGGGGCATGGGAAGAGAGAGAAGAGTTTCAGTTAGGAGAGAACAGTGGGTGGAGGGCTGAAAGACCAGATGTTCTTGCTCCCATCTTTATCTCAAACATTTAAATAAAGAAGTTACTTCCATTCACAGCAATTTTTCAGTCTAAGGTAAGGAACTAACAAGCCTGCAACATTGACAAAACCCTGGCTGGAATGATTTAGTTGATGTTGGTCCTGCTTTGAGCAAGGGGTTGGACTAGGTGACCTCCTGAGGTCTCTTCCAACCCCAATAGTCTATGATTTCAAAGTGCTGGGGCTCAACATTCTGGCACACTGCTGAAGCCCTTCAAACATCCAGGTATCCCTCTCAGCCTCTGTGGCACATATTTCACCTCTCTAAACATACAAGGGAGGTCTTTGTGTCTTTGTTTAAAGTTTAACAAAAAAAAAAACCTGTCTCACAGGCTGATTACATCAGCAAGAGCTTCTCGTTTTCTGTATCAATCCTGCCTTACTCAGGCTTTGAAGAGCCTCTGTGTGCTACTGCTCTGCGCTTTGATCTTTCTATTTCATCACCCCAGGGCCAAAGCTGATAATATCAGCTTTGCCTGCACAGTTTTAGGCAATGCAGCAGCACTCCATTCCTGCCCAAGTGAATCTTTTCTAAATACACTAAAATGTACACCCCCACGGAAGGAGACTCATGAACACGTGCCATAACATTTAGACAGGCCGCATTTTTCCTTCTGTTAGATTGCAAGCAAGCTGCCACACTTATTCAACCGTTAAGACACAAAAGGCAACAAGTGCATTGTGCACCAGCACATGGCATCCAATAACCTTGGGGGTTCCCAATTCACTGTTCTGAACCCACTTAGTCGAGGGCTTTTAAAAAAAAAAAAAAACACAACTGTTTATTCATTTGGGTTTTCAAAATCAGACCTAAGGAACATTATTTACATGAAGCGATATGTTTCAGCTACCATAACACCTCCCAAATACCAAATTCAGCAGAACTTTTCAGAATTCCTAAACTCTCGAAAAGTGCACAACAAAATCAAAGGACCATAATGATCACGAGGAGCCAGCCAACTCCCCTTTCCGCCAGAGTTCTAAAACTTGTAGCAGCTTCTTTGACCAAGAGCATGAACAAGTGCCTGTAATTTATGTAATTTAGAGCCCCTTTTAGTATCTCTCCTGCCTACCTCTCCCCGTTTCAATACCAAATGATGGCTATTGGATGAGCACCGGGCTATAATGGCAGAGAGAAAGGAGGGTCAGGGCAAAGCTGGGAGGCAAGATCAAACCAGTATCTTAGATGCCTATATACAAATGCAAGAAGTATGGGTAATAAGCAGGAAGAACTGGAAGTGCTAATAACTAAATACAACTATGACATTATTGGCATTACTGAAACTTGGGTGGGATAATACACACGACTGGAATGTTCGTGTGGATGGGTATAAGTTTGCTCAAGAAGGACAGACAGGGGAAAAAAGGGAGGAGGTGTTGCCTTATATATTAAAAATGTACACACTTGGACTGAGGTGGAGATGGACATAGGAGACTGAAGGTGGAGAGTCTCTGGGTTAGGCTAAAAGGGGTAAAAAACACGGGTGATGTCGTGCTGGAGTCTACTACAGCCCCGTAATCAGGTGGGAAGAGGTGGATGAGGCTTTTTTTTCAAACAACTAACAAAATCATCCAAAGCCCAAGATTTGGTGGTGATGGGGGACTTCACTATCCATGATATATGTTGGGAAAATACACCCGCGAGGCACAGAGTATCCATAAGTTCCTGGACTGCATTGCAGACAACTTTTATTTCAGAAGTTGAAAAGCTACTAGGGGGGAAGCTGTTCTAGACTTGATTTTAACAAATAGGGAGGAACTTGTTGAGATTTGAAAGTATAAGGAAGCTTGGGTGAAAAGTGATCATGAAATCATAGAGTTGCAATTCTAAGGAAGGGTAGAAGGGTACAGCAGAATAGAGACAATGGATTTCAGGAAGGCGGATTTGGTAAGCTCAGAGAGCTGATAGGTAAGGTCCCATGGGAATCAAGACTGAGGGGGAAAAAACACTGAAGAAAGTTGGCAGTTTTTCAAAGGGACACTATTAGGGCCCAAAAGCAAGCTATTCCGATAGTTAGGAAAGATAGAAAATGTGGCAAAAGACCACCTTGGCTTAACCACGAGATCTTGCGTGACCTACAAAATAAAAGGCGTCATAAAAAAATGGAAACTAGGTCAGATTACAAGGATGAATATAGGCAAATAACACAGAAATGCAGAGGCAAGATTAGAAAAGCAAAGACACAAAATGAACTCAAACTAGCTATGGGAATAAAGGGAAACAAGAAGACTTTTTATCAATACATTAGAAGCAAGAGGAAGACTAAGGACAGGGTAGGCCCACTGCTCAATGAGGAGGGGGAAACAGTAACAGGAGACTTGGAAATGGCAGAGATGCTTAATGACTTCTTTGTTTCAGTCTTCACTGAGAAGTCTGAAGGAATGTCTAGTATAGTGAATGCTTACGGGAAGAGGGTAGGTTAGAAGAGAGAATAAAAAAGAGCAAGTAAAAAATCACTTAGAAAAGTTAGATGCCTCAAGTCAACCAGGGCCTGATGAAATGCATCCTAGAATACTCAAGGAGTTAATAGAAGAGGTCTCTGAGCTCTAGCTATTATCTTTGGGAAATCATGGGAGATGGGGGAGATTCCAGAAGACTGGAAGGGGGCAAATAGTGTGCCCATCTATAAAAAGGGAAATAAAAACAACCCAGGAAACTACAGACCAGTTAGTTAACTTCTGTGCCAGGGAAGATAATGGAGCAGGTAATCAAAGAATTATCTGCAAACACTTGGAAGGTGGTAAGGTGATAGGGAATAGCCAGCATGGATTTTGTAAAGAACAAATTATGTCAAACTAATCTGATTGCATTCTTTGATAGGATAACAAGCCTTGTGGATAAGGGAGAAGCGGTGGATGTGATATACCTAGACTTTAGTAAGGCATTTGATACGGTCTCGCATGATATTCTTATAGATAAACTAGGAAAGTACAATTTAGATGGGGCTACTATAAGGTGGGTGCATAACTGGCTGGAATAACCGTACTCAGAGAGTAGTTGTTAATGGCTCCCAATCCTGCTGGAAAGGTATAACAAGTGGGGTTCCGCTTCTGGAAAGGTATAACAAGGGGTCTGTTTTGGGACCGGTTCTGTTCAATATCTTCATCAACGATTAGATGCTGGCATAGAAAGTACGCTTATTAAGTTTGCGGACGATACCAAACTGGGAGGGATTGCAACTGCTTTGGAGGACGGGTCAAAATTCAAAATGATCTGGACAAATTGAAGAAATGGTCTGAGTAAACAGGATGAAGTTCAATAAAGATAAATGCAAAGTGCTCCACCTAGGAAGGAACAATCAATCAGTTTCACACATACAGAATGGGAAGAGACTGTCTAGGAAGGAGTATGGCAGAAAGATCTAGGGGTCATAGCAGACCACAAGCTATATGAGTCACAGTGTGATACTGTTCCAAAAAAAGCAAACGTGATTCTGGGATGCATTAACAGCTGTGGTGTTAAACAAGACACGAGAAGTCATTCTTCCGCTTTACTCTGCGCTGGTTAGCCTCAGCTGGAATATTGTGTCCAGTTCTGGGCACCGCTTTCAAGAAAGATGTGGAGAAATTGGAGGGGGTCCAGGGAAGAGCAACAAGAATGATTAAGGTCTTGAGAACATGACCTATGAAGGAAGGCTGAAGGAATTGGGTTTGTTTAGTTTGGAAAAGAGGAAGACTGAGAGGGGACATGATAGCAGTTTTCAGGTATCTAAAAGGGGGTCATCAGGAGGAGGGAGAAAACTTGTTCACCTTAGCCTCCAATGATAGAACAAGAAGCAATGGGCTTAAACTGCAGCAAGGGAGATTTAGGTTGGACATTAGGAAAAAGGTCCTAACTGTCAGGGTAGTTAAACACTGGAATAGTTTGCCTAGGGAAGTTGTGGAATCTCCATCTCTGGAGATATTTAAGAGTAGGTTAGATAAATGTCCTATTAGGGATGGTCTAGACAATATTTGGTCCTGCCATGAGGGCAGGGGACTGGACTCGATGACCTCTTGAGGTCCCTTCCAGTCCTATGAGTCTATCTACCAGGTGCAGGCTGAAGACGCGTTATTATAACGGGAGCTCAGTGGTGCTGCAATGGAGCCAGATCTCTTTTATGAAGCTCTCTCAAACTACTGTTGCCCATGTTCATGTGCACTGAAAAAGTGTTAACCTCTTTGCTTTCCCATTTCACATATTGCTAGGTGATCACTTCATACACAGGAGAGAATTCAACAGAAGGCTTGGAGGAGGAGAAGAGAGGTTATGTTCCCCTCTCTCTCTAACCCCTGGTGTGACTGCCTTCAGAACACACTAGTCTTTTCCAGTCACTTCAGCACCTGGAAGTTGACAACTGGGACCCAGTAGAGCACAAGAGGATCAAGAGGCTGGAGGTTCCATTTGTGAGAAAATACTCTAGCTAGGTACCTGGAGTTTGGAGCTATCCCAGTGGCCAATAACCACGTATAAATATTTGAAGGTTGTAAATAAAACAAAAGAAGAGAGAATTAAGGGTTGTTTGAGAGGTGTAAATAGTAATAATGCAATTCTGTCAAATGCATCAGATTAAACACTGCCCCCTCCAAGTGCCTGACCAGGTTGGGACTGGATGGAGAGTGATCTAGTAGGAACTTAATCCAAGAAAGACTAAAAGAAATGCTAGTGAGTGGGGGAGGAAGTTTCGAGGATACAGTACCGATACACTCGATTTTACCTAAGTGAGGAAAATTGTCCACTATTTGCTGAAGAAGCTTAGATTGCTTTTGGATCTACATTGCTACTGGACTCTTCAGTGGTCGTGGCAGCCAAGAGTCCCTCTCTAACACCTTTCCAGGAGGTAGAAACAGAGCTGGGCCTTGCCTCAATCACACGTGTGTGACTTCTAGACACAATTAATGAAATGCACAAGGCTACATGTGAAGACCACTCTGAATTTTCAGCTAGTCCAGTGCAGCTGTTACTGGCAGGAAGCAGCAACTACACTAGATCCCTATTTCACTTATTCATGTGGAATTCAAGGTGTTTCAACAATACGGCTTTATATAGCTGTTCATAAGCAATTTAGTTGTGTATGGCACTATACACCACAGATACTATTGGGATATCTATTGCACGCATATTTGATTGTGCACCAAAAGAAATAAATGATCACCTGATGGTCCTTTGCCTCAACTTGACATCTGCCCATCACATAACAGTCATTAGTGCACATGCACCCACAACATCTTCTGGTAATGCAAAGAAAAAAAAAAATCCGCAAAGACGTCTACGATGCCATACAGTCAGCTCATCGGCACAATAAATTAATCATCCTAGGCAACTGTAATGCCAGAGTTGGTGTTAATCACAAAGCTTGGCCTAAAAGTAATTTGTAAACATGGTGTGGGGACAAGAACTCAAAGAGCACACTAATCCTCACAAGTGTATGGAGAATTAGCAAGTCATCATAAACACAGTATTTCAACAAGCACATGCAAAACAATGTGATAAAATCTCTACTCTGGTCACTGGCATTTAACTGACATGACCATTGGGAGATCAGAATCAGCAGGTTTCAGAGGGTCCACCAAGCATGACTAGCATTAGACTCACTAGTCCTCAGTGCAAAAAGCCAAAGACCCACCGTACAGAACTGCTTCCTAGGGCCCTGAGCCTGACCATCTGGTGCCAAAGCTGAAGCCTAAGCAACGTAGCTTTGCTGTGCCCCTGTGGTGTGGGGCCCCAGGCAATTGTCCTGCTTGCTACCCCTTAACTCTGGCTCTGACTTTTAGATGCAGAAACAGTTGTGGCACAGCTGGGCCATAGAGTTTTTATAGCATGTTGAGGGGAGGAAAGGGGGCTGTGTCTCAGAAAGAAAAAGGTTGAGAATCCCTATTTTAAGGAAACAGCATTCAATATGTCTAATGAAGTTCTCAGCTCTATGAAGAGCAAGCATCAGGACAGGTTTGACAAAAAAGACGCAAAGATGAAGCAACTTCTGACATCCATGCACGCTCTTTACACAGTATGGATACGCGTAAATAGATGAGGGGTTTTTGTTGTTTTTTTTTTATGGCAGCACAGGTCATGTATAAAGCGTAAATCGGCAAGCTAAGCTCAAGCACATGAAGGATAGCTGGTGGAAAATGAAAGCTGAGCTGCTTCAATCAGTGGCAGACCAATCAGTGGCAGACCAAAAACCTATTGGTTTTTGATGAGCTGAAGACCATTTACACCAGAAATCGAGTAGTATTGCTCCTATATCAAATGCAGATGAGTCACTGCTGCTGACTGATCATGGACAAATTCTGAAAAGAAACTGTACACTTTAATAAAGGTTCTGAACTGCCTGTTCACCATGTCAGTATCAGCACTTGAAGATCCTGAATAACTTCCTATTCAAGACCAACTCTCAATTCCACCAACGTAACTGACATATGGAAAGCTGTCAAAGAAATGTCAAATGGGAAAGCAGTGGATCCAGGTGGTATTCCTGCAGAGATCTCCAAAGGTGGGGGCCAGGAGCCAATCAAGAAGCTCACTGGCCTCTACTTATGGTTTTGGGAACAGGATGCTGTGCCACAGGTGCTTAAAGACGCCAACATTATTCACCTTTACAAAAGGAAAGGCAACGATGCTTCTTGCAATAACCAGGGAGGCATCACACTCCTTGCCACTGCAGGAAAGATACTTGTCCACACTGTGCTAAGCCAGCTACGTGATCAGCTTGCAGAAAAGATACTGCCTGGAAGCCAGTGTGTCTTCAATTCTGGGCACAATACTTCTGACTTGATCTTTGCACTCTGTCAAATTCAGGAGAAGTGTCATGAGCAGAATCAAGCCCTATGTGTAGTTTTTGTAGATCTAAGTAAGGCCTTTGACTTTAAATTAAGACGGCCTGAGAACAGGCCTCTGAAAGTTCAGCAGTTCCAATAAGTTTATCAACATTATTAAATCTTTTCAAGCAGGAATATAGGTTCGTGTCCTTCTCAGCTCCATTTGTCATCACCAATGGAGTAAAACAATGTGTGTTCTTACTCCAACATCATTTAACACAGGGGTGACCAACCTGAACCGAAGAAGGAGCCAGAATTTACCAATGGACATTGCCAAAGAGCCACAGTAATACATCAACAGCCCCTCCATCAGCTCTCCCCACTCCTCCCCTCCCCCCACCCACCAGCAGCCCCACTGATCGGCACTTCCCCCTTCCTCCCCACCCCTCCTGATCAGCTGTTTCCTGTTTTGTGGCATACAGGAGGCTCTGGGGAGACAGGAGGCAAGAGGGCCCAGCAGGCTCAGGAGAGGGTGCAGGAAGGGGTGGAGTTGGGGCAGGGCCTGTGGCAGAGCCAGGGGTTGAGCAGTGAGCACCCCCTGGCACACTGGAAAGTTGGCACCTGTAGCACCACCCCCGGAGTTGGTGCCTATACAAGGAGCCACATATTAAACTTCTGAAGTGCCACATGTGGCTCTGGAGCTACAGGTTGGCCACCTCTGATTTAGCATCATGTTTGCAGCTGTTCCAATAGATGCATTCAGAGATATCGATTGTGGCATTTATATGAATTGCTATATGGATGGAAGTATCTTGAATCTGCATCATCATCTGCATGAAAAGACAAAAGTTAACAAAATTATTCACAAATTACTGTTCGCTGATGATGATGATTTACCCACAATCTCCTGGATAGTCAGTTGCTCACCGACTGCTTTGCATGTGCACCAAAATGTTTTGGCTTAATAATCAGCCTAAAGACAACATAAGTCATGGCCCAGCCTCAACTACTTCATTAGCATCCATCAAAGATGTACCACTCAAGATTTCTGACTAATTTTGCTACTTGGCGTGTGTCATTTCACAAGATGCAATGATTGACTTTAACATTATGAAATGCATTGCTGGACACACCAATTTCAGTGTCGTCTCTGGAATGACCATGTTGTCAGACTTCAAATAAAAACTGATGTTTCTGAGCCATTGTCATCACCACTTCCCTCTGGGACTGCATGGCCCTCTACATGCACTTCTCATCAATGACATGTAAAATGTTTGGATCAGTTCCACCTGCAATGGCTATGGTGGATAACGGGAATTAAAAGGCAAGATTTGGTTCCAAACAGCTAGATCCTTGAGTGCTGCAACATTACAGACACTGAACCTTTTTATTGTCAGAGCGCAGCTGAGATGGTATAGTCATGTGGCCTGTACACCTGACAGTAGAACACTGAACCCCATCTTTTATGGAGAATTGCTGACAAACTCATTTTAGGGGCAAGACCAAGAAAACGTTAAGGCGACTTTGGAGGCCAACCTTAAAGCTTGAATTTTTGACCTAAAAACACTTGGGCACTCAAACTGTGACATGATCTCATGGTGGCAGCTCTGCCACCTCAGACGGAAAGATTGAGAACTCAGATTCCTGCAATAATGGACAGACATATATGAGGCATAAAGCTAAAAGCAATATACATGCATCTACCATTGTCTTTACCTGTAGCACTTGCAGACAGGGCTGCAGGTCCAAAAATTGGTCTGCGGTCTCATCTCAGGACACAAAATAAGTGACTGTAGCTCATCCATCAAACTCGACAGGAGACACCCAAAAGTTGTGATCTACCAATCTCATTGCGGAGAAACTAAAGGGATTCTTTGCTTCAGTCTTCACGGCTGAGGATGTTAGGGAAATTGCCAAACCTGAGCCGGCTTTTGTAGGTGACAAATCTGAGGAACTGTCACAGATTGAAGTGTCACTAGAGGAGGTTTTGGAATTAATTGATAAACTCAACATTACAAGTCACCGGGAGCAGATGGCATTCACCCAAGAGTTCTGAAGAACTCAAATGTGAGGTGCAGAACTATTAACTAAGGTTTGTAACCTGTCGTTTAAAATCGGCTTTGGTACCCAATGACTGGAAGTTAGCTAATGTAATGCCAATATTTAAAAAGGGTTCTAGAGGTGATCCCGGCTGTTACAGACCGGTAAGTCTAACGTCGGCACCGGGCAAATTAGTCGAAACAATAGTTAAGAATAAAATTGTCAGACACATAGAAAAACAAACTGTTCAGCAATAGTCAACATGGTTTCTGTAAAGGGAAGTCGTGTTTTACTAATCTATTAGAGTTTTTTGAAGGGGTCAAACATGTGGACAAGGGGGATCCAGTGGACAGAGTATACTTAGATTTCCAGAAAGCCTTTGACAGGGTCCCTCACCAAAGGCTCTGACGTAAATTAAGCTGTCATGGGATAAAAGGGAAGGTCCTTTCGTGAACTGAGAACTGGTTAAAAGACAGGGAACAAAGAGTAGGAATAAATGGTAAATTCTCAGAATGGAGAGGGGTAATTAGTGGTGTTCCCCAAGGGTCAGTCCTAGGACTCAATCCTATTCAATTTATTCACAGATGATCTGGAGAAAGGAGTAAACTGTGAGGTGGCAAAGTTTGCAGATAATACTAAACTGCTCAAGATAGTTAAGACCAAAGCAGACTGTGAAGACTTCAAAAAGATCTCACAAAACTAAGTGATTGGGCAACAAAATGGCAAATGAAATTTAATGTGGATAAATGTAAAGTAATGCACATTTGAAAAAATAACCCCTACTATACATACAATATGATGGGGGCTAATTTAGCTACACGAGTCAGGAAAATGAGCTTGGTGTCATCGCTGATAGTTTCTGAAGATGTCCACGCAGTGCACAGAGGCGGTTAAAAAAGCAAACAGGATGTTAGGAATCATTAAAAAGGGGATAGAGAGTAAGACTGAGAATATATTATTGCCCTTATATAAATCTATGGTACGCCCACATCTCGAATACTATGTACAGATGTGGTCTCTTCACATCAAAAAGATATTCTACACTAGAAAAGGTTCAGAAAAGGACAACTAAAATGATCAGGGGTTTGGAGAGGGTCCCATACGAAGAAAGATTAAAGAGGCTAGGCCTCTTCAGCTTGGAAAAGAGGAGACTAAGGGGGGATATGAAGAGAGGTATATAAATCATGAGTGATGTAGAGAAAGTGGATAAGGAAAAGTTATTTACTTATTCCCATAATACAAGAACTAGGGGTCACCAAATGAAATTAACAGATAGCAGTTTTAAAAACAAATAAAAGGAAGTTCTTCTTCACACAGCGCACAGTCAACTTGTGGAACTCCTTACCTGAGGAGATTGTGAAGACTGGGATTATAACAATGTTTAAAAGGGAACTGGATACATTCTTGGTGGCTAAGTCCATAAATGGCTATTAGCCAGGAAGAGTAAAGAATGGTGTCCCTAGCCTCTGTTCATCAGAGGATGGAGATGGAGGCCAGGAGAGAGATCACTTGATCATTGCCTGTTAGGTTTACTCCCTCTGGGGCACCTGGCATTGGCCACTGTCAGTAGACAGATACTGGGCTAGATGGACCTTTGGTCTGACCCAGTATGCAGTTCTTATGTTTTATGTTGTGCATAGCACTGTATACCACACATGGAAGACTCCCTGCACTCAACAGCACATCTAAGTGGTTCCCTGGAGCAGTGGCCCTCAAACCTGAGGGGAGGGATAGCTCAGTGGTTTGAGTATTGGCCTGCTAAACCCAAGGTCATGAGTTCAATCCTTGAGGGGGCTACTTACGAACTGGGGCAAAATCATACCTGGTCCTGCTAGTGAAGGCAGGGACTGGACTCTGACTTTTGAGGGTCCCTTCCAGTTCTGAGATAGCTATATCTTTACCTCACTCCCTCCTCATCCCTGTCCACCCCGAGCCAGGGTGCGGGGGTGGCGGAGGAAACATGGGAGCTGGGGGCCAGGAGCAGAGTTGGTAGTGCTCTATCCCCATCCCCAGTGGGGGAATGCCCCACAGTTTTGAGGCCTCTGCCCTAGAACAAATCAAAGCTGTCCCATTCAAAGCCCCAGGTTTAAACAGCTAGAGTGCTGGTGGCAGAGCAGTGTTACTGAAGGGAACATCTACTTTGGAAGTCACCTGACGCTGGTCTGACCATGGCTGACTCCAGGCATGCAATTTCCCTCAGCTTCTCCAGGTTCTATCAATCTTGTTTTAAAGCTTTGAAAATGTATGTTGCTCATTAGGAGTGGGCTTGCAACCTGGGATGACTCCTTCTTGCCACAGCTCACTGTGGAGAAATCTTACCTGTTCTAGACATAGAAAGATGAAGCATACATCCTTCACCAGCACACAGATCAGATCCAGTCAAATTTATCCTCAGAACTGATGGCCCTAAATTTGGCGCACTCTTTATGCCACCCCGTCCACCGACCAGCCGTTAGCATTTGGAGAAGTCTATGAAAGGCTCCCCAAAAACACAGATACCTTTTCCTTTACAAATACCATAGTGCTGTTTACACACACCACACACACAAAACCAGTAACTCTATACAGCTGCTCAACACTTAGTCTTCAAGAGAGTTATTCACTTTGGGGAAATCCTTTACAATTTAAATAGGAGTGAAGCCTACATAATTCTATTTAAAAAAAAAATCTTTAAAATACAGCGAGTGAAATACTATAGAATGTTTACATCAGCCTACCCAATACACTCTATACCATTATTTAAAATACCTACAGAAATACTGTAATCCACTTTTGAGGTTTATAAGTCTTTTTCATGAGGGTTATGAATAGTGAAAATTAGACTCAATATGTCCATTAAGTATTATAAGCGGCAGGCTGTTTGTATTTCTATTAGGGCTCTATGCATTAATCTCTTCACAGATTTCCACCCAAGCCAGCAGTCTTCCAAGCTATAGACAGGGAGCACAGAGGAGTGCATGTGTTCTAACACTGCAGTGTGGTGGGGGGGAAGGAAGGACAGAAAGCTCCCACTTTTTTTTTTTTGTTATTAATCTGTATTGTATTAATGCCTACAAGCCCAACTCCGTTTTGCTAGGCCCTGTACTTGCACATAACCAGTCCCAGCTCCTGTTTACACTCCACATAAGTTCACTCCAGTGTTGAACTCTGGAGGGCAGGCAGTTCACCTTTATCACAGGTTTCAGCAGGGTTGCCAATTTCTCCCTATCAGCCAGCACAATACTGGATCCTTCCCTGGAGCTGAGATGAGACTGCTTTCTCTCAGCTATCCCTTCCTCCCCGGTACTACTCAAGACCCCATGAGGTAACACACAGAATGCAATTTCCATCCCATTTTACTGCCTGCAGCGAGCTCCCTAGAGTGAAGCCTAAGAAAACATACTAGAAATCCCCTCTAAGAGGGCCACATCTTCCTCCTATTTAATATACTGGGACAGGGACAGGTCCTCCCCTATCAAAAAAAAGTTTGAAATTTTCCTTCCCACAATTCCTCCTCCTGTGGTCCATGGGTTACACCTAATCACTACCCCAAGGTTCAGTGGGATTGGGCAGACAAGATGGGCTTTTGATGGGTAATTTGCTTTTCAAGGACTGGCCCCACAGAGCTATTTTCAGAATTCTAAACTTCTTCCCCATTTAGGTCATTTTATTCAGCCTTGTCTCTTCTGCACGAAAGTGGAGAGGGATTGCTGCCAAGAGTCTGCAGATTAGGTAATGATTTTAAGCAGAGTGAATGTTTTGTGTACTGCACCCAGGTATCTTTTTGGGCACTTATTTACTTAAATACTGGGACCAACCCCAAACCAAGAGTTGGCCAGAAATTAATCATTTTAAGAGTCTCAAAACGAAAAGACCCCAACCCAAAAAAAACGAGAGGCAATAGCAGACCCTGGTCCCACAATGCCACCTCACAGCGTGATTGCAGGCAGCAGGCTGACTGCTAGGCAGGTCCACTGGAAACAGCTTCACTGCAGCCTGACTCCAGGTTTTACCCTTAGCCGCTCTTCCCCATCCTTCAAAGGAGAAGTATTTTTGTACAGCCCAGCAAGGAGTGTAAACTGGCCAGCTGCTTCCAAAGCAAGATCAGTTAACCCTTGAGCAACCAGCACACTCCCCCTACAACAGGGGAGATGGCAAAGAAAGGAGAAACAGAAGACAGCAGGAACCTATTGTGCCATGCTGGCTGCTGCAGGAGATCTGGAACAGTCTTCCCCCTTGCCCCTCCCCTTTTTTTTTGGTAGAATTCCTACTAAAACAAAACAGAAATCCTACACAATTAGGAAGGACACTTTAGGCAGTGCATCAGAATTTCATTTAAAATGATTAAGGCCTGGTCTACACTAGGGGGGAAATCTAAGTTATGCAACTTCAGCTACATGAATATCATAGCTGAAGTTGACGTATTTAGATCGACTTACCGTGGTGAGACAACTGTTGCCGCTCCCCCGTCGACTCCACTTGCGCCTCTCACAGCGGTGGAGTACGGGCATCAACAGGGGAGAGCGCTCAGGAGTCTATTTATCGCGTTTAGACTAGATGCGATAAATTGACCCTCGCTGGATCAATAGTTGCCCACCAATTCAGCAGGTAGTATAGACATACCTTCAGAGACAAATCCTCAGTTCCTCCAGTAATGCAAACAGTCGACTATAAATATTCTCCCTGTCTGGAGGTTCAAATGGATCCAAGCAATTCAGCACTTCAGTGGAAACTCCAGCTAACAGAATACCTCTCTATCTCCCACTCCCCCAGCTTTGCTCTCATACACACGTAGTTGCAGGACAGCCGGCTTCAGCACAAAAAGAAATTCAAATAATTCCAGTTTCACTATGTCACTACAGTGAAGTGTTAAACTTCCCTGCATGTCTTCACTGTCTAACTTCCTGGTTGTCTCAGAGTATGAGCACATCGCAATCTTGCACACAATTTTGTTCTTTCCAGAATAGGACAGCAACCATTCCAGATGGACCACCCCTGCAGACAAGTTCTGTCCTTGTGCCAACAGGAAAGGGCTTCACCCATCACAAAAGGCTACCTCTACTGAGATCCTTCAAACATACAGATCGTTCAAAGCATCCTTGCACCAACATCCCCATCCCTACCGCCGAGAGAGGAAGAAGCAATGGAAGGCAAAATATCTCCCACTTGCCAGCTTTGTCCCCCCTCACCCTTCCTACTCTATCTGGGGTTCTGATTTTCCCCAAGATTTACAAATACTTCTGGAGCTTGTCAGCTCTGCATTCTTTGGCCAGGTCCCTTGGTTTTATTACTGGGAAGTTCTGTCGGGGACTCCTCAAAGTGAATGCTGCAGAGGTTTCGTGTCTCTACCCCATATGGAGCAGGTGGGAGGTGTGTTCGCCATGCCTACAGAGTTTCTGGCACACCCTCCAAAGAGAAGGCTATGGAGGTTGGCATGACTGGCATTCCTGTTAGCTCCCATTCTGTTTTAGGCTGAGACTGTAGAGATGGCTGTATATAAAACAAACAATTCTGGAAGAGAGAGAACTGGGCTACTTTTTACAGCAGCATAAGTAACTGAGCTTTCCTCAATATAAAGGAGCCCTAGAGCCATCCAGTTCCTTCTTCCATTCACGCATGCTGGAGTGGTGTTGTCAGACAGACAAACTGTATTCTCAGAGAGTGGACACTATTCCTGTGGGGTTAGAAACACACTCAGGAAGCGGTGGGGCCCTTTAGCATGAATTATGCTAAACAGTCATCCCATGAAAGGCATGCCAGAGAAGCCCTGGAGAGTGCTGCACCTAGTGACATTTACTGAAACCAAAACTATTTCCTTGTAAACACAGTGGGGTCCTTCAGCCGAAGGCCTAGCATATGAAAGTTTAGTCAGGGTCCAAAAAGCAGAGACTATTCTCCATGACAGTCCAAAGAGTTTCAGAAGGCTAAATTCCTGAGAAGAAGTGTGTGAATCCAAAATAGCAAAGCTGACCTTAACTAACTGCAAGGTCTGAACTCCTCGGAACCGTTATACAGCACATACAAAGCCCAACGGCAGATGGCTCTAGACTGCTAACAGGTACTCAGATGCAACATTCAATGAAACAAAAAGGTAACTACGTGAGCCCAGCCCAACCCTCTGATCCTAGCACAGCAGCCATGGTTGTAACCAAACTCATCGCCTTTCAGAGGGCCCTTAATACATTAGCCAGCACTCATGGTGGCTTTATCCTTTTAGAGAATTTACACACATGTAAAGTTGTGTACAGACTGGGAAATTTTAGCTCAGGGCTGGAGAAAGAGGCAGGGTCAAATATGAAGTATGAAGCTGCATGAGGCAAGAGGTTTCAATTGCCTTTTACCAAAACAGTCTGTTTGGGGGAAAAGAAAAACACTACAAACAAAAACAGTCACATGAACTTGCCTAGCAACTTCTGGCACCCACATCTATGGACCAGCCAGAGCTCAAGTTATTTGTGTGGTTTGAGCTCAACCTCAGTCAACTGGATTGTATTTAAATAAAGGGGAGGGGCGGGAAGGAGGGAGAGAAGAAGTGCAGTTTGACTGAAGTGAGATCATAAGCCATTTAATGTACAACCAATGAACACAGGCCTGGAGTAGAAAGCCACTTACTCGGGAAAGGGATACCACTAGCAGAAGACCATGGAGGAGAGGACTCATGGCACCACTCCATAAAAACTACAGCATTGCTAAAGAGCTATTTTAAATTATGTACCAGTATAAAATACCTGACAGCCATTGATCTCAGAGCTGCTAGTATTGCTACTTTGGGAAACAGAAGGGTAGGGAAGAAAGCTGTTTGACATTCTGCTAATTAAGCCTGAGGAACTGTTTTCAGCCAAGGTAGCCTGCCCTCACTAGCCTCACCTGTATATGCAGCTTTAGGAAAGCAGCCCCATTCTTGAAGAGATACCCAGCTTTAACAGGTCAATGACAACTTACTACCCCAGGCCAAAATCAAGCCTTTCACCCCTGAACATGCTTCTTCCCTGGCAACGAAGATAATGAGCTGCCACTTGCTATTTTAGCCAGGGAGCACCTCATAGCTAGGCTTGGAAAGAGGAAATTTTTATCACTAATGTCAGAAAAATGTCTATTTTCATCATAAATACACAACCTGAGGAAAATGCATCTCCACCAAGAATAATCAAAATGTACAGATAAGTAAAGAAAGAAAAAATCTGCTTGAGAACTTGCAGCTTCACTTAAGGATGTTTGTGTTGTATATTTTGACATGGGGGGGGGGGGGAAAACCCAAATTCTCTACATCCACAGTTATGAAGCTTTAACTTTATCTCAGCATCTAGTGGTATTTGATAATTGCTGTCTGACCTCCCCCATATAGTCTACTGCAACTGTGAAAACTGATAAAAATAAAAAAAATGCTTAATATCCAATATCTGCAAAAGTTATAAAAATAATTTAAAATAATTCTGCTAAGTCTAATAGCTGAACATCTAGTTTCCTGTGGCTCTGAGTTACAGGAAGGATGACGATGACTAGTGGTAGGGGGAAAGAATTTAGAATTAAACCCTTAATGTCAATGAGATATATCAGAGACAGCTGCACACACAAAAGCAGTTCAGGCACTGGCTGCAGGAAGACCAATATATGAAACAATTCTTTTTATATATGTATAAAATAAATTTAGTATGAATTTAAAACTGATGTAAATTTAGTAGCACACACAAGTAAGGATGATTAAAAAATAGCAAATGTTTAGAAATCAACATATTCCAGTCTACTCATGTCAGTCAATAGATGCATGTCTGATGCTGAGGCACTTTGCTACATACATCATTCCTTACTGCACACACACTCAGTGGTGTTTTATTGCTTATGCTTTCACACATGCACACTCATGGGACTTCCCCACCAGCCAAATATCAACTTGTGCTAACAAAATTTTGGGGACCTGAACACCAGCTGGCTAGAGGCAAAAACGTTATTTCCTCCAGCTACACTGGACTATGCAATGTGAGGTCACATGTAATGAGTAGGAGCGGTAGCATTTGAGACATTGGAACTAGAATCCTTTGTTGTTCTCACATCTAGACCCTGTATGCGCAGAATCACTGTCCATTATGAACAAGAATAAAACGGTTGCCTACCTTTCCATAACTGTTGTTCTTGAATGTGTTGCACATGCACACACCTACAGGGGAATGGACATGCCCCAGGCATGGCTGTCAGCACTACCAATCAGGGCGGCATGAGCACCTTTGGTGCCTCATGGCACTGCATGCAGATATGAAGAGACGCACTGACCTGACCCTCCCTTAGGTCCTTCTTGCTGGAAAGACTCCAGAGAGGGAAAGGAGGGCTGGTCACGTAATGGACATGTGCAACATCTCAAAGAACAGTTAAAGAAAGGTAGGTAACCTGTTTTTCCTTCAAGCAACTGCACATGTCCATTCCACTGTAGGTAATTAACAAGCAGTTTGAACTGGAGGCAGCTCAGAGCCTATTTAAACATGGATTGTAGGATGACCCATTCAAACCTTGCATCACCTCTAGATTGATGAGAGGTGACCCAGTGAGAGTTAAACATGTGGACCAACAGCCAGGTTGCCTCCCTATAAACGTCCAGTATAGATACACAAGCCTGAAAGGCCACGGAAATAGTCTGTGACCTAGTTGAGTGAGATACTGCACCTCCAAGTAAAGGGGTATCAGCCAATTGGTACAGAAATGAATACAGAGAGAAATCCAATAAAAGTTTCTCTAGGTGTCCGTTTACTCTGTCTGAAAATGCAAACAAAAGAGCAGCGATGAGGACCTGAAAGGCCTAATCCAATCCAGGTAAAAAGTCCAAACTCTAACATCTAGAGTATGGAGCTTTTCTTCCCCTTTACTTGAATAAGGCTTTGGAAAGAAAGTTGTGAATAAATTAAATTGATTAAAGTGAAAATCAAACCATTTTAGATTGGAATTTTGGGCAAGGCCGAAACAAAAACCTTCTCCCTCCCTCACGGATGCTCTGATACTAAAGGTCAACTCCCCTGCTCTCCCAGTTGAGGTTATAGCAACCAAGAAACTGACCTACACAGACAAGTGTAACAGAACAAGTCGGTAGCAGCTCATAGAGGGGAGGGGGCAGAGAAGAGGGAGCACGCATCAACTTCACTGTGAATATAACTGAGCAAACCCTTTAGAATCAGATGGGCTAGGGTCTGAAAAAGTGGATCATTTATCCACAGGACAGTGGAAAGCCGAGACAGCCACCAAATAGACTCTGATGGAACTAAGTGCTAACCCTTGCTGTTTCAGAAACAAAAAAAGATAGTCCAAGGTATGGCAAAAGTCACAGCTTGAGCTGGGGGTAGACAGCTCTTTGTATGGACCTAAAACACTGAATCTCTACCTCTTAGCCAGGTAAGTAGACCTCATTGAAGGATTCATACTATTTAGCAGAATTTCTACACCCTATTAGAGCAAACCCATTCCAAGGTTGTCAGCCATGAAGCATCCATGTTCTCAGGTGGAGGGCCTGAAGGTTGGGATGAAGGAGGCAACTAAGGTTCTGAGAGATCACATCCACATCTCTTGAGAGTGGCAGTGGAGGTCTGACCAATAGGGTTAGTAGAATTGAAAACCAATGTTGACATGGCCACACTGGGATGTGAATAAGGTGAGCAAAATCTAGCTTGATTTAGGTTAAGACTTTGGGCAGGAGCAGAACTGGTGGGAAGGCATACAGCAGGCCTCTTGACCAGGGTAGGAGAAAAGTAGCTGTCGGTGAACCTGGCCTGTGACCCTCTCAGGAACAAAGAGATTAAATATTGTTTGCTCTTGCTGCAAACAGATCCACCTGGGGAGTTGGGCCTGGACACATCTGAGTGAAGAGACCACCCCAATCACCTATAAAACAACCTGCTACGGTGGTCTGCTAGAAAGTTTTGAACTTCCAAAAAGTAAACCATTCTCCAGTTGATGGAGCTGGCAATACAGAAATTCCAAAAGGAGGATTGCCTCCTCGCACACACCCCTGCCTTGTTCATTTACACAGAACATGGCTACTGTGTTGTCTGAGTGTACCAACAAATTCTATCCCTTGACATGAAGAAGGAACACCACACAAGCTCCCTGAAATTTATATGGAGACTTGGATCTGGAGGAGATCAAAAGACCCTAAGACTGAAGGAGAAAATAAGTGAGCTCTCTAACCTAGATCTGACACATCTGACTAGAATGAGTGATTGCTGTGGATGGGCAAAGGGAGTACCTCACAAAAGCATTTGCAGGTACTTTCATAAGTCCAGTGAGGACAAGACCTAAAGAAATACATGAACCACCATGTCCCCATGACGACGGGCTAGTGAATATACCAAGGTTAGCCAACCCTGCAGTTCTGAGGTGTATGTAGCCTGGCATGCTGCACCATATAAGTCCACACCTCCATGTGTCCTAGAAGTGTAAGGCAGTTCCGAAATGCAGTGACAGAATACTATTTTAGGTCTAGAGCAATGACCCCCATTGTTTGGAACCTCTGTTCCAGCAGGAAAGCCCTGGCCCTTATAGAGTCCAGGACTACACACAATGAATTCTATTCTTGGAACAGACATCAGGATAGATTTTGCTGTATTGATCAGGAGCCTCAGTGCATCAAAAGTGAACTGAATGGTGGCTATGCTGGAGAGTACCTGAGACCTGACTGGCCTCTCACTAGCCAGTTGTCCAGGTAGGGGAATACATGACAATCTTCCCAGGAACTCTGTTACTACAGCCATGCACTTCATGAATACACAATGGCTGCTGACAGGATGAAAGGCAGTACTGCAAATTGGTAGTGGGAGCGGTTAATCATGTATCTGAGAAAGTCTGTGATGCTGGCCAACCACGACACAAAACCCAAGTTTTAAGTCAAGGGGAGCAGACTAGTCCTCAGGATCTAGGGAAGGGATAACAGGCGCTAGAACCACCACCTGGAATTTTGTTTTCCTTAGGAAATAGTTCAGCTGCCTTATCTAAAATAGGCCTCCAATTTCTCCTTGTCTTACGGATTAGGAAGTAACAGGAATCAAGTCCCTTCCCTCTGAATGACAAAGGAACTTCCATGGAGAAGGACAAGCCTGGATCTCCTGAAGAAGCACTCTAAGAGTGGTCCCTGAAAGAGGACAGGGAAGGGGAAGAGGGAGGACAAATAAATGTAAGGGTATCTCAGTTCCACCATGCTTAAGACCTACTGATCCATGGTGAGGCAGGTCCAAGCATTTAGGAAGTGGGATAGCCTGTTGGCAAAAATGGTACTCTAGTAATTGATAGACTGCTCTTGACCAACAGGTCAAAATGATTGTTTAGAAGACCCAGTTTGCCTAGAAGAACTGGCAGCTGCGGAAGAGGTGCAGGGAAGAGGTGGCTTCTTGTAACTTCTGCTCCTTTTTATGCACAGGTCCTGGTTACACAGCAAAAGGGCTGAAATTGCTGGCACTGTTGTGGGAGGCATGGTTTTCTTTTTGCCACTGGGGTATAAATCCCCAGAAATTTTAACGTCTTTCTTGAATCCTTATGACTATGAACTCTCTCCTCATCTGTCTTATTGCAAAAGAATGTGGGGCCTTCAAATGGAAGGCCCTGAATGGTTAGTTCCACCTCCAGGGGAAGACCTGACAACCGCAACCAAAACGAACACCGCACCGTGATGGCAAAAGCTATAGCTCAAGCCACAGAGTTTGTCACATCCCAGCTCACTTGCAATGCTGTTTGGGCAATTAATTTGGTGTCCTCCACCATAGTAGTGAACTCCTCCTTTGCCTCATTAGGGAGCTTGTCTTTGAACTTCAGGATATATTATCCCACAGGTTGCAATCATATTGACCCAGCAAAGCCTGTTGGTTCACAACTCCAAGCTATAAACCTCTTGTGGAATATGAAACAAAAAAAACACCCACCTTCCTGCTGAACAGCTCTAGCTTCCCCCCCCCCCCCTTTTTGCTTCTTTTCCTTTCAGGCCTGGTTTACCCGTCTCTTTTTTGTTAGCAGTTGTGACTACCTGGGAGCCTGGAGGAGAGTAGTTCTAGAAATGTTCAAATCTCCATTAAGCGACATAATATCTATTCTCCATCCTTTCAATAATGGGAGGAAGGGGTAACATGTCAGTCCTTCTAGGACTGATCTCAACATACCCTTCCTGGGCTACAGAGTCAGCAATCCCTCCCAGTAATGGACTGTGTCCAGGGTGGGGTTTGGAGGGGGCAGTGTCTTATTTGAGTGCACCGCCAAGTCCTTGCCTCCAACCATAAAATCCAAAGACCTTGGTACTGAATCTTTGGAAGACTCAACATTCTTTTTAGGTACCAGCAACAAGGATCTGCCTCCGGACTCTGTTAGAACAAGGGAAACACTCCTAAATGACTCAGACATGCTCGATACCTGTTCAGAGAGGGAAGCTTCTGATGGCAGCTGAAGCACAGAATCCATATGCAGGTAGTTGAGTCTGACAACCTTGTAGAGGATTCAAACCCCAATTAAAAAGGACAAGTGTGACATTTGTCACTCAGACACTTAAAGGAACTGGATGTGGGTCACTCATTGGCACAGACTTGATACATAAGCAACAGGACTTGAAGCCAGGAGAACAAAGCATTAGTCCAGTACACAATTGAGAATTGGGAACCCTACTCTAGAAAATCACTATCTAAATATGTGCACACACACACACACACACCCCTAAAACTCACTCCACAGGTAATATATACACTAAAAGAAGGAAGACTTGCAATACAAAGATCAAAGTTCCAACAACCATCACTGGCAGTAGAAAGGAACTCAGGGCAGCCTTTTGCATACATGGCATGGAGGCACCAGACGGTACATGCACTGTCCCAATGGGTACTGCTGGGGGGGCGGGGGGGAGAGAGTCTCCAACCTACAGTGGAATGGAGATGTGCAATTACTTGAAGAACTACCTTACATCTTCCTTAAGCTGGTGATGTGAGAGTGGAAACTAGCAGCAAACAGTCCCTTCCTCGCATCATTCTAGTTTGAGATGGAGAATAGTGTTTTAATAGGTGAAAGTTTATCACATTCAGACTTCTATTTGCAGACAGTGTTTGGCTGTCCATCAGTTTTCGCTAGAGCATTATGGAACTCAAAATTTAAAAAAAAAAAAAAAAAAAAAAAAAGAATTAAAAAAAAGACTCTAGGATAGGGTTTGGCAACCTCTGGCACGTGGCTCGCCAGGGTAAGCACCCTGGTGGGCCGGGCCAGTTCGTTTACCTGCCGCGTCAGCAGGTTTGGCCGACTGCGGCTTCCACTGGCTGTGATTTGCTGTCCCAGGCCAATAGAGGCTGCAGGAAGCAGCGCGATGCGAGGGATGTGCTGGCCGCAGCTTCCCACCACCCCATTGGCCTGGGACGGTGAACTGTGGCCAGTGGGAGCTGCGAGCGGCCAAACCTGCCGATGCAGCAGGTAAACGAACTGGCCCGGCCCACCAGGGTGCCTACTCTGGCAAGCCGCGTGCCAGAGGTTGCCAAGCCCTGCCCTAGGGGTTGTAGCTTCAGGTCCTGATATAGCATTTTTACTTTGACTCACGACTAATAGCATTCAATGCGTGTGAAGCAGTCCAGCACTGACCTCATTAACCACCTCTCTGTGGCTGGAATATCTTAAAAAAAGAACGCGCAATGACAAGTTATTAGGGTTCCGTTCAGTATATGGTGTCCCTTCTTGCCATTCAATTGTAAGTGGTGGGGAGGGCTCTTGTTTAGCATATTTTTACCTATTGCACATACTTGTAGCAATACACAAATATTACCATTTTGGCCATGTCTACATCTAAAATTTTGCAGCGCTGGTTGTTACAGCTGTATTAGTACAGCTGTATAGGGCCAGCGCTGCAGAGCGGCCACACTTACAGCAACCAGCGCTGCAAGTGGTGTTAGATGTGGCCACACTGCAGCGCTGTTGGGCGGCTTCAAGGGGGGTTCCGGGACGAGAGAGCAAACCGGGAAAGGAAACCAGCTTCCCCGCGGTTTGCTCTCTCGGTCCCGGAGCCACCCAGCAAACCGCAGGGAAGGAGACCTGCTTGCTCGGGGTTCCGGGACCGAGAGAGCAAACCGGGAATGCCGCGGTTTGCTCTCTCGGTCCCGGAGCCAGCCAGCAAACCGCAGGGAAGGAGACCTGCTTGCTCGGGGTTCCGGGACCGAGAGAGCAAACCGGGAACGCCGCGGTTTGCTCTCTCGGTCCCGGAGCCACCCAGCAAACCGCAGGGAAGGAGACCTGCTTGCTCGGGGTTCCGGGACCGAGAGAGCAAACCGCGGCGAAGCTGGTTTCCTTTCCCGGTTTGCTCTCTCGGTCCCGGAACCCCGAGCAAGCAGGTCTCCTTCCCTGCGGTTTGCTGGGTGGCTCCGGGACCGAGAGAGCAAACCGCGGCGTTCCCGGTTTGCTCTCTCGGTCCCGGAACCCCGAGCAAGCAGGTCTCCTTCCCTGCGGTTTGCTGGGTGGCTCCGGGAACGCGAGAGCAAACCGCGGCGAAGCTGGTTTCCTTTCCCGGTTTGCTCTCTCGGTCCCGGAACCCCGAGCAAGCAGGTCTCCTTCCCTGCGGTTTGCTGGGTGGCTCCGGGACCGAGAGAGCAAACCGGGAAAGGAAACCAGCTTGATTACCAGAGGCTTCCTCCTTCCACGGAGGTCAAGAAAAGCGCTGGTAAGTGTCTACATTGGATTACCAGCGCTGGATCACCAGCGCTGGATCCTCTACACCCGAGACAAAACGGGAGTACGGCCAGCGCTGCAAACAGGGAGTTGCAGCGCTGGTGGTGCCCTGCAGATGTGTACACCTTCAAAGTTGCAGCGCTGTAACTCCCTCACCAGCGCTGCAACTTTCTGATGTAGACAAGCCCTTAGACTCCATACTACAGACGTGAGAAAAACATAGGACACAGGACTGCTCAGGACTTCCTGGGTCATTAAGTCCAGTCCCCTGCTATCACTGGGAACCCTGTCTTATTGAGTTGGCAAGAATTAATTTTATTGGCAAATATTGGCAAACATTGATTTCATTGGACACACACAACCCAACAAAAAAGTATTTCCAGCAATATTCAAAATTTACAGATAGGCAAAAATAAAAATGCTGCTGCAGAGCTAGAGTTTGTGTACTTGTGATGGGATGTTGTGTGTGTACTTGTGATGGGATGTTGAAAATCTGCCTCAAAGTTTATAAAGCTTTAACCTTTGAATCACAACATCTAGGATCATTAATTTCCAAATTTCCAGAATTGTGAAAAGAAATTAAAATTTTATTACAAATGCTTAAAGCCCATAATTGAGCAACCATGATAATTAAAAATGCTTTAAAATACTCAATATCCAATCAAAAGTATATAAAAATAAAATAATTTTGTCAAGCCTACTTATAATCAAGCTACTAAAAAATAGCCAGGAACAATTTAGATGCTCAGCACCATAATTTAAAATATTAAAGTAAGAATTTGATATCTATTGCTTGATGTATTACACAAACATGCAACAGCAAGAGATTACTCTAGCTTCGCCTTTCTCTGCAGCATGGGGCACGGGTCACCTGCAGATTTAAACTAGTGTAAATGGTGAATTCTCTGTAACTTGAAGTCTTTAAACCAGGGGGTTCTCAAACTGCAGGTCAGGACCTCTCAGAGGGTCATCAGGTTATTACATTGGGGGGGGTTACGAGCTGCCAGCCTCCAGCATTTTGTTAAACCCCCCCCCAAAAAAAAGTGTTTTTAATTTATAAAGGGCGGGGGTCACACTCAGGCTTGCTATGTGAAAGGGGTCACTAGTACAAAAGTTTGACAACCACTGCTTTAAACCATGGTTTGAGAACTTCAGTAACTCAGCCAGAGGTTAGGTGGTTGGGTGAAGTTCTGTGGCCTGCAACATGCAGGACGTCAGACTACATTAATGTCAGAAGGGAACATCATAAAGTCCGAGTCCAGCTCTGATAAAATATCCCAAACTGAAAGACGCGGGGGCACTATCCAATCTTGAAGTGCATTCTAGCCCTTAGAAGTTTTGTAACCAATGTCCTCCAAACCAGCCCTTGTTTTGAGAATCATGCACACAGATGTGCTAACTAGAGAGAGTTGTGTTTAAAAAGATCTAACCAAAACCAGAAATCACAAAATATAAATATAACAAATATTTTTACATGACTGAAATATAATATCAGCAACTTCAACATAGCAGACAAAACCATTGATCTATCCTTAATCTACAAGGATTATTGCAACTGAAGGGTCAGTGTATACTATACAGGCATACTTGAAAACAACGTTGTAACATTATCTGATTAAAATCATTGTTGCAACCATTTATATATTTGCAACAAATCTTGTTGAAAATGTGACATGTAAGATGTCTATGAAAGTTTATGATTTGCCGGTTATGATTATGCTATCTGTATACTTATATAACAGGGGTCGGCAAACCTACGGCACGCGTGCTAAAGGTGACATGCAAGCCGATTTTTGATGGCATGCAGGGCTGGCTGAGCTGCTCAGCTCGCCGCTGCTCTGGGGTTCCCGCTGCTGGCCCCTTCTCAGTCAGGGTCCTGCCACTGGTCCCACTCAGCGCCAGCTGCTGACCTGGGGGAAGGAACCCCAGGCTGGCTGCTGGCTGAAACCCCAGTTGGCAAGGAGCTGGTGGTGGAAACCCCAAAGCAGCTCAGCCCACCACTGCTTTGGGGTTTCCTCTGCTGGCCCCTTACCAGCCGGGGTCCCCGCAGCCTTGCTTCCAGTTGGAGTTCCAGGGCAAGTCCCCTGCCAGACAGGGTCCAGGCTTCTGGCCCTGCTCAGCCCTTCCAGCCGCCAGCTCCATTCACCTCAGCTGCCGATCTGGGGTTCCAGCCGCTGACCTCCTGCCAGCTGGTTATCAACTTATAACTCAGAAGCCAGTGTGCAGCTTAAAGTATCTAAGTAGGTGCCACCAGACATGGGAAAACTCAGCAAGGAAAAGCAAGGGCAAAGATCACACTAAACTAATAAGATCTGCATTTTAAAATTTAATTTTAAATAAAGCTTCTGAAACATTTTGAAAACCTTGTTTACTTCACATATAAACAACAGTAGTTTGTTTTTTTTAATTTATATTTATATTTTATAGAGACTTAGAGAGCCCTTCTAAAAAACATTCAAATGTATTATCGGCACGCAAAGCCTTAAATTAGAGTGTATACATGAAGACTCTGCACACCACTGCTGAAAGGCTGCTGACCCCGATATATAATTTTTGGTATTTAAAGTTATGAATACTGGTTCTATACCTGGATTTCAAATGTTTGCTCCGGGAGTAAACACTCACAAGGTATTTAGCCAGAACATATTGGAGGGACTATTCAAATTAACTGGCTCATCAAGAAACCCTTAATAGACAATGGACCATGGGAGATGCCCATCTACACTAAATGTGCTGTCCTGCAAACGTGCTGCTTGAGGTAGTATAGGTAATGGCTTCTACTGTGTGCAAAAGTTCATGCTTGGACATATGACTTGCCCATGTGATTCCAAACACTGTCTTGTGACCTGTAATTTTCCACTAGCATGCTGAGGTTTTGTTGGGAAACCCATTTTTTTCCAACCACATGGCAAAAGATATAAGGCCCTGGAAACCCCTCTATTTTGCCTCTATCCTGCTCCAGCCTCTGGACTATGAATTTATACTAATAGGAGCATTCTAACCAATGGACCAAAGATCTTCCAATCATTTGGAAGTAGCCAGAGACTTGACTTAAGCCAGCAGTTTATTCATCACTGCTACAAGCCTGAACCAAGAACTTGACAATTGTATGTATTTGATTCCTTTAGCCAATTTTAACTCTTACCTCTCTTTATACTCTGTGATTTTTGGGTAATATCTAAGTTCTATATTCACCTGGGTGTGTGGCTGGTCCTCTGGGATCAGAAGAAGCTCTTATTTGAAGAGAGTGGTTTTAAAGAACCACTCATCTCTCAATCCAGTGTTTTTGGTGGTGATAGAGGAACCGGAACGCCTAAGGAAAGTGCTTTGATGACTTCTTGTTAGCCAGTGTGTTGAAACAGAAGCTTATTATTGTCGCTGGTTTGGTATATCCTATGTGGGATTTGCCACCAGTCTGGGGGTGTATCTGCCCTATTTTTCAGGGGTTTGCCCTGAATTTGGCATCCTCAGTTGTGACTCACTGAGGCACGGTTACAAATGTACAACAGATACAAATAGTGTGATATTAACCAATGGTCTAGTTATTATATAGTCCTTTCCTGTCTCCTGCACTCAAGACTAGATGATCTATTGAGGTCTCTTCCAGTCCTACACTTCTATGGTTATAATTGTAATCAAATACTTTCTTCATATTCGACATAGTTTTGGAATTACACACTTACAGAACTGTAAGAGAGAAAAGGCTCTGAGCTCAAAGTTTACTTGTCTTCAGATTTACTTATTACTCCTGTATGATTTAATCTGTCCATTTAGGCATTTATATTGCACTCACCACAGCAACACCTGAGCACCTTGCAACAAATTACATAATATCAGAAAGTGTCAAACATCAGCTGACATTTAGCTCTTTCCTTGCACATGCAGATTTCTCTCTCCTCCCTTCCTCTTTCCACCCAGTATCATTTACCCATCTTCAACATGGACCCCAGTGGAAGGTATAAACACTGCTCTGTCTACTTTTAAGTCTTCTTAAAGAACCACTTTTGCCTTGAGATCTACTGTGAGTCTAATTGATTTGTGTTAAACTAATGTTTTTCTCTCCCTTTCCTTTAATATCCACCTGTCCTTAGATTGAGAGCTTCCTGGGGCAGGGACCAACCTTTTCTGAACATCAAAAAAGCAACCATACATTAATAATAACCTGATTCAGCTACTCATGTTGGAAAGTGGTTGGTATTGTAGGACCTGGCAAAGAAATGGGTTTTCTATTTGTCATGAAAGCAACAAGATCCAGGGCCATTCTAATCTCTTGTGGCAGGGAGACCAAAAGCTGCAGTCCAGCTACCAAGAGTGTTTGTCCCAGGGTCCTACAAGTTTCACCCTTGTTGACAGTTCTGTTTGATGACCATGATAGGGCCTCTTTCTGTGGTGAGGACCTAAATCGCTGAGACTGGCCAGAACCAATGCATTTACACATTTGACAGGTCAAGCCCAGGACTTAACATTTCATTTCATACTTGTACAAATCACTGGTGAGATCAACTGCTATACAGTGTGCAGTTCTGTTATCTGATATTTAAGAAAAGATTGAATTCAAATTGGAAGAGGTGCAGAAAAGGGTTACTAGTTTTCCATTCCTCTGATCATCCTTACTCTTGAGAGGAAACTCAAAGAGTGTGGCTGGTTTAGCTTAACTAAACAAAGGTTATGGGGAGATGATTGCTCTCTATAGATACATCAGCAGTATAAATACAAGGGAGAGGGAGGAGTTATTTAAATTTAAGCACCAATGTGGACACAAGAACAAATGGATATTAACTCGTCATCAAGTTCAGGCTTGAAATTAGACTAAGGTTTCTAACCCTCAGAGAAGTGAAGTTCTGGAACAGCCTTCCAAGGGAGCAGTGGGGGCAAAAGCTTAACTGGCTTCAAGACAGAGCTTGATAAGTTTATGGGGGAGATAGTATGATGAAAGTGCCTATCACTGCATGCAGCCAAGCTGTGACTGCTAGTAGAAAATATCCCCAAAGGCTGGTGATGGGACATTAGATGGGAGGGCTCTGAATTACTAGAGAGAATTCTTGCCCAGCTGTGTGGCTGGTGAGTCTTGCCAAAATGATTAAGGCCCAACTGATCATCATATTTGGGATCAGGAAGGAATTGCCCCCAAGGTCAAATTGGCAGGGACTCTGGGTGTTTTGTTTGTTTTGTAACCTTACACTGCAGCATGGGGCATGGACCACCTGCAGGTTTAAACTAGAGTAAATGGTGAATTTTCTGTAACTTTAAGTCTTTAAAATCATGATTTGAGGACTTCAGTAACTCAGCCTGAGTTTGAGGTCTATTACAGGAGTGGGAGGTGTGCCGAAGGTGGCACACGAGCTGATTTTCATTGGCACTCACACTGCCTGGGTTCTGGCCACGGGTCTGGGGAGCTCTGCATTTTAAATTTAAATTAAGCTTCTTAAACATTTTAAACAACTTCATTTACTTTACATACAATAGTTTAGTTATATATTATAGACTTATAGAAAGAGACCTTCAAAAAACATTAGAATGTATTACTGGCATGTGAAACCTTAAATTAGAGTGAATAAATCAAGACTTGGCACACCACTTCTGAATGGTTGCTGACCCTTTGACTAGATGATCATGATGGCCCCTTCTGGCCTTAAAGTCTATCAGACTTTTCAAATAATGCCAGGTGAGTCACTTTGTCATGGTATAATTCCCCACTCTGAACCTTAGCGTCCAAAAGATGGGGTACCAGCATGAATTCCTCTAAGCTCAATTACCAGCTTAGTACTTGTAGCGCTGCCACCAACCAGGAATTCCAGTGCCTGGTACACTCTGGTCCCCCCAAAACCTTGCCCGGGGACCCCCAAGACCCAGACCCTCTGGATCTTAACACAAGGAAAGTAAACCCTTTCCCTCACCATTGCCTCTCCCAGGCTTCCCCTCCCGGGTTACCCTGGAAGATCACTGTGATTCAAACTCCTTAAGTCTTAAAACAGAGAGGAAAATTCACCTTCCCCACCTCCTTCTCTCTCCCCCTCCCAGACTCTCCCTGAGAGAGAAAGTAATCCTAACAGAGAGGAAAATTAACCTCTCCTTCCCCCTTCCCTCCTTTCTCCCCACCAATTCCCTGGTGGATTCAGACCCAGTCTCCTGGGGTCTCACCAGAATAAAAAAAAACAATCAAGTTCTTAAGAAGAGAAGCTTTTAATTAAAGAAAGAAAAAAACAGTAAGAATTATCTTCGTAAATTAAGATGGAATATGTTACAGGGTCTTTCAGCTATGGACACTGGGAACACCCTCCAGCCTAAGTATACAAGTACAAATTAAAATCCTTTCAGCAAAATACACATTTGCAAGAAAGAAAACAAACATAAGCCTAACTCGCCTTATCTACCTAGTACTCACTATTCTGGACATATAAGAGACTATATCAAAGAGACTGGAGAGAAACCTGGTTGCACATCTGGCCTCTCTGAGCCCCCAGAGAGAACCAAACATTAACAGCACACACAAAGACTTCCCTCCCTCAAGATTTGAAAGTATCCTGTCCCCTGATTGGTCCTCTGGTCAGGTGACAGCCAGGCTCACGGAATTTGTTAACCCTTTACAGTCAAAAGAGACATGAAGTACTCCTGTTCTATGAACCCTTAACTATCTGTTTATGACACACTTAAAACAAAATTTTAGCATGTGGCCACTAATTGCATGTTTTTCATTTTCTGGGCACTCAAGTTGAGACACACAGAGTGGAGCCTGAGTTCCTGAAATGTCAAGCACTCATGATCACAACTGAAGTAAATGGGACTGTAGATACCTAGTACCTTTTTCACAGTAGTATGGTCTGAAGGAATGATTACAGGGCTTGGTTGGAGTCAAGATGCACTACATTCTAATACTGGTTCCACCACTCTCTTTCACTGTGTGACCTTAGGCAAATGACTGCCGTTCTGTCCCGGTCTCCTCATAAAATGGGGAGACTATTCACTCTTGCATTTTCACAACTCTGTAGCATTTGCTATTCTCTGTGGGTCACTCATACTGTAATAATGAGCATCATAGAAAAGCCCACTCCTCGCAGATGTGTTGTAAATAAGGCCTGGGGTTACATGCTGAATATCTATGTCAGACATTTAGCAGAAAAAAAATAGTATTTGATCATAATACAAACACAGGGACAGGGTAGGCTTAAGGTTGCACAGGATACCTTAGTTCTGGCATTTCTTAAGATTAAGGACACAAGTCAGCACTCATTCTTTTATCCACTTTTTATAGGTTCTCACAGCTTTCCATATATATTGTACAGTAACTCCTAGATTAACGCTGTAGTTATGTTCTTGAAAAATGCAACTTTAAGTGAAACGATGTTAAGCAAAGCCAATTTCACCATAAGAATTAACTGTAAAATGTGGCGGGGGGGGGGCGGAAGAGAACGTAGATTCCAGGGACTTTTTTCCCCAGACAAAAAGACAATATATACATATATGGGTATAAGTTGCAAACAAACAGTCTTAACTAATGTAATACTGTACTCAAATGATTATCATGAAGCTTGGTTGAGGTGGTAGAGTCCGAGGGTGAATTGTCTAGCTGCTCCTCTTGCTATTCTTTCCAAAGTGCAGGAGGCTGCTCAACCCCCAGCTCTGCCCCAGGCCCACCCCCACTCCACCTCTTCCCCCTAGACTCCACCCCCATCCTGCCTCTTTCTGTCCTGACTCCAAGCATGCTGCATCTTCGCTCCTCCCACACACCTCCCAGCCTCCTGAACACTGCAAAACTGCTGGATTCATAGACTCTAGGACTGGAAAGGACCTCGAGAGGTCATAAGAGTCCAGTCCTCTGCCCTGATGGCAGGACCAAATACTTCAGCCTTCCTTCATAGGTCATGTTCTCAAGACCTTTAATCATTCTTGTTGCTCTTCTCTGGAACCTCTCCAATTCTCACATCTTTCTTGAAATGCAGTGCCCAGAACTGGACACAATAGTCCAGTTGAGGCCTGACCATCCCAGAGTAGAGCGGAAGAATGACTTCTTGTGTCTTGCTCACAACACACCTGTTAATGCATCCCAGAATCACGTTTGCTTTTTTGCAACAGCATCACATTGATGACTCATATTAGCTTGTGGTCCACTATCACCCCTAGATCCCTCTCTGCCGTACTCCTTCCTAGACAGTCTCTTCCCATTCTTTATGTGTGAAACCTGATTGTTCCTTCCTAAGTGGAGCACTCTGCATTTGTCTTTGTTAACTTCATCCTGTTTACCTCAGACCATTTCTCCATTTTGTCCAGATCATTTTGAATTTTGACCCTGTCTTCCAAAGCACTTGCAATCCCTCCCAGTTTGGTATCATCTGCAACTTAATAAGTGTACTTTCTATGCCAACATCTAAGTTGTTGATGAAGATATTGTACAGAGCTGGTCCCAAAACAGACCCCTGTGGAACCCCACTTGTTATACTTTTCCAGCAGGATTGGGAACCATTAATAACTACTCTGAATATGGTTATCCAGCCAGTAATGTACCCACCTTATAGTAGCCCATCTAAGTTGTATTTGCCTAGTTTATCAATAAGAATATCATGCGAGACCGTATCAAATGCCTTACTGATTGCTGCAGCAGGCAGGCAGGCAGCTGATCCACACTGCTGGTGCACACTGTTTCCAGGCCCCTACACCAGACAGCTCCAACAGGCTGCTCTTTCAGCAAGCAGTGGACAAAGCAGGTGGCTGCCAAACAATGTTATAAGGGAGCATTGTGCAACTTTAAACAACATGTTCTCTGATTGATCAGCAATGTAACAAGGAAATGTTCACCAGGATGACTTTAAGTGAGGCGTTACTGTACTATCTAGACCATCCCTGATAGGTGTTTGTCGAACATTGCACTTACAAATCCCCAAAGATGGAGATTTCAGAATCTCCCCAGGCATTTTATTCCAGTGCTTAACCAGTCTGGACATTACAGAAAACTTCCTGTCCACTTAAACTGCCTTTGCTGCAATTTAAGCCTATTGTTAACCTCTGGGGATAGTACAAGCAGCAAAGCTTCTCCCTCCTCCTTTAACAACCTTTTATGTACTTGAAAACTTATGTTTCTTCAGTCTTTTCTCCAGACTAAACAAGCCCAATTTTTCCAAAGTTTTCTAGACCTTTAATGATTTTTGTTGTTCTTCTCTGGACTCTCTCCAATCTGTCCACATCTTTATTTAGCATGGCACCCAGAACTCGACACAATACTCCAGTTGAGACCTAATCAGCGTGGAAGAATTACTTCATGTCTTGCTTACAATACTGCTACTAATAATCACCAGAATGTTGTTTGCAACAGTGTTACACTGTTGACTCATACTTAGCTTGGGATCCACTATGACCCCCAGATCCCTTTCCGCAGTACTCCTTCCTACGCAGTCTCATTTCCCATTTTGTATGTGTGCAACTGATTGTTCTTTCCTAAGTGGAGTACTTTGCATTTGTCCTTACTGAATTTCAGCCTATACTTCAAACCATTCTCCAGATCATTTTGAATTATAATCCTATCCCTCTAAAGCACTTGCAACCCCTCCCAGCTTGGTAGTGTCCATGAACTTTGTAAAGTGTGCTCTATATGCCGTTATCTTTCATCAATGATTTAGATATTGAACAGAACTGGATCAAGAACAGATCCCTGCGGGATCCCACTCATGCTGGATGGGCATAATGACTGAACCACTGATAACTGCTCTCTGGGAACGATTTTCCAATCAGTTATACACCCACCTTATAGCAGCCCCATCTAGGTTGTATTTCCCTGGTTTGTTTATTAGAAGGTCACGTGAGACAGTATTAAAAGTCTAACTAAAGTCAAGAGATACCACATCTACCACTTCCCTCTTATCCACAAGGCTTGTTACCAAAGAAAGCTATCAGGTTGGTTTAAACACAATTTGTTCTTGACAAATCCATGCTGTTACTTGTCACCTTATTATTATCTTCTAGGTGTTTGCAAATTGCTTGCTTAATTATTTGCTGCATCATCTTTCCAGGTACAGAAGTTAAGCTGACTGGTCTGTAATTCCCAGTTGGTCCTTATTTCCCTTTTTAAGGATAGGCACTCTATTTGCCCTTTTCCGGTCTTCTGGAATCTTGCCTGTCTTCCATGACTTTTCAAAGATAATTGCTAATGGCTCAGATATCTCCTCAGTCAGCTCCTTGAGTATTCTAGGATGCATTTCATCAGGCTCTGGTGATTTGAAGACATCTATCTTGTCTAAGTATTTTTGACTTGTTCTTTCCCTATTTTAGACTTTGATCCTACCTCATTTTCACTGGTATTCACTATGTTAGGCATCCAATCACCATGAACCTTCTTGCTGAAAACCGAAATAAAGTAGTAATTAAGCACCTCTGCCATTTCTACATTTCCTGTTATTGTCTTTCCCCTTACATACAAAGCCAAACTTGATAACTTCACATACAATCATAGCACATAAAATCCAACCAGATATTAATGTTTAGCAGATCAAGACTTTTAGAAGGATACCTTACAAGGCACACTTAGTTTAAAACAATTCTAATTACTTGACAGTGAATACTGGGGTCCCAGGATGTCACACATGTCACTTAAAACGTAAAAGCCATCCTTGTTCATCTGTTTGTTTGTTTACCTTAAAACTAAAGTTTGGGACCTTGTTTTGCACAGCAAAATAACGACTGAACACACAACAAGCA
This sequence comes from Gopherus evgoodei, assembly GCF_007399415.2. Classification (NCBI taxonomy): domain Eukaryota; kingdom Metazoa; phylum Chordata; order Testudines; family Testudinidae; genus Gopherus; species Gopherus evgoodei. Next base: position 158,716 of record NC_044334.1, read on the forward strand.
TTAAATGCCATGTAGGACCCCCACCACTTCACACCACAGAATAGGACAGCTGAACTGCCAACTAACTGAGAATTTGTCTTAACAAGGGTTGTGTAACTACAAAAAAAAGTGTGTTAACTCAAGTTAGCTATCAAGGTAAAATCCTAGTGAAGACAAGGCAGCCTGTAGTTTCCACACAAATCATCAAGTCAAATTAATGCACTGCTAACTATTATGAAAATACACAGTGCGTTGTCTTCACTAGAATTGATGTTCAGTTAGCTAACACAAGTTAAGAACTCTTTGTACTGAGAACAAGGCCTTCCATTCAAAGATGTGGCATTAGCATATTTTAGTTAATGTTCTAAAACGCTAGTATAGACAAGGAAGCATCAACTTTAATGAGTGCTAGCTGGCCAAGTTGAAACCTAAAAGGGTGCCAGCAAGCCTTCAGCTTGACCTGTCAGTACATGTAAAACTAGAGTTGAGAACATTTAGAAACTTGCCAGTATAATGTCAGTTAGGGATGTGTTTTTTTGTAAAATTTCAAAACAAAAGCCCTAGTGTAGACTCAGTTATAGTGCTTTGCCAGTACAGATTATTTCACTTGCCAAAACACAATTATGCTGACAAAACCATCTTATACAGGAAAAAGAAGTACACTTGCGATACCGGCCAACCAGCCCTAGCGTAATACCTGCAAACATACGGCCTAGTCTGTTACTTCTGTAGTACAGACAAGCAAACAACCTTGCAAAAACTATCACCACCTGAAACATTGCCACTTTCAGATCTGCAGATGGGAGGGGACATCACCATACCACCACTTTGCATGGGCAGAATGGGGGGGGGGGGAGGGGCAGAAAGGAGGAGAAGAAGAAGAAGCAAATAACTTTGTGAAGTCACAACTAGTGCATGAGATACCTGATACTTAGATACTGTCTTAAAACCCTTTTTGACTAGTCATCAGGGGAAGAATAAAAGCTAAGAGAGAGAGAGACAGGTTAATATTATGCAAGAAGAGGTCTTCACTGGAAGTGACTCACTCAGCTCTACACCACAAAAAAATATTGGCACACAAGATTAACTGAAATATTTAGTGCTCATATGGACAATACTGAAGATGAAGAGACCGCTTTGCTGTTTCTGTTGATTAGGACAGATGATTCTATGAGGAACTGAATATTAGGGATAAGTCAGACTGCAATAAAATCCAAAGAATAGAGCAGAGAGAATAATACAACTTTAACTACTCAGCTAAACAGAGAAAAACTAGCAGTTTATGTCCAAACTGACAAAAGGAAATACTTTTTCCACACAATTTAAATCAATCTGTGGAACTCACTGCCACAGGAAGTCATTGTGTATGTCTGTCTACACAGACACTGAACGTGCATGGTTGGCCCATGCTAGCTGAATAAGGCTCACAGGCTGCAGGGCTGTTTCGTTGCTGTGTAAACTTCCAGGTTCAGGCTGGAGCCCCAGCCTTCCAGGGTGGAAGGGTCACAGATGCAGGTTTTTCTTTGCTGTGTAGATAGAATTTAACAAGACTCAAAACAGAGCTGAACATTTATATTAATAAAGTATCTTCAGAATTATAATTAATGAACTTTTTGTGAAAGGCATATTGAAACCAGAGCTGTGCTAAAAAAGGCCAATTCAATTGCAGAGGACTTCTGATTAAGAACAAATCATCTTGAAATATTGAACACAAAAAATATTTGTTGAAGTCCCACAAAAGGGATTGGAGCCTGGGGCTGTGGAGCAGTGCACCAGGTGGGCTGCCCCAGACCCAGAAGGTCTGAAGTTCCTGACTCTGAGGAAGTCCAGCAGATGGTCTACTGAGGAGCCATGCTGCCACAGCAGGAAATCATGTTCCTACCTGGGTTCGGTCAGAAGTTCACTGAAATCAAAACCATCCCAGTGAAACATTCCAATCTTGATGAATCAGAAAACACCAACGAAAAAAAAAAAAGTGATAAGAATTTTTCTAACCAACTCTAACAAACTCGCACCTCAGGATTTACACTCATCTTTATGCCACCAGCACTCGCAGCTATCTCCGTGACACCACTGATTTCCTGAGGAAACTACAATGCATTGGTGACCTCCCAGAAAACACCATCCTAGCCACCATGGATATAGAGGCTCTCTACACAAACATCCCACACACAGATGGAATACAAGCTGTCACTATCCCTGATGATGCCACAGCACAACTGGCTGCTGAGCTCTGTGCCTTTATACTTACACACAACTATTTCAATTTGATGACAATATATATCTCCAGATCAGTGGCACTGCTATGGGCACCCGCATGGCCCCACAATATGCCAATATCTTTATGGCCGACCTGGAACAAAGCTTCCTCAGCTCTCGTCCACTCACGCCCCTTCTCTACCTACGCTACATTGATGACATCTTCATTATCTGTACCCACGGGAAGGAGACTCTGGAAAAATTTCACCACGATTTCAACAGCTTCCACCCACCATCAACCTCAGCCTGGACCAATCTACACGGGAGGTCCACTTTCTTGACACCACGGTTGCAAATAAGTGATGGTCACATTAACACCACCCTATATCGAAAACCTACCGACCGCTATGCCTACCTTCATGCCTCCAGCTTCCATCCTGGGCCACATCACACGATCCATTGTCTACAGCCAAGCACTGAGGTGCAACCGCATCTGCTCTAACCCCTCAGACAGAGACCAACACCTACAAAATCTCCACCAAGCATTCTCAAAACTACAATACCCGCATGAGGAAATAAGGAAACAGATCAACAGAGCCAGACGTGTACCCAGGAAGCCTCCTACTGCAAAGACAAACCCAAGAAGAAACCAACAGGACTTCCACTGGCCATCACATACAGCCCCCAGCTAAAACCCTCCAACGCATCATCAGGATCTACAACCCATCCTGGACAATGATCCCACACTTTCACAGGCCTTGGGTGGCAGGCCGTCCTTGCCCACAGATAACCTGCCAACCTGAAACATATTCTCACCAGTAACCTGACCACCGCCCATAATAACTCTAGCTCAGGAACCAACCCATGCAACAAACCTCGATGCCAACTCTGCCCGCATATCTACACCAGCGACACCATCACAGGACCTAACCAGATCAGCCACAACCATCACTGGTTCATTCACCTGCACATCCACCAATGTAATATACGCCATCATATGCCAGCATGCCCTCTGCTACGTACATCAGCCAAACTGGACAGTCTCTATGGAAAAGGATAAATGGACACAAATCAGATATTAGGAATGGCAATATACAAAAACCTGTAGGAGAGCACTTCAACCTCCCTGGCCACACTATAGCAACCTTAAGGTGGACATCCTTGCAGCAAAAACCTTCAGGACCAGACTTCAAAAGAGAAACTGCTGAGCTTCAGTTCATCTGCAAAATTTAACACCATCAGCTCAGGATTGAACAAGACTGTGAATTGCTTGCCAATTACAGAACCAGTTTCCCTCTCTTGGTTTTCACACCTCAACTGCTAGAACAGGGCCTCATCCTCCCTGATTGAAACTGACCCTCGTTATCTCTAGCTTGCTTGCTAGCATATATATATACACACCTGCCCCTGGAAATTTCCACCACATGCATCTGAAGAAGTGGGTATTCACCCACGAAAGCTCATGCTCCAAAACGTCTGTTAGTCTATAACGTGCCACAGGATTCTTTGCTGCTTTTACAGATCCAGACTAACACAGCTACCGCTCTGATACTCATCTTTAGCTACTAGAGATCAGGATGAGACTTAAAGAAGGGGGCAGATAACCCCAAGTCTGCCTCCTGTGGGGGCTCTTATGCCTTCCCTCCGAGTTGTCTGATGGTGGCTGTCAGAGACAAGGCATTACATAAGAATGGCCATACTGGTCAGACCAAAGGTCCATCTAGCCCAGTATTCTGTCTTCTAACAGTGGCCAGTACCACGGTGCCCCAGAGGGAATGAACAGAACAGGTAATCAAGTGATCCATCCTCTGATGCCCATTCCCAATTCCGGCAAACAGAGACTAGGGACCACTATCCCATGCCCATCCTGGCTAAAAGCCATTGATGGACCTATCCTCTATTAATCTATCTAGTTCTTTTTTGAACTCTGTTGTAGTCTTGGTATTCACAATATCCTCTTGGAAGGAGTTCCACAAGTTGACAGTGTTCCGTATGAAGAAATATTTCCATTTGTTTTCAACTGCTGCCTATTAATTTCATTTGGTGACCCCACCACACTGCAGGACCTTGAAGAGAACAAGTGTTTTTTCGTAATTTTTTTTGTTTTGCATTTTCTACTACATTCATATATTATGCAAATTCACAATGGACAAAAGGGAAAATTCTTGCATGAGGAGGAACTTTTGTTCCAGTTGAAAGCGTGCACACTGAAGTGATTGTAGCTGCCTATAAATATTTGAGAACATCAAAGCTGGTCCTGTTAAATTAAAAATGCTGTCACACAGATAGGAACTAGCCTCTAGCACTGCCAGCTTCGACATGCGAGCCTCTGATCTGAGAGGCAGAAGCATAGTTTCCTCAAGAAATTTTATTCACTATAAGAAAGTTTTTTTAAACCAGCAGTTGAGATTAATAAGGATATTAAATACCTTGTGAGTGAGCTAATTAAAGCTTAACTCTTTCAAGACACTGTCAAAATGCTTCAGAGCTTTAACTGATAAATTTTTCTAGGTTCCAGGACCACTGGCATCCAAGCCCCAAAACAAATGTTGGTAGTCTTCAAAAAATAAGAGTACCTACTCTTAGGTTAGCCTTGGTACAAGTTGATTTAATCTGATCACACAGAACAGATATTTTAGGAAATCACTGGGTATGTTCCCTATCTGATTAAATATTCAACACTGAGGCTGTCTGATCAAATACTTAGGGGAAATTCAGAGCACAAATCACACTAACAGACTAATGCAGTAGGAAGTACTTTTGATCTCATAGTTATCAGCCACTGGTAGCTGAATCTTCCCAACTCAACACATTTAAGACAAGCCTATTGGGGAAAATTGTAATCTGTCAGTACATTCCCGTAATGATGAGATACTAAGAGAAGTGCTTAGCTATCTAATTAAAGATAACTGCAAGAGTACTGAGAGTTAGAAATTTAGGAAAAAGTCTGTTGCATTTAAGAAAATTGCATATCAAATCAGGTAAGGGAATGCAAAAGGTAAATTTCTCACAGCAACATTAACTCACATTTAACAACTTCAAAATGCATGCAAAGTTCCTATAGTAATGGTAATCTTTTGCACTGCCAGACTTTGTTTGCAACTGTTACATTAACGTAGGTTTCCTAGCCTCACAACCAGGGCCGGCTCCAGCTCCAGCTCTTCCGCCCCCCCAAGCGGGGAGGGGGAGAAAGAAGCCGTGGTCAGCTGCTTTATTCTTCAATGGCGGGTTCTTCCCTCCGAGAGGTACTGAGGGACCCATCGCCAAATTGCCACCGAAGATCTGGACATGCCACCCCAAGCACCTGCTTGCTGTGCTGGTGCCTGGAGCCGGCCCTGCTCACAACAAAAAATTCCTTATTTTTAAGAAGCATTACTTAAGAATTATGGAGTCAAGAATTTCTTTGAAGTGTAGCACTGACGCAGATATACACTCAGTACTTATTCCTATTACTATACAGGTTTTAAACCACATTTCTTTATAACTAAAAGTTACAATAGTACCAAGAGACCCAAATGAGACCCACAATACTAGACGTTGTACACACAGTGAGTCAGTTCCTTCCTCAAAGTGCTTAGGAAACATGGGAGGCAAACCAAACACGGGAGAAGAGATATAGCACACAAGCAAAGTGACTAGGGTTACCAAATGTCCATATTTTCCCAGATATGTCTTGCTTTTTGGTTCTTAAATTGCCATCCGGGAGGAATATTTAAATATCTAAAATCATCCAGAATTTTGCCATTATTATTTTTCCCCAAAGAAGAGTTGATCATTCAAGAAAGAGTGAATGCTGATCACTCGAGAGAGTGCCTGCTTTTTCCCCCTAGCTCCCAGCGCTTGTGCAGCTGGGAGGGAGGGGGAGAAGGGAGAATGTGGCAAGCTCAGGGGAGGAGGCAGGGCTGGGGATTTGGGGAAGGGGGTTGGGCCAGGGTGCCCCCATCAAGTGTCCTCTTTTTTCAATGTTCAAATATTATAACTCTAAAAGTAACCAAAGTAATGGAAGCTACACAGCAGGTTAGGGCCATGTGCTTTTATAATATACATTACTACATGAATTAATTTTAGGGGCTGGGGAGTGCACAGGGATGAAGCAAGGGAGAGGAAAGGATTGCTCGAGAATGAGGAGTGAGTAAAAGAAGAGGAATAGAGCAGCAACGAGATGTGGGAGCAACACTGGGGTAGCTGAAGAGCTGCACTCACAGAAGGCTGGAGATGAAGTTGACTAAACCACCAATGGCAATAAAGCAAATGAGAAAAATCAGAGGGGAGAAACTCTCTCTGGTTCAGAGGAAAAAGGCAACAGTTACTCCATGAGGGGGGCTGGCCTCTATTCCCACCTACACACCTACATTCTAGCTGGGAGGGGGCAACACTTTAGGGTAGGAGGAACATGTGTTTGGGCTTTTTAAATACCATCTGTGAGGTGTTGAAATGTTTTGTTTTGTTTTAGATAAAACCTATCAGATTTCAGCTATTTGTGCCATACATTCAAATAGGCCCAAGCTCTAACAAGAAAGAATCTACTAAACCTTCCATGCCACTTTCCTTTGGATGAATTCACAGCCCGGAAGACAAGTTTCCCTGGACCACTGCATAGATTCAAGTACTGCACTAATGCACAAACAATATAGCAGTTTTCAGAACACTAAAGTAGTCACATAATTATAATCCTGCATGTCCACATGCCCATAGGTTTCCTAAACATTTCATTTTGGAACTGAAAGTTTCCACCCTGTTTTTTCCCCAAAGGTCAATTTATAGGAAAATTTGAGGGGGGGGGGGGGGGGCTCAAGCACTTGAGTTCCGGAAGAGGAAGAAAATGCCACACACATTTCAAATTCATTACAGCTACATTTGTGAACAGGCCCACATTAAAAGGCTCAAGTCTGGAAGGTGAATCTGGCAGAGTTCAATCAGTAGGGCCTAGTGCCTTTGAAAAAATTGCTCCTAATTTAGCCAACACTGTAAAGACAGAAGCATTTAAAAGTTGCTTAGCAAGCACACACATAAATTCACAGTAGGAGGTGTGTACTTGCAATGTGCATGCCTGTGCAGCTAATTAAACAGCAGTACTCAAAGCGTGACTACTCCATTTGATATATGCCTCCTAGCACTCCCCTGCAACCTCCTTATTGACCCTACAACCCGTTCTGCTACTCAGAATGATGCAAGGCTATACTGTAGCTTAAGCACTGTAAAACCAAATCTAACACTACAGTCAGTTTAACCTTTTTAAGAAAACATCCCCTATATGCTTTTTCTTAACTGAATGCAAGCAGATTTAATTGTCAATGCTACCACCATCACCAGAGCCTTATTCTACACTAGAGCGCCTACCAATAACCACACAGGTGCATTTCAGACAATAAGACCACGGCAGGGGGAGAATTTTTTTTGATAAAAATCCTCAGTGCAGACAAGACCAGAGACTTCCAAGTTAAACAGGGCCTGAATTCTTAAAACAATTTTTTTTGTTTTTAAATAAAGCCACCTTTCAGGTCTTTGTCCATCAGAAAACAGCATAAGATTCAACGTAAATTTTCTTTTTTCCTTTACAAGTTATCTTTACTCTGAAGGGTACTTGTTTAAGCAGATAGGAACAGAGTGGACTTTTTTGATCTGCGAGCATTAATGTGTTCAAACCAGGACAACTGTTAGACAATGCATATATACCAGGTCAAAATTAATATCACACATTAAACCTCCATGTTTCCAGAATTAAGCAATTAAAAGATGACAAAATGTACCTTAAATGCAGAATATATACAGCTCTCACAGAACTGTATACACAGCTCTAACCAAAAACATACAATGGGTCACCACCTCCACCTTCTACTTTCCTTATTTACAAGATGTAGGTCTCCCAGACTTCACACTTAGTAGTTTGTACTTATCAAGACTATTTTGATCTACAAAGGCCTCACTTTGAAGTCTCAGAACAAAAATAAGAAGACTGTAATAAAAAGGAGCATTTTTAAATATATGTTACACAGCAAAATGGTCTAAACTGGAGGAAAATTACTATGTACGCTAATCAGTGGTTTTACACAACTGCTTGGGGATTTTCTTTAACACTGTCTTGCAGTGGAGCTGTCTGTCTCTCTTTTCCAGCAAGACGTGCAACACCAAATCATGTTCTCTTCATGCTTCATCTGGTACCATTTTAGGAGCCCTTTACTTTCATTGCTATAGTGGAGTCACCCTGTCCCATAACCACATCTGCCAGTGTTTGGCACAGTGAGGACATGTGCCAATTATATCTTTGTGGCACTCCTGGCCACAGCTGCTGGCAATACTACAGAATCATAAAATACTAGGCAGGGACCTCAGGAGGTCATCTAAGTCCAACTCCCTGCTCAAAGCAGGACCAATCCCCAGACAGATTTTTGCCTCATATCCCTAAATGGCCCCCCTTAAGGATTGAACTCAACCCTGGGTTTAACAGGCCAATGCTCAAACCACTGAGCTATCTACATGCAGGCAGTAATTACATTTAATCCATCCTGCCCGTATAGATCCAGCCTTAATATGCACAAGTCAGAAATCTGAACATGCAACCAGTTGGAAAAAAATTTATGTTTTAGCATGCCTCTCTATCTTTGGGATTTTTAAATAATTCAGTCCCTCAGAGCAGTGTACTCTCCTGCAATTTCAGCATTTAAAAGGGAAGAAATGGTCATGGTTTTGTCAATGTCCTGGCAGAGTAATATCTTCAGTACAGGCTCCAAACTTTCAGGAAGAGATTGAAGTGTTACCTGTCAACTACCAGCTTAAGGACAGTGATAGCCACTTATATCCCCAGAAAGCCACTATTTGACCAACCCTTTTAACGGAATAGATGTTGGGCCTCTGTATCAAGATTTGGAGGTCACTTCACTACTGTTTAGCAAAGCTCTGAGGCTCCAGGGGGCCAATCTGCAGACATCACTGCACTGGTTCCCAGCCAATGGGAGTGCAAAGCCGGTGCTCGGGGTAGAGGCAGCGCACACAGCCCCACGGCCTGCCCTGCCTAGGAGACAGACCTGCTGCTGGCCATTTCCAGGGCACAATGCGGTGTCAGAATAGGTAGGGACTAGCCTGCCTGAAAAAGCCAAGCAGCAGTGCTGCCTGGCTAACGGCCCAATCAGCAGTGCAGGTTTAAAAACAAATAAAAAGGAGGTTCTCTTCACATAGCGCACAATCAACCTGTGGAACTCCTTATCTGAGGAACTTGAAGATTAGGACTATAACAGGGTTTAAAAGAGAACTAGGTAAATTCATGGAGGTTAAGTCTATTAACGGCTATTAGGCAGGATAGGTAAAGAATGGTGTCCCTAGCCCTCTGTTTGTCAGAGGGTGGAGATGGATGGCAGGAGAGCAATCACTTGATCATTACCTGTTAGGTTCACTCCTTCTGGGGCCACCTGGCATTAGCCTCTGTCAGCAGACAGGATATTGGGCTGGATGGACCTTTGGTCTGACCCAGTCCCTTAGTTCCACAACCCAGTCCTGGGTCACGACCCGCAGTTTGAAAGCCAGTGCTCTACAGCACTCCCAGCCAACATCAACTTCCTGGACACCATAACTGCAGGATTATTGCACAGCCTAGGTTGTTAGGGTGCCTTTACTGCACATTTCTGTACCTCAAGATGTTTGGATCTCAAATGTAACTGAACTTCCTTGGTTTGTAGTGCTTGGTTATAGGATAGTTATAACACCCCTGTGAACCTTTTTTCACCCTTACATTACTATTATGTACTCTCAGCATTAAGTAGTTTTTGGTCTTGGAATTTAAAAAATTTGGGACTCTTGGGTTAGCAAAAAATATCTTTCCCAACATAGTCCATTTTAGTGCTATCTTCCCGAGTCTGCTGATAGCTGTTTAGTTTTTTACTTTGCACTATTAAAATGGTGTCTGCAGTGTAGAATGTATCTATAGTGCGCAATTAGAGACCTGGAGCTGGCCCAGGTCAGCTAACTCAAGCTCACAGGCTTCAGCTAAGGAGCTGTTTAACTGTGGTGTAAATGTTTGGGCTCAGGCTCAAGCCTAAATATCTACATTGCACTTAAACAGCCCCTTAGCACAAGCCCCATGAGGCAGGGCCAGCCATGGATACCCAAATTGCAGTGTAGATATACCCTTAGCGCTTTGTTCAGAATTTTAATTCACCGAGGCTTGGGAACAATCAGGACTCTGCTCAGTTCCACAACTGCAGCTCAGAACACTAGTCACTAGCAAAACTTGTGACTTCCAGTCAATTTCGAACAGCTGAGCTCTCAACATCAGAAGAGAATGCCATTGGTACTATTCACAATGGAGAATGCCTCCGCTTTGCAGCAGCCAGGAGACAGTGGAGATGGCTGAAATATCAGGCTTCTACTACTAAAACATTAAGGAGGTTGTGGGCAGAAACATCTGCATTCTTCCAGAAGAGGCAAATAATAAAGATTGAGCCCCTGAACAAGATACAGGCACAGCACCTTGGTAAGAAATCCCAGCAGTCTGAGGCGAGGACTGGCAAAGTGCTAATATAATGCAGACGTATCCAACCTCCTACTTACATCGGACAACACTAAGAGGTCCTGCCAGCTCACAGGACATTTTAAAACCACTGGTTTGTGTCTCAGTGCTTGGCATGTAGCCTAAAAGAAATAATTCAGAGTCTCTGGTTGAAACTTACAGTTGTACGTGCTATGCTATTACACATGAGGGGTACAGTACTGTGAGGATTTCATTTGCTTAAGCCAGAGCAGATCCCCACAGGCAGTCTCAATGCCACAATATCTAGAACAGGGTAGAAACAAGGAGGAACTGGAGGCTGAAAAAGCAAACTATTCCACCAAACTTAGTTTAGTAGAGGAGAGATACAAGTAACTGGTCAAAGTGTGAAACAATTCCTGGTTGCTCTGATGACACTGTGTAGAACACTGCACTTGAATTTTGACTCACCAGGTACTAAGAAATTAGTAAGGCACTGGTACTATTGGGTTCCACTGCTGATGGAAGAAATGTGCGAACCCTGATTTTCTTCAGAGAGCAGCCATGAAAAAACAAACATCTTCCATTTTTCACTTAACCACCCTAACTGATAGAACAGGGGATCTTAGATTTTTGTACTGGTGACCGCTTTCACACAGCACAACCCCCCCTTATATATTAAAAAACACTATATATTTAACACCATTATAAATGCTGGAGGCAACGCAGGGTTTGGGATGGAGGCTGACAGCTCACAACCCCCATGTAATAACCTCATGACCCCCTAAGAGGTCCTGACCCCAGTTTGAGAACCCCTGTGATAGAACACTCAATGGGGCAAGAGATTGGTACGAGAATCCAAAAATCAGGTTTAGGCTGAGTTCAGCTTTGAGGCTGATGCAGGAGCATGTTCAGATTCAGGTGGCTGAAAATGGAAGTTTAAATGCACCACTAGTCAAGGTATGCTTCTGACTTTAGATCCAACATGGAGGCAAGCAGATCAAACATTCTTCTCCATCCCCCCACTCTGCTATTCAAAGGCCACAAGTTTAGAGGTTCTATCCCATCTCTACTAAAATAAGTAGTAATCTGAAACTTCTGTATTCATCTCCAAGAACCCAAATTCTAAAGACAGGAAAACAGCAATTCTGAGTATAGATCACTGCCACTGAATGTGCTAATCTTTGGGCCTAGGGTCTCAAGCAATTTACCAGAGGACTATGCTTCAGCTGATGTCTACAGCTGTGGGTAGCAGTGGCACTACAGCAATGCCTTACAATTAAGGCATCTGGCAGCGATGTGGAACCAAGCTATCTTCACATTAAAAAGATAACTGCCAACAAAATCCAACATGCTTGTAACTGAAAGCCACGAATAATTCCAATTCCTAATTTTGATTAGCCTATAGGCTCTGAATTTGAGCAAGACAAAATTTCACTTATTTTAACTATGAACGAAGAGACAAGAAATGAAACTTTGTATTAACAAAAAACTTTGCTTAAGCTCATCTCCTCCAATCATTGCCACACTTCTCTCCTAGCTGCAGCTTTTATTCCAGCTACCTTCTTTACAAGAGTCAGAACCCCATCCTCATTATGTTTCAGTATTTAAAGGTGACCTGTCAAAGAACAACCATGGAATCTGCCCCCGCTCCCTTTAGGATGCACAAAGAACATCTAAGGATTATCCAGAGGAAAAAGCAGGACAGGAAAAAGGAGGGCCTTCTAAACATTCGAAATTTTCTTATTTTTACCTGAGAGACTAAAGGCAACTTGACAAGTAAGTAGACTAACATCACATGACCCAAGAAGTGAGACAAGCAACTGAAGTGTTTTTTTTATTCAGACCACTTAAAGCTCTGGATTTTATTTCTGAACTATTTAGACAAATTATACTCTAATACCAAGTATTTGTTAGACTCTATATGCCTCCACTTTCATTTCAGAGTTGGGTTAAAGCACCATTCTCTGCTCCTGCAGTGAGACAATGAGCAAAAAACAGAAAAGGCTAGACTCAACATTGCTGGCCCTTGTCTACACTAGGCTTCTTTTCCTAGAGTTTCCATGCTGCAGCCAGTCTACAGTACTTCTTCCACCAGCAGAGTTGCACCAGTGGTAGCAACGGAGCAAAGGTTCACGGAGAGGGTTAGTGATGATGCCCTGCTGTGGTTAAACAAGTAGCTATATTTAACAACCTTGCCAGATTATTTTTGTTTGCTTGTTTATTTACTCTGTATTAGAGAGGAAAACTCTGCTCTCCCTTTCCCCCATTTTAACCAGCCAGGAGACTGCATAATTACAATGTGCAGCTAACATCCATCACAGCAAATGCAGCACCATGACACATCAAGTTCTGGTCATTAGGCAGCACAAAGAGCTGAACTAGGCAAACACAATTTAGATGGGGCTACTATAAGGTGGGTGCATAACTGGCTGGATAACCATACTCAGAGTAGTTATTAATGGTTCCCAATCCTGCTGGAAAAGTATAACAAGTGGGGTTCCACAGGAGTCTGTTTTGGGACCAGCTCCGTACAATATCTTCATCAACAACTTAGATATTGGCATAGAAAGTACACTTATTAAGTTTGCAGATGATACCAAACTGGGAGGGACTGCAACTGCTTTGGAGGACAGGGTCATAATTCAAAATGATCTAGACAAAATGGAGAAGTGGTCTGAGGTAAACAGGATGAAGTTCAATAAAGACAAATGCAAAGTGCTCTACTTAGGAAGGAACAATCAGTTTCACACATAAAGAATGGGAAGAGACTGTCTAGGAAGGAGTATGGCGGAGAGGGATCTAGGGTTTATAGTGGACCATAAGCTAAATATGAGTCAATGTGATGCTGTTGCAAAAAAAAAAAAAAAAATAAAAAAATAAAAAAAACACGCAAACGTGATTCTGGGATGCATTAAAAGGTGTGTTGTGAGCAAGACACAAGAAGTCACTCTTCCGCTCTACTCTGCACTGGTTAGGCGTCAACGGAGTATTGTGTCTAGTTTCTGAGCACTGTATTTCAAGAAATATCTGGATAAATTGGGGAGGGTCCAGAGAAGAGCAACAAGAATGATTAAAGGTCTTGAGAACATGACCTGTGAAGGAAGGCTGAAAGAATTGGGTTTGTTTAGTTTGGAAAAGAGAAGACAGAGGGGACATGATAGCAGTTTTCAGGTATCTAAAGAGTGTCATCAGGCGAAGGGAGAAAACTTGTTCACCTTAGCCTCTAAGGATAGAACAAGAAAACAATGGGCTTAAACTGCAGCACGGGAGGTTTAGGTTTGGACATTAGGAAAAAGTTCTTAACTGTCAGGGTGGTTAAACACTGGAATAAATTGCCTAGGGAGGTTGTGGAATCTCCATCTCTGGAGATACTTAGAATAGGTTAGATAAATGTCTATCAGGGATGGTCTAGTATCAGAGGGATAGCCATGTTAGTCTGGATCTGTAAAAGCAGCAAAGTGTCCTGTGGCACCTTATAGACTAACAGGATGTTTTGAAGCATGAGCTTTCATGGGTGAATACCCACTTTGTCAGATGCTCTAGGGATGTTCTAGACATTATTTGGTCCTCCATAAGGGCAGGGACTGGACTCCATGACCTCTCGAGGTGGCCTAGAATCCTATTAACTTAACACAAAGTTTTGTCAAACGCTGGCAGAAATAACTCACAACTCTCCTACAACCTCCAGAGGATATTTCTGATAAGCATCTTGGATTTTATTACTGGAGCACCGTAAGTCAGTACTCTACCAAAAAAAAAAAAAACACACATAACAACAGGTTAGAGACTGTGGTTTGACATAACTACAACAAAACCCACAAACAATAGTTCAAACACAGAAGTGCAGATATCAGGCCAGATTCACAAGCTGACCTATGCTAGCCTTTGCCAGTATAACCCAAGAAGAAGCTCCTGAGCAATGGGTTTCACAGAGGATGAAACTTGTGACAGTATACATGAAATACTTCACATCCACCAGGGAAGCCACAGTCAGAAGTGTCAAGCAAAGCCTCAAAAACAGGCAGTATTGATCAGCAACAACATGAGAGGTGTGGCCGACAGATGAGCAAATGATGTTTCCACTGCAGCCATTCCATTCAAGAGTGACTCCCAGACAGGGTACAGCTGATTCTGCTGGCTCAGAGTGGTGACATTTATGCCTCGCTGTGTCAGCAAAGAGAATCAAGCTGACAAGCAACAGAATTTATTTACTACTCTGTTTTAAGACAGAGAGACATTCCAGATTTTGTAGATTCACATATTCCAAGGCCAGAATGGACCACTGTAATCTTCTAGTCTGACCTCCTATATAACAAAAGCCAGAAAACTTCTCTAAATTAATTCCTAGAGCAGAGCTGTTGGAAAACATCTCATCTGGATTTTAAAATTGTCAGTGATTGAAAATTCACCATGACCTTTGGTGAACTGGCCCAATGATTAATAAGGCATGCATTTTATTTCGGTTTGAATGTCTAGCTTCAGCTTCCCACCACTGGCTCAACTAGACTGAAGATCTCATTATTAAATATTTGTTTCTTCACACAGGTCCTTCTAGACTTTAACAAAGAAGATTAAGGGGCAACTTGATCAAACTAAATAAACTGAGCTCCTTGAGTCTCTCACTATAAAGATGTTTCTAATCCATTACTCATTCTCATGATTCTTCACTGAACCCTCTCCAATCTATCAATGCCCTTCTTCAGTGGCGACCACCAGAAATGGACACAGTATTCCAGCACTGGTCACACCAGTAACGAATACAGGAGGTAAAATAATCTCTACATCTACCTCAAGATCCCCCTCTTTATGCATCCAAGAATTGTATTGGCCCTTTGGGCCACAGGTTCCCTGTGTGATGCTGATTATCCACCATGATTTCCTAATATTTTTCAGAGTTGCTGCTTCCCAGATGGAGTCCTCCATCCTATAAATATGGCCTACATTCTTTGTTCCTAGATGCATACATTTAGTCACATTAAAATGCATATTGTTCATTCGCACCCAAATTACCAAGCGATCCAGATCACTCTGTATGAGTGGCCTAGTCCTCTTCATTATTGACCATTCCCCAATTCTGGGGTCACCTGAAAACTCTATCAGTAACTATTTTAATCTTTTCTTCCAGGTCATTAATAAAAGTATTAGTAAGTGTATGTCCTAGAACCTATCCCCACAGGACCCCACTAGAAACACACCTATTTTGACCATCATTCTCTGTTAATAATTACATTTTGAAGTCTGTCATCCAGTTTTTCCATCAATTTAGTGTTGGCTAGGTTAATTTTATTTCCTTCTAATTTTTTTTTAAATCATAATGCAATTGTACCAAGGAAAATATCTTACAAAAGTTTAAGTATATTAAAATCAACACTATTATCTTTATCAAACTTGTAATCTCATCAAAACACATATCTAGTTTTAAAAGAATTATTTTCCATAAACCCTGTTGATTGGCATTCATTATATTAACTCTCCTTAATTCTCAGCCACCCTATTATCTGGGACCAATGACAGACTGACAGGCCTATAATTACCAAGGTCATCCCATTTCCCTTTTTTAAATATTGGCACATTAGCTTTCTTCTAGACTTCTGGAATTTCCCTGGTGTTCCAAGGCTTACTGAAAATCCACATGAACAGTCCAGTGGGCTCCTCAGCAGGTCTTTTTAAAATTCCTGGATGTAAATTATCTGATTAAGAATGTCAACTTCAGTAGCTGCTGTTTATACATCCTACAGAGATATTCCATTCCAATAGTGAGTCATTCCTGTGATGGCTTTACCCTCTCTTTTTTCCGCAAATACAGAACAAACTATTTATGAACACTTCTGCTTCTTCTGCTTATTATGATAATTCTATCATTTCCATCTAATGGACAATTCCATTTTTAGGGGTTTTTTTCTTACAAATATGCTTTAAACAAACAGCTTCTTGCTGTTCTTAACTCTGAGGTATGGGTTCCTTGTGTTCCTTGGCTTCCCTTAAAAAGTGCAGAAAATGATATTGATTCTATTATTACTTTCAGCTTCCCCTTTCTTCCATTTTTTAAAAATATATTTATCTCTCTCTTCACTTCCTGTATAAATCAGCTCAGTTTTTAACCAATACAACCTTTTGGGGCCCTCTAGAAAAAAGTGTTGTGAATAATTGAGAATTGTTTACATTTTTCTAATTAAATTCCGCCTTACAACTGATTTGGCTCAATTGTTTTCACCTTCATGGAACTGGCCCTTTTAAAGCAC
Organism: Gopherus evgoodei; assembly: GCF_007399415.2. Classification (NCBI taxonomy): domain Eukaryota; kingdom Metazoa; phylum Chordata; order Testudines; family Testudinidae; genus Gopherus; species Gopherus evgoodei. The sequence goes on from NC_044334.1 coordinate 175,600, forward strand.
CTACTATATGTACCATTGGTCTGCTCTTTATTCTGTTTTGAACGTTATAAATGGGATCAAGTTATGATCACTTGTACCTAAGTTATCACAGAACTAAATAAGGGGAAGTTACTCTTCATCTGTCAAGATGTAGTATAGAATTCCTTCATTTTGGATGCAACACATTTTGATTAAGAAACAGTCATCTATCTTTAGAATGTCTAAAGCTGTTTTGAATACTGGCAGACTGAGACTTCCAGCATACCTCACTCAAAATGAAGTATTCCCTAGTCACACAGACTCTTTTCCCATTCATTATAGATTGGCACCTACACACCTATCAGCCTGTTCCCTGCTATGATTTGGTAGTCTTGTAGTAGACACCAGTAAGGTCCCATCTTCTACTTTCTCTGTTAGGACATTCATCCATAACAGTCACAATCACTTCCTTTCAATTTATCAATGACTTGGAAAAGATGGGGGGGGAGGGAGGGAGAGTTTCCTTTTTGCCAATTTTATCCTTCCTAAATAGGTTATAATCATTTATTTGTAATGTTCCAACAATAGGAATCATCCCATCAGGTTTTGGTAATACCAACTAGACCTAAACAAAAAAAAACAAGTTTGTAATGAGTAATTCCAACTCCTTATTTGTTACCAAGGCTCCTAGCATTGGTATATAGGAAATTAAATAATTTCTGCTCTTCATGTCCTTTAGTTCCTGATTTTCTTTCTAAACATCTCTATTTTGTGCTGAGAGTTCATATCTTCCTTCTTTTATGCTCTTCTTTTTATTAGTTTAATCCCCTCTTGCCTACTCTAACTAGCCTGTCACTGAAAAAAAACTGGTCCCGTCTTCTGCTGATGTGGAGCCCATCCCAACTGTACAGGCCCCTCCTCCAGATAGAGGCCATTCAGACTGTACACCCCTTCTCCCCCAGTGTTCCACAAAAACCAAAATCATACACCTTACATCACTTATTTAGCCAGTGGTTCACTAAGGAATCTTCTACCTTCTGTCTTCTTTTGCTCATGGGACAAGAACCATCTCCAAGAAAATCAATTGGATGTTCTTCACACTTCTGAGTCATCAATTATCTGTGGATATCCTGCAATACAGCATCATTAGTGCCAATATGCACCACCAATGGATCCCTTTCCTCATGGACTTCAAAAGGCTATCCAATCTTAGAGTGCCATCTTGTGTCTTGACTCCAGGAAAGTAGCATACTGTTATGTCATCCACCTGTCCCTTGCAAAATATTCTTCTATTCTATGAGTATTAAATCCCCAACAAGGATCCCTTAGAGGGCTGAAGAACTCTTTGCAGACAAGCTTGATTTTCTTACAGGTAAGGCAGAAGTGCCATTCACAGCTGACTCATACATCTCTTCATTCCTTGGATTAGCTGGATCTTAAGTGTAGAAACTGTTTGTAAAGATACTTCTGGAGGACTTGGTATTGATTGGAAACTCTTAGCCACATGAAACTCACCAGAAGGGACAGGAAAAGAGCAAGGAATCCACATACAGGTAAGGACATGCTATACATGCTCTAGCTCCTGAGCACACAGAGGAAGTGATTTGATGGTGCTAGTTTACCTGCTTTGGAGGACATCTGGCCTATTTCACCCTCTGGTGGCTGAAATACTTTCATACAAGTATTTACAAGCATAAATTAAAATCTCATTTGAAATCTAAAAACACAGTATAGCTTGGGAGATAAATAGCGGCTGCGTACATGTGTGCACAAAACCACTAGCAAAAAAATTATGAGTAGTGTAAAATGCAAAAATTTGCTTCATTAATTCCCAACCCCTACCCATGTTTTAAGTATTAGGCAAATCAGCTGATCCATATTATAATAAGCCACACACACACACAAAAAAAAAATCACGTAACACATTTGCTTCTAGTTTATGCCAGTTTAAGCCTTTAAAATGTTTTCTTCCTTACATTTATATTTAAAAAGCAAGACAGTCTCTAAGTTCTCTCAATACTGTGCCTCCTCCAGACAACACATTCAAAGTTTCATCTTATGGCAAATTTCATAGTAAGAATAAAATCTCCCATTTTTCAAAGATTTACCATGCTGGAATTAACAAAGTAATTCCAGTAATGTATATATTTCAGCCCCTACAAGCAGAGTTTAAAGTAAACTGAATGCTTCATTGCTGATGGAGGGAGCAATCTGATTTCACAACTCTTCTTCTGTGACAAAATTTGTTCACTTAGAAAATTTAAGGTTTCACAGTAAATTCCATAACAAAGCCAAGAAGGGGAACAGGGAAAGAAAGAGTCTCTGAACTACAAAAGAAAACTTACTATTCAGTATTTTTATACAGAGCTCACGCTCAAACCAACCAACTCCACAGATGCTGTAAGTGAAATAAGGACAGCTATTAGTGATTACTTAACAAGGTCAACTTATTAAAATACCATTTAAGTCAATTTTCTTTACTTAGCCTAGCCAAAAGAAAAAAAATTAAGTCAACAATTGCTAATGACTACAAGGAATTAGGTAAGTACTTCAAAAGTTCCAGATAGAATAGGGAATAGCCTGGTTCTGCTAAACTCTGACATTATCTACCTGCTAAGAAGAATAAAGATAGTTTTAAGTGATGTGTTTAAGCTTAATTTTGTATTAAATAGCTAACTGGAGATTAGCTCTGAGTGAAGGACTAGTGAATACATAGAACAAAGTGATCCACCAGAAAGAACAAGGTAGCTAAAACCAAACATTTTAGCATCAGAAACTGCATGAATTGCTAGAGCTACTTAGGAAACGGATTTAAATATCAAAACAGCAACTTCAACAGTTCTCTGTGATGAGTCTCAAATCAAAATGCCAAACAACCAGGGTGAGCAGGAACATTCAGCAGAAATCCAAGCTTTAGAGAGAAGCTTAGTAACTTTGGAAAGAGCTTTAGCACATGTATGGGTAATCACCACAAGAACTGATAAATCAGCAAAATTCAGAACCATAACTTCTTGACTGTTTTCTCCAACAAACCTGAACATGTAACACTTGAATACTTTCCTCCTCACTTTCTACACAGAATTGTGTATGTGAATCACATGAGACAACGGCTTCTCAACTGCGGCCTTTCAAGGGGCACATTGCTGAAACCCCAAGGCCTGATACCACCCACAGGTTGGACACCAGGGGCAACGCCAGGGCTGACACCCCCTCATCCCTTTGCACCCCACGAACCCCTCCAAGTGGAAGCCAGGGGCAGCACAGGGCGAGGAACCCTGAGCTCCCCTCTCTACCCCTCCCAAAGCCAGGAGCAGTGCATGGCTGAAACCCCATGCTCCCACCCCCCACCACCCTTGCTCAAGCCCTGAACCCATGGGCAGAGTTCAGAGGGCACAAGGGTGTTGCCCCCCTAAAACTGCAGTGCCTTGCCCAGAGTGGGGCAGTCCTAAAAGCAGCTCCATACACCCTCCACCCCCTCAACTCCCCTCAAGCCAGATCCGAGGCGGGAAGCCAGAGCCAGGCACAGCAGGGCAGCTGCTCCTCTAGCTAGTGGTGCCATGGAGTGGGAAGCCAAGGCACTCTCGCATCTGCTGCTAATGCCTGGGGTTGCAGCTGCTAGTCTGCCCCCAGCCTCCTTTGAGTGCTCATGCAGCTGGTCAGAGCTGCCCAGGTAGGGATCAGGCACCGGCACACAGCCCCACACAGATGGGTGTCCTACTGAATGAGACAGGGGTGAAGGTGGAAAAAGGTTGAGAACCCCTGGCATAGGCTATCACACAGCATACTGAAGTTTTAATGTTCTGTTTTGCAGCCTGGAGTGGTCAACTATTTCTACTCATGCAAAATCCAACTAGCCAAAGTTGCAGTACTTTACAGCATGGTACAAAGATCACTTATAAATCCGTTCCATGCAAGCTTGGCCGACTGACATGTTTTGAAGAGACTCTCACCATTGCACTACCATGAATGCAGTTCCCCAAGAGCAGGGCATAGGCACTTTTATCTCGGTATCTAACTGGGCTCAGAACAGCTAGATACAGGACAGCAGTAAAGTTACTTGTGCCCTGTGCACTCTCATCATTGCTGTCGCTGGTGGAAGTGCAAAGACCATTTCTCAAAGTGTGCTAGAATAGAAACGCCATAACATGTTTCAAGAATGCAGGAAAGTTTCAACTGTTGACTCTATGCTATCGTTAATAATAGTGAGCAAGATTCACTCAGAACCTGAAGAAAAGAAATCTCAATGCATTTTCTTTGCAGAAATATTCTCTAGTATATAAAATCAAAACAACTCAAATCACTCTTTTTCTTAGGGGAAAGGGAAGCGAGGCGCTAGCAATACCCAGATGTGTACAACGCTTTAGAGATACCAAACCCTTTTAAAAAACTCTTCCCATCAGCAGCAACCTTGGCAACATAATTTACGTCCAAAGACCTACTAGAGTTTCTCTAAAGCCTTTGCAAAACGAGACAAAAAAGAAACAGCATCCAGTTACAACAATCATAAGCAGTAGGTCAGCACCACTGCCGTCGTTAACATCTCAGACAAAGTAAGCCCTGCAAATAGAGTATTTTTTTAATCCCTCCATATCAAGCTTCCTCTGGAATGCAGACTTCTTTCATTTAGTAACAAGGTGGAGGCCCTGTTAGAAAGGGTGAAATCTCCAGGTTACTGCAGCCTCAGAGTTCCTGGTTCTCCCATTCTAAGTACTTCAAACAAGTGAGAGGTAAACTATCCCCCAGTTCCCAGCCAGGAGTCCAAACTACAGACGCATATGCAGCAAGACCACTCGGGGGGTGTTTAATTCAGCATTACACTACACCAGACTGGCCCTCTGTAGTATGAGCACGGTCACCTCCCTCCACGGAGGGCACGCAATGAGACAGGGGCAGCCCAGTACCCAGGGGGATCCCACGGGCTTGCCAATGGCCAAGTCCTACAGCCCTCTTCTCGGGCAAGTGCCCTGCCCACGTGGGTCACCAGTACTTGGTCCCCAGAGCCAGGGTCTTGCCGGGGCCAGGCCCGGCGCGGACAGGACCAGAGCCACACGCGGGGCACGGTCTCCGCCGCACACGCGCCCCACAGCCTGGGCGCAAAGACCAGGCCGAGCCGCCCCGCCGACCGCTCGCACCCCGGGGACAGCAGGTGAGGGGCGCTGACCCCCCAGCCAGGGGGCAGCGGGGATTCCCCGCACGCAGGAGCAGCGCGTCCCGGCTCCGCGCCGGTGCCCTTCGAGCCCCCCATGCCCAGGGCGGCCGCCCCGACGAGCCGAGAGTAGCCCGAGCTCCGCGGGCCCTGCCCGCCCCTAGCCCGCACGGTGCGGCCGCCGCTCCTGGCCCAGCGGAGCCATCTTGGGAGCAGGGAGCCGCCGGCCGCCCGGCCTGGCCCGGCCCGCCCGGCGCAGCCCCGCCGCTCACCTGCACGATCTCGCCCTCGGCGCTGAGAGTGGCCCCGGCCCGCGAGAAGCGCCCCTGCAGCCCCGTGGTGTAGGTGGTGTAGTCGCCGCTGGGGCTGGACTCGAAGAGCACCACCTCCACGAACGCCGTCTCCTTGGCCAGCGCGGCGCCCGGGGCCGCGGCCAGCAGCAGCCCGAGCAGCAGCGGCGGCGGCACGGCCGGCCCGGCGCCGGCCCCGCAGCCCCTCATCGCGCGGCGGGATGGGGCAGCGCCCAGCCGCCGCGCATCGCTCGCCAGCGGCTCCGGGTCCGGGGGGGAGTCCGAGCGGGTCAGCGCCCCATGGCGGCAGCGGCGGCTCCCCTGCCCCGCGGCGCCCTGCCCCGCGCCTCCTCCTGCCCCGCGCTCCGGCTCCTGGCCTGCCTGCCAAGCCGCGTCCCTTTCATCTGCTCCACGTGACAGCTACCGCGGGGTTATCCCCGCCCCCGCGCGCTGACCCGCGCCCGCCCGCCCGCCCGCCCGCCGCCGGATCGGGCCCCTCGGGGCGCACAGCGCGGGGGAAATCGCGGCAATTTGCGGTGCCTCGAGCCGCCGCAGGACTCGTTAAACGGTCACAGCCGCGGCAGAGCCGGGCTCTCGGGGAGACGGCGGAGAGGGGCCCTCCCGGTCCACACCGGCGCGGCTCAGCTCCAGACTCGGGAGGCTCCGCTGGCTCCAGGGGGCTCCCGACCGTGTGGAGAACAGGGGCCGCCCGAAGCACGGCGGCACGCCGCAGGGGGCGCTCTGCCGCTCGGCGGTCCCGTGGCTCCGGTGCACCTCCCGCAGGCCGAAGGCACCCTGCCTGCCGCCCCCAGCCCCGCTGCTGGGGCCTGGAGCCCCCCGGTGGAGAAGAACACGTGTAGGCACGTGCAGGATCAGACCTGGACACTTGGCCTTGCCTGGCTTCAGGCAGAGCCTGAGCCTGGCAGGTCGGAGCCTGAGGTTAAAAAAAAAAAAGGGTGAATGTTGCAGTGCAGGGGAGAGTAACTCCCAGGGCACTTAGGGAGCAGGAGAGGGCCCATACCGGAAAGTAAAGTAATAGTTCTTGGAGGTTTTAGTCTGAAAATGGATGCCTAAAATGGGCTGCTGCTTACCAAAAAGATTGCTACCAACATTTCCATAATTGTTGCCCTTTGAGAGGGGTTGCACATGTCCCCAGTGTAGGCATGTGCCTGTCTCAGCAGTAGTGAGAGAACCTTTTTCCGAAGCAGTACCTGTCAAGGGAGAGCTGCCACTGCCAGCAGTCTAAGAGGATGGAACCTTCCCCCCTTTCACTTCCTTCTTACCACCTACTCCTAGACTTTACTAGAGACGGGAAGGAAGGTGGCTTGTAGAATGGACATGTGCAGCACATTTCAAAGAACAACACTTTTGGAAAGGTAGGTAACCATTTTTCCTTCAAGTGATTGCACATGTCCATTCATAGACTATCAGGGTTGGATGGGACCTCAGGCGGTCATCTAGTCCAACGCCCTGCTCAAAGCAGGACCAATCCCCAATTCCTCTGTAGGTGACTCACAAGCAGATTAACATGGACGCTGGCTCAGTCTATCTGAACAACCCACAAAAACTGACATAGTTCCTGGATTGATGGGAAATGGCATAATGAGCAGCAAAAGTGTGTACCCAGGGCGGGCTCCAGGCACCAGCTTATCAAGCAGGTGCTTGGGGCTGCAACTCCGGAGTGAGGCGGCACTTTCAGATATTCAGTGGCAATTCGGCAGAGGGTCCCTCTCTTGGAGCGAAGGACTTCCCGCTGAATTGCCACAGATGGCGATTGCGGCTTTTTGTGGGGGGGGAAGAGGGAGGGCTGCTTGGGGTGGCAAAACCCCTGGAGCTGGCCCTGTGTGTACCAAGGACCTGGCTGGTGCTTTTCAAACGGCTTCAGTAGGTCCTTATGCTAGAAAAGCTGCCTATGCTCTAGTCAAATGAGCCAGCAGTCTGGGGGGTGACATGCTAACTGGAGCACAAATAAATGCAAGAGCAAATCCTCAGAGTGGAAACCAGTTTGCCAGTCACCATGTCCAGCATCACAACAAATAACTATGTAACGATCTAAAAAGGGCTGGTGCAATCCACATAGGACAGTGCTCTCCTCACATCCACCAAATGAAGGTTCTGTTCATCTATGTGCATGTGAGGCTTCAGGAAAAATGTTGATAAATAAATTGCCAGATTAGCATGGAAATTGGAAACTACCTTTGACAAGAATTTTGGGTGAGGGTAGAGGTAAACTTTATCCTTATGGAAAACTGTAAAAGAAGAGATTCTGAAACCAAGGGTCTCAGTTCACTCACTCTCCTTACTGAGGTTATTGCAACAACCAGGATGCCATAGAAAAGTGGAGGAGAGAGCGTGGCGCAAGGGGTTCAAAGAAAGGCCCCATTAATTTTGTCAGAACAAGATTTAAATCCCATGAGGAACAGGTTCTTGTACTAGAGGGTATCATCTGTCCAACCCTTTTAGAAATCTGATAGTTGTGGGGGTGAGAGAAAAAGTGATCTACTACCCTCCACTGGATAGTAGCGCTGAAATCGTTGCCACATATACTTCAGTAGAACTAGCAGTCAGGCCTTGCTGTTTTAGGTGCAACAGATAATCCAATCTGGTTAATGGGAACCTGCACTGGAGAGACACTTATCTGTTGAGACCAGGTAGAAAAATGTTTCCATTTGGCCAGGTAAGTGCACCTAGTTGAAGGCTTTCTCCTGTTCAAAAGCACCTTCTGAATGTCTTTCGAGCAAGTCCTTTCTAGTGGTGTTAGCCAGGAAGTATCCACACTGTTAAATCGAGGGCCTGTAGGTTGGGGTTGAGTAGACTGCAGTGGTCTGAAAAAAAATCACATCTGAATCTAATGGGGGAGATAGGAGGCCTCACTAAAAGATTCAAAAACCAGCATTGTCGAGGCCATGCTGCTGCTATTCGAATGAAGCAAGCATGTTCCTGCTTGATCTCAAACAGGACTCTGGGTACTGATGGAATCGGAGGAAAGGCATACAGCCGAGAGTTCATCCGTGATAGCTGAAAAGCATCTGTCAAAGACCCAGGTCTGGAATTCTCTCAGCAGCAGAACAGGAGGCATTTGTTGCAAACAGGTACAGGTGGGAAGTTTCCCCAGAGCTGGAAGATGAGCCTAGCCACATCTGGACCTAGTGACCATTCATGGTGAGGGGACAAAGACCTGCTCAGGTAATCATCTGATGTGTTCTGCTCTCCTGGGAGGTATCCTTCTGGCACAGTTGGGAGGAACGTGCCCCTCCCTGTCTGTTTACGTAAAGCATAGTTGCTATATTGTTCTTTAACACTAACAGATTTTTTTCCCAGAATGTGGCTGGAAGGCAGAGCAGGGTAGATGGATAGCATGTAGTTGCCTGACATTAATATGAGTTCTCAGCTCCTGCAAGGACCACTACCCTTGAGTTTGTACAGTTCCGATAGGTGCCCCCAACCCAGGAACGAGGCATCCGTGACCCACATAAGTGTTGGTTGCAGAGAAATGAAGGGAACTCCCATACAAACAGCCTGAGGGTCTGTCCACCGGTCCAGAGAGGACAAAATTACCTCTGGAATGCAAATTTATCTGTCTAGACTATGACAACAGGGGGCATCTGTGAAGCTTCCTGAGGCATAATCAGGTGTGTTACGTCATGTAGATACATGTTGCCATGTTCCACAGAAGTCTGAGGCAAGCGTGCACTGTAACAGTGGGATGTGCTTTTAGATCCAGTACCAGATCTCAGAGCAGCTGGAACCTTGACTGGGGCAGAAATGCTCTGGTTTGTATAGCATCCAGGTGTGCTCTCATAAACTATTCTTTGCACTGGTTTTTAGAATGTATCTGACTTGACTGAGTAACAGGCGCAGTACATTGAGGGTGGACTGAATGATACCCACACTGGACAGCACTTGAGAGTTCAGCCAGCCTGTCACCAACCAATCGTCCAGGTGGGGAGTGCACGGATTCCCAATTCTCTCAGATATACAACTACCTTACCTTGCACATTGCGAAAATGCAAGGGGCTGCTGCGGACAGACCAATCTAAAGTAGTGTAAATTGGTAATGTGTTTCATGATGAACTTCCGGTGGTCTGGAAGGATCACTATATGGAAGTAAGCGTCTTTTAAGTGCACTGGCCTCCTAGGCACCAGGAGCAGCATTGGTAACGCATGCTCTTGCAGAGCTGGCATAGGCACTACAGACACTGGTACTGGTTGGAACCCTTCCTGCATCACCAGGGACATAGGTATTGAGAGGTTAAATAATTCTCTGGCAACAGCATATGCTTCTGGCATTGCTGGTATCAAGATTGGGTCTGACAAATAGACAGTTCAGGAGCTGGCCTTGGCAGACATGGCACAGGTTCTGGAGCAGATGCACCCCCTATTGCAGCAGAGGCATACTGTGGGGAACGCCTCCCCTCAGAATCCCTCCCAGAGATCTTTTATCGGTTATGAAGATCTTGCTGGACGAGGTACCGTATCCTTGGCAGATCTGTCTCCTCTTCAGTACCAGAGACAGAGAATGTGGTGCCAAAGACATCTCAGGAAGCACACACTGCATCAATAGTGCCACATTTGGAATGTGCTCTGAACCCAACATCTCCCCGGGAGGGCAAAGTGCCACCTCCATAAGGTGACAAATCTGACTGTTCTGTCTCTTTTTGAGCAAGGCTTAAATCATCTGCAAATGTGACACTTGTGACTGATGTGGGACTCCCCCAGACATCTTAGGCAGCTGGGATGTGGGTCACAGACCAGCATCAGTCTGGCACATGACCAGCAGGACTTGAACCCCAGCGAGCGAGACGTGGCTCCAGTCCCAGTATCAAATAAACTTGGTTCAAAAGGGACCCTGTGAGGGTTTACGCCCCTCGTTACAGAGCAGCACGGCCTAGTGGCCAGAGTCCATAAAAGTGGCCCTAGTTGCAGGACACCATGGCCTAGTGGCCAGAGTCCATAGAATTGCCCCTGGTCACAGGGCAGTAGGACCTTACTACTGGCTCAGCGTGGGGGAGTCCTACCAAAACACGCTGAGGCTCACCGGGGGCAAGGTACCAGTCCGTCACACACTCCCGGGTCGCTTCCTACTGGCTTGGGCATTGAGGTTTCCCGCAAATCCCAAGGTTCTCCACAGGTCTCCGGATCCATTGCCTCCCCTGGTTCCTCTTGCAGTAGGGATATGCACCAACCTGTAGAAGCCTTTGTTCACAGCAGCTTCAAGAGTGTTGGCTAGTCCTCCACAGGAGCTTCCCGGTTAGGTCCTTCCCCTGCAGCTGTCAGCCCAGACTGAGCTGAGTTCCCTCCTTTTATACTCCCAGAGCACTTGGAGCATGCCCAGTATGAACAAGGTGGGACTTCCTTCATCAGAGCTACTGGTCTGACACCACTGGGGCTAGTGCAGGACGGGGCTGCCTCGTCACAGACCCAAACAACTAAAACCTAATATTAACGCTATGCTATATCTAATTAACTACTAAGTACTAAACACACTATATACAAAAAGGGTGAGGAAAATAAACTTGCCATCGCAATACTGGATGGAAGCGCTCCAACAACCATCACTGGCGATAAGAAGGAACTGAGCGGGGTCGGGGCAGCTCCGCCCTCTTATACTGGCACAGAGTGGTGCACAGATGTAGCAGGCACTTGAGCTGCCCCAACAGATACCACTGAGGAAAAAAGTTCTCCAATAACTGTGTGTGAGGCGCACACTCACATACAGTGCATGGACATGGGCAATCACTCAAAGAACCCCTTTGTTGTATTCAGAGTTGCACATAGTTGCTTAACTAAAGAAAGATTTTAATAGGATTTACTCATGTTAGCACTGCTAAGTCACTTTTCAGTGCCCATCCATTTAGATTCTTGTACTGTGCCCATCACCATAGTATCCAAGCTTTATATGGTGATTAGGCATTTATAAGATGCCTCTGAAACATTGTCATAAATATCTGACTCTTGAGTGAGCTGAATTCTAGTTGAGGTGAAGAGTCATCAACACAACTGTTAAAAATACTGCAACTGGAACTTGAGTATGGTTGATGATGCACAAGCCAACAAGAACTCAGCTGACTTCCACATCCCACTGCAGGCTGTAGTGCTAGCCGCTGCTTAGTTCACAAGCTGGATTTCATTTTTCAGGCTCACTGTGTATAGATACATGCTCAGATAGTTCAGTGCCTTGTAAGAGGCTAGCTAGGTAGGCATGACAGAATCCTGGAATCCCATGAAGCTCTATTTTGGTCACTTTTCAGACTAGAGCCACAAGTTAAGTAAATGCCATTCTAATTTCATATACCTTGAACTATTGACTTGTATGTAATTTTCGCACTTAGAAATTCAAATAAAAGACTAATTTCTTTTGTTGGCATTTTACCCCTTCTTGGTATATGTACTGCACTGTTTTTATTTATACAATGCCGAAAAGTGCAGTTGGCATCTGGACATTTTTTGGTGTGTGCAGTTATTGCCAGAAGGGTGATTAGATATTTGATCTCTAGGTTGACATCTGATTCTCTGACCAACTCAGACACTTATAGGATCCCTTCTTTACGTCGTTCCCCTTCACTTCCCTCCAATAAATAATGGAAAGGGACATCCCTACCTCTCAATCTTCAAACTTACCAATACATGACAAGTGACCAGCAGATGGAACACCTGAGTTTTATTGCACTCTGATTGACAGAGCATAATGGTTTCTAACTGTAAAACTTACTTCTAAAAGGATGTTTCTCCCTGTGTGAATCAACTAAACCAGTTTTGCCATCTGTAACTAACTTCCCCTGGGGCATGGTGGGGGGGAGGTGGGAAATAGTCCATACTCATGCAATCTGGCAAATTCAATTAATCCTGCTGCTGCTTCCCTCTTCCCCAAATTTAACTAGTTTAGGCCAACCCTAATAGGACTCTGCTGCCTTACCTGCTCTTCTGGAACCTAAAAGGCTTTCAGTAGGAGCAGCAGCACCTTCTTTTCTCTTTCCCTCCAATAAGCTATTATAGGACAATGGTTGTTTGAAGGATGCAAAGTGTGCTAGCTTACGAGGATTGCAGCTGCACAAGGCCTGCTCTCCTTCCTCTGCCCTGTGACAAATGTGATGGTCTTAGCTACTCTCCCATCCCAAGAGGCAGGGGCGGCTCCAGGCACCAGCACACCAAGCACATGCCTGGGCCGGCAAGCCATGGGGGCCACTCTGCCGGTCGCCGGTCTGCCAGTCACTGCCTCCCGCAGGCGTGCTGCCAAATCCGCGGGACCAGGGACCTCCCGCAGCAAAATAGCTAGAGCCACTCCTGCCAAGAGGCATCTGCTCCTGAGCAGCTCAGCTTCCTTCCTTCAAGGTCTCTTTCTTCTGCTTTTAAGGAGGGAAGAGGAAGAGAGGACTAAGGGAAGAGTCTCCTCTCTTCCTCACCTCCACCAAGCAACTACTTCTTGTCTGCAGAAGACAGCCTTAATTGGGGGACAAAGCCTGAATCAGTAGCAGTGCAGAATGCACCCAAACTACAAAGGGCTTGAGAACTCTAGGGACATCCCTTCCCAGTAGAGCCTCCCATCCTAGAGAGCCTCCCAGGAATAAGTTCTTAATGCATGGAATGTTTACTAATTTGCATATGAAAGGCAGTGATGTGAAAGCCCTTTTTAGATGCAATATGATTTCTAGTTAAAGTGACTGTGAGCAGCATACTTTATTAAATCCACACTTTATCATGTTCCAAGACCCAGTCTACACTACTGCATGTTTTGTAACCAGTTCATGACGTTCATCTGACCCAGTTAAGTCCATGTGTCTGTGTTATGAGAAAGCTGCTAGTGCTAGCCTAGGCTTGTTTGCAATCCATGCATTCTACAAAAAGATAGATAGCTATCTGCACCATATCTAAGCAGGGGGTAGAGTGCCCAGACAGCAGCGAATATGGAAATACTTTCTGGGATACCATCCTGAGAAAAGAGTTATGTAACAGCCAACCCAATTGGGAAGTCTTTTCTATACAGCAAAATAATGATACTGTAGTTAGCTGGCTGTAAGATCACCATGTGACAGCCTAGGCCACTGACACTAATGATACATCATGACCTGCTATGGTTATTAACTATATCAAACATGTTGAATGTGGAACACAAGCCACATTTAGAACCAACTATGCCACTACCTACTTAGAGCTCTTAACCAAGGGAGCATTGCCAAGATGGTGACCTAAGCCCTGTGGTAAGTGGGGAAGTGGAATACCAGGAGAAAACACAAGGAGGAGGGTGCAATGGGGGGGCCTCCTGTTTCATACTGAGAAAGCAGGGCAATCAGCTAGTTATCTTAGGTGCTTGTACATGAACGCCAGAAGCCTGGGAAACAAGCAGGAAGACTTGGAAGTCCTGGCACGGTCAAATAACTATGATATGAATGGAATAACAGAGATTTGGTGGGGTAGCTCACATGACTGGAGCACTGTCATGGATCGGTATAAACTGTTCAGGAAGGACAGGCAGGGGAGGAAAGCTGGAGGAGTTGCACTGTATGTATGATTGCTCAGAGCTCCAGTATGAAACTGGAGAAAAGCCTGTTGAAAGTCTTTGGTTTAGATGTGAGAGCAACAAGGGTGATGTCGTAGTGGGCATCTGCTATAGACCACCAGACCAGGAGGAGGAGGTAGATGAGGCTTTCTTCGGACAATTAAATGAAGTTTCCAGATCACAGGCCCTGGTTCTAATGGGGGACTTCAGTCATCTGCTGGGAGAGCAATACAGCAGAGCACAGACAATCTAGGAAGTTTTTGGAGAGTGTTGGGGACAACTTCCTGGTACAAGTACTGGAGGAAACAACCAGGGGCCATTCTCCTCTTGACCTGCTGCTTATAAAGAGGGAAGAATTGGCAGAAGAAGTAGAAGAGGGCAGCAGTGATCATGAGATGGTTGAATTCAGGATCCTCGCAAAAGGAAGAAAGGAGAGTAGCAAAATACAGGCCCTGGACTTCAGAAAAGCAGACTTTGACTCCCTTAGGGAACTGATAGGCAGGATCCCCTGGGAGGCTAATATGAGGGGGAAAGGAGTCCAGGAGAGCTGGCTGTATTTTAATGAAGCCTTATTGAGAGTGCAGGAACAAACCATCCTGATGTGCAGAAAGAATAGTAAATATGGCAGGCGACCAGCTTGGCTTAACACTGAAATCTTCAGTGAGCTTAAACACAAAAAGGAAGCTTACAAGAAATAGAAACTTGGACAGATGACTAGGAGGGAGTATAAAAATATTGCTCAAGCATGCCGGGGTGTAATCAGGAAGGCCAAAGCACAATTGGAGTTGCAGCTAGCAAGATATGTGAAAGGTAACAAAAAGAGTTTCTACAGGTATGTTAGCAACAAGAAAAAGGTCAGGGAAAGTGAGGGATCCTTAATGAATGGGGGAGGCAACCTAGTGACAGACGATGTGGAAAAAGCTGAAGTATTCAATGCTTTTTTGCCTTCGTCTTCACAGACAAGGTCAGCTCCCACACTGCTGTCCTGGGCAACACAGTATGAGGAGGAGGTGAGCAACCCTCCGTGGTGAAAGAACGGATTAAGGACTGATTAGAAAAGCTGGACATGCAGAAATCCATGGGTCCAGATCTAATGCATCTGAGTATGCTGAGGAAATTGGCTGATGTGATTGCAGAGCCATTGGCCACTAACTTTGAAAACTCATCCGATCGGGGGAGGTCCTGGATGATTGGAAAAAGGCAAATATAGTGCCCATCCTTAAAAAAGGGAAGAAGGAGAACCTGAGGAACTGCAGACCGGTCAGTCTCACCTCAGTCCCTGGAAAAATCATGGAGGAGGTCCTCAAGGAAACCATCTTGAAGCACTTGGAGGAGAGGAAGGTGATTAGCAATAGTCAACATGGATTCACCAAGGGCAAGTCATGCCTGACCAACCTGATTGCCTTCTATGATGAGATAACTGGCTCTGTGGATATGGGGGAAATGGTGGACATGATATATCTTGACTTTAGCAAAGCTTTTGGTATAGTCTCCCATGGTATTCTTGCCAGCAAGTTAAAAAAGTATGGATTGGATGAATGGACTACAAGAGGGATAGAAAGCTGGCTAGATTGTTGGGCTCAATATCTAGTTGGCAGCTGGTATCAAGCAGAGTGCCCCAAGAGTCAGTCCTGGGGCTGGTTTTGTTCAACATAGAATATCAGTGTTGGAAAGGACCTCAGGAGGTCATCTAGTCCAACCCCCTGGTCAAAGCAGGATCAATCCCCAAACAGATTTTTGCCCCAAGATCCCTCAATGGCCCCCTTGAGGGTTGAACTCACAACCTTGGTTTTAGCAAGCCAATGCTCAAACCACTGAGCTATCCCTCCCCACCCCCAACAATTTTATTAATGATCTGGATGATGGGATTAATTGCACCCTCAGCAGTTTGCAAATGACACTAAGGTGTGGGGAGAAGTAAATATGCTGGAGGGTAGGGATGGGGTCCAGAATGACCTAGACAAATTGGAGGATTGGGCCAAAAGAAGTCTGATGAGGTTCAACAAGAACAAGTGCAGAAACCTGCACTGAGTACGGAAGAATCCCATGCACCGCTACAGGCTGGGAACTGACTGGCTAAGCAGCAGTTCTGTAGAAAAGGACCTGGGGATTACAGTGGATCAGAAGCTGGATATGAATCAGCAGCCCTTGTTGCCAAGACGGCTAATGGCATATTGGGCTGCATTAGTAGATGCATTGCCAGCAGATCGAGGGAAGTGATTATTCCTCTCTATTCTGCACTGGTGAGGCCACACCTGGAGTACTGCGTCCAGTTTCGGTCCCTCCACTACAGCAGGGATGTAGACAAATTGGAGAGAGTCCAGTGGAGGGCAACAAAAAAGATCCAGGGGCTGGGTCACATGATTTATGAGGAGAGGCTGAGGGAACTAGACTTGTTTAGTCTGCAGAAGAGAAGAGGGAGAGGGTATTTGTTAGCAGCCTTCAACTACCTGAAGGTTGGTTCTAAAGAGGATGGAGCTCGGCTGTTCTCAGTGGTGGCAGATGACAGAACAAGGAGCAATGGTGTCATGTTGCAGTGGGGGAGGTTTAGGTTGGATATTAGGAAAAACTATTTCACTGGGAGGGTGGTGAAGCACTGGAATGGGTTCCCTAGGGAGGTGGTGGAATCTCCTTCCTTAGAGGTTTTTAAGGCCCGGCTTGACAAAGCCCTGGCTGGGATGATTTAGTTGGTGTTGGTCTTGCTTTGAGCAGGGGGTTGGACTACATGACCTCCTGAGGTCTCTTCCAACCCTAATCTTCTATGATTCTATGACTGGAATTCTTGCTCTCTGTAAAGATAGGAGCATGTAGTGTAATTGTACACCACTGTGTTTAAAATTACCTGATTACAGCCTGTTGTTTATCTTAGGTCCCCAGCCTTAGTAATTGCACAGGCTGGACAATGTCCAGGGATTTTAAGAAAGCATGCAACGTTTAAGGATAGGTGATTAAAACAGAAGAGATAAGAAGGCTGCACGCTATAATATTATGTCTAACAAATAAGACTTGCTCATGCCAGGCCTAGCTATGCTGCCAAGTCACATGATAGCATCCATTGGGAACATTAAGGTTCATCCTCATTCTTTGTGTTCAAGTCCATCTTAAGTCATGCAAGCAGCATCTAGGTTATTTATTTTTACTTTTTTCAATATTGATCATGTTTCATCGGAGGAGAGCAAGTATCAAGCTGCATGGTACCTGAAAGGTGATGGCAACTCCCCTAAACTTTAAGTTCTTCCCAGCTTCACCAAGTCTGTTTTTTTCAGGATAGCATTCATTTAGTGACTACACTGGATGTTGTGTGTGTTTATGTACCCTTTGATGTTATTTCAGCCCTTATAGTGGTTGTTAAGAAATACAGTCTACTACTCTAACTTAGTTATATTCTTGCACTGGCCTGCTTTCATTATTAATATGGTTGGCTACAGTATCAAGTGCGTGGTTTATAACTCTTCTACAACAATGGCACTCCTTTGTTCTAATTAAAGGAGAGAGGCCTGGATTTTTAAAAGGTGTTTAGACATTGCTGCACTCAACCTTGCCACGCTTAACTGACCTAGGAACCTAAGTCCTTGTGAAACTGAGATTTAGGTTCCTAAGTCAGTTAATAGTTGCAACACTGAGCGCAGCAATGCCTAAATACCTTTAAAAATGCAGGCCCAAGTTACTTTGCTTCAGAGAAGCACAATTGTGGGTCTCATTCACTTCCCTTCAGAGCAGGGGCGGCTCTAGACATTTCGCTGCCCCAAGCACGGCGTCATGTCACAGGGGGCGCTCTGCCGCTCGCTGGTCCCGTGGCTCCGGTGGACCTCCCGCAGGCGTGTCTGTGGAGGGTCCGCTGGTCCCGCGGCTTCGCTGGAGCCGCGGGACCAGCGGACCCTCCACAGGCATGCCACCAAAGGCACACTGCCTGCCGCCCTCATGGGAACTGGCAGAATGCCCCCATGGCATGCCGCCCCAAGCACACGCTTGGCATGCTGGGGCCTGGAGCTGCCCCTGCCTCATAGGTTGGGGTGCTGCTGGAGTTGGTGTGTACAACACCTTGTTTAGCTCTGTTCTGGAAGAGGCTTATTAGAGAGACAAGGTGGATGAGGGAATATCTTTTTTTGACCAGCTTCAGTTGGACTGGAAGAACTCTGTATAAGCTCAACAGCTTGTGTCTCTCACCAACAGCAGTTGGTCTAATAACATACTACCTCACACACCTTGTCTCTCTAGTATACTGGGACCAACACAGCTACAACAAGACTGCATACTGGACAAGGCTGTCAGATTGTGGTTTCTGTTACCCAGTCTGGAGAATGGACTTGCAGCTTACATCAGTGTTCCAATTTTTTTTTTTAATAATACCGACTTTTTTTAAATACCATACTGCTTAATAACAGATGAAACAGAATCTGTAAATTTTCTCATTAAAGACCTTAGACATGTATTCTTATCTAGTTATTTTGCAGGTCAAAAACATCTGAAGGCATTTTATACCAGTAATCTCTAAAACACATAACTAGTAGTGCTCCAGTTCTGCAGCCCCCTAATACCCATCTTATTTTCGCCAGTTAATTCAAGGAACAGGAGTCATACAGTTTACCTAGTAGTACATTTCCACTATAAGCTTAGCATGGGTCCAGACATAAGAACATTAGAATGGCCCTACTGGGTCAGACCAAAGGTCCATGTAGCCCAGTATCCTGTCTTCTGACAGCGGCCAGTGCCAGGTGCCCCAGAGGGAGTGAACAGAACCAGTAATCATCAAGTGATCCATCCCCTGTTGCTCATTCCCAGCTTCTATCAAACAGTTGCATGAGTTGCTGGAAGTATGGCTCATATTTATGCTAAATTGTATAAGTACAAAAAAGCCTTTTGGAAATAAAGGATATTGGCTGACAAAGCCTTTTTTGTGGAAAAAGGCAGTTTGTACATGATTGATAGAAACTTGGATTATAAGATAAATTCGCTGAAGATTCTGACTGTGCTGAGCATGCTCCAGTTTGGGACTGAGTAGCACTTTCCTGCAATCACAGACTTGGGCTGCTGCAGCCTGGGGACCTGGACTGAGAGCAGGGAGTAGGTTTCCTGTGCTCCGTGACCTTCCCCTACCCCCACAAAAAATCCCACTGGGCCCAGACAGTGTGGAGGAGGAAGCTTCTAGATTCAGATGCAGAGAGGACAAAAACAAGACCTGCAGGGCTGTGAGGAGGAAATAAATTGGGATAATCTTGATTTGTAGGGAGAAAGGGGACAGACTAGGACAAGAGTTCAAAGGGATGAGACTGGGTTTTGCTGGGTAAAGAGATTTGTAAGCAGAGTCAGGATAAGCTCTACCCTGACATCTGGTGGAAAGAATGTCAGAGAGTGTATTTGCATAGGCATGCCTACCCTATCCCAGACTGCTGAGCTGTGGGACTGCTTGGTGACAAATGACTCACCCTCAGTTGGGTGGTACTTGCTAGACAAGGGACATGGGTTCCAAAACCCAGTAAATTGAGAGAGAGGCTGGGGACAGGTATCTATGCCTGGTGGTGCAGTCTCCTTGTGGAGCCAGAAGCACCAATTCCACCCCCTCCTCTCTCCACTGTGGAATGTCAGAATTGACTTTTTTTATTCCCTCAAGAATCTAAATACAGGTTACTGAGCTGAACTCAACTCACTTTGGGCTAATGGTGCACTAGCACTGGGGCTCCCCCACTAAGAGCTGAGACCACTAAGAGTTGAACTCACTAAAGAGCTGAAATAACTGAGCTGAGAGCACTGAGTACTGTGCTAACTAGTGGGGGAGCCTGAAGCTATGCTGTGGAACAGAGCGGCTGGTGGAGTGGAGCAGTTGTGGGGACGACTGGTGGCAGCAGAGCGGCTGGCAGAGCGGAGTAGCTGTGGGATGGGTGGAGCGGCCCACAGAGCGAGCGGAGCCGAGCAGTTTGTAGAAAGAACTGGAGCAGCTCATGGAGCAGAGCAGCTGGTGGAGCAGAGCAGTTCGTGGAGAAGGTGGAAGCAGAACCCACGGAGAGGCAGGGCAGTTGGCCCCAGACCACGTAAGGTGCCCCTTTCTACCCAGGCTGGGGGGAGGGTCCTCTACAGATAAACTCTCGAGCTCTGGGGTGGCATTGACCAGAGACTTTTGGGTTGTTGGACTTTGGGGTGATTGGACTTAAAACCCTAAGGGGAAAAAGGACAGTGCCAAACATACTTGGAGGTGGGTTTTTGTTTATGGTTTGTGTTATAACCCTGTTTGTGGTGTTTCTCCAATGGGATGCCGCATTAATTCCTTCCTTTATTAAAAAGATTTTGCTACACTCAGACTCCGTGCTTGCGAGAGGGGAAGTATTGCCTCCTAGAGGTGCCCAGGGGGGTGTGGTATGTGAGTGTCCCAGGTCACTGGGTGGTGGCTCGAGCCGGTTATGCATTGTGTTACTGAAACGGAACCCCTGGATACTGAACCCGGCCCTTGTTGCTGCCAACTCAGAGGGGCAGAAGGGTTACAGACTGATGGAATCAGAAGCCTGAGGATGGGACACTGGGACTGGCTAGGGAGGTGAATGGGACTAGGAGCCAAGGAGTAAAGAAACAAGATGGGATAGGTTGGAAGGGATGGGGCAGAAGGGTCTATACCTATTAGAGCACACTCTCCTCCAGAGTTTAGAATGGAGTCTAAGATTCCTGATTCTCACCATTCTTCTGCTGACTGCAGGTATCTGTGAAACCCACTGGCAATGTGTCCTGTGCCTTCTAGTGCAGTGTGGGTGACAGCCTACCGCTGCTATCAATTATTCCATTAGCACAAATGGCAGAGTTCTGTGTGGTGGATCTAGAGGTTCCAACCCTGCCAGTGACCCATGTGGGTGTCAACGTGATGGAATTTGGTTTTCCCCCTTTGCTTTCTGTAAAACCTATGAGCAAATGAGTGCATGAATGGACACATGCACAGTTAAAATCCTTAAAAGTTAGGAAATGCAAAAATTAATGTTGCCTATGCAAACCTAATTCAGTCCTCTTGTGTGGTGTGTCACTATAATGCATACAGTTTCCCCCCACACACACACAGGACCTCAGGCTCCTTCAGTGCCCAAGAAGGGCTAAGTAAAGAGCTAGGGTTCAGCTAAACATCCAGAGTAATAAGTCTTTGTTTGTCTGTATGAGCATGTGACTTTGGACAGAACCGGTGAATATACAGACCGGTTGAGATGAAAAATCAGATACTGCTTGGAGAGGAATTTAGGATGTTGTCAAGCTGTACCTTTCAGGAAAAAAAAAATGTATAGAGAGTCCATTACGAGGGCATGCAGTTCTTCTGTGCCCTTCATGGACATGATGGCTACTAAAAATGCCACTTTTGCTGAAAGATGTGGCCATGAGCAGGAGTGGGATCCAGCGCAGCCGATAACACTAAATTAAATTCCCACGGTGGGGCAGAGTCCCTAATAAGTGGAATTTTGACATCATTGAATTAGAGAAAATCTCCCTGCGACATGAGAGCAGAATGCTGAGATTGTACCCACATGCACCTTGATGGCGCTCACCACCAAACCTGGTTTTTTAGATGCAACAAGTAGTCCAAGATCTTTTGATTTATGACCTGCATAGGTGACACCATGGGTAGCTCCCCAGATAGAGAACTGCTTTCATTTACTAAGTTAAGCAGCCCTTGTGGAGGACTGCTTCTGAATGATGTACTTCCTCAGGATCTAGTGACCAAGGAACCAGGCTATTATGTGTAATGCCTGAGGTTCAGGTCCAACACCAATCTGTGATCTTGCAATCTCAGGTCCTTGCCTGGAGGCAGAGGAAGAGGTTCCTTGACAGATAGCTTGTAGAAGTCCGGATACCACAGGCGTTTTCCCTGGCTTCAGAAGTGGTATCAGGGAGCTGAAAGGCATGCTTTGCCTTCAGTACCAGAGGCGCTAGCCTGCAGATGAAGAGGCTTGCATGGAGGACTGTGATGATGTGGAAGCTTTCCCTTTCTTTGGCTTCACAGGCCCAAGCAGCTCTAAGCACTTACGTCTCTTCAAGGACTATAGTTCCCTGGTGAAGGGGATCTCCTTTCCTGGCCTTCTGGTAGGCCAGGGAGTACTTCTGGCCAGGAAGAAATTCCCTCCAACTGGCTGCAATGATCTTAATACCAGGGAAAGGGCAATCTCTGTAAGGATATCTCTGAGGTGTTCTTCGTGTCTGGTCAGCAAATTGGACACTGGGCCCTGACGTAGCCCTCATCCAAGCACTTCAGGCAGCAAGAGAGTGTTGCTCACAGGCATTAGCTTGTGACACACAGAGCAGGGTTTGAAGCTCAGGGACCTAGACACTGAGCTCTGCCTAGTACCAGGGGAACCAGAGCCCACTGATTTATGAACAGTAGAGGACAGTAGGTAAGACAGAGGCGTTAGTTGTATTCACTTTTGGTCCTCAAACTACCAAAACAAACTAACTGCATTTTGCAAGAAACTGATAGCCTGCTCCAACCACAGAGCGTAAGAAGGAATTGACAGGTCAGCTCTACTCTGTGGAGCACAGGTGTGGCCACCCCAGAGGCATTGCTGCTAGGGAAACTCTCCATCCGTGGTGCATGAGATCTGCGCGTGCACACACATACCCTTAGTGTAATGGACATGTCCAATCATTTGAAGAACTACTGATGGAATATGGTTCCATTAAAGAATACATAGTTCTGTCTAAATTGAAACATGTTGCAAATGAAGTCAGCGTTGCTGGAATTCAATTTCAGACGAAAACCAGGAAGGGACCAGTGTCAAAACATCCAACTGAACATTTGACATTTCTAAATAAAAAGTTGTTTGAATAACAAGTGTCTTGTGTTTAAAATGTTGTGGGTCTGTATAATATATAGTACAAAATTTTAACAAAGTCAAAATGGAAACAATTTTGACTGCCCCAGAATTATTTTTTGGAGGGGTGGAATGGTAATTTTCTTTTGGCAAGTTTCAAAATTTTTAGTTTTTGTTCCAGTTCAGAACAAGGCCAAATTTGGAAGTCTCAGAACTCTTAATAAATCTGAATTCTGTCCTCCACACAGCTCTGTTAGTAAGTAATGCAAAGGACTACACTTGGGAGTGATTGGAAGGTGAGAGCACAGGGAACCAGTTTCAGCTCCGTGATCCTGTGCTGCGCAGTCCCAAAAAAGTTTAGAGCAGGCCTCCAGTTGCTTTAATTTCCATTCTACTGGCACAGGGTCCCTAAGAGTTCAGTTGAGGATAGAAGCAGTTCTGCTATGGCCCTCCCCCCACAACATACTCCTGTCCCCTTTCCTCTCCCTACTGAAGATAGATGGAAGGAACTCATGCAGGAGCCAACTCTGTGGCTTCTTCCAGCTTTACACAGTGACCAGTTTCCCTTCTGAAGGGGAGATTCTCCACTGGCCGACTATGACTGGAATCTGCCCACTTAATACCTGGCCAGCAGACAGGACAGAGCAGACTGGTGAATCCATCCCAAATACTTTTTTTGGGAAATAGTAATCTACTATAATACTTGACTATAAGCTATACAGGAACAATCTATTTTATATGCTGCTAATACTTATTTGCATGTGCAGGGTTACTGGGTTATGCTGGTACCCTAAATTGGGAATTTCCTGATATGTGTGTTAAAACTCAGCCTTGCATTAGCAGTATTGTCATTTAAATTTTCTTTTAAAGACAGAGCAAAGAGAAGGGCAAGGCAAACGTGCATATCACTGAATTATCCATTATAACAATTGCATTGTTTTGGATGAACTCAAAGACTGATCAGAGATCAGCCATATGATCAGACCTCAAGCAAAATGGCACTACATATGCCTTTATTTAAGAACATAAGAATGGCCATACTGGGCCAGATCAAAGGTCTATCTAGCCCAGTATTCTGTCTTCTGACAGTGGCCAATGCCAGGTGCCCCAGAGGTAATGAACAGAACAGGTAATCAGCAAGTGATCCCCTGTTGCCCATTCCTAACTTCTGGCAGAGGCTAGGACAAATTCCTGCCCATCCTGGCTAATAGCCATTGATGGACCTATCCTCCATGAATTTATCTAGTTCTTTTTTTAACCCTGTTACAGTCTTGGCTTCCACAACATCCTCTGGCAAAGAGTTCCACAGACTGACTGAATGTTGTGTGAAAAAATAAGTCACTTTTGTTTGTTTTAAACCTGCTGCCTATTAATTTCATTTGGTGACCCTTAGTTCTTGTGTTATGAGAAGTAGATAACACTTCCTTATTTACTTTCTCCACACCAGTCATGATTTTATAGACTTCAATCATATCCCACCCCCCCTTAGTCATCTCTTTTCCAAGCTGAAAAGTCCCAGTCTTATGAATCTCTCCTCATAAGGAAGCTGTTCCATATTCCTAATAATTTTTGTTGTCCTTTGCTGAACCTTTTCTAATTCTAGTATATCTTTTTTGAGATGGGGTGACCACATCTGCATGCAGTATTCAAGATGTGGGCCTACCATGGATTTATATAGAGGCAATATGATATTTTCTGTCTTATTATCGATCCTTTTCTTAATGACTCCCAACATTCTGTTAGCTATTTTGATTGCACGTTGAGTGGATGTTTTCAGAGAATTATCCACAATGACTCCAAGATCTCTTTCCTGAGTGGTAACAGCTAATTTAGACCCCATCATTTTATATGTATAGTTTGGGGTTATGTTATGATTATGTTTAAGTATCAACATTACTTAACTTTGCATTTTTAAAGGGCTATTCTAGATTATAGCAGTAAATATAGATATGTTTGGTACAGGATTGTTATGTGGAAAAAAGGGGGTGTAGCTCAGTGGTAGGAGTGCCACTTTGCACGTATGAGGCCCTGGGTTCAATCCCTGGCATTTCCATTGTTTTGCAGGGGGAGTGATAGCTCAGTGGTTTGAGCATTGGCCTGCTAAATCCAGGCTTGTAAGCTCAGTCCTTGAGGGGGCCACTTAGGGATCTGGGGTAAAATCAGTACCTGGTCCTGCTAGTGAAGGCAGGGGGCTGGACTCAATTTTATTTGGATAGGTGTCCATGTTTCTGGCTTATTTGCTATAGACATGCTGGTACACTGATACCAGCATTTGGCATATCATTGGTACATTTGTGTTAGAACACAGGAAGTTAAAATAAGAGTTTTGTAGTCAGTACTTCAGTAGCTGGGGCAAAGTTGTACTCAGGTAGAAATGTAGGTATTATTTGCCTAATATATAAATAAAATGAATTAAAGCTCTGATCTAAAATGGATGCTATATGAAACACCACTTCTATTCAGGAAGCTGTCAAAGCATGTACTTACAGGTAAATATATGCATCAGCTGCACTTGCCTGGAATAGTGTGTTATTATCTTGAGCAAAGTTGTACTGCACAGATTCAGTAAGACATCTTCAATCTCTTCCCTTGTCTGTTACCTCTCTGTTTTCAAAATTAGCAAATCACATTCCCCTTGAGGGACTATGGAAATGTGTAGTTAGCATTTTTAAAAACAAAATAATTTTCTTGCAATGTAGTATAACCATTTTGGTCCCAGGATATGAGAGACACAAGGTGGGTGAAGTACTATCTTTTGTTGGACCAAATTCTGTTGGTGAAAAAGACTAACTTTCTAGCTTACACGGAGCTCTTCTTCAGGTCATTTTGTTATTCCAAGCACAAATACCCAAGACTTCTAATGTAAATGCAGTTCAAATTTCTTTAGCCTTTCCAGAAAGTTGCCCTTATATTTACAGACTATATTCATTACCCTATATTTCTCCAGTACCTGGAAGTATGAAAATGTATACCACATAAAGATCAAGTCTAGTAGCTGATATTGTGGCAAACAAACTTATTTCTAAAGGTGTAGCACATTTTTACTCAAATGATTTCTAACAAAAAAATTTGTTAAAAGACCACACAACCCTGTCTGTGCTTCCTGACACTCTACGATTCTTATACTGACATGATGCCATTTTAAATTCTCAATTTATGATAATTAGAACATTATATTTTATCAAGACTCCAGAGGAGGAGGAGTAAGACTTTCACACTGATTGCAATTTTAATTTAAATGTAATAGACTTTTGCAAATGTCACCCTAAAATTGACCATGACAAAGGAAATAAGGAAAGTTGTTGCCAAACTTTACTATGAACAAAGATAAAAATTCTTCTAGAATTTCCATTTGCTTGTGGTTAACTATCTACACAGTCAAACCTTGCAAGGCTCGTTAATGCAGAAAGAAGAAAATCTGGTACTAGGGGCTGCTCAGATAACAAGGAAAAGCAGTTATTATTCTGGTCTAAACCAGTGAGAATCAATTAGACCAGAGCTACTGACTGCAGGTAGGTTTGGTTCTTCAGAATATGGCAACCAGCTCCCCCTGCTGATCAGCAGTAAGTTTGTATATGCTGCTCACAAAGGCTCAAGTGCACTCATAGGTTGTATGGCATAAGTGGTGTTGAGATTGTTTCTCCTTTTATCACCTGGCATTAAGACATGAGCTCCCCACTGTGTTGCTATCTTAGTCCTGAAGCAGCAGAGGAATTCAGAGACTGGCAACAAAGTGATCAAGGGCCTTGGAAATGACAAGATTAAGTTCTCAATCAGCTATTCAAGCAGTCCTTGAAAAGTCCCATTTGCCACTGGTGAGTGAACTTCCCCTGGTGAGTCTAGAGGCTGATTCTATTGACTTCTGAAGAAACTTCACTTTAATATTAAGCTACATTTCGAGCCTCTACCACTCTGAAGTAAGCCTTCCAAACAGGAGAGTGTCTCTGTCTCTTTGTTTAGGCATGTATTTGGTCTATGGCATGGGTAGGAAACCTATGGTACGTGTGCTGAAGGCAGCACGCGAGCTGATTTTCAGTGGAACTCACACTGCCCAGGTCCTGACCACTGGTCCAGGGGGGCTCTGCATTTTAATTTAATTTTAAATGCAGCTTCTTAAACATTTTAAAAACCTTATTTACTTTATATAGAATCATAGAATATTAGGGTTGGAAGGGACCTCAGGAGGTCATCTAGTCCAACCCCCTGCTCAAAGCAGGACCAATACAGATACAACAATAGTTTAGTTATATATTATAGACTTATAGAAAGAGACCGTCTAAAAATGTTAAAAATGTATTACTGGCATGCAAAATCTTAAATTAGAGTGAATAAATGAAGACTTGGCACATCACTTCTGAAAGGTTGCTGACCCCTGGACTATGGTTTTGGAAATAAGATCTTCCTGGTGATATTGCACGGACAGAGGATTAGCTACCAACCTTGATAAGAACATAAAAATAGATGTATTGAGTCAGACTAATGGTTCATCTAGCCCAGTATCCTGTCTTCCAACAGCAGCCAGTGCCAGATGTTTTGAGTGAACGAACAGAACAAGACAATTATTGAGTGATCCATCCAGTCCCTGGCAGTCAGGTTAGGGACATTCAAAGCCTGTCATTGTGTCCAGGACCATCTTGGCCAATAGCTATTGATGGGCCTACCCTCCCATGAACTTATGTAATATTATGTGGAACACAATTATACTTTTGGCCTTCACAACATTCCCTGGCAACAAGTTCCACATGTTGATTGTGTGTTGTATGATGAAGCACTTCCTCATGTTAGTTTTAATCCTGCTGTCCAATGTTTCATCAGGTGACTTCCAGTTCTTGCATAAAGGAATAAACAATACTTCCTTATGCACTTTCTCCACACCATTCATGATTTTATACACTATCATACCTCCCTTTAATAGCCAATTTTTTATAAAAGTTATTCCATAGATGGAGCCAAAAGAACATTACAAACTTTACTCATACTGCACAGTGTGTGTACATAGGAATCCTTATCCCCTACTAGTGAAATGTAGCCACCCTTGGGGTAGAACATGGTAGTTTAACTGCCACACATCAGCACTGCATAGCACAATTTAATTTGGAAGAGGGAATTTAAGTTGGTAAAATGCAATTCCCCAGACTGGAATTTCAGCAGGTTGATTAGGCTAACACCCAGTCTCCTGTGAAAAATCCCATAAGATCTATTGTCAGGCTCTCAATTTTAGGAAGTATTTGAACATTCATCACACTATCAAAAGATACAATTATCTGGGCCCTTGGGATCCATTTTAAGGTGTTGACCAGAATTACAGTACATATGAGAGAAGTTCTGCAACATCCTCGAGTGATTTTATGCTACAGCATCCTTTTTTCCAGCACCCCCAAGTAGACAAGTAGGCAGTGGTTCCTCTCGAGTAAGCACATTTCCTGCCCCACAGGGAATAATCACACTGGAAACCCATAGAAAATAAAATCCCAAAAGTAGATCATTGAGTGAATCTACACTTACATGTATCTTATATCAGAGGGGTAGACATGCATCTGAGGAAGTGGGTATTCACCCACGAAAGCTCATGCTCCAAAATGTCTGTTAGTCTATAAGGACAGGATTCTTTGCTGCTTTTATGTATCTTATAGCATCCCCTCTTGTGTTCTGGGTGCATAGGCAGAGTCCTAAGAATCACTGAGTTAACCCTCTTGCTGCTAGACAGACAAATGCTCCAGTGCTGCTGTTTCCACTGAGCTTTCTGTGAAATTTAGGAGTAGTGGGCTTCTGTGAAGCAGAAATTAATGCAATTAACCACTTACTCTGTAACAGACAAGAGTAGGTCTGAACATGCAAACTCCAGAAAAAATACACAGAGAAAGGGGAAACCATTCCACGGCTTGGGGGTTACTGAGCTCATGTTGAAAAAGGAAATACTTTCCTAGGTGGGTGAGCAACTTGCATTTTGCAAGGCTGGAATAGACCATTAAAATACTGTGTCCCACCTTAAACCATAGATTTACATTCAGTCCTGGTGCCTCTTTGTATCTCCTTCCTGGTGAGGAACAGCAGGGCTCATCATTCACCTAGGTGAGCTAAAGCCTTTTTTGTACTGCCACATTCCTGTTATTGGTCTATCTATAATCTTCCTAATAGCATTACGGCTACATGTTATGGAAGTGCAAGTGCCTTAGTCCAAGAGAAAACTGGGTGACCTGCCTGCGTTGTGTTCATTCCTGTTTGTTGTTGTTATTATCGATATTGCAGTGACATATGGACATACAGATCAAGATCTGTGCTGCGATTGTGTTGGTCACTGTACAAACATGAAAGACAAGATGGTTCCCTGTCCCAAAGCTTTTATGGACATTTGAGTCCAAATGAGTCAAGTAGCAGTAGTGCCTACAGAGATGAGGTTCACATTATGGACAAGGCATAGGAATATGTGAAGTGTGCTGCCCTGCATATACCCTCATGTGTTAAGGTCACCATAGTACTGAGTGGTAGAATAAAATACACACTATCAATATTCTGTTTATACCACCCCAAGGGGAAGCTGAGGATGTCCTAAGTTTCAACAGGGCCAGCAGTTTCCACTATGGGCCATAGCACTGCCTGAATCTCTGTGTGCTCTGGCCCCATATCTGACAAGCCTGTAGCTGCACCCCACCTCCTAGGGCTTGTGGGGGATTCCCAGAAGAAAGCTTTACAGTGTCATCAACCAGGACTGAGCTACAGGGCTTTTTGTGCCCATGTACACCACTCCAGCACTTTTACCTAGCATAAAGGAGCTTGTGATGTAGAGTGCTGGGGTGGGGGGAAGTGGTGTTGAGGATCTTACCTTTGCTTCTTCATTATCACAGAGAGAATTCAGTGACTTCCTTGTCTGATATTGGGATGTTGTGCTCTTGTGCCACACAGTGAAGACTGTACTTGTAATCCACAGAGAATCATAGGAATGTAGGGCTGTAAGTGTTAGGTTGGAGCCTTATAGTTAAGTATATGTAACAGAAACAATATGGGCAAAGTCTGTAGAAGGAAGACCAGTAGATTTATTGCTTAGAAGCTTTTGTTTAAAAGTTATTCGCAGTATTTCAAATATATGTTTTGTGTGCATTACATATTTGTTTTACTAAGAAACTGTATTTTAGTCTCTCTTTGAAGTTGACTGGGAAGTACTAACACTTACACGTCATATCAGCATTTTATGTACATAGCCTGGAGGGTAATTGTGTGTCATACTTTCTGAAAAAATCTGAAAAGGGAAAATATTGTGCTTCAGCAAAAACTTAAGCTGAGGTGCAGGAGAAAGGAGAGGGTACGAGCGTTGTACACAACACTCTGCCCTGTTATACATGCTGATTTGGAGATCATTCTGAGACTTCATTCCGCTGTTATTTTCAAATTTGAAAAATCAGGTTGTGTATCCAAAAGTGTCCACTCCCTACAGTTACTAGATGCTGTGCTGGTTTGGGTTGTAGGAGTTCCTGGCAAGACATAGACAGACGACTGTAAGGATTTGATAGCTGAGGGAGGGTCATAGGTCTGCCACTAGAGGCGGGTGCCTGCGAGTTTATCTTTATAGCATCCATTCAAATCAAATTTGTGCTCCATCCATATCACAGAAAATTTGGAAATACCAGGGAGCTGCACAGAAAATCTGCCAAACCTGTGCAGTGGCCTCCTCTGATACTATCTCAAAGTTGAGTAGAGAGAGATGAGTCTACCCTTCCCCCTTTCCCTTTCAGACGTTAGAAGGGAAGCAACAGCCCTGATTCACTTTCAGATGGGCCCTGGTAGCTACAAATCCAATCTCACATAGTCTGTAGGAACAGTGCATTCTGGGGCACAGGTGCTCAAGGCCTAGCTCTTCCAAAGACAAAAGAAAATGTTATTCATCCTACTAACAACTCATATTGGGAGAAAATATCCTTTTCTCAATAGATTCAGGCTCATGCACACACCCATTTTTTTTGGTCACCAACGTGCTAGGTGCAAAACTGGTAGCCTTCATCTTTTCAGACACGTTTCACAATGGGAATGGGGCCATGATCGAGAAGTCCATTCTGAGAATCAGTGAATGCTTAATGAGTTTCAGATTTTGAAATAGCATGAACAATTTTAGCTTTTGGCATCTGCAGATATATTTGCTTTAAAAACTCAAATACTGTCATCATTTTCTGCATGTTGCACTTTCTGGAGAGTGACATCCCACAGGGAGATCATCTCAGCATGTACTTAAGGACATCAACCACTAGATGTCCTCATACCTCTTCAAAAACTCTGCAGTTTTTCTGTGTATTAATCATAGAATCATAGACTTTAAGGTCAGAAGGGACCATTATGACCATCTAGTCTGACCTCCTGCACAACGCAGGCCACAGAATCTCACCCACCCACTCCTTTATCAAACTCTAACCTATGTCTGAGCTCAAATTGTGGTTTAAAGACTTGAAGGTGCAGAGAATTCTCCAGGAAGTGACCCATGACCCATGCTGCAGAGGAGGACAAAAAAAACCCAGGGCCTCTGCCAACCTGCCCTAGGAAAATTCCTTCCTGACCCCAAATATGACGATCAGCTAAACGCTGAGCATGTGGGCAAGATTCACCAGTCAGACACCCAGGAAAGAATTCTCTGCAGTAACTCAGATCCCACCCCATCTAACATCACATCACAGGCCATTGGGCATATATGTTCCACACTTCACAATAAAAACTAGAACTGACCAAACAGTGGAAAAAAATTCCACAAATATTCATTTGAATTTAAACAATTATCTCTTCCCATGAACATTTCATTTTCATTTTCAAGCATTCAAGCTGTAGTAGTGCAAATACTCACCGCAAACCGAAAGTTATGACAAGTATCCTTCAGTATTTGCTAAAAGCAATTACATAAAATCACAAATCACAAATAAATACATTAGGTTATGTCTACACTAGAGAGCTTACAATGGCATGGCTGTACCGATGCAGATGCGCTGCTGTAAGATCTCTCGTGTAGCTGCTCTCCCGTTGACATGATTAAATCACCTCCCACCAACATAGTGCTGTACACACTGGTGTACTGCTTATGCCGGCAAAACTTATGTCACTTAGGCGGGAGGTTTTTCACACCTCTGAGTGACATAAGTTTTGCCAACATAAGTGCTAGTGTAGACATGGTCTCATTCTTACCTATCTTCCAGGCCAGCTCTAACTTTTTTGCCGCCCCAAGCAAAAAAAAAAGAGTGCTGCCCTGCCATAACACTCCCCCCGTGAGCGCCACGCCGCCGAACCCCTCGCAGTGCTGCGCTGCCGAAACCCTTGCCCCAAGTGCCACATCACCTGAAGCCCTGCCCCCGAGCGCTGCGCTGCCTGAAGTCCCACCCCTCGAGCCCCGCCCGAAGCCCCACCCCCGAGCACCGTGCTGCCCGAAGCACCCACCCCCCCGAGCGCCACGCTGCTGAAGCCCTCGCCCCCCGAGCGCTGCACCGCCTGAAGCTCCGCCGCCAAGTGCCACACCACAAAAGCCTCCACCCCGAGCGCCGCGCCACCCAACCCCCGCCCCCCGAGCGCTGCGCTGCCTGAAGCCCCGCCCCTCCGAGTGCCACGCCACCCAAACCCCTGCCCCCCCAAGTGCCGCGCCACACAAGCCTCCCCCAGCGCCGCACTGCCCAAAGTCCCCACCCCCCCCAAGCACCATGCCGCCGAAACGCCCCCACTCTGAGCGCCGCCTGGCGGAAACAAAAACAAACAAAAACCCCCTCCAGCACTGCCCTGCCGAACCAAAAAAAAACAACAAAAACCCGAGCATCGTCCCACCCCAAGACGCCCCCTGAAGCACGTGCTTGGTCAGCTGGTGCCTGGAGCCAGCCCTGCTATCTTCAGATACAAACAATACTTACCACACAATATTCCAAACTATGCCGTGTCTCTCTCACCTAGCCCTTCTTAAAGCCAAAACTAGACTAACTAACAAACAGTGAATACTGAATATTCAGAATGGATTGTTCACAAGCTATTTGTGTAAGAAAAACAGTTTGTGAATGATTTTGGATGTATAGTTTCAGGGCCTCCCTGCCCTGTACCGTGTGCAATCATTTAAATCTGTGCCAATTGCTACAACTGTGTTTTGGGAGCATTTCACAGCCACTTTGCACAGGTTTATTTGACTACAGAAGGGACTACACAAGGTGATGAAGAACAGTCAACATGGATTCACCAGTCATGCCTGATCAACCTGATTGCCTTCTAGGGTGGACATGATATATCTTGACTTTAACAAAGTTTTTGATACGGTCTCCCACAGTATTCTTGCCAGCAAGTTAAAGAAGTATGGATAGGATGAATGGACTATACGGTGGACAGAAAGCTGGCTAGATCATTAGGCTCACAGGTAGTGAGCAACGGTTTGATGTCTAGTTGGCAGTCGGTATCAAGCAAAGTGCCCCAGGGGTTGGTCCTGGCGCTGGTTTTGTTCAAGATCTTCATTAATGATCTGAACAATGGGATACATTGCACCCTCAGCAAGTTCGCAGATGACACTAAGCTGTGGGGAGAGACAGATACACTGGAGGGTAGGGATAGGGTCCAAAAGAAATCTGATGTTCAGCAAGGACAAGTGCAGAGTCCTGCGCTTAGGATGGAAGAATTCCAGGCACTGCGACAGGCTGGGGACCGACTGGCAGTTCTGCAGATAAGGACCTGGGGATTACAATGGACGAGAAGCTGGAGATGAGTCAGCAGTGTGTCCTTGTTGCCAAGAAGGCTAACGGCATATTGGGCTGCATTAGTAGCAGCACTGCTAGCAGATTGAGGGAAGTGATTACTCCCTTCTATTCGGCACTCGTGAGGACATATCTGGAGTACTGCGTCCAGTTTTGGGCCCCCAACTAGAGAAGGATGTGGACAAATTGGAGAGAGTCCAGTGGAAGACAACAAAAATGATTAAGGGACTGGGGCACATGACTTATGAGGAGAGGCTGAGGGAACTGGGCTTATTTAGTCTGCCGAAAAGTGAGGGGGGATTTGATAGCAGCCTTCAACTACCTAAAGGGGATCTTCCAAAGAGGATGGATCTAGACTGTTCTCAGTGGTGGCAGATGACAGAACAAGGAGCCAATGTTCTCAAGTTGCAGTGGGGGAGGTCTAGGTTGGATATTAGAAAAAACTAGGAGAGTGGTGAAGCACTGGAATGCTTTACCTAGGGAGGTGATGGAATCTCCATCCTTAGTCCTGTTCAACATATTCATAAATGATCTGGGAAAAGGAGCAAACAGTGAGGTGGCAAAATTTGCAGATGACACAAAATCGCTCAAGATAGGTAAGTCCTAGGCAGACTGCGAAGAGCTACAAAATGATCTCTCAAAACCGGGTGACTGGACAACAAACTGGCAGATTAAATCAGTGTTAATAAATGCAAAGTAATGCACATTTGAAAACTTAATCCCAACTATACATATAAAATGATGAGGTCTACATTGGCTGTGACCACTCAAGAAAGATCTTGGAGTCATTGTGGATAGTTTTCTGAAAACATCCACTCAGTGTGCAGCGGCAATGAAAAAAGCGAACAGAATGTTGGGAATCGTTAAGAAAGGGATAGATAATAAGACAGAAAATAGGATATTGCCTCTATATAAATCCATGGTAGGCTCACATCTTGAATACTGCATGCAGATGTGGTTTTCCCATCTCAAAAAAGATATATTGGAAAAGGTTCAGAAAAGGGCAACAAAAATGATTAGGGGTATGGAATGGCTTCTGAATGAGGAGAGATTAATAAGACTGGGACTTTTCAGTTTGGAAAAGAGACAACTAAGGGGGGATATGATTGAGATCTATAAAATCATGACAGGTGTGGAGAAAGTAAATAAGGATGTGCTATTTACTTCTCATAACACAAGAACTGGGGGTGTCATAAACAGATAGTTAAGGGTTAAAGTCTCTTTTACCTGTAAAGGGTTAAGAAGCTCAGTGAACCTGGCTGACACCTGACCAGAGGACCAATAGGGAGACAAGATATTTTCAAATCTTGGTGGAGGGAAGTCTTTGTTGTTTTTTTGTTTGGTTCGTTGTTTGCTCTTGGGGCTAAGAGGAACCAGACGTACACCAAGACTTTCCCTATCTTTCTGAATCAGTCTTTCATGTTTCAAGATTGTAAGTAATAGCCAGGCAAGGCGGATTAGTCTTATGTTTGTTTTCTTAACTTGTAAATGTGTCTTTTTGCTGGAAGGATTTTTACCTCTGTTTGCTGTAACTTTGAATCTAAGGCTAGGGGGGGAGTCCCTCTGGTCTATATGAATCTGAGTACCCTGTAAAGCATTTTCTATCCTGATTTTACAGAGATAATTTTTACCTTTTCTTTCTTCAATTAAAAGCTTTCTTTTTAAGAACCTGATTGATTTTTCCTTGTTTTAAAACCCAAAGAATTGAGTCTGAACTCACCAGGGATTGGTGGGGAGAAAGGAGGGGGATGGTTAATTCCTCCTTGTTTTTAGATCCAAGGAGTTTGGATTGGTGAGAAGCCTCTCAAGGCAACCCAGGGAGGGGAAAGTCTGGGGGGGAAGAGGAGGGGGATGGTTAATTTCTCCTTGTTTTAAGACCCAAGGGGTTTGGATTTTTGTTCCCCAGGGAAGGTTTTGGGGGAACAGAAAGTGTGCCAGACACTATATTCTGGCTGGTGGCAGCGTTACCAGATCTAAGCTAGGAATTAAGCTTAGAAGGGTCCATGCAGGTCCCCCACATTTGTACTCTACAGTTCAAAGTGGGGGAAAATGGCTTCCGTATGAGGAGAGATTAATAAGACTGGGACTTTTCAGCTTGGAAAAGAGACAGCTAAGGGGGGGGGAATATGATTTTGATCCATAAAATCATGACGGGTGTGGAGAAAGTAAATAAGGACATGTTATTTACTTCTTCTCATAACACAAGAACTGGGGGTCACCAAATGAAGTTAATAGGCAGCAAGTTTAAAATAAACAAATGTGAATTATTTTGCACACAACACATAATCAGTCTGTGGATGTTTGCCAGAGGATGTTGTGAAGCCCAAGACTCTAACAGTGTTAAAAAAAGAACTAGGTCTGTTTCTTTGAGGATAGGTTTATCAATGGCTATTAGCCAGGATGGGCAGGAATGGTGTCCCTAGCCTGTTTGTGCTGGGAATGGGCGATGGGATGGATCACTTGATGATTCCCTGTTCTGTTCATTCCCTCTTGGGCACCTGGTATTGGCCACCGTGAGAAGACAGGATACTGGGCTAGATGTATGGGCAGCCAGTGAACCAGCCGTGCAGGAGGCTAACCCCTGTCCCTTCGCCTTGTGCCTGAGGCCCCACGCCTCACCATCCTCTTCTGCTCCCTCTCTCCTGCAAGGAGCCCAGAGCTTCCTCCCCCATCCTCAGCCCCAACCTGAGCGACCCCAGCCCCAGGCGGGCCCCTAACCCCAGCGCTGGGTGGCATGGTCCCAGCCCCAGCTACCCCAAGTTCCTGTGGCATACCAGCAAGCCCCAACCCTAGCCAGCCTGAGGTACGGGAGAGCAGGAACTAGGGGCAGAGTGTGGGTGGTGCCACACCAGACTATTTGGGGAAGCACAGCCTCCCCTAGCTTATGATACCCACCACCCATGGCTAGACGGACCTTTGGTCTGATCCAGTATGGCCGCTCTTATGTTTCATTGATCATGCAACACCTACACATTTTTCTTGCAACACCAATCAACAATACAAGGAAAATGAGGCCTCATAAAAAAAGCTATTCTGCAATTTTTTAAGAATACTGGGAATGGTCCAAGACTTTAAGTCATGAACCAGATACAAAGTACAGTGCATGGCCATGCCACAAAACCAACTATAATTCAGAGGGTTACCCAGGAGAGAAGAACTAGTGAGAGTTTTTTCTCCCTGGGTAAGGACCTAGAGGAAGGTCTGATAGTTTGGGACTAGCTGTGGTGGAGATCCTACAGTGGGGGGAACCCTGAGCTAGGGTCTGTGAAAACCAGCAAATAAGGTAGAAGCCCATGAGCAATGGAAAGTCAGGTTAAAGGGCACTTAGACTCCCAGCAGGGAAGATCCTGGGTGGTTGGCACTCTGACAAAGGGGGAGAATCAGAGTCAAGCCCAGGAGGGGCAAAGGACTTACTGTTTGGAGGCAAGCCCAGGGTGACCGAAGAACCTTTTTGTCTTAGAAAAAGCCCAGAAGGGAACTGATCTATCCGTGAGTTGGCTGGAGAGCTGAGATGCAGAAAACCCAGTAAGGCAGTCTGGAGAAGAGAACAGAGGAGATTGACCATGGTGGCAGAGGTGGCCACAGGATGGAATGAGAGAGGCCAAGTCCCCTTCAATGTCACACATGGGCACAATGGGGCACCCTCAAGGTAAGGACACACATTTACCATTTCATCTTTGAACCTCTGGTTTTCCCATTAAATAAACATTTTGTTTATTTTTATCCCCCAAGCAGGTCTCTGTTGTACAAGCTGTGTGGAGTCTCTGTGCCAAAGTGAAATGATTACTGGGGGGCTGGTTTCATGCCTTTGGGGTGACAAATCAGAGGGAAAGTTCCGAGTATCTGGCAGGTAAAAACTTGAAGAGGACAAAGTAGGGGAGACTCAGGAATAGAAGGGCTGTTGGGGTCACTTTGCAAGAAGCAACTAGGCTAGTGAAAGCCAGGGTGAAGCTGTGTGCTTGTGGGCTGGCAATTAATATAAGGGATCAGACACACAACAGCACAGCATTAAGGCACCCCAAGGTTAGAGGG
The DNA here is from genome assembly GCF_007399415.2 of Gopherus evgoodei. Classification (NCBI taxonomy): domain Eukaryota; kingdom Metazoa; phylum Chordata; order Testudines; family Testudinidae; genus Gopherus; species Gopherus evgoodei. Next base: position 212,988 of record NC_044334.1, read on the forward strand.
CAGGCAGTGACAGAACCCCTGACTGGCTGGGGATGATCCCCAAAATGTCACACTCATCGTATAGTAATCTCATCTAGACCACATTTCCCTAGTTTGAGAATATCATATGGGAATGTCAAAAACCTTACTAAAATTAAGATATATCAAGTCTATAGCTTCCCCACTATCCATGAGGCTAGTAACCTATCAAAGAAACAAAATAGGTTGGTTTGAGATAATTTGTTCTTGACAAATCCATTCTGGCCATTCTTTATATCCCCTATTATCCTCTAGGTGCTTACAAAATGATTGCTTAACAATTTGTTCCAGTATCTCTCCAGACATTGAAGTTAGGCTCACTGGTCTATAACGTCTGAGGTCCTCTTTTTCCCCAATTTCAAGGCGAGGTAACATGCTTTCCCTTCTCCACTTCTCTGGGACCCAGCCATGCCCCCTAGGCATAAGTAGACTAAACATTTGATAAGAACCAAAAGCAGTTCAAGGGGGCCCTGATTTAGTACTACCCGCAACATACTAATCTCATTTAATGTAGACTTTTTTACAAGTGTATTAGTATGTGTTGTGTTGGAATAGTTTTTAGTTTGTGAAAATAAAGCAATTATTATTTTTAGGGGATGGGTGAAAAATAAGGGGACCCTCAAAAATAGTCCTCCCATTGACTCATCTGCACAACCATTCATTCATCTCCAGGATGTGTGGCAGACGACTGCTCACAATGCCATATTAGGTTAGCAAATGTGAATATTATTAGACTGATGTTTAAAAAATGATGCAAGTGTTGTTTCAGGGATTTATCCCCCAGATGTCAATTACTATAACGGTAGGATAAGGTCCTGATTTCCTGAAATAAAACAAACACCTGTTTAGAATACTTCTGACTACAGCCAATAAATAATTTTAATGACTTTTTAAGTGGTATTTTAAACAAATATCTATAGAAATGTGTCAAGTATCAGAGGAGTAGCCGTGTTAGTCTGGATCTGTAAAAGCAGCAAAGAATCCTATGGCACCTTATAGACTAACAGACGTTTTGGAGCATGAGCTTTTGTGGGTGAATACCCACTTCGTCGGATGCATGTAGCGGAAATTTCCGCTACATGCATCCGCGAAGTGGGTATTCACCCACAAAAGCTCATGCTCCAAAACGTCTGTTAGTCTATAGAAATGTGGCTGATCAAAATAAAAGAATTAAAAGAAATGGAATGACTTACTGCCTCCTTCAATTAACTACTGAAGTGTTGGAGCAAGATTAGCCAAATGGAATTAATGGATTAAAAAAAATGTAACTTTTCTAAAAAAAAATATGCCCAGTACATTTATAATCTGTACTGTCTCAACGTTGCTGTCTTCCTGTATTCATTGTGTTTGACGTCCCCTCTTTTAATACTTACAACAGAAAATTATTTTACTGACTATGTCTGTTCATCCTTAATAAAAAGTTAGTAACTAACTTATGTCTGAACTGTTTCATTCTTGGAAGAAAAGAGGTGAATGCTAAATACCAAGCCACCTGCCAAAGCAATGGCAAGAGAGGATAAAATTGACAACACAGGGCAGGGCTTAACATCTTTAAAGTCAGAGTTTCTGGATTTCCTCTTCCCAGAACTCCGATAAAAATTTAAACTTTTTGCAAAGTGCCCATCTCTAGCAGGCACTCCTCACTCAGCAGGGGCTCCAATCTGAATAACTTGCACATTTCCTCTCTCTTCCTAAGCACTGGCAAGACGCACAGTTTGTTTAATTAGTATAGGCTGGGCTCCAGCTCTGCCTGACTAGTCACACAAGCAATGTCACAAAGACCTGGTGCAGCTAAAAGCTAACAAAGTGACTGGAATGAAGCCATCACAAAGATGCACAGTAGTTTTATACCTCCCTGAGCACACAGACCACTATCTCTGTTGTCCATAACCCTTACAGTGAGTTTTCAGCATAACAAAATCCAGTCGGGGGGAGGAGGGGAGGAAGACATTGCTGACACTGACTGAGTTTTTAAGATTTCTCATCTCTGAACCATTGTTTTGCAAGTTGCGTGTGCTAGTTTGAGGCAAAATCTCTGTTGCTATTTCCTAATACTTTGCCTTTTTTCCCCCTTTGCTTTCACTGTTGGTTTCTCAACAGAGCAGGATTCTGAGATGCAGGAGAGAGCATCCAAATGGGAGATATAATTGGGCTGTTTCAAACAGTAAAACCAGGACTCCCACGGGCTTCCAACCAGTGAAAGAGATTTCCCAAATGTGGAAAGTGGTTTGGAAGTGAGAGGAGGAATTTATGCTCACACCCTGGCATTGTTCCAGGAAAAAGCTGGCTGTTACCAACAGGAGGTGGGTCACTTCATAAGTATATACATTTACCTCCCATATAAAGAAGAGAGGTTCCTGTTCTCAACCAGGATATGCAAACTAGGAAACTTACTGGAACCAGACTGCTGGGCCCCTGGGATTTCAACACCCAGCTGTTTTCCAAAGAGAGCTGGTTCAACCTGCTGAATATTTGGACAGAAGCCAGCCTACATACACACTGACAACTCCCTGTGACTGAAAGCATTGGGTTTGGCCTCTCCAGTGTCACCTCAATGTGCTTCACATGCAGTGGGAGGCCCTTCATGTAGGAAGAGGGAGTTTTGCTAGCCCTATCTGGCACCTAACACTGTGTGATCTTTACCAGTTGCTGTAAACTAGCTCCAAATGGTACCTTTACACTATCATTTTTGCTGTTCACATTCAGATGTCATTTGTCTCCATTGCTTGTATGGAGGTGGATAGACTATGTCTAAGAAGATCTTTCTACTCTCTCCAGAGTTTGCTCTATACCACATATAATAGCACATCTGGAAACCTGATTATAACACAGCTCCATTTTCTAGTTTAGGTGGGACTTTAGCATTACTCAGGAACATGCTTAAAGCTTTGGACAGTCCAAAAGCTAGTCCAGGTGATCCCTAAATCCTGTGTATGCAGCAGTTTTGCCTGAGCCAGCTTTGCTCTGCACTGTGGTGTAATGAGAATCCTGCCAGGGAAACAACCATTTTGCATACAAATCTGTTTACATGAAAAATGTTTGGAGAACTTTCCAGTAAGCTCTAGGATCATACTGAAGCAGCACAGCAGCTGTACCACACCTGTTAATTAATTTACAGAGCTATCTTTCCGAACTTGTGGCATAGGGGTGGTGGGAGCCATGCCCCTCGATGTACTGTGGCTATAGACAGTGAATATTGTTTTTTACTCTGTGTGTGGGAGTTCAGCCTCCAGCCTAGAACACAAGGCCTCCTCTGGGAAGAGACTACCAGAGCGAGAGAATATTTGTCAATTTCTTTACAATGAAATACTAGAATTTGAGCATAGAAGGGATAGGCTTTGCCTTTATAATATGAATTCCATGGATAAAGGGGTCTATTTCAGCAGGGTGCCACAAAGTTCCATACTAGGACTGGTGGTTGTTTACTATATTCATGTTATCTGGGAAAACAGGTAAGCTATGAGGTGGCAAATTTTCCAGATGACACAAAATTACTTAGGTTAGTCAAGACTAAGAAGACTGAAGAACTTCAGAGGGACCTAACAAAGCAAGGTGAATGGGCCACACAAAGGTAAATCAAAATCAAAGGAGAAAAATGCAAGGTAATGTACATTGAAAGGAATATTTTGAACTCTTAATATACATTACTTGGTTCTACATTGCCACACAATTACAATCACAAAAGGAGACGGGCATCAATGTGGACAGCGCAAGGAAGTCTGCTGTTCAATATGCAGTAGCAGTCAAAAAAGCAAACAAACAATGTTTTAATGAATGGGACTGGAAATAGTGAAATATTACACCAGTATATAAATCAATGGACAATCCTCACCTGGAGCTCAGGCCAGTAATGTGTTGAGCACCCTGGCCCCAGTGCAGCAAAGCACTCGAGCACCTGCTTACCTGTAAATGTGTGAGGAGTCCCACTGAAGTCAGTGGTTAAAGCTAAGCATAAACTGAGTGCTTTGCTAGATTGGAACCAGAGTGCTCAGCACCTTGAAGGGTACAGTGCCTGGAATACTGTGTTTGCTTTTGGCCACTCTGTTTTGAATCAAATAGAGGGATAGCTCAGTGGTTTGAGTCCTGGCCTGCTAAACCCAGGGTTGTGAGACCAATCCTTGAGGGGGTCACTTAGGGATCTGGGGCAAAAATCAGTACTTAGTCCTGTAGTGAAGGCAGGGGGCTGGACTCAATGACCTTTCAGGGTCCCTTCCAGTTCTAGGAGATAGGTGTATCTCCATATTTATTTATTTTATTTTATTTTAGAATGAGAGAAATCTTAGCAAAGGTTCAAAGATGGAGGATGAATATTATAAGGGACCTGGAAAAAATTCTATCTGGAGCTAGTGTGATAAGACTGGGACAGTATGGTTTAGTGAAAGATGAATACGAGGAGACGTGAAAAATATATAAAATAATGACTAGTACAGAGAAGATAAATAAGATACTCCTCATAACTAGGGATCCTAGAAATCTGTTTGCCATGGAAAAATGCAAAATTTGCATTTTTACAGACTCTTTAGTTTTTACATTTTGTGGAAAAAATAAAAACATATACAGTAGAACCCTGTGCCACCAACACACACAGAGGAACATGGGAAATTGATGTTTCATGAAAAAACGCAGATTTTTATGGTTTCTTATCAGAGAATTTGGGGATTTTTATCACCAAAAACTAGGATCCCTGCTCATAACATAGGAAAAAAAGGGACATTAAAAGAAACTGAAATGCAACAAATTTAAAACTGATTATAGGAAATGATTTTTTACACAAAATATACTTCACCTTTGGAACTTACTGTCAATGAGTGACACTGAGGCCAAGAACTTAAAATGAAAATCCACAGTTCCATTAGACAGCTGTCATGGTTGAGGGCTAGCTGCATCTCTGTCCCCTTTCTGGTGCACCCTTCAGTGTCAGGCCTTGTTATAACCTTAGTCCCAGATTTGGACCTTAGCGTCCAAAATATGGGGGTTAGCATGAAAGCCTCCAAGCTTAGTTACCAGCTTGGACCTGGTACTTGCTGCCACCACCCAAAAAATTAGAGTGTTTTGGGGCACTCTGGTCCCCCTGAAAAACCTTCCCTGGGGACCCCAAGACCCAAATCCCTTGAGTCTCACAACAAAGGGAAATAATCCTGTTTCCCTTCCCCCCTCCAGGTGCTCCTGGAGAGATACACAGACACAAGCTCTGTGAAACTACACAGAGTGATTCCCCCTCTCCGTTCCCCAGTCCTGGGAACAAAAAGGACTTTCCTATTCCCCAGAGGGAATGCAAAATCAGGCTAGCCAATTCAACACACACAGACCTCCCCTGATTTCTTCCTCCCACCAATTCCCTGGTGAGTACAGACTCAATTTCCCTGAAGTAAAGAAAAACTCCAACAGGTCTTAAAAGAAAGCTTTATATAAAAAAGAAAGAAAAAATACATACAAATGTTCTCTCTGTATTAAGATGATACAACACAGGGTCAATTGCTTAAAAGAATATTGAATAAACAGCCTTATTCAACAAGAATACAAATCAAAGCACTCCAGCACTTATATTCATGCAAATACCAAAGAAAAGAAACCATAGAACTTACTATCTGATCTCTTTGTCCTTACACTTAGAAACAGAAGACTAGAAAATAGAACTACTTCTCCAAAGCTCAGAGGAAGCAGGCAGGCAGACAAAAGACTCAGACACACAATTCCCTCCACCCAAAGTTGAAAAAATCCGGTTTCCTGATTGGTTCTCTGGTCAGGTGTTTCAGGTGAAAGAGACATTAACCCTTAGCTATCTGTTTATGACACGCCCCCCAAATTGCAGACAGTGGGGAAGCTCACTGGCGGCAATTTCCTTCTAGAACTTGAAAATAACCAGGTTAATACAACACATGCACCTTTACATATACTACTAAGTATATAACTAACAGACTTTTACATTTTAAGAACACTTTTTAACTACTGGATTCTGGGAAACTCTCACGGGAGAGTGCATCAGCAACTTTGTTAGAAGCTCCTGTGATGTGCTGAATTTCAAAATCAAAATCCTGGAGAGCTAAACTCCAACGAAGAAGTTTCTTCTTGTTCCCCTTGGCAGTATGAAGCCACTTTAGTGCAGCATGGTCAGTTTGTAGTTGGAACCGCCGTCCCCAAACATATGGGCGTAGCTTTTCCAGGGCGTACACAATGGCATAGCATTCCTTTTCACTGACTGACCAGTGACTTTCCCTCTCAGACAGTTTCTTGCTGAGGAACACGACAGGATGGAAGTTGTGATCTGTTGCTTCCTGCATGAGCACTGCTCCTATACCACGCTCAGATGCATCCGTGGTTACTAGGAATGGCTTGTCAAAGTCCGGGGCCCTGAGCACAGGGTCAGACATGAGCGTTGCCTTAAGCTGGGTAAAGGCTTTTTGACACTCATCAGTCCACTTAACGGCATTTGGCTGGGTCTTTTTGGTCAGGTCGGTCAATGGGGCAGCGATTTGGCTGTAGTGTGGTACAAATCGCCTGTAGTATCCGGCCAAGCCTAAGAAGGATTGGACCTGTTTCTTTGACCTTGGGACAGGCCACTTTTGGATAGCATCCACCTTGGCCTGTAGGGGGTTTATGGTTCCTCGACCCACCTGGTGCCCCAGGTAAGTCACTCTGTTTTGGCCTATTTGACACTTTTTGGCCTTAACAGTTAGTCCTGCCTGCCTGATGCGCTCAAAGACCTTTTCCAGGTGGAGTAGGTGTTCGGGCCAGGAGTCTGAAAAAATGGCCACATCATCGAGGTAGGCAACTGCAAATTCTCCCAGTCCAGCTAGTAGACCATCTACCAGCCTCTGGAAGGTGGCGGGTGCATTTCGAAGGCCGAAAGGAAGGACATTGAATTCATACACCCCCGCATGGGTGACGAATGCTGACCTCTCCTTGGCAGGTTCATCTAGCGGTACTTGCCAGTACCCCTTGGTTAAGTCTATTGTAGAGATGAACTGGGCACGTCCCAGCTTCTCCAATAGCTCATCGGTACGTGGCATTGGATAGTTGTCCGGACGAGTTACAGCATTTAGCTTACGGTAGTCCACGCAAAAGCGTATTTCCCCATCTGGTTTGGGTACCAGAACCACTGGAGATGCCCATGCACTGGTAGATGGGCGGATTATACCCATCTGTAGCATGTTCTGGATCTCCCGTTCTATAGCAGCTTGGGCATGAGGAGACACTCGGTAGGGTGGGGTTCTGATTGGGTGAGCATTACCTGTATCAATGGAGTGGTATGCCCGTTCAGTCCGTCCTGGGGTGGCTGAGAACAATGGGGCGAAGCTAGTGCACAGCCCCTTGATTTGTTGCCGTTGCAGACGTTCCAGGGTGGTTGAGAGGTTCACCTCTTCCACGCCACCGTCTTTTTTTCCGTCGTAGTAGACACCGTCAGGCCACTCAGCATCATCTCCCTGGACTGTAAACTGACAAACCTGTAAGTCTCTGGAATGGAAAGGCTTGAGAGAATTAACATGGTACACTTTAGGCTTTAGTGAGGAATTGGGAAATGCTATGAGGTAGTTTACAGCTCCCAGGCGCTCTTGGACCGTGAATGGCCCTTCCCATGATGCTTCCATCTTATGGGCCTGTTGCGCCTTCAAGACCATAACCTGGTCTCCTACCTTGAAGGAACATTCTCTGGCATGTCTGTCATACCAGGCCTTTTGCTCTTTCTGAGCATCCTTTAGGTTCTCTCTAGCAAGGGCTAAAGAGTGTCGGAGGGTGCTTTGTAGGTTGCTTACAAAGTCCAGAATGTTAGTTCCTGGAGAAGGCGTAAACCCCTCCCATTGCTGCTTCACCAACTGTAATGGCCCCTTAACCTCGTGACCATACACAAGTTCAAATGGTGAAAACCCTAAACTGGGATGTGGTACAGCCCTGTAGGCAAACAGCAACTGCTGCAACACTAGGTCCCAATTATTGGAGAATTCGTTGATGAATTTTCGTATCATGGCCCCCAAAGTTCAATTGAACCTTTCCACCAGGCCATTGGTTTGATGGTGGTACGGGGTGGCAACCAAGTGATTCACCTCATGAGTTTCCCACAGTTTTTCCATGGTCCCTGCCAGGAAATTAGACCCTGAATCTGTAAGGATGTCAGAGGGCCAACCTACCCTGGCAAAGATGTCTGTTAGGGCCAGGCACACAGTGGTAGCCCTGATGTTGCCTAGAGCTACTGCTTCTGGCCATCGGGTAGCAAAGTCCACTAAAGTCAGTACATACTGCTTTCCTCTGGGCGTCTTTTTTGGGAAAGGGCCCAGAATATCCACAGCTACTCGCTGAAATGGGACCTCAATTATGGGGAGTGGCTGGAGAGGGGCCTTGACCTGGTCTTGAGGCTTACCCACTCTGGCATACCTCACAAGACCGGACATACTTGGCAACATCCTTGCCCATCCCCTCCCAGTGGAAGGACTTTCCCAACCGGTCCTTGGTTCTGTTCACCCCAGCATGCCCACTGGGATGATCATGGGCTAAGCTTAAGAGCTTCCCCCGGTACTTAGTGGGAACCACCAACTGTTTTTGCGGCTGCCATTCTTCCCGGTGTCCACCAGAAAGAATTTCCTTGTATAAAAGTCCTTGGTCTATAACAAACCGGGATCGATTAGAAGAGCTGAGAGGCGGTTGGGTGCTCCGTGCCGCCGCTCACGCTTTCTGAAGGCTGTCATCTGCTTCCTGCTCAGTCTGGAACTGTTCCCTTGAGGCTGGGGTCACCAGTTCTTCCTCAGGCTGTGGACTTGGGCTTGGTCCCTCTGGAAGCGATGTAGGTGATGGGGTTGTTTCCGTTGCTGGTGAACCGCTCTCCGCTGGTGCACCTGAGGGTATTTCAGGCTCTGGCTGAGCCTTTTGGGTATGGCTGTCTTTTGCTTCTGCCAGTTCTGGCTTGCTGGCGCCCTCTGGCGTTGAGTTTGAAGATGTGGTTGCACTTGCTGGTGCTGGTTGCTGTTCCAGTTCCCGGCCTGGGACTGGAGATGCTGTGGCTGCTTCAGTGGTAGGCATGGAATCCGGGTCCACTACCTCTGTCTGGGTCTCTGGTAACACAGACGGGGCCTCTGTGGACGGCTCAGGAACAGGAATGGGTCTGGAAGCTTGCCTGGTTTGGCTACGTGTAACCATTCCCACTCTCTTGGCCCGCCTCACCTGGTTGGCCAAGTCTTCCCCCAGTAACATGGGGATAGGATAATTGTCATAGACTGCAAAAGTCCACATTCCTGACCAGCCTTTGTACTGGACAGGCAGTTGAGCTGTAGGCAAGTCTACAGCTTGTGACATGAAGGGGTAAATTGTAACTTTGGCCTTTGGGTTGATGAATTTGGGGTCAACGAAGGATTGGTGGATAGCTGACACTTGTGCCCCCGTGTCTCTCCACGCAGTAACCTTCTTTCCGCCCACTCTCAAATTTTCCCTTCGCTCCAAGGGTATTTGAGAGGCATCTGGGCCTGGGGATCTTTGGTGTGATGGAGGTGTAATGAATTGCACTCGCATGGTGTTCTTGGGACAGTTGGCCTTGATATGTCCCAGTTCATTACACTTAAAGCATCTTCCATCTGATGGGTCACTGGGCCGAGGTGAGTTACTGGAGACTGATGAGGTTGAAGGGTAGGATATCTGTGGCTTTACTTGGGTGGTATGTGGGGTCTTTGGCTGTCCTCGGTTGTAGGGTTTATGGTCTGTGTGCCCCCTGTGGTAATCGTTCCCCTTGACAGTAGCTTTCTTGCTTTCTGCCAGTTCCATCCATTTGGCTCCAATCTCCCCCGCCTCAGCGATATTTTTGGGATTTCTATCTTGTATGTACCGTGTGATGTCTTCAGGAACACCATCCAAGAACTGCTCCATTTGTATGAGGAGGTTCAGTTCTTCCAAGGTTTGAATGTTGTTTCCTGTTAACCAGGCCTCATAGTTTTTTGCAATGTAGTAGGCGTGTTTGGGAAATGACACCTCTGGTTTCCACTTTTGGGTTCTGAAGCGCCGACGGGCATGATCTGGGGTTATCCCCATCCTGTATCTGGCCTTGGTTTGAAAAAGTTTATAGTCATTCATTTGCGGCTTAGGCATTTCAGCTGCCACCTCTGCTAAAGGTCCACTGAGCTGTGGCCTTAATTCTACCATGTACTGGTCTTCGGGGATGCTGTACCCAAGACAGGCTCTTTCAAAATTTTCCAAGAAGGCCTCGGTGTCATCACCTGCCTTGTAGGTGGGAAATTTCCTGTGCTGTGGAGCAATACTTGGCGCCGGGTTGTTAGGGTTGGCTGGCACATGCAGCCCAGCTTTTGCCATCTCCAGTTCATGTTTTCTCTGTTTTTCCTTCTCTTCATTCTCCTTTTGTTGTTTTTCCATTTCTTTTTGTTGTTTTTCCATTTCTTTTTGGTGCTTTTCCATTTCTCGGCGGTGGGCCACCTCTTCTTCTTCTAGTTTTCTTTTGTGTGCTGCCTCTTGGGCTGCCTGTTCTCTTTGGAAGGCTGCCAGTTTGATGCTTTCTTCCTTTTCTTTCATCTCCATCTGTCGCCTGTGTTCAGCTTCTTTGATTTGTTCTTCGGCGTCAATCTTTGCCTTAGAAGTCATGGTTCCTGTTTTCTTGTGTTGGGGTGCCCTCCGGTGTTTCTCTTTTGAACTGCAGGCTCTGTTGCCTCCTGAAGTCTGCCTAGCAACAGTGCTTTTTTCCCCTTTCTCTCTCTAGCTAATATTCAATGAAGGGAAACCAGAAAAACCACTTTATTTGCATGCATATAAGTGCTGGTACTTGCCTCCTAATGGGAGGGCTATTGCATGACAAAAGACCCTCAACAGTCTTCTCGCTTAACATGCAAACCACAAACTGCTAGAGAGAGCAGAAAAAAAAATTCTCTCTGGTTCCCTTTTAAAACCAAACTGTTTCTCTCTGCTAAAAAGCCCTTAGCAGAGAAAAGAAAAATATAATATTCCTACTGGCTTCTGGATTCTGTCTATCTCCCAACAGCTGCTACACCATATCATAACCTTAGTCCCAGATTTGGACCTTAGCGTCCAAAATATGGGGGTTAGCATGAAAGCCTCCAAGCTTAGTTACCAGCTTGGACCTGGTACTTGCTGCCACCACCCAAAAAATTAGAGTGTTTTGGGGCACTCTGGTCCCCCTGAAAAACCTTCCCTGGGGACCCCAAGACCCAAATCCCTTGAGTCTCACAACAAAGGGAAATAATCCTGTTTCCCTTCCCCCCTCCAGGTGCTCCTGGAGAGATACACAGACACAAGCTCTGTGAAACTACACAGAGTGATTCCCCCTCTCCGTTCCCCAGTCCTGGGAACAAAAAGGACTTTCCTATTCCCCAGAGGGAATGCAAAATCAGGCTAGCCAATTCAACACACACAGACCTCCCCTGATTTCTTCCTCCCACCAATTCCCTGGTGAGTACAGACTCAATTTCCCTGAAGTAAAGAAAAACTCCAACAGGTCTTAAAAGAAAGCTTTATATAAAAAAGAAAGAAAAAATACATACAAATGTTCTCTCTGTATTAAGATGATACAACACAGGGTCAATTGCTTAAAAGAATATTGAATAAACAGCCTTATTCAACAAGAATACAAATCAAAGCACTCCAGCACTTATATTCATGCAAATACCAAAGAAAAGAAACCATAGAACTTACTATCTGATCTCTTTGTCCTTACACTTAGAAACAGAAGACTAGAAAATAGAACTACTTCTCCAAAGCTCAGAGGAAGCAGGCAGGCAGACAAAAGACTCAGACACACAATTCCCTCCACCCAAAGTTGAAAAAATCCGGTTTCCTGATTGGTTCTCTGGTCAGGTGTTTCAGGTGAAAGAGACATTAACCCTTAGCTATCTGTTTATGACAGGCCTCAAGGCTTTACCTCTACTGGGGAGGAATTAAAAAATTCTCCTTCTCTTAGGGCCATTGGCTCAAGTATTTTGCATATCAACTCTGCTGACCCAGCAGGTCTGACTGGGTTTGGCATATGCAGTTCTTTCCTTCAGGAGCGTGTGACCAGTGGTGTCTATGGTGACGAGATGCATGTTTTTCTTACCTAAAGATTTGTAATAATTATTTGTATTACAGTAGCGTGTAGAATCCCTAGTCCTGGATCACGACTCCATCGTCCTAGACGTGGTACCAACACCACCCAGAAAGACAGCGTCTGTCCAAAGGGCTTACTGTCTAAGACAACAGACAATAGGTGGATATAGACAGATAAGGGAGTACAAACAAACAATGAGACAATATTGGTCAGCATGATTGGCAATGGCCTCAGCATACCAGCAACTTAACCATAATCAAGTTTTTTGTAGACATCATGGAAAAGGGAAGTTTTGAGGAAGATTTTGAAAGAGGATAATCAGTTAACATCCTGTGACTGTGACTAGGGAAGTCTAACTTCTTCAGACATCCCCTACTCCCCAGGAGCATCCTGGGTCAGTCTGGTCCCCCTAAAAAACTCCCTCCAAGACTACCCCCCCCTTTTGTAAGAGAATTTCCTTTTACATGGCTAGTGTCCTTTTGATCTTCTGGTTCTCAGGTCTTTTCTAGTCCTGGCATTCTCTCGCAAGTGTTTGCTGAAAAATGGGTTATCTTGAGCTATTCTTCTCCCGTTCCTGCTTGTTTTCTTTACAGTCCCTGTCATAAACAGATAAGTAAGAGTTAATAGAACAAAAGTGCTTCATATTTCTTTGCCTGGAAAGGGTTAACAAGAACAGTGAGCCTGGCTGTCACCTGACCAGAGGACCAATCAGAGGACAGGATACTTTCAAATCTTGAGGGAGGGAAGTTTTTGTGTGCTGTTAGTTTTTTGGTTGTTGTTCACTCTGGGGGCTCAGAGGGACCAGATGTGCAACCAGGTTTCTCTCCAATCTCCCTGATACAGGTTCTTATAGATTCTAAATAGTGAGTACTAGGTAGATAAAGCGAGTTAGGCTTATGGTTGTTTTCTTTATTTGCAAATGTGTATTTGGCTGGAAGGAGTTAAAATTGGTATTTTGCTGAAAAGATTTTAATTTGTACTTGTATACTTAGGCTGGGAGGGTATTCCCAGTGTCCATAGCTGAAAGACCCTGTACCTATTCCATTTTAAATTTACAAAGATAATTTTTACTATTTTTCTCTCTTTAATTAAAAGCTTTTCTTGTTTAAGAACCTGATTGTTTTTTTCATGCTGGTGAGACCCCAGGGGACTGGGTCTGAATCCACCGGGGAATTGGTGGGGAGAAAGGAGGGAAGGGGGAAGGAGAGGTTAATTTTCTCTCTGTGCCAGGATTACTTTCTCTCTCAGGGAGAGTCTGGGAGGGGGAGAGAGAAGGATGGGGGGGAAGGTGAATTTTCCTCTCTGTTTTAAGATTCAAGGAGTTTGAATCACAGTGATCTTCCAGGTTAACCCAGGGAGGGGAAGCCTAGGAGAGGCAACGGTGAGGGAAAGGGTTTACTTTCCTTGTGTTAAGATCCAGAGGGTCTGGGTCTTGGGGGTCCCCGGGCAAGGTTTTGGGAGGACCAGAGTGTACCAGGCACTGGAATTCCTGGTTGGTGGCAAGGCTACAAGTACTAAGCTGGTAATTGATCTTAGAGGAATTCATGCTGGTACCCCATCTTTTGGACGCTAAGGTTCAGAGTGGGGAATTATACCATGACAGTCCCCCATTAAACTAAACCAATACATTCATTCAGTAACATCCCAATAAGCGGGTCAACATACAGTATTCATACATTATTACAGGTCAGCTCCACTTTCATCACAACAGAATTTTACAAAATGTAGATGGAATATGCCCTCTGATTTCAGGCATAAAATAATCTTTAACAGACGGGTAAGAATGAAACTTCTCTATGGGCAGGTTATTCCACAATTGTCCAAATGGAGGTTTCTTGACTCTTCCCCTGAGCCCTCAGGTACTGGCCATTGTCAGAGACAAGATGCTGGACAGGATGGACCACTGGTCTGATCTGGCAATGCATATGTTTCTGTTTACTCTTTCAATGTGTGTTTGAAGAAAGGTGCTTGGAGAACTGGGTGTCCTAGTTGTGGGTCTTTGTTATCCAAGATTAATTCACTGTGTCTTGAGATGAATTGACAGAGCTGCGTGAGTACCTCAAAACTAGACACACATGGAATTCTGCAAATCAAGAGTTAGATGTTTTTTGGCAGAGCAGTGAGTGAGCCTCAGGTCAAGAACACAAGGAGTGCTGTAAATCAAGAATGGCTTAAGCTTACCTAGTGTCTTCTAATACCATGCTGTTCTCTTGCCAGTGGTATCAGCCCATAACTCTGATAAGAACACAATTACAGTCAAAACAGTAATTTTATTGACCTTCCAGCTCTGATAGGGAATGTTTGGGCCATGATACTACAATTTTAAAATTATGGGAGATAATGCAATTAAAATAAAAAACAAAATAGCTAAATGTATAGGCCTGAAACCCAACCAAGTCTGGAAATATCAGAGACCTTCTTACTATCCCTCTGACCAGCTCAGACAGACCTGGGAACGCACAAGTTGTTCAGCTGGACTAAGGCCCGGGGCCACTGTCCATTCATCCTAGATACAGGTTGAGCAAACAGGCTCTTTTCTTAGACAATGCCCTTAAACTCAGCTGGATTATTAAAAGTTATGCATCCTCCACACCCTCTCTTCCACTTCTTTCTCACTGCCTTTTTTTCTCTTCTCTCTTCCCTTCCCCCTACCCCTTATAGTAAACAACCTTCACTCTCACCACCTTCCTTAAACAAACTCGTTTCCTTTTGACACGGTGCCCATCTGGAACATGGCAGATAAGGGCCATATCATTAGGAAATAATGGTTTACTCCATGGCAAAGATTCTATCACCTTGTTTAGATTAGGGAATTTTTGCTAAGATTTCCTATGTTGTTATTACTGGTTCAGCTCCACAGGTGATAGCAATGGTGGGAGAACTAGTATAGATAAGGCACTGGAAGCTGCTAACATTCTAAACATGTTGTGTAAAACCTGCTGTAAGCAGGACAGGGGAATAAATTGCATTTGTCACCTGGAACCTTGTCTGCACTAGCAACCTTGCAAGTGCTATGTATAGAGGTGCTGTACTAGTGTTTGCAATGGTGACAACATTTTGCCAAATAAAAAAACAGTGAAGAGACAGCCAGAGAGGAAAAAGACAAGGGGTGGTACAAATCTGAATTAAACCTGAACTCCTGCAATAAAACCTACCTAGAGATGCTGCCATTCAAGACTGAGCTTCTGGTGAATTTTTGTTTCTCACTCTTTCACTCTGGCCCTGCAACATCATAATATAATTACTGGAGACTGTACATGCAGTGGGAGCTACTGCAGTATTTTAAAAAAATTAGTGCATATTTCGTAGGTCAGGTTTCTCCACATCCATTCCTGGCTGGTCTCAGTGGTAAGACTACAAGCAATCAACAAGAACCGAATATATAATTTACTGTGTAAGGGGTTTATTCAGGGTTACAGAGTGTACCCATTTGGGGGAGTCTGTGCAAACGTATGAATTCTGGTTGATATTATAAAGTTATGAAATGTCTGTATGATGAAAGGCCTTTCTGTGTATCCTCTTCTGACAAGCTTTAAGCATGTATCACCCATTGTTAAAGACTACCAGCAGCTGAACAGACCTTACCTGGGGAGAACAAGAGTAACTGCATGCTAGGGGAAACCAGTTCTCTCCACCTTTTCTGGGGATTGACAGAAGTTAGCAAGAAGGACAAAGTAAAGTGAAGAAATGACAAAGGCAGAAGGTTATAAAAGTGCTCAAAGGGGGAAGACTCAGAGAAACACACAGGAAGTTTGGGCAGCCAAGAGGAAGGGAATGGATTAGCCATGCTCAGAGGAAGCATGCTTGGGGAGAAGGCTATGTGTCAGAACCTTTGCTAGGCACTGCAAAGGAAGGACTCTGATGACTCTGACCCCAACCCAAAGAATGCTTTGGAGAGGTGAAAAAAAAGATACAGGGAACTGCATATAGAGTTTATTATTGCTGGATAGATCTGTGTATTTTTTGTGATATTAAAGAATGATGATTTACAATCTGGTGCCAGTCTGTCTGTCTATGTTCAGTATTTACATCTACCACATGCCCTCTTGAAGAAGTACCTATTGGGTGTCTGGGAAGTGGGCGGGCTAAAGGATCCTCCCCCCAGCCTAAGGGGAGGAACCACAGGGCCACAGAACCCACTGAGTGCGGGGGACAACTAATAAAAGAACAGGGACAGGAGTGAGGTCAAAGGGTCAGAAGGAGGGAACCTAACGGGGACACCGAGCAGAGAACCCCGGACAGTGCCCACTGCTCCTCGAAGGCGTCAAGGGAGCCAGTGGACGCCGCCCAGAGGAACTCCGCCCGGATGCGTGATCGGACCATGGAGCGGAAGCAAGCCCCACAGTCACCGGAGTCTCCATCGGCCAACCTCCCCTCCCTGGTCGCGTGGATGGCTTTTTTCGCCAGGGCGAGGAGGAGGTTGACTAGGAGGTCCCGGGACTTCGTGGGGCCATGGATAGGGAGTGCATACAAAAGGAGGTGAGGGGAAAAGTGTAACCAGAAACGTAAGAGGATGGCTTTGAGGAGCCAGTGTAGGGGCTGCAACCTGGCGCACTCTAAGTAAACATGTGCCAGGGTCTCCCTCACGCCGCAGAAGGGGCAGGTGTCCAGGACAGGGGTAAACCGCGCCAAGTACACGCCCGTGCTCACAGCCCCATGGAGGAGCCGCCAACTGATATCCCCAGTGGGCCTTGGGACCAGGGTGGAGTAGAGGCTGGCCCACCGGGGCTCCTCACCCTCCAGAGGTGGCAGGAGGTCCCGCCACTTCGTATCAGGGTGAGACACGAGGGTGAGGAAGTGAAGGGTGTGGAGCACGAGCGTGTAGAGTCTTGAAGAAGTAAATCAGAAGGCTCACTTGTAGGTGAAGCTCTGGGAGAGGGTGTGTTTTAAGCTATAGGGAGGGAATCCAAGGGCCCAGCACTGGTTCCATGGACTGGGGTGTCGGCTATGTTGTTGAAACTCTCAGGAGCAGGTGACAGCGTGTGCTCAGAGGCCTTAAGATAGGGACAGTGCAGGGGCTCTCTTCAGAGTGTGGAGGCTTAAAATACAGGAGATTCAGCAGCTAGGTTCCCTCACAGCAGTCTGATGAGAGGTCAGGAGAGGGTACTCAACTGGAGCTGTGACCAGTGGTTTATTTTGCATCATTATTCACTAACAGGTGTCAAAGTCAATGACAAATAAATGCCAGCGTCAGAAAAACCCCATACAGCTTGGTTTGCTTTAGTTTGTATACCACTTCAAAAGTTTTGCATTTCTATTCTTGCCCTCACTAGCTACAAATATAGAATGGAAAATCTTTGAAAATAAAAGCTGCTCAGGAAGATTAAACAAGATCCTGGTCCAACACCTGAGTTAATTGCTCTGGTTTTATGCAGGCAAAAAGCCCATTGGCTCAGATTCTGAGCTGCATCCAATTTGTACGCAATGCAGCTCATCAGACCAGTGTGACAAAGATGGTTGGTTATATCACACACAACACATCTGTGGCCCCCGGATTCTGAGGCCAGACAAAAACCAGTACAGCCTGAAGGCTGCTCTAGATTACACCCAGCTGCCTGAGGTGCCAAAGAACTATTCTGGCTGCTGGCTATAACTGGAATCTAAATGTGTTCTGGCTATGCTCCATTTTTCCTGGTCATACCCTCTATGGTGACAAGGCTGAGACAATTAACTGCTGGCTATACATCCCCTTGGGATACCCTTTGCCTGGGAATTGTCCCTTCGTAGATGGGTATCCTAGTTTTCCAGCCTCATCACAAAGCAGCCAGAGCACTGGTAGGTAATAGGTCAGGATCTGGCTAGTTGACTTTTTAGGAGTTTTGACTAAGTCATGACTTCAGTATTTAACTTAATTAACAGCTGAAGTCTCCTACAAGACAGCCACTAGTATTAGTTTGGATTTTCATTTGAAAATAGCATGGTGTGATGAAACAGGAATTTTTTGTAATGTATTTTAGGAATCTTAGGCATGCCTCAGTTTCCCTCTGTATGTTGCACTGCTACCAAATGGGTGCAAAAGGGTAACACTAGTCGTAGAACAGCACAGTGTATATGTGTGTTTACCCACCCTCACTGTCTGGTTGAATTAAGAGAGTCATTTTAAAAAGTGGCTGAAACAGACCCAAATCAGCAGAGGTCCAGCAAGACAAAGATGTCCTAGTGACTGAGCAATCAACATCTAAGAGTGGGAAACCCCAGCAAGCAAGACTTGTGAACTGAGTTAGGGAACAAGGTGGCTGGAATAAAGCTGGCAGTCTTGGAGGGACTAAGGAGTCCAGACTAGGGAAACAAGGGTGGCCGAGGGCAGACAAGAGAGAGCCAGAGCTCAACACAGCTTGGCTAGCTTATTATGGCACTGGTTTGACCAGGATGGAATAACTCAAGGACTTTCAGATTCTGTACATCAGGTGACTAATAGCTACCTGTTTTGAAAAGGCTGCCTGTGTTGTTGTAAATACTCCTTGAGAGTATTGCACCCTGACAGGGCACAATACAAGCTTCCTGTGGGAGTATGTCTTGGTAGGATTCTCTGCAGATAGCCAGAGAGAGATGGGGATAGCAAATACCGAAGGCCCAGTCTCAGAGTCCTGGAGAGTTACAACAGAGCGGACCTTGTGACTCTGACCCAACAAAACTGTTAATTATATTAAGATTATTTAGTAAAGTTTCCAGCAGGATTGCCAAAGCTTCACCATCTAGAATTACAAGACTTGCTGTTAATAATGTTGCCTATCACTCTCTTGTCACTCTCTCTGTTCAGCTGGCTCCAGCAGAGCTCGCTTTTGGGACCCACAATCACAGGAGCCTTCAACTGCCCCCTCCCAGCCCTTTTAAATTCTTATAGAATCTAACACAATCTGGGGTGCACTGTGTCAGCAGGTGCTAAAATACAGGATGAAAGAAAAGGAAGAAGGGCTTGCTAGGCCCTGAAGGGTGCCCAGCTGAGCATAGGAGGGGGCCAACAGGTCCTGAAGACCCATAGTTAAAAATCCAGTTGCAAGAGCATGAAGGGCAGGACCAGAATAAAATTTCATCCCCTTCAAAAAAGAGAAATTAATTCAAAGCTGCCATTTTCCTCATGAATGGGTCAAATCAAAGGTGTGAGGTATCAGCTATTAGCACTGAAAAGGTGAACAAATACTTACAATGGATAGCTTGTTCTTCATACCATAGACAGGGAACTAGGCAGTACCCTAACACTGGAATAATGCCAAAGAACACAGCTGTAGCGTGATGTCTTTGAACTTTTTAAGCTAATCTTTTTCCTCCATTATTTTACTCTTTAGCTATTTTCAATACACAAACAAACAAACTGCAGAAATAAACACAAGAGAGGGATCCCTCATATGCTCAACCACTTGGGAGGTGAAAGGCAACTGCCCTAGAAAAGCAAAGCACACAAATGATACAGATTTTTCCTCCCCTAGTATCCTGCTATTGATTGATTCTGTTAGACTGACCTCACACTAGGTCAAGCAACCCCCATCCTTCCATGTATTTATCCCTGCTCCTGTATTTTTCACTGCATGCATCTGATGAAGTGGGCCCTAGCCCATGAAAGCTTAGGCCCAAATAAATGGTAGTCTTTAAGTTGCCACAAGGACTCCTTGTTGTTTTTGCTGATACAGACTAACATTGCTACCACTCTGAAACAGAGGCAAATGATACAAGGCCCTGGCGCCAACTGTATTTCTGTATCTATGCTTGCATTCCATATACAGCAATACCTGAAACTGCTGTTAAAAGAACAGTTTGCTACAAAATAATTCCAAATAGAAAAAAAACAAAATCCTGTAAACTGTTACTGCTTTGAAACTTGATGTATGTGAAAGTGAACGGGCTCTAAAGGCCCTTAAGTTTGTTTCTCTCCCCTGGCCCAAACCCTCTGCTTCCAGCAGCGCACAGGTGTCTCCCGCCGCCGTGCCTTGCACAGTGACAGCACTGGCCACCTGCCCGCCTCATGGCGCCTGTCACCCGCTCCTCTCCCGCCGCCCAGGCCTCCTAGTGCGGGACGGACACGGGCTGCCCCTCGTGAGGGCGCCGGGCGGGGGCGCCTGTTCCCAAGCCAGGCTCGGGCAGCCCCGCCACCTGCGGAGCCCGCGCTCTGCCACGCCCAACCCCCGAGCTGATGCAATAACGCCCCGCCCAGCGGTTCCTGTCTGTCAGCCTCCCACTCCAGGAAACCGCCCAGTCTCACCGTCCACGTGGGCACGGCCTCACCTCCCCCCTCAGTCTGACGCAATTTATTTGCACTTTGCTCCTTGTCACGGGCCAATAGCGTGTTACTCAAGGCTTGACGTCAGACAACACTGGCCAATGGGGCCAAGCCACGGTGGCAGAACGCGAGTCGGGGGCGGATGGAACGCAGCTGAGTCCGGTGTTCGGTCGGTGGAACGTTGGCAGCGCCAGGGTTCTCAGCAGCGCAGCATCTGCCATGGTGGCGCTACACGGTTCCGCGGCCCCGCGGCTGCTCCTCATCCCCAGCCAAGCAGCCGAGCCCCTGAGCGCCGCGGCCGGCCGGCCCCTCTCCATGGTGCTGCCGGCGGGGGGCCCGCGCTCCCCCAGCCCGGAGCCCCAGCAGCCCGCCCGCAAGCGGCAGCGGCTCACCCACCTGAGCCCGGAGGAGAAGGCCCTGCGCAGGTGAGCGGGGCGTCTCCCGGGGGGCCGGGGCCGGGACTGGGGCGTCTCCCGGGGGGCCGCGGCTCAGACCTGCGCTGTCTCCCCGCAGGAAGCTGAAGAACCGCGTGGCGGCGCAGAGCGCCCGGGACAGGAAGAAGGCGCGGATGAGCGAGCTGGAGCAGCAGGTGTTGGAGCTGGAGCAGGAGGTGAGGCTGGGGACTGCCCGGGCCGAGCCCTTGGGGAGGGAGAGAGCCCTGCGCCGCACGGATAGAAAGTGCACGGCGAGCGGGGGAGAGCGGAACTGGTTCCTGTGGCCCGCTCCGCTGAGCTCGGCTGTGGGCTTCTTTCAGAACCAGAATCTCCTGTTAGAAAACCACCTCCTGCGGGAGAAGACACGCGGCCTCGCAGTACAGAACCAGGAGCTGCGCTGTCGGCTGGGGCTAGATGCGCTGGAGACGGAGGAGGAGAGGGAGCCTAAGGTGAGAGCCCAGCTGTTTCCTGGGGGGGATTGGGACTGATGGGCCAGCACCAGATACTTTAGTGGAAGGTGTAAGAAATCCCCAGTAGGTAAGGAGGGATGATCTGCCTTTATACTAGGTCTCGTCAAGATGTAATAGATTGGATTACATCCTGAAGCTTAATATTCCTCCAAAATAGTCAATATTAACTGCTACTCAGGGAGGGGAGGTCTCGTCTCTCTCATCTCCACTGAGCTTTAAGTGGCTGCTGGCTGGCAGCTTGGAAGAAAACCCAGCAGCATTCAAAGAGTTAATTCATGACCCTCTCAAATCTACATCATGTGTTGTTCTCTGTGTAACCTGCTTTTTATTTTTGAAATCAAAGTAGCATAAAATGTGGCCACAAGAGCTGGTGGTGAATATCCAGTACGTGGCACAAAGGGAAAATAATGGACTGGTAAGGTCAGCCTCCTTCAGAAGGTGGTCTTGGATCCAGTGTACTGTTAACAGATGTCTCAGACTGAAGTTAAAGCTCAACCACAGTGGTGTGTATTTTGAACACGTGTCTACAACAGTCATCTCACTTCCCAATCTCTGCAGCGCTGTTCCTCATTTTTGGTACTAGCCAAGTGAGGTTGAGATCCTTGCAGTAATGGCAAGAACTCCAGCAGGTGGCTTGGGAGTCAGTAATCTGATAATTTATTTTCTCTGCTGATACAGGTGGTGATGGAGTCACAGGTGGATGAAATCAGGATGGTGACCGGGTCCGCTGAGTCCGCAGCACTCAGACTACGTGTTCCTCTGCAGCAGGTGCAGGCCCAGCAGTCACCCCTCCTGGCAATCTCCACATGGATTCTGGTGGCATTGACTCTTCAGACTCTGAGGTGAGCAAGTCATTCCCTGTTTACTAATCATGAGTTTTTGAAAGAATTACAGCCCCGTGTCTCCAATTCATCAGCTATGGTACATGGGGCAGTAGAATTTGAGGTGTAACACACCAAAAACATAGTTCAGATGTGAATGTGTTGAGGCAGCTCTTCATAGGCTGGCACATTTCAAAGGCCCAGATGCTCTCAGATACGTTTGTGCTTGTGAATCTTGGGCAAGAACTACTGACTTACAAGCTGTGTCCAGTAAGTCAAAGACAGGTAGGGGAGGTAATATCTTTTAGTGGACTAACTTCTGTTGGTAAGAGACAAGCTTTCAAGTTCTGAAGAAGAGATATGTGTAAACTTGAAAGCTTGTCTCTTACCAACAGAAGTTGGTCCATTAAAAGATATTGCCTCCCGCACCTTGTGTCTCTAATATTCTGGGACCAACATTGCATATTAGGTATTCTAAGAGACTATTCAACATGAAGTGGCTTATTAACACTCCTGTGGTAACAGGACAAAACCAGGACTGAAATTAGTGGAAGTTAAGTTAATTTTGAAGGCAGTTAGAGTATACATTAGTTATTGTTCCCATAACCATTATCATTCAGCTTTTGCAACATGAAGCATAGACTCCTAGAAATATTGGGCTAGAAGGGACTTTTAGAGATCATCTAGTCCCCTGCACTGAGGCAGGACTTAAGGATACCTAGAACATCCCTGACAGGCTTGTTTAATCTGCTCTTAGAATCCCTGTTGTTGGAGGTTTTTGTGATCTTCCTTGGAAGCCTAGTCCAGTGCTTAATTATCATTAGATTGCTAGTGTAGATAAAGCCTTAGGTTAGCTATTTTGGCAGTCAAGAGTGTGGAAAAAGCACACCCCTGACTGACACAGGTTACACTGGCAAAAGTGCTGGTGTGGACAGCACTATGTTGGCAAGAGACCCTCTCCCACTGACATAGCTATTGCAGCTCGTTGGGGGTGGTTTCATTATGCCAGCAGGAAAGCTCTTTTCCACTGGCATAGAGCAGCTACCCAGGAGACCTTGCAGCAGTGCTGGTGTAAGGTCGGTAGCGTAGACACAGTCTAATCTCCTGGACTGCAGATTAAGTTATTACTACTTGGTCTCCCTTCAATAGACATGGAGAACAACTATCTTGTCCTCTATAACAACCCTTAATGTAATTGAAACTTATGTCCCCTCTACTTAGTCTTTTCTAAAGACTAAACATGCGTCTTAACCTTTCCTCATAAGTGAGGTTTTATCACTTCTTCTGTTGCTCTCCTCTGGACATTCTCCAGTTTGTCCACATCTCGCCTAACATGTGGCACCCAGAACTGGACTCTGTATTCCAGCCAAGGTCTCACCTGTGCTTAAGAGTGCAGGACATTTGCTTCATGTCTTACATAAAACACTCCTGTTAATACATCCCAGAATATTATCCTTGTTTACAGCTGCATCACCTGTTAGCTAATTTTCAGTTTGTGTGCATGTAAAAACCCTGAAAACATAAGTCCTTCAAAGCACATGCTGTTTTTCTACTGTAGTTTTGGGCAGGTTTCAAGTAGCCTGATACTGTGAAGTCTACTGGTTACTGTTCAACTGCTGTCTTGATCCCGAAGAGTCAGAGATACAAGGACCTGTGAAAGCTAAAAGCCAAGGAACAAATCAGTTGATGCTGATAACCTTGTGGTCATGGAAACTACTGCTCAGGCTAGTACCTGATGCTGACTCTTTAGTTCCAGATTTTGCCATTGTTTGCTGGCTCTGCAGAGATTGTAGGCAAGGGAAGCTTTTGTTTGAACAGTACACACAACTGTGCAGGGTACTTGATCCTGAGTGGGCCCCATTAGGGGTACTGTAATTCAAATCAGGAATGTAGAGAACAGTCTAATGGTGCCAGTCAAGCTCCAGGAAAGGTTAATGGACTAGAAAGTTCTGGGTTAAATAAATGAGCATATTAAAGTACATGTGCCATTCCCACTTGTGCTGCCTTTCAGTACCTATCAGGTCTTCAGGTCATATTGACCTTAGCCTACTGTGGATGGGGAGGAGTTGGTTTCAAGAGGGGGGCTGGTTAGTGTACAGTAATTTGTACGTTCCTTTTAAAATGGTGGGTTTTTTATTCTGCAGTCTGATCTGCTATTGGGCATTCTGGACAGCCTGGACCCAGACATGTTCCTCCAGTATGGTAATTCAGAGTCATCGTGCTTGGAAGAGCTTGAGGAAGAAATCTGTGGAAAAGAATCAGATTCCTTACCAGCCTCCCCCACTCCCTCTGTGGGGTCCTCATCAGCCAAGTTGGAGGCCATTAATGAACTGATCCGGTTTGACCATGTGTACACCAAGCCCCTAATCTTTGAGATCCCTGCTAAAATGGGCAGCCAAGCTGATATGCTAATGAAAATAGAGGAAGCATCTCTCTCTCGCTCCGAAGACAAGAACCTCCCTGAGTCCCCAGTCTCAGTGAAAGAGGAACCTATAGACAACTTTTTGCCTGAGCTGGGTATCTCAAACCTGCTTTCATCTGATCACAGCCTTGAGAGCTCTTGCTGTCCATTGGATGCATGTAGTGATTCTGGATATGAAGGATCCCCTTCTCCCTTCAGTGATCTGCCCTCTCCACTGAGCACAGACCATTCTTGGGCAGATACTTTTGCCAATGAACTTTTTCCCCAGTTGATCAGTGTCTGATTTATTCATTAGTGTTGCATCTCTTCTGTGGAGCAACACTGTACAATCTGTGCAGGATAGCAGGAACCATCTCCCCTTTTTCTTAAGCCAGAAGTAAAGTAGATGGCTATTTCATTGCTTTTTAAAGTGTTTTTCACCAAACCAAGTATTGCTAATTTGTGCCCATCTCAGACTCAGAATAGAACTGGGTAGAATGGTACCCTTTGTACCAGTACTTTCTCTTGAAAAGGAAATGGCTAATCTCCCTTATGAGAAACTAAAAGTAATGTTACCCTCAGAAAGAAACATGTGCTCTTCTACCTAAACTGTACTTGCCCAATTTGGGCAAACCCTCCATACCTAGGAGAAATTTACTGCAGGGGGAGGAGTTTAAGTCCTTGTCACAGCAATAGCCTGCTTAGGCAGTGAGGCTATGCTTCCCTCTATGTACAGACAACTGGCTCAATATAAGATTAAAAATCTCTTGTAAATTTTACATAACTTACTATGTAAATGCTTATGAAAGTTTTCTATTGCTACTTAGTTTCAGTGAATTGCTTTCTCCATTTAATATTTAAAACTACCTGTGCAATTAAAAAAGTGCAATGCAAGTACTTGCTATACTTCCATTTTAAAGATAACAGCTGGGGGGGGGGGGTCTCTGCTGCTTTATCAATCTCATCCTGCTTACATGGTAAAAAGATGGGTGTTGTAATGGTTCCCTTATTGTACAGACATATGAAATGACTTGTTTGGGTGCTTGTCTTCATAACCGCTCAGTACAGCGGCAGAACAAAACTTCTTGGTCGAATCAGCTATCAGAGCCTTACACTTGCAGGAGTGATTTAGAGTACCCACTTGCTCCCTGTGATTTAGAGTACCCACTTTGCTGTTGAGAGCAGAGACTTTAAAGGGCTTGTCTACACTTCAAACACTACAACTGTACATATAAAATGAAGGGGTCTAAACGAGCTGTTGACTCCAAGATCTCTTTGAGGAGTTGTTATGAATAATTGTCTGAAAACATTCACTCAATAGTAGCCAAAAAAGCTGCTAATGGTGGAAATCACTGGAAAAGAGCCAATACAACATATCCTAAGGCCTTTATATCAATCCATAGTACACTTACAGCTTGAACACTTGTGGAGAGCAAATTGCCCCAATCTCCAAAAAGATATGGGAATTGGATAAGGTACAGAAAAGGGCAAAAATGATTAGATATATGGAACAGCTTCCATCGAAGAAGAGGACTTGCCAGCTTGGAAGAGACAACTAAGGGGGCATAGGATAGAAGTTTATAAAATCATGATGGATATGGAGAAAGTAAATAAGGAAGTGTTATTTACTCCTCCTAACACAAGAACTAGGGATCACCAAATTAAATAGGTTTAAAACAAAATGAAGTATTTCTTCACACAATGCAGTCAACCTGTGGAACTCTTGGCCAGAGGATCTTGTGAAGGCCAAGACTATAACAGTTCTAAAAAGATAAGTTCATGGAGGATAGGTCCATCAACAGCTCTTAGCCAGGATGAACAAGGATAGAGTCCATACATTGGTTCTCAAACTATTGTACTGTGATCTCTTTCACATAGTAAGCCTTGGAGTGCAACCCCCCTGATAAATATATAAACAGGTGTTTTTAATTTAACACAATTATAAATGCTGGAGGCAAAGCAAGGTTTAGGGTGGAGGCTGCCAGCTCACAACCCCCACGTAATAACCTTGCAACCCACAGTTTGAGAACCCCTGCCATAGCATCTGTTTGCCAGAAGCTGGGAATGGGTAATGGGTTGGATCACTCACTAATTGCCTGTTCTATTCATTCTTGCTGAAGCACCTGGCATTGGCCACTGTCAGAAGACAGGATACTAGGCTAGATGGACCTTTGGTCTGACGAAGTAGCTGTTCTTACATTAGTGCTTCAGTATAGATACTACCTCTGCCCCCAAGAGGCATTCTCCTGTTCGTGTAGATAATCCACATCCCTGAGAGGTAGGTAGGTTGATGGAAGAATTCCTAGAGGTTAGCTTGGTTTAGCTATGCAGATGGGTTGAGTTAGCCTTTGAACAGAGACCAGGTCATTGGAAATTCCTAATGCAAACTACTATAGGGTAGACTAGGTAAGGGTAGCAATAGTCAAAGCTGCTTTATACTAGAAAAACTACTGTAGCTTGAAGCAGTTCAGATGAACCTGCTCTAAAGCCTCTAAGGTTATGTCTACACTTAATACCTAATAGTGGCACAGCTGCAGAAGTATATGCAAATGGGAGGGGTTCTCCTGTGGCTGCAGGTAGTCCACCTCCCCTAAGAAGTAGGAACTAGGTCAATGGAAGAATGCTTCTGTCAAACTAGTGCTGTCTGCAGCATAGCCATGTCTCTGCATCGGTGTGGATTTTTCAGACCACTGAAAGACAGCTGTGCTGATGTAATTTTTCAGTGTAGAGCAGCCCAAAGTAACAAATCATTACAAAACAATGCCTTCAGCTTGCCATTCCACCTGAGGAATGTTTTCTTGTGACTTATTTTTGCATAATGAATGGAAGAGCTCCTATTGGAGTTCTGGGAGGTGCACCAACCCACAGCTAACAGACCTTCCCTCAGCCTATGGGAAGGATCCACTGAGTCCAGGACTCAACTAATTACAGGGGACAACAGAAGAAATAACAGGAACAGGTGTGAGGGTCAAAGGATCAATAGTAGGGAACCTGAAGGCAACACTGAGCAGAGAACCCCAGACAGCACACCTTGTTCCTCAAAGGTGTCAAGGGAGCCAGCGGACACCACCCAGAGGAACTCTGCCCAGATACATAGACTCATAGACTTTAAGGTCAGAAGGGACCATTA
This sequence comes from Gopherus evgoodei, assembly GCF_007399415.2. Lineage (NCBI taxonomy): Eukaryota > Metazoa > Chordata > Testudines > Testudinidae > Gopherus > Gopherus evgoodei. The sequence continues at coordinate 240,508 of NC_044334.1, forward strand.
TGATCATCTAGTCTGACATCCTGCACAATGCAGGCTACAGAATCTCACTCATTCATTACTATAACAAACCCCTAACCTATGTCTGAGTTATTGAAGTCCTCAAATTGTGGCAGAGAGAGGAACAGAAATAGGCCCCACAGTCATAGAGAACCCCCTCAGCCAACCTCCTCTCCCTGCTGTTATAGATGGCGATGTTGGCCATTGCTAAGAGGAGGCTGACAAGGAGGTCCCATGAGTTTGTAAGGCTGAGAGGCAGAAATGCTTCTCATTCACAGATACTCCACACTGAAAACTTACATAGACATAGCTGTCTCTCAAGTCTGGAGAGGTCTACCCTGTAGAGAACGTCTATGCTACCCTAACCACACCTACTATTGACAGTGCTAGGTTGATGAAATAATTCTTGGGGAGGGGGGTTACATACAGTGAGAGGAGAACCCCTGCTGGTGCTGTAGTGAATGACTACACTGAAGTGCTACAGTGATACAGCTACAGCACCGAAGATGTGCAGTGTAGAAATAGCTCTAACTCAGAGAGGGTCTCTTGTCCGTTGGAAAGCCATTGACTTAAAACCTGATAAGCTTCTTCAAGAATAAACTTCATTGACACTAGCTTAGGTTTCAGAGTGGTAGCCGTATTAGTCTGTATGAGCAAAAATAACGAGGAGTCCTTAATGCCCCTTAAGAGACTAAGCTTATGCCCAAATAAATGTTAGTCTCTAAGGGGCCACAAGGACTCTTATTTTTGCTGACACTAACAATTATCCATCAACCACAGCAGCATTTCTCAAATGGGGTCACAGCCTCCTGGACTATGAAGTGATATTTGCATGTTTGTTAATATCACTTCTCACCGCTTCCCACCTAGCTAGCAAGTCTGCTGCTGTGAAAAGTGATATTAACAAACATACAAATATCACTTTTCATAGAAGCAGACTTGCTAGCTGGCAAGTCTTAAAAAGAGAGGCAACCAAAAAAGCAAAAGAAACAACAAAAGACAAGAACCTGTAAAGCATCATATTTGTGTTTCTATTCTGTTGAGGTCCAGTAAAGAATAGAGATAACTGTTCATTATTTTTATGATCGAGTCTATAAAAATCCTACATAAATTACAATGATTTAGGAATGTATGTGTATATTTATTTTTCCTAAAAGTTCATTACGTATTTTGGGAAAAATTGTTAGAGTGGCCACTAGCAAGAGTTGGTGGCTGTATTCTGAGGTTACCAAAAAATTTGTGAGAACCCCTGCACTAAAGTGCTGTTGCTAGGACCCTCCTCTTTTTGAGAGAGATTTGGTCTGATTTCTCTCTCCTCTAGCAAGGAGAAAGTCACTAATCTTTTAATAAACCAATAAGTACATTAAAACATTATTTTCTCCTATTTAAGGGAGCAAACTTCATAGCACATCCAAGGGCTTCTGTTTCAAACTCAGTCAGCTTTAAACAATACAGTGTTAAGTACTGTAAAGAATGAGTCTATGCCTATTAATTTTATGAGCATATATTTAGCAAAGTTCAATTTTTTTTGTTCCAAGCTATTTCTGCAGGAATAAGTGTGGGTGCAGTACTATACATGAACTCCTATTCTAATACAAAGATGAGTGGAAAATTGAGCTAATCATCCCTCATGTAGCTTCTGTAACATGGTGATCATGAATAGGTGGGAGGGCAACCCCATAATCCACAGCCATAAAGGAAGGAGTAGACATGACAGTCATTAGAGGGAGAGGAAGCTTTCCAAGCTTGGATAAAGGGAGACAAGTCACATTTGTGATTAAGAGTTGATAGCTGAATCCATGCAAGCAGATGAGGTGTAGGAGAAAAGGAGGTAAAAGAACAGTTCATGAAAGCCAATGTGGGACAGCAGCTAGTGTGCTGAAGAGAGGAGCACAGCTTGATTGGAGGAAAATCCAGGATGGAAAGGAGAGAGAAAATGAAGGCAGAAATTCTGAATCACTTCTTTAGGAAATTTTTGCAACCACACAAAGCAGGCAGAACAAGGCCGAAAGAAAGAAACAAATCCTCTGTCAATTCTTTGTGTTACTATAACATTTAGGCCCTCCTCATAGACCAGAATCTCCTGAGCTAAGAGCTTACAATGTACAAAAAATATAGAGTACACTAACTCCTCGCTTAACATTGTAGTGATGTTCCTGAAAAATGCGACTTTAAGCAAAATGATGTTCAGTGAATCCAGTTTTCCCATAAGAATTAACATCAATGGGGGAGGAGGTGTTAGGTTCCAGGGAACAAACAAACCTAACTATATCTGTATACATACACAGTATACATTTTAAACAACCAATTTAATACTGTACATAGCAATGATGATTGTGAAGCTTGGCTGAGGTGGTGGAGTCAGAGGGTGCAAGAGGGTGGGATATTTCTCACGGAATGCCTTACTGCTAAAATGACGAACTAGCACTCAGCGGAGCCCTCAAGGGTTAACACATTGTTGTTAATGTAGCCTCTCACACTCTAAAAGCAAGCACAAATGGAAGGAGGGGAGACAGCATGGTAGACAGAAACACACACTGTGTGTGGGGGTGTGTGTGAAAGAGGGATGTGCATTGCCCCTTTAGATATGCTGACCCCACTCTAAGTAAATTACCTTTTTAAGTAGATCAGCACGTTGAGACAGCAGCTGCTGCCAGCATGCTCCCTCCGTCCTGAGCCATGTTGTATTCCCCCCACACTCTATGGAGATGCGGTAAATGGGGGGCAGGAGCAGGGGAGAGGGGGAACACCCTGACATTAGTCATATAAAAAATGGAAACTAGGTCAGATCACGAAGGATGAATATAGGCAAATAACACAGGAATGCAGAGGCAAGATTAGAAAAGCAAAGGCACAAAATGAACTCAAACTAGCTATGGGAATAAAGGGAAACAAGAAGACTTTTTATCAATACATTAGAAGCAAGAGGAAGACTAAGGACAGGGTAGGCCCACTGCTCAATGAGGAGGGGGTAACTGTAACGGGAGACTTGGAAATGGCAGAGATGCTTAATGACTTCTTTGTTTCGGTCTTCACTGAGAAGTCTGAAGGAATGTCTAGTATAGTGAATGCTTACGGGAAGAGGGTAGGTTTAGAAGAGAAAATAAGGAAAGAGCAAGTAAAAAATCACTTAGAAAAGTTAGATGCCTGCAAGTCACCAGGGCCTGATGAAATGCATCGTAGAATACTCAAGGAGTTAATAGAGGAGGTCTCTGAGCCTCTAGCTATTATCTTTGGAAAATCATGGGAGACGGGGGAGATTCCAGAAGACTGGAAGGGGGCAAATATAGTGCCCATCTATAAAAAGGGAAATAAAAACAACCCAGGAAACTACAGACCAGTTAGTTTAACTTCTGTGCCAGGGAAGATAATGGAGCAGGTAATCAAAGAAATCATCTGCAAACACTTGGAAGGTGGTAAGGTGATAGGGAATAGCCAGCATGGATTTGTAAAGAACAAATCATGTCAAACTAATCTGATAGCGTTCTTTGATAGGATAACGAGCCTTGTGGATAAGGGAGAAGCGGTGGATGTGATATACCTAGACTTTAGTAAGGCATTTGATACGGTTTCGCATGATATTCTTATAGATAAGCTAGGAAAGTACAATTTAGATGGGGCTACTATAAGGTGGGTGCATAACTGGCTGGATAACTGTACTCAGAGAGTAGTTGTTAATGGCTCCCAATCCTGCTGGAAAGGTATAACAAGTGGGGTTCCGCAGGGGTCTGTTTTGGGACCGGTTCTGTTCAATATCTTCATCAACGATTTAGATGTTGGCATAGAAAGTACGCTTATTAAGTTTGTGGACGATACCAAACTGGGAGGGATTGCAACTGCTCTGGAGGACAGGGTCAAAATTCAAAATGATCTGGACAAATTGGAGAAATGGTCTGAGGTAAACAGGATGAAGTTCAATAAAGATAAATGCAAAGTGCTCCACTTAGGAAGGAACAATCAGTTTCACACATACAGAATGGGAAGAGACTGTCTAGGAAGGAGTATGGCAGAAAGAGATCTAGGGGTCATAGTGGACCACAAGCTTAATATGAGTCAACAGTGTGATACTGTTGCAAAAAAAGCAAACATGATTCTGGGATGCATTAACAGGTGTGTTGTAAACAAGACACGAGAAATCATTCTTCCGCTTTACTCTGCGCTGGTTAGGCCTCAACTGGAGTATTATGTCCAGTTCTGGGCACCGCATTTCAAGAAAGATGTGGAGAAATTGGAGAGGGTCCAGAGAAGAGCAACAAGAATGATTAAAGGTCTTGAGAACATGACCTATGAAGGAAGGCTGAAGGAATTAGGTTTGTTTAGTTTGGAAAAGAGAAGACTGAGAGGGGACCTGATAGCAGTTTTCAGGTATCTAAAAGGGTGTCATCAGGAGGAGGGAGAAAACTTGTTCACCTTGGCCTCCAATGGTAGAACAAGAAGCAATGGACTTAAACTGCAGCAAGGGAGATTTAGGTTGGACATTAGGAAAAAGTTCCTAACTGTCAGGGTAGTTAAACACTGGAATAGATTGCCTAGGGAAGTTGTGGAATCTCCATCGCTGGAGATATTTAAGAGTAGGTTAGATAAATGTCTATCAGGGATGGTCTAGACAGTATTTGGTCCTGCCATGAGGGCAGGGGACTGGACTCGATGACCTCTCGAGGTCCCTTCCAGTCCTAGAGTCTATGAGTCTATGAGTCCCTCTCTATCTCCCCACTCTGCACAGCAAGCAGGTGGTCCCAAGAGCAGCTCCAAGGCAGAGAGCAGGAGCAGCACTCTGCAGTGGGGGGAGGGACAGCTGAACTGCCGGCAATTGATAGCTTGCTGGGCAGCTGCTGCACATGGAACTTAGGAGAGCGGGGAGCTGATGGGGGGCTGCTGGTCCACCCTGGTTCCAAGCCCCCACCAGCTAGTTCCAACAGCTGCTCTTCCTGCAAGCAGTGGACAAAGCAGGCAGCTGCCAAACAATGTTATAAGGGAGCACAGCAAAACTTTAAACGAGCATGTTCCCTAATTGATCAGCAATGAAACAATGTTAGCCAGGACAACTTTAAGTGAGGAATTACTGTATAAAAAGACAGCTAGCTACAGACCCAGGGAATTTAAAAAAAAAAATGCAGCAATATTGATGAGCATGATAGGCAATAGCTTCAGCACTCCAGGAGCCTAACCAGTGTCAATTTTTTTTTGGAAGCAACACTGAAAAGAAAAGCTTAAAGGATAACGCTTTAGTTTTGCAAATGTTTACAGGGAGCTCCTCCCAACCATGAGGGGCAGCAAGGGAGAAAGCACAAAAGGTGCTTGTTTGAAATGTTAATGAGTAGGCAGAGATTGCCATCATGGGCCAATCAGAGACAGGAGTCAACATCTTGATACTGAAAGATAAATGATAGGCCTTGAAAGCGAAGCCAAGTAGCTTACGTTTGATCCGACAGAGGAGAGATGGAAAAAGAGGCGTAACAGTTAGAACACTGAGCTGAATGGATCTGAGCAGGGGAGGTGACATTTGCGAAGGCCAGAGAGAAGGATGTTGTAGTCATCAAGATGAGAGCTTGTTCCTGCTTCTCTCCACAGCCATCAGAAGTCACAGATCCCTTATCCCCACTGCTGCAGGAGCTCCCCACGCTGGCAGATGTGGCATAGACAACACCAGTTACACCACAGGGTTAACAACTGTTTTAAATGTTATTTCACATTTGTCAAAAAGAACACATTAAACACTCAAATCCTTCAGACTAGGGGATGAGGAGAAAAAAATCAGCTCTTAAAATGTGACTGTAAATAGAGAATCATTACATGAGGGACCTGAGGGCCCCAGCAATAAAATAGAAGGGTTGCTATGGGCAGGCTTTCACAGTCATAGTAAGTTTTAAGATCTGTGGGGTTTTTAGATAGATAGATAGATATAACCACCACAGAACAGACACTTTTGTGAATATGTCAGAGGGGCAGACTTCCCCCCAACGAAATGGACCTTAAGATCTTCTCAACAGACAACCCCTTCCTCCCTCAGACTCTGTCCTTTCAAAATGTACTCCCACAGATCCTAGGCTTGAGCCTAAAAGATTATTTATATGCAGAAGTATCTAATATTTGAAAGTTGCACATGTGAAGTGCCCAGAATGCTGTACATTGTCCTCAAAAGTATAATGAGATCAAGAATAACTCACTGAGGCAATGCAGCCCAACCCATTGCTCTTGTGGCCATGGTCCCCTTCCTGCACAGATGTGTATGTGAAAAACACCTGGCCTTTGAAGGGCTGTTTGCACTGAAATACTAGACCATGTAACTGATGTCACTATGTTGCTTGCTGCTCAGTTGCCAGATTACTCACATGCAGTTTGCACATTTGATAGGGACGGTAGCATTCACTTCTGGGAAAGTATTATACAGTTGTGCCAGTCTTGTTATATCCAGAACATCGTTACAACATGAGGTATAGAAAAGCTGAGTGAAAATGCCCCTCTGCTACACAGTTGCAGCAAAGGATTTCCAGCAAGGACTAGAGCTGTTAGTTCCTGTTACCATCTGGAGCTTCACCGTTTCACTCATTTTCCTGCTAACCTAGTGACAGCTCTCCATTTTAGGTAGAACTTCTTGTGGTAAACAATATTCCCCTTTACTTACAATAGCATCTTGAGTGAGCTAAAATACTTAAGTTTCGCTCACGTGATTTAGCTGAGAAGTTGCATTTCCTATGCATCTGCAGTGGCTTGTGACCAGATTAGACACTAGACAAAAGCACAGGACACAATGGGAAAGTCATAACTGTCTTAGACACCTTACTAGAAAGTAAGGCATTTATTTTTTTTAACAAATCACCACAGCAAAGAACTGCCAAAAATGAGAAAAGTTTTAAACTGAGCCCTTTAGCTATCGGAACAGCTGCCATAGTTTCTAACATGCCTCCCACAAAGAAACCCTGTTCATCCTCCCTCAGAAAACTGATGCCCCTACCTGTAGAAACCTGTTCACCCTACTCCCAGACACCAACCTCTGCTACAGAGCCTCTCATAAGGGAGAGTCCAGGGCAGTCTGCCTTGGCTCATGTTTACTTACTACCCTCTCCTTGTGTTCAAATTAGCTTGTGCACCCAGACTTAGCTGCATTACATATCATTTGTGATGCTACCTGGAAGCCTTCAGGATGAAAGACATTACAGCAGTGTACAGTCTTATTTTAAGTTAGTAGGCCCACTTTCCCCAGACTTCTCCTCTCCAGTCTCTTAAAAGTGTTTATGTCAGGGCTGCTGTAGGGGACGTGGAAATACTGGAGTTTCCCTATGAAATCTGAGCAGCTACTGTAATAAGGAGATGGCAAGAGCCAGTTACAGGAAGGTACGAAACAGGTGTCTTAAAGCCCATATAGAAAGCAATATCTTAAGCATACACGTCTGAACAACATGCACTCATCTAAAGGGCTAAGTTCTTTCTTCTCCAGGGACTGGATCTACACTAATTAGCCATGTTAGGGAAGGTTAAACCAGGTTCTCTGCAAAGCGGCTAAAAATTAGAGGGAAACCTGCTTCCACTCAGCTCCTTTCAGTTAACGCAGTAACTTTCTCACAGTGCACATGGAGGCTGTCTACTTTGAGAATTAGAAGCAGTTCTCCCACTGTTTATCTAGCACTGGTACAACTTCACCAGCGCTAGCAAAGTGAACAGTGATGTGGACCAGCTGACCTTTTTAAAACCATTTTATAATCATTGGGCCTGGCATCACACTGTGAGGTCATGTTCAACTGATTATCCACCATGATCCCCAAAGTCTTTTTAGAGTTGCTGCTTCCCAGGCTGGGTCCCTGATCCTGAAAATATAGCCTACCTGCTTTGTTCCTAGATACATACATTTAGCCATATTAAAATGCTTATTGTTCATGCCCAGCTTACAAAGCAATCCAAATGGCCATCACTCCGTCTAATTCACCACTCCCTCAAGTCTTTGGTTTATTAGAAAACATCCTAACTCTAGCTTCTCTTCCTGCGATGTCAGGATGCTACTGTTCAGTATCACATACCCACACCACACAGCCAAGAAACACTACACTACACCAGCAGAGCAGAGATTTACAGCAGATCCAAGGATTCAATAAGAGAAAGATAACACAAACAAAGCAGGGAGCCTCTGTTTCTGCCACTGGATTCCAGAGGAGAGACAGAGAAATGTAGTTAGCCTAATGAGAATTGGTCCAACTTTCATGCCCACAAAATAGTCTGTCCACTCTACTAAACAGTTACAAAAAGCAAGCACCTGCTATCTCACATCCATGGCAGTGAGCAGGACTTGAATCTCAGTGAACAGCATGTTCAGAGAAGCATGAACACATCTGAGTCTCAACCGATGGGTCAGGTCATCATAGGCTAAAAACATCATATGCAAATTTTCAGCCCTGTTTGCACTCCAGCATCAGGCAAGAGCACAGCTGCAAAATTCAGTATTTCAATGGATTCCTACAGACAAAACCCAACAGAAATATTTACTATTCTACAACCTATTTCAAGTTGGTTTCTTCCTCCAGACAAGGATCCTGCCAGTTTTGTCCATTTTCCTTCTCCTATGCAAGGCCCTTGTGTCACTGCAACTATCCTGAGCCACTGGCTAACAAATGCCCAGTAGTCTTTTAAATTAAAGAGCAGTCCTGCAACTTTAAGCTGTTTTAATCAGTTAATTTACAACTATTGTTCAAAGTGCCATAGAAACAACAGTACTGCGAAATCTGTGTACATCAGCTCTTCAGTGCTGAGCCCATATCTACCTCTGTATCACACACAGTGCAACGGGGCCCTGATTCTGACTGAGGGCTCTGCATTGTATCATAACATTAAAATATACTACATGGTGCTCGAGATAGGAAATTATAACAGAAAGTGGACTGTTTTCAACTCTAACTGCCCTCCTATTATAACAGCCCATTTTATATTTCAGCTACTAAATAAGGTTAAAGGAAGGAAGTGAACATTTGGGCTGGACATCAGGAATGAGTTCCTTAACAATAATGCCCACTGCTTTAGGAAACAGTTTTGCAAGGGAAGCAGCTGAAACCCTGACATGGGCAAATTTAATCTTGAATTAGAGAAAGCTTCAGGTATGTTGTACAGAATTTGACAACGGTTAGGCTGCTGGTGTGCAGACACCACTGCCTATCACGCTGACCAATACTGTCACACATTTCCTTGTATGCTCCCGTCGGTCTGTCCATCTGCTGTCTCTTGTCTTTTGCTTAGAATGTAAACTTTTTGGAGCAGGGACAGCCTAGAACAGTAGGGTTCTCGTCCATGACTAAGGCTTCTAGACCTTATGTTAATGCAAATAGTAATGTGCTACAGGAAACAATCCTGTATTAACAAGGGAAGAGACTGATGTTAGATGTTTACTATGCTCCTGTAGAGAACCACGTACAAACATGGCATTGAATGGAGTCTACAGAGGTCATACAAGACCCAATGGAGCACATCATCCTTCACATCTTCTAATGAGAATTTGTGTTTACATCACTATATTTTACCTTCACAGCAGGTTACCTCAGTATCTCAACTGCTGAGTAACTCTCCTGAAGGCACTAATTGCCAAACAATAAATGTGCTAGCAACAGCACTATCCAGTGTCCAGCTTCCAGTAGTGTGTGTTCAAGTGGTACTGCTTTGCTTGTCTCTCAAACAAAATGGTCATTTCATGTTAGTTTCTTACTGACAAAGTAGTGAAGATTTAAAAAATATATCTGTGGGACCAACAGGATAGCCCCTCCCTCTAAAGGAACATTCCCATTGGGTTTTGCCCTTGGGCTGTGAGCTTTCAAAAGAAAGGCCTCATTTTATTTAGCAAAGCAGGCTAAAAGTTCATTGGGAGAAGCACTCCCCATGCCCTTGCACCGCTCAGTTTGGCTACCATAAACATATTATGCACTAATTTTTCAACTGTCATGGGTTCTATTAGAGTTGCCCTGGAATCTAAGACAAGTTGAACTGGAGGCTACTGCCACCTACTGGAGCCTTATTCATGAAGTGTGTTGGGGTTCTTCCAAAGCATTGGATATTGGATGACATCCTCCTGGAGATTACCTTCTGTGTTGGTATTTCTTCTCTTGGCCTCTGGTGAAGCGACATGGATAAGCCATCCATACATAAAGGAGATCTGGGATTGGTTCTTATTTACATCAAATGTAAATGGCACCATCACCCAGCATTCTAAGTGCCTAACATCTGCACCTGGATGAAAGCAGCTGGACAAAGCTGAACCCAGGCAGCATTGGTGGGAAGAAGGAAACTTAAGAATATACCTCCTCTGTAACATCCTCCATTGCAACAACTACTTTGACTGTTAGGTCAGTCTGCAGCCTTGGAGAACTTTTGGACTTCCCAGTGCTAGTGCAAGACCACATAGCAGGAAGTCCACTGCCAACTGCCTCTGACCAGAAGACTATACCCCGTCCTGCTGGGCACAAATCTAGCCACACAGCAAACCACATGTGACACCTCCAGGCTTTATTAGTGCAATTCCCATCTAGGATGAAAGCCACATGCCTACAAGCTCCATCTGATACAAATGAGTTGCACATATATTTCGCAGCACATCACCTCAGTGCTCAGCTCTTTGTGCAGGCTCCCTATTGACCACAGAGTCCAGATCAGGAAATGCAATCTGCCCTCTCCATGGGATTGGCTCCAAGTACATGAGAGATCACCTCTCCCTCCATACCCATGACCTCTTATGACAGCTATGTTCCATTAGAATACTGGAACTGTCAACTCAGCAAAGGGAGGCTTGCGGGCTATGCATGATGCTGAATAGCCAATATCTCATCCTTTGTAGTACTGCTTTTTTAATATATTTAAATGTAATAAAGAGTGCACTATATTTTAATTTTGTCATTGTCACACCTAGCCACCTGTGCATGCTTATGAAGTTTAAGAGGAATAGCACTACTAATTCAAATTAAAGTATTGCAAATCAAGACTGGGACTGGCTACTGCTGAAACCAAAAGAACCACCTTGGCTGCTCCAAGCCCTGCCCAAGAGAAGGATGCCAGGCAAAGATGGCTGCCCCCAGGCTTTCACAGAAACAAGATGGATGAACATGAAAAGGCAGACAGGAAACAGAGCCGACACTAGGACTCATCAAAATGGCAGACAGAAACCTTGTAGGATTATGGTGGAAGGAACAAAGCTGGTGCAACTCTACAATATCTGCGCCATCAGTCTACAGTACAGTAACATGGAAGCAGTCTGAACTGATCCAGTCTATGGGGAAGGTCTTAAAAGTTACCTGGATCTGATGCAATTGTTCTGATACTGGGAATGGCTGCTAAACATTAGAAGCACTTGTGCATGGACACAAAGTGTATGGCAAGTGATCCACATGTTTGACCTAGTTTGGAGGAACATTAATATTTTTTAATGTAGATGGGTCTAGTGAGTGCAAAACATGGGCAAGTCACTTAATCACTACACTTCATGTTTCCTCATCTGTAAAATGGAAATAATATTGACCATGCTCACAGGGATGCCTGCCTTAATGTTTGCTGAAGTGATGAAGGATGGACAGTGCTAGAAAAGGGTAAAGTAGTATTTTCTCTCATATCCCCGGTGAGAAGTTATTACAGATTAACTATGAAACTTGTGTTATTAATCCTATTTCCAACTCTTATTCACCATACCTTGAACGCAGCAAAGGGGCAGAAAGGAGGATTTCAGTGTCTCAAATGGAAGTCCTATTTAGGCTGCACAATGAGCTACAGACGCACGAAAGGTACTTCACCCTAATTTCTGCACCTCTTTCAAACCTAACTAAACTCCACCTGTCTAGCTTTTGTCTTAATTTCCAGTGTGTTTTACAGCAAGAACGTTGCACAGCAATCTAAAAAAACATTAAAAATTTTATTGAAAACTGACATACAAATGGTGATTTGGTCCCAACAGAAGACAGATCAGAATGAGATCTTTCATATTTCAAAATAAAGCATCCAGCAAGGATTTTCCCAGTACTGCACCATTTGTGCCATCTCACTTAACATGCAGAATTAACAAAAAATACTTTTAAGAAAGCTAACAATAGACTGAACTGTAAAGACTGCAGCCGCCCACACCTTAAAATGTTTTCTTGAAGCAAATTTCAGTTCAATTAACATTCCATTTAGTTTCTGGATGGGTAGCAGTGTTCCCTTTCCCTCATCAACCCCAGAAGAGTTTTGAACTGTTCCCCCTTAATATAAAACAGAAAAGACCTCTGAAAACCAAGTTAGATGTTTGCTAATTAAAGCTGAACTGCTTTAGATATAAAGTCATCCCCTTGGCTTAGGCCAATAAACACATTGCCAACAATCCACTGAGAAATCTCAATTCAAGTGGTAGAGTAGTATTAGGGCTCAGTGGAAACTGCATCAGCAAAGAATTTAAGGAGGAAACATACATCTGAATAGCCACCTTTGGCACACGTGATATACAAAGGAGTTAAAACCAGAAATAGACACAGTATCTATACTTTCCCCCTTTGGAAATTCAGATGAAAAAAAACAAGTTTTTAAAAATCAAGTAATATTTTTAAGAGGAAAAAAGAGCCCTACTTGGATTTCACACTTATCAGCTTTCTAATGTCCTCCATGTTCCTTTGTACCATAATTTTAAGTATTGGCAAGATGGTTCCATTAAATATATGAATATTTCCTTCTTCTCATTCAGTTAATTTAGGACCAGAGCCATCAGATAAGCACAATCTGCACTTTGAACCTTTTCCAAAGTCATACAAGCTTAGAGCAGATATCTGTTTGGAAGCACTGCAACACCTTCTAACCTCACAAAGTGGACAATGTTGTCTTCCCTCCAGCATACCATTTGTTTTAATTATTTTACACGCAGTAACATTGCAGCCTCTCAGATGCTGTAGAATTTAAGTCTGTTTAGTAGGTTAATGAAATTCACATGAGATGTTTTACATACTACATATAAGAGGCTTCACCAACCTCACATAAAAATTAGATACAAGAGCAAAAGAAAGCTGCACACATTTGCTCAGTACAGAAATCAAGGTTTCAGATGTCAAGTTATACAACAGTTTCCAGCCTATTTCAATGCTGGTTCAAACTTCAAAATAATTTTAGTGTGTATTTCTTAAACATTTGTTTAAATATTAAACATTAAAGCTCTTTCAGAATCTTGGGCAAGAAGAGCAGGATAGAAAACTGAGGTTACAGAAATGGAACTTCTCTACTTACCCCCAAATGCCCATGTCAGAAAGAATGTCTCCTCTCACATAAAATGCCACTGCCCGACAAAGGAGCAGAAATGCTGACAGCAAATTAAAGCTTTGATATTAAAATACATATGATGGGTTTTTAACTAGAAGAATGTATCACCACATAAACTATTACGGTGTTGTGCTAAGCAAAGAAGTGTAGATAGTTGCTTTTCCAATAAATTTAAAGCTGCTTTGCTGAGGAGCCATTGCATGGGCTTCCTTCTAGTATGGGGAAGTCAAGGCAAACAGATTGGGAATTACCATCCTAATACTTTATCCAGAAGAGTATTATCAGGAGAGGATCCTCAGTTCAGATGTCTCCAAGGAAACCTTGAGACTGACTCTTTGTTGACTGAGAAGATTATTTGGTTTACTGCATACTGATAAATTTTTGTACTATTTTCTAATAAGTAGCTAACTGGATTCCTTTCCTGCAGTACCATTAGCTGGAATAAATTCCTGCAGTATAAATTAATAATCCAGATGCAATCTGAAACTCCAGAAAAACAAAGTATAGTTTTAATAACACAAATGTTTCTGGTTTACATAAACCATTAAGTCCAGGTTTACTTAGAGCCAAATTCTGCTCACTCTACTAATGCAAGTAGTCCCACTCAGTTTGAGATTAGTCATGTATGGCAAATAGGATTTGGCCCTTACTGAGACAACATTTACCCAAAGCTGTTAAAGCAGCTCCTCTGTATCTGAGTCACACATCATCATTTATCAAGATTAAAATCAAAAGGTGTCAGTACATTCAGCACCAGCTGTGTCAGAAATATTACCAAAGGTCATGTCTGGCTTTCCAATCTGATTCAGAACAAGGGAAAACTGCAGCACAAGGTAAAAATGCCAAACCAAACAGCTGAGAACATCCTCTAGGCTTCTTCTTTACTAGCTCAGAGAAAACTGAACATTTTTAACTGGCCCTTAGGCTAAATTTAGTAATCAACTTCCAGCTGAGTCACTGATTTAACTTTCTACGAAAACTAGACCATACGAGTCTACTGTTCAGTTATAACTTGTCACCCCCTATCACAATGCAGCACAGATCATTTCTATATTTACATTTTAAGGTCAGGCCAAGTAGATGGAGGGGTTGTCTTTCTTCGTGTAACTAGTGAGAGATATCTTCTCTTTTCAGTACATTTAAGTAACCTCTCATGAAGCTAATAGAATGAGCCAAGCATATCCCCCAAAGTCTTAATGGCTCACCAAGTGTAAGGGGTAGTCTGAACCACTGTTGCATTCGATCTCTGCATTTCACTCTTTACCAAAGGCAACTAAGAGAACAGGCCTAATAAGCCATTTGGAGAACCTCTTCCTTGCTCAACAGGCCACTGGACTTCTTGTAAAAGATGCTGCTTTTAACAGACTATAAAGCTTTTCTTCAATCTCCTAAAGTTGCAACTGTCCAACTCCAGATTCTTGTTATCAGAAAACAAAAAAAACCCAACAACTTCAGATCCACACCTCATACCTGGAAGGTAGAGGGAGTCAAAAATCAGCCACTGAAACCTTCAGAAATTCATCATTTCAGCCTGAAATCTGGCTTCTATAATTCCATCTCCTCTTCTACACATACAGATGTTCCCAAGCTACTATATAGTCCTGGAGACATCACAGTTTGTTGTGCTTCAGAGAATGTTTCAGTTTGTGGTTGAAAAGCGGCTCCAAGAGTTGATTGCTTAGCCTGGCACCCTTCTGTGCCCTGCTGCTTGTAGTTTTTAGCAACAGAAACAGATTTCAGTTTGTCTGTGAGGAATTCAGGGAGAGGTTTCCAGAGCACTAGCTCCATGGAGGGACGGCTCCTAGAAGGGATGGAGTCTTAGTTTAATCAAAACTCTTTCAATAACAGCTGTGACAAATGAAAACCACCTAATTGCATCATCCACTTAAGTCACTGTCTGTGGAGAAGTGTCCCGCAAGGCACATGCACTAGTGTTTTGTCTAATCTTCTGGAGAAAGTTCCAATTCCTCCTTTCACAGCCTAACAGAAGTTTTTCCTGATTTTCATCATACATTTCCCCTTTCTTAAATTCATTCCATTACTCTCAATTCTAACCTCATGTACAACATGAAATAATAATTCTCTCCCACTGCACCAACCATGAAGCTCGCTATTGCTCACCACACTATGAGACCTTTCTCTTGATATGGAAACCTTCATATATGAACAACGGCAGGCTATAAAGTTAGTGAAATTGAGAGAGTATATAACATTACGTATTAAAGGGAGCATACAGAGTTTTTTGAATACTGCATACAGATGTGGTCTCCTCATCTCAAAAAAGATACACTGGCATTAGAAAAGGTTCAGAGAAGTGCAACTAAAATGATTAGGGTTTTGGAACGGGTCCCATACGAGGAGAGATTAAAGATGCTAGGACTTTTCAGCTTGGAAAAGAGGAGACTGGGGGGGGCGGGGTTGGGAATCTGATAGAGGTATATAAAATCATGAGTAGTGTGGAGAAAGTAAATAAGGAAAAGTTATTTACTTGTTCCCATAATATAAGAACTAGGGGTCACCAAATGAAATTAATGGGCAGCAGGTTTTAAACAAATAAAAGGAAGTTCTTCACACAGCACACAGTCAACCTGTGTAACTCTTTGCCTAAGGAGGCTGTGAAGGCTAGGACTAACAGGGTTTAAAAGAGAACTAGATAAATTCATGGAGGTTAAGTCTATTAATGGCTATTAGGCAGGATGGCTAAGGAATGGTGTCCCTAGTCTGTTTGTCAAAGGGTGAAGACAGATGGCAGGAGAGAGATCACTTGATCATTACCTGTTAGGTTCACTCCCTCTGGGGCACCTGGCATTGGTCACTATCGGTAGACAGGATACTGGGCTGGATGGACCTTTGGTCTGACCCAGTATGGCCATTCTTATGTTAGTTTCTATGAATTCAGCATTCTACTGTAAATTGCAAATACCCTATTTTTAGCAACTACATATAATGCTCTGCTACACGATACAGTACAGTACATCAAACACATTATCAAAGAATCTTCCAACAGTAATGCTATAAAGAATTACAGTTTGAAATCAAGTCTTGCTCAACAGAGGAGAGATGGACCCTGCAGGCAAAACCCTTTTCTCCATTTGGGTATGTTATCTATGTAGCTCCAACATTTCCTCAAGAACTTACATGGACTCTATTATTTTTTTTGTCAGGACTTGATCAAAATCCCTCCTCAGCCCCTTTTGCAGAGTATCAGATAGGACAAGGGTGGGCAGATTGCTAGTGTTCCCATCGGCATGAACATCTTCATCTTCATCAATTATCCTAAGAATGGAGGCAGGAAAGGGGGAAATAATACATCTTATTATTGACCATATCACGGACAAATATGTTTACCTACTGCTAATTGAATCCCATTCAGGGGAGAGTATGCAGTTCAACCACACAATATAAAATTAACATTGAGTTAAGCAGCAATTTCATCTTCTCAGCTCCCTGTAGTCTAGCTTCTAAGATTATTTTCAGATACTCTGAAAGGTCCTGAATTTTGGTCACCCCATGCTACAGCGGCTCAGACTACTGATCAGAATGACCCAAAGCTTGACCACTTAGGATGCACTGCAAGAATTGCCTTTTTGGTAAAGCTCTTGTATATAAATTTGTAAGAATACCCACAGATGTACCCCAGTAGAGCACCTGAAATCCTAGAAAAGGGCAAACAGAAGAAACCTGTATGTAGTCCACTATGGACCTCACAGTGCAGATCCAGATAGGCGTTACAAACGTCAGATCTCACATCACAAACTAATCAATTTAAAGGTATAACTCACTGCTATAAAACTTTGTTAACACTGAATTAAGGTTGACCTGCAGCACTGTGTACCCTCCCGGAACACTGAGTGCACCCATATTTAAGCCACTTGTGGGTTGAAGTATAATTTTAAAGTGTTCACTGTAGTTTGTGCGATGAGATAGGGGGATACCAACTTTGACGTTTACTGTGACTGTTTAAAAAAAAAACAAAAAACATATGACTAAATTTTCTTTAGACCCTTTTTTCCCACAAGAGCTACAGCTCTCTGGAAGATGAAACTGGTAAGTGTGAATCCTTGGTTTGTGTAGACTAGACGAATTACTGAAATTTCAATTTTGTTTTCTGTATTTATTTTTCCAAGATCATCATAAAGTTTGTTATTCTTTTGATTGACAACAGTATCCTGTGCTACGTTAGTCGACCTTATACCAGTCCTTATAAAAAGGCCTTCTACTATGAATGCATTTCCTGATGCTCTACAACTCCTTTGACAAGAGTCCCAGCCAGAAAGGATGAATGGTTCACTAGCTAGCATACTAGCCTAGGACTTGGGAGACCCCAGGTTCAACTCTCAGCTCTGGGGCAAATCATTTACGTCTCTCTGTGCCTCAGTTCCACATCTGTAAAACGGAGACATTATCACTTCCCTCCCTGTGTCATGAGAATAAATACATTAAAGACAGGTGTTCAAATAGTACAATAATGGAGGTCACGGATGTAAGACAGATAGTCCCACTGTTCCTCACCATTTCCTGAACATGTGGCATGGGTACTTTATGCTGCTTCTTGTTACCATCATTCATTCAATCTTTCCTCTCTTAAATTATACTACATTCCTTGACAATACTTAAGTAAAATCTGAGCATGCATGAGGATTTTAAAACACTTTGGAATACTAGATCTCAAAACAGAAGCTTTGCTTTAAGGGCAAATCTTCCAGAAGGAACCCCTAGGTAACGCAGGCAGAAAGCAACAAATGTGCATAACACATTTTCAGCAAGCTGCCAAGGGCAGGACTTTAATTTGTAGTACATGGGTGTTGCTCAGGTGCGGTGGCTACAGGATGTCACCCTGAGCTTCCAGTTACTATGACAGGCTGCCTGCAAAAATTCTGGCTTGCAACTTTCTCTAGCTTGTGCCACATTGTAAATTTAACTTTAACCCTGAATAACTGTAATACTGTATCCTCAAAGGGGCAGTGGCTGCTGGAATCTAGCTGAAATCAATCCTGACCCCATAACACCAATTTGAGGAGGATAAAAGGCATAGTTTGAGCCCCCAGTGTGTCAAAGTTAAGAACTGTAAAAATTTTGATTTTTTTTGAAGGGGGCTTTATCTTGAGAATGCCTTGCTCACAATTACCTCAAGTTTGGACCAATCATTATATCCCAGATTTCCATGAGGCAAAGCTCTTATCAAGACAATCCAAGTCACCACGTGGATTTTAGAGCACTTAAAAAAAACAGCTGTTAAACAGTAAGTTAGTCTCAACCCTACTTACAGTGGTGCTGCCACCCTACTACAATAAACTCAGTTATCCCTTAGACAACGCCTATGAATAAAGGGAAAGCTAAGAAAAAACCCACTCTACTCAATCCCTGCGTTTACCTGTCCTCAATTTCCTGAAGCTTCCTGCGGGCAACCTCGCACTGATGTTCCCCAATTGTCTGATCCATATCTTCACAGGGAATTTCTAACAAGCCAGCTTCATGAAGACTATCAATGCACTGCCTTGCTACCTCCCCAGCTGCTTGCTGACCTGCACAGAGAATCTCTTCAGTGCTGGGATTCGGAGAGTAGTGAACAGTTTCAATCAGTCTCTTCTTCTTCACAGGGCAACTAGGAAACCAAGCAAATTTTTAGTTGGCAACAGAGAAATATCTGACATTGTTAAAAAAAAAAACTATTAAGATCTTGGTCTGTCACACCTATTTCTACAGAGCTGCATAGTTTGTCTGTTGAGAAAGACTTCACTTCCAATGTACAAGAAGAAATTTTAGCTCCTCAAATACAAAAACGCCTTTTCAAGAAAATCAGTATCACACATTCAGTTAGATTTGTGTTATACAAACTGGACTGGATTCAAGGTTTCTGTTTATGTTCAGGAAAAAACAACTGAGAATGGTTCCAAACAGTAGTAGTACTGGGAAAGATTCCCTCACCTAAGCACAGTACAATCTTTTGAGCTCTACCCTGGATCACACACCATCCACCTCCCTCCACCATATAGGACAGAGAGTGAATCAGGCCAAAAGCAAGTCACTGAAGACAAGTTTAACTTACCAATCCACCTCTTCCTCTAGTTTATGCTTCTTTCCACAGCGAAGAGAAACTCTGGAAAGGGACATTGAACAGTTATTTGACTACTAACAGTGTTTTATACCTTTGGATGAAATTGAGTGTGATCAAGAAAATTAAAGCACATGTTGCTGGTGGGTTATGTTCCGTGGCTTTCAGTGTGCAGGTCACCTTGATATAATCAGATGAGGGGAAAAACAGAGCCAAAGATGCATTAGTCTAGAAACAAATCTGTTAAATAAAAACAAAAACAAAAACAGTTGGAGTATAAAGGGAAGCAGTTTACCTTCACGCATCTCTTCCTGAAATTAGTTACCTGAATATAATTGAAATAGGGCAATGTTTGGATCATCTGGTAACTAGTCTCAACCATGACAGCCAAAGTAGAAGGTAAGTTCAGAATGTCATGCTTCACACTTATCTGAACTTGACATGTATTTTTTCTCCCAAAAATAAAGACAAAACACTCTAAAACAGGGTTTGCTCAGCTGCCTTTTGCTGATTTCCATGACAGTTTCTTTCTTGTACTGTGCTTGTGGGGGAAGGTGGGAAAGGAATAGATGTATTTTTCCTGAAGCATTCCTGTTTCTTGAAGTGAGTGCTTAATTATCATAGAATCATAGAAGATCAGAGTTGGAAGAAACCTCAGGAGGTCATCTAGTCCAACCCCCTGCTCAAAGCAGGACCAACACCAACCAATTCATCCCAGGGATTTGTCAAGCTGGGCCTTAAAAACCTCTAAGGATGGAGATTCCACCACCTCCCTAGCTAACCCATTCAGGTGCTTCACGACCATCCTAGTCAAACAGTTTTTCCTAATTTCTAACCCAGACCTCCCTCACTTGCTCGGTCATCTGCCACCACTGAACAGCCTTGCTACATCCTCTTTGGAACCCCCTTCAGATAGTTGAAGGCTGCTATCAAATCCCTCCTCACTCTTCTCTTCCGCAGACTAAATAATACCAGTTCCTTCAGCCTCCCCTCATAAGTCATGTGCCCGAGCTCCCTAACCATTTTCGTTGCCCTCCACTGGACTCTCTCCAATTTGTCCACATCCCTTCTGTAGTTGGGGATGGGAGCCAATCCATACTACTTTAACTTGCTGGCAAGAATACTGTGGGAGACCCTATCAAAAGCTTTGCTAAAGTCAAGATATATCAGATCCACCGCTTTCCCAATATCCACAGAGCCAGTTATCTCATCAAAGAAGGCAATCAGGTTAGCCAGGCATGACTTGCCCTTGGTGAATCCATCTTCCTCTACTCCAAATGCTTCAAAATGGACTCATTGAGGACCTGCTCCATGATTTTTCCAGGAACTGAGTGAGGCCGTAGTTCCCCAGATTCTCGATTCTTCTCTTTTTTAAAGATGGGCACAGTATTTGCCTTTTTCAAATTGTACAGCTTTAATCTCTTAACATGGTTTAATGGCACATTAATTAAACTAATCACACAAATGGAAAAATAAAAAACCTGCAGTGTAATACTGATCTGGATAAACACACTTTTCATCCACATTAAAAAGAACGCAGCAGTCTTCTTTCGTATGGCATTTGAGAAGCAACGGGCTGGGATTATAATTGAATGTTAAGATTCGAAAGCCTTTCTAATTCTTTTAGAGTATCTGTGTGGATCCCTTTGTACCACCACCGTAAGCATGAAAGGGGCAATTGTTCTGTGATACATCGCAGGGTTTGTACCTCAACATGTGGTTGAATGCAGTTCACTGCGGCAAAATCCTGGAACTTAAAGGACTTCCTGGTCATAAAACAATGGCAATAATGGCCAATACCTTACCTCAAATATGCCCATCACTGCGAACTACGCAGCTCAACATCGAGGGCCTATCCATCACAAAGTGCAATTACACTACAATGATCCTGCAGATTCAAAACACTGATGTCCTTGTGCTACAACACACCTGGAGAGCGAAAGCCACAAATCGAACAGAAAGAAAGCAGTAAAAACATTATAGCTTTTAAATCAAGTCCACATTTCAGCATTCAATTATGTAAATGCAAACATCCTTTTGTTTCCCGGACAATTGAGACACACCCTAAACCTACTGGTGGGGTAGGAAGTAAGAAAAACAGAAGGAAGGAAACAGGACAGTACAAAATTCTCAATTCCAGTATAATACTGAACAAATTACAAGAACTGAAAAATTAGAGCCTTCATGAAAACTCAGACATTCAGAAAAATACACTATAGATAACAGACGCTATCCTCCACTTTTCCCTTGTTTATTTTTGTACTTACTGGGTGCAATTCTGCTGTTGCAATAAGACTGGTGGTTTTTCACTGTTTGTGAAAGAAACTGTTGCAACAGTCAAGCCCTCATTATAGCTTCCAGTTGCAGCTAGGGAGGCAAGGTCCAGGTTACTTTGCAAGTATAAGCTGCTGAGATCAGAGCCTTCTACTATATTATTTCTGTTCCCTGCTGTAACCACTATGGTTTGTTGGGGATATTCATGACCAACAGCTCCAGGCTGGGATTCAGTCTGTATGATTCCAGGTTGGAAGGTACTGTCAGGAAGAGTTGCTGGAGCCTGTGGAAACTCCACAGGAGGAACTTCTTGAAAGGATCTGCCCAAGGTTGCCATTTTCATCTGTACCTGTGGGAAAAGACAAACCAACCCAGAACACTGTGACTATAAGCAAACATGTTGCATAAGCATCAGTGAGGAAAAGGCCAGGTCTATAATCAGAGATTTTGCTGGCATGGCCTTGTTGGTTAGGGTATGATTTTGTTTTAACAATAAAATTATGTCAGTAAGAACCCTAGTGTGGATGCTGTTATACAGGCAAAACAGTTCTTTTGCTGGTATCATTTACTAGTTTCTCCAATAAACTAAGGTTATGTGTATACTTAAAATGCTACAATTGCACAGCTGCAGCTGTGCCACTTTATCACTTGAGTGCAGACACTCAATACAGCGCTGTAGTTAATTAACCTCCCAGAGAAAAGATAGCTAAGTCAATGGAAGAATTCTTCCCTTGACGTACCACTGTCTGTAAGGGGGAGCAGGGGGGAGGAGGTCACTTCACTACGTCACTCACAGGTGTGGATTTTTCACACCCCTAAGTTAAGTCGACCCAGCTATGTCACTTTTCAGTGTAGACATGGTCTGACTGTAGACTACTACAGAAATAGGAGGGGTTCTCCACTTGCTGTAGGTAATCTACCTCCCTCACAGATGGGAGCTAGATCAAGGGGAGGATTCTTCTGCTGAGAGATTCTTCTACTAGTGGAGTTCCTCAAGGATCGGTTTTGGGAACAATCTTAATTAACCTTTTTATTACTGACCTTGGCACAAAAAGCGGGAATGTGCTAATAAAGTTTGCGGATGACACAAAGCTGGGGGGTATTGCTAACACGGAGAAGGACCAGGATATCATACAGGAAGATCTGGATGACCTTGTAAACTGGAGTAATAGTAATAGGATGAAATTTAACAGTGAAAAGTGCAAGGTCATGCACTTAGGAATTAATAATAAGAATTTTAGATATACATTGGGGACACATCAGTTGGAAGCAACAGAGGAGGAGAGGGACCTTGGAGTATTGATTGATCACAGGATGACTATGAGCCGCCAATGTGATATGGCCATTAAAAAAGCTAATGCGGTTTTAGGATGCATCGGGCGAGGTATTTCCAGCAAAGATAAGGAGGTGTTAGTACCGTTATATAAGGCACTGGTGAGACCTGACCTGGAATACTGTGTGCAGTTCTGGTCTCCCATGTTTAAGGAGGATGAATTCAAACTGGAACAGGTTCAGAGACGGGCTACTAGGATGATCCAAGGAAAGGAAAACTTGTCATATGAAAGGAGACTCAAAGAGCTTGGCTTGTTTAGTCTAGCCAAAAGAAGGCTGATGGGGGATATGCTTGTTCTTTATAAACATATCAGAGGGATTAATATTAGGGAGGGAGAGGAATTATTTAAGCTTAATACCAATGTAGACACAAGAACGAATGGGTATAAACTGGACACTAGGAAGTTTAGACTTGAAATTAGACGAAGGTTTCTAACCATTAGAGGAGTGAAGTTCTGGAACAGCCTTCCAAGGGGAGTAGTGGGGGTAAAAGACATATCTGGCTTTAAGACTAAGCTTGATAAGTTTATGGAAGGGATGGTATGATGAGATAGCTTAATTTTGGCAATTGATCTTTGATTACCAGCAGATAAGTATGCCCAGTGGTCGGTGATGGGATGTTGGATGGGATGGGATCTGAGTTACTGCAGAGAATTCTTTCCTGAGTGCTGGCTGGTGAGTCTTTCCCACATGCTCAGAGTTTAGCTGATCGCCATATTTGGGGTCAGGAAGGAATTTTCCGCAGGGGCAGATTGGCAGAGGCCCTGGAGGTTTTTCGCCTTCCTTTGCAGCGTGGGGCGTGGGTCACTTGCTGGTGGATTCTCTGCAGCTTGAGGTCTTCAAACCACAATTTGAAGACTTCAATAACTCGGACATAGGTTAGGGGTTTGTTATAGAAGTGGATGGGTAGGGTTCTGTGGCCTGCTTTGTGCAGGAGGTCAGACTAGCTGATCACATTGGTCCCTTCTGACCCTAAAGTCTATGAATCTATAAACCTGGTGCTATCTACAACAGGGGTTAAGTCTGCTTAACTATGGCTATGTCTACACTATGCAGCTTATAGCGACGCAGCTGTGCCGCAAAGACGCGCGGTATAGCCACTGTTTGTCAGCAGAAGAGAGCTCTCCTGCCGACAAAAAGCTTCCACCCCCAACAAGAGGTGTTAGCATTGTCGGCAGGAGCAACAAATCACTGTTCACACCAGCACTTGTCCCTGACAACACTTTTGTCTTTCAGGTGTGTGTGTGTGCGCGTGTTTTAACATCTTTGAAGGACAAAAGTTGTGTCTTTCAATTGCCAGTGTAGACAAAGCGTAAGGAGATTTCTACACTGGCACTTCATCGGCAAAACTTCTGTCATTCAGGTATGTTAAAAAACACCTCCACGAATGACAAAAGCTTCACCGATGAAAACCGCTGGTGTGAACAGTGCTTTGTCGGCACTGTTCATGACGTCACTAAAAGCTGCATAGCGTAGCCATAGCCAAAGAGTCTGTCTTCACTACCAACGTTAAAACGCAGTCACACCAACACTTTAACTTGGCTGTGTAGTTGCGGCACCAGTGCTGGGAGACAGTTCTCCCAGCGCTGTACAAAACCCACTCCTGTGAGCGCAACTCCCAGCACTGGTGCACTGTCTACACTGCCACTTTATAGCATTGAAACTTGCATTGTTCGGGGTGTGTTTTTTCACACCGCTGAGTAAGACATTTTCAGCACTGTAAAGTGGCAGTGTAGACCCAAGCCTCTCAAGGGTGTGGATTTTTCATGCCCCGAGAGACGTAGCTATGCCGATGTAAACTACAATTCCATGCAGACCGGCCCTAAGTGATACTGGCAAAAGCATTTTCTGCCAGCATAATGGAGTCTATGCTAGGGCTTTTGCCAGTATATGAATGTCATTTAAAAAAAAACAAAAAAATCACCCACATGTGTGAAATTACTTTTCTGGCAAAAGTTTCTAGTGTAGACCAGACCTAAGAGACCCACTGTAAAGAGGTTTAATGCCAGCTGCAGTTTACAGCAGTAATATACATAAAACAAATGCAGACTCTCACTGGAATGATCTCCAGCAAATGAGATAGAAAAGGTGCTCTGGAGCGTAGGAGGGTGCAACAGCACCAGCAAATAATGGCATGGCATTAGTTACTCCAGAGTTTAAAACCCATTTCAGAAACACTAGTGGTACTAAGATAGACCTTGAGTGAGGCCCCTCAACTAGGGTGACCAAATGCCCCGATTTTTGAGGGTGAGTCACAATTTTTGGATCTTTTTCTTATATAGGCTCCTATTACCCCCCCCACTCACATCCCGATTTTTCATGTTTGCTGTCTGGTCACTCTACCCTCACCATTCCCTGTACAAGCAATAGTCCAGTCTAAGGCCACTGCCCCACATCTCCCCAAGCCCATCCTCTCCCCATCAACCTGCTCCACGCTATAAACAGCAGTAATCCACCCTAATGTCACCGCATTACCTCTCATTATGGCCTGCTCCCTGCACCCAACCCTCCTCCCTCCCCACAGCTCACATCCCCCAACATCCTCTCTCCCCATTCCCTCCACACCCACAAAACTCCCACACCCAATCTTCTCCCCCCACATCCCCATTCCTCACACCCAACCCCCCACATGTCCCCCGGCCCCTCCCCAGCAACTTGCTCCCACCCGGCCCTCCCAGCAGGATCCTGGCCGCTCCC
The DNA here is from genome assembly GCF_007399415.2 of Gopherus evgoodei. Taxonomy (NCBI): domain Eukaryota; kingdom Metazoa; phylum Chordata; order Testudines; family Testudinidae; genus Gopherus; species Gopherus evgoodei. The sequence continues at coordinate 266,102 of NC_044334.1, forward strand.
TTCCGCACACAGACCCGGGAGCTCTGTCACTCCCCATCCGCGCACCCCACGCCGGACTCACCCCAGGGCAGACGGGACCCCTCAGCCTCGCTCCTTTCCAGGCCTTTCTCCGCAGGCGGAGAAGACGCACAACGGGCGCGGGATGCTGGGAGTCGTAGTTCCGGTGGGGGAGATTGCCGAAGCTGAGGCATGCTGGGAGTCGTAGTTCCGGTGGGAGTGGGGCTGTGTGTGGCTGAAACTGGGGCATGCTGGGAGTCGTAGTTCCAGTGGGGGAATGGCTGAAGCTGAGGCATGCTGGGAGTCGTAGTTCCAGTGGGAGAATGGCTGAAGCTGAGGCATGCTGGGAGTCGTAGTTCCAGTGGGGGGAATGGCTGAAGCTGAGGCATGCTGGGAGTCGTAGTTCCCGGGTGTGTATTCGCACCCATGTGCATACTGGGGCATGCTGGGAGTCAGGGCCCTCTTTAGCATTTATGGGGCCCTATGCAGTATTACTCAACTGGTGTCTCTGTGCTTGATGGCAGCCCAGGCTCACAACCTGGGGGAGGGAGGGACGAGGCAGCAAAGGATACCGAGGTGCCCGGCCTGCCTCACAGCAACAGAGAGTTACAGTTCCCCGCAGAGACCCCCACACCTTCTCCCTCATGCAGAATGCGTGGTGCCAGCACATTTGGCGCTGTGAAAATGGCCCTGCTTAAAATGACTGCAGCACACGCTGGGAGTGCGGGAGCCAATCCATTGTTAACTGCTGTCATAGGCAGTCGGTGAAGCTGCCACCTGGGAAGGCCAACTCTGCAACCCACCTAGTCCGCCTGTGGCCCCGCCCCACGCATACTCCACTCCTGCTCTGTCCCAGGCTCTGCCCCCACACTGCCCAGGCCCCGCCCTCTCCCCACTGTCTCCCTCCTCTCTTCCCTCCCCCTCCATGATCACCCCCTTCCAGCCAAATCCCTGAACACAAATGAAGCAAATGACATTTGGGAAAAAAACACTCTTCTGCAATTCCTTTCTAAAGAAAATGAAGCATGTTTTCCACTGCATGCCAGAAGGTGAAGACTGGACATGCAGAATGTACCTAATTAAAGGCACTGAACTTGGGAATAAAAAATGTCAGTCACAGGTTTTTTGATATACCCTGAGGTTTGTCAGAGATTTATTTGCAAAATCTTTATACTAAGGGCAAGTCAGCTGTCTTGCTGAATACAACATTAAATATTATGGAATACATGATGCAGCTCTTCTCTGTTTTACATTTTCTTAATCAGTATTTCTAAGATGATTTAATATTTTAAATGTACTCTTAAGCCTTCATAAAGTAATAATTCCAGATTACTACATATTTAACTCACTGAAACAAAGACATTGTTTTAAATTAATCAGTCACAGAGGTTTAGTGTGTTCATAACAATGTTCATTGCTGTTAGAAAAAAGGAGGGAACACTAATTTACTTTGTGTGATCTCCATAACAATAAACATGTTTGTGAAATTTCACCAACTTTAAAAAATATCAGCAAAGAGTCCTGTGCCACCTTATAGACTAACAGACATATTGGAGCGTGAGCTTTTGTGGGTGAATACCCACATCTGATGAAGTGAGTATTCACCCATGAAAGCTCATGCTCAAATACATCTTTTAGTCTATAAGGTGCCACAGGACTCTTTGCTCCTTTTACAGATCCAGACTAACACGGCTACCCCTCTGATACTTTAAAAAATATGTTTCCATAGATTTTAGGCATAACAAAGGATTTTATAATTACTAATGTACTGATTTTGCTAGAGGGTTCTCTTAAAACTAGTTCATCAAATAGTCAGAAGTAAAGAAAAAGAAACTTGTTTGTCCAGCTATCTGGCAAAAAAGGGGTGTTGTCCCTTTGAGGGACAGGTGGTGGTGGCACCAGTACCTATCTCTCTGTGATGGGTTCCCCTCCCCCCCTTTCTGGGGTGCCATCTGATGTACTGGAATCCTACTGATCCCTCCCATTCCACCAACCTGGTTTCCCTCACCCTGTCTTGCTGAGTCAGGCCCTCAAGCCTCCTCTAGCATACACACAGGCTGGGACATGCTGTCATAAACAGATAGCTAAGGGTTAATGTCTCTTTCACCTGAAACACCTGACCAGAGAACCAATCAGGAAACCGGATTTTTTCAACTTTGGGTGGAGGGAAGTGGGTGTCTGAGTCTTTTGTCTGTCTGCCTGTTTCCTCTGAGCTTTGGAGAAGTAGTTCTATTTTCTAGTCTTCTGTTTCTAAGTGTAAGGACAAAGAGATCAGATAGTAAGTTCTATGGTTTCTTTTCTTTGGTATTTGCATGAATGTAAGTGCTGGAGGGCTTTGATTTGTATTCTTTTTGAATAAGGCTGTTTATTCAATATTCTTTTAAGCAATTGACCCTGTGTTGTATCATCTTAATACAGAGAGAGCATTTGTATTTTTTCTTTCTTTTTTTATATAAAGCTTTCTTTTAAGACCTGTTGGAGTTTTTCTTTACTTCAGGGAAATTGAGTCTGTACTCACCAGGGAATTGGTGGGAGGAAGAAATCAAGGGGAGAGCTGTGTGTTGGATTGCTAGCCTGATTTTGCATTTCCTCTGGGTGAAGAGGAAAGTGCTTTTGTTCCAGGATTGGGAACGGAGAGGGGGACTCACTCTGCGTAGTTTCACAGAGCTTGTGTCTGTGTATCTCTCCAGGAGCACCTGGAGGGGGGAAGGGAATCAGGATTATTTCCCTTTGTTGTGAGACTCAAGGGATTTGGGTCTTGTGGTCCCCAGGGAAGGTTTTTCAGGGGGACCAGAGTGCCCCAAAACACTCTTAATTTTTTGGGTGGTGGCAGCAGGTACCAGGTCCAAGCTGGTAACTAAGCTTGGAGGTTTTCATGCTAACCCCCAAATTTTGGACGCTAAGGTCCAGAATCTGGGAATAAGGTTATGTCATGGTGGCAGTGGCGGGAGATAGACAGAATCCAGAAGCCAGTAGGAATATTATATTTTTCTTTTCTCTGCTAAGGGCTTTTTAGCAGAGAGAAACAGTTTGGTTTTAAAAGGGAACCAGAGAGAATTTTTTTTTCTGCTCTCTCTAGCAGTTTGTGGTTTGCATGTTAAGCGAGAAGACTGTTAAGGGTCTTTTGTCATGCAATAGCACTCCCATTGAGAGTCATACCAGCACTCTATATGCATGCAAATAAAGTGGTTTTTCTGGTTTCCCTTCATTGAACATTAGCTAGAGAGAGAAAGGGAAAAAAGCACTGTTGCTAGGCAGACTTCAGGAGGCAACAGAGCCTGCAGTTCAAAAGAGAAACACCGGAGGGCACCCCAACACAAGAAAACAGGAACCATGTCTACCAGGACAAAAATGGAGGCCGAAGACCAATTAAAAGAAGCTGAACACAGGCGACAACTGGAAATAAAACAAAAAGAGATGGAGATAAAAGAAAAGGAAGAAAGCATCAAACTGGCAGCCTTCCAAAGAGAACAGGCAGCCCAAGAGGCAGCACACAAAAGAAAACTAGAAGAAGATGAGTTGGCCCACAGAAGGAAGCAAGAAGAAGAAGAGTTGGCCCACCGCCGAGAAATGGAAAAGCACCAAAAAGAAATGGAAAAACAACAAAAAGAGAATGAAGAGAAGGAAAAACAGAGAAAACATGAACTGGAGATGGCAAAAGCTGGGCTGCATGTGCCAGCCAACCCTAACAACCCGGCGCCAATTATTGCTCCACAGCACAGGAAATTTCCCACCTACAAGGCAGGTGATGACACCGAGGCCTTCTTGGAAAATTTTGAAAGAGCCTGTCTTGGGTACAGCATCCCCGAAGACCAGTACATGGTAGAATTAAGGCCACACCTCAGTGGACCTTTAGCAGAGGTGGCAGCTGAAATGCCCAAGCCGCAAATGAATGACTATAAACTTTTTCAAACCAAGGCCAGATACAGGATGGGGATAACCCCAGATCATGCCCGTCGGCGCTTCAGAACCCAAAAATGGAAACCAGAGGTGTCATTTCCCAAACACGCCTACTACATTGCAAAAAACTATGAGGCCTGGTTAACAGGAAACAACATTCAAACCTTGGAAGAAGTGAACCTCCTCATACAAATGGAGCAGTTCTTGGATGGTGTTCCTGAAGACATCACACGGTACATACAAGATAGAAATCCCAAAACTATCGCTGAGGCGGGGGAGATTGGAGCCAAATGGATGGAACTGGCAGAAAGCAAAAAAGCTACTGTCAAGGGGAACGATTACCCCAGGGGGCACACAGACCATAAACCCTACAACCGAGGACAGCCAAAGACCCTCCATACCACCCAAGTAAAGCCACAGATACCCTACTCTTCAACCTCACCAGTCTCCAGTAACTCACCTCGGCCCAGTGACCCATCAGATGGAAGATGCTTTAAGTGTAATGAACCGGGACATATCAAGGCCAACTGTCCCAAGAACACCATGCGAGTGCAATTCATTACACCACCATCACACCAAAGATCCCCAGGCCCGGATGCCTCTCAAATACCCTTGGAGCGAAGGGAAAATTTGAGAGTGGGCGGAAAGAAGGTTACTGCGTGGAGAGACACGGGGGCACAAGTCTCAGCTATCCACCAATCCTTCGTTGACCCCAAATTCATTAACCCAAAGGCCAAAGTTACAATTTACCCCTTCATGTCACAAGCTGTAGACTTGCCTACAGCTCAACTGCCTGTCCAGTACAAAGGCTGGTCAGGAATGTGGACTTTTGCAGTCTATGACAATTATCCTATCCCCATGCTACTGGGGGAAGACTTGGCCAACCAGGTGAGGCGGGCCAAGAGAGTGGGAATGGTTACCCGTAGCCAAACCAGGCAAGCTTCCAGACCCATTCCTGTTCCTGAGCCGTCCACAGAAGCCCCGTCTGTGTTACCAGAGACCCAGACACAGGCAGTGGACCCGGATTCCATGCCTACCACTGAAACAGCCACAGCATCTCCAGTCCCAGGCCCGGAACTGGAACAACAACCAGCACCAGCAAGTGCAACCACATCTTCAAACTCAACGCCAGAGGGCGCCAGCAAGCCAGAACTGGCAGAAGCAAAAGACAGCCATACCCAAAAGGCTCAGCCAGAGCCTGAAATACCCTCAGGTGCACCAGCGGAGAGCGGTTCACCAGCAACGGAAACAACCCCATCACCTACATCGCTTCCAGAGGGACCAAGCCCAAGTCCACAGTCTGAGGAAGAACTGGTGTCCCCAGACTCAAGGGAACAGTTCCAGACTGAGCAGGAAGCAGATGACAGCCTTCAGAAAGCGTGGGCGGCGGCACGGAGCACCCCACCGCCTCTCAGCTCTTCTAATCGATCCCGGTTTGTTATAGACCAAGGACTTTTATACAAGGAAATTCTTTCTGGTGGACACCGGAAAGAATGGCAGCCGCAAAAACAGTTGGTGGTTCCAACTAAGTACCGGGGGAAGCTCTTAAGCTTAGCCCATGATCATCCCAGTGGCCATGCTGGGGTGAACCGAACCAAGGACCGGTTGGGGAAGTCCTTCCACTGGGAGGGGATGGGCAAGGACGTTGCCAAGTATGTCCGGTCTTGTGAGGTATGCCAAAGAGTGGGAAAGCCTCAAGACCAGGTCAAGGCCCCTCTCCAGCCACTCCCCATAATTGAGGTCCCATTTCAGCGAGTAGCTGTGGATATTCTGGGCCCTTTCCCAAAAAAGACGCCCAGAGGAAAGCAGTACGTACTGACTTTAGTGGACTTTGCTACCCGATGGCCAGAAGCAGTAGCTCTAGGCAACACCAGGGCTAACACTGTGTGCCTGGCCCTAACAGACATCTTTGCCAGGGTAGGTTGGCCCTCTGACATCCTTACAGATTCAGGGTCTAATTTCCTGGCAGGGACCATGGAAAAACTGTGGGAAACTCATGGGGTGAATCACTTGGTTGCCACCCCGTACCACCATCAAACCAATGGCCTGGTGGAAAGGTTCAATGGAACTTTGGGGGCCATGATACGAAAATTCATCAACGAATTCTCCAATAATTGGGACCTAGTGTTGCAGCAGTTGCTGTTTGCCTACAGGGCTGTACCACATCCCAGTTTAGGGTTTTCACCATTTGAACTTGTGTATGGTCACGAGGTTAAGGGGCCATTACAGTTGGTGAAACAGCAATGGGAGGGGTTTACGCCTTCTCCAGGAACTAACATTCTGGACTTTGTAAGCAACCTACAAAGCACCCTCCGACACTCTTTAGCCCTTGCTAGAGAGAACCTAAAGGATGCTCAAGAAGAGCAAAAGGCCTGGTATGACAGACATGCCAGAGAACGTTCCTTCAAGGTAGGAGACCAGGTTATGGTCTTGAAGGCGCAACAGGCCCATAAAATGGAAGCATCATGGGAAGGGCCATTCACGGTCCAAGAGCGCCTGGGAACTGTAAACTATCTCATAGCATTTCCCAATTCCTCACTAAAGCCTAAAGTGTACCATGTTAATTCTCTCAAGCCTTTCTATTCCAGAGACTTACAGGTTTGTCAGTTTACAGTCCAGGGAGATGATGCTGAGTGGCCTGACGGTGTCTACTACGACGGAAAAAAAGACGGTGGCGTGGAAGAGGTGAACCTCTCAACCACCCTGGAACGTCTGCAGCGGCAACAAATCAAGGAGCTGTGCACTAGCTTCGCCCCATTGTTCTCAGCCACCCCAGGACGGACTGAACGGGCATACCACTCCATTGATACAGGTAATGCTCACCCAATCAGAACCCCACCCTACCGAGTGTCTCCTCATGCCCAAGCTGCTATAGAACGGGAGATCCAGAACATGCTACAAATGGGTATAATCCGCTCATCTACCAGTGCATGGGCATCTCCAGTGGTTCTGGTACCCAAACCAGATGGGGAAATACGCTTCTGCGTGGACTACCGTAAGCTAAATGCGGTAACTCGTCCGGACAACTATCCAATGCCACGCACTGATGAGCTATTGGAAAAGTTGGGACGTGCCCAGTTCATCTCTACAATAGACTTAACCAAAGGGTACTGGCAAGTACCGCTAGATGAACCTGCCAAGGAGAGGTCAGCATTCGTCACCCATGCGGGGGTGTATGAATTCAATGTCCTTCCTTTCGGCCTTCGAAATGCACCCGCCACCTTCCAGAGGCTGGTAGACGGTCTACTAGCTGGACTGGGAGAATTTGCAGTTGCCTACCTCGATGATGTGGCCATTTTTTCAGACTCCTGGCCCGAACACCTACTACACCTGGAAAAGGTCTTTGAGCGCATCAGGCAGGCAGGACTAACTGCTAAGGCCAAAAAGTGTCAAATAGGCCAAAACAGAGTGACTTACCTGGGGCACCAGGTGGGTCGAGGAACCATAAACCCCCTACAGGCCAAAGTGGATGCTATCCAAAAGTGGCCTGTCCCACGGTCCAAAAAGCAAGTCCAATCCTTCTTAGGCTTGGCCGGATACTACAGGCGATTTGTACCACACTACAGCCAAATCGCTGCCCCATTGACCGACCTGACCAAAAAGACCCAGCCAAATGCAGTTAAGTGGACTGATGAGTGTCAAAAGGCCTTTACCCAACTTAAGGCAACACTCATGTCTGACCCTGTGCTCAGGGCCCCGGACTTTGACAAGCCATTCCTAGTAACCACGGATGCATCTGAGCGTGGTATAGGAGCAGTACTCATGCAGGAAGCAACAGATCACAACTTCCATCCTGTCGTGTTTCTCAGCAAGAAACTGTCTGAGAGGGAAAGTCACTGGTCAGTCAGTGAAAAGGAATGCTATGCCATTGTGTACGCCCTGGAAAAGCTACGCCCATATGTTTGGGGACGGCGGTTCCAACTACAAACTGACCATGCTGCACTAAAGTGGCTTCATACTGCCAAGGGGAACAACAAGAAACTTCTTCGGTGGAGTTTAGCTCTCCAAGATTTTAATTTTGAAATTCAACACATCACAGGAGCTTCTAACAAAGTTGCTGATGCACTCTCCCGTGAGAGTTTCCCAGAGTCCAGTAGTTAAAAAGTGTTCTTAAAATGTAAAAGTCTGTTAGTTATATACTTAGTAGTATATGTAAAGGTGCATGTGTTGTATTAATCTGTTTATTTTCAAGTTCTAGAAGGAAATTGCCGCCAGTGAGCTTCCCCACTGTCTGCAATTTGGGGGGCGTGTCATAAACAGATAGCTAAGGGTTAATGTCTCTTTCACCTGAAACACCTGACCAGAGAACCAATCAGGAAACCGGATTTTTTCAACTTTGGGTGGAGGGAAGTGGGTGTCTGAGTCTTTTGTCTGTCTGCCTGTTTCCTCTGAGCTTTGGAGAAGTAGTTCTATTTTCTAGTCTTCTGTTTCTAAGTGTAAGGACAAAGAGATCAGATAGTAAGTTCTATGGTTTCTTTTCTTTGGTATTTGCATGAATGTAAGTGCTGGAGGGCTTTGATTTGTATTCTTTTTGAATAAGGCTGTTTATTCAATATTCTTTTAAGCAATTGACCCTGTGTTGTATCATCTTAATACAGAGAGAGCATTTGTATTTTTTCTTTCTTTTTTTATATAAAGCTTTCTTTTAAGACCTGTTGGAGTTTTTCTTTACTTCAGGGAAATTGAGTCTGTACTCACCAGGGAATTGGTGGGAGGAAGAAATCAAGGGGAGAGCTGTGTGTTGGATTGCTAGCCTGATTTTGCATTTCCTCTGGGTGAAGAGGAAAGTGCTTTTGTTCCAGGATTGGGAACGGAGAGGGGGACTCACTCTGCGTAGTTTCACAGAGCTTGTGTCTGTGTATCTCTCCAGGAGCACCTGGAGGGGGGAAGGGAATCAGGATTATTTCCCTTTGTTGTGAGACTCAAGGGATTTGGGTCTTGTGGTCCCCAGGGAAGGTTTTTCAGGGGGACCAGAGTGCCCCAAAACACTCTTAATTTTTTGGGTGGTGGCAGCAGGTACCAGGTCCAAGCTGGTAACTAAGCTTGGAGGTTTTCATGCTAACCCCCAAATTTTGGACGCTAAGGTCCAGAATCTGGGAATAAGGTTATGTCACATGCCCAGCTGCAGAAAGACACAGACACTGAGATCAGATCTGCATGGACAGCATCAGCAAGGGAATTACCCAGCACGCAAGTGCACTCCCCTTTTGGGGTGCAAACCCAAAATTGTATTGTCTTGTACTGCACAGAGACCTACACAGCATAAGCTCATGAAAATCACCTTCGTCCCTCAGTGTGGAAGAAGATGTACGAAGCTTCCCCTCCAGCCTTCCCCAGTTATGAATCAGACAAACTGGTTTAAAGAAAACAAAACAAGTTTATTAATTAGAAAGAATAGATTTTAAGTGATTATAAGGGATAGCAAACAAATCAAAGTGGATTACTGGGCAAATAAAGCAAGCATGCAAACTAAGCTTAATACACTAAAGAAACTGACTACAAGTAGTAATTTCTCACCTTAAATGTTGCTTAGTTGCAGATTGTAGAGGTTCTTGAAGACAAGCTGCTCTTGCTTGTAGGTTAAAACTCCAGGTATTTCTTTCACAGGCCAGACACCTTTTCCAGACTAGGCTCAGCTCTTCTCCACCCCATCAGTCCCTGTTTCTTAGATGTTCTTAGCAGTCATCCTGGAGGAGGATTCAGTGAAGAACCAGTGAAGATTAACTCACTTTACTGCCTTAAATTGGATTCACATATGGTGGGAATCTTTTGTTTCCCAGTTTGGTCCCCACCTCCTATTAGTGGAAAAAGGTCCAGTACTAGGTGACATGATCACATGACCTTGCAGTGTCAAAGCAGCATCCCAGAAAGCTTCTCAGGAAGGGGAGAGATTAGCATCTTCAAAGTCAGATTGTACTCTCTAGTGGTCCATCCAGGCTGATTGCCCACTGTCTGGTGGGCGTTCCCCAGGTGCAAACACTTTTGTATATGATACATAGTCAATATTCCTAACTACAGATACAGAAATGATACATGAACACAAATAAGATAATCATAGTCAGTACATCATAACCTTTCCAATGATATCTCACATGACCCTTGCATGGAACACATCTTAGTTATGCCATATTCATATCAGAACAATATCCCTATGAACAATATGGTGTGTAGGGTCACACTCTCCGTGGAGAGGGTAGACCCAGGTACAGGAGCTAGCCAGTTCTCTTCATCAGCAGCTGAGTAGCTCCTCCAGGCTCCAGCAACAGCTGCTGCTCTTCCCGCCCTCTTGGCAGGAAGGCTGATTGCAGTTACTCTAGTAACTGTACTTTTAGTGTCAAAAACAAGACACTTGGAAGCCTTATCCCTCACTGCACGGCTGGGGTCACCTCCAGAAGCTGACAGAGACAGGACATACCTTCACACCCTTCTACACTTTTGGTGGCCCACTAAGTTCCTCAGGAATTTAAGTTTTAATTTAAAAAAAATATTAAGTTTCTTGCCCTTCTGCTCTTGAAGGAAACCCTCTAACCGTAAAAACAACTGCAGAGTCTGTGTCTTCTTCATCAGGACAGACTTTATGGCCTGTGGTCAGGAGGTCAACATCAAACACCAGTGTGCCCCATTAACGCTCCACTAATAAGTTAGTTGTCATTGGAGGTGACTACACATTACTATAGCAGAAGGTAGCCTAAGTATATCCTACCATTTGGTACCAGCTCATGGCTGCAGCAAAACTGACAGGAGCAATCCGTCCATTGGTAACATAGTGCAGAATAAATTCCCTTTTAAAGTCTGCTTTTAGCAGACTCTCCACTAGTTCTTCTGTAGCAGAGCATTGTGAAGCCATCTTTCCATGCTTCTGCCTGGTTGGAGGGCAGGGCAAGTGGCCTTAAGGTAAGTAAGCCATTATTCTATCTGGACAATGTGTAGCTACTAATGAACAACTAGGAGTCCCATATTCTAGTAGTTGTGGATGAGACCATAAATTCCCACAGCAATTACACGCATTTATCCTTGTTAGCCATAACCTATTTGCCCCTCAACAGCCTAATTCCTATTTCAGTAACAATAATTTACTTTGCATGTATGGAAGAGGTGGCAGGATACTTTTTATATGCTACTGATTGCAAAAAGGAGTACTTCACCTCTAGTGCCCGGTGTGTATCAAGACTAGATTAAATTAGTTTGTTTTCTAGTGCAGAAGTTTCCACATGACAAAAATCCCCTCCACTATGAGCAAAGAAGCCAAAAATTACTTGTCCATGAATAATTAAATCACTACTCAGCATTAGAAGGAGTCCTCAGGTGGGCAGGGCAGGGCACATTGGTAAAGCAATGTGAGGAAAACTTGTCCTGCCACTGTCATTCTGGTGTCTTTCATAAGCAACAAGCTCATACAAAAGGAAAGGAAAATAAAATGTTATTGTAGCTCATCTGTACCCAGTTCAGCTGCTCTGCTGACTGTCACATGATCTTTCATAGGTACTTTGCCTAATTCAACCTGGATTAAACTAAATTTCAAAAATGAAATTAACAGGTATAGAGAAAGTTTAGTTATATTTTTGTTCCAGGCACTGGGTGTCAGATTAGCAAATTGTTTGTTTGCTTATAAATAAAGTATTCTTAATTTACAATAGAGTCAAATTCTGTCCTTGGATTTGCAGCCACAGTCCCCATTGACATTAATGGAAGCTCCATGAGCATATCAAAAGATAGAATTTGAGGCTTTTATTATTCAACACTCATTCAGAATGGTCAGTCTCCAGTGACCTTCCTATATACATGACAAAATGATAAAGGAAATACTGGTCTGCTGAGTGCTGAATCTCACCATCCTCCAGCATGGCTAAGAAACTTCTCAGCAAACTTGCTTGGGGACAATACAATAAAATACATAGCTAAATAGATTCCTTATTATTTTGAGCGTTTATCCCATACTTTTTAAGCTTCCAGTATTTACAGAATCTGATAGTAATTAATTATCCTACCTCAGAGCTGGTGCCATGTGTTAGTTCAGATCTGCCTCAGTTATTCTGGGCAGTGAGTTAAATCCTAGTCAGATGAGAAGCGCAGTGCTTCCTGCTTGCGCCTGAAGGGCCAGCAGATTAAAGAGTTGTGTTTAGGGACAAGGTCTTCTGATTTCACACTTTTTTATTTGATTAACTCCACTCTTCAGTCTATAATCAATGGAATGCAGTAAGCAAACTATTACAGGATCATCGACAGTGGGAGACTTGACAGCAAATCACAAGGTAACTGTCCTTTTGCTTTCTTTACTGGCCAAAATATTGCCCATAACTAACAGGCAGCTAATGTGCATGTTTCCCTGAGTGACTGAAATGAAGGGATTTTTCACAGTTTAATGTTAAAAAGTTTATTGAGAGAGCTCTTCAGACTGCGACTATATGAGAGGGTTGAACATTTCCATAAGAAAAAAACTGTTCCAAAAGGAAGAAGCTGGAGTGCTAGAGCTGGAATAAAGAATCCTGATTTTCTTACATTAGCACTAATAGCAAATAATAATAATTAATAATAACTTCAATTTCTATGGCACCTCTCATTCTTGTACTGTAGCTTGTTAAAGTGTGCAGGGGAAATCTAATCCAGCCTAATACTAAGAATGGAATGCCAGTCTCTACTGAAAGGTCCTAGAAGCCCCAGCAAGGTAAGCAGAACTATCCTTACCGGTAAAGATGCCTGCGGGGTATGGAGTTTTGTAACTTTACTATTGATTTGCAAATGAAACATTCTCCAGTTGTTTTGTGCTGTACCTTTAAATCAGAATCTCACAAAGGAAATAACTAGGCTCATAAGGAAATGGATTTGAGACTTTTCTCCCACATAAAGGGAGGTTGTCGTGGAACTTTTCCTGAACTTTTCCTTAGCCGCACCATGAAGTTAAATGGAGCAGCCTTTTGGTTAGTGTCATATTTCTAAATGGATGCAGTAATGTCACAAAATGTCATGGCTGGGCAGCTCACACAACAAGTTCAGATGTGGTTCCTCCTTTGAAGAACATAGCTCTAAACTCAACATGACATAGCAAGTGAGAGTTATAAACAGACAGACAAGGGAAGAAATGGGCAAGGAAGGACAAGCATCAGATCCCACAGTTACTTATATGACGTGTGTACCTTATTGATTTTGTCACTTTTTTTAAAGAATGGAGCCCTGTAACCATGTGGTGTTTAATCTTGCCTCCAATACCAGATGTTCCCTTAGAGATCTTTTCAGAAAAAAAAATCAGAACTGAACTAGGAGTCTCAGTGCAGATTATAAGAAGGATTCAACCCAAAATGTAACAGCTTTAGTTCAAATTAAATAAGGCAATGAATATGCATCCATAGCAATAAAATAATCATTCTTATCAGCTTGTCTGTAGAGGTCCAAGTACACAGAAGGTGAAAATCCCTGTCTTACAGATGGTAAACTGAGGCATGGGTGGTTTAAATGGCTTGCTCAAGTCACACAAGGAGTTGGGAATAGAACCTGTGAGTTGTGGCTCCTGTTTCCATACCAAGCCTGTTGAATTGCACTGTTCCTCAATGATGGTGCATTTTTGGAAGGCTTGGTCTGCATAACTGTTATTATTGTTTACTCAGCATCAACCATTTTTTTGTGTCCATATGCTGTAGGTCCAGGACAGTGACCCTATGGCTGTGGTAGGTGCTAACAGAAACCTTTTTGCCTTAGAGTGAATACAGTGTTGTTAGCATTTTAAAGACTTGTCGTGCTCATAAGAAGAATGTGGGGTCATTTCTAAGAGTAGAAGCCAGTAATGACTTAATCTATCAAGTGATTAATTATAAAAATAATAATTCTGTACAATTACAAGTAAGAAATCATGAGACAAGAACAACAGTTGGTGGTTGTTGTCTGATTTGGCTGCTGCACTGTGCGAGTCACACGGAGGTGACACGTAACCGCTCAAAGTAGGGGGAGGAGCACAATTTAAAGGATTGGCCACACTCCTGAACAGCTCACATCATGGCCCACCATGGGCAGGCACCTCCCCTTATCCTCAGCCTGCCTCCCTGCAGCACTCGGCTGTTGCTCTTGCCTCTCACTTGGCCTCCAAAGTCAATTTATTGGCTTAGCTCTGCCACTGCCATGCAGGGAGGGGCCCAGTGGCACCATGTGACCAAGCATGGGGCCAGCTCTGAGTCAACAAACCCCACATGTGGGAGCCCCTGGAGGCTGGGTGGTTTCCAGCCTGACTTCCAAGGTCCCGTTGGCTGGAGCTCCTGTGCATTAGCCACTCCATGGCTCTGGTTATATCCCACAAGGTCCCTGAGTGAGTCCCAAACAAACACCAGCGCAGGTACCCTGCCCCATGGGCTGGCGGTGACCCCACTGCAGGTCCAGCCCTGCAAGCCTGGGCAAGTGCGGAATTTGCCCCACATGTGGCCCCATTGGCCTGGCTGGAGGGTCGCTGTGGGTCAGTGCCAGCATGAGTTGAACTTGCAAAAGGGAAGGACAAAAGAGGAGCAGCTCATTATTGCTGGCATCTCTGCTTTGAAATAAACTACGTGCACTCATGTTTTAAACCACCTCCCAGCAAAAAAAGAAATAAAAATATAAACTGTGGCAGAAATCGGGGGGGGGCATGTGGCCCCGCATGTCCACCCCCACACAACGCCTCCAGATATGGGCCATAGTGGGCAACCTCCCTGTCTTCAGCACTCTTAGTTGCTATTAGTAATGATCTTTTTTCTAGCTGTGAAAAGAGAAGAGCAAGAGGCAACAGAACAATTCTGCATATGGTTAAATGAAGGCACAGTTTTAAAACCACTGTTCTCATTAAAAATAAAAGTACAGAAACACCCTGCAATGGCTGGTGAGAGTCTTTTTGCACAGAACGGCCTCATGGGTCACAATTATAGAACAAGGGCCTTATTTCTGCCTCTGCATTTCAGTGCAAGAGAAAAACCTCTGGACAATGGGTTGATCTTTTGTGAATCTATGCCCCCCTGTTGTTTTTTAAAATATATTGTTAATGTTAATCCATTAATAGTTAAAAGCCATTCACCTCTATTAGATATGTTAGAACCTATATAGATAGACATGCCTTTGTGAGAACCAGGCGTATCAGCTTAGGCAGTCACATGCCCTCAAAGTACCAAGCAAAGCTGCTGTTCTGTTGCCTAGATTCCAGCTTGCCACTTAGGAGATGTGTGCAACTATTTGGTGTTACTGGAAGGCAGTGTGTGTTACCATCTCTGCACTAGTTTAACTGAAGCTGTTCCTGAGCCTCAGATAACTGTTCACATCTAATGGGAACACGCCTTGCCAAGCCAAGGGGAAATGCATTTTCTACCACAGACTTATGTGAAATGTTGCTAGGTCTCTACCTAAATGCTCTGAGTCCAGACATAAATGATGAATTGGTGTTCTGGATTTTTCTCCCAGGCTGGTTAGAGACTGAAATGACACTAATAGTCTAGGCTCCATCATGTCTCATGCCCTGGTTATTCTTTGTTTCTTTCTATAGCTGCCCAGCTGGACACTGTTTCTGGCTGTTTGTGCTGTTGGAATTGGAGGGACATTTCAATATGGATATAATGTTTCCATTATCAATGCACCCACCAGGGTAAGGCGCCATCTTATTGTTCCCATTCTTGTGCATTTTGGGCCCCATCCTGTTCTGCTGATCTCAATGGCAAAACTCACATTGACTTCAGTGGGAGCAGAAGGAGACCTTTAATTTGTAGGTTTCTGGATAATTCTCTGAGTTTCCTACCAAGTTTCCAGTGAGTTTGTGTTTCAGTTACATATAACATTAATTTGGTCCATGTTTGATCAATACAACAGAGAGTGCCAACTGACAAGTAATCAAAGGGACATAATCCTCTTTTGAGGTCTGTTTCAAGGGAAGGACCGAGATGATAAAATAAATCTTTTCACCCTTTAACTTCTGTGGCTGGCTTAGCACAAAGTGTTACAGGCAGGATCATGGCAGCTGATAGAAAAATACATTTTTAGGGGGTCAAGAAATGTTGGGTTTCTTTATACCTGAAAATGTCCCTCAAAAGCTGTCACCCAACTTTTAGCTTCTGCACCTGCTCTTAGTGGTCTTGAGTATCCTGCATATTTACCATAGAGGACCCAGAGAGAACTGGCCCTGTGAAAAAGATGGTTGTGCATTTCTGCTAACAGCAGACTTATTTGTCAATTAAACTATGCAGCTTTTATTTGTTATAACATGTAATGCTTTTAGTATGGTTAAAATACACTAACCATGAAAAGGTAAGTTGTATGCTGGAAAGAGAGCAGAGGGTATGAAAATAGTGCTGTTTGTCTGCTCTTTGGATTTTTTGCTGACCAGAAACTATAAAGCACACTGATTCCAGAGACTCTGAGGGCTTGTCTACATCAGAAAGTTGCAGCGCTGGTGAGGGAGTTACAGCGCTGCAACTTTGAGAGTGTCCACATCTGCAGGGCATCACCAGCGCTGCAACTCCCTGTTTGCAGCGCTGGCCGTACTCCCGTTTTGTCTCGGGTGTAGAGGATCCAGCGCTGGTGATCCAGCGCTGGTAATGCAATGTAGACACTCACCAGCGCTTTTCTTGACCTCCGTGGAAGGAGGAAGCCTCTGGTAATCAAGCTGGTTTCCTTTCCCGGTTTGCTCTCTCGGTCCCGGAGCCAGCCAGCAAACCGCGGGGAAGGAGACCTGCTTGCTCGGGGTTCCGGGACCGAGAGAGCAAACCGGGAACGCCGCGGTTTGCTCTCTCGGTCCCGGAGCCAGTCAGCAAACCGCGGGGAAGGAGACCTGCTTGCTCGGGGTTCCGGGACCGAGAGAGCAAACCGGGAACGCCGCGGTTTGCTCTCTCGGTCCCGGAGCCAGCCAGCAAACCGCGGGGAAGGAGACCTGCTTGCTCGGGGTTCCGGGACCGAGAGAGCAAACCGGGAAAGGAAACCAGCTTCGCCGCGGTTTGCTCTCTCGGTCCCGGAACCCCGAGCAAGCAGGTCTCCTTCCCCGCGGTTTGCTGGCTGGCTCCGGGACCGAGAGAGCAAACCGCGGCGTTCCCGGTTTGCTCTCTCGGTCCCGGAACCCCGAGCAAGCAGGTCTCCTTCCCCGCGGTTTGCTGGCTGGCTCCGGGACCGAGAGAGCAAACCGCGGCGTTCCCGGTTTGCTCTCTCGGTCCCGGAACCCCCCTTGAAGCCGCCCAACAGCGCTGCAGTGTGGCCACATCTAACACCACTTGCAGCGCTGGTTGCTGTAAGTGTGGCCACTCTGCAGCGCTGGCCCTATACAGCTGTACTAATACAGCTGTAACAACCAGCGCTGCAAAATTTTAGATGTAGACATGGCCTGAAAGTAAAATCTGCAGTCATTTCACAGTGGTAGGCACTAAATTCCTCTCTACCTGGGGGGTGCTCGACCCTCCGCCTCAGACTCTGACCCCACTCCCCTCTTCCCGCCCTTGCTCTGCCCCCCCTCCACCCTTTCCCCCAAGGCCACACACACCCACCCCGCCTCTTCCCACCGCCTCCCCTGAGTGCACCCCTTCCCCACTCTTCTCCTTCCCTCCCAGCTCCTCCTGCACCATGCAGAACAGCTGATCTACAGCAGGCCGGAGGCGATGAGAGGGAGAGGGAGAAGTTGATCAGCAGGGCTGCCGGCAGGGGGGAGGCACTGGCTGCTGGGATGTGGTAAGAACAGACTAATTTTTTTCTGTGGGTGCTTCTATGGGTTGATGCCTATGATTTGGGGCATCTAGGACTGAGACATTTGTAGTGGTAAAACACTATAAGCCAGTAAAAACGGGCTTAGAATGAAATTTCCATTGGATTCACTCAGTGTGTAGGTTAACAGTTTACAAATAAATGAAGAGTGTATGTTCCAAGGAAGAAGACAGAATACTTAGGGTAGCCAAGACAACATTACTATGAGTCCTGGGATCAAATTAAGACAAGAAAAAGGCTGGTTATCAGGATCAACAGCCTAACAGTGAGATTTATTGAGTTGTGGAATAGCCACCCCTGGGAAGTGACATTCAAAACTAAACAGGCTAAAAGATTAAAAAGGGAACAAGCCTGCACTGGCTTCTTGGGAGATGAACTGTATGTGACCTAATAAGTCTTTTCCACCTTAGTTTCCATCATTCTGACCAATGTCTGGAGCTTCTTGACAGACTCAGTTAATAAAAACCCATGAGTAACTTTCCAAGACTAGTAGCACATCACTTGTCTGAGTAGTGCAGAAATCCTGACCTACTCTGAGATCTACATTAAGGGGGGGATTTTGGAAAGTGCACAAATGACCTAGGCCATGGCTACACTAGAGAGTTGCAGCGCTGGTGAGGGGGTTACAGCGCTGCAACTTAGGATGTGGCCACACTTGCAAAGCACGGCCAGCGCTGCAACTCCCTGGTTGCAGCGCTGGCTGTACACCTGGTCGAGCCTCGGGTGTAGCGATTCCAGTGATCCAGTGCTGGTCAGCAAGTGTGGACCCCACCAGCGCTTTTATTGACCTCCGGGGTATAAAGAGGTATCCCAGCATACCTTTTAAGCCTCTCTGGTAATCCTGCACACTCCACTGCCCTGGGCTCAGCTGACCCCACCTTTAAATGCCCCGGGAATTTTAAAAATCCCCTTCCTGTTTGCTCAGCCAGGTGTGGAGTGCAATCAATCAATCAATCAATCAGCGACCATGCCTCCACACCCCAGATGAGCCCCAGCATGGAACAGTTCCGAGCTGCAGGACCTCATCAGTGTTTGGGATGAGGAAGCTGTGCAAGCACAACTGCGCTCCAGCCGGAGAAATTATGATACCTATGGGCAGATATCACAGTCCTTGCTGATAAGGGGCCATGAACGGGACGCGTTGCAGTGCAGGGTAAAAATTAAGGAGCTGCGCAGTGCTTACTGCAAAGCCTGTGAGGGAAATCGCCGCTCAGGAGCTGCCCGCACGACCTGCCATTTTTACCAGGAGCTGGATGCCATACTTGGGTGTGACCTCACTGCCAATCCTAGGAGCACGATGGAGAGTTCAGAGCAGGGAGACGTGGGGGAGGGTGTAGAGGAAGCCGAGAGTCAGGCTACTGGTGTGGAGGGAGACACCCCGGAGTCCCAGGAGGCATGCAGCCAGGAGCTCTTCTCAAGCCAGGAGGAGGCTAGCCAGTCGCAGCAGTGGGAAGTTGCTGGTGAAGAAGAAGCAGAGGAGCGTGCTCGGGGTAAGCAGATTTTATGTTTGGGGAGAGGACGGTTTGGGTTATGGCTTCCTGCATGCGTGCCTAAACGTGGAATAGCCCATTGATTTGCTCTTTCACGTCTCTGTAATCGGCCTCGGTAATCTCTTGAAAAGTTGCAGCCAGAGTGTGGGCAATGTGCTTTCACAAGTTTCTAGGGAGAGCCACCGTGGTCCTTGTCCCGGTCAGGCTAACTCGTCCGATCCACTGTGCAGCGAGGGGTGGGGGGACCATGGCTGCACACAGGCAAGCTGCATAGGGGCCAGGGCGGAATCCACATTGCTGTAGAAGACCCTCCCTCTCTTCCCAGGTAACACGCAGCAGTGATATATCTGGCAGTAGGAAACCCTGTTGAGAATTTAGGGATACTTCAGTGCAGGGCGCCAGGTTCGCGGTCCGTTCCCCCATCCCCCGCCAGCAGGTTGCGAGCACCGCATTGCATTCCGGTCTCCTCCCCCCCTTCCAGCAGGTAGCCAGCACCACATTGCATTCTGGTCTCCCCACCCCCTTCCAGCAGGTCGCGAGCACCGCGGTGCGTTCCGGTCTCCCCACCCCCTTCCAGCAGGTCGCGAGCATTGCGTTGTGTTCCGGTCTCCCCACCCCCTTCCAGCAGGTCGCGAGCACTGCATTGCATTCCGGTCTCCTTCCCCCCTTCCAGCAGGTAGCCAGCACTGCGGTGCGTTCTGGTCTCCCCACCCCATTCCAGCAGGTAGCCAGCACTGCGGTGCGTTCTGGTCTCCCCACCCCCTTCCAGCAGGTAGCCAGCACTGCGTTGTGTTCCAGTCTCCCCACCCCCATCCAGCAGGTCGCCAGCACCGCAGTGCGTTCTGGTCTCCCCACCCCCTTCCAGCAGGTCGCGAGCATTGCGTTGTGTTCCGGTCTCCCCACCCCCTTCCAGCAGGTCACGAGCACCGCGGTGCGTTCCGGTCTCCCCACCCCCTTCCAGCAGGTCGCGAGCATTGCGTTGTGTTCCGGTCTCCCCACCCCCTTCCAGCAGGTCGCGAGCACCGCATTGCATTCCGGTCTCCTTCCCCCCTTCCAGCAGGTAGCCAGCACTGCGGTGCGTTCTGGTCTCCCCACCCCATTCCAGCAGGTAGCCAGCACTGCGGTGCGTTCTGGTCTCCCCACCCCCTTCCAGCAGGTAGCCAGCACTGCGTTGTGTTCCGGTCTCCCCACCCCCATCCAGCAGGTCGCCAGCACCGCAGTGCGTTCTGGTCTCCCCACCCCCTTCCAGCAGGTCGCGAGCATTGCGTTGTGTTCCGGTCTCCCCACCCCCATCCAGCAGGTCGCGAGCATTGCGTTGTGTTCCGGTCTCCCCACCCCCTTCCAGCAGGTAGCCAGCACTGCGTTGTGTTCCGGTCTCCCCACCCCCTTCCAGCAGGTCGCCAGCACTGCGGTGCGTTCTGGTCTCCCCACCCCCTTCCAGCACGTCGCGAGCATTGCGTTGTGTTCCGGTCTCCCCACCCCCTTCCAGCAGGTAGCCAGCACTGCGTTGTGTTCCAGTCTCCCCACCCCCATCCAGCAGGTCGCCAGCACCGCAGTGCGTTCTGGTCTCCCCACCCCCTTCCAGCAGGTCGCAAGCATTGCGTTGTGTTCCGGTCTCCCCACCCCCTTCCAGCAGGTAGCCAGCACTGCGGTGCGTTCTGGTCTCCCCACCCCCTTCCAGCAGGTCACGAGCATTGCGTTGTGTTCCGGTCTCCCCACCCCCTTCCAGCAGGTCGCCAGCACTGCGGTGCGTTCTGGTCTCCCCACCCCCTTCCAGCAGGTCGCGAGCATTGCGTTGTGTTCCGGTCTCCCCACCCCCATCCAGCAGGTCGCCAGCACCGCGGTGCGTTCTGGTCTCCCCACCCCCTTCCAGCAGGTCGCGAGCATTGCGTTGTGTACCGGTCTCCCCACCCCCTTCCAGCAGGTAGCCAGCACCGCGGTGCGTTCCCGTCTCCTCCCCCACCCTTCCAGCAGGCAGCCAGCACCGCGGTGCATTCCGGTCTCCCCACCCCCTTCCAGCAGGTAGCCGCAGACTGCCCCCCCGGCCAGCAGCTCGACAGCTTCATGTTCCCTACTGTCCCCTGTGCAGGCCACCAGCTACCTCCTCTACCCAGTGCTGATAAACCCCAGTGAGCCATCAGTCAGTTTCCCCTCCCAGGTGAAGTCGGGGCAGAAACACTCACCCCATTGCTTGCCATGCCTTCGCTTCCCTGGCCTCTCTGTGTTATGTTAGGTATGTGGGAATGATGCTACAAAAAGTCTACAAACTCCTTCACTGTGTGATAATAAATAATGTAGCCTCTGTGTATTACATGTTTCTATCTATGTTTTTTTTAGTGACCTTGACTAATGCAGCCGGATCACCGGCCTCACGTCGCTTGCAGAATTTGAGAAAAAATCCGCGAAAATCAAAAGAAGAATTGATCAAAGCAGTTATGAATCACTACAACGAGAAAGTAGGAAGACGCAGGAATGGAGAGAGAAAATGTATGAGTGGAGGCAAACACAAAGCAGGAGAAAGGAATTGGCTACCGAAAAAACTTCAAAGCACATGATAAGCCTCCTGGCTCGCCAAACTGACTCTTTCGAGTCTCTCGTAGCCATGCAGGCAGATCTGTACTGTGGTAACCCACAAGCCTCCCAAAGCTCTCTTTCTTGTTCCCCAGTATTTGCACAAAACACCTTTCTCCAGCAGCCAGTTTCTTATTACCCCCAGCTGCCCCCAACACCTGTACGATCACCTACCAGCCCTAATAACTACAATCCTTACCCTGTGCACTCCACCCCCATTACTCTGCAGCATAGTAATCCTGAAGTGCAGCAGACATTGAACAGCAATCCAAACAAGACATATTCAAACCTCTGAATGTACAGTCCACCACCCTAACCCCCCTGGCCTTTTATATACTGTACTTTGAATAAAGGATTTTATGGCTTTTACAATAGTTTTTATTATTGCAGAAAGTGGTAAATACTGTACCCCAAGGTAGAAAGGAGCACAGCAAAGGCACCAAACATTACTGTTGGCTCTCAGCATCAAATTGCTCCCGTAAGGCATCCCTAATCCTTGAAGCCCTTTCCTGGGCCTCTCTAGTAGCCCTGCTCTCTGGCTGTGCAAATTCATCCTCTAGGCGTCGAACCTCGGAGGTCCATTCCTCACTGAATCTTTCACCCTTCCCTTCACAAATATTATGGAGGGTACAGCACGCAGATATAACAGCGGAAATGCTGCTTTCCCCCAAATCTAGCTTCCCATAAAGACACCTCCAGCGGGCTTTCAAACGGCCAAAAGCACACTCCACAGTCATTCTGCACCGGCTCAGCCTGTAGTTGAACCGTTCCTTGCTCCTGTCAAGCTTCCCTGTATACGGTTTCATAAGCCAAGGCATTAAGGGGTAAGCGGGGTCTCCAAGGATCACAGTGGGCATTTCGACGTCCCCTACTGTGATCTTGCGGTCTGGGAAAAAAGTCCCGGCCCTCAGCTTCCTGAACAGGGCACTGTTCTGAAAGATGCGTGCATCATGCACCTTTCCAGGCCATCCTGAGTAAATGTCAGTGAAACGCCCACGATGATCCACAAGCGCTTGCAGAACCACGGAGAAATACCCCTTGTGATTAATGTACTCTGAGGCCAGGTGGGGTGGTGACAGAATAGGAATATGTGTCCCATCTATTGCCCCTCCACAGTTAGGGAAACCCATTTGTGCAAAGTCATCCACAATGTCCTGCACGTTCCCCAGAGTCACAGTTCTTAGCAAGGTGCAATTAATGGCTGTGCAAACTTGCATCAGCACCATTCCAACGGTAGACTTTCCCACTCCAAACTGGTTCGCCACCGATCGGTAGCTGTCTGGAGTTGCCAGCTTCCAGATTGCAATAACCACCCGCTTCTCCACTGACAGGGCAGCTCTCAATCTCGTGTCCCTGCGCCGCACGGTAGGGGCGAGCTCAGCACACAGTCCCATGAAAGTTCTGCAGCCACTGCTCGTCATCCCAGGATTGCAGGACGATGTGATCCCACCACTCAGTGCTGGTTTCCTGAGCCCAAAGGTGCCGTTCCACGGAGCTGAGCACGTCTGTTACTGCCACAAGCAATTGAGTGTCTTGAGCGTCAGGTGTTTCAATATCTTTCAATATAATCGTCTGACTCCTCACTGTCACTTTGCAGCTGAAGGAATAGCTCCACTGCCATGCGTGATGTGCTGGCAACATTCATCAGCAAGGTCCTCAGCAGCTCAGGCTCCATTTGTAACAGAAAGCTCAGAAATCGCGCTGCAGACTCACAATGCCGCCAAACTGCTCGGAATGTGTAGCAAAGCACCACGGGGCATTGGAACAGGAAGCGGAAAGACCCGCACACTTCCTTCCCCTTCCCACAAGCCACAGCGCCAAAATGGGACGAGGTGCTCTGTGGGATAGCTGCCCACAATGCACCACTCCCAACAGCGCTGCAAGTGCTGCAAATGTGGCCACACTGCAGCGCTGGCCCTACACA
This sequence comes from Gopherus evgoodei, assembly GCF_007399415.2. Lineage (NCBI taxonomy): Eukaryota > Metazoa > Chordata > Testudines > Testudinidae > Gopherus > Gopherus evgoodei. The sequence continues at coordinate 289,670 of NC_044334.1, forward strand.
GCTATACGAACACAGCTGTAACTACCAGTGCTGCAGAAATGTAAGTGTAGCCATGGCCTTAGGAGCATGAATCCTATTGAGTCACACCCACCACACCCCCTTCATTCAGAAGGATGTGAAAGTTCTTTTTGAACTTTATATGGAAGGATCATTGACCCACTACTTAAAGGCAGTTGCCCCTGAGATAAAGCATGACAGCAACACTGCACACAATTGTCTTTTGGAAGTAGGGAGACTATCTTTTGGCTGCACTAGTGAGTCAGGATTCTGCTAATTTGCAGCTAGTTAGCAGGATTTTTGTGTAACACAGCTCTACCGGCAATGGCTGATATTCAGTAAGATGGTTCCCCTTACACATGTTGGCTCTGAGGATGGGATCTCAGGCATTTGGGCTAAGTGATCAATTGTTTATTGAGATGCAAGTTGATTCACCACTCTGCATTTTCAGCACATCCACAAATTCCTAAATGAAACTTGGAGCAGTCGCTATCAGATGGAACTGAATCCAAACTTGCTGACTCTCCTCTGGTCTGTCATTGCTTCCATATTTTCCCTTGGAGGTCTGTGCGGAGCTTACATCGGAGGCAGCATAGCGATTAGATTAGGCAGGTGAGTTAAACATCAATGGAAGGTTTGGCAGCAAATGGATGCTTGGCCTATTTTCTTTTCCTTTTTTGTGACTGGAAAGTGATAAAAGTAAATGGAGAAAGAGCTTAGAAGGAAACAGGCTTTATCCAGAAGACTCTTCCAGTTACCTAACTAGAAACAGAAATCAGTGTTAGCTAATAAGGAATGGGGACTTCTACAGGGACATGATCTCCAGGGTAGCTTCCAGTCACATGAACTTGGAAGAAGAGCCCTGAATTACAACCTGCCAGTTCAGTTCTTCTGATCAAACCCTTACTTCTCCATATCAAATCAGGTCCCTTTATATTTAAGCATATGTGCACTCCATGCAGTATAAAACACGGGCAGTTACATAGAGAACATAGACATTGTTGGCATGTGCACACGCACCCTGCATAGATATACAACCTGCACACTAGTATACGCATGCTGCCAGGGTTGGCACTAAGTGTCCTGATGGCCAGGATGGAAAACACCCCCACCCCCTACCTGTCTGAGGGTGGGGGAAAGGAGTAGAACCACAGGGATGTGGTGCCCAGGATGATTGGTAAGCTTTATTTGTGTTGGGTTTTTCAAAGCGACAGCTGAGACAGCAGGCACCAGAGCAAGGAACAGTGTCCCATGTTCTGAGAAAGCAGTCTTCTGTGAACATGACTGGGCCAAGGCAGGTGACTGACTGGGACCAGAACCTAGAGTCCAGCTCTTACCAGCCCTGCTCTCTCACATTCCTCTGAGTGGGGGAGACTGCCAGCCTCTTAATAATGGTGGAACACACAGGCTGCCACAATCCCTCCTGCCCCACAACAGCACATGGCCCAGGGCACCTTGCTCAGCCCCACCCCCCTGCCATTAGGGTTACCAAATGAGAGGGAGCTGAGTGCTACTGGCGGAGCAAAAAAAAGGAGTACCATGAAATATCGAGACTAATTGCATCCCAACCAAAGATCGGTTGGGATGTGGGACAAACACCTAAATATTGGGACGGTCCCAATTTTATTGGGACATCTGGTCACCCTACCTGGCATCCCCACCTCATTCCCTCCCATCCCTTTGGGCTCTTCTCATTCCCTCGCAGTCCCAGACCTGTGCTCTCCTCCCAGGCCCAATTGCACAGGGGCACCTTGCCCCACCCTCCTGATGAGCTTGCTTTGCACAGGGAGAGCTGGGGAATAAGGGCAGAACGGTGTGTGGAAGGGAATGTAGAAACTCTGACTTTCCAGGGTGGCCAACTCAAAGGAGAGGCTGCCAGTGGGAGCCAGACCCACTAAATGAAAACCACTTGAGTTGGCTTGCAGATACTTCTCTTCCTTGGCTGGCAGGGACTGGAGCCGGGCCTGGTCTGGAGGTTCTATGTCATCTGCTCCCTTCTCTGCCATCCCCAGGGATCTGGTGCTCTTGTATTACCAAAGGTGCTAACATAATCCAGTCACTGTCCAACACTAAACAGTGTTAAACAAGGTCCAGGATTGGTATACAGAGACTTCAGCCTGCTTAGTACCATGGCAAACACACCATTAAAAATCCCTTTAACCTTTTATTAAAGATACAGAAAAAAAGGAAAAACAGTTAAAACATTTGAAATGTAAAGTATTAAATAAGAGTTCATTTTAATAGCATCCCTTGTTCCCTTCCCTTTAGCTGAAGAGAGTTTTAGAAGGAAAAATCCCTTGTCTGGCAGCCTCTCACATGGTATCAAAGACGATAATACCTGTCCTTTGGGGAAGGAGAAGTTAGTTGATACAGGCTGGAGCTGCTGTTAAAGTGTGATTCTATCTCATCTCCGTGGGTGCTGGGATTCAGCTGGAGCTGGTAGGGGTGGTGATGTGACTGGGACCCTCTCTCTGCCCCAATATGGTCAGGACATCCCTCAAGACTAGTATGAAGAAGGTCTGGGCTCCCAGGGGATGGTGGAGGTGGCAGCTATGATGGGAAGCTCTATCCAGTAGCATCCATCTGTTCGTCCTTATTTTCCCCACAAAGTCTCTTTCTTTAAGGACCCAAAAAGGACTGATGGGCGCAACAGACCATTCCCTTATCTTTTTTACACCAATTAGGCCTAAAATCCAGCATACCAGTTTTGGTTCATTAATTTTCAGTTACATGTCTTCTGTTTTTGCTAAGCATGATTTCAACATAGTCTTTAAACCATATCAATAGGCCTTTTTGTTTAGACTGATTGAGTTCTTTCTGTCTGCTTTTTGTACCTTTTCCCATCAACGTTTGTTATTATAGGTTATTGTGACATCTTCCGAACTTTTACATATTTTTGTAGTTGAGCTCACAGTTAGAGTAAATTTATAGCCCCAGTAATCACAACACTGCCCAGGGCGGCCACCCTGATCGCCCATCCTTTGAGCCAGTCCTGCATACTGCAAAGAATGCATACACTTCACAGGTATTCCATAAACACCTTGCATGCTAATAAAGAAACACTCCATGTGCATGAGTGAGATCACATACACACACATTATTAGGCATGTTTGTTTTTAAATATAAAGTAGGCAGGCATCATGTCTCCCAATTTCCAGTGAGTACTGTATTGTTGAAATACAAAGCCTTTTCTCCATACTATTATAAGGCATTTTTCTTATAACAGTATGTTTCTGTGACCTTTGTTATTTTTACTTTCAGAAAAGGAGCTCTTCTGGTGAACAATTTCATAGCGATACTGGCCTCCATTTTAATGGGGATCAGTTTTCCAACAGGATTGTTTGAGTTATTGATGGCTGGCAGATTTTTGATTGGCGTAAACACAGGTAAATGCATTTCTCTTCTTCTTGCCTTTAATAAACTATGGTGAATGGTATTAGAACATACAATTCCTTATTATTATAATCCTTTAGATATTGCTGTAAATGTACATGTTGCTTTACAGACTTGGAGACAGTGATGTTCCCCTACAATCGTTAATGTAAATGCTCATAGACAATATAGAATATCACTACTACAAACTTGTTTCTAGTCTTCTAGACTTTTTGCCCAGTAATCCCTTTTCTATCAAAATCCAGTGACTAGCACAACCCTACTGCTATGTATTGGCCTGGTTGTAATATGAACTCATTATACTGGTAGTAATGGCAAAGAGAATTGTGTTAGATTGACAATATCCTGAACAAAGCTTATGGATTTAAGGTAAGTTAAACCTTACTGAATTAAATCTAATTCAGTAAGGTTTAACTTAACACCTTTGGTGTCCATTGTATTAAAAATGCAATTGTGTATATGTTATTGTGGAATTGTATGTAACTCCTCTAGGGGGTGCCAATGTAATTCCTCTGGCACCTTTGAAGCCACTTCCTGGAGAGGTTTGCAGGTACTACTTCAAACTGGATTCTCTGGGGACCAACAAAGAAAGGGTTTTTGGATAAATATCCTGGTTTTAAACAGGCTCAGGGCCTTCTTCCTGATCTAGTAAATGGATAGGACTCCTGGTCCATGGAGGGTCCCTTATATAAGAGTTGGAAGAACTGGTCTACTGAGACTTTGTAAAAGTCAGTGCTTGTTTTGAACTGAAGTTGTGATGAACTTGGAATCACAAGGAAACCCCTTGGCTGGGGTGTTGAAGGACTTCTCCTGCCAGAGCCCATGTTAGGGTTGGGGTGATCTCTGGTAAGCTTATCAGCGTGCATGTAGGTTCGTTTATTGTCTTTAATAGGTTTTCAATGTAGTGCTCTTACCTTAAGAATAAAAGAGGCTTGCATATCAAAGAGCTATGTGATAACTATAACTGGGCAGTCACACTATTATCCGTCTCTGAAGAGAAAGCAAGCAGGCCTGCTTGAGCAGTCTGTCTCTGCTGGGAACAATACAGTTCAGGCAAGGAACTGGTCAGCCTGGAGACATCTCAGTCAGAAGGGAGAGAGGCTGTGTTTCCACCCAAGAGAGGTGGCAGCCAGGGGAGCCAGGAGCCAGAGTGCGGTTACCACTACTAAACGCACTGCTAAACCACAGAGTGAAAATACGGGTGCAGTTGCCCTGAACTGTGACAAGAAACACTTCTACTCTGACATACAGGGAGTGATGATTTAAACAATAGTATTTGCAGTGGGATCCCTAGCTCAAAAAAAAAATCAGCAATAGATTGTGAGGCAAAAGGGAAGATTGTAAGGGTGGTTGAGAAAGGAATAGGACAGGCTGGGTAGATTCTCGCAGCAGTAATGTAGAGGCAAAAGAACAAGGAGAGGAAAAACTCTGATACAATCAGGGCAAGGCACCTGTGTCAGGAAATAGCATGAGAGTTAAGGGGCAAATCTACATTATTGTGCAACATCAGTGCAGCTGCACCAATGCAGCTGTGCCTCTGTAGCATGTCTGGTGAAGACACGCTATGCTGATGGAAAAGTGCTCTCCCATTGGCATAATTACTCCAACTCAATGAGAGGTGGACGCTATGTGGATGGGAGAGCGTCTCCTGCCAACATAGCGCGGTGTAGACAGCACTTTAAACTGATGTAAGTTACGGTGCTCGGGCTGGAGTGGGGAGGTGTCATTTTCACACCCCTGAGTGACGTAACTTACATCAACCTAAGTTGTAGTGTAGACAAGCCCAAGGTGAGGTGATATCCAATAAAAGATTCACCCAACTTGTCTCTCTCATATCCTGGGGCCGACACAACTACAATAACACTACAAACAAGAAATCATGTGACAGGCAAAATACCTCATCATATGTTGCAGCCTACTGTGGAAAAGATGTCATGGTAGCACAATGCACCAGAAGTCATCCTAGGGATCATGGGACACTCCCGCTAATGTGCGTTCCGTGACTCACTGTTTTGGCAGCAGTGAATTTGGTCCCACATATTCGACAGTAAAATAGGTTAGAATGCTTTAAGTGATTCACAGGCCCTTTGAAGTTTTAGGAGGACTAAAACAGGCAATTACAAAGTGTCAAGAAGCCAGCACAAGCTAATGTTCTGCTAAGGGAGTCTCAAAGCTGCACACATGCCCCTGGTAGTCACTGTCTGAGTAGAACATGGTAACAGGACAAAGTGCCTTGGACACAGGTCCATACAGAATGTTATTTACCAAGTCAAAAGCTAATAAGGTTTAATTTATAACAGGAAAATGTTTCCTCTTCTATTTATAGGTGTTGGCATCTGTGTGCAACCACTCTATATAGGGGAGATTGCCCCAAAACATCTCCGAGGTGCTATGGCCATGGGCAGTTCCATATTTTTGACTGGAGGAATTCTGACAGGACAAATAATTGGTCTAAGGTTAGAAATATAGTCCTTTAGTACCTTGAAATTACCAATTTCTAAAAGGCAACCAAACTCAGCAGTCACCTGCATTAGTCACCCAGCTTCTTCCCATGGCTGTCTCTGTAGAGGAAAAGGGGGAAAATCCCTCCCATACTCACATTGATCAGCTAACTACTAGGTGACTTACATCATGTATCCATCCATCTGTAGGGTTTCCATGTGGAATCATTCTCTCTTTAACTGAGTCAGTCATAGCAACAGCTGTAAATTAGATACATTTATATGCTGCAATGGTATTTCTGCAAGTGTCTAGCTGACGCTTTAGCACAAAACAAGACAAGTGAGCTGAAACATGCAGTTGAAAAGGGTAGAATTGAGAGTAAAGGAATATTTGTTTACATGACATTCTGATAGAACCAGAAGGACCTGCACGTTAGAACATAAGAGCAGCCATACTGGGTTAGACCAAAGGTCCATCTAGCCCAGTATCCTGTCTTCCTACAGTGGCCAATGCCAGATGCCCCAAATGGAATGAATGGAACAGGTAATCATTGAGTGATCCTTCCCCTGTCACCCATTTCCCAGTTTCTGGCAAACAGGGTAGGGACACAGAACCTGATCTGAGGATACTAAAATTAAAAATTTCTTTTATTGAGTTTACGAAAGGCTTCCAGCGGTCATATCAGCCTTTGATGGCTCCAGTACTCTGAATAATAGCACAATGTCTGCTGCTTCTCCCTTCCAGTGCCCAGAACCTTCTGCAGCCTTTTTCCTTTACCTTATACCCATCTCTTGAGCTCCTCTTCCCGCACTGGCCATGAAGTCTCATCAGCGCTTTCCTATACCAATACTACACAGTTAAAAGGATCACAAGGGTAAGGTGGCCACTTTTAAGAATTTGTCCTTGTAGCATCTATTAACATGTTTAAAGCAGCTATCAATATTTTAAATCCCATTGCATTTTTAACAAGTTTACACTGCCCAAAATACATCATGATGTAGGTCCCAGACATAAGCTGAATGAATTCCTCATGTTTTTAGCTTGTTCTAAATTTAATTTCACATTATTGGAAGGTCCTGGCTTGGCAGGTCCTGGAGGCTGAGGTCCTTAGAAATAGTGCAGCATAGACAACAGCAGGGCAAGTTTCCCGTTGATTTGTCCCAACTCTTAGCGAATGGTACCTAGCTTAGGGGTGAAGAGGCAGTTAGTTCTCCCTATGCCATTAATTCTCTTGCCTCTCTGTTGAAGCTGACAAGAAATGGGTGACTTTTGTAACAGGGAGACATTTCACTTAGGAACTGGACTATTTTTCATAGGATCAGTATCTTATTTCTAGCAGGGCACTGAAAGGCCATCAGCAGATACTTACTTTATTTTTGTTTTTCACTCAGGGAATTATTTGGTGGAGAAAAGTATTGGCCTTTCTTGCTTTCCAGCAGCTGTTTCCCAGCATTAGCCCAACTATTCTTTCTCCCATGGTTTCCTGAAAGTCCCAGGTACCTTCTTATTGATAGAGGGGATGAGATGAAATGCACCAAGGGTAAGTTACAGCACTTACTCTCTCCTCCTATCCCTTGAAAACCACAAGATGAATTTATTTCACTCCTCTCTCTTCTCTTCATCTCCCCTGCACAAGTCCCATCTCCCTTCCCTCTCCCAAGAGAATCCTAAAACCCTACAGCCCATGTTCCTTTCCCAGCAGGCTCTCAGCCCTGACACTTCTGGCTCACCTGATCTCATCTACCTGCTCACATCCCCCTGGCTATAGGTCATTTCTCTCTGAGCGCCATGCTAGTTTCTTTGGGCCTATATCCTGACCACTGAATATATGCCACTGTCCCCTGCAGGAGGGACTGGGCACTGCCTTGGTGAGGGGTTAGGAACTCGCAGGAAGGAGAGGCAGGAGGTGTCTGTCGTACAGGCCAGCAAAGGAGATGGGTTCTTGGCAGGACTGGTGTTGCCAACTCTTCCTGATGGGAATTGGCTGGAGCCAGTCTGTGATGATCTGAGAAGCAATCCTTTGCATTTCAGCTGGCCTGGGGGAAAACCCAGGCCCGGCGCTTCCATTTAGGCAACCTAGGCAATCGCCTAGGGAGCCAGGATTATTGGGGGATGGCATTTTGCCGGGGGGGAGTGGCAGGCAGCTCCGGTTGACCTGCCACAGGCGTGCCTGCGGAGGGTCCGCTGGTCCCGCAGCTCTGGTGGACCTGCCGCAGGCATTCCTGTGGATGGTCTACTGGTCCCGCAGCTCCAGTGGACCTCCCGCAGGCACGCCTGCAGCAGCTCCACCAGAGCCGCGGGACCAGCGCGCGGGGTGGCGAAATGGCCGTGCGCCTAGGGTGCAAAAAACACTGGCGCCGGTCCTGGGAAAACCTTTTTGATTGTCTGTCTACTTTTCCCACCTGCCTGCCTCCTGGGGAAGAGCAGCCAATCAGGGCTGCTGCAGGAAGCAGGCAGAGCTCTCCTCTCTCCTCCGGAGCCCAGAAGACATTTTGGGGTAGGGGAGGGAGCAATTTATACCATTACCACATGAGGGGAGGGAGGAGCAGAAAGAGCTAAGTAGTTCACAACAGCTCTGCTTTCTCCTCCTCTCTCTCCCACTGTGAATAATGGGTCACTCTGCTCCCTTTCCTCTCCCTCCCATCCTGGAGAGAGTAAAGGACCCCTCGAGCTGTCCCCCTGCCTGGATGGGGGAGAAGAGGACCATACCCCACCTATCAACCCCTCTCCTGAGAGAGGGGAGTGAAGAACTCCAAGAACTGCAGGAAGAGAAGAGGTGGGAGGGTGAATAATTGCAGGGATGGGCAAGCATGACTCCCAATATGTCCTGTTACTTCCTATTCAGCCAAGGGTGGCTCATTATAAACTTTAGGAAATGGCCATTCTACAAACCAAAAAACAAAACAACAACAAAACCCCCAAACATGGGGGGCTTGTCTATTGCTGTAAGAGTTAATATGAGGAAAATTAATTAATCGATCTTGTATGCATTGTGCAATGACAAAAACCAAAACCAAAACCAAAACAACCACTTTGAAAGCAGATTGCTTCTTTTGGCCATCCCAAGAAAATAAAAGGAATGTGATAGTGGGTTGAGGCAGAGCCTCCAGTCTTAAACTGTTTGGATGTTTATCACCTGGAGAACCATGTTGTGCTCCTGGCCCAGATATGGACTGGTCAGAGCTTCCTTCTGAGCAAGATACACACAAGATCAGGGGTCAGCAACCTATGGCACGTGTGCCAAAGGTGGCACGTGAGCTGATTTTCAGTGGCACTTTTCTAACGGCTTGGGGTCCCGTCTGCTGGCCCCCTGCCAGTCAGCCCCTTGCTAGCCAGGGTCCTGGCTGCCAGCCCTGGTGGCTCTGCTGCTGGCCTGGGGTCCCAGCCACCGGCCCCGCTCAGCTCACTGTTGGTCTGGGGTTCCGGCCACCGCCCCCTGCCAGCCGGGGTCCCAGTCGCTGGCCACCGGCCCCGCTCAGCCTGCTGCTGGCCTGGGATACCAGCCACCAGCCACTGGCCACCAGCCCCCTGCCAGTCAGGGTCCCGGCCACTGGCCTCACTGAGCCCGCTGCCAAAGTGGGGTACCATCCGCTGGCCCTCTGCCAGCTGGGGTCCCATCCAGTGGCCCCACTCAGCACGCTGCTGGCCTGGGGTCCCGGCCACCAGCCCAGGGCTCTGCTCCTGGCCTCGGGCTGGCACTCTGCAGCCGCCCCCAGCTGTGGCCCACTGGCCCCAGCCTTGGGCAGTGAGAGGTGCAGACAGGGGCAAGAGGGGATGCAGTTCAGCACCCCCATCTTAAAAATTGTTCCAGTGCCACTGGGATATTTTTAAGTCCTCATTTGCTGCTTATACCACACACATGGAACAGCGCACTGGGTTTGACGTTGTGTGTGCTGTCTGTCGCAAAAAAAAATTCTGCTGTGAGTTGAGGGGTACATTTTACAAAATGTCAGCTCCTAAGAAAGCAAAGTTAGATGTCCATTCATTTCAGTCTTCTTGGACAGACACATTTGGATTTATTCAAAAGAAGGACACATGCTGTTTGTGCTTTCTGTTGTAAAAGTGTTGTTTGTCACACATCAAGTGTTCGACGACATTTTGAAACAAAGGACAAGGAAACCTTTCGTGATGAAGCAGACAAAACTGAATTGATCAAAAAGGCAGTAGCAGGATATGAGAAGCAAAGCAGTGTTTTTAAATGCTTCAGTGTAAGTAAAAATCAAGCTACAGAAGGAAGTTACAAGATTGCACAGTGCACTGCAAAAAACAGAAAGTCGTTTACAGATGGGGAATATACAAAAGAAGTTTTTCTCAGCCGTTTGGAAGTCTTGTTCAATGATTTGCCAAATAAAGATAAGATTGTATTGTGGCAGAGCTCTGACCTTGCTCCCGTGGGTCCTGCGCTTCTAGGCGGTTACTGAGCCCTTTTCATCATAGGTCTGCAAGGAGGTTGGTGAGAGAACTCCCAGTCTCTGTTCAGCCTCCTGTCCTGACAGGGGCCTGACTTCCCTCCCAGGAGATGTTTCTGTAGCAGTGGGTTGGGGAGAACCCAGGCCTGCCCTCTACTCCAGGTTCCAGTCCAGGGACCCTAATGGTAGCAGTTGTTGGCAGCCAACCTTTCACTGCCAGAGTTGCTACATTTCCCTGGGCCACTTCCCCACAGCTCTCCTGCTTCTCCCTTCTTCACCCTTACCTTAGAGCTCCTTTAACGATGGTCTGAGGGTGTCTTCAGTAACCAGCCCTTCAGCCGCACTTCCTTGCCTCTGGCTCCCTGGCTCTTCCCTGTCTGACTGGAGTGAGCCCTTTTTATAGTATCAGCTGGGCCTTAATTAGAGTCAGGTGGTCACATTAACTGAATGGCCTCACCTGACTCTTTGCAGGTTAATTAGAGTCAGGTGTTCTCATTAGCCTGGAGCAGCCCCTGGTCTGGTCAGTCAGGGAACAGAAAACTGTTAATCCAGTGGCCAGTATATCTGCCTTCTGCTATTCTGCTGTACCCAACTGGCCTGGGTCTATCACAGTATCTAGAATAAAAGAACTGCCTGTCTCTGCCAGAACAGTTGAGAGACACATAAGCAAAATGGCAGAAAACATTAAGGAGAAGCAGACAACTGCGTTAAAAGACACAGCAGTGTTTAGTGTTGCAGTTGATAAGAGCGTGAATATAAACGATGTTCCACATTTGGCAGTTGTTGCAAGATATTGTGCTTCCGATGAAATCCAAGAGGACCTTTGTTGCCTAAAACACCTGCATGACACAAGAAAGGGGGAAGATATAGTGGAAAGTTTTGTAAACCATTTTGAAGAATCAGAAAAATATTTTGTGTGACAAATGATGGTGCTCCTGCCATGGTTGGAAAACAGAAGGGATTTTAAAGTTACTTGAAGATCAAATTGGCTGCCCAACAGTCAAATCTCACTGTATCATCCATCAAGAAAACCTATGTGCTAAAACTTCTAATTCAGAGCTTAATGATGTGATGAATACAGTGATGCGAATTGTGAATTTCCTTGTGGCTCAATCTGCTTTGACTCAGAGACAGTTTCAAGTACTGCTAGAAGAGATAGACAGTGCTTATAAGGACATCCCACTTCACAGCAACGTTCGGTGGCTAAGTTGTGGCAAGGTTTTGGTGTGCTTCGTAAACTGTTTTGATGCAATCAAGGCCTTTTTCTCAGAAAAAGCACAAAACTACCCCAAACTGGATGATGACAAATGGCTGTGTAAGCTCATATTTTTAACGACATCACCGCTCTCCTAAACGAACTCAACCTCTGTCTCCAGGGTGCAGGGCAAACAGTTCTGGATCTTTATGCAGCTTGGAAGGCATTTGCTGTAAAACTAGCAGCTTTTTCTTGGGATATTCAAACTTCAACTTTTCACTACTTCCAACACGTAAAAGAGCTATCGACACACTATACTGTGACAATGAGATTGGAATGTACATGCAAGAACTGGAATCAGAATTTTCTGACAAATTTCAAGATTTCCAGCGATTTGGCCCAATGCTTTCTTTTCTACTTAATCCTGAAAAGTTCAACGAAAGCAACTTGGATTTGTCTGTCTTTCAGGTGATGGGTTGAAGATTTTGAAATGCAGCTCATTCAGTTAAAAAGCTCAGAATTGTGGGCATCAAAGTTTGAAGATCTGCGGAGTGCACTTGAAGCTACTGAGAGAGATCATGAGGCTTCTATTCTGACCTGCTGGATGTCCCTGCCAGTGAAATGTAACTGTTTGAAGAAAATTGCATTTGCAATGCTTTCAGCATTTGGATCCACATACCTGTGTGAACAGGTGTTTTCACACATGAAATCTGTCCTCTTGTCCCTCAACAACTGATCACTCAGAAGCCTGTATGCAGCTTAAAGTACCCAAATACGTGTCAGACATTGGAAAACTTAGTAAGGAAAAGCAAGCGCAAGGATCACATTAAACTGGTAAGATCTGCATTTTAATTTAATTTTAAATTAATCTTCTTAAACATTTTAAAAACCTTATTTACTTTACATACAACAATAGTTTAGTTATATAATATGGACTTATAGAGATAGACCTTCTAAAAACATTAAAATATATTAGTGGCATACTAAACCTTAAATTACAGTGAATAAATGAAGATTTGGCACTCCACTTCTGAAAGATTGCCGACCTCCGATCATTATAACATCCTTTAATCCTGCTCTGCCTGGTATGGCTGAGATTAGTTTAAAGATCTTTTACACACGGTGCCACCTAGTGGCTGAACAGTATGACAAATTTTAGCATTCTATTACACCTCCAGTCTTGATTACCTTTTAATACCCTTTTTTCTGTTGACATCTCATGTGTGAGAGAAATGTGGGGTCTCAGAATTATTAGCTGTAGCTCTTCTCAAGTAGGAAGTACCCTATTCTCCCTGTTGTTCAAATTCCAAAGAGGGATGAAGGAGTCCTAATGCAATAGATGCCAAGCGTCCCACAAATGTGCAGGTGAAGCCCACGCATCACAACACAAACCTGAGACAGAAACAGAGGCTCAAAGTAGTTGTGATTTTCCTCAGCCTGGTAACAAAACAACTCTTTACTTTGAAAGAAAACAAATAATTAAAAAAATAGAGGTTTTAAATAATGAAAACACCTAACACAGACTAGATTCTGATATCCTCATCTTGGATAGTACTTTACTCCTCAGGCAGTCCCATGGAAATAATGGGGTCACTTAAGGAGTAGGATACTAGCCGAGTTGAGAAAGGATATCAGAATCTAGCCCTTTCTGATTCTTTTTAAAAGCAAATATAAAAAGGTACTCAGTATCCAAAATCAAAAGTGTTCTGATGCGAACACAAACACAATAGGTTTAGTCTTTATTCTACTAACCAGTTAGACTTACCACTCTCTCTTTTGTACATTTTTACTTTCTAATTGGATTTTTCAGCACCAAGCCTGTTGTGAAGTTTCAGCTTCACCAGTCCCATGTGATAAAACATCTTCAACTTATGCTGAACAGGCTGGGCAGGAGTACAGATCTTTACAAATTTTTTACATGATCTAGAATTTGTCTGTACTGTGTTCCATGGCTTTACTTACACATTGTTCCATCATTTTAATGCAGTGTCTCTGACACAGCCCCACATCTGTGTTTGTAAAGGACACTGAGGCTATGTCTATGCTGGCAATTGAATGACGAAAGTTTTGTCTTTAAGTGTTAAACCCCCTCACCCCGAAAGACAAGTTTTGCCATGACAAGTGCCAGTATGAACAGCATGAGGAGCGCTCTCATGCTGACAACGCAAATGCTGCTTATTGGGGGTGGAAGTTTTTTGTCGCAGGAGAGCTGACAAACAACGGCTACACTGCACAGCTTTTAGCCGCACAACTGTAGAAACACAGCCCTGTCGCTAAAAGCTGTGTAGTGTAGACATAGCCTGATCTGGATCTTCAGTTTAAAATGATAAAAGAGAAGCAAGAAACAAAGGATTACATCCCATCAGCCTTTTGTTCCTGTTCTGGGATCAAATGAAGACCTTTGGATTTGGGAACAATCAAATTGACTAAGTATCAGGTTCCATAGTGTTGCTGAATTATTTTTCTAGATTTTTACTTGTGTAGTTCTAGTTGCTTTTTATTTAAATCAAGCTAGATTTTCATGGAGACAGTGACACCTCTTGAAACCTCATTGTTTTGTAAGTACAGTGCTTCTCTGTGGAGTCCCTTGTTGTGTAAAATTAGTGCTATGATTTGACCCAAATCCTCCTAGTGCTCTATGCAAATTTAAATTTCCAGTTTCTGGAGACATCATTTTCCTGAGAGTTTCACTGAAGTACCAGTGGGAAGCTGCAGCATCAAACCTCTCTCTTCAATCATTAGGCTAACAGTGGTTGCAGAAGAATTTTTGAAATTTTATGACCCACTTTAGGACTGGTTAATTATTTTCTTTACTACTGAGGCATATTAGTTTGCTGAACCTACATACTTCCAGAAGTTTTGGTTGAGCTTTCTTTTTAAATGTTATTTGCATTGTCTGAACAGATAAATGTAAAGCTTTCGCTCTCCCTTTAATTTTCCCTCAGTTTCTTCACTTAAAGCATCTGGTAGTGGACCTGTGAGTTCAACTTTGTAGAGGAATAGATCCAGGGCAAAGAGCTTCAATAATTTCTTCAAAATGTGCATTTTGTGTTCCATTGAAGGTTACAGTTTACTTATTAAAGTTCAAGTCTTTTCCTTTCAATTGTTTTTAATGGCATAATCACTGATTGTCATTGCTGGTTTGGGGCTTGAGGAACAGAGATTGCTCCTGAATGCAGTTAATGTTAAAGAGCTGCTGGAGATTTGGAACAAATTATCACAGTTATGGTTCAATAACGACAATAGCATTGAAAATCTCTTCCCTGCATGATCATTAATGTTCTTCTCTTTCACTTCAATAGACAACATTTCACTTGATAGCATATTTAATATTGAGGAATACAAAGAAACTGATTTTCTGGACTCTGAGATGAACATGAGCTTTTGTACAAACATTTCTGTCTTGCTACCTAACAACTTTTGATTGTATTTATACTATTTCAGAAAAATCATCTGTTTGCTTTACCTTAAGCAGTGTAGTTGTGTAGTCATTTTGGTCCCAGGATATTAGAGAGGCAAGATGGGTGAGGTAATACGTGTTATTGGACTAACTTCTGTTTGTGAGAAAGACAAGCTTTCAAGCCACACAGAGCTCTTCTTCAGGTCTGAGAAAGGTATTCCCAGCCAGCCTAACTCAGAGCTAAATGCAAGGTGGTACAGATTGTTTAGCATAAGTAGTAAGCACATATTCTAAGGAACCATTCAAGAAAGAGTGGCCCTTTAACATGTCTGCAGACATAGAACACTTTCAGTCCATGATTTTTAGTGCCTACCAGAGTAATGAATTTAAGCTCCTCTTTTCAAAGTTGTGCAAGTTTCCTTTGAGGATGAGGACTGATATATCAGATATAGAGTGATCATTTTATGAAAAGTATTCACCCACATGTGATAGGGTGTTTTTGTCTTTTATCATTTTCTGTGTGAGTTCATTCAAGAGCATAGTGGTTGCCTGGTTTCACCCTGCCAGTTGTTATTGCTGGATTTAGTGCAATGGATGAGGTATATAACAGGTATACTAGGGAAGTTACATGGAAATCATGTGAGAAATCCAAAACAACTATAAAAATATCCTGTTGACAGTCATCCAACACAAAAACAAAAAGTGGTACCAATTACAACTACTCCACACCCACAGAACATCACCTTTGGGAGAAACCATGGCACCAGTCCCACCACATAGACACTACATGATACCCAAACATCATCAATTTATCAAGATACCCAATCCTGGAGCTAAATTATCTGTACTCTCTAAGGGCTTGGCTACACTGGAGAGTTGCAGCACCGGTGATGGGGTTACAGCGCTGCAACTCACTCTGTGTCCACACTTGCAAAGCACAGCCAGCGCTGCAACTTCCTGGCTGCAGCGCTGGCTGTACACCTGGTCTGCTCGGGGTGTAGCGATTCCAGCGCTGGTGATGCAGCGCTGCTCATCAAGTGTGGCCACCAAAAGCGCTGTTATTGGCCTCCAGGGTATTAGGAGGTATCCCAGCATACGTTTTCAGCCACTCTGCTCATCGTTTCGCACTCCACTGCCCTGGGCTCAGGTGACCCGCCCTTTAAATGCCCCGGGAATTTTAAAAATCCCCTTCCTGTTTGCTCAGCCGGGTGTGGAGTGCAATCAATCAATCAATCACTGACCATGCCTCCATGCCCCAAACGAGCCCCAGCATGGAACACTTCTGAGCTGTAGGACCTCATCAGTGTTTGGGGTGAGGAAGCTGTGCAGTCACAGCTGCGCTCCAGCCGTAGAAGTTATGATTCCTATGGCCAGATATCAAAGTCCATGCTGCAAAGGGGCCATGAACGTGACACGTTGCAGTGCAGGGTTAAAGTAAAGGAGCTGCAGAGTGCCTATTGCAAAGCCCGCGAGGGAAACCGCCGCTCAGGTGCTGCCCCCAGGACCTGCCGTTTTTACAAGGAGCTGGATGCCATACTTGGGTGTGACCCCACTGCCAATCCAAGGCCCACGATGGAGAGTTCAGAGCAGGGAGAGGACGGGGAGGGTGTAGAGGAAAGCGAGAGTGAGGCTACTGAGGTGGTGGGAGACACCTTGGAGTTCCAGGAGGCATGCAGCCAGAAGCTCTTCTCAAGCCAGGAGGAAGCTAGCCAGTGGCAGCAGCTGGAACTTGTTGGTGAAGAAGAAGCAGAGGAGCGGGTTCCTGGTAAGCAGCTTTTATTTTCAAGGATGGAAATGTTTTGGGAGAGGAGAGGGGGGGTTATGGATGCATGCATGCATGCCTAGATGTGGAATAGCCCATTGATTTGGTCTATCACGTCGTGGTAATCGGCCTCGGTAATCTCTTCAGAAGTTTCAGCCAGAGCGTGGACAATACGCTTGTGCAAGTTTATAGGGAGAGCCACCGTGGTCCTTGTCCCAGTCAGGCTAACGCGTCCGCGCCACTGTGCCGCGAGGGGTGGGGGACCATTGCTGCACACAGGCAAGCTGCATAGGGACCAGGGCGGAATCCACATTGCTGTAGAAGACCCTCCCGCTCTTCCCAGGTTACCCGCAGCAGCGATATATCTAGCAGGATAAAATCCTGTGGAAAATGTAGGGATAGTGTTCAGTGCAGGTCCCCCCCAGCTGCTCTCTGCTTTCCGCAATGCACAGAAACCCCAGTGAGCCCTGACTCAAGCAGATCCCCTTCCCAGGTGATTCGCGGCAGAAACACTGATTCCAGGAGTAACTGCTGTGGCAGTTGACTCAAGCAGATCCCCTTCCCAGGTAAGTCGCGACATAAACATGGATTCATTAATCACTCATTTCCCATTACTCACCATGTCTTCGCTGCTGTTGCCTCTCTGTGCTATGTTTGCTATGTGTAAATGATGCTACAAATAGTCTACAAACTCCTTCACTGTGATTATAAACAATGCAGCCTCTGTAATAAATGTTTCGATTTCTGTTTTTTTTAAGTGTCCTTGAATCCTCCGGCCCTATCACAGCCTGCTGAAAGACTACAGAACTTGAGGAGGAAACCAAGGAAAAGCAAAGAAGATTTGGTGAAAGCAGTTATGAATCAGTATGCCAGAGAGAATAAGAGGCTGCAGGACTGGAGAGAGAAAATGCATCAGTGGAGGGAAACACAAAGCAGGAGAAAGGAATTGGCTACCAAGAAAAGCACAAAGCACCTGATAAGCCTCCTGGCGCACCAAACGGACTATATGCAGTCACTCGTAGCCATGCAGGCAGATCACTACCGTGCTAACCCCCCCCCGCCATCCCAAAGCTCTCTCCCTTGTGCCCCAGTGTTTGCTCAAAACCCCCTTCTCCACCATCCTGGTTCTTACCACAACCAGCTGCCCCCAACACCTGTATGTTCACCTACCAGCCCTGAGAACTACAACCCTTACCCTATGCACTCAACCCCCATCACCATGCAGCATATTAATCCTGAAGTGCAGCAGGCATTCCACAGCACTCCAGGCAGGACATATTCAAACCTCTGACTGTAAAGTTCAGCACCCTACCCCCCTGCCCTTTTATGTACTGTATTTTGAATAAATGATTTCTTGGCTTTTAAAACAGTTTTTATTATTGCAGAAAGTGAAACATACCGTACCCCAAGGGAAAAACAGGCGCTGCAAATCATTGTAACCACTGCACTTCACTCCCGTGCAAGGCACCAAACATTACTGTTGTCTTTCAGCCTCAGATTGCTCCCTTAAGGCATCCCTAATCCTTGTAGCCCTGTGCTGGGCCTCTCTAGTAGCCCTGCTCTCTGGCTATGCAAATTCAGCCTCCAGGTGTTGAAGGTCTATTCCTCACTGAATGTTTCACCCTTCCCTTCACAAATATTATGGAGGGTACAGCACGCGGATATAACCGCAGGGATGCTACTTTCCCCCAAGTCTAGCTTCCCATAAAGACATCTCCAGCGCCCTTTTAAAAGGCCAAATGCACACTCCACAGTCATTCTGCACCGGCTGAGCCTGTAGTTGAACTGGTCCTTGCTCCTGTCAAGCTTCCATGTATACGGTTTCATGAGTCATGGCATTAACGGGTAAGCGGGATCTCCAAGGATCACAATGGGCATTTTGAAGTCCCCTACTGTGATCTTGCGGTCTGGGGAAAAAGTCCTGGCCTGCAGCTTCCTGAACAGGGCACTGTTCTGAAAGATGCGTGCATCATGCACCTTTCCAGGCCATCCTGTGTAAATGTCAATGAAACACCCACGGTGATCCACAAGCGCTTGGAGAACCACAGAGAAATACCCCTTCCAATTAATGTACTTGGATGCCAGGTGGGGTGGTGCCAGAATAGGAATATGCATCCCATCTATCGTCCCTCCACAGTTAGGGAAACCCATTTGTGCAAAGCCATCCACAATGTCCTGCACATTCCCCAGAGTCACGGTTCTTCTTAGCAGGATGCAATTAATGGCCCTGCAAACTTGCATCAACACTATTCCAACGGTCGACTTTCCCACTCTAAACTGGTTCGCGACCAATCGGTAGCTGTCTGGAGTTGCCATCTTCCAGATTGCAATAGCCACCCACTTCTCCACTGACAGGGCAGCTCTCAATCTCGTGTCCTTGCGCCGCAGGGTTGGGGTGAGCTCAGCACACAGTCCCATGAAAGTGGCTTTTCTCATCCGAAAGTTGTGCAGCCAGTTCTCGTCATCCCAGACTTCCATGATGATGTGATCCCACCACTCAGTGCTTATTTCCCGAGCCCAAAGGCAGTGTTCCACGGTGCTGAGCACGTCCATTACTGCCACAAGCAATTTATTGTCACGCGCGTCAGGCGAATCGATATCATCGTTGGACTCCTCACTGTCACTTTGGAGCTGAAGGAATAGCTCAACTGCCAAACGTGATGTGCTGGCGACATTCATCAGCAAAGTCCTCAGCAGCTCGGGCTCCATTTCTAACAGAAATCATGCTGCAAACTCACCATGGCGCCAAACTGCTGGGATGTGTAGCAATGCACCACGGGGCGTTGGGACAGGAAACGGAATGACCTGCACCCTTCCGTCCTCTTCCCACAACCCACAGCGCCAAAATGGGACGAGGTGCTCTGTGGGATAGCTGCCCACAATGCACCACTCCCAACAGCGCTGCAAATGTGGCCACACTGCAGCGCTGGTAGCTGTCAGTGTGGCCACACTGCAGCGCTTTCCCTACACAGCTGTACGAAGACAGCTGTAACACCCAGCGCTGTACAGCTGTAAATGTAGCCATACCCTAAGAGACTGAGCTTCTGCTCCACTGCAGAGCCTGATACCATCCTAACATATGGAGAACTAGAAGAGTTCTTCCACTGTCTCTGCCTCCAAGAATTCTTTAACAGCAATGATTACATCACTCATGTTTACCATGTACCTGTTGACAATTATAAGAAAAAAGAATAATCTGACTGGATACCACAGAGCTGATGAAACCACATTTTTGATCATTACATTGATTGCTTCAGGAAAAAGATTGACTATATCCTTAACAAACATCACATCCACCATCATCTCTCCACCATCAAGAGAAAAGACACACAGTTCCTGAAATCCAGCCCCCAGACAAGTGGCCATCATCATAGTCCTTAACTGTGATGACTATGTTAACAAGGCCAACTGACAACTCTCTGACATCACCTACTATAAAGAACTCAAAGAAGACCCTACACCACTGTTTACCCAGGAACGCAAGGATATAATCAAATCCTTCCTCAAACAACTCCAAGAGAAACTCTACAAATTCATCCCCTACAAACCCACCCCAGAGACCTTCTGCATGCCTCCCAAAATATACAAACAAGGGAACCCAGGCAGACTCATCATATCTGGCCACGACACTCTTACTGAAGGAATATTGGGACTCAAGGAAAGCATCTTCAAACCATTCACCACACAAAAGGCCAGCTTCTCCAGAGTACAGCCAACTTCCTCCACAGACTATGCAATATTAACAACCTCCCTCAGAACACCATCCTCACCACCATGGATATCACTTTCCTATATACCAACATTCCTCACAAAGATGCAGAGCTGCCTGCCTTAAATATTTACAAGACAATGGACAAACCCTCAGAGATCCACCCCAAACACATCCATTTCATAGGTTTCAGAGTAGCAGCTGTGTTAATCTGTATCCGCAAAAAGAACAGAAATACTTGTGGCACCTTAAAGACTAATAAATTTATTTCAGCATGATCTTTCATTGGCTACAGCTCACTTCTTCAGAGGCATAGAATGGAACACACCGACAGGAGATATTTATACATACAGAGAACATGAAAAGGTGGAAGTACGCATACCAACTGGAAGAGTCCAATCAATTGAGATGAGCTATCATCAGCAGGAGAAAAAAGAACTTTGAAGTGATTATTGAGATGACCCATAGAAGGTTTGAGGAGAACTTAACATAGGGAAATAGATTCAATTAGTGTAATGACCCAACCATTCCCACTCTCTGTGGTGGCAATTTTGCAACAAAAAAACTTCAAAAACAGACTCCAAAGAGAGACTGCTGAACTTGAATTAATATGCAAATTAGATACAATTAACTTAGGTTTAAACAGAGACTGAGAATTGAGGTTGGCTACTTGAATATCCCAAGAGAACCTGCTTCAATATAGAAATAAAGCCCCCTCTGACTACACACCCCAGTAGTCACCTACCACCTCATGCTGGAACCCACACAGAGTCTCATCAAACAACTACAAGCCATTGTTGATGGGGACCTCATAATGAAAGAAATCTTTCCTGAAACCCCATTTCTGGACTTCAAACAAGCCCCCAACCAGGACCTGCTTTATGACCCTTGGGGCCCAATTTGAATACCTGGTGGTGGTCCGGGGCTTCAGCGATGCTGGATCTGCTCCGGGTCTTCTGCGGCACCGAAGGACCCCCCACCACTGAAATGCTGCCAAAGACCCCCAGAGCGGACCACCCGAGCGGACCCCCCACAACCAAAATACCACCGAAGACCCCCAGAGTGGACCCCCCGATGCCAAAAAGCCGGCGAAGACCCCCCGGAGCAGGGCCCTCTTACACTCGGGTGTGGGGCCTGATTCCGGGGAGTCCGCCTAAAGCCGGCCCTGCCCCCAACCTCTCCAGCAAGCTTCCCCTAGACCAGGACACACCAATTCAAAGCATCACCAGACCTTGCCAGAACAACAGATGCAAAATCTGCAGACATATTTCCATTGCTACACCGCATACAACATACCTTTCAAGATGCATGGATCCTACACATGCCTATCACAACCTCCTCCAATGCACTAAATGTCCCAATAACAACTGTGTGAGTGAAACCAGACAAGCATTATATTCTCAAAAGAACTCACACAGGAAAATGTCTCTTTACTTTAGTCCATTAAACATATTCTATTGGCACAACATAACAATTGGCATAACAAGAGATATGATGTACTCAGTACTTCCCTTTCAGCTGTTTAGAACCTGTTTTTTTAATTCACAGATTGAAGTGGGAGCCTAATGTTTCTATTAGGAAAACACTTTAAAATACGGGTTATGCTCCTTGTGTAAATAGTTCAATTAAGTCTCTCTCCAGTCCCCCACCAAAAAAATAAATAAATAAAAAGGAACACCAACCTCCACCAAACAACTCACCCCCCTCCCCCCAAAAAAGTAGTGGCTTGTCTCCCCACTTCCCTTGAAAATCAGTTTCTGTTCATATCTCTGCAAAGGTCAGCTCACAGAGGAAAGTAGATGGGTTTTCAGAAGCTAAGGTCATTTTGGCAGTATGGTGAGGCATATGGAGATACCATATCATTTTTTCTTATTAGCTTTGAAGCGTTTTCATGGGCCCTTGCACTACCAGGAGGAGATGGAAGATATACAGAGAGAATGTTTTGCCTTAAATGGGGAGAAACCCAAGAAACCATGGCAACTATTCAGTGATCGCAGTGTAAAGTGGCAGCTCATTACTGTGATTGTGATGACTATGGGCCAGCAGCTCAGTGGGATAAATGCTGTAAGTGAATTCCTCACTATTCAGAAGCCAAACAATTTGTTTTAAAGTTTTGCCTGTCTAATTTCCATCTGGCTTTGACCTTCATTAAAATTAGGGAACTCTGTCTAGAAACTGACAGAAACATGGGATATAGGAGAAGGGAAAGGCTCTTTATTTTACTGATGCTGATAGGGAAAAGCCTGATTCAACTAAAAACAGCAGGAAATATTAATGCCAAATTTGGATGATAGAGTGGAAGTTTGTCTTGCTTTGTTTTTTAATTCTCTCTACCCAAAGCCAGCATAATATGTAGGTTTCCTGGAGCAAGAGCCCTACTAAATGCTTGAATTTATGTCTTTAGCACCTGACAAAATGATTAAAGCTCCATCATTCCCTCCCATGCTGCATAAACAGCAAAACTTAAGTTATTGCATCTTGCTTCACTTCTCATGACTGAATCTCTCCTGTTTCTTTTTTCCCCTGGACAAATTACTTTTGGGTTTGGATTTATGCTTTGGATGTTGTTGTTTTTTTTAAGCTAAGGTCTACTTCCAGTGCCAGGTGAACACTATAAGAGGAACCCATTTGCCCTGGGAGCAGGGTTGGAGTTCAGATTCCAGAATAAGCAGTGCTCCCACTAGGCCTCTGAACTAATGTGCCTGAGCCCTGGTTTCACTCCAACTTTGCATGGAAGTGCGGGCTGCACTTTTCCTGGGATCTCTCTCACACACTAGAATGTATCATGGCTCAGGCATGAACTCTGTCTTACATTGTTCACAAGATAATGTTCAGACTATCAGATTTATTTTTGCTAGCAATAAATTTACCTAGAGACTGAATTATAGATTTCCCTTTTTGTTTTCATGGTTTAAATAAGTTATAGGATGCAATTTATTCAAAGGCTGCTTAGTGTGTGAGCTTGATTCTTCTTCTTACTGATGATTTCACTGCTCAAGCACATTGGCACAACTCTGATATTTTCTTGTAGATTTATTTCTATGCAAGTTACATTTTTAAACAAGCTGGGATCCCTGCAGAAAAAATTCCATATGTTACTCTGGGCACGGGAGCTTGTGAATGCCTCACAGCCCTCACTTGTGTAAGTGACAAATTCTACTTCTACCATACCTGTTGTTTTTATTATAGAAAAAGAGAGATGTGGGAATGTGGCATCAGTGTTAAGTGAAAAAGTGATATTCTATCCCCAGGGTTTGCTGATTGACTACATGGGAAGAAGACTGCTCATCATTGGAGGATACACCCTGATGACCTTTTGGTGCATAGTGTTAACATTCTCCCTGACGTATCAGGTATTAAGAAGAGCTCATGTGCACCATGAAATGCAATACTGTTTCTGTTTGAAAATTTGTGAGATTATAGAGCAGCAGAGCTTTTAACATTGGAGAACATCCTCTCTTGGCTGTCAGAGAAGGAGCAAGAGTTGCACAGTTTAAACAACAATGTAGGTCATGACCAAAGTTTAAAAAAATGATTGTGTCTCAGCTTGGGCACCTAAATATCCCTAAAGGTGCCTGATTTTCAGAAAGAGCTCTATTCCTTCTCTTTGAAGATCAGAACTTTCTTAGGTGTTCCAAATTGGGCACTCAGAAACTGAGGCATGCAAAATCACTAGTCACTTTTGAAATATTGGCCAAAAAGCTCCTGGTGTCATGACATCTTATTACCCTATAGCAGCGCTTCTGAAAACATTAAATGTACAGCAGTGAATAGCAGCAGTTTCTATTTCATACAGATTATCCTTGTTCTGAATTACAGTAGCTGCTTCCATTGATTAGCAGCCAATAACCTCTGATTGCACTGACTGCAGGATTCCCAAGAGTTCTGAATTTGGTTCTGGCACCTAATAGTGTATTTTCAACAGGGCAGGTGCAACCATTTAGGCAAACTAGGTGGCTGCCTAGGACGCCTAGTGGTTGGGGGCACCTATAAGTCCCCTCAGGTGAGGAGGTGGAGTGGAGGTGAGCTGGGTGGGGGGAGGTGCACGGGGAGGGCTACTCGCAGTAATGGGGGGAAGGCGCACAGGGGAACAGCTCACTGCCCCAGCTCACCTCCACTCTGTCTCCTCCGCTGAGCACACAGCCCAGCTCTAAGCCTCCTCCAATCAGCGCTGCACGCCTGGGTGGGAAGAATTAAAGCAGCGCCAGCATGATCAGTGGAGGAGGTGGAGCCGAGGTGAGCTAGGGTGGGCTACCCAGGCAGGGTTAGCTTCTGTGGGGGGATGTCTCCCCAGGCAGGGTTAGCTGCCATGGTTGGGGGGGGGGGAAGTATCCCCAGGCAGGGTTAGCTGCCATGGTTGGGGGGGGGGGGAAGTATCCCCAGGCAGGGTTAGCTGCCATGGTTGGGGGGGGGAAGTATCCCCAGGCAAGGTTAGCTGCCATGGTTGGGGGGGGTCTCCCCAGGTGGGGTTAGCTGCCGTGGGGGGACAGAGAGAGTCTCCCTGGGCGGGGTTAGTTGCCGTGGGGGGACGGAGGGGAAAGGGGTTAGCTATCGCGGGGGGGGGGGGGCATCTGCTGTGGGGGGTGGTCCCTGGGTGGGGAGCTGAGTTAGCTGCTGTGGGGGGGAGGGGTTAGCTGGGTGGGGGGTGCAAGGTGGAAGTTTCGCCTAGGGTGCGAAACTTCCTTGCACCGGCCGTGATTTTCAAACAACATCGCAATGCTGTCATCCAAAATTTGGTCCTGCATCTAAATTCTGGAGCTCTATGTCTAACGCTGGTTGGATTAAATACTGACAAACTATACTTTCTAACTTTAAATTAATAATAATTCCCACATAAAATATTACCTAAAGATAAACTTAAGTTTGAGAGTCCATTTCAGTCACTTAACTGTAAATGTCCTATATGAATACTGTAGTTATAAAAAGAAATACTAAAAAGCCAACCAAATCAGATTTATGTTTAATTTACAAGAAACTCAGACATTTGTAAGTATGGAAGTTCACCACTAAGGTACTCATACTGCCTTAATTCTGCCTCTGTAAAGATAGCCTCCAATCTTCCCTTCCTTGCTAGTGTTGTATCAAAAATACATACAATAGAAAATTGGTTTTATACAGCTGAATTCATTCATATATCTCTGATAAGTGTGCTGCTTCATCATCACACTAACCTTTGCTCTTTTATGTAAATAAATGTTATTTCATTATTTGGGCCTAGAAAGTTTTGTACACACTAGTTATGTGTTTAATGACATTTAGATAATAGACGGGCCCATGGGATTATAGGGCTTCACTGTAGGAGGCTAAACAGTGATAAAACTATATTAAAGTTAAACTAGTAATAATACAGAATTTTACTTTGATTTTACAGACAAAGGAAAGTTTTCCATCTACTAATTATAAATATTACTAACAATGGGGACTCAAGCGCTAATAAGTATTTGTGAAATTGATTGACTAGTATTTTATTGCTTTAAAAGTAAAAACAACAAGAAATTGGCTATTACTAGCAATTAATGGCTGATAGTGACTAAATGGATTTACATTTACAATAAAATATGGTGGCTGTGGGATTTTAATTTTTTTTTCATTTATACACTGTAGTATACTAAGGTACAGGGATTAACTTAAATACACAACACTCATTCTTTGAAGACACTTGTTGATTTATTGAAAGCTAATTAAACTTAAATTAAAAGATCTGAGTCAATGATCAATTTTCTGTTATTTATTCAGGTGGTCATTTATGGGTTAAAATGCTATACACTTTTGACTTTAAGCCAAATGTTAAGACATGATGACTGAAATCTTAACTAAGTACTTTTCATGCTCTTTTTTCAGGAGCTGTATCCCTGGGTGCCTTATTTGAGCATGGCATCTATATTTGCTTTCATCCTGAGCTTTGGGTTAGGTCCAGGTATTGCACATTAGTGAACTTTTGTTTATAAAATTGCCTAAAATGTATCTCTAAAACAGTGCCAATATTGTCTGTAGTGAAAACAAGACAGCTTCCCCTAGGGATGCTGATGCTCTGGCTAAGATAAACCAAATGCATAGAACGGCATAGGACGATATGACCGATACAGTGCATTCCTTCACTGTATGCTCTCTTCAGGACCATGAAGTGGCCTTCATTCTGGTATCTCTGATGCACCCAAACCACACAGGAAGCAAGTATGCAGTATTGCGGAAAGGGATCTAGGAGTCATAGAGGATCACAAGCTAAATATGAGTCAACAGTGTAACACTTAAAAAAACAAAAACTAAAAAGCAAATATTCTGGGATATAGTAGGAGGCATGTTGTAAGCAAGACAGTAGAAGTAATTCTTCTGCTCTACTCCATGCTGATTAGGCCTCAACTGAAGTAGCGTGTCCTGTTCTGGATGCCACATTTCAAGAAGGACGTGGACAAACTGGAGAAAGTCCAGAGAAAAGCAACAAAAATGATTAAAGGTCTAGAAAACATGACCTATGATAGAAGACTTAAAAAAATGGATTTGTTTAGTCTGGAGAAGAAAAGACAGAGGGGGACATAGTTTTTAAGTACATACAAAGTTGTTACAAGGAGGAGGGGGAAATTTTGTGTTTTTTTTTTAACCTCCAAGGTGAGGACAAGAAGCAATTATCTTAAATTGCAGCAAGGGACGTTTAGGTTGGACATTAGGAAAAACTTCCTAACTGTCAGCATAATTAAGCACTGGAATAAGTTGCCTAAGGAGGTTGTAGAATCTCCATCACTGGAGATTTTTAAGAGCAGGCTAGACAAACACCTGTCAGGGATGGTCTGGATAATACTTAGTCCTGCCTTGAGTGCAGAGGACTGGACTAGATGACCTCTCAAGGTCCCCTCCAGTCCTACTATTCTATGAAGCTTGTTGTCATTGTACTTTAATAGGCCCTTACTTATGCTAAGTTGTATCTTACTCCTTGAGCAGTCCCATTGAAATCAATAAGACTACTTCTGTAAGAGAGTACACCCTATTGTGAATAGGGGTTATCAGAATCTGGATCAAAAAGTGTCTAAAAAGAACATTTTACAAAAGTATTTGGTTAACAAAAGAGATTTATATATAGATCTATCTATATCTTTTACATTAAGGTCAGCTAATGGCATATTCAAAAGCAACTATTATCTTTTTCTTGCTTGAAACTTTCCCTGAAAATGCACACTTACCATAAGAACCTATTCTGTTTCTGAAATTGATTCCCCAGGTGGTATAACAAATACACTGACAGCTGAATTATTTACACAGTCTTCACGGCCTGCTGCTTACATGATAGGAGGATCTGTTAGCTGGCTGAGTTTCTTCACAATAGGAATGCTCTTCCCCTTTATAGTGGTATGTAGCCATGTATCCATTATATATACCATCTTCTCTCAGTTGACTCATGTCCACTTGACTTCTTGCAGAGAAATTCTCCTAGACGCAGAAATTGTTCTTCTCTATACAATAAAGAACTTAGTGCTTAGACTTAAGATAAGTGAAAACTCTCCTTCAGCAAAGGTATTATTAGAGTCAGTCACTCTTAGTAG
Organism: Gopherus evgoodei; assembly: GCF_007399415.2. Lineage (NCBI taxonomy): Eukaryota > Metazoa > Chordata > Testudines > Testudinidae > Gopherus > Gopherus evgoodei. Next base: position 317,512 of record NC_044334.1, read on the forward strand.
GCAAGTTTATTTTAAGCTATCTACAAATAATACAAACACACACAACAGAAGACAGATAAATAAATAAAGTCAGACTGTATAGGGAGAACTAACCTCCAGGTTAGGTTTATGATCAGAAAAAATTGCAGAAAAAGTATAATGAATCCTCACCAAGTTCAGAGATTCATAGCTCACATCTCCTGTCAGCGTTTCTTGCTATTGCTTAGCTTGCTAGATCAGAAAGAGGCAACCCCTGTAACAATTGGTTTACTTCTTAAGGCCACACCTCTATTTGTCCAAACTCAGTTGGGGACAATCACTTACAATGGAAAACATCTTTGGTCAAGAGAGATTATTTTAGTGAAGACAATACATGTTGCCAAATTCCATTTCTGGTCTAATCATTTCAGTTACTCCACTTGCTCTTGCAAAGAAATTCAGTATACAGAGTGACTGCTGAAAAGGGCTACTGCCTACTGAACTGAGAAACTCCTTTGCGTATAACCCTAAAAAATATCAAATAATTGACATGCGTTCTCGGAATAAGTATTTACATAGGGTTGACTCTATGAAGCTATGTAGGTGCCTAAGTCCTGTTTATAGGAGGGGATGATGGTGGTATTCACTTTTTAGCTTTTAGCCCACTGGTTAGAGTACTCACCTGGAATTTGGGAGAGACAGGTTCAGTTCCCCCTTTTGTAGCAGTGGGGCAGGGAAGGTCTTTCACATCATCTCTAAGGACAGCATGCTAATCGTTGAGTTACCAGATAGTTTGGTGAGGGGTGGGTGGCTCCTCAGACACTTCTGTTGAAGCTGTTCCACTGTGGATAAATAATGAGTAATTGGAGCAGGGGGACATGACAGAGGGTCTCTTATCTCCTAGGTGGGTGCCTGAACCCACTGGACTAGAGAGTCATTCTCTCACACCCTCGCCCAGTGTCTGTTTCATTATTTAATCCACAGTGGAACAGTTTCAACAGGCGAGACTGAGAAAACCTTACCTCAAAATATCCTGTAGCTCAGTGGTTAATGCACTCTCCTGAAATGTAGGAGACGCCTGTTCAAATCTTCATCCACCCCCCAATCTGGGGAAGGGCAAATTGCATCTAAGATCTCCCCATCCCAGCTAAGTGCTCTAACCAGTGGGCTAAATGTTATATTGTAGGCACCACTTCCTACTCCTCATTTTGTGTAGAGCAAGGCAGGCACCGAATTCATTCCCTATGTAACTATGTGGGCTCTTAAGCCAGGGGAGGGGTTCCTGTTGTCAACTGCTAGTAGAGCTAGGCATCTCCCTGCAGATTTGAAGTGTTCTAAAATAAAAAAACCACTAACTATACTATTGATCATTTCAGCTAATGATACAACAAAGAGATAGGGAACAGATGGAGCTTCAGCTCACCCTTTCACTTAAAACTTCGATTTGGCACTGTTAGTGACTGTCAATAGTATCTGAGTTAGTATTTTCTAAAATTAACTAGGTATTATTTACTATATTTTTTTTATTAATCTCAAACATCTTGTATTTTGCTTTTAGAATGGACTGAAGCAGTATTGCTTTGTGGCGTTTTTACTGGAAAGCTTGTTGGTTGCCAGTTTCATCTTCTTTGTCATTCCCGAGACAAAAAACAAATCTTTTCTGGAAATCAAGCGAGAATTTCAACACCTTAACTTCAGAGGAAGAATCAAAGAGAAGGAAGCAGAGCTATGTGAAAGAAGACAGCTCTGCAATGAATGTTAGAGTGCACTTTACATTTCACAGGGGTAAGGCAGCCACATTAATGGGAATTATACACATATGCTCCCATATATTGAGAAAAATAGTGTTAAGGAATGTATTCAAAGATAGCTTGTTATATCATCAGGTTAAACTTATTTAAAAGGTAGATTAATCTTGCTGGAATATCAAAATACTGCATTTTATGTACACATACAGTACTGCCTACAAGAAAGACTCAATTTAGTAAAAATGTTGAGACACATTTGGCTAATGTACACATGCAGAAACAGTGCTGATGACCTGGTCTCATGGAGTACAGACTTCATTGGGGATTGCTCCAAACATTCAATGTGAATCCATGGCATGCCTCACACTCTAACCACATCTGGTGTCAATATGAAGAATTTTGGAGACAGCGATGGGCTTGGAGCATCGCTTCTTGAAATAAAGTGTAGCTATTACTTTAATGTGATATTAGAATGCTGAACATTTAAGAATGGCCACAGTGAACGCAAACCCACTGCTAATTGAAATATTCTAGTTCAGCGGTTCTCAAACTTCCTTACAGCGTGACCCCCTTCTGAGAACAAAAGTTACTACGAGACTCCAAGAGGGGGGACCAAAGAACAAACCTGCCTGAGCCCCGCCACCCAAGCCCCACCATCCTGGGTGGGCTTGGGGGGCCAAACCTGAAGCCCAAGGGCTTCTGCCCTTGGGCAGAAGGCATGTAATTTTAGCCCTGGGCAGTGGGGCTTCGGCTTGAGACTTGTTGGGGCTCAGGGCCAACACCAGCCTTGGTGACCCCATTAAAATGGGGTTGTTACCCAGTTTGGGTCCTGACAGTTTGAGAACCCCTGTTCTAGTTACTACATAAAAACACTCCTCCTCCTGCCATTAAGACTAATTCCGCTGACAGGCCCCAGCCTACTTGAGGCTTCTCCTACATAGTCCTATTTCTGTCACAGCACAAAATGGACACGAGCAATGAATCTCATTGGAATGAAGGCAGTAGGTAAGAAACTATATATACGCTTTTTTAGATTCATGATATAATGTATTACAAGGACTGAATGGTATTGGGGATCAGCATATAACTGGCCTCCCTGAAATTACTGGTTGAAATCCAGCCTCGATTAGTAAAAAAAAAAAAAAAAACTACCATAACAGTTATTTGGTGATCTGTGTGAAAATAATTTGAGTCTCACTGAGTCTGGCTCCTGGTTGATGAAAATACCTGGTCACAAAAGGCAATAAATGGTATCTACAGCAGAGATGCCTAAATTCAACTTGTGATAGAAACTGAACAGTTCTCTCATTCCCTAGAGATGGATCATTCCAAGTCAGGACTGGGGAACACTGACAGCACAGGAAGCCCATAATTAGTTGCCCTTGCTATACATTTTTTCAAGATCCAAATTTCTTGGTCAAGGTATAGTCAAGGTCCAGACTCCAGAAAAGAAAATAATAGAAACAACAATAATTAAAGTAAATAAAAAGATTTTGGGGTCCATTCAAAAGCATCTGGTGGTCCAGATGGGCCGGCAGTCTGCCTATTGACTACTCCGATGTATAGCTTGAATCGTCAATACTGTACCTGTAGTGTGGAAGTGTCCTGTGTTTAATCACCAGGGCTGTCCAGCTAGCATTTTGAATCACAAGTGAACTCACATTTTAAATTTCTCTTAAAACTAAAACACCAAAAGTCTTAATTTATTACAGCATTTACATTCCCCTTTGATTGTTTTGTTTCCTCCCCTTATAAGGATCTTTTATAGGAGCTGTAACTTATGTGCTCTCTGGCTGTTTTCGACAGATGCTACCACTGGTGCAGTTCCACAAGTGATATAATAGCAGGAGCACTACTGTAGAGATGTCAGTGTTTTAACTACTCTTGTCTAGATCTACCCAGAACATGCTTAGATGACATGACGGTTAAAACAGCATAGGCACCTGGGTTCTTCTCTACATAGACCTGAAGAGTAAAATCAATGGGAAGTTTTAGGGAAAAAGGCTAACAGACAAAGCCACTGTGTTCTTATTGTTTGTCAGGAAGTTACTCTAATAATTTAATCATTTGTTTTTACAACAATATACAGAGAAATTAGTTTCTACTCTAGATATCTCCTGCTGCACTGCCATGAACTCATCTCCTGCGTGAAATAAGGTCCTATCTGGTTTAGATTCTCAAAAAAGGCTAAATACATCTCTCCCTGTTTGTTCAGTGCACTGCTAGAGCTGGCCAATAATTTAGTTTAAGCATTACAAGGCAACATACAAAGTACGTGCAAGTCTCCACTTTTGCTTACTCCTTCCAACTGCCTCACCAACACACAGTGATGTGAAAGGAAATAAGGGAAGCTTTGGGCAGGAGAGTTCGATGAGGTACTTCTTGCTAGATTCATGCAAAAGTAAGATATTAAACACATCCTGATCAAAGTGGTTGTAAACAAGGTAAGAGCGACTATCACACTGGTTGAAGAAGGCAAATGCATTCCCACCCTGAATAATCTCTGCCCTCAGTAGAACTGAGAAAGTATTTACCAACTGTTTCCAGGTCCTGCAAGAAACTCTCCAGTGAGCAATCTTAACTAAAACTTTTCCTATAAACAAGCACCATTTTCCCCACAGCTGTGAGCGGGAGACGGGAAAATCCACCAAACTGGGCATTCGGGCCTTAATTAGGCAACACTTTTTGATGTCAGTGGAAGTTTTGTCCAAAGACAGCAGCATCAGGCCCTGACTAAATCCCAATAGCAACAGTGATCTGCATACTCATTTATTGTCCACTAAGGATAGGTAGATATACGCTTTGGGATATAGAAGGTATAAATATTGAGAGTTAGGAGTGTGGCCACAAAGCTAGCAGTTGGAATTGAGGAGCACAGGGTCATTATTGCCAGCAACATTCCACTTCCAATGCCATTTAATGACAACGGGTAGTACATGGATGTCTTTTACACACACTTCTGTTTCCGTAGGTAAGGAAGGACCGAAAAAATTAAGAGGCACACAATGGTTGTGCTCCTTTGAGTTCCTGAATCAGAAACTACCAGTCACTACTTTAATCAAAAGTAGATCAGATCTTAATGGCAAAGACTGTGATATCAGGAAGAGTTCTTCTTGCTCTTCACCTTGTCCTCCAAGTTTTCAAAGTATTTCATTTTGGCTAGAAGTTTCTTGGCTTCTTGAAGATCATCTGAAATGAAACAAAGAACTGAAGTTTATATTAGGATAGAGTCTCTGTTTCATCTTAGAAATTAAATTTAAAACATTTTGTTGTTGTAAAATGGCCATATCAATAACAAAACTAAATGTGAATTTAAAAAACCCAAATGCCATTCGTACCACAGTAAAGCCTATGTTGCAACAGTGGAGGCCTCAGTAAGGATTGGGGCCCCCTTGCAAATAGACACAAATGTAAGAAATGGGCTTGTCTCAAATGCTTACAATCTAAAAAGACAAGGTGTACAAAGAATGGGGAAAAGACATGCAACAGTAGTGCCATCCAATAACGCCTCTGAGAAGGACCAACAAAAATATCCCAGTGGACCATTAGGCTACTAGATATCAAACTGTAAGACTGGCATCAGAGGAATGCTTGGACTATTTCCATTACAAACTATAACAGACATAACAAGAGTAAGACCCAGCAGCCTGGCTAGGAATCACTGCTACAACCAAGATTGGCTTCATCCCAACCCCATTGCCAGAAAGGCTCTGTCCGTAACAGGGGCACTTTCAGCCAGCACTGGAGCATGCCTTCAGGTTCTGTATGTTTTTTAAGTGGCGTGAATAATGGATCTTTTATGTTGAAGGATTTAATAATATGTTGTAGTTAAAGCAATTTCATCCACTGATGTGAGGCCAGCAGGGCAGGTAATCATTACAGTAGGAAACCTGTAGTAAGGTATCTATAGGCATATGTGTACGGGAGGGAGGCTAGTTATGGGGGACTGTAGAATTAGGAATATGGGCAGCCCCTGGTCTAAGAGACCAAGAAAAATTGTAATGTTGAGGGAAATTTTAAAATGGAGACAGGATAGATGAAAGGGGTTGTACCCTGGAGTGAGAGAGGGCCCTGAGATAAGGAGGATCTTGAATTCTTATTTCCACTGATTCCATGGTAGTGGGACTGGCAGAATAGGGATGCAGAGACCACAGGAGTAGATGACTGAGTTCTGGCACAGCTTTCACCAGTTAGATGTTTGGTATATCATGATGGTCGGTAGGGAGAAAGCATGGAAGTCTGGGCTGGTGCAACCATTAGGCAAACTAGGCAGCCACCTAGGGTGCCAAGATTTGAGGGCGCCAAAAAGCAGTGCCCAAAATGTCTGGGATGCTCACCCGGCGCTGGCTAAACGTGTAACCCTTTTCCCGCCACTATGTGAGGGGGTGCTGTGGCTTTGATCAGCTCTGGCCCACAGGCCGGGAAGTGATGTCATTCCTTCTCTGGATGCTGGGGGCACTGCGCTGCTCCGGCTCTGCCCCAGGGCCCCCACCCCAGCTCAGTCCCACCCCACCCCCACTCCCCTGAGCTCTGCAGCAGGGCCAGGCCTGCACTCACCAGCGTGGGGAAGTGCAGAGACCCAGCCTCAGCTGTGCCGCTGGGGAGTGGTTCCCCCTTGCCCTCCAAGCCAGCCCCACCCCCGCAGAGGCCTGCCCCCCCATCCCCCTGAGGAGGCCTGGGGCACCACACCCCCTTCCCCCCACAGGGGGGCTGCATAGGGCCCCAGAATATCTACCCTACCCCCAGCCAGCCCCTGCTGCACTTCCTGCCCTGTCTCCAGCCAGCCCCTGCCACACCCCCATGCCTGAAGCCAGCCCCACACCCCATCTCCAGCCAGCCCCCGCCGCACCCCCCTGCCCGAAGCGAGCTAGCTCCACAGTCCCGTCTCCAGCCAGGCCCTGCCGCACCCTCCTGCCCAAAGGCAGCCAGCCATACACTCTGTCAGGTTATTAATTTATTTTCATTAAATATGTGGACTAAATAATGAAATTAATAATTTTTCAAGCCGAATGGGTATTAATTCTAATGAACAATGCCACATTATGCAGTATTCATTTTTGAAAGTTTATAAAGTGGAGGTGGGGGAAGCAAGGTGAAAGTTTCGCCTAGAGCACAAAATATCCTTGCACTGGCCCTGGTGGCAATGCTGATTGCATCCCACCTGAAATATAGGAACTCGTCTCCAAACTGGATCTGACAGAGTATGTGTCCATTTAGCATGCAAGCTCCATATGGGATTAAGGTGGGACTGATTTTAGTGTATCATTGGCTCTGCTGTACTGTCAAGTCCCTTTGTAAGGGGACTACATGCCTCAGCCCGGTGGCTATGGAAATACAGGGAAGGATTCAAATCACTAAGAGCAATCTTCATGTAGGTGATGAATCTTCAGAGGTGGTCAGGGGATCCTGGACATCATGAGAGCCATGGGCTTATCAAAGGTAATTACTGGATCAACTCACAGACGTGGCCACTCTTTGGACCTGTTTTTTGGATTGGGACTGCAAATTAAACAACTGAATCTTAAACTAGCATCATGGACCAACAGTTACTGCCTGTAGTTTGAGGCTGGGGCTCATTTCTCCTGTCAGGGTGAGACACCTCTTGGAATGGTCTGCCTTTACTGATTAATGGAACTAGAAGGGTTCCAGAGAGTCTTGTTCCATTGTTAGGCCACACTCTTGATGATTAGGGAAGACAATACTTCTGGTTTCCTGGTGACAGAACAAGGTCTTGAGGGAACAAGGGTCTCATCTTGGCTGGTAGTTTCAGGCAGCGATTCTCACTGAGGTAGTGAAGATGGTGAGAGAGTTTGTCTTGCAGCTAGTGTTGTGGATCCACATACTTCCTGGCAGGCGATGTGAGGCAAACCTGCAGCCAAACTCACTTAGCTGTCCCTCCCACAACGCTGCACTGAGCCATCACTCAGGCATGTGGCAACACTGCAGTGAATTCTCTTTCCCACAGAGCCTGCAGTTACTTGTCATCCCTGAGCAGAGCCTGGGTCAGATGACATCCAGGCTCAGGTATTTCTCCAAGCCCACCAGAGCTGCAGATCACTCTGTGCAACAGCATTACCCAATTCGGAACACTTCTGCTGCTTCACAGTATATCAGACTCACTAGACTAGGAGTCCCCAATGCAGTGCCTGTGGGCACCATGGTGCCCGCCGGGGCATCTAAGTACCCCTGCGAATTTCAGCGGCGACGTCTCTGGATGACACCGCTTGTCAGCAGCATTTTGGCAGATGCTTGTCCGCCACCACGGCCCTCTGTGGCTCGTCATCTGGTCCCAGCCAGACAAAAGAGGTGGGGGATCACTGCTCTAGACTCCCAGCCTGCTCCTGACCAGTTCTTACCCTGCCTCCTGGCCCCTCCCTACCCAATTCTGAACCATCTGGCTTTAACCTCTGTCATATACCTGGACTCCAGCTACAGACCTGATTGACTTATCTACAGACGTGGATTCCTGTTGTGACCCTGGCTGTCCTCAGATCTCTCTTCCAGTACTACCCTTGGCCCAGTGCCAACCCTACATCCAGCTTTGTCCTCTGCTCCAACCACCTATCTCACAGAACTGGAAGGGACCCTGAAAGGTCATGGAGTCCAGCCCCCTGCATCACTAGCAGGACCAAGTACTGATTTTGCTGCAGATCCTTAAGTGGCCCCCTCAAGGATTGAGCTCAGAACCCTGGGTTTAGCAGGCCAATGCTCAAACCACTGAGCTATCCCTCCCCCATGACAGGTGGAGGCCAGTGGGGAAACAGTGTGTCCCTTGTTTGCCTCTCTGTGAGGGCAGGGAGCATCCTGCTTAGAAGGAAGCAGTAGTGCACACTGCTCAGAAAGTCATCAATTGACACTGACAATCTAATTAATTATTGACCTGGATTCCATCTTGGATAAGATTATGGAGAAGGCTGTGGCGAGACATGGCTCACACTATCTAGAATGCTTTTTATCTCTTCAACACTTGGCAATGCAAACACAGACCTGGCCTTGGCAAAGACTGCCGTGGGTGATTATCTTCTCCAGGAGATGGATGAATATCAAGTGTTCATGCCAGTGGTATTCCATCTGTCAGCTGCCTATGATACCATTAATCATAAGATGTTGACTCACCAGCAGACCCTAGCAGGAGTGGAGAAGGCTGCTCTTCAGTGGCTTTGTTCTTTTTTTCTTGGAGAGATCTCATTGGCATTTTGCTGTGGCAAGTTCGCAATTACTCCTCCTCCCAAAGGGCTGTTGATTGTGGGGTCCCGAAGAGTACCATTTTGTCACCCTGCCAGCCTTCAAGGTATATATGGGGCTGTTAGGAGAGTTAGCCAGGAGGCACAGGATGCAACATTGTCAGTGTTCTCTCATTTGACTCAAAAAAGAACAGGAGTACTTGTAGCAGCTTAGAGACTAACAAATTTATTTGAGCATAAGCTTTCATGGGCTACATCCGATGAAGTGGGTATTCACCCACAAAAGCTCATGCTCCAATATGTCTGGTTAGTCTATAAGGTGCCACAAATACTCCTGTTCTTTTTGCAGATACAGACTAACACAGCTGCTACTCTGAAATCTGTCATTTGACTCAGAGAATGTCATTCAGTGCCACAGCCAGTGTCTAAAATTGGGGTATGGATGAGAGTGAGATGGCCAAGACTTAACCCAGACAATACTGACATGATGACAGTGAGCTTAAAGAAAAGAGGTGACGATGACAGTGGAGGTAATTTCAGTCTTCTTCACTGAAGGACAGTGGCCACTGGGGTTTGCATCTTACATGCAGATGCATCATAAAACTATTCAGAGATAAGCTGGTGCAAAACACAGCAGCCTGTTCACTGAGCAGGTCATCTTGCTAGAAGCTTGATATCAGTACTCTGGGATCTGTACTGGCTTTGCCCATCGGTCTCTGGAAGTTCTTTATTTTTAAAGGCAGTGAATGATGATACTTGAACTCTGTAGTTCCCTAAATACTTTATACCAAAGCATGCTGTTTTTAGCACTCATTACTCTGACATTATAACAGTAAAACAATTCAAGAAGCAACTGATTGAGATCACTACCTCTTTCAAAAGCTTTGCTCACATCCTTGGTCAATTCTTCTCGTTTAACTGTAAAAAAAACAAAAAATACATTATCTTATTCAAAGCTGTATATGCTCACTGAGCACTTTCAATAACATTGCATTATGATTTCATGCTGGGAAACAGATATGCTGCCAGCACCTTTGCAATAATGTTGTTGCTAACTGTTTTGTTCTGTCACTAGCTATTAAACAGTTTAGCACCAAATCAAGCGAGTGAATTTTAGTGTAAATAGGGAGATTATCATCATCACAAACTTTAAGGGCTAGTAGCTTGGTTGAAACTTCAGCTTGCACTCTGAATTTTATTTTACCCTTTCACAATACTGACTATTGCATTATTTCTTGTAGCCAAGATCATTAACCCTGCAGATGGAAGTGTGAAAATACTTCACCATTGAACTGATGTTTGGCCACTACCTAGAACACATTCATGGAGAAAGTAGACAGGATGAGAGGACACTCTTATAGCACTCTCCCAAATACAAAGTTACCATATATTAAAAACTTTGTGGGTGAAAGTACAAGTCTCTTCAAATCGAATACTTTGCTACATTTTCTCCATATTAACATGCTTTACCATAAAGTGATTTAAAATGTTCTTTGAAATTGGTGACAGTGTTGTTATAGTATATATGTTCTCTTGTCATGGTGACTGGCATTTACATTTAGAGAAAAGTTTCCTGAGTGACTCAGGACCCTCTGAGCAGAGCACCTTTAACAGCTCCCTACTATGTGCCATATCATGCTAGACTATCCTCTCCTTTGTTCAGTAGATGAGACTTGCTGAACTCAAACTCTACATCTTCATTTCATCAGATTGCACTGGTGTCTTCTGCGGATAGCTGAAGTTCAGACTGTTCATCACTATGTAACCTTCCAATTTATTAACTATCCTTCTGAACCATCATCCACCTAGTACTTCTCCACAGTTGACAAGCCCTCAAACTTTCAATGCTTGCTAGAGTGCAGTGAAAGTGAAGAGTGAGACTGTCAAGCAAGAAGAAACTCCCAAGATTTTCCACTTTGAGCTCCTGTATCACACAGCACTGCTCCCCACACCATTTTCCTAAATGTCTTCTCTAAGCTCTCCCTGGGCTTCTGTGTTGCTCCACTATCTCTTTGGAGCCAAGAATTACTTCCCCCATCAGGCTTAACACTTCCTCAATCTCCACGCTGAATACTTCCTTCGCACTAACCCATTATTCTTTAATTCTGACAAGTTCAAACACTGAATAATGTATTTCTCTTTATAGGCAACATGACCTAAAACACATTTAAACCATTATTCAAAATCTACATGCACATTTATTTGTTGTCAAACTAGGTAGAAGCTTGCTAAATAGATTATAAACAGGCACTAGATACATTTCCTGTTAATAAGATTTTGTTCATGATATTGCATGTATGGAATTTTACTGTAAAAAGCAAAATTCTGTTAATAACATTAACAGAAAAAATATTTGCTTTGAAAACGTAGCCATTATAACAAGCTGTGGCTGCATCGGACTAGCAAAGCTGAACTAATAAAGTGCTTTTTAGATTGCTTATGAAAAGGAACCCTATTCCTTGGGGGCACCCTGGTAAGCAGTATAAGTTATCTTGTTTGCAGTCTTGATGAAAAAAATGCAAGTAGTTTTGCAGCTCAATCTACCAGCACAAACTGGTATCCAGATCCCCCTGACAATCTCTAGTACACCATGTATACATATTCATCTGGGACAGGAGAACTGAGAGGTCAATTAAAAAAATAGAGAACAGGTAATGATATTTACATTCTCTGTAGACTAAAACAATAGGAAAATTGCTTCTTAAAAAAAAAAAAAAATCTATCCAGTAGTTTAAGAGAAAACTGGTACAATGAAAGGACAAAAGAAAAACTGGACATTAGGCAGAGATTAGGGCTCCTAGATATAGCATCTTCCAGGAGAGCTCTCTAGAACCAGGAACCTGAAGGGTGTGCTTCTAGAAACAGAAGCCGCAGGACAAGCCCAGGGGCTGCAGGTAAGTGCTGCAGAAGATTAAGGTAGAAATTGAACTGGACTGCAGAATCACAGGGCCAAAGGAGAAGGGCTGTGCACCCTTGGGCCCAAGTGGAGAGATCGCAGGCTAGACTAAGAAATACAGGCCCCACGGGTGAGTGCTGTGCAAACCTTGCTATCAAAAGGAGAGACTTATTTCAAGTTTATTTATATTTAGTAAAGTAGAACCTTAACAGGGGAATTTTGCTTTAGACACTTTTGAACTGTGTGGCGTTCTTAGGGGGCCCTAGGCAGGGAGCACCTACAGTGACATGCTCAGGCAGCAGGAGGTGCTATGGGACAGGCCCCCTCCATTACATCACCTTAATTAGAGAGACTAGCCTTTTTTCACATTATAGAAAATACAGTATTGTAACTTATTTTTGCACATTAGACAAGTCTAGACTTCACCTGCAATGAAACTCTCAATCTCTTCTATTTTAGCCTCATTATTAGGTTCTGCCAGGGTCTCATTGATTTCCATGATTTCTTTGAGGAACTCCACATCTATGTCACTGTCTGTCCCTTTTGCAAGTTCCACTCCATTCAGCTCCAGCTGGTGAAGAAAAAAACAATGGGCTCACAATATCTGCTGCTGCCAGGCCTGTATTTCAATCCCAACCACTTTCCAAAATATCAAGTCACTAAAAGCTTATCTATACATGGAGTTAATCAGGAAAAACTCCCTGTGTAGACAAGCTCCAAAATTAGAAGTTAGCTAATGCACAAAGGGGCACTGGGAGCTGTTAGGGGCAAGGCTTAAAGTAAGTATAGGAGGTACGTCTTTGCTCAGAGATAATTAATTTGTTGGATGGGCAACAGATTATTAGTCCACATCTACACTGCCACTTATGGTGGTAAAATTTATGTTGCTCAGGGGTATTAAAAAACCCCATCCCCGAGTGACATAAATATTGCCAGCATAAGTGGTAGTATGCGGAGCAATATGTCAGTGGGAGAGCTTCTCCCGCCAACGTAGCTACTGCTGCTCATTGCGGATGGTTTAATATGTTGACAAGAAAGCTCTCTTCCGTCAGCTTAGACTGGCTACATGAGAGATCTTACAGTGATGCAGCTGCATTGGTATAACTATGTTGCTGTAAGGTCTCTAGTGTAGCCATAGCTTTAGTGAGATTACAGTGATAAAATAATAAAAGAAAAAAGTTATTCCATAGTCAAGATGCTAACCAGGGGAGGGATAACTCAATGGTTTGAGCATTGGCCTGCTAAACCCAGGATTATAAATTCAATCTTTGAAGGGGCCATTTAGGGATCTGGGGCAAAAATCTGTCTGGGGATTGGTCCTGCTTTGAGCAGGCAGTTGGACTAGATGACCTCCCGAGGTCCCTTCCAACCCTGGTATTCTATGATTCTAGGTGGAAAGAGGAGCTCTTTGGTCTCCTTCAGTCTCAAAGATTCTTGTTTTCTCTTGTGAAAGCACATGAATGGTGGGAAAGCAGTGGAGGAGGTACACAAGATTTGGTTCTTTATACTGTAACAAACTACAGTCATCTCCACATGGTTATGATGCAATACCGAAATCTTTATAAAAAGGTAAAAGATTTATACGATCTGAAGAGAAACTATTAGACACCTTACTAGGTACAATCCACGTCTCAAGGGACTTAGAAGGGTTTGGTAGGCTCTGTTAACCAAGGAAGAGTGTTGTTCAGAAAAATCCCGCTCTTTCTGTCAACAGAAGATCCAGAAATATTTGTATTAAATAGAACTGCCATATTTACAATATAAGCCAAATCATGCCACATTTAATCAGCATTAAGAAATAAAATTACTATATGAACAGTACGTCAGTGCAATCTTTAATTGCATTAAAATCTCTACCAAAACATTTAAGGAAGCCAAAAGAATTAAACTGTTATGGAGCTAGATAAGAATGTTGGGTACATTAGAAATACCCAGTGAACACTAGCACTTTACTGGTTCAAAATCTGTTACCTCTGTGATCAAAGTTTAATTTTTTTCTTTATTTTTAAATGCAGGACTTCAATTGCTTTTCTTCAGCTAGACCAGTAGTTCTCAATCAGGTGTCTGGGGGGGGCTGCCAGGTTTCAGGGGGTCTGCCAAGCAGGGCCAGCATTAGACTCGCTGGGACACAGGGCAGAAAGCTGAAGCATTAGACTCATGGGGGCCTGTGACATGGGGCCCTAGGCAATTGTCCTGCTTGCTACCCTCCAGCACAGGCCCTGGCTTTTATATGCAGAAAAGCAGTTGTTGTGGCACAGGTGGGCTGCAGAGTTTTTATAACATATTGGGGTGGCCTCAGGGAAAAAATGGTTGAGAAACCCTGAGCTAGACCAATTTGTAATTCGACCTCTTAAATCTCACACTAAGCAGGGCTGGGCATAGTCTATATTTGCAGAAGATGCTTCCAAACAACCAAGCCAAAGTTTTATAAAAAAGGGACCCAAACTTAAACCCCGTACCTTGGGACTCCCAGGGTATGTCTATGTACTCCGTGACAGTGAGGTCCCCAGCCCTGGTTGACACTTGGATCAGCAGGGCTTAAACTGGTGCTCTACAAACAGCTGAATGGACAGTGCTTTGAAGTTGTGGCTCAAGCACTGAAGCTAGCGAGTGGAGTGGGCTTCAGAGCATGAACTTCAGCCTGGATCACAACTTCAAAGTCGTGTCTAACCTGAGTCTGTCAACCCAGGCTGGGAGGCTTGCTGCTGTGGGCTGTGTAAACAGACTCCACTCTGCAAATGAGGCCTCAGGACCATGTATTCTCATCATGTTTGAAAATCTGACCCCTGGAATCTCAGAGGATGTCAGACATCCAAAACTGGAGAGAATCAATTAATGGAAGTGTTTTGAAAATTGGAACCTCAGATTCCAGTGGCAAAAGAAAATTTCAGAGGAAGAGGGGAAGACTACATAATGACATTGATTCACCATAATAAGTATACTTTACATCCTCCAAACATCACTGATGTAAGCCTCAAGCACTGGACAAGTGAGAGAATGGGTGCAGCGAGCTTGGGGATGTGAAGGGATTCCTTCTCTTCCCCAAATTTTAGGGATTGCATTAATAAAGGAAATTGAGTTTGGAATAGAATCTTGTTTGTCTCGCTTTATTAGAAGTGGACAAATTCAGTTATCGACAAAAGTACTTTTTAAAGTGACATTCAACAGCAACTTTTAAAAAAAAGTTTAGTCCCTCCAAATAATAATAATAAAAAAAGCTCTCTCTCTACCTCAAGTGAAAATCATTCCATTTCATGGACAGAGAACTTGCAGTGCAAACTAGGAATGTATACGAAGCTTCTGAGAAAGTCAGGGGCAGTGATTAGAGAACCCTGGGCTCTACCTCCCACCCCTGTACTCAGTCCATGCAAATGCACAGATTTGGGAGCTGGTTCCCAAATAAATGCACTTGTTGAGCTGCCAGTGAGTTGTCATCATGCCCTTTGCCTGGGTGACTTTCATTGGGAAAAGGGACAACTATCCTACACCAAGGCCTGTGCCTGGAGGCCCAAGGGCAAGTCTTCATCACCCTAACTCCTAACCTGGGGTTTCTGGCTGAAGTAATCAGGGTGCAGGGAGCGCTGCAAGCTCCGGAATTGCTGCTGTAGCTGCTGCACATTGATGTTGAAGGAGTGATCGCTGGGGAGAGAGAAGTGGGAAAACATGAGAGTTAGGCCCTCTCCTGGTTTTCAGCTGCCCTCCAACCTTCCCCCACCCCCATGCTCCCCTCAAGCCCTAACACACACCCCCCACCGAGGCCCTCCCCTGGTTCTCAGCCCCCCTCACCAGCCCATAAGGCGGAAGAGGTCAGGCTGGGACTCCGGCGGCTGCAGGGCCTGGCAGGCCGGACAGAAGCGAGGCAGCCCCCCACGATCGGAGAGAGGGATGCCACAACTCCAGCAGCGTGGGCCGGAGAGAGAGCCGGCCTCTGCGCTACGGTGCCGAGAAGACGCGGCTGGAGCCTGAGAGCCCCACAGCGCTCTGCAGAGCTGGCCCCGCCGCACAACCCACATCGGACCAGAACTACAACTCCCAGCAGCCCCCGCGAGACCAGCTAGAGCCGAATTGGCTGAGTTTATAAGTAGAATCGCGCGGGGCGCATGCGCAATGAGCGGCGAGGTCGGGGTCGCGGTCGGAGTCGGGTCACCATTCATTCGTTTCGCGCGCGGGTAAGTCCGGGTCTCAGGTTGGCGTGGCGGTTAGTCCCTATTGACCCCTGCGCTAGTCCGCCCCGCCCCGCCCCTTGGAGTCCGCACGCGCCGGTAGGCCCGGCCGCAGCCTGCCCCCGCCGCGCCGAACCGCCGAGGGGAGGGGCCGGGCCGGGCCGTCTGACGGGGGCACCCCTGGGCGCCGTCTCGTTCACGCGGCTGACTGGGCGCCGGGTGCGCGGGTCTCTGCCCCGTGGTGGTCGCAGCCCAGCCTGCCCGGCCCGGCCCTCGGAGCCTTCCCTCCCAATGCCGCACTCGCGGGTCCCGCGAAGCAAGGCGTGGGGAGGCTGGTTGGTGGGGCGGTCAGTCAGGGGGTTGGGTCTGCCTCAGCACTAGCCAGGGAGTCTATTGCTCCCCGCGTAGCGGTTTACCTCTCTGCCAGCTGCCTGAACCAAGGTGCCGGCGCTGCGAGGCTGGGGCACGTGACCACTCTTGCCGCTTCCCTGCCTGAAAGTCATTTTTCTGCTGGGAAACAAGGAAATCTGCATGTGACATGAATTCTGTGCACGTGCAGTGGCACAGAATTCCTCAGGAGGACTTTTTGGAGGTTATGTGAACTGCCCACTCATGGCTTCTGCAACCTCACGTTTCTCTGCCAGAGTTGGGGCCTTTTGCACTAGTGTCCTTGTTGTGTTTCCATTTCGGTGACAGCCTCTTGTTTCCCCATAACTATCTCTCTTACTGGCATCTACAGTACCTGTCACAACAGTCCCCAAAATGCTCTCTCCGATGGGTTAAATGAATACAGCATCTTTTACTTTCCATCCAGCTCTAGTCTAGTGTTACTGTACATTGTGAAAAGGCTCCTGTGCACCTCCCCTAAGGTAGCTGCATTTCAATTGGGGGCTAAGCAATTGCTGCTGGAATGATCAGTAATGTGGAGAAGTGCTTTGAGGTCTATTTAGCTGAAATGTACTGTGGAAATACATGATCATTATAATCTTCAATTAACTGCTTTACAGATTATTTCGTGCTCTGATGCCTATTTCTTGCACAAGTGTAGCAGCTGATTTTATAAGCTTCATGTCATTGTGTACCTATGTAGAGTATCTGCAATCAAGGTTGAGACTTTAGGTGTGTATCCAAAACTAAGGCAAAAACAAAAGAAACAACCTTTCTTGGGATGTCCAGCGGTTTATCAGAGTAGTAAGTAGTATAAAATGAAGTTTTTGGTTTTTTTAAATAAACTGTCAACACAGACTGGCCTCTTTTTTAAGAATGGTACCAATGTTGGGAAAGGATGGCATCAGAAGCTTTTCTATAATATTTAATGTTTTTTTCCTTAGGATTTGCTACTTGTAGCATTCTTTTTGCCAAGGTGAATCATTGTCTAATTTATCCCATTCTGTTTGGAGAGTTATTGCTGCTGTTATACAAATGCACATGAAATCTGCCCTGAAGAGCTTACCCAAAAGGCAGGGATTGTGGTTTAACTGCTGCTGTACAACCAGCAGAGGGAGTGTTACACACTTGTTTGAAATTCTTGTTCAATTGAAGTGGATTACAAAAAAAAAGAGGAAATGGAACATTACCCACAAGCCTGCTGAGTTCTTTAGGCCAGAAATTTTATCTTGAAAACTACTACATTGTCTGTTTTAATTGTACACCTCTACCCTGATATAATGCTGTCCTTGGGAGCCCAAAAATCTTACTGTGTTATAGGTGAAACGGCATTATATCAAACTTGCTTTGATCCACTGGAGCGTGGAGTGCCCCCTTGCCCCCCGCACTGATTTACCATGTTATATCTGAATTGGTGTTATATCGGGTCACGTTATATCAGGGTAGAGGTGTATTTAAATATTTGTCAGCTGAATTAGCTTTGGTGATGAGAAATCCTATACAATATAAAGTAATCTCTGTTTTAAACTTTGGTTCTGAAGCCAAGATGTCTCGAGAGACTGGAAATGAATCCCAGCAATCTCAAGGTGCCCAGCAGTCTCAGAGTGGTACAAGTTCTTCCTCCAGTGGATCACAGAGTGCTAGTCAGTCGTCTTCCAGCTCTGGGACCCTCAGTTCTTTGGACACAGTTCCTACTCAGGAACTTCCTTCAATTCCTGAGGATCAGGAACCTGAAGAAATCGTTCCTCAGCCATGGGGTCGACTCTTTGCACTTGAAAAGGGTTTCTGCAATTATGGTATGTATATACCATAGTGGGTTCTCTCAAGCCAATGTGTGTAATAGGACAAAAACTCCCGAAGAAGTTTAATAAAATGGAATATTTAACTTTTGAATGAATGGTGAAGTATAATTGATGGTGTGACTGCAGTTTTTGTTTGGATTTTTGTAGGGAATGTATATACAGTAAGAAATGTTGCTGCCATAGGGAACTGAGATACACAGCATCTACAAATCTGGAGCAAGAATTCTTTCGGAATTCTCCTTTACTGCCTCCCTATTTGCCTGGCTAAGATTTTATGCTATTGAATGTTAGTATAGCCCAGGGACTGGCAACCTTTGGCACGCGGCTCGCCAGGGTAAGCACCTGGGTGGGCCGGGCCGGTTTGTTTACCTGCCGCGTCCGTAGGTTCAGCTGATTGGGGCTCCCACTGGCTGCAGTTCACTGCCCCAGGCCAATGGGGACTGCGGGAAGCAGCGCGCTCCGAGGGATGTGCTGGCTGCCGCTTTCCACCAACCACATTGCCCTGGAGCGGTGAATTGCAGCCAGTGGGAGCCGCGATCAGCCGAACCTGTGGACGCAGCAGGTAAACAAACCGGCCTGGCCAGCCAGGGTGTTTACCCTGGCGAACCGCATGCCAAAGGTTGCCAGTCCCTGGTCTATACTAACATTCAATAGCATAAAATCTTAGTCAGGCAAATAGGGAGGCAGTAAAGGAGAATTCTGAAATAATTCTTCCTCCAGATTTGTAGATGCTGTGTATCTCAGTTCCCTATTTCCGATCTCTGGTATTGCCATATATTTGTAGAATTTGACCCCAGAGCAGAATGAAACAAAACCTTTTAACTTATCTCATTACTGAGCCCAAGGTGAGAAAAAGAATAATGACATCTATAAGAATAATTTGATGCCTAGAATCATGCCATCTATCTGCTAGAACTAAAAAAAATGGTGTTTTAATCAGCGTGACTCAGTTGCAGTCTGTATGCTCTTTCTGGTCTTAGGCAGAGCAAGTCAAGTGCAGATCAACATTCTTAGTACAGACATACTGTGGGAGCAGTGCTTTTACTATTATCTCATGCCAGTCTGCTGTATTGACTTGGAGTAGATAGACCTTAGAGCCACAGCAAGCTTCACTTGCTTGTTAGCAGTCTGCCATTAGGTTTTCTTTTGTTAATGCATAATTACCTTATTTTTAAAATAGATTAATAGAATAAATTTATAACAGTTCTATCAGGCAGTGTTTGCATTTTTCTGGTGGTAACTGTGACTCCTCTTAAAAAGGGATATGAAAAATTACCATGTCTATTAGCCCAGAGTCGATACAAAAAGATTTTCTTTTATATCAGGATCTAGCTAGGAGGTGCCTAATGAATTTGAAATTCTACCTCCCTTCTAGCTGCTGGAAGGGAAAAGGTGCATTCTGCTTCTAGTGCCTTCCCCAAAACCACCTAGCTGCTGTTAAGGAGAAGGGTTTCCACTACTTTATACATTGTTCAGCTTCCTGGGTGCTGTGGGGACAGGGGAATAAGTCTCTTTTACTGTCACTCTTCCTCAGCCTTCGATTTTTGAAACTTCTCTAGTCCATTGATCATTCCATCACAATACTAAATTTGAGCACCTCTGTTATTGCTCGAAGTTTTCCCAAGCACCAGCAATCTAAAAATAATCTTATTCTAGACAATTTCACACCTGTCCATCACTGACCAGAGTTGTGTTTATCTTACATTGCTGTTGTCAGACAGTTCTGAGCAACAGCAGATGCCTTGGAGCTATCTGCAGAAATGAGGACATCATATAATACTAGATGCATGTTTGAAAAACTATTATTACAATTATAAGGGCAAGAAACTTAAAGGGACACCCCCAACATGAAATCTAGTAAATCTTTAAAAAAAAAAAAAAAAAAAAGGCTAAATAGTTTCAGGCATTACAACTGACTCTGAGCCTCTCTGACAATTTGGTTTTCTACTTTTAAAAAAGCCTTTGCATCTTCCCTGTAGCTGTATGAAAGACTCACAGAAATTATTAAACTTTAAGCCCTGATCCTGCAAACAGTTATGCACGTGAATGATCCCAATGTAATTAATTACATAAGTACAACTAAGCATTTTTGTAAGGATTGAAGCATTAGTTGGGATTGTTACATCACTAGTTTTTTGAGAACCTTTTAACTGCCACATCTGGGCATTATTTTTTCTTGTTGTTTTAGTTTTGTTTATTACTACTCATTGCGCTAGGTATTAATGTTTTGGTTCTTTAAATTAGCTTTTCACCATTTAAAAATTGACTGATTACGCATAGTTTATTTTAAAGGGGTCTGATTCTTTATGCATGTGAATTCTGGTGTTTCTCAAACAGAATTTGTAATTTTTGGAGTGAGAGAGTTTTTATTTTGCTTTCACATTTAACATTTCTTGTACAAGAATGAAAATGTGATCATGTTAAAAGGGACAGAAGAGGGGTGGGAAACAAGTGTCTTCTATCTTTATTTAGAAATAAAGAAGTAACATAGGATTCAGGCAGTGTCTGATGAATCTTGCTTTGTCTTCTGTTCCAAGTGCTATCATTTGGTACCATTTTGCAGTGGTAGGTCTAACTTACTGGAATTTTGTGTTTTTTCTCTCTCTCTCTTTTCCTCCTTGTCCCCCCAATCCCAGACTGCGTGAATGATGAGTGTTGGTTTGGCAGAGACAGAAGCTGTGATTATAGCTTTGCTAAACTAGGGTTGACCGAGACAGGCTTATACCAAAACTACAGCAAGAAGCACTTCCGAATCTTCAGGGTAGGTACTAAAAAGGCCGTTTTACCCCTTTCCCTCTGTTCTGTAAAGAAGGAAACTGGATTAACTGAAAAATTGTAAATCAAAGCTTCGCTGCTTTTCAGACCAGGTGGATTGTTTTAAATCAGCAACCAGGAAGCCTTGATTTAATCAATTCTAATCTTACTTTCTTACTTAGTTATTTTCTTAAAGAAAAGTTGGTTCTCATTGGTTGGTAACCATTAAAACATACTGATTTGCAACTAAATATAGCCTTTACAGTAAATGTATTACCAGGAGTATGTGCTATATTTATCCGCATTTATTTAGACAGTTATATAGCGAAACATATATTTATTTGAGTTCTTATTTTTTACATTTTATTTTTATTTTGTTAGAAATGGTGAATGATGCATTTCTTATTAGTGGGTGATTTTAATTTTTACTTGTGATTTCTGTCAACCTCTATTTGGGTGGAAACTGGAATTCAATTAAAAATGAGCAAAACCAGCATAACTAACTTACAGATCTTAAACTGGGGTCCTACATGGATTAGTTCTTGCTCCTACGCTGTTTAATAACCTAGAAGAAAACAAAAAATCATTTCTGGTAAAGTTTGCAGATGACAGGTAGTGAAGCAGACAAACAGGTCACTGATTCAGAGCGACCTAGATCTCTTGGTAAACAAACAAGAAAACAATATGCATTTTAACATGGCTAAATGTAAATGTATACATCTAAGAAACAAAGAATGTAGGCCATACTTACAGGGTGGGGGACCTCTATTCTGGGAAGCAGTGACTCTGAAAAAGATTTGAGGGATGTGATGGCTAATTGGTTGAACATGAGCTTTCAATATGAATACTGTGGCCAAAAGACATAATCCTATCCTAGGATGCATAAACAGGGGTATGTTGAGTAGGAGTAGATAGGTTATTTTACCTCTATATTTTGCATTTGTGTGACTGCTGCTGAAATACTGTGTCCAGTTCTGGTGCCCACAATTCAAGAAGGATGCTGATAAATTGCAAAGGGTTCAAAGAAGAACCAGGAGAGGGATGAAAAGAGCTCAATCTCTTAAGCTTAACAAAGAGAAGGTTAAGGGGTGACTTGATAAGTCTATAAGTACCTACATGGGGAACAAATATTTAATAGTGGGCTCTTCAGTCCAGCAGAGAAAGGTGTAACATGATCCAATGGCTGGAAGCTAAAGCTAGTTAAATTCAGACTGGAAATAAGGTGTAAATTTTTAACAGTGAGAATAATTAACCATTGGAGCAGTTTACCCAGGATTGGGGCTGATTCTTCATCACTGAGAATTATATCAAGATTGGATGATTTTCTGAAAGATATATTATTTTAGGGAAGCTCTATGCTCTGGGTTATACAAGAGGTCAGACTAGATGATTAAAATGGTCCCTTCTGGCAATAGAATCTATTAATGTTTTTTATTGGTCAAATAAAACTGTTTTAAATGTACTCGATACACAAGAAGATGTAAAAGGTGTCAAAACATGTTTGGCATTTAAAACCAACTGATTTATTCTATAAAAGAAGTATATGAAGTTAATGAATCTGTGATGGTTTCTGATCACTACGTATTTCAAGATTTTAGAACTAGTAGATTTCATCCCCTCACTGTTTTTCTACATAAATTGGAAGAGGAAACCAAGCTTTCCTTATTTTTCAACTCCCAGATCTTTGAAGGAACTAGTCATTGATGCTGAATAAGTTGAAAAAAATGAAATGAAGAAAATATCCTCTCTGCACATGTAGAAGAGGCTACTGCTGTCAAAAGCTGATTTAGCATGTCAGAAAATTCTGGTTTCAGATGTTTACCAGTGACTTCTAGCAGTTCAGAGATTTGACTTTCTATAAAACTTTGGGAGTGAACATGTACTGCTTAATAGTTTTTCATTTAATTTACATGATTTTAATAGATTATAGTAAATGTAGGCCTTAACATCGGTTGTCATAATTTAATTTTAAATAGGTTTATTTTTTTAAAGTGTGGTTAATTTAAATAAAAATCTTTTTTTTTAAATCACTGATTTTTATCCACCCTGTTTTCATAGTTTTCAGTCATAAAGTTTAAGGCTAGAAGAGACCACTGGGTTATCTGGTCTGACCACCTGTACATCAGAGACCACTGATATCACTCAGCAGCCACACGCTAAACTCAACAACCAAAATTCGACCAAAGTATTACAGTTTCCAGGAGACTAAACTATTATGTGCCACATGCAGAGAATAGGGATGCTACAGGTCTCAAACACAGGGCAGTCGGGCTGCTGAAAGCATGAGCTTTTTCCTCTACACCACTGAGCTGCAAGGGGAGATGAGGGAACTGTTGCTAAAACCCCACCTCCAAAAGTTACACCCACTGAGTGCACAGGGTCAGATGACTAACAGAACACTGCTGATTGGATACCACTCGCTATAAAGTTTGCTCTTTCTATTCCATCTCTTGTCTGAGCAACATACCTACTGACTAGTTGCCAGGCCTGTTGCTGTGCAGACCTCTGAGACCAAGTCTCTGCTTCCTCACCTGGTTTCTGCTCCTTATTCCTGCTACCATGCCTTGACCCTGCTACCTACTGTGTCTCCTCCCTGCTCCTGTTACCAGTTCTGTTTCTTAATTCCTGCTTCCTCACTCAGACCCCAGTTGCTGACTCCAGCTTTGACCCTTGGCATGACTTCTGGCTCTGACTCTGGCTTGTCCCTTGGCGTGACCACAGTTTACTCCTGGCTCCAACCGCTAGGTCAGAGAGCGCACATTAAGGGCCCTAACAAAGAGGGACTATGGTGCACCAGTACATGAGGCTGTTGCAAAGGCAGAGAAATGATTAAATGAACTATATAATCACCATCCCCACACACTGCAGAGGAAGGAAAAATAACTTCAGGGTCACTGTCAATCTGACCTGGGGAAAAATTCCTTCCCTGCCTCCACATATGGCGATAAGTTAGACCTTGAGCATGTGAGCAAGAACCAGCCAGCTAAGCAACCGAGAGAGAGAATGCTTGGTGCCACTTCAGAGCCTGGCGTACTCCACTAAGTGTCCCATCTCCAGCCATATCCATTCCTGAGGCTTCAGAGGAAGGAAATTAATAAAAAAAAGAACAAAAAATCCTCCCAGAATATCATGCCAGTAGCTTTTCTCTGGACCTCTCCTACTTTAATCTTTCTTGAACATGGGTGACCAAATAGGTCTTACGAATGTCTTATACAGTGGCACTAATACTTCTCTATCTCTGCTGGAAATACCTCACCTAATAAATTGTAGGAACACATTTGCCTTATTCACACCTGGTAGCAGTTCATAGTCATCCTGCAATCAACCCACACACCCAGGTGTCTCTCCTCTCTCAGTTCCAATTTAGGAGTTCCCAGCTTATTGCAGAAATTCTCATTAGACTCTAAGTGCATGACCTTGCACTTTGTAGTATTGAATTTTATTCCATTTCTGTCACTCCAGTCTTCAAGGTCAGCCAGATCTTCCTTTATAATGTTCTGTTCCTCCTCTGTATTGACAGTACCTCCCAACTTTGTATTATCATCATATTTAATTAGCACACTTGTACTTTTTGTGCAAGATGATTATTAAAAATAACATTGGTCCCAAGACTAGTCCTTGAGGAACTTTGCTATTAACCTCTTTCCAGTCCAATAATTTAACTTTCAGTACAACCCATTGCCTTCTCTCCTTTAGCCACTTCCTTATCCACCTTACAATGCTTTTGCTGATCCCCATCTTCTGTAATTTAACTATTAATTGCCCATGTGGTACTGTGTCAAATGCTTTAGTGAAGTCCACATATGTTAAATCTACTGCACTTATCTTATCTAAAAATTCATTTATTTTCTGAAAGGAGGAAATCAGTTAATCTGGCATGATCTACCTTTGTTTAATCCATGTTGCGTTACATCCCCATTACACTTACTTCTGTGAATTTCATTATCCTTTCCTTCACAATTTGCTCTAAAATCTTGCATACCACAGGGCAAACTAACTGGTCTGTAACTGGCTGAATCACTTTTTTTTTTGGAAGAAATTCCACACCTCCTCTGCATTTTTAAGTCTTTGAGCTCTTCGGTCCAGTTGACTTCTTAAACTAGTTCTCTTAATATCCTAAACTTTGCCCTTTTGAAATCAAAAACCATAGCTGATGATCTGGTTTCGATTATCCTTCTATAGATGCCCCTGGGTTACGCAAACCCGACTTATGCAAATCCACAGTTACGGAAGAAGTTCCATAAGCTAGAAATAGGAATGTGTTTTTGTTTTGTTTTTCTGCGTAATGCTTGGATATGTTTCCAACTTACACAAAATTCGAGTTACTCAAGGTGTTCCAGAATGGAATGCTTGCGGAAGTTGGGGAGCGTCCATATTTAATTTAAACTGAATCAACTTGTGATCACGCGATTCAAGGTTATTTCCTACAATCGGTTCTTCTATGATGTCCTTACTACTTACTAAAATCTAGTCTTAAATTGTCGGTTCCATGACAGTTTGATGAAGAAAACTGTCATCTGTCACATCCAAGAATAATTGTACCCCAACAGTATTAATAGCATTTATTCTCCCATCTGTATCTGGGAGGTTAGTATCCCATTATGCTACAATTCCCAACAGTATTTGTCTCTTTAATAATATTAAAGAGATCACTATCCATGTCTGAGTCTGACCTAGGGGTCTCTAGTATTAATTTTAAGGGCTAAAAAGAGTTAAAAGGTGTTTAACTTTTTTATTGTGTAACATTAAAACAGTGATACTTAGTTGTTTTTGTTTTTTAATGGAGGCCTTGGTTTTACTTGGTTTCTTGGCAAACACTTAAAGGTATTTATTTTAAAACTGAAAGTTTATTGATTTAAACACAGAAAAAAACAAGAAATGAAAACAAGCATTTATATTGAAACTGAAATTGAATAATTATGCAAAACTAACTTAATTAAAATTTTTACAATATTAGTTTTTTATTTTTATTAATCTTTCCATCAAAAAAGAGTAATTTTACTTTCAGTTATGATACATGAGGAGTATTTACTTCTGTTTCTAACAGATAGACACAAGGTGGTGGGGAGAGAGATGATAGAAAAGGTAGAGGAAATTCAGTTTTGTTGATGTTTTTGGAACATTGGACAGTTATGAATGAATGCTTTGTCTGGCAGGTTGACTGTGACACTTGTTGCTTGGATTCTCGTACACATCATCTGATTGGGTTTGTCCCCTTAGAGAGGGCAGGATTGTGGTCATCTCAGCTGCCTGTGCTGATGCAGTACAGCTGATTTGAGGATTTGATGACAAGCCAAGAGAATGAGACATAAGATAGGACAGGAAGGAAAGGGGACAAAAGGAAAGGGGGTGGAACAGGATCCTTGCGTGCCTCTGCGGTGCTGGCAATTAGGTATCCACACAGATGGGCTGGATGTCATGATGATATAATGATTTTTAGGACTTTCAAGTGAAAAACAAAAGTTCCTTGAACAAGAGCAAGGCCTACTGGCCTTCCTCCTGGGCTGAAAGTCTTTCAGTCTGGTCTGCTCCTTCTGTCTTGGGGTCAGAGAAGATGAGATAAGATGAGATGAGTGAGGATGCAAGGTGGGACAGGACAGAGATCTCTTCAGTCCCCGCCCCCCCCCTCCTGCTCCCCCAAGTCTCTTTTAAGAACTCCCGAAGGGGGAAAAGTAGGCATCATAGTTCCTCCCCCTTATTATTTTGTTCACCAGCTAGGCCTAATATTTGCCACACTAATTTTAGTTAATTCATTTCTGACTTTACATTTTTTTTTAACTAAACATGATTTTAACAGGTTTTAAGCTATATTAGTAGGCCTTTTTTTGTTAGGACGAATCTAATTTTTGTCTCTTTTTTTTTTTTGCACTTATTTATAACTATTATTAAAAACAACTCGACCTATTGTCTATTAACAGTTGTTATAGGTTGTAACATTTGGTGAACTTTCACTTACTTTTCACTGTTGAATTTAAAGTAAATTTTTAGGCCCAATAATCACGTCAGATCTATAGCAGGTCCTTAACACTATCCCCACAGAACCTCTTTTACAATCCTTCCCCAAAGTGATTTTGACCCAAACAGATTCTGTTTTGTCTATAGTATAGCTTTGTATTTCTTTATAATTTACTGCTTTGTTGATGTACAACACTACCCCAGCACCTTTACCTTTATTCCTGTCTCTTCTAAACAGCACATACCCTTCAATAACTATATTCCAGTAATGAGTGCTATTCCACCATGTTTCTGTGATCCCTATACTATCTTGTTTGACCTCCTGCACCAGTAGTTCCAGTTCCTCCATTTTATTGCCTAGACTCTTTTCATTTGTGTACAAGCATTTCAGCTGTTTCCCTCAGGCCTCCCCACTTATCAGTCATAACAACCTTGGTGCCAGAAGATTAATATTCTAGGTATTTGACTGGAGATCATCTGTTGAGAAGAGTCGTCCTTCCCTAGATGCCTCCCAATGATTCATCATCCCCAAACCAGCCTTGTAGCTCCAATCCTTTAGCCCTCAGTTGATCTTCATTATGTTTTCATGTCATCACCCTTCTTCTCTAGGGATGAGAAGTATTCCACAGAAAATCATCTGAGCTTCCACATCTGTAAATGTCTTAGCCAGCTGAGCGTAGTCGTCCTTGATCCATTCCAATGGGAATCTAGCAGTGTCATTCATCCCAACATGCAGAACAGTCACTGGATTTTTCCTTGCTCCCATCAGGTCCTCTCCAGTCTCACATCCACTCTTGTATCCTTGCTCTTGCCAGACAGCACACTTTTCTGTTCTCTAGATCTGGTGTGATAACAGGCCTGTCAGTTCTTCTGAGTATGGAGTCACCGATCACGTAGACCATCCTGGTGTAGATATGAATTTGTTTCATGTTATCTCTTGCAGTCCCACGTACATCATCCTCACTTTTCCTTAGGCTCCAGTCACTGGCTGTGTCCATCATCTTTTTCTCTCTTCGGCAGGGACTGGCTTCCTTTTTTTTTTCTTCTTCACCACCGATAACAGAGTGTTGCCAAACACATTGTTCAAAACCATTTTCATGATGTATTATTTCCTTAATTAAGGAAAATAAATTATTAACTCTGATATGGTTCATTACAGCCTCAGGATAAAAGCCATCTTTCTGTATTGTTACTTTTTTTTTTTTTTTTTTTTTTTTTTTTTTTTTTTTTTTTTTAGGAAATGGGACCAAGAAACTCCTGTGTTGCCTACATTGAGGACCACAGTGCAAATGGGACTTTTTTAAATAAAGAGCTTATTGGGAAAGGGAAAAGGCTCCCATTGACTCACAATTCTGAAATTGCACTGTCTGTACAGACTAACAAAGGTAAAATAAAGTACAAAGACAAATTGATTTAATAGCGTCTTTCTTAAATTGTGCTCCTTCTAAATGCTCTAGAGAGAAAATAATAGATGGAAACCGTGGTTAAAGGTAATATTTTATATTTGCCCACTACTTTTTGTACACAAAATCTTGAACATTGTTATATGCACCTGAAATTAGTAAATTTTAAAGGTGAGTTAAAAGTATTTGCAGATATTACATTTTGATCTAGGGATACGTCTCCACTGCGGGATTAGTCCGATTTTATAGAAACCGTTTTTTAAAAACATTGTATAAAGTCGAGTGCACGCAGCCACAGTAAGCACATTATTAGGTGTGTGCGTCCACGTACCGATGCTAATGTCGATTTCCGAGCATTGCACTGTGGGTAGCTATCCCATAGCTATCCCATAGTTCCCACAGTCTCCCCTGCCCTTGGAATTCTGGGTTGAGATCCCAGTGCCTGGGGGGGCAAAAACATTGTTTGCGGGTGATTCGTCGGGTACAGCCTCACTCCTCCCTCTGTGAAAGCAGCAGGCAACTGTTTCGCGCCTTTTTTCCTGGATGAACTGTGCAAATGCCATATCACAGCAAGCATGGACCCTGCTCAGCTCAAGATCACAATCGTGGACGTTGTGAACACCTCGCGCATTCTTGTGCAGTCTATGCTGAACCAGGACCTGCAAAACCAGGCGAGGAGGAGCGGCGTACGGCAGCGCGGCGACGAGAGTGATGAGGACATGAACACAGAATTCTCTCAAACCACGGGCCCCTGCGCTTTGGAGATCTTGCTGTTAATGGGACAGGTTCTAGCCATTGAAAGCCAATTTTGGGCCTGGAAAACAAGCACAGACCGGTGAGACCGCATAGTTTTGCAGGTGTGGGACGATTCGCAATGGCTGCGAAACTTTTGCATGCGTAAGGGCACTTTCATGGAACTTTGTGACTTGCTTTCCCCTGCCCTGAAACGCCAGACTACCAGGATGAGAGCAGCCCTCACAGTTGAGAAGCGAGTGGCAATAGCCCTCTGGAAGATTGCAACTCCAGACAGCTACCGGTCAGTCGGGAATCAATTTGGAGTGGGAAAATCTACTGTGGGGGCTGCTGTGATGCAAGTAGCCAAAGCAATCATTAAGCTGCTGCTACGAAAGGTAGTGGCTCTGGGAAACGTGCAGGTCATAGTGGATGGCTTTGCTGCAATGGGATTCCCTAACTGTGGTGGGGCGATAGATGGAACCCATATCCCTATCTTGGCACTGGCGCACCAGGGCACCCAGTACATAAACCGCAAGGGGTACTTTTCAATGGTGCTGCAAGCACTGGTGGATCACAAGGGACGTTTCACCAACATCCATGTGGGATGGCCGGGAAGGGTTCATGACATTCACGTCTTCAGGAACGCTACTCTGTTTAAACGGCTCCAGCAAGGGAATTACTTCCCAGACCAGAATATAACAGTTGGGGATGTTGAAATGCCTGTAGTTATCCTGGGGGACCCAGCCTACCCCTTGATGCCATGGCTCATGAAGCCATACACAGGCAGCCTGGAGAGGAGTCAGGAGTTGTTCAACTACAGGCTGAGCAAGTGCAGAATGATGGTAGAATGTGCATTTAGCCGTTTAAAGGCATGCTGGCCTCTGACATCAGCCAGATCAATGTCCCCATTGTTATTGCTGCTTGCTATGTGCTCCACAGCCTGTGTGAGTAAGGGGGAGACCTTTATGGTGGGGTGGGAGGCTGAGGCAAATCACCTGGCCGCTGATTATGCACAGCCAGATACAAGGGTGATTAGAAGAGCGCACCAGGAAGTGGTGCACATCAGAGAAGCTTTGAAAACGAGTTTCATCATGGGCCAGGGTACGGTCTGACTGCTGTGTTTGTTTCCCCTTGATAACCCCTCCCCCTTGATTGACTCAGTC
Organism: Gopherus evgoodei; assembly: GCF_007399415.2. Classification (NCBI taxonomy): domain Eukaryota; kingdom Metazoa; phylum Chordata; order Testudines; family Testudinidae; genus Gopherus; species Gopherus evgoodei. The sequence continues at coordinate 347,660 of NC_044334.1, forward strand.
CTTGTAAGCAACCCACCTTCCCGCTTCGATTACAGCTTGCTTTCTAAGGAAATAAAGTCACTATCGTTTAAAAATCATGTTGTATTTATTAATTCATTATAAAAAGAGAGAGAGAACTGACAAGGTATCCTGGGTGTGGTTTGGGAGGAGGATAGGAGGGAAGGAAAAGGCCACTAAAAATATTTCAAAGTAATGACAGCCTTTTGGTTGGGCTGTCCATGGGGGTGGAGTGGGCGGGTGCACGAAGCCTTCCCCCACATGTTCTTACACGTCTGGGTGAGGAGGATATGGAACATGGTGAGTGCTGAGGGTGATTACACAGGGGCTGCAGCGGCACTCTGTGACCCTGCTGCTGTTCCTGAAGGTCCACCAAATGTCAGAGGATGTCAGTTTGATCACACAGCAGCCCCAGCGTTGCATCCGCCACTGCTGATCTTCCTGCCTACACCTCTGATCTTCCTGCCGCCACCTCTCATCTTGAGTGTCCTCTCCTCTCCTCACGTTGGTCCCTGCTGTCCTCGCGTTCACTGGCATCTTTCCTGTAATTTGATACCACGTCCTTCCACTCATTCAGATGAGCTCTTTCACTGTGGGTTACTTCCATGATATCTGAGAACATTTCGCCTCACGTCTTTTTTTTCCTCCGCCTCATATGAGATAGCCTTCGGGATGGAGTAGGGAGGCTTGAAAAATTTGCAGCTGCCTGAGGGAGGTAAAAAAGGGAGAGAAGTATTTGAAAAGATACATTTTACAGAACAATGTTTATACTCTTTCACGGTGAACAACATTGTTCACCTTACATAGCACGTGTGATTTCACTACAAGGTTGCATTTTGCATCTTAATATTGAGTGCCTGCAGCTCTGGTGTTAGAGATCTCACAGATGCAGGTCCGGGCAGCAGAATTCAGCTTGCATGCATCCATGATAAGCCATTGTCTTTCGGCTTCTGCAGCCTTCATGTGCACAGTGCCCTCCTTTCTCAAATACCAAGCAAATCCTGTTCAGTGCTGCTGCTTTCCTGTTAACATGCAGAAGCAGAAACCACCCCCCCATCCAATTCTCTGGGATGATCACTTTATCCCTCCCCCTACTGTGTGGCTGGTATCATGGAAGATCACTGCTAGCCAAACTTGAAAAAGCTCAGTGCCAATCCCTCCCCTCCTCCCCCCGTCCCTGCTTGGCTACCTGCAAGGAAGGATTTCTTTTAAGCAACAGGCAAACAGCCCATAGGAATGGCCATGTCTGTCCCCTTAATTAAATTCCTGAATTTCAACCAGGTTACCATGAACGATATCACTCTCCTGAGGATAACAGTGAGATAAAGAACGGATGTTGCTTGAATGCCAGCAATCACTGGGACAATACATAGCTAGGCTTTGTCATGCAGTGATACCAGATTACTTGCTACATGCATGGCATGGTCAAGTGTCCTACCATGGAGAACAGAATAAGGCTGCCCTGCCCAGAAACCTTCTGCAAAGGCTTTTGGAGTACTTCCAGGAGAGCTTCATAGAGATGTCCCTGGAGGATTTCCGTTCCATCCCCAGACATGTTAATAGACTTTTCCAATAACTGTACTGCCGCGAATGCATCCAAAGTCCTCAGGGCAAATTAATCATTAAAAAACACTTGCTTTAAACCATGTTTTATATTTACAAAGGTACGCTCACCAGAGGTCACTTCCATGGCTTCATTGTCTGGCCTAGTGGCTTGGGAGGGCTGGGAGGGTAATTCCGTCTGGGTGAGAAAAAGTTCCTGGCTATTGGGGAGAACGGAGGGCTGTGTGCTCGCAGCAAGCTCCTCCTCTTCTTCCTCCTCATCTTTCCCGTCCGCAGAATCCTCAGGCATGGCTGAGATTACCACCCCCACCTCGGAATCCATGGACAGGGGTGGGGTAGTGGTGGCGGACCCCCTTAGAATTGCATGCAGCTCAGCGTAGAAGCGGCATGTTTTCGGCCCTGCCCCGGACCTTCCATTTGCTTCTTTGGTTTTCTGGTAGGCTTGTCTGAGCTCCTTAACTTTCACACGGCACTGTACTGAGTCCCTGGTGTGGCCTCTCTGCATCATGGCCTTGGAAAGTTTTTTTCAAATGTTTTTTTCATTTCGTCTTTTGAAATGAAGTTCTGTTAGCACGGAATCCTCTCCCTATATAGCGATCAGATCCAGTACCTTCCGTGCAGTCCATGCTGGAGCTCTTTTTCAATTCTCAGGAGACTGCATTGTTACCTGTGCTGATGAGCTCTGCGTGGTCACCTGTGCTGGTGAGCTCTCCACGCTGGCCAAACAGGAAATGAAATTCAAAAGTTCGCGGGACTTTTCCTGTCTACCTGGCCAGTGCATCCGAGTTCAGATGGCTTTCCAGAGTGGTCACAATGGTGCACTGTGGGATACTGCCCGGAGGCCAATACCATCGATTTGCGGCCACACTAACCCTAATCCAAGATAGCAATACCGAAAGAAAGCAGTGTCGCTACTCCTTTCATCAGGGAGGAGTACATAAACTGGTTTAAAGAGCCCTTTATATCAATATAAAGAGCCTCATTGTGTGGACGGGTGCAGGGTTAAATTGGTTTAACGCTGCTAAATTCGGTTTAAACATGTAGTGTAGACCAGGCCTAAGAGTGAGAATCATGCATTCATTGCAACACTACAAAAAAAAATCCTCTCTCTCATTTTTCAGTTTGTTTCCTTTATACATAAGATGCTGCCATATGACTGTGCATATGTCCATTTTACTGTAGGTGTGTGTGTGCGCCCCATGTACAGGTCTTGGTGATATTTTTTCCTCACTAGTACCTGTTGGGATGGCTGGTGTGCCCTCTGTCACCACACACCACTGCATGGTGGTATGAGAGGAACCACCATGACTTCCCAACCAGTTCCTTACCACCAGTGATGGTAATTCAAACTTGTTAACTCAAGTGCTTTCCTCACTCCTTTTCTGTATATAGATCCTGTTTATTAATTTGTCAGTTATAGTTAGTGTTGGACAATTTTTAGTACTGGGTTGCTGCATTTGGTCTCTCTTGATACTTTCTATCTTTTGGGACAGCTACCGGAATGATGCCATGTTCATCAGGTTTTAAGTCCTGCTGGACCCCTGTGAAACCCATGCAAGTCAGTGACCCACACCTGACCTGTTAGAAATGTTTGGGGGAATCTCATGTTACATCTGCAAAGGTTTCAAGCTCCGCTTGAAAAAAGATAGCATGACTAGGCTTAAGTGCTTGCTTGTGGATGCAGCACTTTGACCCCTATCAGAGTTGTCACATGGGGTGAGTGCCCCATGTACATTTACTTCAGTATGGAGCTCTTTGCTGGAATGTCTGCTGCTCCTTGGGATTGTTCCCGAGTACCAAAGAAAAGGCTTAGGCAGTCCTCTGGTTCAGTGCCTCGCTTGCCTGTGTTGGTACCCTGACGGAACCAGAGACCAGAAGAAGCATTTGTGGGATAAATCCCCTTCAGAATGCTTAAGGCTTCCCAAGAGGGGATTGCTGCCTCTGAAGCCTGTGCCAGACATTTCCCCTGAAAGACATTTATGGCGCCAACAGAAGGTGCCAATTGCAGCAACTCTGGAGGCATATGCAGCTGTAAGAGACTTACTTAGCTTCTTGGTACTGCCTGTGCTTCATACCTTGCTTCATCGAGATCGTGTGATGCTGCTACCCAAGCCTCCACAGAAATCCATGTTGTTTAGAGGAAAGTCTTCCATGATTTCCCTGGTACTGCTGTCCTCGGGCTCGGACTACGTCTTACCAGTCCATTCTGGATTTGAACTTCCATTGTCAGAAGCATCTGACTCTTTTCCTTGGACTTAGAGGTGAAGTTCTCTGTATCTCGCCCAGGCTGGGGAACATACCTCCCCATCAGAATCATTGGGACCATGGGCCATGCACTGGGATCCTTCTAAGGGTCAATGGCCCAGGCAAGGATGGGTCTTGAGCCCGTATTAATGGTCATTCTGGACATATTCTGGTGTACCCCCCATCTAGAACTTCCCTTGAAGCATCTTGCTCGCTGACATGGAGAGTGCACCAGAGGCATTGGTACCGAGAGCACCGTTCCCTGGTACTGAGCATCCAGAAGCCACTCAGGCACCCCCAGCCACTAGTCACAGACTAAGCTCCACCTCAGATGTCTGTTTCATCCTTGTCACCTGATGAGGTGGTTGAGCAGTTAAGTGACACCACCAGAGGACCACATTGCTCATCAAGATTTTTAAAAAATAGTGGCCTCTGTACTTGACATTAAGGCAGAAGAGGTGCATGAAAGCTCTCACAAGTTGGTGGACATCCTGGTATCAGCGACAGCACCATGGTGCAGCCATGAAACCATCATGGAGCCAGTCAAGGCCCTTAGGCAGGCCCCCTGCTCCTGGGACCTCACAGCAAAATGAGCTGAGAGGAGGTGCTTTGTCTCCTGTAAGGGGTATGAACATTTTTACTCTCATCCCCACTCTGTGTTCTCTTGTGGCAGCTGCCAATGATAGAGAGGGACAAAAAGCTTCTGTGCCAAAAAGCAAAGCCTCAAAGAAGCTGGATCTGTTTGGTCACAAATTTTATTCCTCAGGAAGCCTGCAACTCAGGATTGCAAATCAACAAACTCTCTTGAGTCAACATGACTTCGCCTCTGGGAGAGATGAAATTTAAAGACAAACTACTTGAGGACTGAAGACAAAAGTGTGCAGTAATGGCTGAAGAGAGTAAACTGGTCGCTAGGACTGCCCTGCAGGACAGTTGGGATAGCACAGACTCAGCTGCTTGAACCATGGTGTTGGCTGTTGCTGTGAGAAGGTGTTCGTGGTTGTGGTTGTCTGGGGGCTACCTCTAGACGTACAGCAAACTATCCGGTACTGTCCTTTCGAAGGTCCCTCCAGCTTTTCAGAGAAAACGGACAACAGGCTTCATAACCTTAAGGATTCCAGGGCAACACTCAATCTCTTGGAGTCTATACCCCATCAGAAAAAGAAAGCAGTGTCGCCCACAGTAGCTATACAGAGAGCAGGGGTTTGCTTCCCAATCCCATGATCCACTAAGGAAAAAGGACAGAAGTTATAAGAGATGCCCTCCACTGCTCTTCTCTTCATCATCAGTGGGCTTATCCAATCCAGCTGCCTCATCCAAACAGTCATTTGGATGGGTTTGTCAAGGACAGTGAACCTGTCACCATAGCCCCATCTGTTCCTCATTGTTTGTTACTAATCACTTATCCCACTTCCTAAGTGCTTGGGCTCACATAAGTAAGACCTACCAGTCTGAAAGCATGGTGGAACTACGGTATGCCATCCAGGTCAGTTCTTCTCCTCTACCCACCCTCTTCAGGGACCACTCTCATGAGATTGCCCTTCAACAGGGTGTCCAATCTCTTCTTCAGTCAGGGGCCCTAGAGGAAGTACTGTTGAACCTCAGGGATAAGGGTTTCTATTCCTGCTACTTCCTGATCTACTAGACAAAAAAGGCCTCAGGCCTATTTTAGACCTAAGAGAGTTGAACAAATTCCTGAAGAAAATAAAATTCCACATGGTTATCATGGGAGTGTGAGTATGCAAGTGTGTGTGTGACCCCCCGCCCCCGCCTGCTTTTGAGCTTAGCTATCAGTACAATAAAAGTGCTGCTTTCTGCCAAATTCTGGTGGGTCATTAGTCCTCCCTAAGCTTTCTAGCTGGCCCAGTTTTGGGTAACAGATCCTCTGTGCAGTGGTTTGTAGCAGTTGCAAACAGAGCTAAGGGCTAACCAGTTTCCTCTCAGAAAATCTCACCTTGGATCTCTTCATGTATTTTTTTTATGCTACCCACTAGCTAATACAATCCCTCTAGATTGAGTATTGGCGCATTCTACCAGAGCGCAGGCACCTTCTGCAGCTTTCTTGATGCAAGTGCAGATTGTAGACATTTGTAAAGCAGCGGGGTCTTCAGTCCACACTTTTACTTCTCATTATGCCATTTCCTGTCAGTCCAGAGACAATGCAAGTTTTGGATTGATGGTCTTACACTCTCTGTTCAGGTAGACTCTGAACCCACCTCCGTACCTGTTTGCTTGTGTTACCTACAGTGGAATGGACATGTGCAACCACTCAATGAAGAAAATATTACCTACCCTTCTGTCACTGTTGTTCTTTGAGATGGGTTGCATATATCCGTTCCACATTGGAGTCTGTCCAGTATGAAGGAACTGAGAGGGGTTGGAGTGCCCTTTTATACCAGCATACAGTAGTGTGTGGCAACAGAGGGCTCTGCAGCAACTCTGACTGTTGCCACTGAGGGACAAAAATCTCCAACATCTGTGCGTGGGGCATGCATGCATCTACGGTGGAATGTACATGTGTGACACATCTTAAAGAACAACAGTTTCAAAAACGTGGGCAATGGTTTTTTAATATAATTTTTTGTTTCAGTTATGTTTACTTCTAATGTGCAGCACTCTCTTAGTTGTTGAATATTAACATTTAGGAATAGTAGTTACTCCTTGTAACAAAGTCTTTGAAGTTAGTAACAAAAAATTATCTCCACTCATCTTCCCAGCGTTTGTATTTTCTGATCTTATGGTGGATGATCAGTCAGCGTATCCCAGAGAATTGAGAGAGAAATATATCATGTCAAAGACTTTGGGAAGGTAAGCACCCATACTTAGGACTTATTTTCCTTTAGTTTTGTGTGGATGATGTTTGAACTGTAACTAGTATTAACTATTTGCTATTATTTTAGTACTGTTTCAATAATACCATCCTAGGCATTATGGTAATACAAACAAAAACACGATGCTTTTCAGACGAATAAAAGATGAAGGTCCAGGTTCTCTCATCCTACTCCGGCCACTTTTTGCCACTTAGGTGACAATGTGGCCTTAACTGATGAGCTGAGAATTCTCTCGGTGTAGGGCAGTTTTTACCTGGCTTAAATCAGTGTAAGTGTCTCCTTTGTCAGCAGCCCCACCATGGCCTGGCAAAATGGGCCGGAGCTGGGTGGAGCACACCTGAATTATGTCAGTTCACAACTTGTTTATTTTTCATTAGAAGAGATCATAGCCAGTTAGAGCATCCAGAGGCTATGCTAACTTAGATCAGTAGATCAGTGCTGGTGCTTGTGCAGCTGGATTCCAATACAATTATACAGGGGGTCAGACCATGTGATCACAATGGTCCCTCTGACTTTCTAATCAATTATTAATATACTGTGAGACTCAAGGAGGTGTAACTTGCTCCCTAATGCACTCAGCTCAGGGAGGGTCTCTGTGCGGGAGAGAATCTGGGTGTGGACTTGTGTCCTGCAGTGTTTACATTAAGATCAGTGTATGATGGAAATGGGCAAACAGTGGCTTTATATGTGTGTGGGGAGAAACTGATGACAAGCTGCAGCAGTCGGATAATGTGGTAACTGAGGTGGTTTTGATTTTTTTTTTTTTACATCTGTCTTTCACTGTAGTTTCCTTCTGCTTTACGGGGAGCACTTGCACATGCATATAAAGCTGTTAAAAGGAGGAGGTAGGATTTGAAGGCCTTGTTGAAGAAGTTTGTTTTGCAGAGAGTATTGGAAAAAGTTTAGCATCAGTAATGGACAGTAGTTTACTTTCTGTAGTGTTCTTCCTCATATGATTTTTTTTGAGATGTTAATAGGACAAATTAATTTTTCACTTCAAAGAATTCTTACTCCTTAATGCAAAGTCCTCTTTTCAGTTGCCTGTCTTGTAAGTGGTTAGTTACTGCCTATTTGAAATATAGTCCCCCTGAAAGTAAGTTCCTAGTGCTGTCTGTAAAATAAGTCTTTCTATTCTGAATGTCCAAGGGTGAAATAGAAGGTATTATATTTCTTTGTTAATACGTAGCTAACAGCACTGGCAGTAAATCTGAAGTTTAGCAGATTTGTTCATTCATTCCCAATCTATATGGTTTTGACATCTCTTATTCCACTGCTGGGCCATCAGAGTACGGGCTCCTCGGATTGCTGGGATTATAGCTGCCCGTTCGCTGCTTTCAGCTCTGAATGATGAGAACAGTTAAAGCTGGAACTCTGAATTATGGCATACAGGTAGACCTATTTTCCTTAAAACAGCCAGGTTTGGGCCATATGCTTCTAATTGACTTGGGTTTAAAACATACTTTTAATTGTGAAACTCAGATTTATGATTGAGTACTCACAGTTCTTCTTGGAGCGTTTGCTCATGTCGATTCCATTCTAGGTGCGTGCGTGGTCGTTGGAGATTTTTGCCTTAGTGGTATCTATAGGGCCAATTGTGGCGCCTTTTGGAGTGCTGCATTCATGCAGCAGTATATCAAGCGTTGCCAGTCCTATGCCTTCTCAGTCAGGGCCGGCCTTAGGATTTATGGTGCCCTAGGCGAGATTATTAAACTGGTGCCCCTATGCCTGATCTGCTCTTAGCAACACAAACATAAGCTTACAGTATTGGAAAACTTGCCACATTCACGTTATTAAAACCAGTTTAACTTAATTAAGCACACTGTAATGCTGATGGACTAGCACTAAAGAAGCAGCACTGTAGAAAAAATTCTGATGACAGAATGATGCAAATTTTTTTTAATTTATCAAAAATTTATTGGAAATTTATATGAAGAGGTATTGAAACAAAGATTTGTTTTTAATTAAAAGCAATCTTTCTGGCTTTTTTGGCTGCAAAATCAGTAATAATGTCATCGTATGACAAAGACAAAGTCGTGTCTTGTTCGATTGCAAGAATAGCAAGACCAGTTAAGCGTTCCTGACTCATTGTAGAGCGGAGATAGTTTTTAATGAGCTTTAGTTTTGAGAAACTCCGTTCTCCTGATGCTACTGTTAAAGGAATTGTCAGTAGAATACGAGTGGCAATGTACAGATTAGGATATATGTCAACAAGTTTGCGGGTATGAATAAACTGTACAATGTCCATCACCGATTTTGCATGTGGCAACATTGATCACAGTGTACTCAATTCTTCGTACAGTTCAAGTCCATTTAAATCAAAACTATCACCGTGCTTCAGGAGGCTCTCTAGGTTCTTGCACTTTGTCATTAGTTGCTCTTGTTTTCCTATTTCGTTGAATTTAGTTATGTCATACAAAAATCCAAACTGTTCATGGTGTACTTGCAAGGTATTAAACCTTTCATCAACAGCAGATACTGCTTTATCCATCACAACATTAAAAAATTCAACCTCAAATTTCTTTTCTGGATCGTCTATGGGCATGATCTGCTGTACAGATTCTTCACAAAGAAGTGTCCCTGGCCTTTTTAACTCATATTAACTATGTATTTACTTTATGAAAGTTGGAGAAAACATTGTGAAAACGTAAAACATTGGCTTCTCAACTTCTGGGCTGGCAAAAGTTATACTGACTCACAGGGAAAAAAAAAAGCAGGAGAATCTTAGTACAACATATGGTCACTCTATACCAGGGGTCGGGTCGGCAACCTTTCAGAAGTGGTGTGCCAAGTTCACTGTAATTTAAGGTTTCTCGTGCCAGTAATACATTTTAATGTTTGTAGAAGGTTTCTCTCTATGTCTATATTATATAAATAAACTATTGTTATTATCTGAGGTCTTGACCACCGATCCTGCTCAGGCCACTGCCAGCTGAGTAAATGAAACCCCAAACCGGCAGCGGGCTGGTGGCTGGAACCCTAGACAAGGATCCCAGGCCCTGCTCAGCCCGCTGCTGGTCTGGGGTTCTGACCACCAACTCCTGCCAGCCAGGATCCCGGCCGCCAATCCCCCCTCAGCCCGCTACCAGCCTGGGATTCTGCTGACCCACGCTGGCAGGAGGCAGAGTGGGGCTGGCGGCTGAGCTCCTGACTGGCAAGGGGCTAGCAGCCAGAACCCTGGAGTAGCAGTAGGCTGAGTGCTGCTGGCACCCCAGACTGGCAGCAGACTGAGCCACTCAACCCCCCATCGGCCCTGCTAAGCCCGCCACCAGGCCGCTCAGCCCGCTGCCGGCTGAGTGAATGGAACCCCAGGCTGACAGCAGGTTGAGTGGTTCAGCTGGCCTGCTCAGCCCACTGCCAGCCTGGGGTTCCTTGGGGGTCCCCAGGCCAGCAGCAGGTGCTGAGTGGGGCCGATGGCTGGTATCCCAGCTGGCAATAGGGCAGCAGCTGGAACCCCAGAGCAGTGATGGGCTGAGCCGCTCAGCCTGCTGCTGCATACCATCAAAAATCAGCTCGCCTGCCTTATTTGACACGTGTGCCGTAGGTTGCCGACCCCTGCTTTATACACTAGTAAGGAGATGAGCATATTACAGTTGTTAGAGGGCTCTTATCAGGAGTAACAGGCTATAGGAAAGTCAGTCAACATTTTTTGTTTCTCTGATGAAAACTGGCCCACTCCCTGCCTCAAACCAAACCCGTCACTAATAATTGTCAACAACTTAATTTTCTGTTTTTGGCTAAGATATTGATTTTTTTTTTAAATAATATTGAAATTGGATTCAGGATTGTTAGCAAGATTTTTGGCAAACAAAGCTGTTAAATGACAATCTAAATGGCAACACAGTACTGCTTTCATGCTTGGCTCACCCCCTAGCCCGCTGGTCCAACAGCTGCAGTAGAGGAGGAGATAGGTGGAAAACTGCAGGACCCCAAAATCCACCTCTTGGGGTGCAGAGTGGCAACAGCAGCAGCAAACCCTCAGGTCCAATCACACGCCAATGGGCACCACCACCAGCCTTATGGACCATGGTGAAGTTAGCACAGCATCTGATCTCAGGGACAGGGCAGCCATGGAGCCACAGCAGCTCATCCTGCTCTATGCAGCTCCCCCCGGATGAGATGGATCGCTGGCAGCTGCCAGCCCGGGGGAGAGGCGCTCCCCAGCTAGGGTGGCCAGATCCAGATGTCCTGATTTTATAGGGCCAGTCCAGATATTTGGGGCTTTGTCTTATATAGGCACCAATTACCCCCACCTAGAGTGACCAGACAGAAAGTGTGTAAAATCAGGACAGGGATGGAGGGGGGGGTGGGGGGGTAAAAGAAGCGTATATAAGAAAAAGACCCCAAAATTGGAACTGTCCCTATAAAATAGGGATATCTGCTCACCCTACCCCAATCCCGATTTGTCACACATCTGGCTAACCCCATCCAAACCCTGTGTGACATTCCAATTCTGGCTGCCTGCCCAGGAAGTGAGTTACTTTCACTTTCATTCCTCAGCAAGCAGCCAGCCTCCCCTCCCCCCACCTACCCCCAGCACCTCACCCAACCCAGCCCTGACGGAGGGGAGGGAGGAGAGAGAGGGGTGCTCCTGGGGAGGAGGGAGAAAGGAGGGGGTGCTCCGTGGGGCAGGGGGGAGAAGAATGGGTGTTATGGGAGACAACAAAGGATACTGGTTCCAGAGCCACAGAGCCTGCCTCGCCTCACCTCAGCCGGGGGGAAAGAGTCACACTCACAGGTGAGCTCCTTTCCCAACCCCCACCCCCCCCTTCCCAGAGACCCCAGCAGCCAATCCCGTCCCTCAGACTGTGCTGCATTCGGCTCTCTCTAGGACCCAGCAGCCCTGCTTCTACACTGTCTGGGCTGCCTGCAGAGTGGTGCCCCCAGGCAGTGTGAGGCCCTACGCCATTGCCTATTCTGCCTATGCCTAAGGACGGCCCTGTTCTCAGTTCCTTCTTACCACCCGGAGTAGTTAGTCGGAGTGCCTTTCTTGCTTAGCAAGAGCTAGTGTTTTTTTCTCCTACAAACTTCGTGCCTTAGGGCCTTTTGAAATAGTTTATATATAGTGTTAGTTAAGTAGTTGTTATGTGTAGTTGTTAGTAGTAGTTAGGGGCTAAAAAGAAGTATCTTCTTCCAGCCAAAGGGTCACAAGCAGGGTCACGCCTCCTCGACTCCCAAGAACAAAGAGGCCAAAAAGCTTGATCTTTTCGGGAGAAACATTTATTCGACTACCAGCTTACAATTTCGGGTGGCAAATCATCAAGTACTGTTGGGCAGATATAATTTTAATCTCTGGGATGGCCTCAAAAAGTTCCAGGAGTCGCTCCTGCAGAGTTTGGCCCAGGAGTTTGGCACTCTGGTGGAGGAGGGCACCGCGGTGGCCAAATACTCCCTGCAAATGGACTGGGATGAGGCGGATTTGGTGACTCGAGTGGTCGTGTTGGTGGTGGTTATGCTGCGCAACTCCTGGCTCCAAACAGTGGGCCTCTCCCAGACCTTGATTCAGCCTTTTGACAGGATTGGTCTCTCCTCTGAGCAGATGGACGTCAGGCTGCATGGGCTGAAGGATACTAGAGCCACCCTTTGCCACTGGGCATGCATATGCTGCATTCTGCTTGTAAGCCCTTCTGGCTGCCCCTGCCGCCATCGTTGACCCTTTCTTCCTCCCCCTCACCTGCATAACCTGGGCCTGCCAAACACGTAGGAGGCCAAAAGCGATCATTTTTAGAGTCCTGCAAATCGCGGGTATCCGCTTTATATCCGCAGATGCGGATATCTGTGGACCATTTCTGCGGGGGTAGCAGTGCGGATGCAGATACAAATTTTGTATCTACGCAGGGCTCTGATGTTAAGAGCCGGATCAGCAGCTGTTAGGAACTGCAGCACGGATCCTCCACCTACCCTGGGCAGGGATACTGGGCAGGGGGCTGCTCAGGCCCCCTCACCCAAGGCAGGTGGAGGGTCTGCTGCGGCTCTCCTGGACCCGGCTGGGGAGGGAGATGGCTTGGAGCCGCAGCCTAGCCACGGTAAGAGCCATGTGGGCAGCTGTGGGGAGCCACGGCTGACCCTCCACTGGCTCTGAGTGCAGGGCCTGTGCAGGGCCCGGCAGGTCCACAGGTCTCTCTCCTCCCTGCGGCCAGGCCAGCATGGAGCCCAGCCAGGGAGTCATGGCGAACCCTCCACATGCCCGCAGTGTGTGGACGGATGGGACTCAGAGCAGCCCCGGCTGTGTCATAGAATCATAGAAGATTAGAGTTGGAAGAGACCTCAGGAGGTTATCTAGCCCAACCCCCTGCTCAAAGCAGGAGCAATCCTAACTAAATCAACCCAGCCAGGCTTTTTCAAGCCGGGCCTTAAAAACCTCTAAGTATGGAGATTCCACCACCTCCCTAGGTAACCCATTCCAGTGCTTCACCACCCTCCTAGTGAAATAGTTTTTCCTAATATCCAACCTAGACCTCCCACACTGAAACGTGAGACCATTACTCCTTGTTCTGTCATCTGGTACCACTGAGAACAGTCTAGATCCATCCTCTTTGGAGCCTCCCTTCAGGTAGTTGAAAGCAGCTATCAACCCCCTCCCCTCACTCTTTTGCAGATTAAATAAACCCAGTTCCCTCAGCCTCTGCACAAAAGTCATGTGCCCCAGCCCTCTGATCATTTTGTTTGCCCTCTACTGGACTCTATTCTCACAGCTGCCCATACTGCTCTCCCTGACTGGGCTCTAGCGAAGATGCCTCAGAGCCACAACCCGGTCCCCAGTGTAGAACCCTGCAAATCTGCAGATATCCGCAGATAATTTTTGTGGATCACAGAATGGATGCGGATACACATTTGCATATCCACATAGGGCTCCACTCATTTTGAGGGTGCACTCGAGAGTGACGCCCCAGTCAGCTGCCTGGATCCTTCCCTTCTCTTCCTCAACTGTCTATGCCCCTACTGTTTGGCATGGTTGTGGATTAGGGTCTTGGATATAATATTGTGGGGCTATACCCTGCAATTCACAGCTGCCCCTCCCTCCCTGCCCCCTCTTCAGGGACCCTTTTCATGAGCAACTCTTTGTTCAGGAGGTCAAAAAGCTCCTATGCCTGGAGGCTGTGGATGAGATTCCTTGGGGACATTGAAGGAAGAGGATTTTACACTCGCTACTTCCTAATCCTGAAGGCAAAAGGGGGCCTAAGACCCATCCTACACTTGCATAACCTCAACAAATCTCTCAAGAATTTGAAGTTCTGCATGCTCTCCCTAGCCTCCGCCATCCCCTCCTTGTATCCGGGAGACTGGTACACCACTCTCTACTTAAAGGATGCTTACTTTCATGTCTCCATATTCCCGGGTCACAGGCATTTCTTGTGTTTTATAGTGGCAAGGCACCATTTCCAGTTCATGGCGCTGTCCTTTGGTCTGTCTTTGGAATCGGCACCCAGTGTGTTCACAAAGTGCATGGCGCCAGTGGCAGCTTACCTGAGATGTCGAGGGGTCCAGATTTTTGACGACTGGCTCCTCAAAGGCAAGTGCAGAGGAGCCTTGATCTGGTTTGTTCCACATGGCACGACCTTGGCTTGTTGATAAACACAGAAAAGTCCACATTAACACTAGTTCAAGGCGTAGAGTTTATTGGAGTGGTTCTCAACTGCACATGGGCCAGGGCCTTTCTCCTGGAAACATGTTTTCAGGCCATGTTGGACCTCATCTCCCATGTAGGGAGCCATCTGCTCACCTTGGCCCACGCCTGCCTGCAATTGATGGGCTACATGGCCACGTGCATGCACATGGTCAGCCATGCTAGACTTCTACTACAGCCTCTGCAAGCGTGGCTGGTCTTGGTCTATACCTCCAGCAGGCATGCCCTGGGCCGAGTGATCACGGTGCTGAACCACGTCCTTTCGTCCCTGGACTAGTGGCTGGATACCAAGTCGATGCTGCAAGGAGTTTCCTTTGTGACCCCGTCCCCATTGCTTACCCTGGTTTCAAACGCATTGGATCTGGACTGGGGAGCCCACCTGGGTGAACTCAGCACCCAAGGCTGATGGTTTCAACGTGACATAGCCCTTCACATCCATGTCCAGGAGCTCAGAGCAGTTTGCTTGGCCTGCCAGGCTTTCTTGTCCCACCTAAGAGGCAAGATGGTGCAGGTCCATGGACATTACTGCTGTGATGTATTACATGAACAGGCAGAGTGGTGCCAGGTCTTCGGCCCTGTGTCGAGAGGTGCTCAGCCTCTGAGACTTTTGTGTGTGGTATGCCATTCATCTAGTAGCCACCCACCTGCCTCGAACTGCCTCAGCAGGACCTTCTCGTCTCGCCACAAATGGTTGCTCCATCCGAAGGTGATCAGCCTAATCTCCAATGGTGTGGGACTCCCCAGGTCGACCTGTTCATGTCCAGGCAGAACAGAAAATGCCACGTGTTCTGTTCTCTGCAGGGCAGGGACAAGGGCTCCCTGTCAGACACCTTGATTCCGTAGTCGGGGGCCCTGATGTACGCCTTCCCACTGGTACCGTTGATCCACAAGGTACTGCTAAAGGTGAAGCAAGACAAAGTGAACACCATCCTCATAGCCCCAGTGTGGCCTCACTAACACTGGTGTGGCCTGCCGTGGAGTCTTTCGGCAGCCATCTCGCTGCAGCTGTCTCTTCAGCTGGACCTGCTGTCCCAGGATCACTGCACTTGACAGCTTGGCTACTGCGTAGTGAAGTCTGGACAAACAGGCATGCTCTGCTAGTGTCCAGTAGGTCCTGCTGGGCAGCAGAAAACCTTCCACCAGGGCTACCTACATGGTGAAGTGGAAGCGATCTGTGTGTTGGGCCTCAGACAGGCACATTTGAGCTGAAAAGACCCTCAGCAGGACATCCATGACTATCTGCTGCACCTTAAGCTCCATGGCCTGTCGCTCTCTTCAGTCAAGGTCCATCTAGCAGCCATTTTGGCATTCCATCCTCCATTTCAAGGCATGACGGTCTTCACCCATTCTATGACGGCATGGTTCTTGAAGATCTGAAGCACCTGTAGTCGAATGTCTGGGACCCTGTTCCCCTTTGGGACCTGAATCTTGTACTGCCAATGCGCATGGGTCCCCACTTCAAACCCTTGGCTTTCTGCTCTCTCCTGGAAGGTTTCTTTCTTGGTCACTATAACTTCAGCCCGCCTGGTGTCCGAGATCAGGGCACTCATCTCAGGGCTGCCATATGTGGTCTTCTACAAGGGTAAGGTCCAGATGTGCCCCCGCTCAGCTTTCTTGCCCAAGGTTGTTTCCCAGTTTCATACTGGTCAAGACATTTACTTACTGGTACTCTGTCCCAAGCCTCATGCGACGGATGATGAATGCAGGGTGCATACCCTAGACGTCAGACAAGCGCTGGCTTTCTACATAGATAGAACGAAGCTGTTCCGTAAGTCAACACAGTTGTTTGTTGCTGTTGCAGACAGAATGAAGGGTTGCCCAGTGTCTGCCCAGAGAATATCGTCATGGATCACGGCTTGCATCCTCTGCTGTTATGAGTTGGCAAAAGTGCTTATGCCAGCGATTGTGACAGCTCACTTGACTAGGGTGGAGGCGTCATCGGCAGTCTTCCTGTCACAATTGCCAGTCCATGAAATCTGTTGGGCTGCTACCTGGTGGTCCAACTACACATTCATAACTCATTATGCGCTTACTCAGCAGGCTTGGGATGATGCTGACTTTTTCAGAGCAGTGCTTCAGAGTGCAAGACCGTGAACTCCGAGCCCATCTCCATTGATACTGCTTGAGTCATCTAGAATGGAATCGACACGAGCAAGCACTCAAAGAAGAAAAAACAGTTACCCACCTTTTCATTACTGTTGTTCTTTGAGATGTGTTGCTCATGTCCATTTACCTGCCCTCCTGCCCCTCTGTTGGAGTTGTCGGAGTTGTCAGCAATAAGGAACTGAAAGGGTGTAGGGCCAGCAGTGCCTGTTATACCAGTGCATGAGCACAGCATTCCAGAGTGCCATGGCCAGCTCTATGGAAACCGCTAAGGCAAAAATCTCCAACTACTGCACACGTGGGCGCGCACACACCTAGAATGGAATGGACATAAGCAACAAATCTCGAAGAACAGTTACGAAAGGTAGGTAACAGGTTTTTTTAGGAGCAGAAAATCAGGTTTGAAATAGTTTGCTAGCAGTCATGTTACTTTCTGAATCAGTATCCTTTCTCTATCCCAGGGTTGCAAGCAGGGGGAAGAACTGAAGGTCAGAGTATAGCCCCTTGTGGGACATCACTGTTTGGGTCCTCAGGCAACAAAGAGAGAAATGATGACCTGATATTTTTAATATAAAATGTCTTTAAAGTGAAATTTTCCCCCAAAAGTCTTTGTAGATCATAAAAGAGCAGCAAAGTGAAAACAGAAGTCTGAATGCATTTGTACAGATTTCCTCCTATAATCTCATAATCAAAAATAAATTGGTTGCTGTATGTGTTGCTCAGAGTTGTGCAACCTTGTGATGCAGGACTTCATGTATTATAATGTCCTTTTGCCACTGGGCTGTATTAATGGGGGCTGGGTGGACTTTGTGAGCTTAAGTCAAAATTGTAAGAATACGTTTTGAGAGATTGTTGTTGTGTTTTTAGCAATTTGTGCAGCTGAAATGCCAATAGTGCTTGTCCTCAGTATTCTCTTAATAGCTTTCAGTTTGGAGTTTTGGTTGTAATTTGATTTCTATATTAGAACATTGGTGGCTACCAGCATCTATCCTAATCTAATGTGCCTACTACTGATGTGTCTAAATACTGCACACCCAGACTGTTGTATTCAAAGGGTTAGAAGACAGCAGCATTCTAATCACATGTAATAAATATCAAGTACCAAACACCTTCTGTGTTTGATCTATTTTTATTTGTCACCCACATATTGAAAAGTGCTTGCAAGCTTTAACATAACTACATTTTTATATTAGTGGTGCCTGCGGAGAGGTTAAACTGGCATTTGAGAGGACCACATGTAACAAAGTTGCTGTAAAGATAATCAATAAACGGAGATTTATAACAAGCGCTGTGAGAGACACAGTAAGTATCTATTTTTTTCAGAGTAGCAGCCGTGTTAGTCTGTATCCGCAAAAAGAACAGGAGTACTTGCGGCACCTTAGAGACTAACAAATTTATTTGAGCATAAGCTTTCGTGGGCTACAGCCCACTTCATTGGATGCATGCAGTGGAAAATACCGTAGGAAGATATATTTATACACACACAGAGAACATGAAACAATGGGTGTTACCATACACACACTAATGAGAGTGATCAGTTAAGGTGAGCTATTATCAGTAGGAGAGAAACTTTTTGTAGTGGTAATCAAAATGGTCCATTTGCAGCAGTTGACTAGAAGTCGCAATATTAGAGCAAAAAAACTTCAAAAACAGACTCCAACGAGAGAGTGCTGAATTGGAATTAATTTTCAAAATGGACACCATTAAATTAGGCTTGAATAAAGACTGGGAGTGGATGGTTCATTACACAAAGTAAAACTATTTCCCCGTGCTTATCTCCCTCCCCCACTCTCATTAGAGTGTGTATGGTAACACCAATTGTTTCATGTTCTCTGTGTGTGTGTATATCTATATCTATATCTATATCTATATATCTTCCTACTGTATTTTCCACTGCATGCATCCGATGAAGTGGGCTGTAGCCCACGAAAGCTTATGCTCAAATAAATTTGTTAGTCTCTAAGGTGCCACAAGTACTCCTATCTATTTTTTGACCATCTTGCAGTGGTTCTGAAGTATTTGGTACTCCTTTGTGAACATTATAAATGTTTATCGCTATAATTTAAAGTTTTCTGTATTCAGATATATTTTTGTAATGTGTGAAGCTTTGTGTATATTTAAAAAAATAAATCAAACCACAGTATTTGTAATAAATTAAGTGTATTAAACAATTAAGATTAATTAATTGTCTAGTCCAAATGGTCTTGGTGTTTAGTATGGCTTGATGCAGACTCCTTTTTGTTACTTCTCCTCTGAGGTGGAAGGATCCTTCACCTCTTGTTGGGACAGACTATAGTGAGTTTTTCCAGGGACAGCCTGAGATCCAAAAGTATTTTAAATCAAAGCTTATTTAGACAGTCAAGAAAAGCTCCAGTTAACTCCATGATAAATGTTCTAAGAAATATGCACAGGTCTAAGGCTTTCTTGCTCTGATAGGCCCAAATCCTGAAAGCATCAGAAGAGGGGGATTTAAAACAAAAAAAAATCCCACTTCCAGAGTTCTGTGCCTGCAGGTCCTTCCAGGCTAATTATTTCATCCCTCTCTCCCTGACACGGGGCATCTCAGATCAACCACAGCTGTCAGTTTCCTTCCTTTCTATCCTGTTGATGTTGCCAGGTGCTTATTATTTTACTGGCCAGGAAGATACCCTATGTATCTGCATTTTGACAATAAGATGTGTACAGCTGTGCTATTTTGGAAACATTTCTCTGGTACAAGAATAGCTGGTTAGTTACCACGTTTACGGAAACACCATCTCCCTTCCCTCTCTGTCCCTCATCCTACCACAGCTGCTTGTCTGATTTTAATCTCTTCCTATAGCACTTGAAAGGCTCCTTTGATTCTGTTGCATTTATAGTTACTTTTTTCTTTTTATAAACCTTGGTAATTTACTTGTTAAGGGCTTCTTGATTATGGGGTACATACAAAAAAAGAATTCAGTGGACTACATCTCCCATGATGTACCAAGAGGTGAGGCCATGTTGCATTGTGAAAGTTGTAGTCTAACCAGGGAGCCCAATCATACAGGAGAATGGGAGCCTGAGACACCCGAACTATTACTCCCATGAGGTACTGTGGCAGCATTTCAGAATAAAATTATTTTAGTTTTGGGCCAAAATTAGATTATTTTTTTTTTCATCAAATACATCAAAATTTCCCATGGAAGATTTTACGTTAAGGAATTCTTTTTCCATTTTTGTTGAAATTTTCAGCAGATTTGTTTTTTCCGATGAGCTCTGTTATTTACATTGTAGCCACCTTTAAATTGTTAGGATGGAGCAAATGTATGTTGTGTTTTCATAAGTACATTGCTGCAAAAGTCTCTGTATAAACAGTATTACTGCTTGCTCTATCTGACACTTCAGTTATCTTTTAAATAGGATCCAGTTTTTAATGTTAATACTGAAATTGAGATTTTGAAGAAAATAAATCATGTGAGTATAGTCTTAAAATCTGATTGATCTTTTAATGTATATTCTGTTTTTTCTTGCTTGCTCTCCTTCTTTTGGGGTTACTGTAGTCTGGTATCTAATGCTCCAGTTACAGTTGGGAGGAACAGCTTTTTAATTTTAATTTTGTCTTTTCCTGATTGGGTAGCAATGGCCACTTATTATGACTATTGTAGATAAGGCTACAAAACACTTTCTGTTCTACCCCGTATCTTTACATTCTTGTTGTAACTTTTCCAAAACTTGCATGTCTGAAATTGAAATTTGGATTGAAATTTTCTTTACTTGGTCTCTGCTTGAACCACCTGCATCAGAAAATAAGACTTTCCTTGATACCTCTTTCCTGTGAATATTGCTAGATGGCCAAGCTTGCTGATCTAGCTTTGGCCTAGACCAAATCTCCACAGAACAACATGGTTGAAACTGCTTCTGGAAAGAGACTCTAATCCAGGGTAGTCAAGTAGTATTATTTTTTGTGTGTCAAGGTATAGTCAAGGTCCAGACTCCAGAGGAAATAAAGAAAAAAAAAAACAAAAACAAACACACACAAAAATTGATAAGTAAATAAAAACATTTCAGGATCTATTCAAAAATGTCTGGTGGCTCAGATTAGGCCCGTGGGGACCTATTGACTACCCTTGTCTAGTCAATCAAAACTTCCAATGTGGGAATCTTCAGATCTGAGTTATTTCGATAACATTGTTTAAAACTTTCCATTGACCTAAATAATAAACCTCACAAAAGTAGTACACTTACAAATATCTTAGACACGGCATCAATTTGAAATTGAGTAAATTTAATTGGAAAAAAATTAAACCTTATACCTGCTCCTGAATTCCTTTGGCAATTTTAGCGGATTTACTAAATTTTACCCTTTTAAAAAAAAACAAAAAACCTCTATCTCCCTTTTGCTGTATGTAAACCCCCCACAAAAGGGGAAGTCAAGTACAGTAGAATAGTATAATTGACTAGGCAGAATGCACTGGCAGAGCTGTGTGGGAACTCATAAGAATAAAAAGGGGGTTTCAGATTGTGATTGAGGTTCATTGAGAGAAATGTGGTTGGGGAAAACTTCCATGGCACATGTTTGCATTAAGCAGACAACCTGTCACATTAGTCTCACTATGATTAATATAAAATTTACTTGCATTTTTTTTTGAAAGAGAACCTATATCAGCATAGTGTCCTGCCATGTATACCTTGGATTGCACACCATTCTGAAATTATTTTCTTGGATAATATTTTCTTGTAATATTAGTTTTCATAAAATGATTGTGTCATTTTGTTGTTTTCTTCCTCTTTTGCTAGCCCTGCTTAATCAAGATAAAAAACTTCTTTGATGCAGAAGATTATTATATTGTTTTGGAATTGTAAGTAATTTGCATTCAATTTGTTCCAGAGTAAAGGTTTTACTGCCATAAGTAAAATAATGTAACTTGAACCTGACTTTATGATTATCTCAGGTGCTATTCCAAAACCTTGGTAAAACTGGGGGTTAGGACAGACACGAAAGTCATTCTTTTGGAGCTGTAGAAACACTCCACTCCTGCAGGATTCTCTACCCTGTCATCCTGATCAATTGCAGCTGCTGTGAGTGGATCACATAAGTAGAGAGAGTTTTAAAAAGAGCACAGGCCTGGATCATTGAGAGCTTTACTGTTCGAGATCTGCTGCTTAACCTGGATCTGGAACTTGTTGGGGAGCCAGAGAAGGGTAAGTGGGTGACCAGATGATGAACCAGTTGCAGCTTCTGCATGGCCTTCACTCTGTCCCAGGTAGTACAGTCTGAAGATGATGAGAGCATGGATTGTTATATCTGCAGGTTTGTGTGATGAGAAGGGTGAAGTCTCCTGGCTACCCAAAGAGGATAGAAGGTGTTCCAAGGCTTTGTGCTACATTGACAAGCAATGGCCAGATGGTCTTTTAGAAGGTGAACTTCCTTGGAATAGTGCTTCTGCTTTCCTGGGTTTAGTTTCAGTCAGCTGAAGACCAATTTATTTTTACTTTGCAGGTCACGTTTAAGAATTTATAAACATGTGCCCAATGGATACATTTCAGAAAATGAATATACTTTACGTTTCAGTGAGTTCTTTTTGTTTAGAGAAGCTTTTCAGTCTCAGGCTTTCCTAGTGAGGTCTAACTTATGAAACCAGTATATTGAATCTCTTACTGTACTTCTGTTTCAGGATGGAAGGAGGAGAGTTATATGACAGAGTGTCGAGATCAACCAGAATGAAAGAAGCTACCTGCAAGCTCTATTTTTATCAGATGCTGTTGGCTGTAAAGGTAAATAGTTCTGAATTTGTATAAATTAAAAAATGGTTTTTCTCTGACTGTGCAATCAGTGTAACTTCTTTAATTCTATCATTTGTGCTTGCATGTGTTTTTACAGCAGTAAGTGAACTCTTCTTATTATTCATAGAAGAGATTTAGGCCAGTGTTCCTTTTAGTTATTACACTAACCAACCTGGAAAGGTTCCACTCTCTTCCACAGGGGTGGGCAGACTACGGCCTGTGGGCAGAATCCAGCCCGCAAGCCATTTTAATCTGGCCCTCGAGTTCCCATTGGGGAGTGTGGTCTGGGACTTGCCCTGCTCCGGCACTCCAGCCAGCAAGCAGGGTCAGGGACCGCACCACGCGGCTCCCAGAAGCGGCAGGATGGCCTCCCTCAGGCTGCTACGCGTAGGGGTAGCCAGGGAGCACCGCTCTGCACGCTGCCCCTGCCCCAAGCGCCGTCAAACCCACCCTCAGTAACCTCCTCCAGCTGCAGGAAGCTCAGCATCCTCTCCTGCTTCCTGCCCCCTTTGCTCCTCAGCTGCAGAGGGAGGGGTCAGTGGACGGGGAGCTGCTCCCCTCTCCACCCAACCCCTGTGCATCTGGACCTCCCATACCCAGACACCCCCACCAAGCCTCACCCCATACACCCAGAAACCCCCCTAGCCATCCATACCCAGACCCCACCGCACTGAACCTCAACCCCTGCATCTAGAGCCCCCCTGCCTCCAGACCCCAACCCCTTTAGCCACCCCCTCCACTGAACTCAAACCCCCACCCTGATGAGCCCCACCCCCTGCACCACCCTGAGTCCCCACATCCAAACCCCCACACCACTGACCCCCAACTAGCTGCACTCAGACTCCCACCAAGCCCCACTCCCCCAGCTCCCAGACCCCCCTGTTGAGATCCTCCACACCCCTCCACTGAGCCCCAACCACATTCACCTGGAAGCCCCTGCAGAGTCCAATTGCCCCTGCTCCTGGAACCCTCCCCAATGAGCCTCTGTGCATTGAGATCCCTCCCAACACCTAGACCCCGCCCCCCCCGAGCTGCCTGCACCCAGATTGTCTCCCACAGAATCCTCTCACCCCACACCTGGATCCCACCATACTGAGCCCCTCTATACTTGGATCTGTCCTTGTTGAGACTGCCTGCCTCACAACTGGTGCTCCTGACACAGAGGGGCAGGGCCCCAGGGTGTTTCTGGGGCAGACCCAGGCCTTGTGCTTTATCAGGGTTGGGCACAGCCTCACCACTCAATCTGTGTCCCAGGGGTGGAGGATGGGGAGGCTGCAGGGTGATCTCCCACCTGCGTACAGCCAGTGGCCAGTGCTCCCCACTGCCATGCTGGAGCCTCTGCATTTATTTATTGACAAATAAAGCTTGCAGAATTTTGCAGACTTTTAAAGTATGTGCAGAATTTTTATTTTTTTGTTGCAGAATGCCCTTAGGAGTAACAGACTGGACCCCTGTCTCAGTCTGGACTCACCTCTGCCATTCCCTTCAGGTTGGGTTCGTTGTCCCCTTAGGTACTTTGAGCAGTCTTTATTCTTGGATAGGCAAAAGAGGAGAGTCTGGTATGCCTTCCCTCCTAGCCTTAAATAGAATTTACATAAGGCAGAAAGCCTTTTGTTTCCCAAACGTAACCTCCTCTTCCTGTGAGTGGAAAATTACTAGAAGTCCAAGATAGTGTGGGTTTCAGAGTAGCAGCCGTGTTAGTCTGTATCCGCAAAAAGAACAGGAGTACTTGTGGCACCTTAGAGACTAACAAATTTATTTCAGCATGAGCTTTCGTGAGATACCGCGCTGTAGCTCACGAAACCTCATGCTAAAATAAATTTGTTAGTCTCTAAGGTGCCACAAGATTGTGTATTAGGTGACCAGACCACCTGACCTAGTAGTATCACAGTTATGTCCCAGGATGCCTCCCAGGAGGTGGAAAGATTAATATGGTCACCGTCTTGTTGTTCCTTCCTAATGGACCATCAAATCTGATGGCCTGTCATCTGGTGGGTGTCTTGCCAATACACGCCCAGTTGTAATTGTTAAACAGTCCATATTCCTAACTTCAGATACAGAAATGATGTATGCATACAAATTGGATAATCGCATTCAGTAAATCATAACCTTTCCAATGATATCTTACATGAGCCATCTTGCATAAAATACAGTTATATCATATCCCTATCATAATCATACTTCTATAAAGAATATGGAATGTAATGTCACATCCACACTATACAAATTGTTCCAACGCCACTGTATAGTGGTGTCTGCCTTGGCAAACTAAGGCAGGGAAATGTACTTAATTTAAGAGGGTTTAAACACAGAAAAAGATATTGGCTGTGAATATCAATAAAAAAGAGATTGAGGACCAAAATTCCTTGGTGTCATCATGAAGAATCTGTTCTGATAATGTGGCATATGGATGAACTGCAGGGATGACATAGCTTTCCTGTTCTACATAGTCTACCTGTGGAGATTAGAAGATGCTGTGCAGCAGCTGACAAATACTTTAAATCTTTTTGTGAACCATATAGCTTCAAATACACACTTCTCAAATCTGTTTCAGTTACTTGTATCATCATAATTGGAAAGACTTGGAAGTTACATTTTAATGCATGCATTCTGTGTTTTTGTGTGTGTGTGTGTTTGCATAGTATCTTCATGAAAATGGTATTATACATCGGGATCTAAAGCCAGAGAATGTGCTACTTTCCTCTTCTGAGGAAACTTGTCTTATAAAGGTGAGGAAGAAGCTTCTATCTCTGGATCTTTTTTCTTTTATTGATGATATTTATTCAGAAACTTTATTCACAAAAAATGAACATGGCATAAGATTGATGATGCTCATTCTAAATAATAGAGCTAAAACTACAGGACATCTTGAGTTAAGGTTCTTTCACAAACTTTAGAAATTGCTTCCTCTCTCCTGCATATTTCAATCAATACATATACATAAGTATGAATAAGAATTTTTGCATTTAATATTTCACATAGTAATCAGTGGAATAAGACTCTGCTTCACTTGCATATGTCAATAGTCTTAATCATGGAGTCATGACCAACATTTCGGTAGTTATCCATGCTATTTGGTGTCAGTTTGTGTTTTTGCCTGACAAACTTAAGTACATATTGAGTAGGTTTGGAGACTGAACCCATTGCTCTACATAGAACAGTCTCTCCATGGTAGCCATGAATCCATAGTGCTGCTACTTATGCTATTCCCCAATCTGGGGATAAATAGAATACTTCAGACTGGTGTTCAATCCAGCACTCTTTGCTAGCACTAAAACTAAAATCTCTCTGTCCCAACCCTCCCCCACCCCCAAAAAAAAAAAAAAAAAAAAAAGTCTTTTGTCCTGCTGAGTTTTTTGCTGAAGTCCTCTGTTGGGTACAGCTTAGTACATAGTTGTGTACTGGCAAAATGCCTTGGAAATTAGAGCCATAAATTTCTCTCCTGATACATGCTATCTAGTATAGTGTATTCTAATATGTGTTAGAATAAAAACTGATTTTGTGTTATTCTCATATGCAAGATTACAGATTTTGGACAATCCAAGATTCTTGGAGAATCATCACTTATGAAAACATTATGTGGTACTCCCACGTATCTCGCCCCTGAAGTTCTCAGTTCACTTGGGACAGCTGGGTATAGCCGTGCTGTGGATTGCTGGAGTTTAGGAGTTATTCTTTTTGTATGGTAAGAAACTTCACGGCTGACAGTTCAGTTGAACAGTCATACATGAGTGGAGGTCTTAGGCCTTCATTTAAGTACATTTGCTAATGAGTGTGTGTGTCATATTTTCAGTTCTGGAACAGATGTTGTGAAATGCATATTCTCTACAACAGTCAGTCTTTGAACTGCTGTGACAAAAGCTGCATTATCCATTATATTTATTTTTTTCTCTTTTATTTAGCCTGTGTGGATATCCACCATTCAATGAACAGAATACTCAGCTAAGTCTGAAAGATCAAATTACCCGTGGAGAATACACATTTATTCCAAGAGAATGGAAGCATGTGTCAGATATGGGTATGTTTACATTACAATGGTTGTAGAAGTATTTTGCTGATTCTCTAAAGTTTCTACTGTGCTTTAATTGGTATCTTTGGGTACATCTACATTTCAGCTGGGAGGTGTGAATCCCAGGTCTCATAGAGACACCTGCCCTAGCTCTGCTTCAGCTAGTGCGCTAAAAATAGTAGCATTGCTGAAGTAGTACCACTGTTGGCTTGGGTTTGTTGCCCAAGTATGTACCCAGGGATCTGCTCTTGCTGCCCAGCTTACCATGGCTATCCCAGTTATTGCCATGGCACTTTCTGTCTTCAAAGATCTTTATAGACATGAAATAATTTTAGTATTTCCATTGGGCAGCTTTCACTAGCTCCTCTGGATAATCAGAGGAATTTCTTATTAGTGCTGAGGTTATTCTCTTTCTGTTAACCTTAACAAGTTCAACCCAGTTCTGAAAGGTCTGAAGCTGACCAAAATAGTGTCAATGTCCAAGTAGCATTAAGACAATAGGAAAATAAATTAGACATCGTTTAAAATAGTTCAAGTTATACTAAGGGCATAAGTAGTCCTAGTCAGTACAGCAGAATCAGCAGGTGTAGTGAAGAGCCAAAGATCTGGTCAATCTACCATAGGTGAGACTGATAATGTCATTGCATACAATATAACTTTTGCTTTTTCACAGTGCCTGTTACGATGTTTTTTTATTATGCAATCAAACCAAAAGTCTTAGGGTCACGGTTAAAATGCTTTTGTGGAGGAAACTGCCCTAAAAATGCAGTAGACATTGTATAAGAATCTGCAGGAGGTATGTATTACTGGTAATATGTTGTTTAATTGTAGGCACTCAGGCTGTATTGAATCAGGCACCAAATCTTAGGTAGGTCTCTACCTGGCCTCCCATTTGGAAGTCTAACTACCTGATTTGGTGTAGGTAGTTAGGTTTTTTAATGAGTGCAGTTTTGCACCCACAATGAAATGTGGTCACATAACTGCACTTGCAGTATTTCAAGCATTCATAACAGTTTAGGCCTTGGTATGTATTTACCGATGAGCACCGTTGATAACACAAGAGGATTTCATTGGACAGTGGAGTAAAGCATATGGACTCAGAACAATCTCTTAACAGTGAATATGTGAAATGGCTTACAAAGCAGGAAGTGTTTACTTATTAATGGAAGAAAACACTTGTGCTAATCCTGAGCTTCCATGCTCTAAAGTGAAATATTTAGATTTATTAATGTACATCAGTGGTCTCCAAACTTTTTTGATCGCGCAACCCTATCAGTCAAAATTTTTTGAGCACACACTCCCTGCCACGCCGCACGGCCGGCTCTACCATTTTTGTCACCCTGAGCAAAAAAAACAAAAACAAAAACAAGCCGCTTGGACTCCTGCCCGAAGCGCAAAGAAAAAAAAAAAAGTCCGCCTGAACTGCTGAAACAGCGCTGCTCCAGCGGCGCTGCGCCTGCCATGTATCCCGAATGATCCTCTTGCACAATCCCTAGGGTGCTCACACCCCACTTTGGAGACCACTGATGTACATCACAATCCTTTGTACTCCCTTAAACACATTGGATCATTTATTTTAAAGTTATGGAGTCATTAAATTATTGACTTTATGCCAACCACCTTATTTTGTTATTTTAGCTTTGGATCTTGTGAAGAAGTTGTTAGTAGTGGATCCAAATAAACGTCTTACAACGGAAAAAGCCTTGGAACATCCCTGGCTTCAGGTATGTGTTGAGACATGTATTTAAAGTACAGCACAGCAATAACATTCTGGGAGGGGTACTGCCTATTTGTTATCATGTGGCATATATATAAGACTTAATTCACAAGAAACATTGGCTAGTTAGACTAGCTGCATAAGGAGGCTTAGAATAGTCTCTCTCATGGCTTTAATAGCTCCTCCTTAATGCAATTGTTCAGTGGTTTGACTTATCAAGACATTACTAATGTCTGAAGAGGAGTGAGCCAGCAGTAGCCCAGCAAGAGAGTGTGCTCTGCCCCTCAGAGTTCGGAGTGGGGCAGGGGAAGGATAACTGCTATGATCATTAGAGGACCCATACAGCATGTCAGATCCTTGCTGGAATGGAGCACACAGTGTGGAAGGGGTTCCTTTTGTGACTTCATTGTCATAAGACCAACTATGGTGCTTGGAATTGGAAAATTCCTACTCTGCATTCTTCTGGTTTCACTCACAATTCTGTATCTGTGCAGTTCCATGAATCTCCTGGAGTGGATTAACTGGGTACAGATTTACGTTTTAGGTTTTAGTTCTGTGCAGTTTATTTTATAGTAAACACTGCTAGGTGGGTTTTAAAAACCACTGACGATGGACATAATGGGAAAGGAGGCAATAAATTATAAGGGATAAAAGATAAGTGGGAGTGCCATGATAGACGAGATGAGAATTTGAGACGTTTCAAAGTGTAATCAGTTGAATTTCTTAAAATTCTGGTTGTATTCTTCCTCTGTGGAGGGCTCTTATTACCACACTGTAATTTTAGTGAGACTGACAGACACACAGGTCAAAAAAGGGTTTAAAAGAATATCACAGCTGAAAAATGGTGCTTTGGGTTAATGGTCATAATGGGATGGTGAATTCAGACACTAGCTTTGCCAAGACACAAATACCAAGCATTTTTAAATTAACAGATATGGCCTGGAGTGTCGTCCTGGAAAAGTAATGCTTTGGCCAAAAGGAAATCTGACAAATTATTCAGCATGTAATAGACCATATACATTTGCAGAGGTCTTTGGTGATAACTTGGAAACAGAGTTTTGTATGCACGATTTTGATCTTGGCTCACTTCACAACTAGCAGGAGAAAGCTTCTTTCATCTAACAAAAATAGAGAGGGCAGGAATACTTTACTTTAAGATGGGACTGCTGTGGTTTCTAACCTCCACCCACCAAAATCCAACTGTCAGTCAATCCCTATTTTTTAAAATATTTCCTTATATGGGCTGGCTGCCATCTTATATGAGTTGTTTGCTGGTGATTTACCCCTGGCTGTTCTGAAGGCCAGCATCCCAAATGTTCAGTTCTAGATGCCAGGCCACTTGAACACCACCAGAGGAGTCACTTGAGCTCCTGTAACTGTGTGCAGTGAGGAGCTGATGGCCCTCCACTCTCTCTGCCATTGTCCGTAAGTATTGTTTTTAAAAACTAGCACAGAAGCAGCACGATGGATGCGTCCATCAGATATACAGATGATGTCTATCAGGCTGCAAGAGTTTGAAATGTCTTAGTATTTTTAGCTCCTTTGAGAAACTTTCAGCTATTAATAATAATTCAAACCCTCTGTCCAAATTTTCATTTCTTAACACTTCATTTAACCAGTAAGACCGCCAATTTAGTGTTAAAATATTTCTCCTGGTGTTTAACCTAAAATTACCACCACCACCCCCATTTTTTTTTAAACTCCAATGGCCTACTCAAGACCTAGAGCAGAAAGAGCAGCATTCAAGATAGGCTTTATAGTGTCCACTGTTTTTACCTAGACTCGATCAGGCTTTGTATTCTAGTTTCAAGAAACTAATATTAACACAATAGATATTAAGCAAGAGATTTCCAAAAGTTCAAATGGTAATTAGCTACTATTTATGTCTCTGAAAATCTTGCTGTAAAATGCACGGTGACCTATTCTGTGTCAGTTTTTGGTGGGTGATCCAGGTTTGATGTCAATTTTACATGATCAAAGCTGGTTGAATGATGCCGCAGGCCCAGTTTTAGCTAAGCTAGTACAGCTAGCTCAGCTCGGTGATCCATTGAGGAATGAAAAGATGGGAGAATAGCAATAATATTGCGTTCTTACTTGTAATGCATACAGTAACCAGCTGACCAAAATTCATCATTCTGCTGGTACAGAGACCACAGGATTCTGTGGAGGCTTGTGCAGCCAAATACGCTGAACTAGTGTTGCCAGTTACTGTTGCAGTCCTCACAGAATGTTGTCCTTGGAAATTTCCATGTATGCATGTGTGGGCTAGCCCATGTCTTCCTGGAAGTGATGGACTCAAGTCTTGCCTATGGAGTACAGAAGAGCTTCCAAAGCACTAGCCACATATTTGACCTAATATCTGGGTCTGCGCTGAGTATATTGTGTCTGTTATTTGCGAAGCTTATGTTGCATGGTTTCACGATCACGTCATACAGTTCCATTCAAGGTATAGTCCACGCCTGTTTATCACCAGAGCAGTTTGCTTTCTTGTAGCCCTGGACACCGATGAACTTGGAGTGTGAATGTCCTCTCCCACTGGCCATGAGGTGTATCTGACCCCACTTCCATCCAGAGAATAATTCGTCTCATTAACAGAGATATGCTTTTCAGATGATTGTGGAGTTGTCTTGTAGTAGTTTGAGTCATAACTACAAGGTGGGAATCAAACCAGAGGTTCTCAAATTTGTTTGTGGCCTTGATCACGTTAATAGAGAGATTGGCCGGTTAGACACCACCCCTCACATTCATGACTGTGGACCACCTCTCTTTCCATTTGCCATTTCAAGGTATATCTGTGTAGCTACAACAATAGTTTCCCTGGAAAATTAACACTAAGACATTACTTGATGTGTTTTTATTTTTTAATGTGGGGAATGCCCTGTCCTCTTTTGGGAAAAGTTAATCATGTTGTTTTTGCTGCTTTTTTTAAATATAATCTCCCATCAGTTCTGTTTCTTTCTCTCCTTCTGCTCGTACTATATTTCCACTAGTGCAACTCTCCCCATTTCCATTGCACATGCTTCCCAGCCATTTGCTTCCTTTCTCTGGCTGTTGACTGGTTCCTCTTTCCTCCCCTCTTCCTCTTAGGCTGCAAACCCAGGCCTAGTAGAAGCAACAAGATTGGCTTCTTCTCCTTGCTTCCAGCTACTTTTACAGGCAGTGAGGAACCTGGATACCTGTAGCAGGAGCTGAGAACCAGGAGAACAGTATCCTGTGACCAATCAGCCTGTCCACAGACCACCACCATGTGCTTCCTGGTTCACAGTTTGGGAACTTCTTTATGAGCAAATTGTGTCTCCAGTGGGGGATTGGGTAGGCAGAATCCTATACCCCGTATTACTCTGTGTGTGTGTGTGTGTGTGTGTGTGTGTGTGTGTGTGTGTGTGTGTGTGTGTGTGTGTGTGTGTGTGTGTGTGTGTGTGTGTGTGTGTGTGTGTGTGTGTGATGCCTTGTGGCAAGTTGGTTTCTAAATATAAGGTAGAGTGTCATAAGCAAGTTTCCTTTATGGCTTGCTTGTTGAGGGGATTTGTTGGAAGCACTGAGTCAGGTTAAGAATTTTCTTATCGCTTGACAACACTTTCCATGGCACCCTCTGTGCCAGACATAGTACAAAATTGCATTTTCTCATTATGCTATGACCCTCTTACAATGGCATCATGTGCCTTTTATAGCTATGACACTTGTTTACTGTAATTCCCTTTTAGCAGGCTGTCTTCCTCATCGAGTGAAGCTTGTTTAAAATGTAACAGTGTATTTGAGCTGCTGTGATCATATTGCATGTGCCTTGACTTTTGTATATTGGCTCTCTATAAAGTCATTGGCCTTGAGTTTGCAGTCTTGTTTTTTAAACCTTTTAATGGTGTAGGTTCATTAGCAGCTTCCATATCTTCTTCCTGACTGGCATTTCTGTCCAAATACCACATGCCTTTGCTGTAGTGGCCTCTAGGGTATGGACTTTGCCTCTCAACCCCTCTTTCCCAACTTCTAAATGACACTTTAAAAAAAAAAAAGAACAAAAAATCCCTAAAAATGCATGGTCACTCCCTGTTAAACCCCCACACTTTTTTTTAACCTTCCTTCTCCCTGTTCATTTGTCACTGACCCTGCTTACTCCATTCCCCCTTTTTTTTTTCTTTAAAGTTTTAATATGGTAGTTCTTAAAACCTCAGGCAGCTTTCAGTGTGTCTGTTTTTATTGTTCTTTGGTGCCCGAGTCAGTTATATGTGGTGTATGATGAATCAGTAAATATGTTATAGCAGAAATATATAAATAATTATAAGACTTGATATTTTCTTGCACCCTTCATAAAGAATGTTACTTTTGAAAGCTCCCTTCAGATCAAAGCTTTTAATTCCCTCTCCCATCATCACAGGCTGAAGAGGGTTGAATGGAGTCTCTCAATACCTTTCCTAACTATCTTTTGTAAGAATTACTACTGAGCGTGCAGCCTCTTCAGCATTCCCAGCCCCAGGGAGACTGGTCCTGGGAACCTAACTTGAGGATCACATGGTAGTGCAATGCCCTAACCACAGAACTCACCTGACCAGCCATATCTTAAATTTTTTCCCCAAACATTCCATCTAATTAAATGTTTTTATAATTCTTCACAGGATGAAAGTATGAAGAGCACATTTCAAGAGCTACTCTCACAAACAAGAGTCTCTATGCATCCACCACAGACATCAAGACTAGTATGTTTTTTGCTTTGTTGTTTTTTAGTTTACATTTAAAACACACTGAGTAGGTGTTACTCTGAGTAGGTCACAGCTGAGAGTGCCAGATTCAGGACAAACTGCTGAAAAATAGGGCAGACTCACCCCAAACTGGTGGTTATTATATCATTAGATTATACCAAGCCCGTAGCAAAAATAAACTTCTGTCTCACTGCACTGGTTAACAAGAAATCAAAAATGCAGTCTCCTTAGGCATTCAGGCCTTTGTCTCACCACCCAGACACTGGACTCTGAATGTTTACTGAAAACTAATTTAATTAAACATAGGGTTCTTCCAGTCTCAAGAGATCTGCACTTAGCCGAGTCAATATATAACTCAGATCTTGCCCAATAATCACACTGCTGCCAATCCTTTAACTAAAATCTGAAGGTTTATTAAGAAAAGAAGAGAGTTAAAATGGTTAATAGATCATATGCATACAATAATTGCAGTGTTCTTGTATCAGGTTTGTAGAAGTGATGTTCTAGACCAGGGGTGGCCAAATTCCCTGAACGCCTGAGCTGCATACAACAGTCTTCAGAAGTTGGAGATCCGGGATGCACCTGCTGGGGCTCGGGTCTTCAGCCACGTGGGAGGTGCCTGTCGGGATTTGGGGCTTCGGCCCTGCTCCTGCTGAAGACCCAAGCCTTTGCAGGCACGCTCTGCAGGCCTGATGCCTTCTTGATCCTGGGTTGATATTTGGGGTCACATACCTCTCTCCCTCTCCCCCCTCCCCGATTTTTGTCAAGGTTTGCTGGCCCCGCTAGGTCACCTGGTGCCGCCAGGTCCCCTCCCTGAACAGCAGCTCCTGGGGCTGGCAAGCTGGGAGCTGTGGCCATGGGAAGAGGGAGTGGCAACAGCTGGGAGCTACAGGGAGAGCTGCTGCTTTTGCTGATGCATCTCCCTGAGGAGCTAAAGCAGTGGCCCCTCCCTGCAGCTCCCAGCTGTTTCTTGCTGTCTCTTCACATGGAGCTCCATGAGCCACACTTCAGCTGTAAAAGAGCTACATGAGGCTCACGAGCTGGCTTGAAAAGTCTCTCTGGTAACTTCCAAAAAATAGGAAGATCCTCAGTCCATCATTCAATATCCTCCTTTTAGTTGTAAATCCATAGTCGAGAGAATCGGACCAGGAAAGAGGCAAAATGGAGTCATCCTAGGGGTCTTTTCTACCCTTTGCCATGTGTCTGGAAATTTTCTGTTTCAAACAAAGCTCACAGCCCAGTTCTTGGAAAGTTACTGGCACAAGATGGAGTCCAGGATCACATGAGCATATCGTCTGTCCATACATGGCTTGATGAGTCTCAGGGGCAGCCATTGCCCATATCTGTGCTGAGGTGTCCACAGGAAGATCTTTCTGGGTATAATGAATTTCTTCTGTGGCCCATTATGAGAGCTAAGTGTATTTAATGGGCCATCAAACTTGAATAGTCCATTCACAATGTGCTGGATAAACTGGATGTAAACTACCTTATGGATGTTACCCTGGGAACAAACACATTTGAGAGATATGTCCATAACTTCAGCTACAGGGATGATTCATGGATTTAAACAGGATAATCTTATTTGGAAAATCATAACTTTTCCATTGACACCTTAGAAGATATACTTCGTACAAAATCTGTTGTGATTGTTTTACAGTGGCAGTATCATTGATATAAATGGTCATATTTCAATCATGCAGCATCACAGTAGGAATAAAATGACATTTATATTCAGAGAAGTTGAGATTTGAAAGAAATCCATTTATAGTAGTAAAAATTGATTTTGAATATTTACTCTGCAGAAACTTTTAATTTCAAGCTAGTGTTCTGTAGCACTCTGCTGGTTAGCTCTGCCAGTTACTATACCTTTCACCAGTAGAACCAGCAGGTATTTAGACCTCATCAAAGCACTTAAGTATGTGGTTAATTCTAAGTGCATAAATAGTCCCAGTAGACTTCAATAGGACTATTCATGTGCTTAAAATTAACCATATGCTTGAGTATATTTGATGTGTCAGAGCCCTAGGGACTTAGACACTTAATATCTTAGGAAGAACTGACATTAAATGAAGACTCGAGATTGTGTGCAGGTTTGTCACTGGAAGATGGTAACAAAGAAAGATAAGAGCAAGGTTGAGTGGGGAGCTGGGTGCTTGCTTGTATTTTATTTTACTTTTTTAAGGGGAAGGAATAGAGAGAGTAAGAGAAGGGATTAAGAGCAGCTGTCTGACGCTAGAGGATCATATATGCTTGCTGATTGGGGAGGCCATTACCAGTCTCCACTGTCTTGCGGGTAACGTAAGGATCATCCCATCCTTAAGACATATAACTATTATTGCATCCTTGCTGTAAATAGATTCAGCTCAGATGCCTTGTTTGTAATCAGAACTTTTAATATGTTCTTAAATTATCACATTTAGTTTAAGTCTGAAAGAAATTATTTGTTGCAGTTCCTTGATCAGATTTTTTGTGCATCATCCCTCAGTGTTCATCTGTTCAGGAAAAATTGTGTCATCCCTCAGAGTATCAGTCCAGGAAAAATTGACACATGAGGGGCTTTGATGTAACCAGGATAAATAAGACTTAGAACAAATGTGAGTTTATTAAATGACAGAAGATCAAGAAAGAGGGAGAACTAGTCATGGAATGACAGGCAACTTGATAAATTGTTTTAAGGATTAGTAATGGTGAGAGTGCAGATGATGATGACTCTGAATCTTTTACTGTTGTTGATTGTGTTTTTGCTCTCAGTTGTCATACGGGAGGCAGCAAGCAAAGTTTCTTAAACATCTTGAACTCACAGTAGGCATGATAGTTGGGGCTCTGCCTTCATTCTGAACATATATTAAAATTAAAGGTGTTAGGTATTTGTGTGTGACTTGCATAGTCATGCTCCTGCCTCTTTCTTCTAGCCAACCACAACCAGAAAACGTCCCCATGAAAAGGAAGAGGAAGCTGGGTCTTCTAAGCACACTGTTCCTTCTACGTCATTTCAGGAAAAAAAGTGAAGGAAAGTAAACTTACTTTAATTGCTGCTTTTGTCTATGGATTATACAGATTTTTATAAGAAATGTTTTTCTCTTAATAATGGAATAATTGTTCTATACTAATCATTGACAAATAAAAATAACTTTGTAAGAATGGAGTGACTCTGGGTATGTCTTCACTACCCGCCGTATCAGCGGGTAGCAATCGATTGCTCGGGAATCGATATATCGCATCTCATCTAGACGCGATATATCCATCCCCGAATGCGCTTATATCGATTCCATAACTCCACCAACCCGAACAGAGTTGTGGAATTGACAGGGGGAGCCACGGACATCGATCCCACGCCGTGAGGATGGTGAGTAATTCGATCTTAGATACTTCGACTTCAGCTATGTTATTCACGTAGCTGAAGTTGCATATCTAAGATTGATTTTCCCCCGTAGTGTAGACCAGCCCTCACTGAATTGGACAACAGCTTGTGGGGATTCCCACACGTACAAAGTAAAATACCAAGCAAACGGTTAGAGAGCTTATTCCTTCACTCTCACTCTTCCCTAGTCCTTCTCGCATGAACAGAGAGCAACAATACCTGAAGTCCAAAGGTGCAAACAATTCGATGTTTATTAGGGTGAACTTCCAGCAAGCTTAAATTCAAGTTCCTTTTCCTTATTTTTGAATCCCAACTTACTTCCTGTTTGCCCCTAATTTATATAGTAATATTTTCAGCCATACCTTAACCAATCATTCTACTAAAATTTACCTAACCAATCCTAACGTATTATAACATGATTAGCTAACCAATTATATCCCACCACCTTAATTAGTTTACACCTAACAAAATTAATTATACAGCAGACAGAAACAATCACAGAACCAGAGACCATGCAAATAAACATACAAAACAATACAGAAGTAAGGATTTCACAACTACATCTACGCAGACAGAAGGGTTCTCCAGCTGTGTCTATTGTTAAGTGAGTTCTTACCAGACAGAAAACTATCAAACTAAATTTCTAGGCTCTTTCCTTTCTCTGGAGGTGATAGATCGAATCACCTTCCTTACAGTCCCAGATTGCCTTATTTTAATATGACTAGTTTGGAATGTGAGGACGTGACCATACATTTCCCAGTTTATGGCTGCTAAACAACTAGGCCTCAGACTGTCACAGTAAGAGAAGGCCACTACACAGACAGTGATTTTTTATTCTTTCTTTTATACCTCTATAAGTAGCTAAGTGATAAGAATACACCTAAATTCTTAAAGTATAGGCCTTTGCAGACAGGCCTGAATATCTATATCCTAACACAAACTATCACCTGCCCTCAAACTTCTTTTTGGGGAAAAGTTATTCAAGAGGATGATGGCAGGCCAACTCCATCAGCAGTTGACCCTACCTGCTAGTTTGGACCTCTGCCATTCTGGTATTCACAGCACTAATGGAGTACTTGGGGCTCAGAAGTGAAATATACATGCTAATGTTGTTGGACTTTCTCAACCATTGACACCATTTCATCATAAGGAGATGCCCTATGGGAATCCATAATAGGAATTTGCTTCAAGGTCATTCATATGATCCCAGAGCATGTGATGAACAGCTGATCCTCTTCCCCCACAGGTCATTACCAATTAGATGTAAATTCTGGGGTGATAAGGTCCATGGCTTTCTGTTCTGTAAACTGCCTAGTATGCTTCAGCTGCTGTAAAAACAAACGATGCCATCAATATATGGTTGGCATCTAGTTCTGTCATCTTCTCAACAAATGTATACATTATTTACCTTAGAAAGGGGATGAATAAGAAGGGACGTTATAAAAGTATATAAAATATTTAATGATATATAGAGAGGTAAGTAATGAGAAGTTCTTTGAGTGGTTGCTTATGTCCATTCCATGTTAGGTGTTTGTGTGCCGCATGCACCATCACCACAGATTTTTCCTTCAGTGGTATCCATCGGGATGGCTCTAGCGCCCTCTGGTGTTGTGCGTTCATGCACTGACATAAGGGGCCCGGCTGGCCCCGCACCCTCGTGGTTCCTTCTTACACCCATGACGGTCGCTGGAACAACTTCGCTGGAACAACTTATCTTGCTTTTGCAAGGCGATCATTCAGTGTTTTTTCCTGTTGTTCTCTAGTTTAGTTATATTCAGTTTTAATTTCTAATAGTAACGTACATAGTGTAGTTATTTTCAATGTATATAATTAGACCCCCTCTCTTAGCTTATAGGGGTTCCTTTCAACCTTGGGGTGGGACATACTCCGGTCTGTGGTCTTCAAACCTTGTGCCTCCTGTAGCAAGCCTATGCTGGTGAGCGACCCACACTCCAGCTATCTGAAGTGCCTGGGAGAAGCTCATGTATGAGAGCATTGCCAACTCTTCAGCAACTACACGCCCTTGTACAAAAAAGGATAGGGAGGCTAGACTAAGAGCTATCCTAATGAAAGCTGCTCTTAGTCCAGCATCAGAGCCAAGCTGGTTGGACTCAGCACTGAGCACCTCGGCTTTAGTGCAAAGCACCCCTCAGGCATTGTGTTTTGTAGCACTGTTCCCCCTCTCCAGTACCAAGAAAGAAACACAAGAAATAAGGGTCAGAAAGGGGTTACTCCCCAGTACCAAGGAAGGACAAACAAGTGGAATACAGCAGAGTACAACCTGTGTTGGGCCATTCCTCCATTCCCATTCGGCTAGTGCCACCATTTACTCCTCCCTGCTTGTAGGTGCTGATGAGTCCAGACTGGGATCATCCTCTAATGCTGGGGAGACATCGTTGAAAGAATGGGATTGCAGTGCCTTCCACCCAGGAGGTCTTTGCAGCTGCCAGGGACATGATAACATTCCTGGTTCCTCCGACCCCAATGGGACTAACTACTAGCTCTGATGAGTGTGAGCAGAAGGGACACATTGCCTCGAGCTGATATCCGGCACTGGGCCCTTCGGTGCTGACTAGAGGAAAAATGGCCCTTCCGTCGTCAGTGAAAACTTTCCCACTCTTCCCCATGATCTCCTTAAGAGGACTAGTCCCCAGAGTTGGAAGTGGAGCCCATCACACAACCAAGGGGTCACCGCCAATATCCATCCTATGTTCCACTGGATCTTGGTGCAGGCCCTCCCTATGGCACCTGGCTCAGAGGTGAGTGGCCGATGCAGGTCCAGTGGCCATTCTGGAATCTCTGTGTGGTTTTACTCTGGTACTGGAAGTATCATCCAGCTGTTCCTACTCAATGGTGTCTGAGAGGAGGCCTCCTCCACTGCACCGTCTGGCACCAACCCGGTAGTGAGCCTGATACTGACATAGAAGACTTAGGCCTAGCTTATGTAGTTGGGGCTGAAGAAGAAGAGCTAGGCCCCCCACCAGTACAGGCCTCTTCCTCCTCCTCCCCTGATGAAGCTGTCTTGGGACCAAGTAGCTTGGTTCCTCAGGACAACATTAGAGCTCATCAGGAGCTATTAAAAAGGGTGTCTTCTAACCTGGGGCTAGAGGTGGAGGTTCTTAAAGAGTCCTCACATAACCTTATTGACATTTTGGCCATGGCGGTCCTGTCAAAGGTGGCTGTACCCCTCAATGAGGTTGTTATGGGTCCAGTCAGGTCCCTATGGCTGACCCCGTTCTCTCTCCCTCCCTCCCACCTCAAGGGCAGAGAAAAGCTACTATGTGTCTGCCAAGGGGTATGAATACCTTACTTCCATCCTCCTCCCGGGTCCCTTATGGTCACAGTGACCAATGAGAGGGACAGATATGGAGAGCTAGGTGTGACCCTGAAGCAAAAAGCCTTAAAGAAACTAGACCTGTTCTGTAGGAAGATTGGGTTATAGCTTTGCATTTCCAACCAAGAAGCCTTGCTTAGGAGGTATGATTACAACATTTGGGACTTCATGGCAAAGTTTAAAGACTTGCTGCCACAGGACTCCAGGCAAGAGTTTTCTGCCCTGATGGGGGAAGGGAAGGAAAGACCATAGCCCAAGCCTCCCTCCAGGTGGCCCAGGATGCAGCTGATGTGGCAGCCAGAACAATGGCTTCGACTGTGGTCATGAGTATATGCTCCTGGCTCCAATCCTCAGGATTGCCACCTGAGGTCCAACAGTCCATCCATGATTTTTCCTTTGAGGGTACCTCCTCCATCTTGGAGCAGATGGACTTAAAGCCCCATGGTCTGAAGGACTTCAGAGCTACCCTCACATCCCTGACTCTCTAATCCCTGGAACCTTTGAGGAAGCATTTCAGGCCTCAACAGCGAACCCACTTCTTGGCTCTTCTGCCTTGCCAGGAGCTGTTTAAAAAACAGAGCAGGGGTTACAAGCACAGGCAACCACTCCCCTCCACTTCAGCCTCACTACCGGGTTCACACAGGTACCTGGGAGGCCCCGAACAAAACTATTGAAGACATGCCCAAGGGTGTTTATATCAATTCCCACACTGGATCCTGCTCCCTTTTTGTTTTCAGACCATCTCTCCTACTTCAGCCTGGTGTGGTCCCTCATCACCTCTGACTGCTGGGTGCCGAGTACAGCAGAGGAAGGTTACCCCTTCAGTTTTCTTCCTTCCACCCGCCACCCTATCCCTCTTCAGGGACCTTTCTCACAAACAGCTTCTAATCCACAAAGGACAAGCCCTCCTTCAGGTAGGAACTGTGGATGTGGTGCCCCAGAATGGGAGAGGGAAAGGGATTTTACTCCCATTATTTCCTAATCCTGAAAGACAGAGGGGTCTCTGACCCATCCTAGACCTGCCTCAACAATTATCTCAAGAAAACGAGGTTCTGCATGGTTTTCTTGGCCTCAGCTATTTCCTCCCTGGATCCAGGAGACTGGTACCTCACTCTCGACTTCAAAAAAATCCTTATTTCCACATTTCCATCTTCCAGGGCCACAGAAGTTTCCTCAGATTTATGATAAACCAGACTCATTACCAGTTCATTATCCTGCCTTTTGGACTGTCAGCAGCCCCTTGGGTTTTCACGAAATGCAGGGCCTCAGAGCTCACAATTCTCTCCCCCCTTGACTGGTGGAGGGACTCCTGAGCGGTGGCCACAGGCATTCCCTTTGTCACTTCCAAGACTTCAGTATCCCTAATTTCAGATGCACCTGATCTACGTTGGGGGGCTCACCTTGGAACTCTGGGTCTGTGGTTCCAGGAATGCTTTCCCTGCCCATAAACTTCAGCCTCAGATGGCAGGGTTGGGGCTATCAGCCCTGGGTGTGGGGGCTCCAGTGTCAGTGGTTTATTATTTATTGTCCTCATCCTGCCTGTGCCTTTTGCTAAAAATACCTGTGCTAAAATCTTAGCTTTGATCATGACAGATAAACTAACCAAACAAAAGTCCTAGTGTGATGGTATGGGATTCAAAACCCAAACCTGACAACTGGATGTACGAAGAGGAATGTCAAGTAAGATGAAGAAATTAATACTGGAGCGTATGATGGTGCGGGAGCACTGCTGTGTTCATGCCTCACAAATGATATTGAAAAATGTGGAGAGAAAATCTACAAAAAGGACTTGTCATCTGGACAGTAATTCCACTGAGAGACTGAGGCCTGGTCTACACCAGGAAATTAGATCAGTATAACTACATTGCTAAGGCCTTGGCTACATTACAGAGTTGCAGCGCTGGTGAGGGGGTTACAGCGCTGCAACTTAGGATGTGTACACACTTGCACAGCACGGCCAGCGCTGCAACTCCCTGGTTAATTAATCAATCAATCAATCAATCAGCGACCATGCCTCCACGCACCAAACGAGCCCCAGCATGGACCAATGCAGAGCTGCAGGATCTCATAAGTGTTTGGGGAGAGGAGGCTGTGCAAGCACAGCTGCGCTCCAGAAGGAGAAATTATACCTATGGGCAGATATCGCAGTCCTTGATGAGAAGGGGCCATGAACGGGACGCGTTGCAGTGCAGGATCAAAATAAAAGAGCTGAGGAGTGCTTACTGCAAAGCCAGTGAGGGAAATTGCCGCTCAGGAGCTGCCCCCACAACCTGCCGTTTTTACAAGGAGCTGGATGCCATACTTGGGTGTGACCCGACTGCCAATCCTAGGAGCACGATGGAGAGTTCAGAGTAGGGAGAAGTGGGGGAGGTTGTAGAGGACGGCGACAGTGAGGCTACTGGCGTGGAGGGAGACACCCCGGAGTCCCAGTACACATGCAGCCAGGAGCTATTCTCAAGCCAGGAG
The DNA here is from genome assembly GCF_007399415.2 of Gopherus evgoodei. Lineage (NCBI taxonomy): Eukaryota > Metazoa > Chordata > Testudines > Testudinidae > Gopherus > Gopherus evgoodei. The sequence continues at coordinate 389,348 of NC_044334.1, forward strand.
GAGGATAGCCAGTCGCAGCAGCAGGAAGTTGATGGTGAGGAAGAAACTGAGGATCAAGAAGCAATGGGCTTAAACTGCAGCAAGGGAGATTTAGGTTGGACATTAGGAAAAAGTTCCTAACTGTCAGGGTAGTTAAACACTGGAATAGATTGCCTAGGGAAGTTGTGGAATCTCCATCTCTGGAGATATTTAAGAGTAGGTTAGATAAATGTCTATTAGGGATGGTCTAGACAGTATTTGGTCCTGCCATGAGGGCAGGGGACTGGACTCGATGACCTCTCGAGGTCCCTTCCAGTCCTAGAGTCTATGAGTCTATGATCGTGCTCGGGGTAAGTAGATTTTTATGTTTTGGGAGGAGGGTTTTGGTTATGGCTGCCTGCATGCATGCCTAAACGTGGACTAGCCCATTGATTTGCTCTATCACATCTCTGTAATCTGCCTCGGTAATCTCTTGAAAAGTTGCAGCAAGAGCGTTTGCAATTTGCTTTCTCAAGTTGATCAGGAGAGCCACTGTGGTCCTTGTCCCGGTCAGGCTAACTCGTCCAATCCACTGTGCAGCGAGGGGTGGGGGGACCATGGCTGCACACAGGCAAGCTGCATAGGGGCCAGGGCGGTATCCACATTGCTGTAGAAGACCCTCCCTCTCTTCCCAGGTAACACGCAGCAGTGATATGTCTGGCAGTAGGACACCCTGTTGAGAATTTAGGGATACTTGAGTGCAGGGCGCCAGGTTCGCGTTTCCCCAGCCCATTGCTCTCTGTTGTTAACCCCCCTCCCTCCCAGCACATAGCCAGCCACGCGGTGTGCTCTGGTGTTATGCACCCCCCTCCAAGCAGGCATCCAGCACCGAGGTGCGCTCCAGTGTTATGCACCCCCCTCCAAGCAGGCATCCAGCACCGAGGTGCGCTCCAGTGTTATGCACCCCCCTCCAAGCAGGCATCCAGCACCGCGGTGCACTCCGGTGTTCCCCAACCCCCCTCCCAGCACGTAGCCAGCCACGCGGTGTGCTCCGGTGTTATGCAGCCCCCTCCAAGCAGGCATCCAGCACCGAGGTGAGCTCCAGTGTTCCCCACCCCCCCTCCAAGCAGGCATCCAGCACCGAGGTGCGCTCCGGTGTTCCCCACCCCCCCCTCCAAGCAGGCATCCAGCACCGCGGTGCGCTCCGGTGTTATGCACCCTCCTCCAAGCAGGCATCCAGCACCGCGGTGCGCTCCAGTGTTCCCCAACTCCCCTCCCAGCACGTAGCCAGCCACGCGGTGTGCTCCGGTGTTATGCACCCCCCTCCAAGCAGGCATTCAACACCGAGGTGCGCTCCGGTGTTCCCCACCCCCCCTCCAAGCAGGCATCCAGCACCGTGGTGCGCTCCAGTGTTATGCACCCCCCTCCAAGCAGGCATCCAGCACCGCGGTGCACTCCGGTGTTCCCCAACCCCCCTCCCAGCACATAGCCAGCCACGCGATGTGCTCCGGTGTTATGCACCCCCTTCCAAGCAGGCATCCAGCACCGCGGTGCTTTCCCCCCCGCCTACCAGCAGGACGGCGTGAACGCGGACCAAAGCCCAACCCCCTACAAGCAGTTCACCACCTTCCTGTTCACTACTGTCCCCACTTCAGGACACCAGCTACCTCCTGTACCCATTGCAGATAAACCCCAGTGACCCATCGGTCAATTCCCACTCCCAAGGGGAAATCGGGGGAAAACCACTCACCCCATTGCTCGCCATGACTTAGCTTCCCTGCTCTCTCTGTGTTATGTGAGGTATGTGAGAAGGATGCTACCAAAAGTCTAAAAAGTCCTTCACTGTGTGATAATAAACAATGTAGCCTCTGTGTATTACATGACTCTATCTCTCTTTTTTCTAGTGACCTTGACTAATGCAGCCGGATCACCGGCCTCACGTAGATTGCAGAACTTGAGACGAAATCCCAGAAAATCAAAAGAGGAATTGATCAAATCAGTTATGAGTCACTACAACAGAGAAAGTAGGAAGACACAGGAATGGAGAGAGAAAATGTATGAATGGAGACAGAGTGTACATGAATGGAGGCAAACAGAAAGCAGGAGAAAGGAATTGTCTGCCAAAAAACCCACAAAGCAGATGATAAGCCTCCTGGCTCGCCAAACTGAGTCTTTCAAGTCTCTCGTAGCCATGCAGACAAATATGTACCGTTATAACCCACAGCCCTCCCAAAGCCCTCTTTCTTGTTCCCCAGTATTTCCACAAAACAACTTTCTCCAGCAGCCAGTTTCTTATTACCCCCAGCTGCCCCCAACACCTGTACGTTCACCTACCAGCCCTGATAACTATAATTCTTACCCTGTTCACTTCACCCCCATTATCCTGCAGCATAGTAATCCTGAAGTGCAGCAGACATTGAATAGTGATCAAAATAGGACATATTCAAACCTGTGAATGTACAGTCCACCACCCCAACCCCCTTGCCTTTTATGTACTGTATGTTAAATAAAGGATTTTTTTTCTTTTTCACTACGTTATATTATTGCTGAAAGTGGTAAATATTGTACACCAAGGTACAGCAAAGCACATCAAATGCATCAAACATTACTGTTGGCTCTCAGCATCAAATTGCTCCCTTAAAGCATCCCTAATCCTTGAAGCCCTTTCCTAGGCCTCCCTATTAGCCCTGCTCTCTGGCTGAGCAAACTCATCCTCTAGGCGTCGAACCTCGGAGGTCCATTCCTCACTGAATCTTTCACCCTTCCCTTCACAAATATTATGGAGGGTACAGCACGCGGATATAACAGCGGAGATGCTGCTTTCCCCCAAATCTAGCTTCCCATAAAGACAGCGCCAGCGGGCTTTCAAACGGCCAAAAGCACACTCCACAGTCATTCTGCACCGGCTCAGCCTGTAGTTGAACCGGTCCTTGCTCCTGTCAAGCTTCCCTGTATGTGGTTTCATGAGCCATGGCATTAAGGGGTAAGCGGGGTCTCCAAGGATCATAGTGGGCATTTCGACGTCCGCTACTGTGATCTTGCGGTCTGGGAAAAAAGTCCCGGCCCTCAGCCTCCTGAACAGGGAACTGTTCCTAAAGATGCGTGCATTGTGAACCTTTCCAGGCCATCCTGAGTAAATGTCAGTGAAACGCCCACGGTGATCCACAAGCGCTTGCAGAACCACGGAGAAATACCCCTTGCGATTAACATACTCTGATGCCAGGTGGGGTGGTGACAGAATAGGAATATGCGTCCCATCTATTGCCCCTCCACAGTTAGGGAAACCCATTTCTGCAAAGCCATCCACAATGTCCTGCACGTTCCCAAGAGTCACAGTTCTTCTTAGCAGGGTGCGATTAATGGCTGTGCAAACTTGCATCAGCACCATTCCAACGGTAGACTTTCCCACTCCAAACTGGTTCGCCACTGATCTGAAGCAGTCTGGAGTTGCCAGCTTCCAGATTGCAATAGCCACCTGCTTCTCCACTGGCAGGGCAGCTCTCAATCTCGTGTCCCTGCGCCGCAGGGTAGGGGTGAGCTCAGCACACAGTGCCATGAAAGTGGCTTTTCTCATCTGAAAGTTCTGCAGCCACTGCTCGTCATCCCAGGATTGCAGGACGATGTGATCCCACCACTCAGTGCTGGTTTTCCGAGCCCAAAGGCGCCGTTCCACGGAGCTGAGCACGTCTGTTACTGCCACAAGCAATTGAGTGTCTTGAGCGTCAGGTGTTTCAATATCTTTCAATATAATCGTCTGACTCCTCACTGTCACTTTGCAGCTGAAGGAATAGCTCCACTGCCATGCGTGATGTGCTGGCAACATTCATCAGCAAGGTCGTCAGCAGCTCTGGCTCCATTTATAACAAAAATCGCAGAAATAGCGCTGTAGAATCACAATGCCGCCAAACTGCTCGGAATGTGTAGCAAAGCACCACGGGGCGTTGGAACAGGAAGCGGAAAGACCCGCACACTTTCTTCCCCTTCCCACAAGCCACAGTGCCAAAATGGGACGAGGTGCTCTGTGGGATAGCTGCCCACAATGCACCACTCCCAACAGCGCTGCAAGTGCTGCAAATGTGGCCACACTGCAGCGCTGGTTGCTGTAAGTGTGGCCACTCTGCAGTGCTGGCCCTACACAGCTGTACTAACACAGCTGTAACTACCAGCGCTGCAAAACTGTAAGTGTAGCCATACCCTAAGACTGTGAAGAGAGGCCTGGCTGCAGTGGTGCAGCTGTAGGGTTTAGATGTAGACAAGCCTTAAGTATGTCATAGCCCTGTTGCTCCCAAGATATTAGTGAGAAGGTGGTGAAGGTAATATCTGTTATTGGTCCTACTTCTCTGGGTGAGAGAGAGAGAGAGAAGCTTTCAAGCTACACACAGCTCTTCTGGAGGGCTGGGGTCCTCCGAGCACTGATCGGGATGGAGGAAGAGCTCCCTGCAGCTTGAAAGCTTCTCTCTCTCCCCAGCAGAAGTTAGTCCGTTGAAGGGGCGTAGGGAAGGTGAAGAGGTGACCTGCTCGCTGGCTGTAAGTACCTTCAAAGGAAGAAGACACGTCCTCGCTCTTTGAAACAGCCGCCCCAGCCCCACAGAGCACGGGCTAGCGGCCACCCTTCTTGTAGGGCCCCAGTGTGTCACTAACCGCGCGCGGGACCAGCTGGCCAAGGGCCGCAGCACCTTTCCCCTCCCTTGGCATCTTTAAAAGAAGTTGTCCCCGAACTGTGCTCCGGTTAGGGGCTGGAGCGGCCGGCCGGCCGGCGTGTCCCGCTGCCTGCCCAGTCTCTCAGCGGGGCCGGGCTGGACTTCGCCTGCCCCGCGGCCGATCCCCGCAGCAGGACGCTGCTGCCGCGATGCCCCTCGGGGGGTCGCGCTCGAGCGTGGGGGAGGGGCCTGGGGTCCGGCGCGAGCCCAGCTCTGGAGGCGGGGCCGGGGCCGGGGCCGGGCGCGCGGGTCCCACAGCCGCCGGAGCCCCGATCATGGCGCCGGGGGCTGGGGAGCCGGAGTCGGGGGGGACGGTGGCCCCCTGAAGAGGAGGAGGAGGAGGAGGAGGAGGAGGAGCCGGAGCTCCATGGAGCAACAGGCGCCGCCACCCGCCCCGCCGGGGGCCGCAACTGGGGGCTGGGCTCGCAAGCGGCGGCAGCAGCAGCGGCGGGACCTGGAGCCTCCCCAAGTAAGTTGTAGGCGGGCCGGCGGGGGCGCGGGCTGGGGCCGTGCTGCGGGGGCGGCGGGAGCCTCTTGGTGGGAAGGGGAAGTGGAGGGCTTCGGCCGGGAGCGACCCCCCCCCGAACGGTGCTTGCTCCTTCCCCTCCCCCTCCCCCTGACCGGCCGGGAGCGACCCCCCCCCCCCCCGAACGGTGCTTGTTCCCTTCTCCCCCTCACCGGCCGGGAGCGACCCCCCCCCGAACGGTGTTTGTTCCCTTCTCCCCCTCACCGGCCGGGAGCGACGCCCCCCGAACGGTGCTTGCTCCTCCCCCTCCCCCTCACCGGCCGGGAGCGACCCCCCCCCCGAACGGTGTTTGCCTCCTCCCCCTCCCCCTCACCGGCCGGGAGCGACCCCCCCCCGAACGGTGCTTGCCTCCTCCCCCTCCCCCTCACCGGCCGGGAGCGACCCCCCCCCCCGAACGGTGTTTGCCTCCTCCCCCTCCCCCTCACCGGCCGGGAGCGACCCCCCCCCCGAACGGTGTTTGCTCCTCCCCCTCCCCCTCCCCCTCCCCAGCCGGGAGCGACCCCCCTCAACGGTGTTTGCTCCTCCCCCTCCCCCTCACCGGCCGGGAGCGACCCCCCCCGAACGGTGTTTGCCTCCTCCCCCTCCCCCTCACCGGCCGGGAGCGACCCCCCCCCCCCGAACGGTGTTTGCTCCTCCCCCTCCCCCTCCCCAGCCGGGAGCGACCCCCCTCAACGGTGTTTGCTCCTCCCCCTCCCCCTCACCGGCCGGGAGCGACCCCCCCCCGAACGGTGTTTGCCTCCTTCCCCTCACCCTCACCGGCCGGGAGCGACCCCCCCCCCCAACGGTGTTTGCCTCCTCCCCCTCCCCCTCACCGGCCTGGAGCCCCCCCCCCCCCGAACTGCGCTTGCTCCTTCCCCCACTCACCGGCCGGGAGTGACCCCCCCACCCCAAACGACGCTTGCTCCTTCCCCCCCCTCACTGGCTGGGAGCGACCCCCATGTCCCTGGTTGATCAGCCCTGGTTCCCTGATGCCAGAGCAGGGACTGGCCTGCTAGAACTGGTCCTGGGGAGGGTGGAACTTGGGGGACTAGAGGTGGGGAGGGGACTAGCGAGTGATGGGTGCAGTTGTGGGCCTCCCTTATGGGCAGCGTTATGATGATAGGGGGTTTACTGTTCTTGCCCCATAACAGTTCTGTAGCAGGGAAATGGCGTATTTCCAGCTCTGCAGGGATACTAAGGCCATGTCTACATCTAAAATTTTGCAGCGCTGGTTGTTACAGCTGTATTAGTACAGCTGTATAGGTCCAGCGCTGCAGAGTGGCCACACTTACAGCAACCAGCGCTGCAAGTGGTGTTAGATGTGGCCACACTGCAGCGCTGTTGGGCGGCTTCAAGGGGGGTTCCGGGACGAGAGAGCAAACCGGGAAAGGAAACCAGCTTCGCCGCGGTTTGCTCTCTCGGTCCCGGAGCCACCCAGCAAACCGCAGGGAAGGAGACCTGCTTGCTCGGGGTTCCGGGACCGAGAGAGCAAACCGGGAACGCCGCGGTTTGCTCTCTCGGTCCCGGAGCCAGCCAGCAAACCTTAGGGAAGGAGACCTGCTTGCTCGGGGTTCCGGGACCGAGAGAGCAAACCGGGAACGCCGCGGTTTGCTCTCTCGGTCCCGGAGCCAGCCAGCAAACCGCAGGGAAGGAGACCTGCTTGCTCGGGGTTCCGGGACCGAGAGAGCAAACCGGGAAAGGAAACCAGCTTCGCCGCGGTTTGCTCTCTCGGTCCCAGAACCCCGAGCAAGCAGGTCTCCTTCCCTGCGGTTTGCTGGGTGGCTCCGGGACCGAGAGAGCAAACCGCGGCGTTCCCGGTTTGCTCTCTCGGTCCCGGAACCCCGAGCAAGCAGGTCTCCTTCCCTGCGGTTTGCTGGGTGGCTCCGGGAATGCGAGAGCAAACCGCGGCGAAGCTGGTCTCCTTTCCCGGTTTGCTCTCTCGGTCCCGGAACCCCGAGCAAGCAGGTCTCCTTCCCTGCGGTTTGCTGGGTGGCTCCGGGACCGAGAGAGCAAACCGGGAAAGGAAACCAGCTTGATTACCAGAGGCTTCCTCCTTCCACGGAGGTCAAGAAAGGCGCTGGTAACTGTCTACATTGGATTACCAGCGCTGGATCCTCTACACCCGAGACAAAACGGGAGTACGGCCAGCGCTGCAAACAGGGAGTTGCAGCGCTGGTGGTGCCCTGCAGATGTGTACACCTTCAAAGTTGCAGCGCTGTAACTCCCTCACCAGCGCTGCAACTTTCTGATGTAGACAAGCCCTCAGTCACTGCTCTGGCAACAGATGTTCTTTTTATGCCCTTAGCACAGGATTAGGTGTGATGAAAAATACCTAGGATAGGTCTTGTCTACACTAGAAGTTGGAGCATGTGGGTAGAGCAGGTTTATACTCTGCCACTTGTACCAATGTATTGTGTCCACACAGAATCAAGTAAAGTTGCATTACAACACATTTTTTGCCAATGTCCTCCATGCTGCTTTGAGGCACATGATCTTGTGGGAAAGTGTCTTTGTGTATTGTGGGGCAGTCATTAAGTATTGTGGGATACCCTCATGTCTTTGGGAATTGTGGGCACTTGGGGCAGGTCTACACTACAGCCGGGATCCATGCTGTGAGATTGAGCCACTGGCAGTCAAGTTAATGGGTCTAGTAAAGACCCACCAAATCAACAGCAGATTGCTCTCCAGTTGACCTCTGTACTCTACCCCTGAGGAAAAGAGTAAGGTAAGTCAATGGGAGATTTTCTCCTGTTGACCCCCATGGTCACTAAGGTATGTCAACTCCAGCTATGTTGTTCATGTAGTGTAGGTTGAGTTACTGCAGTAGTGTAGACATAGTCTTGGAGTAAAATAATAATACTTTTTGTGTGCTTTTCACAAGTAGATCTCAAAGCAGAGTGTTTAGTTGTCCTTAACATGTTTTCTGTGGCAGTCATGATTCTTGGTGATCTCACCTAGCCTTTATTTCCCTGGCAAGATGGACAGAAGCATGGAAAGGTTTAATTTAACTATCACCTAAGCAGTTGCTAAATTAACATGAGATGGCCTTCGGGGACTGAAGGGCAGATAGAGATATCCAGTGGCAAGGCTCAATCTCAGCAAGGAAAATGTTCTCAAAGTTAGTGCTCTTTGATGTGCAGTGCGTAATATCTGTGAGAGCATGTTGCCAGGATGGGTGTGAGAGGAGGACAGGCTTCCTTCAAAGAGCTTGAAAGTAGTCCGGTTAACAGTGTCACTGCCAATACAGTTTGACTGAGAGAAGCTTTATAAGCTTAAAGAACAGGAGTATTTGTGGCACCTTAGGGCTGGTCTACGCTACGAGGGAAAATCGATCTTAGATATGCAACTTGTAGCTGAAGTCGAAGTATCTAAGATCGAATTACTCACCGTCCTCACGGCATGGGATCGATGTCCGCGGCTCCCCCTGTCGATTCCGCAACTCCGTTCGGGTTGGTGGAGTTACGGAATCGAAATAAGCATGTTCGGGGATCGATATATCGCGTCTAGATGAGACGCGATATATCGATCCCCGAGCAATCGATTGCTACCCGCCTATATGGCGGGTAGTGAAGACGTACCCTTAGAGATTAACAAATTTATTCGAGCATAAGCTTTCGTGGGCTGCAGCCCACTTCTTCAGATGCACAGAATGGAACATATAGTGAGGAGATATATATATACACATACAGAGAGCATGAAAATGTGGGAGTTGTCTTACCAACTCTGAGAGGCCAATTAAGACAACTCCCACATTTTCATGCTCTCTGTATGTGTATATTTATTTCCTCACTATATGTTCCATTCTGTGCATCTGAAGAAGTGGGCTGTAGCCCACGAAAGCTTATGCTCAAATACATTTGTTAGTCTCTATGGTTCCACAAGTACTCCTGTTCTTTTTGCAGATACAGACTAATACAGCTGCTACTCTGAAATTTGTAAGCTTACTTTGACAGTGGGCAATAATGTGATTATTTTAATGGGATCATTAGTACAGTAACTGGTGGTGCATTGAGTTTTATACACAGCTTGAACCTGTGTTTCAATAGACTTGAATTAGTGAATTTTAAGGGATATTGTAGTTTTATATAAATTACTATTATTTTGACAAGTTTGTGCATGAGACAGTGGATCTAACCCTAAATGCATTTCTAAATCAGAAATTTGATGCACTGAAAGCTGTACAGTTACAAAATGTATATTAGTAGCTGAAGTAAGGTTCTTCTTTCACCCTAGTGTTTGCATCTTATTTAAATTAAATCTGTGTAGAAAATGAAATGAAAAGAATACATTAATTTTGTGTTTGAGATTTTGGTCACTTTCTGAAAATGAGAGTATCCCCTTTTTAAAATTACGGTATTATCCAAAAGCCCCAGGATTTCGACCTGATTGTGCAAAACACTGTACAGACAAATAGAGCTTCCAGTTTAATTTAAGAAGCAGTGTAACATTGGTTGTAATAAATAATCAGAATGGCAGAGGGAAAAAAAGGATTGTGGTAATAGCAACATAGGCTAACTGTGTGCATAACTCTGTAATTTCCAAAAATTAAAAATATCAATTACAAGATTAAAATAAAAAGGATATCCGTAATCTCTCCTCCATCTGTTTAGCCATTATTAGTTGGACTTGTTATCATGCTTCAAATGTGTTGTGAGGAGGGATTTGAAAAAGCCTTAAGTGCACAAAGACATATAAGCTAAGGACTTGCTTACATAAACATTTAGTTTGCAGCAAATTCAGGTGTAAACCTACCTCAAGTTAGCCTGCTGCAAATTAAGTGTCAGCTTGGACCATGCTGCCACACACTAAAAGTTTCCTAGTGCGCTTTGATTTACCCTTATTTGAAATGAGAGTAGAACAAAGAGCACTAAAGAACTTCCAGGGCGCAGCAGCAAGGTCCACACAGACCCTGGGGGTATGTCTATGCAGCAAAGAAAAATCTGCAGCAGGCCTGTGCCAGCTAAACTTGGGCTGTGGGGCTGTTTCATCGCTGTGTAGACTTCAGGGGTTTGGGACCCTTCCAGCCTCCACTGGGTCCTAAAGCCCAGGCTACAGCCTGAGCCTGGAAGTCTACACAACAGTGAAACTGCCTTGGAGCCTGAGTCAGATGATGTGGGTGTCATGGAGTTTCCGGGCGATGTTCTGGAACTGCTCCCCACCAAGCCAGTCAGGACTTTGGGGAGCCTCCTCTCCCTTGGAGCAGATTTGTTCAGGGCAAGAAGCTCACACAGCTTCACCTCCTGGGTCTCTCCTTGGAGCATTCAGCATCCTCTGCCCCTCCGTGCGCTTCCCACAGCGAGTCCACCCCAGCGGGGTCCTGGGGAAGCCACCGGGTTCTGCACTCCCACTTTGCAGTCAGACGTGACTCTCAGCCAGCCAGTAACACAGAGGTTTATTCGATGACAGGAACAGGGTCTAAAACAGAGCTTGTAGATACAGCGAACCAGACCCCTCGGCTGGGTCCATTCTGGGGGGGCAGTGAGCCAGACCCCCAGGTCTGCCCTCCACTCTTGACCCTAGCCAGCTGCAGACTAATAACCCCTCCCAGCCCCTCCTCTCTGCTCAGCTCCTTTCCCGGGCCAGGAGGTCACCTCATCCCTTTGTCTCCAACACCTTCAGCTGGCACCTTTGCAGAGGAGGGGCCCAGGCCATCAGTTGCTAGGAGATAGAGTGTCAGGCATTTAGGTGCACTGGCCCTTGGCTCTGCCAGATACTTAAGAACTGCCATGGGGACACTGAGGCACCAATACAGTATTCAGAGAAAACATTAAGAACTTTCCCAGTTCGTCACAGTGGGTCAGCTGTGGATTTTGATTTGCTGTGTAGACATATCCTTCGTGCATGGCAGGTCACTGTGAGGTAAATTTACATCCCTACTTGCCACCAACTGTTTTTGTGTAGACAAACCTTAAGAGTAAAGATTTTCCTATAACTTACTTCACATTGCTCAAACATATCAATTATTTTCAGTAATTAAATTTGAAACTAAATATAGTAACAATCAGGCATTGCTTATGTGACCTAAATTGTGTTTTTGAATATAGCTGAATTAAAAGAAGATTATTGTCTGAAAAGAGATGGTAAAAATGACTCTGAACTCAAGTCTTGCTTCCTGTATATGGTGAGCTATACTTGCTCATTTTAGTATTAAAAGTAGGATTTTACTGGTGTGTTTTTTTTACTGATGTTTGTTGTTGTACTGCAATAACTAGATAGAGGGATGGCACAGATGTTACTAAGTGTAGAATTTGGTCGGTATAATCTTAGAAATAGACAGCTAAATTTTGTTGGTTCTGATTTTTAATCCATTAGGGAAGAAGTTACATTTACAAATGAGCTTTCCAATCTGAAAATCTAGTTTCAAAATGTTTTTTCTTTCAAAGCAGTACAGGCCTGTAATTTATGGGTAAGGCTTTCTGTTTTAGGTATTTCTGATGATTTAAGGTATTTATATTTTTAGGTAGTTCACAGTTTATATTTTTAGGTGTAGAAATAAATTTTCATGAGCATCAAAAATCCCTCATTGAACAAACACACTCTCTGTCTCTCTTATCTATCTATCTATATATAGATATATAGATATAGATATATAGATAGATATAGATAGATATAGATATATAGAAAGGGCACCACTTCCAACACCTTATGCATTTTGGGAATGAGCTTGAAGTGAGCATGTGGTGTCTTTAAGATGTAGTGGATCCTATTCTCAAGACAGAAAAAGTGTAACTTTTCGGGTATTTTGATATATATTTTATGAAAAGCTGTTCTGTTCTCTTATGAAAACCTGCCTGTTCTGGAGATACGGTGACATGCTGTCGGTATAATATTTTATAATAATTTTCTAGGAGGAAATCCAGATTAAAGCAATTGCTGTTCTTCATTTGAGCAGATGCCACAGTGGGCTGGGAAATAGAACTAGGAGTTCATATTGTTAAACATACATTTTCAATGGCTTGTCTCCTCTCACTACTCTATTCCTGTAAAAACTCATACTCTGATTGGGTGAAGGATGTGTGTGTGGCTTGGCAAGATTTGATATCTGCTCAGAAGTGGAGAACTGGCTGTAGAAAATGTATTGGCTGCAAGGACTATGGAAGTTATTGTGAGGAACTGCAGCTTCCTTGTTTGTTCTTGGACTTTTGTCCCAGGCACTTTCTTTTCAAAAACAATAACTCTCCAGAGTTTGGAATAGGAAAACACAAGGCTTTTTATAAAAGCAGACATTTCCAATTTAGGTGAATAAATGAAAACGTTAGATAAATATAGTAGTAACGTTGGAGAAGAAACTGTTTAGTATGATATATTGCAGTTATTCTTCAGAGCGTGCAACTCTCAGTTATATATTTGAGTTATTTTTGGTAACATATATTTAGAGTGAGTAAATGTCACTGTACTGTGTTTTTTCAGTGTCCTTCTGTAATGCTAGTTTTCCCTGTTTGCTTTTTCCATTTCATGTCATGGTTTTTCTGATATTTTAATGAGTATTGTAGGAAGTATTTCAGTAGATGTAAAATATACAGCCCCCCTACATGACATTCTTAAGGTATTAAGATCTTTTTTGTGGAAGTGAAGAAGTTAAAAAAAGAGTTTTGACAGTCTTTCAGTTTTAATTATGGACTTGCCACAAAATTTGATCTATAGAGGGGGTGTTTGTTTGAACTACTGTATTATAGTTGCATTTTAGGTGGATTATGGACAAAAGGTTCCGTTCTCAGGTATGTGATTCAAAGTTTTCTAACAGGATGATTGTTGTTCTTAACGTTCTAATAGTTTGTTGAGGTCCTTTGGATAAAAGGTTGCTCTGTAAATGCAAAATGTTGTTGATTAAGATTGATTTCTTTCTTTAATACACTTTTGAGTGTGTCTGAGATTTCTCTGCTTTCTCTGGAGGGAAGGACAGAATTAAATGGCTGCTGAAATCTGTGATCAAAACCAGGTTGATCAATTTGAGTTGCTATGGCATATCTAATGATAAATAATGGCCTCTGATCTGTAGATACTATTTGTATTTTGCTTTCAACTTCCTGAGGTTTAGCCTGATGAGATCTGCAGTGCCTGAATTCCTGTGTTGGAGGGTACCAGTTTACACAGTGTTGAGCAATGTTGTAATAGGTTAACAAGGATGCTCCCAAGCAAATAGTCGCATCTGTCTTCCTTGTTGTGGTTGAATGGAGGTGGTGAGAATGAAAGTGGTATATGCTGTGAACTGTGCAGAGCTGAAGATGGTTTCTTCACAGTAATCCTATTAAGCTTTGAATGAAATCTAGTTGTCTTTTCACAGCTGATCACAGTTCCTTGCTGGAGACAGTTTTAATGCTTATAATTGGGAACTTTTACTTGTTAAAATACAGCTGTTCTAAATGTCTTGACAGGTGTTTGGGGTTTTATTTTAATAATTGAACACTATTTTAGTTGAAGAGGTTTTCTGGAATTCCTGATCTGTCACCACTTAAGGACAAATGATCACAGATGTGGAATTTCACTGACCTATGTTGTTTCATCACCTCTCCCCTCAGTCTTTCTCTGGAACAAACCAGAGAATGACACTTCTTATTTAAGAGAACACTGTTAAAGATACAATTGAGAAATAGATATAGCTTGTCTGAAATTTTGTGCCTTTTGAGATTGTTTATATTATGACTAAAATGACCAGAGTTAGAGTGAAGCCAGCGCCCACCATGGCTAAGTCCCAGTACTGCTCACATTTAGTCAGGTTAAACAGAGGGTGAGGGTCCTCCTCCCCTCTTCATTCTAGCAGCTGATTTGTTTCCTTGATATGTGCTGTAGGCTTAATGATGGAATCAGGCCTGAAGAATACACCCCGGCTTTCTGCTGATAGACCCAAATCCTGTGTTTTTACTTTAAGGTGTCTTTCCCTGTTTGTTGCCTGTGACTAGTCGATAAGATATTCTGGATTCTCTTTCTGACTATACTGTGCTCTCTCTCTCTTTCCCTCTCACCTCCCCTCCACAAGTGATGATGATCCGCAATATTTAGCAAGATACAATGGATTCAGTTCCTTAGGGGGGAAGGTCAGAGCAAAAGATTGTCAGTGATATTACAGTTGCAATGGATTAGTTAAAGAAAGCTAGTTTTGTAGTTCTTCAAAACCGGAAACCCTGCTGTGTGCATTTGCTGTACTGCAGTAGGTCTGTCTTGTCTGAACAAACAAGCAAAAAACCTAATCCTTTTTCTGGTGAGGGAGAATGAATATAGTATAACAATTGTCAAGGTGAAGGGAAATAGGCAGTGGGTGTCTGGGAGGTGCCAAAAAAACCCTTTCCTGCATAGTATGTGAAAAATCTTGGGCAGCAGGTTTGTTTCGGGTTGTAGACCCAGACAGTCTTGGCAGGTCTGACTCCTTCCTATTGAGAATATTTATTTTTGTTTTGCAGACAATATTTCAGATTAAGGATAGGCTGCCTGCTTTCCTGATAGCAGAACATGGTCTTGAAGGAACAACAGCCTCGTCTTTGTATACTAGAGTTTCAGGCAGAGATTCTCATTGAGGTATTGAAAATGGCAAGAGCTTTGTCCTGCAAGCAGTGTAGTTAATTATTGACCAGTATCACATTTTCCTTTTGTTGTAAGATTTTGGAGAAGTTTGTGCTGAGAAAATGCTCATAGCCTCTAGAATGCCTTTGATCTCCTTGACCTTTTATTAGCGTGGATATAGGCCTGACTTTGGCAGAGAGAGACTGCAGTAGTCAGTCTCCTTTGAGTGATGAATTAAGATCAGGTGTCCATGCTGGTGATATTATATCTGTCAGCTGCCTATGAGGTATTGCTGACTTGCCAGGGGACCCTGGTAGGAGTGGAGAAGGCTTCCCTTTTATTACTTTGTTCTTTTTTTCAGAGAGGTAGAGAGAGTCTTGAGCCATTGTTCTTTTTCCCAAAGGGCTGTCAGTTGTGCAGTCCCAC
This sequence comes from Gopherus evgoodei, assembly GCF_007399415.2. Lineage (NCBI taxonomy): Eukaryota > Metazoa > Chordata > Testudines > Testudinidae > Gopherus > Gopherus evgoodei. Next base: position 404,435 of record NC_044334.1, read on the forward strand.
AGAGTGACATTCTATTACCTCTCCTCTTCAAAGTGTAGATGGGGCTGTTAGGAGTGATAGCAAGGAGGTATGGAATGCAGTGTTGTCAGTATGCTGACACCCATTTCTGTGTGTCTGTCTGATTTGACTCGGATAATGCATTTTAGAGCCTCAGCCAGAGTCTGGTTGAAATAGGGGCATGGATAAGAGTGAGCTGGCTTCAATGCAGCCCAGACAAAAATCATGTGATGATGTGGATTGGGGAAGCAGCTGGAGGAAATGGCAGAGGTAACATCAGTCTCTTTAAGGGAGTATGTCCACTTCTAGTAAGGTTTTGTTTGTGGGGGGACTTTAGTTGCCCCCTCTTAGCTGCTGTTTGATGATCATAGTGCAGTGTGACCCAGTCAGCCTTTTACTATCTTTGTCTGGCTAGGAAGTCATGACCCTTCCTTTTGAATGCACACCTTGCCACTATCTGGAAAGGCTACAGTGACTCATTTGGTTTTTGGAAAAGAAACCACCTATTAAAAATTTTTAAATAATCTGAAAACAGGTGTATAAACTGAAAAATTTGATCAGATTTTGGGCCTTCAAGCATTTCTCCAGGACTTGAGTCTGCTTATTCCATGTGTTGATTAACATTAATAAAGTTGTCATCAGTAATATTGGACTTGCTTCCTTTTTTCAGAGCTGCTGTATGTGATATTTTCTAATGGTAAATTGCAGCACTCTCTGTTCAGCTGATAGCAATTATCCCAGTCAAAGTTCTCTGCATTCACTGTGGATTTCAGTGGGAGGGTTCCTTGCATTTGGAACTGCAGGCCATGGGAAGTGAACACTGTTTAATACACTTGGGAAGGAGCTGTGGATGGGTATTTTAGACAGAAGTTGTTCTGGAGTATCAAGTAATCTTTCAGGGAATGCTTGACCTGTTGTTGGGGTTGATGGTAGCCTCTGCTGGAGTGGTGAATATTGGTCCTGGGTCATTTTTGTGATAAGGCAAGGAGGCTCTAGTAATCAGTGGCTGGATGAACTGGGAGATTCTCTTCCTTGTGCTTATTGAGGTTAACAATGTCTTAGTGAAGATGCATTTCTCTGGCTGTTGCAGATCTGGCAGATGATAGCGTCATGTTCTGTGGATGGTAAAAGAGGTAATTGGTGGGTGGGTTTGGGGACTATTAACTGCTTAATTCCAATCTCTGGGACAAAGGTACCTTCATGGACATGTTGGTAGCATTCCACTGGTTTTGAACTGTGAACCTCCCTCCGCTTAGAGCATCCTGAGCTGTCTCAAACCTATAAGATAACATGCTTTATTGTGAGAGCATTCAGAAATTCTAATGGATTTCAGTTTGGTGTGAGGACATCCATGCTCTGCTCTAAAACAGGTGAAGGGTAATTGTTTGTCTTCAGAATACATGCAACTTGGCCATATTTTTGTCTTAAAATTAAGCAGCATGTTGCTCTTTCCTTGTAATTGCTTTTTAGCTAATGGGGAACACACCTCTACCCTGATATAACGCTGTCCTTGGGAGCCAAAAAATCTTAACCATGTTATAGGTGAAACCATGTTATATCAAACTTGCTTTGATCCACTGGAGTGCGCAGTTCCTCCCCCCCTCCCCCGAGTGCTGTTTTACTGCGATATATCCGAATTTGTGTTATATCAGGTTGCGTTATATCAGGGTAGAGGTGTACTTTCAGCAAAATACAGTCAGATCTCATTTATTTGAATTATGTTAAAAAATTTCCTCTTGATTATGTCTAATGGAGGAAGTCACTTGTCCAGTGATACCTCCATATATCCAAGCCCTCTCTTAAAGAAGTGTCTGATTTTCTCCAGAGGTTTATATAATGATGATCAATGAGAAAAGTTCAGATACTGACACTTCATTTTGTCCTGTGCAGAGCAGCACTTCATGCTGAACTGTGAATTGTTGGGGGGAGGAGGAGACTCCTGCATGTAAATTGGGAAACAAGGAAGAGAAAGTATTAATGTTTTCTTGAATTTGCAGTTTGGTGAGTTTGGGTGTGTCTCCATGGCAGCAGCCCCAGGCAGTCAGTACATTGATTAAATGTAGCCAATTTTATCATACAAAAAACAATCTATCCATGTTTCACACCAGAATTTGTTAATACAGGGCTAATCCCATCCACCAAAGCCCAAAAAAACAGTTCCCTTCAGTCTTTAATGCTGAGATTTAACACTAGCCCAAGGCAAACTATATGACTTTCCTTCGAGTGATTGTGTGCATATATGTACTGCTGCAGTGAATGCACCAGATTGACTGTGACTCTGGTAACAGAGGCACCTACCAAAGGCTGGGGGCCCCATCTTCTTCAACTTCAGGTCAAATCTCTTGTTACCCCAAGAAGTTATACTCCATATTAATGTGATAGAGCTCTGATCTATGTGTCAGGCCTGTGAGATGATTGTCCACCATCAAGAATGAGGTGATACAAGTTCTTACGGACAACACCATTGCCATGTTGTATCTAAACAAGCAGGGAGTCGCAAGATCATCTCAGTTATGCTAGGAAGGAGTCATCCTGTGGAATCTATGTATAAGAAACAATGTGTACAGAAGGTGTTCCAGGAATCAGAGATACAATTGCAGATTCCCCCATCAGGGATTTCATAGATGAACATAAACAGTCAATCAAAAAAGACATTCTCCAGATCTTTCACCACGTGTGTGCCTGGTAATAGATTTGTTTGTGACCAACCTGAACAATAAGAGCTGGAGATTTTGCTCCAGGATCGGCTGCAGCCTCTGCTCCATCACAGAAATCTTCCTTCTCCCTTGGTCCAATAATCTTCTGTATGCATTCCCTCCAGTTCCTATCATTCCAAGGGTACTCAGGAAAATGAAAAGAGACAAATCAACAATAATTCTCATTCCACCAGTATGGCCAGGAGAATATTGATTCACAGACGTACATCAACTTTCTGTCCAATTACTGATAATTTTACCTCTAATCGAGGATCTCCCATCTCAGAACTAGGGAAAGTCGCAGCATTCCAACATCCAGTGTCGTCATCTCATGGCATAGATGATCTCTGGTTGAATTCCTACAAGAAACTGGGCTGTTGAGATATTCAGGGCATCTTGGTGAGCAGCAGAAAAGAATCCAATTAGCCATGTATATAGCCAAGTGAAAGATTTTCAATTTGTGCACAGTGTCAGCACGTATCACCCCATCACAGAGAGGTCAGACATATGCTAGATTGTCTGTTGTACCTGAAATCATTGGGCCTTTAAATGAATTCCTTGGGAGTCCAGCTGGCTTCCATATCTGCATTACATCTGCCAGTAGAAGGGTTTTCCATTTTCTTGCACCCTTTGGTTTCCTAATTTTTGAAAAGTCTACTCAACACTTCCCCTGGTGTGTCTGATGCCATAGCTGTATGGGATCTCAATCTGGTCCTCTCCAGACTGATAACATCCCCGTTTAAACCTATGATGACAGTCTCACTACATTCATCGTTTATGAAGATAACGTTTTTGGTGGCAGTCATTTCCGTAAGGTGAGTTTGAACTTCCAGGTCTCCTGGCTGACCCTCTTTTTGTGGTCTTCCATAAAGACAGGGTTTCCCTTAGGTGACACCTGGAGTTTTATGTGCAAGGTAGCTTTTCATCAGAACCAAATTATTGCTCTTCTAGTCTTCTTCTTGAAACTCCATTCTTTCAAAGCTGAAGACAGACTTCATAGCTTAGATGGTTCATAGAGATTTGACCTTCTACTGAGACTGCATTAGATCCTTCAGAGTCTCTCCCAAGCTTTTGTAGCCTGTGCTGAGACAGTTAGAGGTCAATCAGTGTCAGCTCAGAGAATTTCACATTGGATATTTTGAGTACATTAAGCTTTGCTAAAGTCTCTTCTCTACTGAGAATAATGGCTCACTTCACTAGGGCTCAGTCCACTTCATCAGCTTTTCTGAGCAATATCCTGATAGGAGATACTGCAAAGTAGCAACATGGTCATGTGTACATATCGTTTCCATACATTATGCATCGCTCAGGCCTCTGGTGATGATGCCAGCTCTGGCAAGTCAGTGTTACAGTCTTTGTTCAGATGACCTGAAGCCCCTCCACCTGTAAGGGAACTGCTGATGAGTCACCTGCGGTGGAATATATATTTGCACAATTACTCAAAGAAGAATCTAGATTCATAGATTCCAAGGTCAGAAGGGACTATTGTGATCTAGTCTGACATCCTGTATAACACAGGCCATAGAAGTTCCCCAAAATAATTCCTAGAGCAGATCTTTTAGGGGAAAAAAAGACCTTTAATTGTCAGTGATGGAGACTCCACTACCTGTACAGTAAGCCTTGTTCTTAGAGATGTGTTATGCACATAAACATTCAATGACCCTTCCCCTTCCTTACTACTTCAGACATTATGTACAACGGTGCAGAGGAAAGGAGAAGGAGGCATCAGACTCACCCCTTTTATGCCCTCATCTGAGTGTGCATGAGCCCCTGATCTCCTCGTACTATCTACTGGTACTGCTGGCAAATATCTGACTGGGGTGTGCATACACCTGGTGTGGAATGTATATGTGCACAACGCATCTCTAAGAACAATGCTTACTGTACAGGTAAGTAACTGTTTTTCCCAGGTGGACTGCTTTGAAATAGGATCAGTCAACACTTGTTTTACAGCTTTTGAGTCAGCACTGAGACAGAACTACACCTCTACCCCGATATAACGTGACCCGATGTAACATGAATTCAGATGTAACGCAGTAAAGCAGCGCTCCAGGGGGTGAGGGGATGTGCACTCTGGTGGATCAAAGCAAGTTTGATATAACGCAGTTTCACCTATTTTTGGCTTCGAAGGTTTGTCTGTTCACAGATTATTGGGTGGTCTTAGTTCATGTTCTGGATGACTTTCAAAATGTTTGTTAACAAACAGCTTTTTTTTTTTTTATATATAGAGTTTCTCAGTTCTCAAGGCAACTGCGCCTCTGAACCGTTTGTGACCTTCTTGAAGGCACATATATATCAGTTCCACAACACTTTCTGTAGAGTGGGGATTTAGGCTGCAATTCACTGTGATTATCTGAGCAGTTCTGAGTTTAGTTCAACACTTGCAGTTTTGCTCTTTCTCAGGAACAATCACAGGATTAACCAGTGACCAGCCAGCCTTCATAAAGTATTCAGAACAAAAGCAGAGAAAACGTATATCTTCAAAGACAATAAACAGCTCACATGAATGTCTTAGTTTACCAGGCAGTCATCCATCTTTTTGGCAAGAGTTTTGGCAAGTTTCAAAGTCCTTCAGGCCCTTTCTGCTGGGCCTATCCCTCTTGGTCACAGCATCATGACAATCTTGTATCAGATGAGAGTGATGTCCTTTTCTATATCAGGCTGGTCAGTTTGTAAAGTTTTCCTTTCTTTCTTTGTTTGTCGGTTTCTTGAACTTGGTTAAATGAGTAGATACATTTTCCCCTGTGGGGATGAGGCTTCTCCAGACTGGTTACTAGCCTAGAGATTTGCATTGATTACCCCTCCTCCCCGTTACCCTTACCCCCCCCACTGACTTTAGTTCCTGCAGGCAATTCCTATAACTCCCCCATAGACTACCTAGCCCATACAGATACATATAACATTTATACAATCGATACAATAGTCTTTGAATATTCCATGTGTGCATAATATCTGTTAAAGTTATCAATAAATAAAATAGTCTTTTTGGAATTGAAAACTACTGCTTGCTTTGCATCCTTAGAGGCTTATAATTAATTGAAAGACGCTAAACAGTGTAATTGCAGACTTTTATTTCTGTGCTCTCCAATACTATCATATCTTCATGAGATCAGAGGGTTACAACACTGGTGAACAAGTCAACAGGATGATTCTTTAGGCTGTGTTCCCAATAAATCCTGGTTCACCCTCACTCTCAAACTTCTCTTGACATGGTGTGGACCCTTCATAGGCATTAACTTGTGTACATCTGCTTACCAACCTCCCTGTATGAGTATGCCCACATAGTCACACTTGCTTAATGACATCTTAACACATCTTCACACACGCACTTTTATTTGCTAACCTATTTATCAAACTCTCCCAATCTGCACACCACCTCCCTTCCACTCTAACCAAGTATTGTGCTTGAAGTGATAGTCAAATAGCATAGCTGTATTTAAACAAAAACTCAGTGAGTTCAGTAAGTTAGAAAGATGTATTAACCAGTCTTATGTCTGGAGGAGGTAGTCATCTTTTAAGCAGATCATGAAGACATTGTTTGCTGATCATGCTTCATGGGAAAGTTTTTGCAACCTCTGGTACAAAACATTTACAAAATGACTAATATATAACAAATTTAAAAGCTGTAAGAAGTTCTCATTCCCTGTCCCACATTTTAAATTGCTGAAATGTTGATGGTTTTATCTTATACTGTATCGTTTCTTCTACTTTTAAAATCTTTAAGAAAATGATATGAAAGTGAGTAATTAGTACTTTGGGTTAACATTTTCTGTCTGCAGATTCCTTTTTTTGGATCAAAATCTTTTGGAGGAAGAAGCCCTGACGGCCTCATGTTGAGCAAGGCTGAGTTTGTTGAGAAAGTTCGTCAGAGTAACCAGGCCTGTCATGATGGTGATTTTCATACAGCTATTATGCTGTACAATGAAGCCCTGGGAGTCGATCCTCAGAATTGCATCCTGTACAGTAACCGATCTGCAGCATACATGAAAATCCAGCAGTACGACAAGGCACTGGATGATGCAATCAAAGCACGACTCCTAAATCCTAAATGGCCAAAGGTAGGAAAGCCCATTTCCCTTGTGGTGAGAGACTTTCTATGGGAGTTGCAGCTCCTGCAGTATTATTAAGGCTGTAATTATCTTGTTGTAATGGAGATGGACATAAATCATTCTGTACTTATGGTTCACTTTGGCGGGGGCTTTGGAGAATAGAAATCTTTGTGTTAAAAGCTGCTTGACTTATTTGAGTTTCCTGTTAAGAGTTAAACTATTGTCTGTTTACACAGACATTTGCCTATTTTTCCTAAGCTGCCTGGCATGGATTCCTTTTTTGCTGATCCTTGTGAAGATTTTGGATTCAGCCTTTTAAACAAATGTCGTTCATAGTGTGTGAAGATCGGACATCTCCCCTAACATTTACACTAATAAACATTCAGCAGCAGCCCGAAGAATCTTTCTCTGAAAGCCTCAGGAAAGCAGTGTGCAGGATGGAACATGCTGCATAGAGATTGTTGTTGGTAATAGGGCATTAGAGTAAAAAACTAAGGACTTCAGTTTAGCTCATCACTTCCTTTTCTTAAAATTGTTTTTCTAGAGCTGGTTCTGCTGTTTGGTGTATTTTCTTGATAATTTTTTAAGAAATTCCATATGGCCCAACATCCTCAGTAAGACCTGACAAGCCATGGAAAAGTCTGACCTTGCATGTTGATCTGTCGTGGAAAGAGTAAATGGATGCTCTTCTATAAAATAGGGACTCCCAGAGATAGCACTGCCTTTATTTAACAGTGTTGCTTGGACAGTGGGTTTCTGTTGTGTTCCATTGAGAGAAAGCATTATGTTCTATTTTTCATAGATATCACTCTTGTTGACTTTCTTGAATCTCACCCTTCAGCATTCCTTCTGTTGTTTTCACAATGTATGGTGTGATATTTTTGCTGCTTTCCTTCATATTCAGGCCCAGGGATCTTGAAGTTGGGTTACCAGTCTCCAGGGAGATGGGGACAGACGCTGACTTGGCTGAGTGCTAAACTGCACTGGGTGACCAGTTCTGCCTTCACAGCTGCACAGGAAGATTCCTGTCCCTGATATCTTTGAAGCACTCAATTTCAGTGCCTTTCCATTCAAAAATATTCTTTCTGAAGCTGGAAATTTCGCCTATTGAATTACCATTCTTCAGTTAATTTTGTCCATGTGATGGTGCAGAACTGAGTTTTCTGAGCCTTTGCAGGTGCTGATCTCCATGCTTCAGGCTCAATTTGAAATAAACATGACATATACCTAAAAAGAGGAAGCAGAGCTCCTCTCTGAAGAGAGCTTTGCCTTTTCTGCACCCCAGGAATGAGAGTTCACATCAGGCAGAAAGCAGGATATTGCTTTTAGAGGTAAGGATGGACCTTCTGCAAGTGGTCTTGGATTGGTGGCTGTGAAGCTCCTGCTGCTTCTAAAACTCCTTAGACTTCCTACTGCTATCTGATGCACTCATCAGTTTGTCCTAGGTCTTGAGGAATGGCAGGGGCTGCAACTTCTAGGTGACTTGGGCATGGGGGAACTGGGCTCAGCAGGTCAGTTCTCATAGATGCAGCCTGCAGTAGTAATGCATTGTGCACACTATAACATCATTTCGAGGGGTGGGTTAGCCTGCCTTTCTTGTGGGACCCTCACCTGCTTGCCACAATTGGGAATGGATCCCGAGCTGTTGAAAATTGAATGCTTGTGTCTAAAACAAGATAATCTTGTTTTCTGCCTTGGGCAACTCAAATTGGCCTTTTACTTTGGTCATTAATTAACCTCCTCTCTGAACCCCCTGTAGGGCAAATGCCTGAAGCCTCAGCAGGGCCAGTGCACTCCCTCTCCACGGAGGAAAGATTTCTAGTACAGCCAGACTAAGAGGCAGCTTTGGTAAAACATTAGTGGAGATATTCTCCTAAAATCTGCCCACTCGTGATGCCAAAATGAGAGAAGGCTTTCAGTAGAAATGATGATGATGGTGTCATAACATTTTTCCCAGATCTGGAGCTTAGCATCCAAAATATGGGTGTTAGCATGAAAACCTCCAAGCTTAGTTACCAGCTTGGACCTGGTAAAGCTGCCATCAGCCAGGAATCTATACAGTGCCTGGTGCACTGTGGTCTCCCCAAAACCTTCCCTGGGGGACCCCCAGACTCAGATTCCTTGAGTCTCACAACAAAGGGGAATAAACCATTTCCCTTCCCCCCCCCTCCGGGTGTTCCCTCCCTGGGTTCCTGGAGAGATATACAGAAGCAAGCTCCGTGAATCTAAACAGAGGGACTCCACCCTCCCTGTTTCCAGTCCTGGAAACACAAGTACTTCCCCCCTCACCCAGAGGGTATGCAAAGTCAGGTTAGTAAATCTAACAGAAAGAGATTTTACCCCTGACTTCTTCCTCCCACCAATTCCCTGGTGAGCTGCATACTCAATTCCCTGGAGTCCCCACTAAAGAAAAAACTCCAACAAGTCTTAAAAAGAAGGCTTTATATAAAAAAGAAAGAAAAGGACATAAAAATGGTCTCTCTGTATTAAGGTGACAAATACAGGGCCAATTGCTTAAAAGAAAAATGAATAAACAGCCTTATTCAAAAAGAATACAATTCAAAACATTCCAGCAACTACACACATGTAAATACAAAAGAAAACAATATAAACCTTATTGTCTTACTATTTTTGTACTTACAACTTGGAAACAGAAGATTAGAAAGCCAGGAGACAGAAAGATCACTCTCAGAGCCGAGAGGGTCAGACACAAGACAAAGAACAAAGAACTCACACCCCAGATTTTAAAAAAGTCTTGTTTCCTGATTGGTCCTCTGGTCAGGTGTTTCAGGTTACTGGTGTTACCCCTTTACAGGTAAAAGAACATTAACCCTTAGCTATCTGTTTATGACACGCCCCCCAAATTGCAGACAGTGGGGAACCTCACTGGTGGCGATTTCCTCCTAAACTTTAAAATAAACAGATTAATACAACACATGCACCTTTACATATACCACTAAGTATATAACTAACAGACTTTTACATTTTAAGAACACTTTTTAACTACTGGTGGAAGGTGGCGGGTGCATTTCGCAGCCCGAAAGGAAGGACATTAAATTCATACACCCCCGCATGGGTGACGAATGCTGACCTTTCCTTGGCAGGTTTATCTAGCGGTACTTGCCAGTACCGTTTCTCAAATGTGGCCTCCATGGCCGCATGCGGCCACGACAGCCTCCTAGGTGGCGATGGGTGGGGCATAGAATCGGCCCCTCCCCATCCCTCCTTGTTGCTCCTGGATGTGCTGCCCTGTACTGCCTGTGGAGAGAGGTGGGACGCAACGGGGCAGGAGCTAGGTGAGTTCTTGACCCACATTGTGGGGAGGGAGGTTGAGCAGCAGGCTCCAGTGGCGGGACTTCAGGAGCCTGGCCTTGCAGCCCTGGGCTCCAACCATGGGGCAGCAGGTATTGACCCTCTTTTTCCCCCTCCTAGTTCTGGCCATGCGGCCCTGGGCTCCAGCTGCTAGGATTCAGCCTCTGGCCCCTGGTTCCAGCTCTGTGGCAGCAGGCGCTGGCTTCCGGCTGCAGTCCTGGGCTCCAGCTGTGCAGTGGCAGGTGCTGGCTACAGGCACTGACCCCGAGCTGCAGGGCAGCGGACTCCAAACAGGCACCAACCCCTGGCTTTGGCCGCAGGGCAGCAGGTTCTGACCTTCAGCCCCGGCTGTGGAGCTTCAGTTGGCCTCTGGCCCCCAGTTCTGGCTGTGCAGTGGCAGGCGCTGGCCCCAGGCTCCAGCAATGTGACCCTAGCCCATGGTGCTAATCCTTTCCCCGGCTGCATGGCAGCTGGTGCCGGCCCCAGGCTCTGGCCACGCAGTGGCAGAAACTGACTCACACGACCGACCACTGACCCTGCAGCAGTGAGTGCTGGCTCCAGCCATTTAGCGGTGGGTGCTGGCTACAGCCACACACTCCTGGGCTCTGGAACCCAGCTCCTGGCTCTGGCCGTGCAGTGGCAGCAGACTCCGATAGGTGGCTCCAGCCACGCAGTTCCTGTCCCCAGACACCAGGCCTTGGCTATGGCCCCGTGACAGTGGGGCTCATCACCCACCCCCTGGCCCCCGCTGTCTTCCTGGCCTCACATCCATCCCATCATTGCCCCTGGCCCTGCTGCCTCTCCCTTCAGTCCCCCCCATCCAGTGCTTAATGGGTCCTGGGGCTTGCTGGGAAAAGTGATATTAACAAACATGCAAGTATCACTTTTCACAGCAGACTTACTAGCTATCTGTGAAAAGTGATACTTGTTTGTGTGTTAATATCACTTACCACTTTTCATAGCCTCCCAGGTAGCAATTAAGTGTGCTGTGATATTAACAAATATCACTTTTCATAGCAAGTCCCAGGACCCACTAAACCCTGGATGGGTGGGCCGAAGTAGGAGACAGCATTATTTTTGAGTCTGCCAAAAAAAAAACCCCTACAAATGTACATTACAATGATTTGGATGTGAATCTGTGCATATTTAATAGATTCTATGGGGGCTGGACTAGATGACTTCCTGAGGTCTCTTCCAACCCTAATCTTCTATGATTCTATGACTATAGTTATGAGAGCCTTCCAGCCTGTGGGTCCTGCTGCCTGGAATAGCTTGCCTGAATCTCTCCACTTTGTTAATTTTCCATCTCATTCTAAGTCAGGGGTGGGCAAAATTTTTGGCCTGGGGGCCACATCGGGGTTGTGAGACGGTATGGAGGGCTGGGTAGGGAAGGCTGTGCCTCCCCAAACAGCCTGCTCCCCACCCCCTGTCTGCCCCTCCTACTTCCTGCCCCCTGACTGCCCCCCTCAGAACCTCCGACCCATCCAACCCCCCTGTTCCTTGTCCCCTGTTAAATCTGTCCCTGAGCCACACTGCTGACACCCTGAGCTGAGGCTGTGGGGGAGAGGGGACAGCAGGGGAGGGGCCAGGGCTGACCAGGAGCTCAGGGGCAGGGGAGGACGGCCCCATGGGCTGGATGTGGCCCGCGGGCCTTAATTTGCCCACCTCTGTTCTAGATGTTATCTCAAAATACCTTTTCTCCCCTGCCTGTTGCTCTATTATTTTTACTGAAGCTTTAATGTATTCACCATATTATTTACACCACTAGGTTCTGTAATTTATACCGTGTACTACATCCTGCCATTAGTAAGGAGAATCCTGCTTTAACAGGGAGATGGACTAGAAATTCATAGGTCTCTTCCATCACTAACTTCTGTCTTGTATTAATGAATACTATAAAACATTTTGGACAGTTTTAGGCGCTATGTAAAATAAAGTTTTAAGTGATCTCCAAGTTTCCAGTTTGTTCAATTGTATAAATGCTGGAAGGCATGGAGTTTAAAAGCCAGTACATTTTTGGAAAGTTTTGTTTTTTGTTACTGAGAAATCTGGTAACGATTTACAGTGGAGCCCACTTAAATGAATAGTTATGGAAGGACCTCATAAACGAATATTTTTCACATGCCAATCACAGACAAATACAGGGAGACCTTTGAAATGAGTCTCTGGTAAAGGAATAGACCTGTGCATCAAAGGGAAAATAAAATGAAATAGGAAATTCACTAGCTAAAAGATTAGCTCTGTTACATGAAAGCATCTTTCTGTGTTATCAAATCAGGGTCTATTAAATGCAAAGAAACCCCTATTAATGCAATGTTAAAATTGCATAGTTAAAACAAAAATAAAAAATGTAGGCAGTCACAGGAGGCAATGTGTCACAGTAGATATGGCATTAGACTGGAATTTGGGAGATTTCTGTTCTAATCCCAGCTCTGTCACTCTGTGACCTTAGGCAAGCCACTTATCCCCTTTTTGCAGGTAGAAAATGGCACTTTGTAAAGTGATTTGAGATCTGCATGTGAAAAAAGCTATATAAGAGCTAGATGTTGGTACTATTACTATGTTGGTTGGCTGTTCCTGCCATTTTGGATAAATTTGCAAAGAACCATATTGTTATTTATATTGTAAAATATACACTTGCTTGGAAAGCCCAAAACATCTTTGTCGAGATAAGAAAATAAACAGTCAAAATAACTTCTCCAGGCATTCCTGCACAAAGCCAGTCCTTTTCCTGTACCCCCTCTTCTTCTTCTTCTTCCCAGAGCGGCAGCCACTACGAGCAGCATCCCCCAGTGGTCTAGTTTGGAACTATATTTGGTTTAACTTTCCTTTTGACAAAGCAGTCAGTTTTACAGTGGATTAAATTTGCTTCTGTGGGTGTTGTCAATTCTCATGATTTTCATGAGTGATGATTTTGGGCTGGAGCCAATTTTGCAATGATAAGCTCCAGTCTCCTAGCAAATTTCAGCCCTAAGAGGAAAATCCCCTCTGATTAGCTGTTTATGACACTTTCCCACCTCCTGGTATAGAGCAGCCAAGAAGCAGGCAGAGCTCTCTCCCCATCCCCTCTGCAACCCAACACCCTTCTCACAGAAGGGGAAGAGGGAGCAGAAAGATCCCAGCAGCTCAGAGTGGCTCTATTCTCCCTCCCCCTTTGATCAGGAACAGCTCCTCTGGGCTACCTCCAGCCCACTCTCAACCTGCAAAGGGGCAGAGAGCAGTGAAGAACCTCTGGTGCTGTCTCCCTTCCTTAAGGCTGGAAGGGGAAGAAGGGGACACTGCTGCAGCTCCTGGCTAGGTTGGGAGACTCTCATGAAAAACCCCAGGAGGAGCAGATGTGAGGCTCTGGGTCTAGAACTGATGAGGGGCTGGATGTGAGACAGGATTGATTTTGAAGGTTGGGGGAACAGAATTAATTGCTGGGCAGGGGATGGACATATATGGGGATGAGAGCTTCTGCAGCAGGGGCCAAAATCACCTTACCAATAAATTTGGGAGGTTGGTCAGTGTTAATTGTCTCTAACACATACTGGGGATGGGTAGGAGAATTAAAAAATCAAAACAGACCAAAAAACACAGTATAACATTTTTTAAAAATCTCATAATTTTTGGCTTAATTTAATTATTTCTCTGGGCTTCACTCATGATTTTTGAACCTTTAGAGTTAGCAGTGCTGTTTCTAGGATATGACTATCACTCTATAAATAAATAAAGCCTAATACGAAAAAGGCCTCGTTCTTCTGTGGCCCTACCTTGGCAGCATGTTAATTGAGACTGTTTACAGGAATACAGCACAATTAACTCAAGATACAAACCAAATTTAAAGACATTCCTAGCTGTTCATTCTGAACTGTAGTTTATATTGGAGAGTTTATAGCTCAGTCAGAAGTATTTTTCTTCTAGGGGCAGAATCCCAGTATGCTAGTGAACTGATTGGAAAGCAAACGTTTCTCTCTCTCTCTCTCTCCCACCTCCTTCCATCCCTACACTACATAGGATGAGCCTGTGTAGTCAGCCATTCTCATGGTAGAGAACTAATGAACGACCTGTCTCCAGCTGATCCTGAACTCAACCTGTCCCATGTTACGAAGCCTTGAAATAACAACCTTCTCACTGGCTGGCTGTGTGGATTTGAACCTTCCTGTGTTGGGGCACTATGGAATTATCTATCCTATGTTAGACTCATAGAATAACCCCTTTGCAAATGATTGCAGGCTTTGAAGCCAAGAATTGAGGAAGATTCAAAAGAGGATTGTTTATCTCTGTGGAAAACAGGAATATCTTAGAGTTGTAGATCACTACTAACGAATTTTGGAAGGGAGATAAAATCTAAGTCTTCAGGGCCTAAGCCACCCTCTAACTATTAGAGACCAGAATGAGACCTAATATGAGGAGGCAGATTGTCCTGTATCTACTTACTGCAGCATTTCTTACACCTTCCTCTAAAGTATCTGGTGTTGATCTCTGTTGGAAACTGTATTGGAATAAATGGATAACAGGTCTGAGTCAGTATGGCAATTGTTTCTCTGTTTCTGTATGCAAGGATTTAAGATTTTCAGTGTTCACTTGACATAGTGTGCATTGGCTAAAAGAATATGAAATAAATACACTCACAGTGCAATTCTATTTGCTGAATAGACAGCTCGGTCAACAAAGTAAACACAGTGGCTGTTTTAAGCCATGATTATACTGGATGGAGGTCTGATGAAAATGTCTCAGAAGGGAAATTTCTATGGCTTTTTAAAAAAGCTGCCATCATGCAACACAGTAGTTGAGATAATGAAAATCCACAATTGAATTTTTTTTCACCCTCTGCATTATGTTTTGCTTCTGGCCATGTATTTTTCTCACTTTCCTACACAGGAATCTTTCTTTGGCCTAAATTGCTGGTCCAATAGAAATTGTTTCAGATTAGATTGGCTTTAGAAAATTGAGAGTATTGCCAAACTCTCCTTTGTCCATATTTGGCAGCCGGACAACGACAGTTTTGAGTGTTAGCTTAAAAAAACATATTTATATCTATGAAACTGATGTGATGTCCAAGAGCTGCCTAAGGCATCTTTCTTTGTTGTTTGTGTCTGTTCTAGGTCTTAGGCCAGTTTTGTTGAGGTGAAGCAGTCGCTGTGGATGCTGAATCTGACTATGAAAGTATTTACCTGTAGAAATACTTTGGTTTAGCACCACAGTATCTCTAGACATTTCTAGAGGATTGCCTCTCGCACTGAGGTTACCTCTCCGGGGGAGGGAACTCCAGTTGCTAGGAAAAGGCAGGTGTTAGTAATGGGAGATTCGATCATTAGAAACATAGATAGCTGGTTTTGTGATGACCGGGAGAACCGTATGGTGACTTGCCTGCCTGGTGCGAAGGTTGCGGATCTCTCGAGGCATCTAGACAGACTTATGTGTAGTGCTGGGGAGGAGCCAGTGGTCGTGGTACATGTAGGTACCAATGACACAGGGAAGGGTAGAAGAGATGTCCTGGTAGCCAAATGTAGGCTGCTAGGGAAGAGACTGAAATCCAGGACCTCTGTGGTGGCATTCTCAGAAATGCTCCCAGTTCCACGTGCAGGGCCAGGTAGGCAGGCAGAGCTTCAGAGTCTCAATGCATGGATGAGACGATGGTGTGGAGAGGAGGGGTTTACGTTCATTAGGAACTGGGGAAACTTTTGGGATGGGGGGAGCCTATACAGGAGAGATGGGCTCCACCTAAACCAAAGTGGAACCAGACTGCTCGCACTAAACATTAAAAAGGTTGTAGAGCAGTTTTTAAACTAGGAGATGGGGGGGAAAAGCTGACTGCTGCAGAGGAGTATGTGGATCGGACACAGACTTTTCTCTTAGGGGAGAGTCTGATGATAGGTAATCTCCAGGTTATAGTCAGGAACAGAGGACGGAAGAGGATAATGTAAGGGCCGGATCAGATGATAAAAAGTCACATAAAAAAGAATCTGGCACATCAGAAAAGGGCAGACAAATAAACAGGGACAAGTTTTTAAAGTGCTTGTACACAAATGCTAGAAGTCTAAATAATAAGATGGCTGAACTAGAGTGCCTTGTGATAAAGAGGATATTGATATAGTAGGCATCACAGAAACCTGGTGGACTGAGAGCAATCAATGGGACACAATCATTCCAGGATACAAAATATATCGGAAGGACAGAACAGGTCGTGCAGGGGGAGGAGTGGCACTATATGTGAAAAAATGTAGATTCAAATGAAGTAAAAATCTTAAGCGAATCCACATGTTCCATAGAATCGCTTTGGATAGAAATTTCATGCTCTAATAAAAAATATAACATTAGGGATCTATTATTGACCACCTGACCAGGACAGTAACAGTGATGATGAAATGCTAAGGGAAATTAGAGAGGCTATCAAAATTAAGAACCCAGTAATAGTGGGGGATTTCAATTATCCCCATATTGACTGGGAACATTTCACTTCAGGACGAAAAGCAGAGATAAAATTTCTCAATGCTTTAAATGACTGCTTCATGGAGCTGCTGGTCTGGGAACCCACAAGGGGAGAGGCAACTCTAGATTTAATCCTGAGTGGAGCGCAGGAGCTGGTCCAAGAGGTAACTATAACAGGACCGCTTGGAAATAGTGACCATAATACAATAGCATTCAACATACCTGTTGGGGGAAGAACACCTCAACAGCCCAACACTGTGGCATTTAATTTCAAAAGAGGGAACTATACAAAAATGAGGGGGTTAGTTAAACAAAAGTTAAAAGGTACAGTGACTAAAGTGAAATCCCTGCAAGTTGCATGGGCTCTTTTTAAAGACACCATAATAGAGGCCCAACTTCAATGTATACCCCAAATTAAGAAACACAGTAAAAGAACTGAAAAAGAGCCACCATGGCTTAACAACCATGTAAAAGAAGCAGTGAGAGATAAAAAGACTTCCTTTAAAAAGTGGAAGTCAAATCCTAGTGAGGCAAATAGAAAGGAGCACAAACACTGCCAGCTTAAGTGCAAGAGTGTAATAAGAAAAGCCAAAGAGGAGTTTGAAGAACGGCTAGCCAAAAACTCCAAAGATGGTAATAAAATGTTTAAGTACATCAGAAGCAGGAAGCCTGCTGAACAACCAGTGGGGCTCGTTGACGATCGAGATACAAAAGGAGCGCTTAAAGACGATAAAGTCATTGCGGAGAAACTAAATGGATTCTTTGCTTCAGTCTTCACGGCTGAGGATGTTAGGGAGATTGCCAAACCTGAGCCGGCTTTTGTAGGTGACAAATCTGAGGAACTGTCACAGATTGAAGGGTCACTAGAGGAGGTTTTGGAATTAATTGATAAATTCAACATTAACAAGTCACCGGGAGCAGATGGCATTCACCCAAGATTTCTGAAAGAACTCAAATGTGAAGTTGCGGAACTTTTAACTAAGGTTTGTAACCTGTCTTTTAGATCGACTTTGGTACCCAATGACTGGAAGTTAGCTAATGTAACACCAATATTTAAAAAGGGCTCTGAGGTGATCCCGGCTGTTACAGACCGGTAAGTCTAACGTCGGTACCGGGCAAATTAGTCGAAACAATAGTTAAGAATAAAATTGTCAGACACATAGAAAAACAAACTGTTCAGCAATAGTCAACATGGTTTCTGTAAAGGGAAGTCGTGTCTTACTAATCTATTAGAGTTCTTTGAAGGGGTCAAACATGTGGACAAGGGGGATCCAGTGGACATAGTGTACTTAGATTTCCAGAAAGCCTTTGACAAGGTCCCTCACCAAAGGCTCTTACATAAATTAAGTTGTCATGGGATAAGAGATCCTTTCGTGAATTGAGAACTGGTTAAAAGACAGGGAACAAAGGGTAGGAATAAATGGTAAATTTTCAGAATGGAGAGGGGTAACTAGTGGTGTTCCCCAAGGATCAGTCCTAGGACCAATCCTATTCAATTTATTCATAAATGATCTGGAGAAAGGGGTAAACAGTGAGGTGGCAAGGTTGCAGATGATACTAAACTGCTCAAGATAGTTAAGGCCAAAGCAGACTGTGAAGAACTTCAAAAAGATCTCAGAAAACTAAGTGATTGGGCAACAAAATAGCAAATGAAATTTAATGTGGATAAATGTGAAGTAATGCACATTCGAAAAAATAACCCCAACTATACATACAATATGATGGGGGCTAATTTAGCTACAACTAATCAGGAAAAAGATCTTGGCGTCCTCGTGGATAGTTTTCTGAAGATGTCCACGCAGTGCACAGAGACGGTCAAAAAAGCAAACAGGATGTTGGGAATCATTAAAAAATGGATAGAGAATAAGGCTGAGAATATATTATTACCCTTATATAAATCCATGGTACTTCCACATCTCGAATACTGTGTACTGAGGTGAGGAGACCACATCTAAAAAGATATTCTAGCACTAGAAAAGGTTCAGAAAAGGGCAACTAAAATGATCAGGGGTTTGGAGAGGGTCCCATACGAAGAAAGATTAAAGAGGCTAGGCCTCTTCAGCTTGGAAAAGAGGAGACTAAGGGGGGATATGATAGAGGTATATAAAATCATGAGTGATGTAGAGAAAGTGGATAAGGAAAAGTTATTTACTTATTCCCATAATACAAGAACTAGGGGTCATCAAATGAAATTAACAGGTAGCAGGTCTAAAACAAATAAAAGGAAGTTCTTCTTCACACAGCGCACAGTCAACTTGTGGAACTCCTTACCTGAGGAGGTTGTGAAGGCTGGGACTATAACAATGTTTAAAAGGGAACTGGATAAATTCATGGCGGCTAAGTCCATAAATGGCTTTTAGCCAGGAAGGGTAAAGAATGGTGTCCCTAGCCTCTGTTCATCAGAGGATGGAGATGGATAGCAGAAGAGAGATCACTTGATCATTGCCTGTTGGCTTCACTTCCTCTGGGGCACCTGGTGTTGACCACTGTCGGTGGACAGATACTGGGCTAGATGGACCTTTGGTCTGACCCGGTACGGCCGTTCTTATGTTCTTCCTTGCAGTTATTCCTCCATTCTGTGTTTGGTCATTCCTCTGTACATACCTCACGTCATCTCCTTTTTTCTTCTCCATTTTCTCTAGTTTATTACTGTTTTAATTTGATCATCCACAACATTTTTTCTTTGCACAACTCCTGCCATTTCTATTTGGCTTGTCAAGTAATGGGGCTCTTCCCCCATGTGTTTGGGGTTGAAACAAATTTATGGGCTGTTCAAGGCCATAGTCATATTCATATCTGTTTTAGAATATAAAAAGAAACAAAATCTGACTTTCAGTTATTTTTAATCTGGAAGCTTGTCCAAAGTTTTGTTCTTTATTCCTGACAAAGTCTCCATACCTTTCTCTTGAGTAGAACATCCTCCCTGCCACCCAAGGCATGATTATCATTGTACAGGTCTGACAAAAACAGGCACCACAGTGACAGGTTGGGGATATTCATTATGTTTTAATATCTGTTACTGATGAACCATCCTATTGTTACTTTGCAAACAAATCCGTCCTCTCCCCCATAAAAATATGTTTTACCATTATGACTATATTCAAAATGTCAGTTAAACATATACAGTCTAATAAAAATGGAACTTAAAAGTGTAAAATCTTTATGAAACCAGTTACTTACTTTTCTTATACAGAAAAGTCTGTCATGTTACACTTCTTAAAATTAGTGGATATTAATTCTATTATCTGTGAGTTACCAGTGTCCGCAAGGATAGGGGCCAGTGTCTGGTGTCCCATTAAAAGTGAGGGTCTGTCCATGTCTAAAATATATTGACCAAGTTTTGCTCACTTCTGATACTGCACATTGGAGTGCTAAAGCTAGCTGTTTTCAGTGGTCTAGCAACAGCAACTGTCTTAGCCTCATTAACATAGGTCATGGCATAAAATAAACACTGATTATCTATAGTGACTTTGCTACTGAGAATAGGCTACTTACTTAAGTGTATTTTATATGCTGTGCTCTGTGTCTCTCTGAGCTGTACTTTGTGTATTTCCTCTCTGGAGTTTCCTTGAAATGGTGGGTGAAATCTACACTGAAGGAAAGGGATTTTGTTCTTTGCAGTGGCTTTTGGGTCTTTTTTTCCTCTTTTATGGAGGAAGCACAGAGGCGCCTTTGTTGTTTATTTGAAGGGCACAAACACAAGCGAATTTTCTCACTACCCCATCTTGCTGACAGCTATTTTCCAGGCCAAGGGTGAAGTGAGACTCCCATCAGATCAGCGAGGTTTTGTTCTCTTTTTTGTTTTACCGTCTTTCACTTATCTTTCTAATAAAAATGTTGGTTGAGTAATATCAGCCTTTCAACCCCAAAACTGGGTGCTTTAAACCCTCTGTAAATAAAGGGGTATTCAACCGGTGATTCTGATTGTCAGCTAAACAGTCTCCTTTCTCAGTTCCTGGTAATAATTCTTAATTCTCAAATTGAATAGAAGTTACTCTCTAGTGCAGTCATGCTTAAGTTTGTGCAACTTAAATTTTGTCAGTAGGCCTGGTCTACACCCAAAACTTAAAGTCAACCTACCTATATCACTCAGGGCTGTAAAAAAAAATTTCACTCCCTGTACAATGTAATTAGGTCAACCTAACCCCCACAGTAGGTACAGCTAGGTTGATAGAAGAACTCTATCAACCTAGCTACTGTCTCTTGGGGTGGATTTACTACAGCGATGGAAAACCACCTTCCATTGCTGTTGTCTGCACTGCAGTGGCATAGCTGCAGCACTGCAGTGGCGATCAGGAACTAATATTCAAGCCATGATAGATTAACATAACTCTGTAAAACTACCATAAATATAATGAAAAACACTTGAAAAAAGTAAAATTTTCACTAATCCAAAGGAAAATTATTCTGTGTAGTGACCCTGAGAGTTGTGTGCATTAGACCTTAGACTCTCTAGATCTTCCACAGTAATCTGTATTACAGGAATAAAACTTCTTGATAACTGTAAGCTTGTCTTGATAGTGTGTCTAGCAGATAAGTTAAACTATGAATTTGACCCATTTGAGAGAGGACATTTCCAGAAATATTATGTGTAATCATGTACAATTATAATGTATTACTCAGTGGGACCCTGGTTGCTCAGCAGATTCACAATGTGCAACTATGGAAGTTAATATAGAAAACTGAATGACTAGTAAAGGACATTTTTTTTCGTGTGCATTTGGCACTTTAGACTGTCTAGGCATATCTTACAGATCTGGGTGAACTATTGGTTAGATTTTTAACGATATGTTTTTGGAATGTGACTAGAAATATGAGGGTAATAAAAGCACAAGTAAACCTTGTGTTTATGTAGTCAGTATTGCATATTCAGGTTCTGCAGAATCAAACTTTTCTTTGTTTAAAAAAAGTTTATATCCCCGATTGTAAAATTAAGTTTTCAAATGTGAAGCCACCATAAATTGAAGCAGGTTTGTCTTCCAGAGTTTGCAGACAGCCTGTAACAATGGCTTTGGCAAGGTATGGACTCCTCTGGCTCGTTAATCTCATAGAGGTGTTAACTCCAATGCTTAACAATGACACTATATGTCATTGACTATTTCATTACTGAGCATTCTATCAGATGGGCTTGGGAATGGGGTATGAGGAATGCCCCCTGATGCAGAAGAATTGTGAGTTGCTCCAGGGAAGGAAATGCAGAGGGAAGAAAAGCAGTCAGAGAAATGGGGAGGAAGAGAGAAACAAATATCAGAAATTGCAGTGGTCCTAAAAGTGAAAATACTTCATTTCCTGAGCGAGGCTGAATGTGACTTAAAGTGGATGGATCCAGCATCCTTATCCCCAGACTCTTCGCTTCAGAGCTTTGTTTTTGGATGGGCATCTTCACTAGAGCAAGAATGTTTATTGGCAGTACAAGGCATCTTCTTGAGTAGCAGAAAAGAGTCCACAAAGTGATCCTATTGGGTCGGTGGAAGCGGTTCACTGCAGGGGCCCAAGAGAGGAGTCTTGCCCTTGAAGATGTGGACATTTCTTTTCTTTTGTACAATCTCCTCTTCCTGAAGATGTCAGGCCTCACTCTCAACTCCATCAAGGTGCACATACCTGCTATCAGTGTTTCCATCCCCTGGTGGAAGAGCACTCTGTCTTTACTCACCCCTTGACTACCAGGTTATGGAAGGACCTCCTATGAATTTATCCTTCTATTCAATTCATTGCTCCCCAATGGGACCTCAACCATGTTCTCATGATGTTGATTACGTCACCCTTCGAGCCTCTGGCCGCATGCTCCCTGTCTCTCCTCTCCCTGCAGATTGCCTCTCTCATAGCTATTACTTCTGCGAGAAGGATAAGCGAAGTGGGCGCCATGATGGCTGGATCTCCCATTTACCATGTTCCATAAGAACAAAGTTTCCCTGCACTTGCACCCCAAGTTCCTACCAAATATTGTATCACATTTTCATCTCAAGCAACCCATACACTTAGGTGTGTTCTTCCCAAAGCCTCATGTCTCAGTGGAGGAACAGCGCCTTCACTCCCTCAACATCCACAGGGTCTTGGCCCTCTACCTGCAGAGAATGAGACCATTCAGGAAGTCCCCCAGACTGTTTGTTGCTATAGCTGAAGGGATTGAGGAGCAAGCTATTTGCACTCAGAAGATTTCTAAGTGGGTTTCAGGGTGCATTACATTTTATCAGTTATCTGGGCTGTCTCCACCCCATGGGATATGAGCCCACCCCACAAGAACTCAAGCATCAAATAGGGCTACGCTTCACAACATGCGTCTTAGGGACATATTTAAGGCAGGCACATGGCAATCGATACATACCTTCTCTTTCTATTACGCCTGGGTGCGAGACTCTGTGACGGATGCCTCATTAGGCATGACTGTTCTCTGTTCCACAGTTCCATCATCTTCCTCACACCCTTCTCTTACCTAGGTAATGCTTGTTAATCACCCTCAGTGGAATACAGTACTAGGGACCATCACTTGAAGAAGAGGTGGAGGTTACGTATCTGTAACTGGAGGTTCTTCGAGATGTGTGATCCCTATCTCTATTCTAATCCTGCCCTCCTTCCCCTCTGCTGCAACGGAAAAGGAACTGAGGGCGTGGTCGGTCTGCCCTTTATCACCTCAGACAAAGTTATGAGGGGGAGCAGGGGCACATGCACAGACCAGCAGACACTACTACTTTCAAAATCTCCTGCTCTGGGTGCATGGCACATTGAGATTTTCAAGGACACAGTAGAGCAATCTGACAGCCTCTGCACTGTTGAGGAGGATGAAAATTTTGGGGAAGGAGTACATGAAGTTGGAGTGGAGGGAAATGACCACATAGTTGGGACCCTCCTTCCAGTGTGACCCCTGTTGTTAGGAAGAGCCAGTTAATAGTTACGGGAGATTCAGTTATTAGAAACATAGATAGTTGGGTTTGTAATGACTGAGAGAAGTGCATGGTGAATTGCCTGCCGGGTGCGAAGGCTGTAGACCTCTCAAGATCTCTCGACAGACTTACATGCAGTGCTAGGATAAAGACAGTGGTTGTGGTACATATATGTACCAGTGTGTGGCAGGGAAAAGTAGAAGGAGATCCTGGAGATCAAACTTAGGCTGCTAGGTAAGAAATTAAATACCCACAATCTTTTTTTTTTGCAATCATACATACTGTGTTCAGTGCAATAAACTGGCTAGTAATAAGCATACAGTTATGCTTCAGGACATCAACCCATCTCTAACTAATAGAGGTCCAGAAGAGATTTTCTCTATGGGCAGTTTAATTTAAAACTGATTACTACAAGGTATTTTGCACCTCCCTCTGAAATAGCTGATAAAAGCTACTGTTAGAGATCTGGGTGGACAGCTGGTCTCATCCGGCATGGCAATTCCAATGTTTCTTTAGTCACATTTTAATATGCATTGGGATGAAGGCATAAAGTATTTGTAAGATGATCAGACACAATACTTTTGCTATATTAAAAATTACTTTGCAATTCAGAGTAGCTGAAATTCATCCACATACAGACACTTCAGTGTGTTGGGACCATTGTTCTTAGCGCTCTCTCTCGCTCTTAGTGTTTTTTTGAGCAGGAGGTGTATTTTATTCCTTCAGAAAGAAATCTTCATTTGTTCTCAAATGTCTGTTGAAGGCAGGTGACTGGATTGCTGTTCTTGTGAAATTAGCTAAATGTGTATGAATAATCTGCAAATTAAATATAAAAAAAAGTTTAACTGGACAGACTAGTTTGTGCTTCCTATGCCAAAATGTATCTTGCCAGTTGCGATGCACAGAATCCTCATGGCATTAGCACACCCTCTTCTGTTAGTATTGGTGACTGCACTATAACCAGTGACTAATTCTTATAGCTGTGCACATTGGTTTGTGTGACAATATTATTTTTGAGATTGTAGCATTTTGAAGGCAGATTCCAGTCCCACACCTTGTACACAGATCTTGTACCTGGTTTGTACCTAAATAGAGGTCTGCCAAATGTGCTGCTTATCTAAATTCTCTGAATCCTTCTGCAGAAATAAAAATAGAACTCTCCTGATTACTGACTTGAGCATTGGTCTGGCCCATGTGGGAGCTGTTCTAGTATCTTGTACCTTCCAGAATTTGTCACAGTAACTTCCTCTGATTTTTTGGATGTCAGTAATGAGTCTTTGCTGCAGCAGAATCTGCCAATAGTTCTGTCTATGTAGATGTGGTCTGGCATTTCCAGCATGAAAGGGAGCCCTATGAAATGGGTTAAGTTTATAAGAGGAATAAATTCAAAATGACGATTGTGAGTGGTGTCTGTGTCGTAAGTAGCAGCCGTCACCTAGCAGGTGACTGTAGGGCAGACACTTAAAATGACAACATTATAGCTTTAAAAAAAATCTTGTTAATGTGTAGGGATTATTTTAAGACACTTAAGATTTCAGGGCATCACATTTTTAACGCACACAAAGAAACGTAGTACAGGAGCTACAGAAGGATGATACAGGAGACTGACCTAAATGTAGTTGTCATGGTTTCTTGCTAATATACATTTTAGAATTCTTCAGGAGAACTAGATGTGAGAGGTCATACTAAGCCTATTGTCTGGATAGTCTGTACTTTCCAGTTCCTGAATGTACACAAGGGGCAGAGGATGCTGGCACCAAAAGAACTGTTAGTATATTATTCATTTTGCACTTTTATTTACCATTATATACACAAGCTGCTAGCAGAAAAGGCTATTCCAGCCATAATCAAGCACTGCAAAATCTCCCAAATGCACAGGTGTCTTCTACCCTTAATATGCACCAGTGCAAAAAATCTTTTTTCAAAAAGCTTTTAATGGAGAAGCAATAACCCTTGGTATGTATGGATAATAGAGAAAGTGGCTCTATTTGTGGGTAGCAGCCCAGGAGGTTTAGAGGTGACTGTTGTTGGCTCTGTGTGTGTGTTCTCTGTGTACTCTCCCAGCCCTGCTCAGATAGCTGACACAATGGATATCGAATGGCCCAAAAAGACCACAGACTCGGTTCAGTGGCAAAGGTGCTCCACCATGTTTATTGCCAACAAAGTATGGTCCTAGCATCCTATTATGTGCTCATTACAATGGACTTGGCTCAGTGAACAGTGGGACTTTCTCTCTTTCCTCCCCTCCCCCTCCCGCCGGACAAAGACATCCAGTCTGTGGCCCCTGTTTTATACACTGATGCAAACAAGTTGTGTATTGCCCTGCTGACATGGTTAGTTACCACCCTTTACCTTATACCTATTGGTTCAATCAAAACATCTCTCTCCATCACCCTGTTAACCCTGACCTTATCTTTAAGAGGGGTCAGTGTGTCCGTGTATTATCTTCAGGGAGTGTGTTTACATCATAACAACATTGTATCAGGGTGTTGTGGTGCCACCCTTTTGGAATGTGTTTACCTGAATACTTAGTACCTAGGAGTGCTTGTGGTTTTTGCAGTGCCATTCCTGTTCTTGCTAAGTTCATGTATCAGATAGCAAACTTGCAAGCAGGCATCTGCTTTGTAATAGGGCCTGACTTTTTGTTCCTAGCTTGACTCTTGCTACCTTTGATTTGTCTCAGCATGGGCTGACTTTAGTTCAGGCCTTAGGCCTTACACCAGGCTTCATGTCTCAAACTCTCTTTCTACTACCAGAGGTAATGGAATATTAGGGTAAAGGGTTTGTTTTAATATTTAGTGAGCCTCTTCCTCAAAAGTTTTTTTTTTTTTTTTTTAAATAAGTCACTGCATGTTTCTATCACTCCATGGTTCTAAGGCCACTAGCATATTAAGTACATGCAGCACAGTGAGAATAGACACTATGGCTGATATATACTATGGTACATAATTAGATCAGTTGGGGGAGACTTGCACATGTATCTCTGGAGGAAGAAAGTAGCCTTCAGTCTTTTTTTTTTTTTTTTTAAATCATCCACCATTATTGTTGCTTCAGTCTGAGTGATATTTAGCTGGATTATAGCTAGGCTGGAGGGTGTGGGGAAGTGAGGTGATTTAATCTGATGGCTCCATATTCTTGAAAAGGATCCTTTTTAGTCTTTAATGCAGTGTGACAAAGTTTCTTCTCTACCTTGATGGGTCCTGTGCTTATTGGCGGATTTGCTCGCCTCACAGAGTCACCCTGTGGGTTGGGAAACAGCCCAGAGACGTTCCGCTCTGATAGAAGCCACAGTCCAGGTCAATTCCTCCTGTGTTTGATCAGGAGTTGGGAGGATTGGGGGGAACCTGGACCCGCCCTCTACTCCAGGTTCCAGCCCAGGGCCCTGTGGACTGCAGCTGTCTAGAATGTCTCCTGGTACAGTTGCGCAACAGCTACAACTCCCTGGGCTACTTCCCCATGGCCTCCTCCCAACACCTTCTTTGTCCTCACCACAGGACCTTCCTCCTGATGTCTGATAATGCACATACTTCTCAGTCCTCCAGCAGTATGCCTACTCACTCTCAGCTTCTTGCACCTCTTGCTCCCAGTTCCTCAGACGCACTTCCTCTCCTCTAGCTCCTTTCAGCCTGACTGGAGTGAGCCCTTTTATAGCATCAGAGGGGCCTTAATTAGAGTCAGGTGCTTAACAGCTTCACCTGACTCTTAGCAGGTTAATTGGAGTCAGGTGTTCTCATTAGCCTGGAGCAGCCCCTGCTCTGGTCACTCAAGGAACAGAACATTGCTACTCTGCTGTTCCCAACTGGCCTGGGTCTATCACAGCAATTACTGAGTTTTTACAGAGAAGTTAAATTTAAAATGTCTGTTCTGTTCCTTCAAAGGGTAATTTTTGAGTTTCTTGATGCTGAAAAGTTAATCGGTAGTTAGTATCTGAGTTTATTACAACCATCTATTGCCTGGGAAGTTATAGTGCTTCTATTTTATCTCTGGAGATACTTAACCATCATTAATGTTCAGTAATGATTGTTAAAACCTACTGTGTTTTTTTTAATACTTCAAGAAAGCACCCTGCTAAATTTGCATATAGAACTATAAACCCTACTGTGATTACAAGGCCTTCAGAGCTAGTATTTTATATTGGTCATGGCGCTGAGGAGCCTATTGTTCCCCACCTTTGCACAGTGTTTTGTGACATTTGATGTTCTAGATAGACAAAAAGAATTTCCCTCACCTCCACTGGCATTGGAGACACAGGGATATGTGTGATGATTTACTGAGGAGTATTTGCCATAAGAAGGTACACACCACCATTTCAGCAGATGATATGGAGGCACTTATGGAAGTTGAAGGGAAACTATGTGGTCTTTCAGTCAAGGTATTTACATCTCCCATTTTAAAGTAGGGAGAACAATAATGAATAGAGAGATTTATTCCAAAGCCAGAACACTGAAATGAAAAAGGGAACGACAGAAGGCCACTTCCTTCTCTGGATCCATTAATTTCAATGGAATTGCACCAACTTCCCCCAGCTGAGGATCTGGCTCATAGTTTCTGCATTCCCATTGGCTTTCATCAGTTTTCTCACTAGTGTATGTGAACATGAACCCTGCCAGCAACCTAACAAATGAATTGGCCCCTGTTTGCTCAGAGAGGGAGGGAAGGAGGTATGAAAGTCTTTCTGAATAATCTGTTTAGAAGAAGCCTCTCACTCTTTCCAGTGATCTTCTTTATACACATGGGGTATGTTCATGCTGTAGTGTAAGCCCAGGGTAAGTAGAACTTGAGTTAGGAGACCATGGGTTTGTTAACCTAGGACTTGGGCATTTACACTCATTTGTTACCCTGGATTAGGAATTGTTGAACCCTGACTCCAACATCTATACTGCACTGTGTGAGCTGGAGTCCAACCACCCATATCCCGGACTTCCTAGCGCTCTCCCAAAAGACATTTGCTCTAGCCATTTGTTCATGGTACAGTGTGAGAAAACTTGACTACTCACCGAATTTGACTGTCCAGAGGACAAAGAAAGGGGGCTCTTGGAATTGTGGAATACTTTAGGTAGACTCCCAGAGCACAACTCCATTAGGGCTGCATCTATGCTGCAAAGTAATAGGGCTTGCGCTCTTGGTCCCATCTTGACTCAGGTTTGGAACTTCCACCCTCCTGGGGTTTTGGGACCCTGAGTCTGATCGCTGGGTTAGTGATATTAGTGTGTAGACGGAAGTGGGGGATTAGGCTTGAGCCAGAGTTCAAACCCTGGCCTTACATTGCAGTATAGACATTCTCTTATTCACCAGAAATAATATTGAAAAAGCATGCTTTGTGTTAGACTTTGTTTTTATCAGGCAGTACTAGTTCATATGAGCCTTCAGGAGGCAGTGTTGTACCAAATAGTTTGTATGCTTGTTCACATTAAAGAGAGACTGTAAATCTGTCCCACATCCACCTGTTCGTGATTATTTGTGTAATTTATAATGTGCAGAAATTAGGGCTGTCAGGCATTGAAAAAATTAATCACACAATTAAACAATAATAGAATACCTTTTATTTAAATATTTTTGGATGTTTTCTACATTTTCAAATATATTGATTTCAATTACAACACAGAATACAAAATGTACAGTGCTCACTTTATATTTATTATTACAAATATTTGCACTGTAAAAAACAAAATAAATAGTATTTCAGTTCACCCAATACAAGTAGTGTAGTGCAATCTCTTTATAATGAAAGTTGAAATTACAAATGTAGAATTATGTACAAAAAATAGCCGCATTAAAAAATAAAACAATGTAAAACTTTAGAATCAACAAATCCACTCAGTCCTACATCAGCCAATTGCTCAGACAAACAAGTTTGGCTACAATTTGCAGGAGATAATGCTGCCCATGTCTTGTTTACAATGTCACCTAAAAGTGAGAACAGGCATTCGCATGGCACCGTTGTAGCCGGCATTGCGAGATATTTACATGCCAGATGCGCTAAAGATTCATATGTCCCTTCATGCTTCAACCACCATTCCAGAATACATGCATCCATGCTGATGACGGGTTCTGCTCGGTAACGATCCAAAGCAGAGTGGACTGATGCATGTTCATTTTCATCATATGAGTCAGATGCCACCAGAAGAAGGTTGATTTTCTTTTTTGGTAGTTTGGGTTCTGTAGTTCTGTTAGGCATCAGAGTGTTGCTCTTTTAAGACTTCTGAAAGCATGCTCCACACCTTGTCACTCTGATTTTGGAAGGCACTTCAGATTCTTAAACCTTGAGTCGAGTGCTGTATCTATCCTTAGAAATCTCACATTGGTACCTTCTTTGCGTTTGTCAAATTTGCTGTGAAAGTGTTCTTAAAACGAACATGTGCTGGTTCATCATCCGAGACTTCTATAACATGGAATATATGGCAGAATGCGGGTAAAACAGAGCAGGGTGATACAATTCTCCCCCAAGGAGTTTAGTCACAAATTTTAATTAACTCATTTTTTTAACGAGTGTCATGAGCATGGCAGCACGTCCTCTGGCATGGTGGCCAAAGCATGAAGGGGCATATGAATGTTTAGCATATCTGGCATATAAATACCTTGTAATGCAGCTACAAAAGTGCCATGTGAATGCCTGTTCTCACTTTCAGATGACATTGTAAATAAGAAGCAGTCAGCAGTATCTCCTGTAAATGTAAACCCACTTGTTTATCTTAGCAATTGGCTGAACAAGAAGTAGGATTGAGTAGACTTGTAGGCTCTAAAGTTTTACACTGTTTTGTCTTTGAGTGCAGTTATGCAAAAAAAAAAAATCTACATTTGTAAGTTACACTTTCACAATAGAGATTACACTACTGTACTTGTATTAGGTGAATTGAAAAATATCATTTTACAGTGCAAATATTCATAATAAAAAATAATATAAAGTGAGCATTGTACACTTTGCATTCTGTGCTGTAATAGAAATCAATACATTTGAAAATGTAGAAAAACATCCAAAAATATGTAATACATTTCAATTAGTACTCTATTGTTTAACGGTGCGATTAAATTTTTTTAATTGCAGTTAATTTTTTTGAGTTAATCATGTGAGTTAACTGTGATGAATCGCCAGCCCTAGCGGAAATTCATTTTTGGTACTGTCCTCTGTTCTCTAATATCAATAATGTGTTACCCATCTTTTGAATTCCCATCTTTTGAGAATATAATTTGATCTTGCACGCATCAAAACTCCAAATGTAGGGTACCCTTCCAAGTCCCTTCACTCTTTTCCCTCTTCTATCTGATAATGTTACAGCACAGAGAATGCTGAGTTGATGATGGGGTGATGATCTCTGATCTGAGCTTTCCAGAGGCAGCACTTCAAACTACATGGAATATAGGGATTAGGTGTGGCTACAGTAATAGGTATATCAAACACGCACATCTGATACATGCCATATCCAAAATGCTTAAGGAAAGGGAGAGCCGATTCTGGATAAATTGGGGTGAGCAGAAAGATAATGCTTAACTTCCTGTATGAAAAATGCATTTGTTTAATTGTTACTAACAATATCTGGCAACACCTGACAATCACATTTCGTGGAGTTAACTATTTGTTGCTCTTGGCAGCATTTTAAGTCAACATGTTTGTCTTTGGGAAGGTAACTTAACCCTCAGTTTCTCAGTTTCTTCAGCTGTAAAATGGTCAATATATGATTTTGAATGCACTAGGTTGTCTTCCCTTAATAGAAGCGACTAATACTAAGTCCCTGTAGCTTCTTACCCCGTGGGGATAATTACAATTAGTAAATGAGAGTTCCTGATACTGGTGTGCATCCCCAACGAGAAGGATCATGTACTCACAAAAACAAGTGACTCTCTCAGTTCAGGGCAACCTCACCTGTATTCACCCTCTGTGATCCAGCAAGGGCACCCATTCAAGGCTTCTGGCTCCCCAGCCATTGCCTCTATTGGGTGGAGATGTGTGTGTCTCTCTTCTGATTGCACTGTTTCCAGATGGCACAGCTCCCAAACTATAGTGTGATGCACCAGCATCTGCTCTTTGCTTTCTCTTCACAGACTAATAATGGAGTAATTGCCTATAGTTACAAGTTACCACACAATTCTTTCTGAGGAAGCACATTTTATTCTTAAAATGAAAACAGTACAGAGAAAACTTTGATGAGACTTTCCGGGACACGGTAGAACTGTCCCACCCCTGGTCTGACAGCCTCTGCGCTGTTAAGGAGGATGAAAGTCTCAGGGAAGGAGAACATCCAAGTGGAGCAGAGAGGAATGATCCCGTAGTTGGGACCCTCCTTCCAGATAGTGTTGTGGTATCCTCTCGCACTGAGGATACCTCTCCAGGGGAGGGAACTCCAGTTATTAGGAAGAGACAGGTATTAGCAATGGGCAATTCAATCATTAGAAACATAGCTGGATTTGTGATGTTCGGGAGAACTGGATGGTGACTTGCCTGCCTGATGAGAAGGTTGCAGATCTTTCGAGACATCTTGATAGACTTATGTGTAGTGCTGGGGAGGAGCCGGTGGTCATGGTACATGTAGGTACCAATGACATAGGGAAGGAAAGGAGAGAGGTCCTTGAGGCCAAATTTAGGCTGCTAGCAAGAGATTGAAGTCCAGGACCTCTATGGTAGAATTCTCTGAAATGCTTCCAGTTCCATGTGTAGGGCCATTTAGATAGGCAGAACTGCAAGGTCTCAATATGTGGATGAGACAGTGTGTAGGGAGGAGGGGTTTAGATTTATTAGGAAGTGGGAAAACTTTTGGAAAAGGGGGAGCCTATACAGAAAGGATGGGCTCCACCTAAACCAAAATGGAACCAGGTTGCTGGCACTTAAAATTAAAAAGGTTGTAGAGCAGTTTTTAAACTAAGGCCTGGGGGAAAGCCGACAGGTGTGGAGGAGCATGTAGTTCGGACAGAGACATTCCTTAGCGGAGGATCTATTAATGGAGATTCTCTGTGTCCTAGTAAGGAGGAGAGGATGAAAGATGATAAAATACAGCTAGGATCTGATGAGACAACAGTCAAATGAAAAAAAGTCCCATTCAATTACATCAATTTTAGCAGACTGCTAAAAAGTGACAATTTTTTAAAGTGCTTGTATATCAGTGTGAGAAGTCTAAATAATAAAATGAGTGAACTAGAATGCCTTATATTAAATGAGGATATTGATATAATAGGCATCACAGAAACTTGGTGGAATGAGGATAATCAATGGGACATAGTAATACCAGGGTATGAAATATATTGGAAGGACGGAACAGGTCATGCGGGTGAGGGAGTGGCACTATATGTGAAAGAAATAGTAGAATCAAATGAAATAAAAATCTTAAATGAACCAAACTGTGCCATAGAATTCTATGGATAGTAATTCCATGCTCTAATAATAAAAATATAGCAGTAGGGATAGATTACTGACCACCTGACCAGGATGGTAATAGTAACTATAAAATGCTCAGGGAGATTAGAGAGGCTATTAAAATAGAAAACTCAATAACAGAGGATTTCAGTTATCCCCATATTGACTGGGTACATGTCCCCTCAGGATGGGATGCTGAGAGTTTCTTGACACCTTAAATGACTGCTTCTTGGAGCAACTAGTTCTGGAACTCACAAGAGGAGAGGCAATTTTTGATTTAGTCCTCATTGGAGCACAGAATCTGGTCCAAGAGGTGATTATAGCTGGACTGCTTCATAATAGTGACCATAATAGAATGAAATGTAACATCTCTGTGGTGTGGAAAACACCACAGCAGCCCAACAATGTAGCATTTGATTTTCGAAAGGGAAATGACACACAAATGAGGTTAGTTAAACAGAAATTAAAAGGTACAGCACCAAAGGTGAAATCCCTGCAAGCTGCATGGAAACTTTTTAAAGACACTATAATACAGGTTTAACTTAAATATATATCCCAAATTTAAAAAACATAGTGAGAGAATCCAAAAAAGTGCTGTGCCTAAACAACAAAGTAAAAGAAGCAGTGAGAGGCAAAAAGGCATCCTTTAAAAAGTGGAAGTTAAATCCTAGTGAGGAAAATAGAAAAGAGCATAAACTTTGGCAAATGAAGTGTAAAAATATAATTAGGAAGGCCAAAAAAGAATTTGAAGTACAGCTAGCCAAAGACTCAAAAAGTAATAGCAATTTTTTTTTAAAGTACATCAGAAGCAGGAAGCCTGCTAAACAACCAGTGGGGCCATGGGACGATAGCGATGCTAAAGGAGCACTTAAGAACAATAAGACAATTGTGGAGAAACTAAATTAATTCTTTGCCTCTGTCATAAACAAATAGGAGTTAATAGAACAGAAGTACTTTATATCTCTTTTGCCTGTAAAGGGTTAACGAAATGAGTGAGCCTGGCTGTCACCTGACCAGAGGACCAATCAGGGGACAGGATACTTTCAAATCTTGAGGGAGGAAAGTTTTTGTGTGTGCTGTTAGTTTTTGGTGGTTGTTCTCTCTGGGTTCTGAGAGTGACCAGACGTGCAACCAGGTTTCTCTCCAATCTCTCTGATACAGGCTCTTAAGTTCAGAATAGTGAGTACTAGGTAGATAAAGCGAGTTAGGCCTGTGTTTGTTTTCTTTATTTGCAAATGTGTATTTGGCTGGGAGGAGTTCAAATGTGTATTTTGCTTAAAGGATTTTAATTTGTACTTGTATACTTAGGCTGGGAGGGTATTCCCAGTATCTATAGCTGAAAGACCCTGTACCTATTCCATTTTAAATTTACAAAGATAATTTTTACTGTTTTTTCTTTCTTTAACTAAAAGCTTTTCTTGTTTAAGAACCTGATTGTTTTTTTTTTATTCTGGTGAGACCCCAGGGGACTGGGTCTGGATTCACCAGGGAATTGGTGGGGAGAAAGGAGGGAAGGGGGAAGGAGAGGTTAATTTTCTCTCTGTTAGGATTACTTTCTCTCTCAGGGAGAGTCTGGGAGGGGGAGAGAGAAGGAGGGGGGAAGGTGAATTTTTCTCTCTGTTTTAAGCTTCAAGGAGTTTGAATCACAGTGATCTTCCAGGGTAACCCAGGGAGGGGAAGCCTGGGAGAGGCAACGGTGGGTGAAAGGGTTTACTTTCCTTGTGTTAAGATCCAGAGGGTCTGGGTCTTGGGGGTCCCCAGGCAAGGTTTTGGGGGGACCAGAGTGTACCAGGCACTGGAATTCCTGGTTGGTGGCAGCGCTACAAGTACTAAGCTGGTAATTGAGCTTAGAGGAATTCGTGCTGGTACCCCATCTTTTGGATGCTAAGATTCAGAGGGGGAATTATACCACGACAGCATCGGTCTTCATGGCTGAGGATGTGAGGGAGATGCCCAAACCTGAGCCATTCTTTTTAGGTGACAAATCTGAGGAACTGTCCCAGATTGAGGTGTCATTAGAGCAGGTTTTGGAACAAATTGATGAACTAAAGAGTAATAAGTCACCAGGACCAGATGGTACTCACCCAAGAGTTCTGAAGGAACTCAAATGTGAAATTTCAGGACAGCTAACTGTAGTCTGTAACCTATCATTTAAATCAGTTTCTGTACCAAATGACTGGAGGATAGCTAACATGCCGCCAATTTTTAAAAAGGGCACCAGAGGTGGTCCTGGCAATTACAGGCGTGTAAGCCCGACTTCAGTATCAGACTGGTTGGAACTATATTAAAGAACAAAATTGTCAGACACATAGATGAACATAATTTGTTGGGGAAGAG
Organism: Gopherus evgoodei; assembly: GCF_007399415.2. Taxonomy (NCBI): domain Eukaryota; kingdom Metazoa; phylum Chordata; order Testudines; family Testudinidae; genus Gopherus; species Gopherus evgoodei. Next base: position 439,467 of record NC_044334.1, read on the forward strand.
TCAACATGGTTTTTGTAAAGGGAAATCGTGACTCACCAATCTACTAGAATTGTTTGAGGGAGTCAACAAGCATGTTGACAAGGGAGATCCAGTGTATATAGTGTACTTAGATTATCGGAGAGCCTTTGACACGGTTCCTCAAAGGCTTTTAAGCTAAGTAAGCTGTCATGGGATAAAAGGGAAGGTGCTCTCATGGATTGGTAACTGGTTAAAAGATGAGTTTTCAGAATGGAGAGAGGTAAATAGTGGTGTCTCCCAAGGGTCTGTACTGGAACCAGTCCTATTTAACATATTCATAAATTATCTGGAAAACGGGGTAAACAGGGAGGTGGCAAAATTTGCAGCTGGCACCAAATTGCTCAAGATAGTTAAGTCCCAGGCAGACTGCGAAGAGCTTCAAAAGGATCTCTCAAAACTGGGTGACGGCAACAAAAGGGCAGATGAAATTCAATATTGATAAATGCAAAGTAATGCACATTGGAAAACAACCCCAACTATACATATAAAATGGTGGGGTCTAAATTAGCTATTACCACTCAAGAAAGAGATGTTGGCGTCATTGTGAATAGTTCTCTGAAAACATCCACTCAATGTGCAGTGGCTGTCCCAAAAAAAAAAAAAAAAAAAAAAAAGGGCAAACAGAATGTTGGAAATCATTAAGAAAGGGAGAGAAAATAAGACAGAAAATATCAAATTGCCTCCATATAAATCCATGGTACGCCCACATCCTGAATACTGATGTGGTCGCCTCATCTCAAAAAAGATATATTGGAATTGGAAAAGGTTCAGAAAAGGGCAACAAAAAATATTAGGGATATGGAATGGCTTCCGTATGAGGAGAGATTAATAAGACTGGGACTTTTCAGTTTGGAAAAGAGACAACAAGGAGGGATATGGTCGAGGTCTATAAAATCATGACTGGTGTGGAGAAAGTAAATAAACTTGTGTTATTTACTCCTTCTCATAACACAAGAACCGGGGGTCACCAAATGAAATTAATAGGAGTTGTCCTGTGGATTTAAGTTAATAACCTCCTTTGATTAGAACAACCCTCATGAAATGGTTAGCTGACCCTTTATATAGCTTAGCAGTGTTTGATCTTGAGTTTCCAGGAGCAGGTAATCATTAGACAATGGGTTTTTCTTCCCAAGGCGTAGCTTCAAAAGGTCTTCCAAGTATCTTCTAGGAAACCCACTTCACATGTTTTGTCCCAAACACTTCTTTGACGTTCATAATGCTTCCCAGAAATGCATTAATCATGTCTTCCTCCTAAAGAAGTTCCATACAGTCCCCGCAATAATACATAAACATTTGCATGTTTAATATAATGGACTCCTAATACTTAATTCAGTGAGATTTAAATTAATTCAATAAAGTTAATCCAGGATATTGTCATATGTGTCAGTTACTTTTCACAGAAATATTTTAAATAGTGCCGGAGCCCATAGATGTAAAAGTTTGGAATGAGTGTACTTCCCTTGGCATTGTGTAATTTAATTTAAGAAGGAACCATCTTCTCTGCAAAGGGACCCCCTAGTGACATTATCCAGCAGTGTGAAAAGCTAAAACTGACAGTGCTCTTAGAAATGATTCCCTGTTCCCAGACACTGCTAGAAATAAAACTGAGAAGATGCTCTGGATTCTCATAGTTCGTTTACACAGGAGGTGTTAAGATGTTATGAAAATAATCAGTAAGAGGACCCAGAAGACATTACTAAACTCAAATTTTTTCACCAGGATTTTGTATCAATACTCAAGGTACATCTACACTACAGTGGCGGTGCTTCAGCTGTACTAGTGTAGCGTAGGTGCGTGCCGTATCGACGGAGAGGCTTTTCCATTATTGTGGATCATTCACCTCTCTGAGAGGAAGTAGCTAGGTTGGTGGAAAAACCTTCCTATTGAAAATCTAGCCATGTCTATACTAGGGATTAGGTCGATTTAACTGTGGAGTTCAGAGTGCAAATGTAAGTTTTAGGGGTAGACCAGGCCTCAGGTATGTGTAGGATGGGTGTGAGGGCGGCGTGAGATGTGAGTTGCCATGGCCGTACACAGGACAGAGTGAGCGGGCCAGCCACCCAGGGTACAAAGCCAAGAGGGCAGAAAAATGGGACGGTGAGAGGGGCATGCAGGTCACAGCCCCCTCCCGCCTGTCCCCCCAGATTTCTGTCTTCCATTTAGCTCACAGGTTTTCAAGCTGTGTCCCTATGGGGGAACGCCCCACAGCTTGAATGTGTCCATTCACATGCATGTGCTATTTTGAGCATTTCAATTTTCAAAACATAGGCTCATCCCAGATTCTGGAACAAGCTCAAATGCTCAGTTCGTGGAGTATGTACATAAGCTATACTAGAGACAAATCTACAGTAACGATCTCCAGTTTGTGAGGGACCCCATGGAGCCAGTCTCTAGGAAATAGATAAATGCATGGAGGTTAAGTCCATTAATGGCTATTAGCCGGAATGGGTAAGGAATGGTGTCCCTAGCCTCCGTTTGTCAGAGGGTGGAGATGGATGGCAGGAGAGAGATCACTTGATCATTACCTGTTAGGTTTACTCCCTGTGGGGCACTTGACATTGGCCAGTGTCAGTAGACAGGATACTGGGCTGGATGGATGTTTGGTTTGACCCAGTATGGCTGTTCTTATGTTCTAAGTGAAATGAACCTAAAGTTATGGAGACAGATATGAGTCAAGGAAGCCAGCAGAGTATCAGAAACCTGGAAAAATCTCTGACTGGATGGGCTTAGGCGTTTGGTCACAAGCTGAAGTGGTTCAAAAGTTTTGGATTTTTTTAAGCAGCATTTTTTTTATTGTTTCTTTAAATAATCAAACACAGCAAGCAGCAAATATTTGGCCACACACTTCTGAAACCCCAAACCATATTCAGGTTTTAGCAGACTAATTTCAGCTCTTCAATTAAAAAAACCACAACAAATTTTGAAGGAAAGCAGACATTGTCCGTTATTTTTTTTTTTTTTTTTTTTTTTTTTTGCTTTTTAAAACCCCCTAGTTTTCGATCCAGAAAAAGTTTTGATGGAAAATATTTGTCCGGCCCTTTTAATGAGCTTTAGTGCCTTTTAGCACTGGCTGATACTGAGAACCAGTGATACCCTGTAAAGAAGTTTTCTCAAAACTGGGTTTCTGCCAAGATGCAGAAGGTTTATTTTTCCCAGAGCCGCCCATGGGAGGGGGGGAGCAAGTGGGGCAATTTGCGTGGGGCCCTGCAGGGGCCCCTACAAGAATTGCAATTTTTTTTTTATGGAAGGGGCCCCTGAAATTGCTTTGCCCCAGGTCCCCTGAATCCTCTGGGCAGCCCTGAGCTGAGGTATGGATTGATCCAGTCTAATTAACTTTTCACAGCCTTGAGTGACTTAGCTAGGTCAATGTACGTTTTAGGTGCACACCAGGCCTGACGTGTGTGTAGCAGGAGGGCTGAGTGGGGGGAGAAGTGAGAAGCCAGAGAGGTAGCAGTTGCCAGTGCCATATCCAGGGCAAGGCGAGCGGGCCAGCCACCCAGGGTACAAAGCTGTGAGGGCAGAAAAATGGGGTAGTGAGGGGGTCACCTCCCTCCATCAATTTCTGCCTTCTATTTAGCACAGAGGTTTTCAAACAGGCATGGAGAAAGGTTAGAGAAATTGTAAAGGAAGAAGTGACAAGATTTGGGGGTGAAAATGCTAGCAGTATCTGAAGGATGGAACTATAACTAGTTAAATCCAGATCCTAATATTGTTAGAGAATTGTGACCAAAGGATTGACTTTTGTGATTTGTATTTCTTCCTAATGAAGCTTTGTGTCTGTTATGAAACCATTTACCTTGTATTGGGAGTTAAGTAGCATTCCTTTGACTGTGAGAAGAATAATTGCATCTGTTGGAACTTGGTCCTGGACACTTGCTAAACCAGTGTTGTCAGCAAGTATGCTAATCAGTACAGGATTGGCTTGAAACTGATAGAGGCCCTGGCGGTTTTTTGCCTTCCTCTGCAGCGTGGGGCACAGGTCACTTGCTGGAGGATTCTCTGCAGCTTGAGGTCTTCAAAACACAGTTTGAGGATTTCAATAACTCAGACATAGGTTAGGGGTTTGTTACAGGAGTGGGTGGGTGAGATTCTGTGGCCTGCATTGTGCAGGAGGTCAGACTAGATGATCATAATGGTCCCTTCTGACCTTAAAGTCTATGAGTCTGTGAAACAGTTTGTTCTAGTTTACTTTCTCTAAATGTATCTATCTCAAAGATGCTTTCCAATATTCAGTGATTTTAACACCCAGTCTTTTGGTTGTAGCTTGTATGACAGAAGTCAAGAATTCTAATTTCTAATTGTAGGCTACAATGGGGGGCTACAGAAGACTACTGGGAGTGGACTGGGTGAGGCTGTGTAAAGGACTGTATCAAATTTGAACTGAACTTTTGTTCTTATTAAAAGATGAAGCCCAGTTTCCTCTTAAAAAAACAAAACAAAACAAAAACCAGGCACCAACCAAACAAGTGCAATCTCCCTGGCTTCTGACATGACCTGGATGCTAGAATGTTGGAACTCTGTCTCATGGGACTCAACTATTTGTAGAGTCAATGAAGAGCAGTTGTTTTAACTTTTGGGCGCAGAGGGTCTTTTTTGTGGGAGATGCATAAACCTGCACATACTGGTACATAGTGCCCTAATTCTGTTGCTTATCTGAAGCAAAACATTGCTCTTTGATCTCTGTAATGACCTCCTTTCTAACTCTGTATAATTGCTATCTTAATTGTTTCCAAGGGATATCAGGCACAACACACCATTTGTTTCATTGTAGGTCTGAATTCTGAAGTGTTTGGTGTAGGAAATTCAGTGCATGGACCTATTCCAGGCATGGTAAAAATGTAAGGGGGAGGGGTTTGTAAAACTCATCCTACCTGCTGGGATTTCTACCCTTGCCCTCACTCCTTGCTTCACCCAGGTCTAACCTATGAGGAGGTAACAAAACACCTGTACTTACAAAAGGCACTTAAAAGGATGTTCTGAGTTTATAAAAAGGAAAGGTGGTATTTTCACCAACCTATTTTCTAAATCAGAGGTGGGCAAACTACGGCCTGCAGGCCACATCCTGCCCGGCCTTTGAGCTCCTGCTGGGGAGGCTAGCCCCCAGCCCCTCCTTCACTGTCTGCCCTTCTCCCTCAGTCATGGTGTCGCGCGGGCAGCGCTCTGAGCAGCGGGGTTGTGTGCTCCTGCCGAGCAGCGTGGCAGCATGTGTGGCTCCGGCCGGGTGGCACAGCTGCCAGACATGCTGCTCTGAGTGGCGTGGTAAGGGGGCTCTGGGGTTGGATAAGGGGCAGGTGGTCCTAGGGGGCAGTTGGGACAGGGAGCAAGGGGCGGTTGCATGGGGCAGAGGTTATGGGGGCCAGTTCAGGGATGGGGGATGAGGGGGGTTGGATAAGTGTGGGAGTCCCGGGGGGACCTGTCAGGGGGTGGGTAACAGGGGAGGCTGGATAGGCATGGGGTCCCAGGGGCCTGTCAAGGGGTAGGGGTGTGTATAGGGGTCAGAGCGGTTGGGGGACTGGGAGCAGGGGTTTGATAGGGGGTGGAGTCCTGGGGGCAGTTGGATGGGTTGGGAGTTCTGAGGGGGGCAGTCAGGGAGCGAGAAGTGAGAGGGATTGGATAGGGGGTGGGGGCCAGGCTGTTTGGGGAGGCACAGCCTTCCCTACCCGGCCCTCCATGCAGTTTTGCAACCCTATTGTGGCCCTCGGACCAAAAAGTTTGCCCACCTCTGTTCTAAATCCATCTGAAGAGAGTTTCCTTCTCAGCCTTTAGGCTCTAGGACTCAAGCTCAGATAAAAATTTAAACCCAAATAGTTTGCAGAGGAGCTTAGTTGAAGAGAACAGCTTGATTCTGCCGTTTGATGTAAAGAAAATGAGCGAGACATTCCCAAATCCTGCTGTTTGCTTAATCTCTTGTGACATGTGTTTGTGTGCTCTTAAACAGCACCATTTCTGTGTAGGTGAAGTAATTCTTGGATACACACAATGCACTGTATAGTACAGGAGTGGGCAAACTTTGTGGCCCGAGGGCCACATCTGGGTATAGAAATTGTATGGTGGGCCACGAATGCTCACGAAATTGGGGGTTGATGTGAGGGCTCCAGCTGGGGGTGCGGGCTCTCAGGGGGAGCTGGGGATGAGGGGTTGGGGGTGCAGGAGGGTGCTTTGTGCTGGGACTAAGGGGTTCAGAGGGGGGGGGGAGGGATCAGGGTTGGGGCGTGGGAGGGAGTCAGGGGTGCAGGCTCTGGGTGGCGCTTACCTTAAGCAGCTCCCAAAAGCAGCGGCATGGCCCTCCTCTGGCTCCCAAGCGTAGGGGCAGCCAGCCAGCTATGTATGCTGCCCCATCCATAGATTCTGCTCCTGCAGCTCCCATTGGCCATGGTTCCCAGCCAATGGAAGCTGCAGGGGTGGCACTTGGGGCGGAGGTAATGTGCAGAGCCTGCTGGCATCCCCTACGCATAGAAGCCAGAGCAGGGACATGCCTCTGCTTCTGGGAGCTGTGTGGTGCTACGGCACATGTGGAGTAGGACAAGCCGTGGATCCTGCTCCCCAGCAGGAGCTCGAGGGCCGGATTAAAATGTCTGAAGGGCCGCTTGTGGCCCCTGGGCTGTAGTTTGCCCACCCCTGGTATAGTACATAAAGCATTTCACATCCTTCCAGACAAGATGTCTCCTTTAAATGTAAGATGAAACTAATATTAGACATGATGGCACATGAGCCAACTTATCTGAGCACTGGCACAGAAATGGAGAACAAAGGAGCTTTTTGTGCACTTACTATATATTCTGCCAATTAGAAAATTCCAGGCATCTGTTCTGTGTTCACTGATTTGATTTTCTGTAGGCATATTAGAAACTTGGGTTCTGCTGTTTTCACCCAGAGTGTTACCCCCATCTCACGTTTTCACTCAACAGTTATGGGGTTAGAAGCAGCTCAGTGGCAGTGTTAAGCTGGTGTTTGCACTGAGCAAAAGTTGGTTCAGACTGTGAGGGCAGTAACCTCTCTCTTAGCTTTGCACAGAGCACTCTGGACTTGTTGCATGATCTCCACTTTGCCCCAATGATGAATATTGGTGTCATTTTCGTGATGATGTTAAGGCATAGTAGGAATACAGATAACATTAAAATGAGAAGACAACAATATTATTGTCCTATAAAACACCATTTGCACTCTCCCTAAGATCTTGGGATCTGAGTTACTGCAGAGAATTCTTTCCTGGGTGCTGGCTGGTGAGTCTTGCCCACATGCTCACGGTTTAGCTGATCGCCATATTTGGGGTCAGGAAGGAATTTTCCTCTGGGGCAGATTGGCAGAGGCCCTGGAGGTTTTTCGCCTTCCTCTGCAGCATGGGGCATGGGTCACTTGCTGGAGGATTCTCTGCAGCTTGAGGTCTTCAAACCACAATTTGAAGATTTCAATAACTCAGACATAGGTTAGGGGTTTGTTACAGGAGTGGGTGGGTGGGATTCTGTGGCCTGCGTTGTGCAGGAGGTCAGACTAGATGATCATAATGGTCCCTTCTGACCTTAAAGTCTATGAGTCTATAAAATTCAAACTCTTCTAATGCCAACAAAAAGAGAAGCCACCAAAGGCAGTTATTTGTAGTAGAACAGGAGGTTTTGGAGCTTCGTCCCTGAATACAGAAGTCCTTAGAGGGAATGGAAATAGGTTAGGAATCCGTTATGAAAGATATACAGACATCGTCTCTACTTTGTGGGGTTTTAAATTTAATCCGTACACAAGTTAATTAGAAATCCCTCATCGTGAAGCTTCTAATGTCAGGTTTTCACTATCCCATTTAATGTTTAAAGTTATGCACAGATCACCTGTGACCTTGCATTATGAATTGAAGTTGATGATGCAAAGTGTAAGCAGCCTCTTTTGGTTAATATGAGCTTGTTTTATAAGCAGAAGGAAAAAACTAAACAAATCCAGGCAAACTATATTATATTCTATTTTTTTTGTTGAATTGAAACATACTGATTAGGTTTTGGACTCTTGTGGTAGGAAATATGATGCCTCATTATGGGATGCTGTATTGTAAATCTTTCAGCTATTTTTTGGTTATATTTTACATATTCAATTAGAATATATTTTTGTACAACATCATCACAGTGTTCCCTTGGGACAAGTCAATGGCAGACTGGTGAGGGAGAAGGGACATGCTTGGGGACATGTGCGTTCTCCATTGACAGAATTCTTCAGGATCAAAACATTACTGAAATTCTCTCAGAACTGAATATTTATTTTTTATTCTTTGTGTTAATAGAAATGCTAGTGAATTTTCAAATATATTCAATCCTCCTTCAACACATGGGTGGGAGAGAATGGCAGGGTTCTGTCTTATTCAGTCTGGGTAGCTAAACCTGCTGTTCTTCTATAGATGCTAAAATTGATTATATGCCCCAGCATATGTGTAGTTTATTGAATAAGTGTTTTTACATTCTGCTGGGAATTATCCTGCTGAATACATATAAAATAGATTGAAGTCTGGTTGATCCTGTCATGTCCCAGCAAAACTATCATTATCTCAGGGAGAAGGACAGTAGATAGATCTGGAATCGGAGATATTAACTTTTTTGCTTGCATTATTTTGTGTTCTTCATCTCACAACAGCAAATCAGCCATTGCCTGTATTAGTAACAGGAAAGGAAAAAGGACAAAAAAAAAAAAAGACTTTGAGATAACATATTCTGGTAGATAATACACTAAAACCCTTGTGTTAACATGTCTGCTTTTTAGTTTAAAGGAACTTTTCAGAAACACATATTTGCAACAGTCTAAAGTGTGTCTTGACTTCTCACCCCTCCAAAAAATTTCTTTCTCTGTTGTCTGTTTTGTTCACTATATAGATAAGGATGTGAACTCCATGATCTTATTTGCATACCTTATAATTTATTAATACTTTGATTTTTTAAAATCTCTGAATACTGGTGTTTGAGCAAGCTTCTTAATACAATTTAACAGATTATGCCTTTAAAGAGAGAATAAAGTTAGCTACAAAAGAAACAAAATACATCCACTAAAAACTTACAAACAAAGAGGATGTAAGAAGGGACTGTGGTGATTTTATGAAACTGTTTATTCTGCAGAGGGTAGAAATTTTTTGTTCCCAAAACTGTCAAATTCCTTGGTAACAACCGACCTCTCAGTTAAACAGCTTCTTTTCCAAAGAAAGGTGATGAAGTGAGCAGGTTTCGTTTATGTGGAGGGGACCTCACCATGTGTTTGTACCCATATATGTTTTTAAAATATTTCATCCAGAATCTGAGTAAAATGACTCCCATTTCACGTCATATACATACATTTTTTTCCTAGTAATCACCTTCCCAGTGTTCTCTTGCTTCCTTTTCCACCTCCTGTTTCTAAAAACAGTACTTTGTAAGTTGAGAAGAATGCTGAAAAAAACTTCACAGAAGGTAGTGGTGAGGGGGCATTGAGCCATAAGGCAGCTGGGTATTTGAAATGGAGTAGGTTTTGTGTGTGTGTTGTCATGTAGCTATGGGGAATGCTAAAGAATTGCTTGCACTGGTATTTTGTTAAACAACTCCAGCTGCTGATCATGTGACCAGTCTTGCGCAAGAAGGGGGCATTTGCACTGTCTCATGTACTTCTAACACCACCTCACCTGGAATGTAACCCCATATGCTGTAGGGAGCCCATGTTAAACTGATTGTTCTTGTCAGCTATAGAGAAACTATCATCTCTAGTTGCACACACAAACTTTTGAGCAAAGAATGACTTGACAATGTAACTATTTTTTATGAATAAGACTCTGGTTTTTAATTTGATGAGCAGTGAACTTTCCAGTTCTGTCCTTGTCTTTACAATCTGTCTTTAATTTGTAGAAAGATGCATTCCAGTTTCTGAGACATAAAACTGTTTAACTGATTTTTTTGGCTTTGTAGAGCTTCAGTTATATTGGGTTATCCTGAAATGTAGCATATTAACTTCTATATCTTACCATCTTCTCCTTCTTCTCATTTGCATGTAAATTTACTTCTTAAGATATATTTTTAGACAGTGGCTCCACCTTTCTTCCCTCCCAGTAATCCTTTTTTACAGCTGGTGGTAGTGAGCTATACTAATGGGAGCATCATCCATGTGGTATTCTGCTAAAAATAAAGTAGAAGAATTCTCTGCATCTTGGACCATTTAATTTGTTTACTTCTACTTTGTCAATGTCACTTAATGTATTCTTGGTTCCCTTTTAGGGTTGGAGCTCCAGATTAATGGTGGTTTCAGCTTCCAGGTTCTTGTTCGTTTCTTACTCTTACCTTCAAGAGCAGTGTTAGAATTTAATACCTAGTTGCTGTCTGTCTTGGCAGTCTTTACCAAAATATCTAAGTGCCTCACAATCTTCAGTGTTGTCCTCTTAACAACACCCCTGTGTGGCAGGGCAGGTCTGTTACTCCCATTTTACAGATGGGAGCTGAGGCATAAAGTATCTTAAGGGACTCTTCTAAGGTCATACAGGAAGTTGATTAGAGTCGGGAATTGAGCCCAGGCCTCCTGAGTGCAAGGCTAATGCCCTAACCATTGGATCATCCTTCCTGTCTGTCTGTCGTTCTATCTGTGTATTTAAATCATGATTTTGCTGCAATATCTTGACAGCCTTACAGAATTATGTTGTTCCAGCATGCAGTCTAAACAGAGGCATTCCGTAGCATTCTCCTGCTTTCCTTGGACCAGAAAAGGTGAGGGTTGTATTTTCATTATGGGAAAACTATAGTGAAGAGCGATCTATGACCCTCTGTTTTGTCCAGTGCCCCTGCTGACTCCAGAGTTTGGCGGAGTGTGAGGTGATGAAAGGGTACAATGCAGTTGTGTTCAATATTACAGTGTAACTGCTGTCCTAAAAAGTCAAATACTGATAAAATGCCTTTCATTTCCTGTACCTTACAAAACAAATTCACAAAAACTATGCGACTCCTAAGAAGCTCTGCACAAGAATCCAGCCTTTAGATCAGACAGGGAGTAGAATGTATGTTCTCAGCAGGAAGCTGTTCCATTTTGAGAAAAAAGGTCACCTGAATGGAGCTTGAAAACCCTCACTGATACACTTAAGTTTTTTAATACAACATCAGCACAAAACATCACAGCACTTTCTTCAGACTTTTGTTTGTCTTTCCCAGGGGCCACTCTAGGTATTTTGCCGCCCCAAGCACGGCAGGCAGGCTGTCTCCGACGGCTTGCCTGCAGGAGGTCCCCGGTCCTGCGGATTCGGTGGCACACCTGCGGGAGGTCTGCTGAAGCCGCGGGACCAGCGGACCCTCCACAGGCATGCCGCCGCAGGCAACCTGCCTGCTGCCCTCGCGGCGATTGGCAGAGTGCTCCCCATGGCTTGCTGCCCCAAGCATGCACTTGGCATGCTGGTGCCTGGAGCCACCCCTGGTCTTTCCTGCAGCTTCTAGAGAATACTCGCTGATATGTGGCAGATGGAAGATTTGACATGTTTCTGGTAGAGCTGTATGGCAGTTGATATAATCCGAAGTGCATTTCTCTTCTGGAAATTCACTTTTCCTTACTCAACAAATATTGTCCATGTATATTCAGAATTAGATCTTTTTATGTTCCAGTAACAAAAATTTGTATTGCTTTTTATTCCTGGTGGTCTTGTAGAATCCTCTTCATCATCATTGTTAATGGTGGTGAAGTGTGAAAAGGAAAGGGCCCTGCTTGGCTCTTGGAAGCCAGGCTTACTCTGCAGGGCTATTAGTTAGAAAAAAGAAATCTTTGTGCATGTCATCGAACTCGTTGCCCCAGGATGCCATTTTTGTCACTTTTCAGAAGAGAACTCTATTGCAGGCTCTTACAGTTATCTGAGGGCCCTGCCTACATGGTTCTATACCTATCTTCAGAAACCAAAGCATGTGCTGTTACCTCTTTTCCCTCTGAGGGGTGCCAGTTGAGATTTCTGCTTAGTTTCAGTATCTCTTCTCTTCCTTTATTTGTTTTCCAGTTTAGTGATTTCTAAAGACCAGACATTTATTTATCCCTTTTCTCATCACAGGAGGATTGAATTCCCTCATCTTGGGGATTATTTTCCTTATTAACATCGTCACAGTGGTCCTTGATAGCCTGATAATGAAGCACTCTTCAGAAGTATAATGAGCGAGTGCACACATTAGAGGGCGCTGTTTCCTCAGTCATCTTTAAAGTGCCAATTTTTAGTAGCAACTTTTAGGACAACATAGATTTGGGTGTTATAATAATAATAACTGGAGATATACAAATCTCCTAGAACTGGAAGGTCATCAAGTCCAGCCCCCTGCCTTCACTAGCAGGACCCATTTTTGCCCCAGATCCCTAAGTGGCCCCCTCAAGGATTGAGCTCACAATCCTGGGTTTAGCAGGCCAATGCTCAAAGCACTGAGCTATCCCTCCCCCTTTCTAACAATTATTTGTTTTTCAAAGTACCAGTATTTACTGTATAGTTAACTTCCTCTCCATTCTTACCTGAGTCTCTGAGACTGACGTTTGTTTGCTAGTTCTTAACTGAGCTGACCCTGAGCCTTTTAAATCTTAGTGTTGTTGCTGGGGTCTGTTGTTACAAATAGCATGCATAAGGCATATTCTGTCTGATACTGCTGGGTTAGAACTATTTATTTCAAATTTTGTTTTGTTTTGCATTCATGTTCAGTCTGCTAACATTTTGGTGCTGTGTTTCTGCAATCTGCTGTGGCTCCAAGTAGAACTTTTGGGGTCTTTGGGGTCCTAATGCCCACTGATTGCAATGTATCACTGTTTCTTTCCTTCTGCTTTTACACCACTTGCTGATTTTAGTAGCTGAACTACAAAGAATCCTACCCCATATTCTCTTTTCTACTACCGCTTTATAAGTTCTGTGCCAGGTATATTATATAATCCTACCTGTAGGGAGAATGTTCTCCTGGAATATTGTGTTCTGATCCCCCATGGACCAGAAATGCAGTTAAGAGCAGTAAGAAAGCTCCAAGAGGACCACTGCTGATATCATGAGGAAGAACCTTAGGATTCTATATGACTGGGGATTTTTAAGAGCAGGCTGGACAAACACATGTCAGGGATGTTATAGATAATACTTAGTCCTACCTTGAGTGCAGGGGACTGAACTAGATGACTTCTCAAGGTCCCTTCCAGTTTTATGAATCTGTGATTCTTTAGTCTGCACTAGAGGTGTATACATTTAGTGTGTGACACACTAGTATGAACTAATCATGCCTGTGTGGACTCTGCTGGCACTCACTGAAAGTCTCCGAATGTGTGTTAATGTAGGACAGTTTGTTTGAAAAGGGACCACGTTAATACTCATTAGCAACTCATAGTGCTTGCCAGCATTGTCCACATTGGGCTAGTTCGTGCCTGATGTGCTCATGCAGACTGAAATGTACACTCTTTTGGTGCAGACTAAAGCACTGTGTAGACAAACTCTTAGGCTATGTCTTCACTACAGCTTACGTTGGTATAATGTATGTCGCTCAGTGGCGTGAATAAACCGCCCCCCTGTGTGACATAAATTACACTGAGATAAGCGCCAATGTGGACAGCACTATGTCGGTGGGAGAGCTTCTCCCGCTGACATAGCTGCTGCCTGTCGTGGGGTAGTTTTATTATGCCAATGGGAGAGCTCTCGCCTGTCAGCATAGTGTTTTCACCGGATATGCCGCAGCACTATATGTTTAGACAAGCCCTAAGACATTGCAAGGTTAGAGGACTGCAGTGAGGTTTGCTGTACGGAGACTTGTCTACAGGTGGCTGCAGTGCACTAAAGAGGGGGAGATTCCAAGAGGTTGGGCCTGGAGTCCTGTGTAAGTCCTGGAAGGAGTGCTAGGCACAGATGGCGTTCACCTTTCGAGAAGGGGAAAGGCCTTATTTGCGCACAGACTGGCTAACCTAGTAAGGAGGGCTTTAAACTAGGTTTGATGGGGACAGGTGAGCAAACCCCACAGGTAAGTGGGGAACAAGACCTGGGAGATGGGTTGGAAACAGGAGGGAGCACGGGCTATAATGGCAGAGAGAAAGGAGGGTTAGGGCAAAACTGGGAGGCAAGATCAAACCAGTATCTTAGATGCCTATATACAAATGCAAGAAGTATGGGTAATAAGCAGGAAGAACTGGAAGTGCTAATAAATAAATACAACTATGACATTGTTGGGATTACTGAAACTTGGTGGGATAATACACACGACTGGAATGTTGGTGTGGATGAGTATAGTTTGCTCAGGAAGGATAGACAGAGGAAAAAGGGAGGAGGTATTGCCTTTTATATTAAAAATGTACACACTTGGACTGAGGTGGAGATGGACATAGGAGATGGAAGTGTTGAGAGTCTCTGGGTTAGGCTAAAAGGGGTAAAAAACACGGGTGATGTCGTGCTGGGAGTCTACTACAGGCCACCTAATCAGGTGGAAGAGGTGGATGAGGCTTTTTTCAAACAACTAACAAAATCATCCAAAGCCCAAGATTTGGTGGTGATGGGGGACTTCAACTATCCAGATATATGTTGGGAAAATAACACCGCGGGGCACAGACTATCCAATAGGTTCCTGGACTGCATTGCAGACAACTTTTTATTTCAGAAAGTTGAAAAAGCTACTGGGGGGAAGCTGTTCTAGACTTAATTTTAACAAATAGGGAGGAACTCGTTGAGAATTTGAAAGTAGAAGGAAGCTTGGGTGAAAGTGATCATGAAATCATAGAGTTTGCAATTCTAAGGAAGGGTAGAAGGGAGTACAGCAAAATAGAGACAATGGATTTCAGGAAGGCGGATTTTGGTAAGCTCAGAGAGCTGATAGGTAAGATCCCATAGGAATCAAGACTGAGGGGAAAAACAACTGAGGAGAGTTGGCAGTTTTTCAAAGGGACGCTATTAAGGGCCCAAACGCAAGCTATTCCGATGGTTAGGAAAGATAGAAAATGTGGCAAAAGACCACCTTGGCTTAACCACGAGATCTTGCGTGACCTACAAAATAAAAAGGTGTCATATGAAAAATGGAAACTAGGTCAGATCACAAAGGACGAATATAGGCAAATAACACAGGAATGCAGAGGCAAGATTAGAAAGGCAAAGGCACAAAATGAGCTCAAACTAGCTATGGGAATAAAGGGAAACAAGAAGACTTTTTATCAATACATTAGAAGCAAGAGGAAGACCAAGGACAGGGTAGGCCCACTGCTCAGTGAGGAGAGGGAAACAGTAACGGGAGACTTGGAAATGGCAGAGATGCTTAATAACTTCTTTGTTTCAGTCTTCACTGAGAAGTCTGAAGGAATGTCTAGTATAGTGAATGCTTACGGGAAGAGGGTAGGTTTAGAAGATAAAATAAAAAAAGAGCAAGTAAAAAATCACTTAGAAAAGTTAGATGCCTGCAGGTCACCAGGGCCTGATGAAATGCATCCTAGAATACTCAAGGAGTTAATAGAGGAGGTATCTGAGCCTCTAGCTATTATCTTTGGGAAATCATAGGAGACGGGGGAGATTCCAGAAGACTGGAAGGGGGCAAATATAGTGCCCATCTATAAAAAGGGAAATAAAAACAACCCAGGAAACTACAGACCAGTTAGTTTAACTTCTGTGCCAGGGAAGATAATGGAGCAGATAATTAAAGAAATCATCTGCAAACACTTGGAAGGTGGTAAGGTGATAGGGAATAGCCAGCATGGATTTGTAAAGAACAAATCATGTCAAACTAATCTGATAACATTCTTTGATAGGATAACAAGCCTTGTGGATAAGGGAGAAGCGGTGGATGTGATATACCTAGACTTTAGTAAGGCATTTGATATGGTCTCGCATGATATTCTTATAGATAAACTAGGAAAGTACAATTTAGATGGGGCTACTATAAGGTGGGTGCATAACTGGCTGGATACCCGTACTCAGAGAGTAGTTGTTAATGGCTCCCAATCCTGCTGGAAAGGTATAACAAGTGGGATTCTGCAGGGGTCTGTTTTGGGACCGGCTCTGTTCAATATCTTCATCAACGATTTATATTTTGGCATAGAATGTACGCTTATTAAGTTTGCGGATGATACCAAACTGGGAGGGATTGCAACTGCTTTGGAGGACAGGGTCAAAATTCAAAATGATCTGGACAAATTGGAGAAATGGTCTGAGGTAAACAGGATGAAGTTTAATAAAGAGAAATGCAAAGTGCTCCACTTAGGAAGGAACAATCAGTTTCACACATACAGAATGGGAAGAGACTGTCTAGGAAGGAGTATGGCAGAAAGAGATCTAGGGGTCACAGTGGACCACAAGCTAAATATGAGTCAACAGTGTGATACTGTTGCAAAAAAAGCAAACGTGATTCTGGGATGCATTAACAGGTGTGTCGTAAACAAGACACAAGAAGTCATTCTTCCGCTCTACTCTGCGCTAGTTAGGCCTCGACTGGAGTATTGTGTCCAGTTCTGAGCACCGCATTTCAAGAAAGATGTGGAGAAATTGGAGAGGTTCCAGAGAAGAGCAACAAGAATGATTAAAGGTCTTGAGAACATGACCTATGAAGGAAGGCTGAAGGAATTGGGTTTGTTTAGTTTGGAAAAGAGAAGACTGAGAGGGGACATGATAGCAGTTTTCAGGTATCTAAAAGGGTGTCATCAGGAGGAGGGAGAAAACTTGTTCACCTTAGCCTCCAATGATAGAACAAGAAGCAATGGGCTTAAACTGCCGCAAGGGAGATTTTGGTTGGACATTAGGAAAAAGTTCCTAACTGTCAGGGTAGTTAAACACTGGAATAAATTGCCTGGGAAGTTGTGGAATCTCCATCTCTGGAGATATTTAAGAGTAGGTTAGATAAATGTCTATTAGGGATGGTCTAGACAGTATTTGGTCCTGCCATGAGGGCAGGGAACTGGACTCGATGACCTCTCGAGGTCCCTTCCAGTCCTAGAGTCTATGAGTCTATGAGTAATAACTAAATAGGTAAGTGTGCTGGAACACTGAGCTCTTGCAGGCACATTTGTAATTTCTTTTTCAGGTGGACAGTTTAGTAACACAGGAAGGTATGTCTGGACACCTTGGGATTCTTATCTCCTTTTTGAGTTTTAAAATATTAAGAACCCATTTTATCTGTCAGTCTAGTCTCTAGGGTAATTGCTGAAATGGAAAAAGTCTCTAAGTAGAGTCAAATGATAGAGAACTCAACCTGTGACTTAGAAACAAACTCTGTGTGTGTGTGTGGGGGAAACATTACTGAAGAAGAGGTGGAAAATGATTATGATTAGGAGCTTAATAATGAAAGTTATGTGTAATTTATGCAGCCTATTGCACGGAATTAGTATTTCAAATGTTTTTTAACCACGGCCATGTGGTTTTCTCAGTTCTACACCATATCAGCCTCATGGAAGCCATGTACCTGACTTAATTTTCTCATGTTGTTGGCTTTCAGAGCTCTCCAGTAGTTCATTTAGAGAACAGTATTCCCCTCCTGCCCTGCGTCTCACTTCTCTATAATTAAGTAGGACCCACAGTGAAGATGATAAAATAAAGCTAGGAAATGCAACACTTTACACAGATAATTATGGCATTAAATACAGAAATTATTCTGAGCCAAAAAATGTGATCACATTTAAAATTAGCATTAAATGAATAGCAAAAAATTTTGTGGCAAATCTCATTACTAATTAAATCTGTTATTCTCTCCAAGTGGATGTTCACCTTCAGTTTCTAGACAGAGCTAATCTCCACATACTCAGCCTGTAACCAGAACTGTTACACAAAGCAATGGAGTGGATTCTTCATACTTCACTCCTGGGAGAATTCTGCACCAAAAAATTAAAAATTCTGTGCACAACATTTTTAAAATTCTGCATATTTTATTTGTTAAAATAACACAATATAATCGTACCAGTTCCAATTATTTTGGTAATTTATTTCAAAATACCTGGCAGCAAATATGTCTGTAACAATACAGACAACAAAAAAGATTTAGGATATATTTTTTTTGACAAATAGATTCCTTTTGAAGCATATTAATACAGAACTTTGAGTAATAATTCATTTAAACTACAAAACAGAAACGTATTTCCTGCACCCCTCGGAAGCTGTGCAAAGGTTTGGGGGACTCAGGTTAAGAGAGGACCTGAGGGAAAAGGAAGTCATCCTGGGAGTGAACTTGGAGGGTTGTTGGATATGAGTGGGAGAAGTATGGAACAAGTTCTTTTTCGGCATGGGGAGGATTGTTAGGGAGTTGGGGAGCCTCCCCTGTGCAGACCCTGGCTGTGACCCCTAGCCTCTCCCATTCAGTCATTCACACCTGCCCCTGTCCCCATGTGTCCCTACACCTCCTCTCCCTCATGTGTCTCTGCACCCCTACTTAGCCATCCGTCTCCCTTTCTCTCTGTGGCCCTTCACCCCCACTTCCATTAAGCTCCGGCTCAATGCTGTCACCTCACTAGCTCCTGTGCCCCCACCCCAGTCTGTCTCCCCCCACTAGCCCTTCTGAACCCCAGTTTGTGACCCCCCAGCAGCCCTGTGCATGCCTTGCTCTGTCCATCTCCCCCCATCCCGAACCTCCTCACCTGGCCCCATAGTCTCTTCTTCTTCCTTTCTGCATCTGACTGCTCTGGCCCTGGCTGCCCTCTCTTTTGGTGCAACAGCAGCCCTGGGTAGGCAAGAGGTATAACTGCAGCTCCTTCCCGACAGATGTATTTTCTGTGGAGAAAATATAATCTGTGTGGGGCATGAATTCTGTGCCTGCACAGTTGCGCAGAATTCCCCCCGGAGTAATATTCATTGAAGTTCCTCAAGATTTGGCTTCAGCAAAAAACAGCAGACTTAAGCAAAGAGTCTTCTGGTTCTGGTATCAAGTATTAGGAGCTAAATATTTCAGTCTGACTGAGGCTGCGTTATGTGGTGCATGCCTTTTTACCAGATCATTCATATATCATGGCCTTTCCTATACAATGCTCTCTCATTTGTTGTGATGGACAAATTAGGTAGTCTACTCTGTTTTGCAGTACAGATGGAAAGAATTTGCCAACACATCTGTTACTGGCTGTGTTGAAGTGAGTTTAATCCGTAAATTATGAAACTCTTTGGCCAATATGATGCATTCTGCTCTACAATGAACGACAGAGATTCATGTTGCTTTTCTTTTCTGGATTTCAGCTAGTTTTGTACTTTTTTCCCTCTGACCTGTTTTACTTGCCCTGAGAAGTTGCATAACTTAACCTCTCTAGAAATTAGTTAAGGGTTATAATAAAATCCAAAACATGAAATGCAAGATTTGTAAGATACTTAACTCAGTGCAGTTATTTTTATTAATCTCTCATGGCACTTCCAGAAGTTTAGCTATGGCATTCAAATTCCTATATTGCACATTCATAGATTCCAATGCCTGAAGGGACCATTGTGATCATCTAGTCTGACTTCTGCTGTAGTACAGGCTACACAACTTCCCCAAAATAATTTCTAGAGTATATCGTTTAGAAAAACATCCAGTCTTGCATTAAAGATTGTCAGTGATGGAGGGTCTACAAGGACACTTGGTAAATTGTTCCAGTGATTAATTACATTCACTGTCAAAATGTATGCCTTATATCCAGTCTGAATTTGTCTAGCTTCAGCCGCCAACTATTGGATCATGCTACACATCTTCCTCTGCTCAAGAGCCCATTGTTAAACATTTGTTCTCCAGGTAAGTATTTATAGACTGTAATCAAGTCACCCCTTAACCTTCTCTTTGTTAAACGGAATAGATTGATCTCCTTGCGTCTATCACTATAATGCTTGTTTTCTAATCCTTTAATCATTCTTGTGGCTCTTCTCCAATTTATCAACATTGTTCTTGAATTGTGGGCACCAGAATTGGACAGAGTATTCCAGAAGCAATTGCGCCAGTGCTAAATAAAGAGGTAAATAACCTCTCTATTCCTACTCTGTTTATGCATCCAAGGATTGCATTAGCCTTTTGGTCACAGCCTCACACCGGGAGCTCATGTTTAGATGATTATCCACAATGAACCCCAGATCTTTTTCAGAGTCACATCTCCCTAGGATGGAGTCCCACATTATGTAAGTATTATTTGTTCCAAAACTTATACGTTGCATTTAGCTGTGTTAAAGTGCATATTGTTTGCTTGCACTTAGCTCTTCAACTGATCCTTATCTCTCTGTATTAGTGATCTGTCTTCTTCATTATTTACTACTCCTCCAGTTTTTATGTTATCTGTAAACTTTTAATGATTTTTTTCTTCCAGGACATTAATAAAAATGTTACATAGTATAGGACCATGAACTGATCTCTGCAGGACCCCACTAGGAAAACACCCTTCATTGATGATTCTTTCTTTACAGTTACATTTTGAGACCTATCATTTAATGTGTGCAATGCTAATTTAATATATTTATAATTTTTTAATGAAAATGTTAAGGGGCACCAAGTCAAATGCCTTATAGAAGTCCAAGTATATTACATCAGCACTATTACCTTTATCAATCAGGCTTATATTTTTTATCGGTTTGTGTATGCAAAGTTAAATCAATATTGATCAGTACTTCCTTTGAAAATCTAATCCTTCCAAGCTTACAGTGTGTCAAAACATATAATCAAGGCGTCCTCTTTGGTATTAGTCTGATATGTCAGAATTCTCTCACCAATCACTGCATGTGATTGACTTCCTTAGTATTCTTTTTGGGCATCAGGAAGAGTCTTGTTCTACATTGTTAGTATGCTAATGGATGAAAATTATTCTCGGTTTTCTCTGGTAGAACTAGTGGAGCACAGTCATGTATAGACAAACCCTTTCTCACCTCTCCTCATGCTGGGGAAGTTTCTTTCTTCAGATAATTGTTTAGACTCTGACAGCATTTCCCCTGCACGTTTCTTATGGACTACTTTACAAGTATATACAGAGCCCCAACTATACCTGATGTGAACATAGAGGATATATACTTTGATATGGCCTGTGTGAGTGGAAGCTGCTCCCAGTTGTTAACCAGAAAGAAGCCATCATATAATAATGCATAAAACCATATAGTAAGCAAATACACAACGTATATAACTGTCCACTCTCCATTCAGAAAGATAAAGGATATTCCATTTTTTGCCAATGATTTCATTCTCTGTGTTAGTCACTCTGGAGACACTGTTCCAGGCTTATGGTTGAAGTTCAGGTTAATTGCTTACTGCTCTAATTCTTGTATTACAATTTATTGCATATCAGTTAAACAAAATAATTCAAGATCCAGCTTCCCTCCTTCTTTCCTTGTGAGGATGCTATATTTTGGGAGAATGTCTCTTGCAAGCAGTATATTTGATATATACAGGACTTCCAATGTGATAGATTCTTTTCTGATTCAACCAGGCATATAATGAGGTGCAAATGAAATCCCCTTTCTGCCATTTTTACATTTGATCCAGAAAATCTGGCTCAAGTAAGATACCAAACAGAGAAACACTTCCAGAGTTCACAAAAGGCATAGGCAGAATTGTTGAGGACTGCAGAGAGGATGAGAGAGAATACTTAATAGTTGCAGCTAAATTGAGTAGTAGATAGTTCTTTGTGGAAAAATGCTCTTGTACCTGGAAACTGTAGTGTTAGTGTTTTTATTAATTCCTAGCTAACTAATTTGGAGTAATTATTCTTCTATATGATAGATGCATGCTAATAATAAGTGACCGATCATGTAGTCTACCTTTTCAGTTCAGTCTAAAGGTTCAGGCCCTAACTCCTCGTTCTGCATGTGTCAGTAACAGTTGGAGAGCAATGTAACTGTTGCTGGCAGTTGCAACCCAGTACAGAAGGTATGGTGTGTGCATGTGATGGGGTCATAAAAGCCTAGATAGCTGCATGCCGGTATTCCAGAGGACATTCAAGTTTAGCGTCTCACAGTAAATTTAAAAGAGAGAAGAAATAGCTAATGATTCTTTGCTGCTGAAATCTTGTCTCATTACATATATATTTATTTATCTCTTGGTGACATGCCTTTCTTTGTTTTAATGTCTCCTCACAAGCAGTTTATTCACGAGAAACCACTTGGTCTCCTTCTTCAGTTCCTTTGATTCAGATGCTCACAGGATGATATTGGATCAGAGAAGAGGGGCTACTGTAGACAGAATGCACAACTGCCTGCTGCAGCAATGCTCTTATACTTGCAAAATGGTCCTTTCAGAGTCTGTACAACGTACCCGACATAAGAATGGCCATACTGGGTCATAACAATGGTCCATCTAGCTCAGTATCCTGTCTTCTGACAGTGCCAATGCCAGCTTCTTCAGAGGGAATAAACAGAACAGGCAATCATTGAGTGATCCATCCCCTGTTGTCCACTCCCAACTTCTGGCAAACAGAGGTTAGGGACACACACAGCATTGTGTTGCATCCCTGACCATGCTGGCTAATAGCCATTGATGACCCTCTTCATGGCCGGCTTTAGGCCTGTTCCACCAAATCCTCCGAATCGGGCCCTGTACCTAAGAGGGCCCTGTGCCCATTGAGAATCCCTTCCCTGTCTAGAGGTGCCTTTTTAATTTTTACTCACCTGGCGGCGCTTCATGTCTTCAGCAGCACTTTGGCAGCGGGTCCTTCGCTCACTCCGGGTCTTTGACGGCACTTCAGCAGCGGGTCCTTCAGTGCTGCTGAAGACCTGGAGCGAGTGAAGGACCTGGCGACGAAGACTCAGAGCGCCTCCGGGTGAGTTCAAGCCCCACATGTTTTTTTACATTTTTTTTTTTTTTTTTTTAGTCATCCCTGCCGGGGCCCTGTCAAAACTGTTTGAATTGGGCCCCACACTTCCTAAAGCCGGCCCTGACCCTCTTGTGTCAGCACCCTTCATGGGCTAGGAGTCTGCACAATGAGGAAGAGCTTCAGTTTTGTTTTGCTTTGAGAGTTACAATATTCAAATGTTGCCTAAAATGTGTAAAAATTGCCATATAGCAAGTGCCTTTTTGTGAAGAATGGAGGCCATGGCTCTTTGTCCCCAGCTTTGTCCACCAAAGTACAAGCTCACCCAGGGTTCCATTTTCCCTAAGGCCATCCCTGCATAAGACCTACAAGTGCCATTGGTAAATAGGATATGACATGTTTTTTTGTACTTGAAAGCAGGATTAACTTTTAGAATAATGGTGTGAATCTGCCGTTGCATGGTGTTATGGGGAAATTCCGGCCCAGCAGAAGTGATTTGGAAGGGAAAGTATGAGAAGATCATTATTTAAATAGAAGTTTGCATTTACTTTGATTCCAGATTGAAAGGGAATGCTTGGTTGTTTGTTTTTTTTTCCCCAATACAAGCCACATCTGAGAGGGGTTACTCAGATAGACTTGATATAGGAAGTTCTAGTTTTGACATTGTGCAGATGGAAGTGCAAAACTTGTTTTAAACCTAAGCGTCTTAATTTAAAACTGTATTAGGGAGAATTTATATTAGAGCTTACTCCCTAAGACAGAAAAGAAAATTGAAATTTGCTCTGAGAAATGAGGGTCTGTGTAATTTTTCTGATGTGAGTAACAAAATAGAGAAGCAGCAGCAGCAATCCTGTCAATTCAGGCCGATACTTTGAAAGTCTAAGAAAATGAGCATTTTAACCCCCTCTTTCACTTATTTATATGTTGTCTAGGGTAGATAAAAAACAGTGATTTTTTCTTTGAAGAGAAAACAAAAGAAAAAATTAAAAATCAGATTTTTTTATTTAGATAAATTTTAAGTACATTTATTTAAAAAAATAAACCATTTTCAAATTAAATTTGCAATTATTGTAATCTGAGCTAAGGCCTAAATAACTATAATAAAATTGCTTCAATTAAAGTACAATATATTAAGCAGCACATGTTTGTTGCCAAAGTTTTAAAGGAAGTCCAACAACTGAACTGATTGAAGTCACTGGCTAAGTACCTGGAACCAGAATTTGTTGAAGTGTTAAATCGGCTTTTGACAGTCTTTTGCAAATGCAGAGAATATTTTCTTCATTTCAGTTAATTCAACCAATTTCAGTTCAATTACTAGTTCATTCAAAATTAACAAACCATTTGGGAGTTGTGAAAAAGCAGGAAAGTTTGCTTTCCTTTTCCCAATCTGTGAATAAAAGCTAGGTGTGAAATGATATACTAGTTCTAAAGTCTTGAAGGACATGGTGGCCAGAAATAATCAGTTAAATTTAACTAATTACAGGTATTTTTTGGTTAAATAAATCAATTGGTTTTAAATGCAAAACCTGTGTTGATAAACTTACTTTTTTTTCCATTGCATATCTTGCATATTTAAGCTAATTTTATTTAGCTGATAAAAACATATTTAAAATGCTTTTTTGTGCATTTTTAATTGAATTTCAATTTCTGTCCCAATATAGCTTGACAAAGTCATGAGTAAAAAATTAATAATCTAATAAATAAGAAACATATCATTCAGTATTTTCTAACATAATAAAAAGGTAAAAATTAAGAATTTGAATAAATAAATACCATATATATTCGTTCATTAGCCTGTTCGTTTACAAGCTGACCCACCAAGATGGATAAGTAAAAATAGCAAAAACTGAATGACCCTTTCATAAGCCGACCCTGTGTTTCAGGGGTTGGAAAACTTTGGCTCCCAGCCCATCAGGGTAAGCCGCTGGCGGGTTGGGACGTTTTGTTTACCTAGAGCATTCACAGGCACGGAGCCCCTCAGCTCCCTGTGGCCGCGGTTTGCTGTTCCCAGTCAATGGGAGCTGTGGGAAGTGGTGCGCCACTTCCCACAGCTCCTATTGGCTGGGAATGGTGAACTGCGGCCACAGGGAGCTGAGGGGCTCCATGCCTGCAGATGCTCCAGATAAA
The DNA here is from genome assembly GCF_007399415.2 of Gopherus evgoodei. Classification (NCBI taxonomy): domain Eukaryota; kingdom Metazoa; phylum Chordata; order Testudines; family Testudinidae; genus Gopherus; species Gopherus evgoodei. Next base: position 464,220 of record NC_044334.1, read on the forward strand.
CAAAACAACAATGTATTAGATATTCAGTGATTCTATAGAGTTTAAAATCATCAAATTTTGGTGCAGTGTCATTTATAAGCCGACCCCTGCTCTTTGATGCGTCACTTTTTTACCAAAAATATTTGGTTTATGAATGAGTATATACAGTAAGCTACATCATTGCTTAAATAAATATGTATATATATAGCGTATCCTCCTAGTTAGCACAAAGTACCAAGTTCAATGTAAAAGCTATATTTAGTTACAAATCAACATGTTTTATCAACCATTGAGAATCAACCTTGCTTTAGGAAAATAACTAAAGTACAAATGCAAAACGAGATTAAAACTGATGATTTAAATCAAGATTTTTTGTTTGCTGATTTATATTGGTGATTTAAATCAGTTCATCTTGTGGTGTTTGTATGAAGCCTGGTACATTATCAGGTGCTGGGAGAGTGGGGGCAAGGGATATAATAGAACTCGGTTTTGAATGGCAGTTTGATTCAGTGAGGTTGAATTCTGGTCTGGTGTTTCCAGAATGATCAGCTCTGCTTTCTGTTTGAATAATCTATGGGCAGCACCATCACTGGTCCCAAATGTGGGGATGAACTGGGCAGCTTAACAATTGAAGTCAAGCAACAGACATAGCCCTTTGCTGGAATCAAAGGGCAAATTTACTTCTCCACTAATCTGGACCAGTTTGACTACTGCAACAAGTTGTACCTGTAGTCATCAGTGAGTACCCTAAGAAACAAAGATGGTACGTTGTGCGGGAACCTGTCTTCTAACCCATATGAGGCATGTAGGACAGCTCACCTCAATGCTCCAGTAACTAAATTTGCTCTTAGTTTAATACTAGATTCAAATGTAGTGATCTTGACTCATGTTGTTCAGTAGGTTGGGCCTTGAATATCTGAGAAATTACTTCTCTCGGTGTCTGTGATCTGCCACATCAGTTGCTGTATTCAGGGTGAAACTCATAAGTTTACGAGTTGCCCCCCCACCCCTCGCCATGATTCTGGAGTGTCCATCCATGAGATGGTAGAACAACCCCAGATCTCACCACTTATAGAATAAAATACTAGGCCCATCTGTTTATATTTGTTTCCCCCACAAGCACTACTCTAAAAAAGGAAGAAGACTGGGGGCGGGTGGGGGGAGGCAGAGAGTGGAGAACAAAAATGCAAAACTAAGTTACCCTGTGTACTTCTGTACAGACCACAAAGGTAAGAGAAGATTAGCTTTTCAGACTGAGTTTTGAAGGCTGCTTAAGTGTCATCTGAGTATTAAAAGCCTCCTTTTGCTCTGTAACAGAAAAATAATTTGTTATCCTGCTTCTATCTCAGTTATATTTTAAATAATACACAGTATTATGTTAAACCTCTATTTAGCTGTCTCCTTGATGCTAAATTGTGTCATTTGGATCCCTTACTGTAGAGCATTGTCCAGACTGTGCCTGAGGATTTATTGGAGCAACTAAATTGATGGATGGATGCCAATCCTGCCCCCTGGTCGCCCTGTACAGACAGGTGTGAGACTTGGGAGCAGAGGGACAGTATAGACTATTGTGATAGATAGCTGAATCGCCCATATGGGTGGAGATCTTCTTATTTTCAATCCCTAAAGGTCAAAGTCTGCTGCGCATGCTTATTTTTTAATTTCCTCCAGAAGCCAGGTGTTGAATCCAGAAGTTGTACAGTTGAGGAGTAGAGGGTACTCGTGCTGGCAAGGCGATTGCTGTAATGGTTCTGACTTTTCCAGAATAACACCAAGAGCATGAGTTATGGTCTCATTATACAGATTGCCTACAGTGTGGGAAGTTCTATGTGTTCACATGTGTTGGGAGGGTAAATTTGCACCAACCCAGGCCGGAAGCACTAACTGAAAAGCTGGAGGCCAGCACTAATAAAACCTGAGCTGCAGTGGAATCATTCACAACATCTTGATTGCTGCTCTAGTTTATGATGTGAACTAATTACCTTAATTAAAAGGCACATTTCAAGCTTTCATTAGAAAAGTACATTATTTGCATGCACTATTGTTTTATGAGTCTTTCGAGCATCCCTGAGCTTCTCTATCTGGTCTCTTTGTATTGGGAGTGCAAGCTACTGCTGCCTGACCATGGAAAGAACTGTCCCTTGTGTTCTCTTGGGCCAAGGGCACATCAGAGACAATAGTGGCTGAGGGGCTTTGGGGTCCCTGGAGTATTTTTTTCTGTTGAGATGTTCCTTTCAAGATTTTTTTTTTTTGGGAACCCACGTGTAAAACCAGATTATATAATCTGAAGTCACTTTACAGACTCAGTTTGGGCCCCCCGTATTGCCATGTGTGTTATAAAATTGGCTCACTTCACTTGTGATCTATTGATCTGTGCACCTGGATTCTGGAGAGTGGGATTGAGTCTTCTATCTTCTATATTGGCTCCTTGCTCTATACTTGCTGAACAGTCCATGTGAGTGACATTTACAAATAAGATACAGGGATGTTCTAATGGCTCTGCATGAACATCCTATCTGGAATGCCAATCTGAATGCTGCCACGTTTTGTGAATGCAATATGAAATTTGATAGTGTTTGTAATGTTATGGTTACTGCTCATCATATCTGAAGTGATTCAGTTAAATGAACTGTGCAAAATGCATTTTTGGGGTTTTTTTTACGATGTAAAAATCCAGTCAGTTAAAGAACAGACAAAATAAGGAGGTTGGGGTGTGAAAATCTTATTTCTGGGATTGACACAGCAATGAGATGTCAGCCCTCAATTTAATTTTACTCATTAAAACAAACACACTATTGCTTCCCCCTCAACCCCCTTCATCTGTTGGCTGTGCCTGGTGATCAGGCATGACACTAGTTTTAAGATCTAGGCATGTTGGCTAATATTTGTCATGTTTGTAGTGTCTCATGCACGAGAAATTGTTATGAATCCATTGAAACTTTCCAATGACGACTTTGTACCATTAAGTATAAGATATAATACAGAAATACAATCTTTTGTGCTCCTTCCTTTCTCTTTGATTCTTTACTTAAAACTATTTTCTAACTGAGATAAGTTACAGGAGCAAAATATCACACACAACATGAATTCCTGGCCATGCAGGTAGAAAGCGAATAAAAGAATGCTAATATATTTCCATCACAGACAACTCTTCACTTCAGCCTTTCAGTATGTTACAGAAAGTTCTTTTGGGTCTTGTAAGGTGGTGGTGAATAACCTTTATGGTATGTGCTCCTGTTTCAGGGGAATCATTCTGGCGTGAAGTTAATTATCTGTTAATCAATGCTGTATTTGGGATAAGAAGCAATGGAACCTGGTTAAAGAAGTTAAAATATTTCTGTGTAAATCTAGAAATGTGTTGCCTATCTCACTTTAAAAGTTTGTCAGTTTCTGAAAAAAGATAGGTGATACAGTCACAGAGACTGGGATTGTGGGAATCATAGATTCCAAGATTACCTATCCTGAACTCGGTATAGAAGAGGCAGTAGATAGAATGTCCCCAAAATAATTCTTAGAGCATATCTTTTTTGAAGAACATCCAGTCTTGTTTTAAAAATTTGGTGATGGATAATTGGGCCCTGCAGCGTCCCGAAGAGGGGCCCTGCATCCTCTGCTGAATTGCTGCCAGAAACAGCGGCAACCGATTGAGCTGCCACCGAATTGCTGCTGCAATCTTCAGCTGTAGCTCAATCACTGTCACTGTTTTTGGTGGTATTTCAGCGGCAGCTCTTTTGAATCGGGCCCCGAAGGTCCTAAAGCTGGCCCTGATCACAACACTTTGTAAACTGTTCCAGTGTTTAATTACCTTCACTGTTAGAAGTGTATGCCTTATTTCTAGTCTGAATGTGTCCAGCTTCAACTTCCATCGTGTTACACCTTTCTCTGCTAGATTGAAGAACCCATTATTAAATACTTGTTCCCTGTGTAGGTACTTCTCTTTGTTAAATTAAATAGGTTGAGCTCCTTGGACTTTCATTACAAGGTATGTTTTCAAATCCTTAATCTTGTGGCTCTTCTCTGAATCCACTACAATTTATCAACATCCTTCTTGAATCGTAGACACCAGAACTGTACACAGGATTCCAGCAGTGGTTGCACTAGTGCCAAATATAGAGGTAAAATAATCTCTCTGTCTCTGCTCGAAATTCCTTGGTCAATGCATCTAAGAATTGCATTAGCTCTTTTGACTACAGCATCATACTGGGAGATCATCATCAGCTGAGTATCCACCACAACCCCCAAATCTTTTGAAGAGTCATTGCTTACCAGGATGCCGTCCACTATCTTGTAAGTATGACCTACATTCTTTGTTCCGAGATACACAGCTAAATATAAATGTATAATAAAATGCATATTGTTTCCTTGCATCCAGCTTACTAGGTGATCCAGGTTGCTCTATATCAATAACATGTTCTCTTCATTATTTACCACACACTAAATTTTTGTGTCATCTGCAAACTTTTTCAACGATGCTTTCATGTATTCTTCAAGGTAATTGATCAATAATTTTAAATAGTATAGCACAGTAGCACCCCTCTGGAAACACACCCATCTGATGATGATTCCTTGTTTATAATTGGTTAGCAAACTTTAGATCCATATAATATGTGCCATGCTAATTCTATATCATTCTAATGTATTTAATATTTCATATGGTACTCAGTCAAATGCTTAGTAGAAATTTAAGTATATTACATCAGTATTGTTACCTTTATCAAGGAAATCTGTAATCTTATCACAAAAATATATCAAAGGTGTTTGACAGGATGCATTTTCCATAAACCGATGTTGCTTGGCATTAATTATATTGCCATCCTTCAATTCTTTATTGATCTAGTTACATATCGACTGTTCCATTAGCTTGCCCACAATCTAAGTCAGAGTGACAGGCCTAAAATTAACTGAGTCATGAAGTTTACCCTTTTAAAAATATTGGTACAACATTAGCTTTCTTCCAGTCTTCTGGATCTTCCACAGTGTTCCAAGACTTGTTGAAAATCAGATTTAAGGTCCAATGAGTTCCTTAGCCATCTCTTTTAAAACTCTTGAATGGAAGCCATTCAGACATGCTAATTTAAAAATGCACAACTTTGGTAGCTACTGTTTAACATCCTCCTGTGATACTATTGGAATGGAATGAGTGTTATCATCTGATATGACTACATCATCTGTCTTTCCAAAACACAGAAGAGAAACATTTATTGAACACTTCTGCCTTTTCTGCATTACTGTTGATAATTCTACCATTTACATATAGTAATAGACCAATACCATTGTTAGAGGATTCTTTTAGTTCCTAATATTCTTTAAAAACGGATTCATATTGTCCTTAACTCTGCTAGCCATAGATTTCTTTATGTACCTCGGCTTTCACTTATCAGTTTTCTATGATTCCGAGCTATTCATTACAGTCAACTTCCCTTTTCTTCTATTTGTTATAATTTTTTTATTTTGTATAGCTGCCTTCTCTTCTCCCTCTAAATCAGGTCAATTTTAACCTCTATGTCACCTTCCTCAATTTTGGGATTGTAACTTTTTGGGCATCTGGTGTAATGTTAATAAACAATTCCCTATTATCAGTCACATTATTCTGATTAAACTCTTCCTCATACCAAACCATAATTTCAGCTTTGTGAAATTGGCCCTTATAAAGCACAAAGTTTGTATAGTACTGACCTGGACTTTATTCTGTTTGCACATTATAAATATGATGAAGTCATGATCGCTTGTACCATTAATTTTTAGTTCTGTGATCAGTTCCCCATTAAACTGTCAGGACACGATCTAATATAGAATTCCCCCGTGTTGGTTGCAACACTTTTTGAGCTAGGAAATTGTCATATATAATATTTAGAAATTCCAGTTTTAATACTGGCAGCTTGAGACCTTCAGCCTAGGTCACTCGGATTGAAGATGCCCATGATTATACAGCCCTTTTTCTTATGTTATAGGTGTGTAAGGAGCCAGCCATTCTGTTCCCTAGTGTGATTTAGTGTTCTGTAGTAAACACCAACTAGTGCCACCTCTTGTGTTTTACTTTTAGGAATTGATTTATAAACATTCCAGATCATATTCATTTGACTTATCAGATAATGATATTTTTGATGGAGTACTGCTCCCATTCCCCTTTTGTCCACTTGATCCTTCCTAAATAGGTTGTAACCATTTATTCTAACCTTCCAGTCATGAGCTTCATCCCACCAGGTTTCAGTAATACCACCGAGATGGAATTTATGCCCATAAATGAGCAATTCCCGCTCCTCATATTTGTTATCTAGGTTTCTAGCATTGCTGTATAGGCAATTAAAGAATTTCTTCTCTTCATGCCCTTTGGTTTCTTGATTAATTTTGTTCTCAGCATCTTGATTTCTGTACTGAGTGTCATATCTTCCCTCATTTTACCCTCCCCTTTTGTCATTAGTTTAACAGTCTCCAGACTATTCTAGCTGCCTGTCCCCAAGGAGAGTGGTACCCCTTCTACTGGGGTCATGACTATGCAAACTATACAGCCCCATCTCCAGAGAAAATGGGCTAATGTTACACAAAACCAAAACACCCCATCGCTTATGTGGCCGATGGCACACTTCCTAAATATTCAGCCTTCTGTCATCCTTTGCTCGTGGGACAAGAAGAATCTTGGAGAAGATGGATTGATCATTCTTCTTCAGCACACTTCTGAGTCATCTATTGTCTGTGAGCTATCTTGCAATAGTCATTTGTGCCGATATGCATCATCATCAATGGATTCTTGCCTGCTGACTTCAGAAGACATGTCATGTCTTGGCTCAAGGAAGATGGTACACATCCTGTTGTCTGCCTGCTCTTGGTAGCATGTTCTTTCAATTCTTTTGAGTATTGAATCTCCAGCTGGATAATCTGTCTTCTGTGGATAGTTGGAGATCTCTTTGTTGGCAAGCTTGGTTTTCTTACAGTTGGGCCCAAATTGCCACCCCCAGCAGTGTCTCGTACAACTCTCTATTTCCTCAGACCATTTGGATCTTGAGAGAGATTTTCTACATTTTCCATGTTGAGGATCGGGTCTTGATTGGAAACTTCTAATGGTGTAGAACTCATTCTGGTCCTCTTCTTCCTCATGGCCATCACCCACCCATTCTCATCTGTCTCCAGCCAAGTCGAATGCTGCCATGACCTATTGCTTCTGGTGGTTACAAACCACTAGGCTCCCACCTATTGCTTCTGGTGTTTACAAACCACTAGGCTCCCTCCTGTGACTTCTCTCAGTGGTTCCTTTGTGGACAATTCTGTCTTCCTTGAACCTGGGATACTGATATTTCCTGAACCTAGCTTTCTAGGATCTCCTCAGCTTCTCTGATTCTCAGTAGCATCTTTACTTGTCCCTCCAATCCAAGAAACTTTTCTTCCAGCACAGCCGCCAACTCGCACTTCATACACAGGAAGTTACTTTTTGGCTTGAGGCAGGAAAGAAAACATGGCACATCCATTACAGGTAAACACCATTGTTCCATTGATGGCCATTGCGGAATTGCATGTAGAGCTGATCCTGGAAGGAAAGCATCTCTCATTTCCTTTTCCAAACTCCCTCAGAAACTCTTCTGTTAGCTGCTTCTGTCTGCAGCTCTCAAGTTTGCCTAGCCAAGTGACTTTGTATACAAAGTCTCCCCATGAAGCTCAGTACAACTGCACTGCTCACCACCAGGAAGTGATTAACCTCTCAGAGACTTCAAACAGTGGGATTGATCAAAACTCCAAGGGTCAAAGCCATATGACTCTTACCAAGGCACCAATAAACAAAGCTGTCTCAGCTGCTTACTCAGGGGCCATGGTCCAGCTACATGTACACTACATAACATGATTTGGACCCCAGATATGTCCTGTTCAATTCTACTGTGCAGCTGTTGGCTGGAAAGCTTCCTGGTAATAAGGAAGTGTTGGCAGAGGCAGAGATGATTGTTTCTGACCTAGAAAGATATAATTAGCACATTCTTATCAGGAAAAAGATAACAGAACCATTGACACCCAAATAGTCCATGATTTTATAACCTAAATGCATTTTCTCTTGAATATCTCTAGCTGGAAGAAATGGTTGGAAAGGTCTTACTGTAAAAGAAGATTAACTTGTCCTTTATTTCAGTTAGGAGAGTAGATGGACATGTTGAACTCATGGTATCTGGCCACCTGGACTTTTGGACACTCTCACCGTCTGGCTAAGCATCTGCTGCATGGGGTGGAGCAGCCTGGAAGTGGGGAAGAGTACAGGCCATACAAATATGAAGCAGACTTGCAAAAAGCAGCTGTTAGCCTTAGTTTGGGTATTGGCAAGAGCCAGTGATGGAAAAGAAGCTCTAAAAAGCCAGGCTTGTGTGGGGAGAATCTATTTTCTGGCCAGTTTTGTGAACTAAATGTCAACTGAAACATTAAACAAGCTCTTGTTTTTATTAGTAAAGGAGATGGAGTAAATTAGAACAATAAATAAAATTGAGGCAGGTGATTCAGTCCCAGAAGCCAAATGGCTGTCTCTGGGTCAGTGACAGGCTATCAACTTTCCTACTACTTTTGGTTGCTCTTAGCAGTATGTTTCCAGCAAAGGAGCTGTGACTTTCAGGAAGAATGGGGCACCCAGAATGTTTAAGGGAATGCAGAATATACCAAGGTGCATCAAATCTTGCAGCCATGATTTTTGTCAAATTGCACAAGAGAAGGATATTTAGGGTTAAGACACAAGCAATTACTTGACAGCTGAACAGACTGCAGTTTAGTACCCCTGCTAGTGGAATGAGTGGAATATGTAAAGTTGGGGATTCTCAGGGCTCCAAAAGGGGAAGGCAATTGATCCCCCTAATCCTTGGGAATAAACATTTAGAACTGTATTATACATGATCATCTACATTCCTAAAAAAGCCGCAAAGGTATAGCTACTGGAAGGAATCTTGAATGGGCTAGATAAAAGATGTGTTCTAAACACTTCTGGTTTTCACTCTCAGTTTGAGGCTGCTAGTCCTTTTAATGTTACAGACAGACATATTTGGAAAGGGATTACTTGTTTTTTTCCTGTCTGAAGCATAGCCTATCTTCTTGATAATGTGTCTTCAATATAGATGCCTATCATTAAAAAATTTTCTGCCATATTGCCACAGAACATATACTTGCTCTCTGCAATATAAACTCAATGCATACTGCTGAGGCCTTGAGTTTAGCATGATTCAAAAAGGATTAAACTTTTATATGGATACTGAGAGCTTCTGCAGCTGCATTTGTACAAGAAAAATTATAATGAACAAATTGATGCTTCAGGGCATAAGCCATCTATTAACTGTCCAGGCTTAATAAGGAACTTCCCTTATAGGCATATTGTTCTTTAATTATCCACTCTGGAAATTTTTGCACCTTTCCCTGAAGCATCTGCTCCTGTCCACTGGCAAAAAAGGGATAACAGACTAGATGGGCCACTGCTCTGCTCTGGTAGCTAATTCCCATGTTCCTAATAATATATCATTTCAAGTCTTTGGGTATACTTTAACACAAAAGTATAACATTTCAATGTATTTAAAGTAGAATCCCCAACTGTTTCTCTGAAAGGTCCTTAGCAGTTGGTTGTGCCAATTTTTGTAATGCATGCAGAAGCCCTCCAATGCTTGTCAGGGAAAACTGGGGCTATTGGCCTGAATTAAGGGTATTAGTGAAATTAGTGAGGATATTTAGGCATACCGGAGGTGACAGCGTACTGGGGAGGGAATGCATCTCCATTTTGCCTATCTATCTTATGAAAGTTGTTTACAATTTTGTACTTGGTAAATGTTGATCTTTTCGGGCTCTCCTGAAATATAGTGGAGTTGCATCAGAGGCGCATTTAACTTACACGATTTTAACTATATGCACTTGGCAAAACCAAAACAAAAAAAGAGAAAAACAACAATTTGAATACTGTATCTGTAGTGTGGGCGACTCCGCCTGCCATTCCACTCAATGAGCTTTTGACTATACACGATTTTCGCCTTATGCGCTGACTTCAGAACCTAACCCTCGCGTAAGATGCGACTCCCCTGTATCAGGCACATTGAGAGCATAATCATTAGGATACATTTGAATGGGTTTCCTCTTTTCAAGGCAATTTGCCTTGCTAAGTCAGTGAACTTTTCATACCTGTAACCCTCCTCTGACATACTTGGTTCACATGCTGGTTCTTGCAGCTCACACTTGATTGTAGGGATCTGATAGGTTTATTTGAAGTATTATAGCAAAGTGCAATTTCTGAAGGTTGACAAACATCAAGACTTAGCGGGCTTGATGAGATAAAAGCTCTCTCAATTTTGATCAGCCTGATAAAATGTTATCATTTGTGTTCCTTCTCCAAGACCATGTTTAAAAACTGTGCTTTGCATTTCAATAAATTACTCAGTTTTTAAGACTACCATTTCTTTTTATGCCTCACTGCTCACTGTAGACCAGGGGTCAGCAACCTTTCAGAAGTGGTGTGCCGAGTCTTCATTCATTCACTCTAATTTAAGGTTTTGTGTGCCAGTAATACATATTAACGTTTTTAGAAGGTCTCTCCCTATAAGTCTATAATATATAACTAACCTATTGTTATATGTAAAGTAAATAAAGTTTTAAAAATGTTTAAGAAGCTTCATTTAAAATTAAACTAAAATGCAGAGCCCCCTGGACCTGTGGCTAGGACCCAGGCAGTGTGAGTGCCACTGAAAATCAGCTCACGTGCCGCATTCAGCACGTGTGCCATAGGTTGCCTACCCCTGCTGTAGACTTTAAGTATATAGTCTGTGTGTACACCCAGAGCCAGTCAGCCTTGGAAAACGGGACTTGTCTGCTCTTGATGTCATCCTCCCCATTACAGCTCGAATGGGAATAAACAGGAGGCCAGCCTCATTTTCTGCTGGTCTGAGATTGCAATCCCTCGTGGTTATATAGGAAAAGAATCTTCCAGTAGCAGCTATACTGAGCTGTTCAGAATTGATCCCATGGTGTAATATCTTGAGAAGTGTTTAAAAAATAATTTATTTTTCACTGGTAGTGAATATTCCCTAATGACCTGATTACAGATTTCCCTGATAGACACAATACTAATGTGAATCATCCCTTAAGTTCTATTATTAGAAATAAATTCAGTTTGGGAAAGAAGGTCATAGTTAATTTGTGTGCTTATGTGACAGTTCAGGCCACTCCTGAATGTTAACCCTTAGGCTGTCTTTAGCCTTTGGCAGAAGATACTTGGCAAGGTGCATGTGGCTAGCTCATGGAGAGCTTAAATTTCCTTCTTTCCATCTATTCATTCATGTTCAGCAATTGACAGTACGGTCCATAATAGTAGAGACTGGAAATGGCATATATATGACTCTGCTACTGGCTTCTGTCAGCAGCTTAGCTAGGATTACATCTATTCATCCAGTGGCATGTGACAGCACAATAAGAGAAAATTAGTGCACCTTTATCTTATTTACCTCTGCCATGGGGAGCAGCAGCTGAGAGTTGTAAACACATTGCTTGGTAAATATGTCTGAGTAGGATTGCAGTAGTGGCAATCATTACATGGCAACTTACATAAAAGGCACTTATGAGAAGCTGTCTGGTTTACAGAAACGCCCATCTTGGCCTTGCTCATTCATTGCTGGCTACTGGAGAAACTTCCATATTTTCAGAGAGACAGAAGTCTCAACTGAAGCTACCAGTTAGGTGAATGTAACCATTTAATAATTGTCAGAGCCAGATGGGCCAGTCAATTGAATAACTTTTACTCTTTGGCCCAGACTTACGGTTTGTGTGTAGTATTCTATAAACCTTGTTTACAAGTAAGAAAATCTGTTATCATACCACAAATGGCCTCTAACACGGATGTCATCAGCATTTTTAGACGCTTTGAAAGAGCTCCTTTCTGGGCTGCAACATACCTATCACATTAAGGGCCAGAAATACTTTTTTTGACCAGATCTGGGTTACTATTTTATAGCACTGGTCCTCCAAGATGCTTAGTTTCTTGCAGCCAGCTCACAATAGGTTTCTACGCTTCACAGTCATGCAGGAGCACATTCAATACCATGTGCTTCTCTTTGGACTCTTTACCCCACCCCCAGAGTTTTTTACGAAAGTTTTCACAGTGGTAGCCTCTTACTATGGCAGTGAAGAGTGGTTGTTTTCTCCTACCTTGACAGTTGGCTTCTGAAGACCCATATGAATGTTGAAGTTCAAATGAACTCACAAACAATGGCCAGAGTATATTTTCCCATCATCCCCCATTGCCACTATAGTGACAGATGCATCTCTCATAGTTGGAGAATGCACCATCAAAGACATACTGCATGAGGGAAATGGACCACTCAAGAATCTATTCGCCACATACACCTCTTGGAGCTCAGAACGGTCAGATATGCCTGCAAACATATCCTACCTATTATCGAAGGTCACTCCATCACAACAATGACAGAGAGCCACAAATACTACATAAATCGCCAGGGAGGAACAAGTTCCCCCTTCTTTTGTGTAGAGGTATTGATTACTCATCTTGGCCATCCCGACTATGATAACTGATTATTTGAGCAGATATTTTTGGCAGTATCATGAATGGGAGATTGACAGTTTTGCTCTGAGGTTGTGGAACTGGGTACTCTGAAAATGCATCTCTTTGCCGATGCTGTCACAACCACCACCACCACCAAGAACTGCTAATAATTTTGCTCAAGAGGGGGCCTAGGTCATCACGTTCTGAGCGATGCTTTCCTTATTCTTAGTTGAGTGATCTCATATATGCCTCTCTTCCTTCACCATTGTTTCTTAAAGTCTTAAACAAAATCAGAGGACAGAGCCAAAATCATTCTAGTTGTACCAAACTGGCTAAGACAAATATGGTTCCCCTCACTAATTTGCTTTTCATTTCACCTACCTCTCTGTCTTCTGGTGATACCCAGCCTGCTAACCAAGATTAAAGGAAAGTTCTTCATCTCAAGTTGGTGACTTGCATCTCAAAGCTTAGCACTTAGCCTCTACTCCTCAGAGTCACCTACCTTCTCTAGGAAAGTGGAGGATGTTTTGCATATCAGGAGAAAAGCATAAACTAGGAAGAAATACCTGCAAAAGTGGAAGAGGTTCCACAGCTGGTGTTCTCAGTGACACCTGTTCCATGTTGACTGCCCCAAATCTGAGATACTAAATTACCTTTTGAGTCTGAGAACCTCAGGTTGTTTTTTTAGTTCTGTTCATTTAGTGGCCATTATAGCCTTCCACTCCCTAACTGAGGGGTTTTCAGTGTTTGCTCATATCACTACTTCCTGTTTCATCAAGGATTTATCAAAACTTTTTCATCATGTCAGGGAATTTACCCCTCTCTGGGATTTCAATTTAGTCCTCAATGCGCTGATGAAACCTCCTTTCGAGCCACTGATGAGTGTTGTCTTGCACTTGTCTATGAAAACTTCATTTTTAGTGGCTATCAGCTCTGCTAAGAGAAGTGGTGAGTTGGGGGCCTTGATAGCTGATCCCATTTACACATCTGTTTTAAAGTCAGTGTACCTCTTGGGCCACTTAGGCTTTCTGCCTAAGGTAGCTTTGGTCTTCCATATCAGACAAGGCATTCAGCTACCGGTTTTCTACCCTACACCTCATCAGACTAGAGAAGAGGCTGCTTGTCACACTCTAGATATCAGGAAAGCATTGGCTTTTTACTTGGAAAGGACTGAATCCTTTAGAACATCTCCTAGCTTTGTTTCTTTCATGGGCAGAGAGAAAGGAGGTTCCATTTCAACCCAGACTTTTCAGATGGGTGTCTGGTTGCATTATCTCTTGCTACAAGGCTGTTCAGATCCAACATCCTCCTTGGGTTTGTAAATAATGAGTTCTTTTGATTATTTATTGATCGGGACATCAACTGGTCAAGTTCAAGTTTGGTTTGTTAATTAGACTAGACATCTAAGATCAAACAGAGCAGGCTAACTCGCCAATTCTGGGGTAACAGTTTGTTCTTCATCCTGTTCTGAGTTGCAACAGTTTCAATGGACATTTGTAGCTAAGGTATTTATCTCACATTACAATTTGCAGTTTTAACTACATAGCTGAGCATCAGTCAGTTAACAGCAAACATGGACAGCTACGTTTCTGTTACCCTCCAAATTTTCAGCTGCAAGGAATCAAAACAGCTGCAAGACCTGCTTTAACATTGGTTCAAAACAAGTCTTCAACCAAGCATTATTAAATGTCCTATTCCGTCATATGTGCCTGTTCGTTGCCTTTTCCTTTTATAATCGTATCTACTTATCCCTTTCTTGTAGTTTCCATCACAATTTATACATTTTTATTTGGATTGGTTAGCCAATCATATTTTACCTAGCAATCACATATGTGATTAAAAACAACCTTGTAACAGGTATAACGAAAGGTCAATGCATTTCCACTCTATAAGCAAAATAAAATCTGCTAACAATTCTTCATTGTCCCTCTTAGCCTAACGTTGCAAAGCTTCATGAGGAGTCTTGCTTGACAGTTTTTTAGCATAGCCATGAGAACTGGTTAGGCTTTAGGCCTATGTGGCAACAGTTTACAGTCCACTCTGCTAGGTCACAGACTGCATCCATAGCCTTATTAAAAATGTTCCTATAGCAGGAATATAGAAAGTCAGTACATGGGCTTCAGTCCACACCTTGTCGAAGCATTATGTTCTAATTCATACCTCTAGATTAAATGCTGCCTCTGGTACTGCAGTTCTGCAAATGGTCTTAGATTGGGCTCCAAAGCTCCCACCTCCTTTGGGGAGTACCGTTCAGTAGTCCCTGAAGTAGAGTATCCACAGGGACATTACTTGAAGAAGAAAGAGAGGTTACTTATCCTGTACAGTAACTGGCATTCTTTGAGATGTTTGTCCTTATGGGTGCTTCGCTACCCACCCTTTTCCCCCTCTTCTTTGGGGTCTTGCCTTGGTGGGACTTTACAGTAGAGAAGGAACTGGAGGTGATTCATCCATCACTGCCCTATACACCCTCAGTACGAGGGGCTGAGCATAGTTAGGGCACATGCGCAGGCCGAATGGGCACTGCTACCAAAAGGCTCTGACCAAAGGTGCCTGGGGCGCATGCACAGTTGAAGTGGAGCACCGATATGGACAAACATCTCAGACAATTCCAGTTACTGTACAAGGTAAGTAACGTCTCCTTCTCCTTTGGGTTCACCTGAACTCAACCCTTTATGAAGTATTTGTTGAGAGAGAACACTTTTCTGTGCCCTTTAACCAAGACTTTTGAGTGGGGGTATGATGGATATGAGGACCTTTTACCCTTCATCACCTTTCCTAGTGGATGAGGTCTTCTGGTCATTTTGGGGTAGCCTATGAAAAATCACCAATACAACACTGAAACTTCAATTCTTATTAAAACAATTTATTCTGAAAAGAAAGAGAATAATAATAATAATAATAATTAATAAACCTTTTGAATACCTTCTGAATACTTAGCAAAATTTAGCAGGTAGGTCTGCCTTGGCTTAGTTATAGAATAATAAACGGTAATATGCAGCATTTCTAGAAAATAGTTTCCACTCTCTGGGTATGTCTAGACTAGGATAAGAGATGTTTTTTAACAAACATATTAACGGACATGTCTGAACAAAACATGTTTTTAAACCCTAGTGTCGAAGGATCAAGTTATATTTTAACATGCTCACCCAGGGTTCACCTCAGCCAGGTAACACATGTTGAAATATGACTTGCCCCTTCTACATTAGGATTTTAAAACATGTTTAGAGAATTTGTGTCTGCTAACATTTGTTAAAAATCATCTCTTTCCCTAGTTTAGATGTACCTTCTGACCCTTTGTTTTGTCAGGCCAGCCATCAGCAGTTCATTTCCCTTCCTTGTCTCCCAGATGTCTTCAGGCAGTACCTCTAGACTTCTTTTTCAAGCACTAGGCCCATGTGCAGACTCTTGATGCGCATAGGAGATTTGAGTTAATTATCATATCCAATACTTTTCACAAAAGGTATTTATCCCCAAGTCCTGGTTCATTATTTTCTCAGAGAGCTCCCACTCTGTGTCCTGCCTTATCCTCCCCTGCCCCCTAAATAGTCCCTGGAAGGTAGATAGAGAATAGATCTATACATTTGCAGTCTCCCGTTCTTAAGGTGATTGTCCATTGTGGGGGAAAAAGTCTTTAGAAATGCTAATTAGTCTTCTTTCTAATACTGCTTTCCTGACCACACAGCCAGCTTTTGGTCTGCTAAGTGGCATCTGTGCAAAATGTTTCTGTATTTATAAATGCAGTTTATAGGATTCCATAATTCTGCTCCATATTAAATATAATTTTTTGACTAACAGAGACTCACTGTTAAATTTACTGTTTCAGCAATAGTACTGTTTAGCAACAGTGAGGCACATTGCTCTGGAAGGTTAGTGAAGGGCACCAGCATTCTTTTAGGTTTTCCTTAAAGAGGAGTCATGGCAAACTGACAATAAAAGATGCAGTTATTTCTTCTTCTCATTTTGCTAGTTTTATGGATAGGACATGTCTATCTGATTAATTTCTTGGTAAATGCCTGTGGGTGTATTGTGCAATGCTCAGGTAGTGCTGCTGGGTCATGCTGGTAATGCGTCTGGTTTACACCTGTCACAGGCACTGACTTGTTTTTCCCAGTGGGTGCTCTGTCCTGAGCCCTGCCCTCACTCTGCCTCTCCCCGGCACCCTCCCTGTGTGCTGCTTGCTCCTTTCTCATCTCCGCCCCCTTTCTCTCTCAGCACCTCCAGCCAGCCACTTGCTGATGGGTGGCTAGCCCTCAGGGCCTGCCGAACAGCTGATCTCAGCCAGCCCTGGGACTGGAACCAGTGTAGCTAGTGAGTCAAGTGCACTCCCTATTTTTTTTTCGATGAGTGCTTGAGCGCTGAAGCACTCGTGGAGTCAGCACCTGTGATTAAGGCTGCGAGTTTGTTACAGAAGTCACGCATTCTTTGACCTTTGTGACTTCTGCAGCGGCCTGTGCGCCTGGCTTAGGAGCAGTTCAGGCAGCCCCCACGCCAGGCCCACCAGCTGCTTCTGGGGGAGTCTCAGGCCCTAGCCCCCACCCCACAGCAGCAGAATTTGGATGTGGGAGGGGGCAGGAGATTGGGGCACAGGACGGAGTGAGGCGGGCTCTGGGCGGCGCTTACCTTGCGGGGTTCCCTGGAAGCGGCAACATCCCCCTTGCTCAGCTGCTAGGCAGAGGCGTGGCCAGGCAGTTCTGTGCACTGCCTCTGCCCAGGGCACCACCCTCGCAGTTCCCATGGCCAATGGGGAAAGGTACTTGGTGTCATAGCTAAATACAGGATGGAGCAGGTAAGGCATTAAAACATGTTTCAAGAGACCATTCAAGGTGAAGTGGACAGTTAACACCTCTACAGTCATAGGTCAAAGGAGGGTTAGTGGGCTACTGATAGTTGTAATGAGCCATAAATCCAGGGTCTTTATTAAGGTCATGGTTTTTGACATCTAATAGAGTTATGAATTTGAGTTCCCAGGCTTGTCTTTTGAAGGTGTTGTGCAGGTTTCTTTGAGGATGAGGGCTGAGATGTCAGATACGGAGTGATTGTTAACTGAAAAGAGCTCATTTACAGGTGATCTGATGTTTTTTTTGTTTATCTTTTTTTGTGTGACTTCATTCAAGAGTGTAGTGATTATTTCATTTTACTTAGTTGTTATTGGAATGTTTAGTACACTGGATGAGGTATACCACATATTGTGGTAGGGATGCGTAGGACTCCTGCATCTTGAAAGGTGGTGTTGTGGGGGTTTTGATTGTCTCTGTAGTGAAGATATGTTTGCAGATTTTACATCTTTTGTTCTGGCAGGGTCTGGTGCTGCTTTGAATTGGTGCGTCCTGGTCTGAGGGGGGGCTTCCTTCTGATGATCTGGTGAGGCTGGGGTTGTTTGAAGGCCAGAAAAAGGGCTTCGGGAAAAAATTATTTCAGGATGTGGTCCCCATAAAGTGTGAATTGTCATTGTTTAATAATACCCTGTTTGGGTTCCAGAGTGGGGTGGCAGGTGACAACTAGAGGTGTGCAGTTGCAGGGTCTTGTTTTTCCCCGTGTTCTTATCGCGTATGGGGGTGGCCTGTTCTCTGAAGGATTGCCTTTGTTTGGTGAACGTGGTTTTATGTGTGTTAAGGGGAGTACCCCAAACTTTCTTCTCAGACCATATGCTGTGGTATCTCTGTGGGAGTGTTCAGGGGGGAGTTTGGTGGATGGGTGGTGGTTGTTAAAGTTGTGGTGGAAATCTGTGAGGGAGTTTGTCCAGAGGATGAAAATATTATCGATGTATCTCAGGTATATTATTGACTTGTGGTGCATTTGTGCAGAAATTCTTTTTCAAGAGGACCCAGAAAGAGGTTGATATATTGGGAACCATGGTTAATTAAGAGAACTATGCTCTGTTTAAATATATTAGGGATTATAATTCTGTATACTCTGTGTGTATATATCTTGTAATTGATTAATTCATATAAATTCAAAGTCCATTTTTTTGTGGAAAGATTTCCTAGAGGAGATTGCAAATCTTTTGGACAGTGCAGAAAAGTGGAGAAGTTTTTATTTTCCTGGGAAGGTTGGCAGAGTTATGTGGTTTAGTCACTCAAACGTCCTCATTCCTGTATCCTCTGTTATGAGGACTGATCCTCCTGGGAAGTTAACTGATATCTGGAAACACTTCATTAGCCAGGAAAGCAGTTTTCAATTGGATCACTATTTCTAGAAATAAAAGTGGAATCATGGGAGAAATGCATTTATGGGTTGTGTGCAGTCTGTTAAGCCAAAACACTTGCCAGTTTGTGATACATGTAGCTTATAGCCTCTGTCATATTCCCGCTAGTGACCTTGGGGTGACCCCATCCTGATGAGTTAGTTGGCTCTGTGTGTGTTGCTTTTAAAACCTTTTTGTGTGAGAGAGGAAAACTGAATTTTCCATCTTGAACTTAAATCTGTTGTAATTAATTTTCACCATATGAATTTCATTAAAGTTGACAGTGCAGTCTGCTGGAATGGAATCTGACCTACAAACTGTATGATGTTTGGCGCTGGAGGATTGGCTGTTGGGAAATGTTACTGCTTAGTTCCTCTTTCTGCTACTTTCCAGTTTATAATTGCTGCATACCTATTCCTATGGATTAGTTCCTCCTTTCTATCCAAACTCTTTAGAATCCAATAAAATAGAGAACTGATTTTGGTACACTGCAGCAACTGATGCTGCAGAATATCTATGTTGCAATAGAGGAGAGTGTTTATTGAGAGAGGCAAATTTAGATGACTGTTATAAATAGAGTTAATTTGAAATTTACATAATTTAGTAATATGAGAGATGGTGGTAGTGAAGTGCTTGGTGCTTTGTAATGGGGCTGCTGCCACTCTTGGAGTTCGGGGTCTCTTCCTCTTCAAGGTAGTTCCCAAAATTACTCCTGGGGGAATTTTGCATTACTGCACATATGCATAATTAATGAGCTGCACATAGTTTTAATTTTTCGTGCAGAAAAAAACTTCTGCTGAAATGTTGCTGCAGTTCTGCCTTTTGCCCACCAGAGGGCACTGTGTTGCAAGAACAGCCACAACTCCCAGCAGGAAATAACTTCTGCAATTCTGCCTTTTGCCCAACAGAGGGCACTATGGTGATAGAACATAGCAGCAGCTGCTGGTCTGCAAGGGAAGAGAAAGAGGCTGCCGCCTTCACAGCACCTGTCACGCCAGGGTGGGAGACTGACAGCATCAGGGGTTGGGGGGGGCATACTGGGGCTCCTAATGGCTAGTGAGGGAGACAGACAAGGGCAGGGGTAGAATAGGAGTGGAGGCGTAGGGTGGAAGGAGGTGCAGGGCCACATGGTGATGAGAGAGAGGGTGCAGAGCTACATAGGAATGGGAGTGGCTGGGAGGGGCACAGACACACGTGGGGAGGGGGTACAGAGCTGCATAGGGACAGGGGGCAGGGCCCATAAGGATGGGGGTATCTGAGTAGGGGTAGAGCAGGGGCATGCAAATTTTTTTGCCTGAGGGCAGCACTGGTTTTTGGAAATTGTATGGAGGGCCAGTTAGGGGAAGGGTGTGTGACCTGCCCCCCCCCACCCCTCGCTTCTCGCCCCTGATGGCCCACCCCTGGGACTCCCGTCCCATCCAACCCCCTCCATTCCCTGATGGCCCCCCGGGACCCCTGCCCAATTCAACCCCCCCATCCCCATCTGCCCCCAGAACCTCTGTCCCTAACTGCTCCCTGCCATCCCATCCAACCCTCCCCTCCTTCCTGACTGCCCCCCCCAGACCGCTGCCCCCATTCAACCCCCTGTTTCCCACCCTCTGATTGCCCAGACCTCTATCCACACCCCTGCCCCCGACCACAACCCCAAACTTCCCTGCTCTCTATCCAACCCACCCCGCTCCATGCCCCTTTACTGCGCTGCCTGGAGCACTGGTGGCTGGCGGTGCTACAGCCACGCATCATGCAGCACAAAGCACCAAGTCAGGCTGGGCTCTGCAGTGGTGGTGCCCCAGGAGCTCTCAGTCCTGCCGCCCAGCACGAGCTGAGGCTGAAGGGGAGGGGGAGCAGCAGGGGAGAGGCTGGGAGCTAGCCTCCTGGGCCAGGAGCTCAGCGACCGGGCAGGAGGGTCCCATGGGCCAGATGTGGCCCGTGGGCCATAATTTGCCCACCTCTGGGGTAGAGGGACACATGTGGACAGGTTGTGCAAGGACACATGGGAGTGCAGGGGCACATGGGGACAGAGGCAGATGTGCCTGACTGAATGGGAGACACTAGGGATCAGCCTGGGTCTGTGTGAGGGAATCTTCCTAACAATCTCTCCCTACAAACCCAAAACACCTGTTCCATACTTTTCCCACCCGTACCCAACAATCCTTCAAGTTCACACCCAGGCTCCTTCCCAGCAATTTACTTCCCTCTCCCTCAGCTCCTCTGTTACATCTGACCCCTCCAAGCCTTTGCACTGCTTCTGAGGGATGTGGGAAATTCAGTTCCGTATTGTAATTTAAATGAATTATTATTCAGAGGTCTGTATTAATATGCCTACCAAGGAATCTTTTTCAAAAAACATTTCCTGAATCTTCTTTGTTGTCTGTATTTTTACAGGCATACTTGCTGACAGGTATTTTGAAATAAATAACCAAAAATAATTGAAACTGGTGTGATTATATTGTGTTATTTTGACAAATAAAATATGCCCAATTTTAAAATATTGTGCACAGAATTTTTAGTTTTTTGTTGCAGAATTTTAATTTTTTTGGGCATAGAATTCCCCCAGGAGTACAAAATAGAAGGAAATAGATTCCAGTCCCAGCTTCCATGGCATTGCTGAGAGGGAAACAAGACGGGCACAGGGCAGCCTCTTTTGCTGAAGTGTCCAGAAAAAAACATATTTCTGTATTTATAGCCCTTGGGAGCTAGAACAGTTCTCAATCAGGCAGGTGGTTTCCCAGTTTTAACTCGCTCTCCAGTGTGGGCTTGGTTCAGAAACAAGGGAGCAGTTGTTTTCCCTTTGTGTGAACCTGCCTAACCATTCCTGCTGGAAGCCTCTGATTGATTTTAGGTCTCACTGTTACAGCTGCAGGCTGCATCTCCCAGCAGCCTAGCAAGACACAGCTGTCAACTCCTCTTCCAAGCCTGGCAGATCCAGCAGTCTTTGTAGACTAAGCTTCTTCCCTTGGCCCAGGGAAGGGGTTTAACTTCCTGATTCAGTCAGAGACAGGGCATATGCACTCTGCCACATGCTTTTTTGGGTAGGTGCCCAAACACTAAGTCTGTCTGATGCAGATTCTGCACTGATGCTTCTGAACTGTGTCTTTGATATTAAAAATGAATGCCCCAAAGAAGATGGCAGCCTGATGGCATGCAATAGTGTGTACTTGCCCTAACATGCTAGAGATGAGAGATCATGCACAGCTGTGGGGCCTAGCATGTCCTCTGCAATTCCTGGATTACTGTTTCCCTTGGTCTTCAGGAGGGAGTGGTATACGAAAAAGATACATGTATGGTGGGGGATATTAAAAGGCAGAATCTGGTAAAGAAGAATGCAGGTTCCAAGAAATGGCAATTGTAACATCATGAGGGACTGCTCAGAGAGGAGTTAAGAAAGGTCTTTATGTGGGCAGCAGGGGAAGATAAACTCTAGAGAGAAAATAGGCTCATTAATAAATGAGTTGGATTGTTGGTGGGGTCTTCAGGTCTCGCAATGTTAAGGCAAAGGAGGAGTTAAAAGCGTGCTGTGAATAAAGGGGAAAGGGTGTGTCCTATGTAGAGAATTTCTGTGAATCCGTACACTGGGAAATGTTGACAGACAGAATACAGTAAAGGTAATTTAGGAAAGATTTTCAAACTGTTACTTGGAGTGGATGGGGAAGTTATATTTGGTATGAGTGAGAGAGACTAAAATACACTGGATGAAGCATTAAATAACCTGTTTTTTTTTCCTGCAAAAGCCTTTAGTTTGGAACTTGGCCCTCTTCCCCATGGGGACTCTGAAGCTCTGTTTTGGTGGTCTGTACTGTAGGGGCTGAGCTTTGGCAAACAGAGAGGTGCATGATGTCATTGAATGCATAACACATGCACCGAGGGCTAGTAAATGCTGTTCACACTGCAGTGTACATCCAGATGTATGTGCTGGAACACGCTTTCAGAAATGGAAAAATAATCTTTATGAAGATACAAAGAAGTGAAGTAAGAATATCCTGTACAGAGCCTGGTCAGATCCACAGTACCTGCCAAGTATGAATATTCTCTGCAAGGTTTCTCACTCCCTAAACCTTCAGGTTTCCGCTCTTTAGTTGGCGCCTGGGAGTAGTCCATTCAGAAGACCTTATTCAGCATGTTTTTTTTCTGTGGCTGAGAGATGAGATCTGAGTGGGGAAAAATGTTTTTGTCCATAAAAACATAACTGGAACTTTTTATTGAATGATTTACAGCAGGTGGGGGGTGTGTGAATCCATTCTGTCTGTTTGATACATTTTCTTTTTTCCTCTCCTAATATTAATGAGTCACAAAATTATCACAGCAGAGGCTTCTGGTGCCAGCCATTGTTCCAGTTATTGACGTACAGAGGTAGGCAGTCTGGTCCCATTGCAAACCTGCCTGATTGCAGAGGTTGTATGAATGTCTTATTCCATAGTACTCCATGTAGAATAAGAGCAAATGTGGGTTTACTAATCTCTTTACATGTAGGAGAAAAGACAAATCCTGTCCTGAATTTTCGGAGTCTGTAGATCTGTAGGAGTGTTTGGCAGTGTGCACGTCCATCTGGTATCTCTCATACAAGGGGTTAAATCCAGCTTCACATTCCCCCTCCCCTTGCACAGGCTCTCAGGGGCTTCCCTACACAGCTGCTAAAGGTTGTGTGAACTCCAGGCTGGGGGAGCTTTTAGTTATATATGTTTTTGCTTACTGTAATTTGTTTTTGATGTTCACTGATGAATTGCTGCTGCTGAAAAATTCGTACTGATTAATGCCGTTTATTCCTGATGAATCACCCCCCTCCTCTCCCGTTTAGTTACACAGCTAAAACTCCATGCTGGTGTCTTTTGAAGTATGATTAGGCCATACTCTCATAATGGCAACTTAAAAGAAAACTGCCCCTTTAGAGCTTTCCAACAGGCATCTTTCTGCTTCTTCTTTGCCACCCCTGTGCACGGAAGGAGTCCCGTCGTCGTCGTCGTCGTTCTCCTTCTCCCCTCCCTCTCCCCCCCCCCCCCAGCACTGCCCCAAGGATCTGTAAAGCAACCTCACTGGTTTCCTTCAAACCTCCCTACCTTCCCGCCCCCCCATCTCTCCTCAAATGTAATACCTGCAGGAAAAAAACTAACACAGGTGAGGCACATGGGGAGCTGTGACTACTGCCTATCATGCTGTTGTTAATTGTTATTGTTACCTTGTGCTTCTCCCTCTGTTAATTGTATCCACCTGTTGTCTTTTGTCTTATATTTAATCTCTTTGGTGTAAGAGCCATCTTTTTGCTCTGTGTTTGAACACTGGGTAGCACAGTGGGCCTCCATGCACTTCTGCAGTACAAATAATAAATAATAATCAGAGTCTGATGGTGTTTCTGGGAATCAAGAGAGACCACAACTGGAGCATAAAATGGGATGATGGTTGGTGAAATCAGAGAACAAAAGAGGTAAGTAGCTTAGTATGATTTTAAAAAAGAAACAGCAGCTACTTAGCACAATTGCAGATGGTAACCTAACTAGGATAAAAATTACAAATGTTCTCGGTCCTTCTATTTTAAGGCATAAAGCAATCACCAGTGGGCTCAGAAAGGATTTTTTTTTCCATCTGCAGGATTACATGATTTACCATGTGCATTTGTTTTTTCTCCTTCCTTTGAAGCATTATATGCTAAGCTGCTGGAGACAGGGTAGTAAAGTAGGCTACAGACCATTGTTTGATCTGGTAACGCGGGAGGTAGGTTACCAGCCTGCACGGACCATCAGCTTAATCTATTGTGGCAGAGAGGCTAAACTGGTCTTGTAGGGTGTGGCAGGAGGAACAATACTGGACTAAGTGAACAACTTGTCTGATTTGATATGGTGATTCCAGTGTTCCTCTGACTGTGCTCCATGGCTTTATTTATCAAGCAAGACTCTATTACAGAAACCAATAATTTGAGAAGAATCTTGGGCATTAGTAACACTGCTTTTGGAATAGGACTCTGTTATACTTTCATCTGTCTCCCCTGCAGATCTTAGGGCTAAATCACTACACAAATGAGCAGATCAGTTAGATGGTATTTATTCGAAAGTTAACACCAAGTTGCTTTTAGGTAGCCCTATGAGCTTGTTGGGAGCACTTCCACCTATAGCAACCTACTTACATAACTCTGCCATGGGGTCCATCTTCCATAATAAACCCTTGGTAGGGAAGTGGTTGAATCAAGGGTGTATTTATTTTTATATAGAATTGCTCTTATTCACAGATATGAAGTGTTTTATGAATGCCTATTGGTGACTTTCATAGAATATCAGAGTTAGAAGAGACCTCAGGAGGTCATCTAGTCCAACCCCCTGCTCAAAGCAGGACCAATCCCCAACTAAATCATCCCAGCCAGAGCTTCATCAAGCCTGACCTTAAAAACCTCTAAGGAAGGAGATTCCACTACCTCCCTAGATAACCCATTCCAGTGCTTCACCTCCCTCCTAGTGAAATAGTGTTTCCTAATATCCAGCCTAAACTCCCCCACTGCAACTTGAGACCGTTACTCCTTGTTCTGTCATCTGGTACCACTGAGAACAGTCTGGATCCATCCTCTTTGGAACCCCCTTTCAAGTAGTTGAAAGCAGCTATCAAATCCCCCCTCATTCTTCTCTTCTGCAGACTAAACAATCCCAGTTCCCTCAGCCTCATAAGTAATGTACTCTAGCCCCCTAATAATTTTTGTTGCCCTCAGCTGGACTCTTCCCAATTTTTCCACATCCTTCTTGTAGTTTGGGGCCCAAAACTGGACACAGTACTCCAGATGGGGCCTCACCAATGCCGAATAGAGGGGAATGATCACGTCCCTTGATCTGCTGGCAGTGCCCCTACTTATACAGGCCAAAAGGCCGTTAGCCTTCTTGGCAACAAGGGCACACTGTTGACTCATATCTAGCTTCTCGTCCACTGTAACCGCTAGGTCCTTTTCTGCAGAACTGCTGCGTAGCCTCTCAGTCCCTATTCTGTAGCAGTGCATGGAATTCTTCCATCCTGAGTACAGGACTCTGCACTTGTCCATGTTGAACGTCATCAGATTTGCTTTGGCCCAGTCCTCTGATTTTGTCTAGGTTCCTAACCTCCAGGGTATCTACCACTCCTCCCAGTTTAGTGTCATCTGCAAATTTGCTGAGGGTGCAATCCACGCCATCCTCCAGATCATTAATGAAGGTATTGAACAAAACTGGTTCCAGAACCGACCCTTGAGACACTCCACTTGATACCGGCTGCCAGCTAGACATGGAGCTATTGATCATTACCTGTTGAGCCTGACGATCTAGCCAGCTTTCTAACCACCTTATAGTCTATTCATCCAGCCCATACTACTTTAACTTGCTGGCAAGAATACTGTGGGAGACCGTATCAAAAGCTTTGCTAAAGTCAAGGAATAATGTCCACTGCTTTCCCCTCATCCACAGAGCCAGTTATCTCATCACAGAAGGCAATTAGGTTCAAGACTTGCCCTTGGTGAATCCATGCTGAGTGTTCCTGATCACTTTCCTCTCCTCTAAGTTCATCAGAATTGATTCCTTGAGGACCTGCTCCATGATTTTCCAAGGACTGAGGTGAGGCTGACTGACCTGTAGTTCCCCGGATGATTCTTCTTCCCTCTTTTAAAGATGGGCACTACATTAGCCTTTTTCCAGTCATCCGGGACCTACCCCGATCACCATGAGTTTTCATAGATAATGGCCAATGGCTCTGCAATCACATTTGCTAACTCTTTAGCACCCTCGGATGCAGCGCATCCAGCCCCATGGATTTGTGCTCGTCCAGCTTTTCTAAATAGTCTTGAAACACTTCTTTGTCCACAGAGGGCTGGTCACCTCCTCACAGGCACCTTGGGGTGAGGATTTACAGGACATTTCAATCCCCTTTCTGAGTTCCCTGGATAGCTCTGGATGTTGCTGGACTGTCCAGTGCGGTTTGTGAAGGATATCATACATCCTAGCCTATTGTGGATTTGGATCATTTAAAAAAAATGTATAATTTGGAAATTGAACGGATTTGTTTGAACTTGGGATGGTCTGTTATGTAAGTGGGCACTCACCTGTTGTGATCTTCTTCGTCAGTGGAAGTGGAACTTGTTTGTTAACGCAGTATTAGAGTCCCAGGTAGGTTTGCTCCAGGCTCTGAAACTGTGGAGATTAATTTGACTATTTGAAAAATAATTACTCCTTTCAAACAAAAGTATTATTCGTCTTGAAGCAGTGAGCACATGGTGTGAGCCATTGGCTGTAAGACTTCATTTCAAAAAGATGGAGCCAGTTGGGCTTTGGCTGAAAATGAAAAATGAAAACTCTGTTATGAAACCCCACATGTTTAGAATTCACTAGGGTAGAGGACTTGGAGAGGAGAGCCTGCAGTCTTTTGGGGAGAGGATAAGAGAGCCTTGATTTGTAATAGCAGAGCTAAAAATCTCCGGAATTTTTTTTAAAGACAAATCTTTAAATCCAGCAGTCCAAGGAGACGATGTTGCAATAAACAATTCTTAGCAGTTGCAAATATTGCAACTTCCTATAACTTGTATCTAACTTAGGAAGCACTGGAGGAAGGAGGTTGTTATTGCATTAAAATATCAATGTAGAGGTTCGTGATCATTGTTGCCTATTGTGTCCTGTGACAACAAAAGAGTATTAAAAATAAATCCCATTCCTGTTTTCATTCCATTCCCTTAATGGTTTGTTCTGTAGATTTCTCCATCCAGTTTTTTTATCCAACAGCAGGTGTTCCTGTACATAGGGCTGATTCCCTTAGGGTTAGCAGACAACATGTAGACCAGCCTGCTGAACAAGGACAAGCAGAGGCTTCTGCTCCGTCGCATACCCACAGCTTTAAAAGACTGAGACTGGACAAGTTTTCAAGGACCTTTGGTAAATTACATCAACAACAAATACATTTTTAAAAAAACCAAAACACATTCCATTCCATTCCATTCCACTTGGAAAATGTAGATTAGGATCCATTAATCACTGCAAAATATATATATAGGCCAGCAGCATTTGAGTTAATATTACATTAGAATTGCAGAGACTTGGGAAACCTTTTTAGTACATTTTCAAAACTGACAGCCTTAAAACTTAAAGGTAACAGTACATGCTGTCTGTTCAAAGCCAAAACTTAATGGGGTTAGATTTATATTATACAATGAGTAGGTAAAAGGATCGAGGGGGGGAATTTTGTTCTCTCACATTTCTGACAACAGTTGTATGCACTTAAATGCAAGTAAATATGAAAATAGCTTTTTTCCTGTCTCTTTTGAATGGAAGCAGCTGAATTATCAACCCTTTCTGATTCACCACCCATAAACTTGTTACACACCCTCCCTAAGTTTCATGTTTGTTCAGCATCAGATACCTGAACACAGGATGTGATATATGCCAGATATGATGTCCCCCTATATTTTTATATTGAAATCCCTTGTGCTGCTCAAACATAGCTGCTTACCACTGGCCTAGTTTTCCTTAAGTTCTTTCACAACTTTGTGTTTCAAGGCAAC
Organism: Gopherus evgoodei; assembly: GCF_007399415.2. NCBI lineage: Eukaryota > Metazoa > Chordata > Testudines > Testudinidae > Gopherus > Gopherus evgoodei. The sequence goes on from NC_044334.1 coordinate 492,366, forward strand.
ATTCTAATAAGCAGTTTTCAAGTGGGTTTTGAGATGTAATTACATATGGGTCTGTACATTTTAAAACAAATTCAATGAGACTAACTTTGATCAAAGACCTTGAGTATGGTTGTAAGTGTCAAAGCATAAACCCAAGCCTAATAAAACAGTCAAACTATTTGTCCGGCATCCAATACCAGGCAGTGGCGCACAGGACTAATGCCTTGTTTTCCAGACCATTTTTCTCTGACCATTTTCATTTGATGGAATGGTCAATGAAGGCAGCATTTAGTATTGATTAGCAAATCTCTGACTCTGAGCCAGGTTTGAGGAAGATGTGTGAAACCCTCTATCATTATTACTATTGAAAGTTCTGGGAATGTAGCTTTTAGATCAGTGGCTCTCAAATTTTTGTACTGGTGACCCCTTTCACACAGCAAGCCTCTGAGTGCGATTTCCACCCCCCCCATTATAAATTAAAAACACTTTTAAATGTATTTAACACCATTATAAATGCTGGAGGCAAAGCGGGGTTTGAGGTGGAGGTTGACAGCTTGTGACCCCCCCCCCATGTAATAACCTCGTGACCCCCTGAGGAGTCCTGATCCCCAGTTTGAGAACTGCTGTATTAGGTAGTGCAGGGCAGCCTCTCTGTTTTATACCTGTTATAGGTCTTGATGTAATGAGTTGAGTTCAAGTGAAATGTAGTATGCGTCTTTTGCCAGATTAAGTGAAAGGTGATTCTGAGACTACTGAATCATAGAATTGTGGGTCTGGAAGGGACTTTGAGAGTCCTTGTAGTTCAGTCCCCTGCACTCAAAGCAGGACTAAATATTATCTAGACCATAGGTGGTCTGTGGGTCAAATCTGGACTGCTATATGCTTTTTAATGGACCCCCAAATCTTTCTTTTTATTTACTTCTTATTAAGGCTATGTTTTATTCGTGGGTATTTTTAGTAATAATCATGGACAGGTCACAGGCAGTAAACAAAAATTCACGGCCCTTGATCTGTCCATGACTTTCACTATATACCCTTGGCTTGGGAGGCAGCTTCCTCTTCCTTGTAACAACCTTTTATGTAATTGAAAACTATTATCATGTCCCCTCCGTCTTCTCTTCTCTAAACTGAACAAACCCAGTTTTTTCAATCTTCCCTCAGAGGTCCTGTTTTTTAGACTTTTAAATAATGTTTGTTGCTCTTCTCTGGACTTTCTCGAGTTTGCTCACATCTTTCCTGAAATGTAGCACCCAGAACTGGACACAGTACTCCAGGTGGGGCCTAATCAGCATGGAGTAGAGTAGAAGAATTACTTTTGTGTCTTGCTTACAACATTGCTTCTAATACATCCCAGAATTATGGTGTGTTTTTTTTTTTTCTGCAACAGTGTTCTACTGTTGACTCATATTGAGCTTGTGACCAACTATGACCCTGTAAACCTGCAGGACTCACCGCTGTGGCGCCTCCTGCTGCTTATCTCAGGGAATTAGCTCATGCAGCCTCCAGAGCGACCTCTGCAGGCAGGTGTCCTGCTGCCGCTGGCCCCCGTGCCTCTCCCAGAACCCGATGCCCTTTGTCTTTGGGCGCTGCCCCTTTCAATACCCCTGCAGTCTCAGGGCCTACCCACCCAGGGGAACCCCCAACCCTCTATCCCTGCCTTGCCTCAGTTGTGGGCTACTGCCAGTCACTAATTAGCCCCTGTTCCTGGGGCAGACTGCGGTATAAGCCACTCATCACTGGCAAGAAGGGTTTGGACCTGCTGCCTCTGCCTACCTGTGGGCTGCCCCCTGCAACCCCAGTACCCATTGGCCTTCTGCTAGGCCACAGCTTGGGGCTTTCCAGGCAGGAGCGTCCCCAGCTTCTCTGCCTTTCCCCAGCCCTGCTCCACTCAGGCACTCTCCTCGGGCCTGGCTGCAGGGACCTATCTCCCTCTACAGCTAGATAGAGACTCTCTGTGCTCCTGGCCCACTGCCCTCTTATAAGGGCCAGCTGGGCCCTTATTAAGCCAGCTACAGGTGTGGCTGCTTCCCAATCAGCCGAGCTTTCGGAGCTGCAGCCCTCTCCAGGGCTACTCTGACCACTGCAGCCCTCTGTCAGGGCTGATTTCAAGCCCTTCAAGGCAGGAGCAGGTGACCACCCCACTACAGACCCCCAGATCCCTTTCTGAGTACTCCCTCCTAAGCAGTCATTTCCCATTTTGTACGTGTGCAACTAATCATTCCTTCCTAAGTGGAGTACTTTGCATTTGTCTTTATTGAATTTTATCTTGTTTACTTCAGACCATTTCTCCAGTTTGTCCAGATCATTTTGAATTATAATCCTATCCTCCAAAGCAGTTGCAACCCCTCCCATCTTGGTATCATCCGCAAACTTTATAAGTGTACTGTCTATGCCTTTATCAAATCATTGATGAAAATCACTTAGAAAAGTTAGATGCCTGCAAGTCACCGGGGCCTGATGAAATGCATCCTAGAATACTCAAGGAGTTAATAGAGGAGGTATCTGAGCCTCTAGCTATTATCTTTGGAAAGTCATGGGAGACGGGAGAGATTCCAGAAGACTGGAAAAGGGCAAATATAGTGCCCATTTATAAAAAGGGAAATAAAAACAACCCAGGAAACTACAGATGAGTTAGTTTAACTTCTGTGTCAGGGAAGATAGATAATGGAGCAAGTAATTAAAGAAATCATCTGCAAACACTTGGAAGGTGGTAAGGTGATAAGGAATAGCCAGCATGGATTTGTAAAGAACAAATCGTGTCAAACCAATCTGATAGCTTTCTTTGATAGGATAACGAGCCTTGTGGATAAGGGAGAAGCGGTGGATGTGGTATACCTAGACTTTAGTAAAGCATTTGATACGGTCTCGCATGATATCCTTATTGATAAACTAGGCAAATACAATTTAGATGGGCTACTATAAGGTGGGTGCATAACTGGCTGGATAACCGTATTCAGAGAGTAGTTATTAATGGCTCCCAATCCTGCTGGAAAGGTATAACAAGTGGGGTTCTGCAGGGGTCTGTTTTGGGACCGGCTCTGTTCAATATCTTCATCAACGACTTAGATGTTGGTATAGAAAGTACGCTTATTAAGTTTGCGGATGATACCAAACTGGGAGGGATTGCAACTGCTTTGGAGGACAGGGTGAAAATTCAAAATGATCTGGACAAATTGGAGAAATAGTCTGAGGTAAACCGGATGAAGTTCAATAAAGAGAAATGCAAAGTGCTCCACTTAGGAAGGAACAATCAGTTTCACACATACAGAATGGGAAGAGACTGTCTAGGAAGGAGTATGGCAGAAAGAGATCTAGGGGTCACAGTGGACCACAAGCTAAATATGAGTCAACAGTGTGATACTGTTGCAAAAAAAGCAAACGTGATTCTGGGATGCATTAACAGGTGTGTTGTAAACAAGACATGAGAAGTCATTCTTCTGCTCTACTCTGCGCTGGTTAGGCCTCGACTGGAGTATTGTGTCCAGTTCTGAGCACCGCATTTCAAGAAAGATGTGGAGAAATTGGAGAGGTTCCAGAGAAGAGCAACAAGAATGATTAAAGGTCTTGAGAACATGACCTATGAAGGAAGGCTGAAAGAATTGGGTTTATTTAGTTTGGAAAAGAGAAAACTGAGAGGGGACATGATAGCAGTTTTCAGATATCTAAAAGGGTGTCATCAGGAGAAGGGAGAAAACTTGTTCACCTTCCCCTCTAATGCTAGAACAAGAAGCAATGGGCTTAAACTGCAGCAAGGGAGATTTAGGTTGGACATTAGGAAAAAGTTCCTAACTGTCAGGGTAGTTAAACACTGGAATAAATTGCCTAGGGAGGCTGTGGAATCTCTATCTCTGGAGATATTTAAGAGTAGGTTAGATAAATGTCTATCAGGGATGGTATAAACAGTATTTGGTCCTGCCATGAGGGCAGGAGACTGGACTCGATGACCTCTCGAGGTCCCTTCCAGTCCTTGAGTCTATGAATCTATATTAAACAAAACCACACCCAGGACCGATCCCTGCATGACTCCACCTCATATTCCCTTCCAGCTTGACTGTGAACCACTGATAACCACTCTTGGGCAATGGTTTTCCAACCAGTTATGCACCCAACTTATAGTAGCTCCATCTAGGTTGTATTTCCCTAGTTTGTTTGAGACAGTCATGCGAGACAGTTTCAAAAGCCATACTAAAATCAAGATATACCACATCTACCACTCCCCCGCCCCATCCACAAGGCTTGTTACCCTGTCAGAGAAAACTATTAGATTGGTTTGACATGAATTGTTCTTGACAAATCCATGCTGACTATTACTTATCACCTTATTATCTTTTAGGTGTCTGCAAACTGATTGCTTGCTTATTTGCTCCATTATTTTTCCGGGTACAGAATTTAAGCTGACTGGACTGTAATTCCCTGGGATGTCCTTATTTCCCTTTTTACAGATGAGTACTATATTTTCCCTTTTCCAGTCCTCTGGAATCTCTCCTGACTTCTGTGACTTTTCAAAGAAAACCACTAATGGCTCTAATATCTCCTCAGTGAGCTTTTTGACTATTCTAGTATCAGAGGGGTAGCCGTGTTAGTTTGGATCTGTAAAAGCAGCAAAGAGTCCTGTGGCACCTTATAGACTAACAGACGTTTTGGAGCATGAGCTTTCATGGGTGAATACCCACTTCGTCAGATGTATTCACCCACGAAAGCTCATGCTCCAAAACGTCTATTAGTCTATAAGGTGCCGCAGGACTCTTTGCTGCTTTGACCATTCTAGGATGTATTTCATCAGCCCTGGTGACTTGAAGCCATCTAACTTATCTAAGTAATTTTTAACTTGTTCTTTCCATATTTGAGCCTCTGATCCAACTTCATTTTCACTGGAGTCTGGACCTTCACTACACCTTGATCAAGAAATTTGGACCAATCGCTACTAAACTTTTTGGTGAAAATTAAAACAAAAAAGTCATTTAGCATTCAGCCATTTTCATGTTTTCTATTATTGTTACAACTCCCCCCCCCCCCTTGAGTAACAGGCCTACTCTGTTCCAGGTTGTCATCTTGCTTTTAATGTATTTTTAGAATGTTTTCTTGTTGCCCTTCTTGTCTGTAGCTAGTTTAATCTCGTTTTGTGCCTTGGACTTTCTAATTTTGTCCCAACATATTTGTGTTGTTTGTTTATATTCATTCTTTGTAGTTTGACATAGTTTCCACTTTTTGAAGGACTCTTTTTTGAGTTTCAGGTCACTGAAGATCTCTTAAGCCACGATGGTCTCTTGCCATACTTCCTATCTTTCCTACACATTGGGTTAGTTTGCTCTTGTGCCCTTAATAATGTCTCTTTGAAAAACTGCCAAATCTCTTGAACAGTTTTTCTACTTTCACTTGCATCCCATAGGATCTTACCTACCAAAACCCTGGGTTTGCTAAAGTCTGCCTTCTTGAAATCCATTCTTTATGATGCTGTTTTCCCTTCTACCATTCATTAGAATCATAAACTCTATCATTTCATGATCACTTTCAGATTCTCAAGCAGTTCCTCCCTATTTGTCAAAATGAAATCTGGAACACCCTTTCCCCTAGTAGCTTTCTCCACCTTCTAAAATAAAAAGTAGTTTCCAATACATTCCAATAACTTGTTGGGTAATCTCTGCCCTGCTGTGTTATTTTCCCAATAGATGTCTGGGTAGTTGAAGTCCTCCATCAGCACCAAGTCCTGTACTTTCGATGATTTTTAGTTATTTTAAAAAAGTCTTATCGACCTCAAGTTTTCAGGTTACCTGATTCTATTACTATTTAGTAACAATGTTTCAAACTGAATAACCCCTTTGCATTGATGGCCACATAGGAAGGAGTCAGATTTGCAATTCAGGACATATTACAGTATTTGATTTTATCTAGGTTTTTGTATTGACACCCATCTGAGATTAGGGTTAAGTTAAAGGAAATTCCAAAAGAGGTGACCAGGTGCACCTGATAGTACCGGTTATGAGGTTTTGATACAGGGGTGAGTCCTGAGAGGGTGAAGTCTATGAGAGTTAAAGGGAGCCAGCACCTCACAGAATTGGCCTGTGAGCCATGTAGCCAAGTGGTCACGGCACATGGATTAGTTAATAGTATAGTCACTGACAAGAAAACTGCAAGCTGAACATGCAACTCTAGGCAAATCCTGCAGAGCGTTGGACTCCTAGGTGCAGACCCTCAGCTGGTGTATATCAGGGGTCGGCAACCTATGGCAGGCGAGCTGCCTGCCGCGGTCCTGGCCCTCAGCCCCCCTGCCCACCGCTCTCCTCTGTGGGGGCAGGAGACAGAAGCTTGGTTCTGCAGCAGCCAAGCTCCCCCCCCCCCCGCTTCTTCCCCCAGTGTGGTGCTTTCCTGCCCTGTCCCCTCTCCGTCCATGCGCCAATCAGCTGCTGGCCCTAGCAAGGGGAAGGGGGAAGCACGGCAGCGTGCACACAGCTCCGTAGAGGAAACAGAGAGAGGTTCAGATGGGGCCTTGGGGAAAGGGATGGAACAGGACATATCCCTTCCAGCCCCCTGCCATGAGCTGCTCCGGGCAGGGGGCTGGGAGCAACCCTATAGAACGAGCACCCCAGCCCTCTGCCCTGACCCCCCCACTCAACTTTCTGCCCTGCACTCCCATATCCCCCCGCCCTTTGCCCTGACCCCACACACACACTCAACATTCTGCCCTGCATGCGCCATACCCCCCAAGCCCTCTGCCCTGACCCTTGAACCCACACACACACACAGCCTTCTGCCCTGCACCCCCTACACCCTCCAGCCCTCTGCTCTGTACCTCCCCACCCCAACACACACCGAGGCCTCTGCTCTGCATCCCCAAAGCCCTGTCCCTCTGCCATGACCCCCCCCACACACCCAGCCTTCTGCCCTGCACCCCCTACACCTCCAGGCTCTCTGCCCTGAACCCCCCCACCCCAACACACACCCTGCCTTCTGTCCTGCATCCCCACAGCCCCAGCCTCTGCCCTGACCCTTGCCCTCCTCCACACCCAGCCTTCTGCCCTACACCCCCGCCCACACCCCAGCCTTCTGCCCTGAACCCCCTCCACCAGTCCTCTGCCCTGACCCCGAACCCCCCCCTCCAGTCTGAGGTCCCGGCCGCAGGCCCTGCTCAGCCCGCTGCTGGCCTAGGTGAACAGAACCCCAGGCTGGCAGCGAGCTGAGCAGGCTGGTGGCGTAAGATCAGCATTTTAATTTAATTTTAAATGACGCTTCTTAAACATTTTGAAAACCTTGTTTACTTTACATACAATAGTTTAGTTATATATTATAGACTTATAGAAAGAGACCTTCTAAAAATGTTAAATGTATTACCAGCATGCGAAACCTTAAATTAGAGTGAATAAATGAAGACTCGGCACACTGCTTCTGAAAGGTTGCCGACCCCTGGTGTATATTATCGTAGCTCCATTGACTTCAACAGTTAACAGCACCTGAAGACCTGCCCCTTAGGGTATATCTACGCTGCAAAGAAAAGATGGGTTCTTAACTTAGGGCAGGTCTACACTATAAACTTATATCTGCCCAGCTGCAGCACTTCTGGTAAAGATGCTCTAAGCCAACAGGAGAGAGCTCTCCTGTTGGCTTAATAATGCCACCTCTATGAGAAGCTATGTCGTCGGGAAAACCTCTCCCGCTAGCATAATACTGTTTACGCAGTGAGGTTAAGGTCAGTATATCTGCTTTACTCAGGGGTGTGGATTTTTTCCATCCTTGAGCAACACAGTTATACTGAAGTAAATGTGTAGTGTAGACCTGGCATCAGGTTAGCAAACTCAGATTAAAATAGCAGTGAAGACATGGCAACTTGGCTTTTAACTCAGGGTTAGTAGCACACATTAAAACATATGGGGGCGTTTGGTGTTGAACTTACGCTGCTAACCTGAGACAAAGCTGAGCTGCCATATCTTTGCTGTTCTTTTTACCTGAGATAACTAATGCAGGTTAGCTAACCCAAGTTAAAGAACATACTTTTTTTTTTTTTTACGGTAGTGTAGACATACCCTTAGTATTGTGTCCTATTTTAAAATAAAGTTATTTCAGATATGGCAGTGGTAACCTCAGTGTTCTCCCCACAGACAATGGAATAATGAGGGAATTGTTCTGTGCTAGAGGCAACATCTTTCTGGAGAAAATTTATTTAAATAATCTGTCAAAGGATCTCATTGGCTGAGCATCCCTAGGTGCTTTGTCATTGTACAGAAATTTAGTTTATTCTTTGCTCCCATTCCTTCTTGTAATGGTGTAGCAAAAAACAGGACTGCTGTATAGCTTCAACATGCTGTCGTTTGGGGACAAGATGATACCGAATAAGGATGAATTGTGTCACATATCTTATTCATATATTCCCGTCTGAATATACAAACAGACACAAACCACATTCCTCCCCCACTTTCTTATAAAAAGTTCAGCAGTAGAACTGCCTATCATTGTAAATCAGTAGGAGAAGACTCCTTTGAGAATTATAAGTGCTGTTCCTGACTGTTATATTATCCTTTGTTGAATACCTCAAGGGCTCAGGAACAGGATAGATGTTGTAAAATGCTTGTGTTTCCATAGTGTAGAAGAAAAATTTTGAATAGAGAAAACAGATCTTTTGTAATACAACAGTTTTATTGTGCAGCATTTTCAGAGTGACAGAAAGTTCTGAATAAATCTTAGATTTCATTAAAGTTAGAACATGTACACCTGTGGCATGAAGCATTAGGTGAAGCTTAATATGCAGATTGAGCTGCAAATATGTGCAACTTCCTCTCCCATTTGTGTTGCAGGGGACCCCTTGTGAGCTTCCGAAGAGCCACTATTTAAAATAGTTTGGATTGTATTTTAGTTTGTGTTTGTAGTTGGCTTCAGAGACACTTATTTTGTGCTAATTAATTAACATGTAATAGCAGAAAGGAGAGAACTGCATTTCTTTGCATGATTATGATGTATAGAAACTCCATATCCATATGCCCGTGACCTGCAATTGGTGAAGAAGCAAACAAACCTGTGACCTTTGCATAACAGTAGAAAAAATTGTAATTCAATGATTACATGAACAGGACAATTTAAGAGAACTCTGCTTAAAAAAAAAACTTTTCCTCTGCCGATGCCCCATTTGTTCCAGGCACCCTTCAACAAGTGTTAGTGTGAATATCCCATAGATTTCTCCAGATTATGACAATGAGGACCCAATCTGTGGAATCCATTTCTTGTATTTGTGTCATTTTTGTCATGTCTTCTCTGAGATTTCATTAAGATACACAACTGTAGTACAAAAAAGGGCCATAATTTGGCCAAACACTTAACTATACTTGACAGAAGTGCTGGATTTGTGTGGAGAGAAGATTTATTTTGATTCTTCAAGGTGTGGAGATAAAAGAATAGACTGAAAACTTTAGTCCTACAATACTGAAGTAGCCAAAGTCAATGAGTGCCATTTGTGTTAGCTACCTAGAGACCATTTTCTGCCCCCTAGCAGTAAAGTAGATCATAGAATGATAGCCCCAAGGAAATGGACCTCTGATTTCTGTGGTTCTAATCTTAAGGGTATTGTCTAGAATATAGTCATATTCCTGATTATAACAAGATAGTGGTTAATGAATACAGCATCACAAAATGCCTGGACTTGTATATTGATGAGTCTCTGCTTGCCCCTGACTTTTGTCTAATTTCCATTAGGACCCCTCCCTGCTTACTGTCTGATAGTTTTTCATTAGAAGGTCACACTGAAATGTAAACCTGGAAAGTAGATGGTTTATGATTCTGAATGTATTAATATTTGATATGATTTTTTCTAAGCACCTTGTAAATGGTTAAACTTGATGAATCCCTAATGAAGAATTACAGAGTTATTTGTTTGACTTCACCACTCGGGGCTCTTGGCAAATGAGACTATTCATCTCACTGTGCATCCAGTCGCATTTCTTAGAGGAAATTAATTAACGCAGTTTGTCTTCCCCTAGTATCTCCGAATATTCTCCTTTTGTTATCCCTTCACTATCCCACTTAGCTTTTCTTTCCCAGTAGGTTCCTTTTTTCAGCTTCCTATGTTTCTGAAATGCTGATAAGTAAAAGCAATTTTCCTGTTTTGTAGTTTCACTTGTTTTTGTACAATTGCCTTTGTCTTCTTCCAGCCAGCTGAAGAATTCCACACGCTGCATTCTCCTGTCCTTTAGTGATGTATTCATTTTTTTCTGTTCTTTTGGGTTTTTTTCTCCTCAAGATAAGTTACTGTTGCATGCACTCAAACAGGATAAAAAAAGCCAGTGATATGGCTTGTTCTTTTAATTTATTATATCTGTGAATTTGTATCTAAATATCTTCCTGCCAGTTTAAATGTGTCAGGAATGTGCATCTTGTTTGAGTGTGTGCGTGTGCGTGTGTGAGAGACAGACTGACTCTGGGAGTGTATGTTTATGTATGTATATATACATTTATTTTTTTTCAAATTCTATTTGGGAAAAGATAGCAACCCCCACACCCTTGAAATGACATAGGAGCTGGGCTGTTGTTCAGTTTCTTTGAATGTTTTTATTATTATTTCCACAATAAGGTTGCCTATCTCTAATGGTGCAGCAGCTGTCTGGTTTCCTTCTTGCTTTTTTTTTTCATGTTTGAATATGGCTTGCATGCATTTCTTTTAAATCACCATTTGTTCCAGGAGGCAGTTGCTGCAGCCCTACAGACCTAGAAAAGTATCAACTTGAGAAAAATAGGATCATTATTGATCACATGCTGTGCTATTTGTGTGTAGGGAAATTTAAAATTACTACTGGACACAGCAGGAAGAATTGACCTGAGTATATTTAAAGTTTATTGAATGGAGCAGGCATGGGGAAAAGAGGGATGGCAGTGGGATTAATCAGGATTTTAGGAATGTATAAACAACCTTTTATATCAGTTAAAAGATCAGTTAAGAAACAGTAGCAGAAATCATTAACCTGACTCCAGTGCTCTTGGATTTAGACTTTTTCAAAAGGTTCATCAAACCTAGTATATACTTTAGTGCAGTTATGTGACCCTTTTCCTGCTGAGGTTATCAGCTGGTGCTGATCAGAGGGCTTGTTGATGCCTTGGGCATGGAATATATTGAGAATAGGCCTGTGTTACCTACTAGGTAAATAGAGACCCCCCTTTTTTCTTCTAAGTGTGGTATGGATGTTTCATTCTACCTTGTTCAGTAGGTGAGCCCAGATCATTTGGTGGCATTGGATTTCATTGAGAAGTTGGTCTTCAGAAACTTAGGGTATGTCTAGATTGGAGTGGAATGTGTAATTTCCAGCTCGGATAGAGATATCCATGCTAATTCTGATTGAGTTAGCTTGCTAAAGATAGCAGTATAGTCGTGGCTGCACATATGGCACAACAGGATTGTACTCAGGGTGGTTATCTCCTCTGAAACCCTACATACATAGACCAACTAGTTCATCCTGCCACCTATGTAGCTGTGACTATACTGCTATTTTTAAAATGCTAGCTCTGATTTAACTAGTGTGTTTATGCCTCCAGCTCCTGTGCCAACTTATACTTTTTGTGGTAAGAAGGCAGCATTGGTGGATTTTCTCTGAGTCTTTTATTCAGAGTGAATGCAAAAGTGACCCCTAATCATACGATGCATATAATGCAATATGTGTAAAGGCATACACTAATTGATATTTTAATTATTTAATGTTGCATTGCTTGATTTCAGAAATTCAGAAAGAACTTAATCTTGTTGGAATCAGATGGTTTTTCCTGCTAAGATATATGACTGCTGTATTTAAAATAAAAGGCAGGAAAAGCAGCTTCTAGTTCCAGTGTGACAGCGGCATAGTAAGAATATGCAGTAAATTTTATCCAGTAAGACACATAGTCCTATATAGAAACTAAGGATTAGAGCCCATCTAAAAATAAGCTTATTTGAGATGAACTTCAACTGTATAAGTAGTTAAAAAAATAAATTCTGAATTACAGTTCAGGCATTTCTTTGCCTCCTGCTTGTGGTGCCTTTTTGCTGAAAGAGATCTAATTGTGACAATGGACTGTGAGGGTGAAACCTAGTGGAATAGACAATAAGGCAGCTTGACAATAGAAACCAAACTTTTAAGACACAGATACAAAATGGGAAAGTATTTAACAATAAGCACTTTACATCTAATAAATTAACATTTTATTTCAATCATAAACATAAAAGTTCTTATGGCCCCCAGCATGGGGAATATGGGCTGGGAATCAAAGCCATATCTCCAGCCCGGTAGTACACAGTATTAACCCTTAGGCCCATGAAGTGACACATGTTTCCTTGTAGGGATTTATCATCCCTATACTGATCTAGGTAGAAAAGGTGCAGCGCTGGACCGGGGTCGTGTCCGGGCTCTCAGGGAGGGTTGGCGTGGGCTGTCTCGGAAAAGCGCCGGCAAGACGGAAGCCCGACTATAAAAAAGAAGCGAACAAGGCTATAAATCATTCTTTATATAATCAGGGATTACGTTGTTGCAATTAACCAATCAGTAATGATTAGATGCATGATAAGTGCGTGATATTTGCCCGCTGTCCAATAAGGAAAGATTCTAACATGGTTTGGTGCTGCGTGTTAAGTGTTATGTAACGTAACAAATGGCTATATAATAAAGCCGTGAATAAACGGGATTGATTCAGCCTGCAACCACATTGGTCGTGTGCTTTGTCCGGTCCGCATGAGATACCACAACTGATGACCCCGACGTGATCCGATCCGGCAGGACCTGGTCGGTGCGTTCGAAAGGAAAAGGTGGAGGTAGCGGCCGCGGCAGGAGGTACCGAGGGGATATCGGCTCCTGGTCTCCGAGAGAGACGTTCGTGAGCTCACAAGTGAGCGGCTGCAGAAAACAGCATGGGTTCCGCTTTGTCAGTGGAGGAAAAAATGGTGCATGATTTTTTGTTATGCACTGCTGAGAAGCAGGGAGAAAAGATTCCCTCCGACGCGCTGTCCCAGTTGTTGAAGTGGGGACAAAGACGCGGGTTTGGAGTAATAAAAAATACTGTTTTGGATAAAGCTGTTTGGGAGCGCGTGGGATCTGAACTATGGGAATCTGTCTCGCATGGCGACAAAGAAGCCACATCCCTGAGCCAAATATGGTGCAAAACAAAAAAGGTTGTAGAGACGGTCGCCGCGGAGGCAGAAGTGCAGGTGGCGGTTAATAATATTTTTCGGCCAAAAGAGGAGCCGCCCTGTGTGTTGCCGGTTGGCGCCCGAGAGTTCTTTGGGGGAGAAGAGACTGTAATTCCGCTAGCCCCCAGTGCGCCTGAAATCGATCCTAGCACCGTCCCGCTCCCTCAGGATCCAGATGAATCCTTGGAAAAAATGGAAGCCATCAATGCAGGGACGGTTGAATTCCAGGAGGAGATCAGAAGGCAGGGTTATCAATTGCAAGAAATGTTAAATAAATTGTCCCAGATGGTCGGGGAGGACCATCCTCCGCAATCTCGTACATTAAAAACCCTGCACGAAATATCTGAGCCGGGTTTGTCTAGTTTTCAGAGAGCTTATAAGACTAAACCTCCCGATAAAACCCCACCCTCGGGTGATGTTGTCACCCCCCGTTGTCGCTGCGGGCGTTGGGGGTGTAACGTGGGATGTACTGAGCGGGATAACCCCTTTGTGGGCAAGCCGCTGGAACTTAACAATCCCTTTATTAATAAGCCACCAGCATATTCCTCTGATGCTGTGGGTCCGGGGTCTCCGGATCCGGTGCGGCGGTGGCATGGACTTATAAAGGAAGGCCACATAGAAGGAGAATTTTTACCTAATGCCTTCCCAGTTATTACACCGGACCCGAACAATCCTGCTAGGCGACAGTGGGCACCATTGGACTGGAAACTTGTCCGTGAGTCACAAAAATCAATAATGTCCTACGGCATGAATAATCTATATGTACAGTCCCTCATAGAGCAGGTGTTCGTCGGACAAGCTATGTGCCCTTATGACTCGTCAAAGTTTGCTGATATGCTTCTAACACCCACTCAAAGGCTATTGTGGAAGGATAATTGGTCAAAGCGTGTGGAAATGGCTCTCATATGCAATATTGATTTGTCTGAGGACAATCTGCTGCGTTATGCCACTCAGGATATGCTTATGGGAACTGGAGTTTATGCGGACCCACAACGGCAAGCTCGTCTTGATCCTCGGATTTTACAACAATCACAAGGACTGGCTCTGGCCGCTTTTAAGGATGTACCTCAGATGGGTAAACCGATCCCGCCGTACGCAAAAATTGTCCAGGCTCCTTCTGAGCCTTATTCAACGTTTCTCGATCAACTTAGAGAAGCGATAGATCGTTCCCCTAATTTAACGGCCGAAGCAAAGGCAGCTGTTGGACTTGATCTCACTACACAAAATGCCAATGCCATTTGTCATCGTATTTTGGCTACCCTACCAAAGACTGCTTCCCTGACAGAAATGGTGGAAGCCTGTGACAGAGCATCAGTATACGAGGAAACTAACAAAGCGGAAATACATGCAAAGGCTCACACGTCAGCACTGGCAGTGGCCCTTCGACTCTTGGTAAGGTCCAGTAAGCCTTCCCGCCCGTCGGGAGTTTGTTTTGCGTGTGGAAAGCTGGGACATATGTAAAGGGACTGCCCGAATAAAAATACACGGACGGAAACCGATAATGCGACAAAGGCTTTTGCGGGAACTTGTAACCGTTGTGACAAGTTTGGGCACCGTGCGTCCGAATGCCGATCTCATTTAAAAAAGGATGGCACACCGCTGCAGGGAAACGGGAGACGGAGCGCCCGCCGGGGGGGCGCGAAGACACAAGAGTTCCCCAGCCCCAAACTGGTTGTTTGGAATACCTTACAGGAGCCACCCGAGGAAGTGCCGGAGTGGACTTGGCCACAGCAGCAGATATAACATTGGAAAACGATAAGGTACAAGTCGTCCCTTCCGTAGTAAATGGCCCTCTAGGATACGGACTTAGTGCTCTCCTAATTGGCGGCTCCTCGATGTCTAAACAAGGACTCTTTGTACTGCCTGGCCTTATTGACGCGGATTACACCGGAAATATCGGAATAATGGTCCGTGCCCTTTTCCCTCCGGTTAATATTGTGGCTGGTACTCGTATTGCTCAATTAGTTCCATTTCAAAGTTCTGTCCCTAAAACTAAAACAATGGAACGTGGGCCTCATGGTTTTGGATCTACTGATTCCCCACAGATAGCTCTTGCTGTGACATTAACGCAACGTAAACCCTTGCGGGCGGTGTGCCTACAGGGCCCAGATGGCCGCCAAATACAACATGAAGCCCTCTTGGATATTGGAGCCGGTGTGACTATCGTCCCAATCCAATTTTGGCCTGATTCCTGGCCCTTGCAAGATGCTACGACCTCGGTCAGGGGTATTGGGGGGACCTAACCCACTCGCATCAGTACCTACTATATTACAATCTGTGATGACGAGGACCCTGCTACAACAGCGAAGGTACGTCCTTACGTTCTCTCTGCTCCCGTCTGTCTGTTAAGTCGTGATTGCTTAAGTCAGTGGGGAATTATATTACATAACTCCCCTTTTGTTTAGCGGCCATTGAGGGGCGGCCGATCCTGCAATTGGAATGGTTAACCTCTGCTCTGGTATGGGTCGCTCAATGGCCGCTGCCAGCTCACAAGCTCGCCTGTGTACAAGAATTGGTCCAGGAACAGCTTAAAAAGGGCCACCTTGAACCTTCTTTAAGCCCCTGGAATACCCCAATTTTTACCATTCCCAAAAAATCAGGAAAGTGGCGCCTGTTACATGATTTACGAGCAATAAATGCGGTCATAAAAGACATGGGGGCCCTTCAACCAGGCTTACCTACACCTACGATGTTCCCTCGTAATTGGCCTCTCCTTGTTATCGATTTAAAGGATTGCTTCTTCACAATTCCACTTCATCCTAACGACAAGGACAAGTTTGCGTTCTCGGTTCTCTCTATAAACAAAGCCGAACCTGCTCAACGATATCAGTGGACAGTGCTTCCGCAGGGCATGAAAAACTCACCCACTATTTGTCAGCTTTATGTGGCCTGGGCATTAAAGCCACTCCGTCGCACACACCCCGAATGGCTTATTTATCATTATATGGATGACATTCTTTTCGCGGGGGCAACCCTTAATGCTAAGACGGCAATTTTGGAAATCACTTCCGTGCTGCAATCTGCTGGCCTCACCATAGCCCCGGACAAAATTCAACAGCAAGCGCTTTATTATTATCTAGGCATGTACATTACTAACTCTATCGTACGACCACAAAAACTGACTATTAATCTCACTATTCGCAACCTGCATGACGTCCAACGCCTGGTCGGAGACTTACAGTGGGTCCGTGGGCTTTGTGGCATCTCTAATGAGGATCTGGCTCCCCTTCTGCAACTTCTAAAAGGAGGCCGTGATTCAGCTGAACCTCGCTCCTTGCAACCACAACATGAAGTTGCCCTCCGCACTATTGCCAATAAGATTATGCTTCAGTATTCCAGCCGCATTCTCCCGGGTTCACCTGTGTCCCTGGTGATTCTCTCCAGAGAGACCTCCCTGGAAGCACTGCTCTTTCAGTGGCTTCCGGATCTGCCTGACCCTCTCGTCGAACTCGAATGGATTTTCCCATCATCTCAATTTTCCAAAACAGTTATCACTCGATTGGAAGCCATTGCATCACTTATTGTGACGGCCCGCACCCGTACAGTTACAATTACGGGCGCTGATCCTGATGTTATTTATGTACCTTTTAATGCTCCTTTACTCTCCCACATTCTTGCTAATGATGTCTCTTTTGCTGTTGCTTTGTTATGTTATACTGGCCATCTTACTAATCACTATCCCTCTCACTGCCTCCTGTCGGTGACAATTCCCTTAGAAAAGGTGGTCATGCGACAATCTTCCCCTGTTCAGGGGCTTACTGTGTTCACTGATGCCAGCAGCAAAATGGCCCGCGCTGGCCTTCTGTGGCACACGGCCGGTGCCTGGCATCATGAGTTAGTCGTGGCTGAGGGGTCTCTCCAGGTTTTGGAATTCCAGGCTATTATTCGTGCCTTTTGTTAAGTGGCTCACTATTCCTCTTAATATTGTTAGCGACTCCCTTTATGCGGTTGGTGTAACGTGTCGCTTAGAGCGCTCACTCCTAAAGCAAGTGCCTAACCCTGTGTTATGGCGGGCTCTTCTCCAGCTTTGGCATTTACTTGATGCCCGCTCTTGTCCCTATTTTATTACCCACATTCGTAGTCACTCTGGTATTGTTAATGGTCTTGCACAGGGTAATGCCCTTATCGACCAGTTGGTCGGCTCGGTTCACGTCCCTAATTCCTTTGCTCAGGCCCGTCTTTCCCATGAGTTTTTTCACCAATCTGCCCGTGCCCTAACCCGTCAATTCAAGCTTCCTTTAAGTACCACCCGTGCCCTTGTGGCCTCCTGTCCTAGTTGTCAACAACATATTTTACCTCCTTCCCTTGCCTCTGGCGTTAATCCCCGTGGTTTGTCTTCCTTGCAAATTTGGCAAACTGATATTACCCTTTTTCCTGAATTCGACTTCCTTAAATATATTCACGTTACGGTGGACACCTTTTCAGGATTTCTGTGGGCTACAGCGTTAGCCAGTACCGGTTCTCGGGATGTTATTAAACATTGGCAGGCTTGTTTTGCTGTTATGGGCATCCCTGCGTCCATAAAAACGGATAATGGCGCTAGATATATGTCTCGTCGTACAGCTCGCTTTCTTTCCTTATTCTCTCATGTTACCGGTGCCCCGGCAATTCCACCGGCCAAGCTATCGTGGAACATTCCCATGCCTCTTTAAAGCTTCTTTTATTAAAACAAAAAGGGGGAGTTTCCCCTGATGCTGACCCGTTAATCCGTACACCCCATGCTCGCCTTTCAAAGGCTCTATATGTGCTTAACTGGTTACAGGTAGGGACGAGTAACATCCCACCGGTCACACGACATATTACTGGTGCCACAGGGCAAGAACACTTGCTGCCTCGCCCGCAGGTTCGATGGTTTGATTATACACATCAGAAATGGCAAGGTCCTGTAGAGTTATTAACATGGGGGAGGGGCTATGCCTGTGTTTCTACTACTACAGGTCCCAGATGGATCCCCGCGAAGTGGGTTCGACCGTGGCTCACCCAAGGATGTGCTGAGCAACCACACGACCCTGATATAGAAGCGGCAAACGACGATACCATCCCGGATCTACGTTTCCTCTTTCCTGACTTTAATTAGAAACTTGTAATCATTAATTAAGTTGTAAGATGTAGATAGTATACGTTATGCAGTTTTGCAAAATCGAGCAGCTATTGATTTTTTTATTTTTTTTTGCTGCTGGCGCAAGGACGTGGCTGTGAGGATTTTGAAGGTATGTGTTGTATATACTCATCGGATCACTCACATTCTATACATGCATTGTTGCAGCCATTACAGGATAATGTGTATAAACTTACCCAGGGCTAGAATCCTCCTTGGGATTGACTTAATAGTTTGGTTAACCAACTTGGCTTACTTCACTGTTACACACTAAATTGTATCTATTAATAATTATATTGCTTTTTCTTATTTTTGCTCCTTGTTTTGTTTATATATTATGACAAAGCCTTATGCGTATTGCCACAGCCTTGTTTGAAAAGAAAGGGGGAGGTGTAGGGATTTATCATCCCTATACTGATCTGGGTAGAAAAGGTGCAGCGCTGGACCGGGGTCATGTCCGGGCTCTCAGGGAGGGTTGGCGTGGGGCTGTCTCGGAAAAGCGCCGGCAAGACGGAAGCCTGACTATAAAAAAGAAGCGAACAAGGCTATAAATCACTCTTTATATAATCAGGGATTACGTTGTTGCAATTAACCAATCAGTAATGATTAGATGCATGATAAGTGCGTGATATTTGCCCGCTGTCCAATAAGGAAAGATTCTAACATGGTTTGGTGCTGCGTGTTAAGTGTTATGTAACGTAACAAATGGCTATATAATAAAGCCGTGAATAAACGGGATTGATTCAGCCTGCAACCACATTGGTCGTGTGATTTGTCCGGTCCGCATGAGATACCACATTTCCTCACCAACCATCTCATACTTGCTAAACCATGATGCAAGATATCAGGAGTCAAGCCTGTGGTGCTTACATGGCAATGCAAAACAATAGCCCCAGTCTTCTGAAGAGATAGAGACCCCAAAGACTGAAACAGGGAGGGTCACGCTGGGTTGCAGTCAGTCTCTCTCTCTCTCTCTCTCTCTCTCTCAAAAAAAAAAATCTTGGGAGGGATGATCACTGGTGAGGGGTTAGGGTGGGGAAATAGCTATGTCTCTGACAGTGGTCAGTATTAGATGTTTCAGAGGAAGGTGCAAGAAACTCCATAACAGACAATAGTTGTGGTTCGGAATAAATCTCCAAGCGTAATTTGTTTTGCATTCTGAATACTTGGGTTTGTCATTGCTACCATTTGCCTGTTGGGGATGAATTCTGCACTGGGCTCTCTTATGTTACTTCTCTGAGCTTATCCTTCATTAATTTCTCAGTACAACTCTCCCATTTCACCTGAGAATCTCCTCTGCTGGCTAATGTTATAGCTGCTTTTTTTTTTGAGTGAGCAAGGACACGATAGCATTTTATGTGTACTTAAACAAATCTTACTCACTGTAACACTTTTTAGTAAATTAATGAAATGCCATCATTGGGTAATGAAGGAGAAAGCACTTCTGTGAAACCCTCGAAGACCTGAGCATTGGTTCTGGGCAATGATCCTATATCCTAGTAAGTGAGAGGCTTTAGCATTGACTGGTAGGGTGTACCCAGAACGCTTTGGGGGTAATGGAAAATGCAGTGCATGTTCTTGGGAGGTGTGCTGAGTGCTTTGGGGTGATAGAGAATGTGGTGCTGCCTCTGGGCAGAAGTCCCAGGAATTTAAAGGATTTCATAGAATCATAGAAGATTAGGGTTGGAAGAGACGTCAGGAAGTCAGCTAGTCCAACCCCCTGCTCAGAGCAGGACCAACACCAACTAAATCATCCCAGCCAGGGCTTTGTCAGGCTGGGCCTTAAAAACCTCTGAGGATGGAGATTCCATCACCTCCTTAGGTAACCCATTCCAGTGCTTTACCTCCCTCCTAGTGAAATAGTTTTTCCCAGTATCCAACCTAGATCTCCCGCACTGCAACTTGAGACCATTGCTTCTTGTTCTGTCATCTGCCACCACTGAGAACAGCCTCGCTCCATCCTCTTTGGAACCCCCCTTCAGGTAGTTGAAAGCTGCTATCAAATCCCCCCTTACTCTTCTCTTCTGCAGACTAAACGAGCCCAGATCCCTCAGCCTCTTCTCGTAAGTCATGTGCCCAGCCCCCCGATCATTTTCGTTGCCCTCTGGTTGACTTTCTCCAATTTGTCCACATCCCTTCTGTAGTGGGGGACCCAAAACTATATGCAATACTCCAGATGTGGCCTCACTAGTGCCGAATAGAGGAGAATAATCACTTCCCTCAATCTGCTGGCAATGCTCCTACTAATGCATCCTAATATGCCGTTAACCATCTTGACAATAAGGGCACACTGCTGACTGTCAGCCAGTATCTCATCCATTTTAATCCCCAGGTCTTTTTCTGCAGAACAGCTGCTTAGCCAGTCGGTCCCCAGTCTGTAGCAGTGAATGGGATTCTTCTGTCCTAAGTGCTGAACTCTGCATTTGTCTTTGTTGACCCTCCTCAGATTTCTTTTGGCCCAGCCCTCCAATTTGTCTAGGTCACTCTGGACCCTATCCCTACCCTCCAGCATATCTACTTCTCCTCCCAGCTTAGTGTCATCTGTGAAATAGCGAAGGGTACAATTCATTCCATCATCCAGATCATTAATAAAGATGTTGAACAAAACCAGCCCCAGGACCCATCCCTGGGGCACTCCGCTTGATGCCGGCGGCCAGCTAGACATTGAGCCGTTGATCACTAACCGTTGAGCCCGACAATCTAGCCAGCTTTCTATCTACCTTATAGTCCATTCATCCAATCCATAATTTTTAACATGCTGGCATGAATACTGTGAGAGACTGTATCAAAAGCTTTGCTAAAGTCAAGATCTATCACATCCACTGCTTTCCCCATATCCACAGAGCCAGTTATCTCACCATAGAGGGCAATCAGTTTGGTCAGGCATGACTTGCCCTTGGTGAATCAACATTGACTGTTCCTGATCACCTTCCTCCACTCCAAGTGCTTCAAAATGTTTTCCTTGAGGGCCTGCTCCATGATTTTTCCAGAGACTGAGGTGAGGCTGATCAGTCTGCAGTTCCTGGGTTCTACTTCTTCCCTTTTTTAAAGGTGAGCACTGTATTTGCCTTTATCCAATAGTCCAGGACCTCCCCCGATTGCCACGAGTTTTCAGAGATAATGGCCAATGGCTTTACAATCGCATCAGCCAATTCCCTCAGCACCGTTGGATGCATTAGATCTGGATTTGTTTAATATTCTCTGGGCATGTTCCTAAAAATGCAGTGCATGTTTGGGAAGCAATCACTGTGCTGCACTGAGTCTTGTTGCAAACTTTGAGTCTCTGCTGCCAGGTGAGTGGAGCCAGCTGTGCATGGCTGCATATTATGGGCTATTGCCAGAGCAGTTCTTGTTAGCAACAGTTCATGTATTGTTTTGATCAGTGTAATTTGAATGGAACTATACTTCACTTTATCCAAATGTAAATCCTTGCTTGGAATGACAAATCCCATGTAAATTTTTTGGGCAGTCACAGGGAATGCCGCATTCTTACACAGTTTCTGCTACCCCATTAAATTTATTTTGAATCATATACTTAATAGCAAGCCATAAACCCAGTTTCTCTTTCCAGTGATCACAGGATTAGCTATATGTTGTGCAATTCCTATAACTCAGCATTGCTATAGAATCCTTGTGCAGTCAGGAGAAATATTTTGGAAGGGACCTTGCTTCTAGTACCATGGAATTAGCAGTTAGTAGGTGAGCAAGGTGTAAGCAAAATAAGACTTGAGAATCATGTGAAACTTTACTTTTTTTGAGTGCATGGCAACCTGTAGACCTCACAGGTTCGAACAAGTAACAACAATGGCAAATTCTCTCATACACTTATCCTTATCCTTACAATAGCCCACTTGTCCAATAGATGATGTATGATGTCTGCTGTATGTGAACTTGCTGTTCCTATACAGCAAGTTATGAGGATGATAAGCTGGTTGTTTCTACAGAATTTGAATACTACGTGCCAATCAAAGTAACACCTTCTCTTTACTTCAAGTCCTTAGAAAATGCAAGGAAACTACATTAGTAAGAGCTTTAGAAGTACCTATGATTCAGTTTTACTTCTCTTATTTGCTTGCTTCTCTTATTTGCTTGTGTTGATTCATGTGTGTACAGCAAGATATCAGTCCTTATTTTATTTAAGCATGGTGGGCAGCGATCCATCCAGCGGGGGTCGATACTAGACGTGATAAATTGATTGCCAAGCGCTCTCCCGTCAACTCCAGTGCTCTAACAGAGCGAGAGGCACAAATGGAGTCGACGGGGGAGCGTCAGCAGTCAACTCACCGCAGCGAAGACACCGCGGTGAGTAGATCTAAGTGTGTCGACTTCAGCTACGTTATTCATGTAGCTGAAGTTGCGTAACTTAGATCGATCCTCACCCCCAGTGTAGACCAGACCTAAGACTGTGCTTCTCACCACCTGCTTCAATTTTATTAGGGTAAGCAAGCAGAATTTTTAGGCTCCCCTTGTAAAATAGGTTCTCCATTCCCCTGAGCATCCTAGTAGTCCTTCCCTGGACCTATTCTAATTTGAATTTTTTGAACCTGGGTGACCAGAATTGTAAGTATTCCAGATGAGGTCTTAACAATGCTTTGTACAATGGTTTCCCTATGTCAACTGATAATAATTCTCCTGTTACAGCCTAGAAACACATGTGCCCTTTTTGTGGTTGCATCACATTGGTGGCTCATAGTCACCCTGTGATTGACTTATACATCCAGTTCTTTCACCATCTCAGTCATTTCCAATGTATGAACCCCAGCTTATAGCAGAAATTCTTATTAGTACTTAGTACAAAGTACAAGGTCATGCACCTATTACATTGCATCCTATACCTATTATTCCTGTCTTGTATAATAATCCATCGTCCTCTGCATTGATGATGTCTCCCAACTTCATGTCATTAGCAAATTTCATTAGCACTCTCCTCCTTTTTGTGCCAAGGATATTAAATAAGATTGGACCCCAGACCAATCCAAGAAAGACAAGTTTGGTTTCCAAAAACATGAGTTTTATCCAGGTAGCAAAATGCAAATATCCTCTGTAAATACATTCCCATATGTTTTCTAGACATTAAATAATGAAACTAGCAGTTGGAAGAGCTTCTGGGTAGCAGAAAGTTTCACACTGAAGCTCACTACGTGCCGTCTCTGCTCTTGCTGTCAGAGGACTCAGACAGCTTTCTGTTAACTGGTATTACACAGATGGTTCTTGATCCACTTGCAGCAGTGCCTAGTGCCATTTCTATTGTAGGTATTCTGAGACTGGTGTGCCCTATGTGCCCAGTGGTATTTGTTAATTCTGCATTTGATTATAGAGTGGCAGCGTTCCCTACATTTAGGTTGCCTAACTCTTTCCAATATAAAAAATACTTCGGACCTTTTTTGAAGTGCTCCAAGACCACCTACTTTCAGACAGTACAGCAACTCCTGCATTGTAACCTATTGTTTCAGTATGTTAAGTGTCCGGTAGTGGCTGGTCCCAACTTTCTCGTGCTGCCATCTAATCTAGTTAGTCCTTTAGCTCAAGTAGTAGAGGTCTGTGCTTAGGGTGAGGGTTCAATCCTGTTGTTGGTGCATGATTGGTGGAGAGGGATTATTATAGTTGCACATAATGGGTCATTAAAGATTGTATCAAAAGGGATACAAGGGATTGGAATCAAGGTTACATGGATTTAAATCTGGGATCTCCTAATTTTTGAGTGTTTTGAGTTTGCCATAATATAACTTTTCTTTTTTCTGTAATCTTACGTAATCATGAAAAATGTAATGTATACTAATCAGAAAGGAGAGAATCAAATATTCTTAATATTACTCCTGGGCTGCACTACACACTCAGTTTAGAATTAAACAGATTTCCTTAGCTGGCTGTTGGATTCTCAGGCTCTGGAACTGTTAGGGACCTTTAAATATCCTTGATGTTTTCTATACATGGTGTTTTTATTGTTCATTAAATAATAAATTTGTCAGTAGACAAATATTCAGAGGGGAATAATCTATAGCGCTTAAATTTTCCACTTCAGTCCTCAATTAAGATTGGAAGGAGAGGGGAAGGGGGTGAGTTGGGAGAAACAAACCATTAGATAAATCTTACTCTTAATTAAGGTACCTCCTGCTTCTCCTCAGGCCAAGATATAGTTGATCCAGAAAATAAACACCATTTTTCAAAGCAAGCCTCGTGTTAACCAGTGTGTATAATCTAAACCAGTTTTTAAAAGAGTGTTTCATAGAAGTATGAAATTGAAAAGGAAGAATGTCATGGATTATATTGGGATTATATGAAGTAATGACTATAGAAAAGCATCTGTAAACTCATGACATCAGACTAAACTAATTAGTAGTCTGGTTGAATGAAATTTTCATTTCATCCCTATCTCCGTATCAGCATCTTCTCACCCCCACCTCACAATTCCAGCCGATGTGGTATCCAGAAAAAATTCACTTCATCGTCCAAGAAAACATATTTTCACTAGCCAATTTAACATTTTTCCTGGGGAAAAACACTGCTACTTCAACCTCAGTTAAAACACAACTAAGTTTTCAGTAACTCTCTCTGTTTTCCTCTTTGGTAAATTTCCTATGCTGAATACAGGAATGAGAACACTTAATCCTAAATATGTTGCTTTTTTTTTTTTTTGTTTTGATGAATTTTCAATAAGAACTGGTTAAATGTTACCCGAGAGTATAAGAATTTGCATACACTTCCTGATTTGGGTTCTTAATAGTTTGTCCAGGAATTCTTGTTAGTTTTGTATATTTCTAATAGTAGAAAACCTTTTCTTCTAAGGCAGTCTCAATTGTAACCTGGACGTAATCAGACATTTCAGGCAAAGTAGGTGTTCTACAATAGTGAGAATTTTTAAAATAAATTTCAGGTAAACAAAAGAAATAGTTTTTTTCAATTCACCTCATACAAGTACTGTAGTGCAATCTCTTTATCATGAAAGTGCAACGTACAGATTTATTTTTTTTGTTACATAATTGCACTCAAAACCAAAACAATGTAAAACTTTAGAGGCTACAAGTCCATTCAGTCCTACCTCTTGTTTGGCCAATCGCTAAGAGAAACAAGTTTGTTTACATTTACAGGAGATAATGCTGTCCACTTCTTAATTGCAATGTTGCCTGAAAGTGAGAACAGGCGTTCACGGGCACTATTGTAGCTGGCATCGTAAGATATTTACGTGCTAGATGCACTAAAGATTCATATGGCTCTTCATGCTTCAGCCATCCTTCCAGAGGACATGCTTCATGCTGATGATGCTTGTTAAAAAAAAATGTGTTAATTACATTTGTGACTGAACTCTGTGGGGGAGAATTGTATGTCTCCTGCTCTATTTTACCCTCATTCTGCCATCTTGGTAGTCCATCGATCCGATGATGACAAATCTGTGCAGATCATCTATTGTTGGTCTCATGGTGTGCCCTCTGATAACTATACAAGCCAATTCTAGAGGTGCACATTTTGCTGCAGATGGTGCATGGGAAGTTCGCGGTCAGTGGGTTTTGCGCAGCTGGTGCTCTGTGATGTCGTTCGCGTACCTCTTGTAGACGCCGGCAGCGATCTTCCTCAAAGGTGATGCAGATATTTCTGACTGTTGCACGCCACTGTGTTCTGTCGCTGGTGGTGTCCTCAAGGTCCCTAGGTTTGATACTGCTGTACTGCAGATTGGCTTTGATGGTGTCCTTGTAATGTTTCTGTGGACTACCTATATGCTGGATTCCCTGGGAGAGCTACCATATATTCTACCATAGATTTCATGTTATAGCAGTTTCGGATGATTACCTATTTTAAGAACACTTTCACTGCAAATTTGACAAAACGCAAAGAAGATACCAGTGCTAAATTTCTAAAGATAGCTACAGCTCTTGACCCAAAGGTTAAGAATCTGAAGTGCCATCCAACATCTGAGAGAGATGAGGCGTGGAGCATGCTTTCAGAAGTCTTAAAAGAGCAACACTTTTTGATGTGGAAACTGCAGAACCCAAACCACCAAAAAAGAAAATCAGCCTTCTGCGGGTGGCATCTGACTCAGATGACGAAAATGAACATGCGTCAGTCTGCTGTGCTTTGGATCGTTATCGAGCAGAACCAGTCATGGGCATGGATGTATGTATTCTTGAATGGTAGTTGAAGCATCAAAGGACATATGAATCTTTAGCACATCTGGCATGTAATCTTGCAACACCAGTAACAACAGTGCCATGTGAATGTCTGTTATCACTTTTAGATGACATTGTAAACAAGAAGCAGGCAGCATTATCTTCTGCAAATGTAAACATACATGTTTGAGTGGTTTGGCTGAACAAGAAGTAGGACTGAGTGGATATGTAGGCTATAAAGTTTTACATTGTTTTATTTTTGAATGCAGGTTTTTTTGTACATAAATCGACATCTGTAAGTTCAACTTTCATTATAAAGAGATTGTACTACAGTACTTGTATTAGGTGAATTGAAAAATACTTTATCATTTTACCGTGCAAATATTTGTAATGAAAATAGTGAGCACTGTACAGTTTGTATTCTGTGTTGTAATTGAAATCAATATATTTGAAAATGTAGAAAACACCCAAAAATATTTAAATTTGCATTCTATTATTGTATAACAGCATGATTAATTAATTTTTTTTAATTGCTTGGCAGCCCTACTTGTTACCCAACCAATTTGTGCCAGAGCTGAGTTCTGATACCTCTAGGCTTGGCAGTTCATATCCCTGGCATTTCTGGGCTTGCTGTGTCAGTTGTGAAAGTAAAAAAAAATTCCTTCAGCTTTTTTTTTTTTTTTTTTTTTTTACAAATTAAGCACTGGCAGGCACTTGCATAACACTATTTGGAAGTAGAAGAAAGCACCATGTGTTTAGCAGTGTAATGTCGGCAGGGGATAAAATGGCATGCAGGACAGGAATTAATTTCTTGGGAGAGCAGCTGGTGTCAAGCTGGTTGCGCTGTGAGTGGCAAGCAGCAAGTAGCATAATTGAAGAGTACAGCCATTAACCTCTCCATCCTCATGCTGTTTTGTCTGACCCATAGCTTTGGGAGGAGAGACCTGTTGAATCTGAATGTCATGGATCAATCTATAAACTCCACCTTTTATTCAGGTTAAAATGACATTTCAATTCTACTAACACTTGACATAACGTGACTAGATCTGTCTTCCTGCCCATTGCTCCCATCTCTGCATCCGCTAGGGAGTCTACTCAGTTGGTCTTGAATATAACCAAGGTTTCTAGATATTATATTTAGATTCAGATCTTCTAAGACCCTGTGGGAGTTAGATGTCCAACACCCATGTAATGGGTAGTGGGCATCTAACTTTACAGGCTCTTTTGAAAATGACAGCCTTATCCAATGGCCCTCCAATATTATATATGGACATCAGGGTGTGTGTGTGTTCCATATATAAGAAATATATGAATACTAGTATATTTTGCATGTGTCTCTCTTTAGTTGATCATATATTTGCTGAAATATCCAGGTAAATTCACTGGATAATACATAGGTTCTCAGTACTTTGTTATTCTTATGATGCTAAGCAGAAGTTATGTCCCTGCAGGCTAGAGGGAATGTTGTTGTATGTCTGATATCTGTATCCATCTGCAGTTGGTGTCTGTTGCTTACAGACAGTCTGCAGTCTTCAGGATTCCCACAAAATGATCCATAGGCTGAAGGAAAGTATGCTTTTCTGGTTTTGGTGACATCTGTTGTTTTCATTCTTAAATATATATTTTTAAAGAAATGGCAATGGTTATAGCCCTTGATGGTTAAAGCACAAGTCTTGTTGTATGGCCGGGTTGCTTGGCAACCAGAAAGAGAGCAGGGAGGAGAGGAGAACCAGAAGCTTCCGAATGAATGAACAAAAACACCTGCTGTGGAATCAGAGACATGTGATGTGGGTGGGGGGAAATCACAGCCCATGATAGGCATACAGCAACAAGGAATGATTCCTGAAGTATTAGGTGGAGGCTGTGACAACATCACAATTGTCTTCTGATTTAGTCACAATAGTAAAAACTAATTATTTCTAGAGTTCTCCTTCGTGTAACCCCCCCATGTCCCTGACAGTGCTCCCCATTTGTTCTGTTTTCAGTCCTTGTTGATGGCTCCACAGCGTAGCTGCCAGTTTTTTGGAGCCAGTCATTGTTGGTGTTTAATTGTCCAGAAGGATGTTACGAGTGACATGTTGCTCTCCCTTTCCCACATTGCTTACGGCATAGGGAGCAGGAGAACTGGTTTGGGAACTGAAGCTAATTCTTCCTCAGGCTTTTAACTTAATCACTTAAACTTATGTGGTAGGAAAGATCATACAGAAAACTGAGCTTCACAGTAGCATTCTGACATTGCATTAAAGCAGTTCCATTCCAATAGTTGAAGCACTTATACTGCCTTTGACAGTTCTAGAATTAGAGTGTTGTCCAAAAACACTGCATGCCACATGCCAAAGTTGCCCAGAAGCTTCTAATCTGGATGTGGCTGCACTGGATTTGTGGGGTGTTTTGACCAAATGAAGAGGAGTGACATTGAAGAGACTATTATGATGTCCTGGACTTCTAGTTCTTATTACCACTAATTTTCTGTGCATAACACTCAGTCTTTTGCCTCCTCTTCTGCCCCTTCCTTTTTGCTAAAAGTCCCTTTATAGGGCTGTTAGCTTTGAACTAATTAGAGAATAGATCCATATACCAGTATCGGTATTAGAAAACAAGAGATGGAAATTGAAGTCCGCAAAAGAGAATTTGTGGACATTCATTCTGTTTTAAGGGCAGAAAACCCAAATTCTTGTTTGAAAAGCAAAATCTCTTACTAGTAGGTATCTCTGTTCTCACACATCTTGATCAGCCTACATTTGTCTTCCTAGCATCAGAAAAGTGTGCACACCATGGAAATATGGGGGAAAGAGGAGCCTCAACTGATTACAAGTGTCATAGCATCCTAATAAATATTCACATGAGGTGAGAAAACAGCCCAAGAGGGCGTGGCATAACCAGTTATTTTTACTAAACTGAATTGTGACAGATGTTTCCACTGGCTTCTTTTCTGGGGGGAAATATCAGACTGAGTGAGATGATCCAGAAGAAGAACAGCTGATTGGGAATGAGGCACAAGTGTGGACTTCCTGGGGTTTATCCCTGTTTAAGCAGAGTCAAAATTGAACAGTTTCAATCATGTATTTTATTTTGATGGTATCGTGTCCTTGGTTGGAGTTATAACAATGACTTGAACTGAATCTGCTTCAGTTATTGGCCTTAGAGATGGACACAGGCCAGGGCCATCTCAAAACAGACTGTTACAATTGCCTGCTGCTCAACAGTGTGCTCTAATTATTGTTGTTCCTTTTCCTCTGATCTCTGACTCTGGCCTTGGCTACACTCACACTTTACGGCGCTGCAACTGGGGTGTGAAAAAACACTGCCCTGAGTGCTGCAAGATACAGCGCTGTAAAGCCTCAGTGTAATCAGGGCAGCAGCGCTGGGAGCACGGCTCCCAGCGCTGCACGCTACACCCGTAAGGGATGTGGTTTACATGCAGCGCTGGGAGAGCTCTCTCCCAGCGCTGCCGCTCTGACTACACTCACACTTCAAAGCACTGCCGCGGCAGCGCTTTGAAATTCCCAATGTAGCCATACCCATAGTCTGTCTTTAGATTGTTAGCTCCTTAGAGAAGGGCCCCTCCTCCTTGAACGTTTGGAAAGGGCTGGACATACAGTGGGCACTACCACTAATAAATAATACAGTAGTTGTAGCATTGGCAGCCATACCTTACCCGGCAATTGTTGCAGCATAGGGCAGGGTCTCATCAAGTGAGATGGCCTGTCAGGCTGAGGAGGGGAGTGTCCTTTTGGGACCTTGGAAAATCAGACAGAGAGAGGAGAAGGCTGGCTCAACTCTTCTCCTGCAAGATGCTGAGTTTGCCTGCCTGTGTACAGCTGGCAGGATCACTTGGTGATCTGCCTGGATTTTCTCTCAGTTCTCATTTCAGAGCTGGGGAGGCACCAGCTGCCCAATGGATGGGTTGGTGTATCACCCTGGTCCCAGAGATTGCTGCAGCCCTGGGGAAATGGCGGGCTTAACTGGAGTTAATTAACCAGTTTCCACTTGGGATTACTGACATTTGGGTGGCAATTGCTGGTCTAATGAGGCAATTGATTCAGTAATTAGGAGGATATATTTGGGAGGAACTGAGAAGTAAAAAAGTGGGGCTCAATGAGTGAGCCAGGAAGAGGAGAGAAGGCTGTGTGGAAGTTTACCCATGGTTGTATATCTACAACTCTTTCTGTTATGCTTCAAAACTGAAGATTAAAAGCACACATGGTGAAAGGGGAGCAGCTTGTGTGGGTATCCGTGGCTCTAAGACCACAAGAACAGGCGAGGCAACAGTGCTCACAGGGTAAGCAGAGATGCCAACTCTCACGAATTGATTGCGAGAGTCGTGATTTCTGAGTCAAAAAACCCTCACTCATGATGTCGTGATAGAACTCCCAAATTTCAGAGGTTTTGTTTTTCTCAGCGGCAGCATATTCCTGAAATGGGTGGTTTCCAGCCAATCAGGAGTTACCTCACCCTAAATAAAGCAATGTGATTTCTCCAGGAGGTAGTTACTTTCAAAGTACTTTGAAAGACAATGAGAATCAATTTACATATCAGATGAACAAAGCTATCAAGCTAAGACATAGGGGAGGAGAGACAGCCTGGCTAAACCCCAGCAGGGAAGAAAAACTTCATCTGAGATATAAAGAAGGGAGTAAGGGCCAAACCTCAAATAAGCAACTGAATCAACTGGAAAAAAAAATCCTGACATTTGAGAGCTCTAAAAGTGAGGTTTAATTTTACTTAGAAATCTTGTCAGCCATCCCAGGTGTGGATGGGGCTCCAGCTGTCACTCCCATGTGGCTGCTCCCTTGCCAGCCTAGGAAGTGAGAGAGGGCTCCCCCACTGCATCTCCCCCAGGCTTGGGGAGGGTGAAGAACCCTAGGGAGCAGGGGAGAGGCTGGGGAGCTGAAGTGAGGCGGGTGAGGGTTGATGGGGTAGGAGGGCTGTATTGATGGGTTCTGAGCAGATGGGTTGGTGCTGGGAGGGTGAAGTGAGGGTGATAGGGATGGATGGAGTAGGGGGACTGAACTGGTGGGGTGGTGATGGTAACTAGGGGGGATGAATTGAGAGGGGTTAGATGGGGACAGAACTGATGGGGGTCTGGGGGCAAGATTAATTACTGGAAAGGTGATGGACAGATGTAAGAGTGAGAGCTCCTGCACCAGGGCCAAAATCCCCTTATCCAGTACATGTGGGAAGTGGGCAACACAATTGTCACATGCAGACACCTGGGGATGGGCAGAGGGAGCTAAACAAAAAAAAATAATAATCAAGAGACTGACCTAAAACCACAATATAATCTGTTTTAAAAAATCATGATTGCTGGGACAATCTCATGATTTTTGATCTCTTGAAGTTGACATTACTGGGGTAGGTGAAGGGATACCCTGTGACAACTGGGCAGCAGGTAAGGGTTTGCCTGTGAGCTCCGGAAATGTCATCTGGACTTCTGGAGCAGCAGAGGGTGATAGAAATCACCAAAGGAGAATTTGGAGAAGCAGTCCACCCAAGTGAGATCAGAAACCCCAAGGGGATTCTTGTTTGGAAATCTTTTCCAAAGAGATTGCTTTAGACCCACATCTTGATTAGATTAAACTTGTCTCCATAGCAGCAGTAAAACAGCTTGCTGTGGAATGAGAGGGGACGGTCACAATCAGAGGCAGGTTCCTGAACAATATATTTTCTTTCCAGAATCATAAAAGGTCAATGAAATAGCTGAAACTTCTTAAACTAATAACAGAGTCATAATTTAAATCTACAAAACAATCACCTTCCCTGGTAAGGTGGTGAGACACAGTTATTTAAAGCCTCAAATGAAAACAAAAGTTAAAATACATTTTCTTCCCAGTGAACCACAGGAATGAACATGTTGCTGTGAGACTATTACATAAATAATTCACAGGCACAACAGTATATTTAAATAATGTAACGCTCTGGATGCCAGAAAATTCTGATTTACAACTCAAACCTCCATCCTTAAGCTGCCTTATCCGTAATCCTCACAATGCCTGTTCTAAGGCATAGTGTATACCCAGCAGTACTGTTGCTATATAAAAAGGAGCTATGCCCCTTTATTTTATTTGTTTGTATTTTATTTTAATTTTTATTTGATTTTGCCACCTCTCTTCCCCAGCTCTGTGCTGCTTATCCCTGCTAGGACTTTGGCTGTTTCTTATTTTGTCCAGAGTAGTTCCCTCCTCTCACCCACCCCCATATCTATATTCCTACTCCATGGCCACAGAGGACTGGATAGCACTCCCTTTGGAGTCTGCAAATGAAAGCCTAAGGGGTCCTTTGCATTTAGTGTGAGGTTCCCTTCTCTGTGGGCTGAGTGCTTAGCTGGCCACTCAGCTGAGTCCTGTAAATTCTCTCTCCTGCAGTGTGGGGCTCACTTGTGCATTCTGGTTGTAGTGTTTTTAAACTGCTTTTTGTCTGAAGTACGTGCACGTTCTTGACAAATCACTCATTCTTTCTGTGCCTCATTTCCCCATCTGTGAATCGGGTGTAATAATACTTACTTCTCCCATGTTTTCTATCTTATTCACTTAGGCCTGGTCTACACTGGGGTGGGGTGGGAGGTATCGATCTAAGATGCATCTGACGAAGTGGGTATTCACCCACAAACGCTCATGCTCCAAAACGTGTGTTAGTCTATAAGGTGCCACAGGACTCTTTGCTGATCTAAGATACGCAACTTCAGCTATGAGCTGGCATAGCTGAAGTCGATGCATCTTAGATCAACGTAGAATCATGGTACTTTGCATGCTCGCGGCACAGGATTGACGGCTGCCACTCCCCCATTGACTCTGCTTCCGCCTCTGGCCGTGTGGAGTTCCAGAGTAGACGGCAGAATATCAGAGATTGATTTATCTATGTCTACACTAGATGCAATAAATCGATCCCCAATAGATTGATCAATACCCGCTGATCCAGCAGGTAGTGTAGACATACCCTTAGACTGAAAGCTTTTTGTGGCAATGACTGCTTCTTACTATTTGTATGTATAGCTCATAGTCCAGTGGGGTCCCCACTTCGGATATGGGCAGTAGGTACGACCATAGTACTTCCAATAATTAAATAATAATGACAAATCTGTCAGTTAAATTTCTTCCTGTGAAAAATTTACAACTAGCCTGAAAGAAGCACTGAAACTGACTGTAGGGAAGGTAACCCAATAGGACCTAATGGGCCTGCTTTTGTGATTTAAGTGCGGGGTGGGGTGGGGAGCTAAACCTTTAGGAAGGTTCCTAGAGATCCAGAATTCGTTTTATTAAGTGTTTTCTGTTCACAAAGATGCCTAAAAGGAAGAGAGTGCCCTGGAAATAAGGGGACACATCGGCGCAGACATCTTGGTCTGTATCAAACCTCCTTGTTGGCCCTAGCAATGATACTTCTGTTGGGATCAGGGCTCTGGGCTGATAGCTCAGACTTCCCTCCTCTGATAGAGTTTATGCTGCTTGTGGCATTAGTATGTTATGCATGCAGAATGCCATAGTCACTGCAAGATCCCATAGAAGGAGAAGCTGGAGTGAAGCTCAGGTTTCAGTAATTAACATGTGTGGCAAGTAAATGCCTGAAACCCAAGGGGAGGAGGGAAGGGATTTTGATTTCAAGTCTGGGATATTTGACAGTTTTTCCAGTATGAAAACTCCTCTCCAGAAGTCCTGAGAGGGATGAACTTGTAAACACAGAGCTCTTGTTCTGGGGTTACCTTAATGGGAGGTTCATATGATGGTAGTAATGAGGTATTGTCCATATCTGTATGGCTGGAGAATCTGCACATTGACAGGGCTTCCTGGATAGTTTGCCTTCTCTCTAATCTGCCTTGTTATGTGTAAAGAATGGAGTTTGCCCCCTCTTTATCCTTGACTTGCTACTCTCTGGGATTCTATAAATATGGAGAGTCTGATACTCAGAATGAAGTTTCAATAGCAACTGAGATGACAGCTGGGTGGTAGGAGCCCCATTGCACTACAGAAGGATGGGAGAGGCTCTGTACCCTTTTCTTCCTTGGTGATAACAGAGTTGGGGAAGTTCTTCCATTCAGGATATCAAAGGGTGGAATGTAATAACCACATGATAGATGCCTGTTTTTTACCTAGTGGACATTAAATGAATAACATTTCATCATGAGAGTCAATGCTTTTTAAAGGAGAAAAAATAGGAGTGGAAGATGGAGATAGATCTCTTGAAATTGAGGACCTGCTGGGAACCAGCCACAACAACTGCAACTCTCCTTACACTTACTGCCTGCTGAGCTACTCAGCGTATGTATCTATCTGAACTTGCTTTCTGGTAAGAGACGTGTTGAAATGTGACTTACAGTCAAGAGGTAACATTGCAGCCTTCACAATGAGCAGATTGTGTATCACTCTTTCCAGAGGTTTCTTTTCACCTCGTCATGTTAGACTGCTCTCTCACTTCCAGTTGCAGAAGCGTAATGGCTTTAGCAGCATCATGAGTGAGATTTCAGCACACTGTTTTATTTGCCTTATATAAAAGTTTATCCCCTGCTCCCTGTATTTTGCTACTTCTATTGCACTGACAGTTTTCCATATTTGCAAACGTAGTTCTGACCTATTGGATTTTCCTTTTCTATTATGTTCTCTGCACTGATAGGCCAAGCAGAGCCAGATATTAATGCTATAGACCAACGGTTCTCAAACTGTAGGTCGGGTCTTCAAAGTGGGTAGTGACCATGTTTTAATTGGGTCGCCAGGGCTGGCATTAGACTTGCTGGGGCGTCAGCCCTGGGTGGCGGGGTTTGGGCTGGTTCAGGCTTCGGTCTCCCCTCCTGGGGTCACATGTAATTTTTGTTTTCAGAAAGGGGTCGCAGTTTAATGAAGTTTGAGAACCACTGTTGTAGACCTACCACTCCTCATAATGGTTAGGCCCATGCTTCTCAGAGACTGCAACTTTTTTCTAGGTCCACATTTGGCTGACAGAGCTGGCATACAAAGTTGAGGGTGCTGGAATTATTGAATCCTGGAATATCAGGGTTGGAAGGGACCTCAGGAGGTCATCTAGTCCAACCTCTTACTGAAAGCAGGACCAATTCCCAACTAAATCATCCCTGCCAGGGCTTTGTCAAGCCTGACCTTAAAAACCTCTAAGGAAGGAGATTCCACCACCTCCCTAGGTAACGCATTCCAGTGCTTCACCACCCTCCTAGTAAAATAGTGTTTCCTAATATCCAACCTAAACCTTCCCCACTGCAACTTGAGACCATTACTCCTTGTTCTGCCATATGGTACCACTGAGAACAGTCTAGATCCATCCTCTTTGAAACCCCCTTTCAGGTAGTTGAAAGCAGCTATCAAATCCCCCCTCATTCTTCTCTTCTGCAGACTAAAGAATGCCAGTTCCCTCAGGCTCTCCTTGTAAGTCATGTGCTCTGGCCCCCTAATAATTTTTGTTGCCCTCTGCTGGACTCTTTCCAATTTTTCCACATCCTCTTTGTAGTGTGGGGCCCCAAAACTGGGCACAGTACCCCAGATGAGGCCTCACCGATGCCGAATAGAGGAGAATTATGTCCCTTGATCTGCTGGCAATGCCCTTATTTACACAGCCCAAAATGCCATTAATCTTCTTGGTGACAAGGGCACAGTGTTGACTCATATCCAGCTTCTTGTCACTGTAGCCCCTAGGTACTTTTCTGCAGAACTGCTGCATAGCCATTCGGTCACTAGTCTGTAGCAGTGCATGGGATTCTTCTTTCGTAAGTGCAGGACTCTGCACCTGTCCTTGTTGAACCTCATCAGATTTCTTTTGTCCCAGTCCTCTAATTTGTCTAGGTCCCTCTGTATCCTATCTACCACTCCTTCCAGTTTCGTGTCATCTGCAAACTTGCTAAGGGTGCAGTCCATGCCATCCTCCAGATCATTAATGAAGATATTGAACAAAACTGGCCACAGGACAGACCCTTGAGGCACTCCGCTTGATACCAGCTGTCGACTAGATATGGAGCCATTGATCACTACCCGTTGAGCCCGATGATCTAGCCAGCTTTCTATCCACCTTATAGTCCATTCATCCAGTCCATACTATTTTAACTTGCCAGCAAGAATACTGTGGCAGAGCCTTCTCATCATTAGGCCCAAGTCTCTTGACAGTAAGCTCATAGGAAATCAGGAATAGTTCTACAGAATGAGACCAGGGCATGTGGAGAGGAAGAAACCCAGGATTAATTATGAGGAGAACGAGAAAGAGACCAGACAGTTCTGTTTTCGGTAATCCTTGTACAGCCTCTAGATATTATCGTCAAAAGCACTTAAAATATTGAGAGATCACTAATGTTTTCCTTGCCAATTTGTGAATCCAAAACACATATCTGAGGTCTTCACCTGGATTGGACATTGTAAATTATATTGCGCACATTAATTAAGAAATAGTAGTCTTGGTTTAAGGCATTAGTCTGATGCTCAGGAGATTCCCAGATCCATTACAACCTCCCTATTTGACCAAGCCACTTCCCCTCTCTGTGTCTCAGTTTCCCATTCAATAGAATGGGTACAATAATACTCCCTCTCTCTCTCATCTTTTTATTTTGTCTACTTAGACTGTAAACTCTCTGAGGACGGGGTCTCAGTATATGTATATACAATGTCTAGTATAATGTGAATCCAGTCTCACAAAAAAATGAAACAGCAATAGGTCATAACACACTATGGGACTTTTAGGGAATGGTAACAGGGTTCGTACAGTCAGTGTGTGGTAAGTTAGAGTACTCTAGATGTACAGCCCAGTTTTCCATGCGCTAACCATCCATGCAGAAGCAGCAAAGAATCCTGTGGCACCTTATAGACTAACAGATGTTTTGGAGCATGAGCTTTCATGGGTGAATACCCACTTCGTCAGATGCATGCTCCAAAACGTCTGTTAGTCTATAAGGTGCCACAGGACTCTTTGCTGCTTTTACAGATCCAGACTAACATGGCTACCCCTCTGATACTTGACATCCATGCAGACATGCCCTTAGTCTCTTCCTGTATATTCCCATAATGTACCAAAAATATTTAATGGAGATGCTGCTAGTTAGACAAGTCCTGAGAGTGAACTGAGATATATTGCACAAGAAATAATTTCTCTCTTCCCCGACCCCACTCATGTGCTCTCTAATAATTGTCTCAAGTGTCCCTCTTCTCTTGCTCAGGTTCCTGGCTTGTCAAGCTGATCTTCTGTATTTTCATCCAGAATCTCTTTAGGTTTTCTCTCTAGCAACATCTCCATGTGCAGGTGGCAGAGTCCCCCACGGTGCGCCAGAGCTTGGTCCTGGCAAAAGCTACCAGGGTCGGAGACCTCCTGGATTACGACTGGGGAGACTGGCTGGATCCCCTGATGCTCGCTGAGCGTATGGGGCTCTCCAGACCTTGTACTCCCCGGCGTGTACTACAGGAGGTAAAGGCTGCTTTGCTGCCTGCTGCTCAGGTCTACCTCGACCGGGTCCTGCAAGAGGGCATGCCCCGCCCACCCTCAGCCCTTCGGACCTTTTAATCGGGCCCCTGCCCCATGGACCCGACTGGTCGCACCACCCCTTCTTCGGAAGCCGGCTGCACGATCTGCAGCCGGTCCGCTTCCGAACCCCGCCAAGGAAACATCTCTATACGCTCGTGCTCCACATCCTTCACTTCCTCACCCTCATGTCCCGCCCCGACACAAAGTGGAGGGACCTCCTGCCACCTCCCGAGGATGAGGAGCCCCGGTGGGCCAGCCTATACTCCACCGTGGTCCCGAGGCCCACCAGGGATATCAGTTGGCGGCTCCTTCATGGGGCCGTGAGCACGGGCATGTACTTGGCGTGGTTTGCCCCTGTCCCAGACACCTGCCCCTTCTGCGGCATGAGGGAGACCCTGGCGCACGTTTACTTAGAGTGCGCCAGGTTGCAGCCCCTATACCGGCTCTTCACCAATATCCTGTTACATTTCTGGCTGCACTTTTCCCCTCACCTCCTTCTCTATGCACTTCCTATCCGTGGCCCCACGAAGTCGTGGGACCTCTTGGTCAACCTCCTCCTTGTCTTGGCTAAAATGGCCATCTACGCAACCAGGGAGAGTAGGTTGGCCAATGGAGACTCCTGTGACTGTGGGGCATGTTTCCCATCCTTAGTCCGTTCACGTATCTGGGCGGAGTTCCTCTGGATAGCGTCCACAGGCTCCCTTGACGCCTTTGAGGAGCAGTGGGCGCTGTCCGGGGTTCTCTGCTCGGTGTCCCTGTCAGGCTCCCTTCTTATGACCCTTTGACCACACTCCTGTCCCTGTTCTTTTATTTGTTGTCTCCCAAAATCAGTTGGGTTCTGAGGTCCCGTAGAGCCTCCTCTTAGGCTGGGGGGAGATCCTTTAGCAGTGGGCGGGCTTTCGCCTGCCCACTTCCCAAAAACCCAATAGGTACAGGGGGTTAGATGCACAAGGGAGCAGAAGAATGGTTGCACAAACAACCTTAAATTTGGCATTTCCTAGCTTTCAAGTGCTTCATATTGGCTCCTAAATCTTGTAACTGGTATGTAATTTAAACAGAATGTATATTAAATACACTACTGTATTTAAACTAAAAAAAAACATGATTTTGCATCCTGTAGCTTGGAGATGCTAGGGCGTTGTTCTCCACTGCATACTGAGGGTAACATCTCTACAGTATGCCTGTTGCCTGTAGAATGGTGCAGCAGGATTTCTGGGGGGTCTCCAGCCCCTTTTTGCACAAGTTGCTAACTCAGTGTATTAAAATAATATTTTTGATTTACTGATCTATATATTTTATAGAGAAAAAATTCTCTCTTTTCTTCCCACTCACAGGGCCTGTTTGATTAGCAAACTGTATTTAAAATTTGATTTTGAAAGGGAATGTATTTGCATTTGATGACTAAAACTCAAGGCACTATAGCCAGGTGATATCCCCAAGGAACAAAGCCTGGCCTGAGACTATGGGGAGAAGCATGGAACTCTGTGTCCTATGCCCTGTACCAGGCACAGGTGAGATGGCTGTGCACCAGTCCATTTCAAGTTCTAGCTAAGGCTTTAGTGGCTGAGGAGATTTTCTATCACAACAAGATTAACCCTAGTCCTGTATTAACCTATTTGATCATTTCACAGTACAACTGAATAATTTGTAATTAGCTTCAGGCACCTGCAGCCCTGAGATAATCCTGCTTGTGTGACTGCTTCCTTCCCTTGTCCCTCCCAGCCCACCAATCCATTTGCTAGTGATAAATGCTGCAAACACTTTCCTTATCTCCAGTTCAGGGCACTCTGCATCTTTTTGAACTCAATGACACTACAACTCCCAAATTAGTGTTAACCTGGCAGTTTTTTCTCAGCCTTCCCTCCTGTCAGATGGGGAATTTTCCAGATAAGCATATCCTCATTTTTCAAAGCCCCATCCTTGGTTTTTCTGGCTGGATTAGACAGGCTGAGGCCATGGCTACACTGGCGCTTTACAGCGCTGCAACTTTTGCGCTCAGGGGTGTGAAAAAACACCCCCCTGAGCGCTGCAAGATACAGCGCTGTAAAGCGTTAGTGTAATCAGGGCAGCAGCGCTGGGAGCGCGGCACCCAGTGCTGCAAGCTACACCCGTAAGGGATGTGGTTTACGTGCAGCGCTGAGAGAGCTCTCTCCCAGCGCTGGCGCTCCGACCACACTCACACTTCGCGCTTTGAAATGTCAAGTGTAGCTTTTTCTGCTTGACTAAACAAAGTGTTTTCTGAAGTGATTCAGTCTTTTGACGTGAATCTACTGTTAAAATACATATCTCTGGTAACCTAATGATAGTCATGATACACCCCAGTACAGAACAATCAACCTTTATCAGAAAGGGAGCAGGGTCATGTGTGCCAGCAGCAAGAGACAACAGGAGATAAAGGCAGGTGGGCTAAATTTAACAGAAAGGAAGGAAAAAGTATGATTTGTGAGAATTTTGTTAAAGGGCCTTGTAGATGAGCGGGCTCACCCCTGGGGTGCCTCCTCCTGGGAATTAGCTCATTCCAGCTCTGGAGCACCCCCTGCAGACCGGTGATCTGCCTGTCCTCTGGCCCCCATGTCCCTTCCTGGACCCAGTGCCCTTTTACATGGGGTGCTGCCCCCTGGCAATAACCCCTCAGTCTTAAGGTCTCCCCTCCCTAGGGAACCCCCACCTCAACTCAAGATCAGGCTACTACCAGTCATTGTCTAGCCCCGCACCCTGGGGCAGACGGCAGTATCAGCCTACTCAGCACTGGCAAGGAGGGTTTGGACCTGCTGCCTGGGCCTACCTCTGGGCTGCCCTCTGCAACCCCCAGTACCTATTAGCCCAATGCTAGGCCGCAGCCTGGGGCTTTCCAGGCTTAGAGCTCCCCAGTTCCTCTACCTTTCCCCAGCCCTGCTTCACTCAGGTGCCTTATGTCCTGCAGCCAGGCCCATATCCCTCTATAGCTTGAGAGAGACTATCTTGGCTTCTGGCTCACAGCCTCTTATAGAAGCCAGCTGGGCCTGATTGGAGCAGGCCACAGCTGAGCCTACTTTCTCCAATCAGCTCAGGCTTCTTGCCCCAGCCTAAAGGCTGCTTTCTCCAGCCACAGACCCTTCCCAGGGCTGGTTTTAACCCCTTCAGGGCAGGAGTAGGGGTCCACCCTGCTACATGCCTGAATCACCATCCTCTTCCTTCTTTTTTCTGTCTCGTTCACCCTTTCTGATGCTACAGTGGTCACATGCACACTGATCCACATATCAAGACTACACTGAATAACCCCAGAAAACTTTCTATTTAGTAGCTCTGTCTTCCCAGCTAACAGCCTCTGCCTCTCTCTTTGATTTCCTTTAAGTAAAATATCCCATAATGTGATTTGCATTATGCAATTGCAGTTGAGCTCTTGGCTGGTGTAAGCAGAGTCCTGCCACTATTTCTCATGTTGCTAGGCTTTCCTGTGCTACTAGCTTGCTTCAGTGAGAACTCTGACAGCACTTCTTGAGACATGCATCCTTTTGCCTAGTGTGTTCGAGCAAATGCCCCCGGCCACTTACCTTGAAACTCCTCTTTTACTTCTCATCAGAGTCCACAAATTCATTTTCCTTGTCTCTGGGAATCCTCATTAACAGTCTAATTTTAAAATAATCTCACTTAAAGATTATTTTTCTGATTATTTCTTAAAAAATTGAGAGGAAATAGGCAGGCGAAATAAAACGGGGTGTAAAAAGTTGCAAGGGACATTGGTAAGTACTCTTGAAATAATTCTTAAATTTCCTATTTTTCTCTTCATTCTTTTTAAAATCCCGAAATGAACTGGATGGCCTAACCCCTCTTTAGCAACATTCCTTATAGTAATTATTTAAAAACCAAGTACAGGTGAAATGTCCTAGTTTGAGAGGTCTGGAGTGTTTATCAAGGGGGACAGTTCAGACTTCTCCCAGTCTCTCTGGCCCCCCATGGCACCATGGCGCTGGGCCCACAGTCGAAAGGGGCCCTGGCCCGCTCTTCTCTGTCCCCTGCTCTCTCCTGTGGGGTCAGAAGCTTGATGCTGCTGGGGCTCCGTGGCATCCTGGCTCCTCCCCCACCTCTTTCCCCAGCCTTCTATGTTCCCTCTCTCCCTACCCCGCCACAGATCAGCTGCTTACTGGCAGGATGGGGGAGGAGGAGCGGAGCTGCTTCATGCATGCTGCTCCAGGGAGGAGGAGAAGAGGCGGGTGTGAGGCCTTGGGGAAGGGGCTGGAATTGGGGCATACTCCCTCCAGCTCCCTGTGTGAGCACCCCCACGACCCCAGCCCATACCCACAGCCCTCTACCAACCCCAACCCCTGCCCCCCCACATACCCTGAGCCCCCTGCCCTGACTCCTGCACCCCCCCACATCCAACCCCCTGCACCCATCACACACATTCCACTCCCTGTCCTGACCCTTGCATTCCCCTCACACCTCCCCAGCCCTGACTCCCGCACCCCCCTGACACACCCTGATCCCCCTGCCCTGACCCCTGCACCTCTCTCACACCTCCCCAGCCCCCGGCACCCCCCTCACGCGCCCCCTGCCCTGACCCTGACCCTGACCCAGCACTCCCCTCACCCCTCAGCACTCCCCTCACCCCCAGCCCTGACCCCTGTGCCCCCCACACCTCCCCAGCCCCCGGCACCCCCCTCACACTCCCCCTGCCCTGACCCTGCACTCCCCTCACACCCCCAACCCTGACCCCTGCACCCCTCACACCTCCCCAGCCCTGACTTGCATCCCCCCTCATGCCCCCAACCCCTGCCC
Source organism: Gopherus evgoodei (assembly GCF_007399415.2). NCBI lineage: Eukaryota > Metazoa > Chordata > Testudines > Testudinidae > Gopherus > Gopherus evgoodei. The sequence continues at coordinate 534,871 of NC_044334.1, forward strand.
TGACTCCTGCACCCCCATCACACACCCCCAGTCCTGACTCATGCACCCCCCCCACATCTCCACCTCCATCCTGAGAACCAAACAGGAGCTGCCCCAGGTAAGCGCTCCATATCCCAACCTCCTGCCCCAGCCCTGAGCTCCCTCCCTCGCCCTAGCTCCTGGCCAGACCCTGCACCCCAACATTTTTTACAATATTTGGAAAGATCATTAAGTGGTCTGTCGAGACCCTCCATGATTTTCAAGTGGTCTGTGGAAAAATAAGTTAGACTACAAGAACAATCAAGGTGCCTCACTTTATTTTCATTTACTTGTTATTACTTATAGAAGGAGAATGAAGAAAAAAAGAATGAAAAATGGGGGTGAGGGGAGATAAGAGACATTGTTTTTTCTTGGCTGGGTCCCAAGGAGGAACCCCAAAAATGAAGCTGAGCACAGGGCCGGGGGACCCCACTAACTCTAAATCCACCACTGGCTGTCACATAACCTGGGCTGGGGATACTGTGTCTTCTGATCCCCACAGTCTCCAACCTACCTGGGCAGTACAGCAGACATGGCCCTGCCCAGTAGCTCCTCTCCACTACCCAGCCCACCCACCACTTGCCCCTCCCTTAAGGCTTAGCCCTCTTACTTTTAAAAATGATTGCGTCCCCCTCTCCCCTCCCCCAGGCTTTTCTGGCAGGCCTGTTACCAGGTATCCAGTTTTAAACTGGAAACTCCAGTAGAAAATGGGACCTGAGTGTCCGGTTAGCAGTGCTGAGTAGAAACTAAATGTCCAGTTATAGGAGTAACCACATTAGCCTCCGCTCCTCCCACTCCCAACACCCACCCCAGAGGGCTGGAAGAGAACCTGTCCTGCTGCTGTGGGAGGAGGGGCAGCTCGGTGCAGAGAGACAAGAGAATGGGCTATGTGGGCTGGGGTAGGGGGGATCCTGTTTACCCCCTCCCTAGCCGTGCTGCTCTTGCAGTTTACTCTGACCCCTCCCTTACTCCAGAGACCAACCCTAGCTCCTGTCCCACTGTGCTTTTTCCCCTGGCCCCTTTTACAATCATTCCCCAGGGGGGCCAACAAATATGTTTGGCGCTGGGCCCACAAAAAGTTAATCTGGCCCTGCTCGAGCCGCAGGCCACCGGCTGGCCCCAGCACCAGGCTGAACCGCTGGTCTGACCCCCAGATTGAGACACTGGTTGAGCTGCTGACACAACCTCTGGGCCGAGCCACTGGCCCAAGCCACCCAGGGCAGCCCTGGCCACTGGGAGGTCTGAGCTCCAAGCGGCTGCTAGAGCTGAGCCCCCACTGGCTTCAAGGGAGAGGGGAAGGGAGATGGGGCTTCAGAGTGGAACACGGACGGGGCCACGGCCTGGGTTAGAGGGAGCTTAGCCTGCCCTGGCCTTTGATACCCACTGCCCATGAAGGGACCATCATGTGCAGGTGGGTGGAGAGTGTAGCTTCCATGCCCATTCAGTTCTATGCTTCACAGTACAGACTACAAGGAAGGAGGTCAATGATGCCTTGTCTGGAGTAATTATCGTGGCATAAAGTCACTTTTTTATTTTGGAATAGCGTGTCCACAGGGGGGCGTTATTCCATGATAGCTGTTGCAGAATAGTTAATCATAGATTAATAGATTCCAAGGCCAGAAGGGATCATTTATTACAATAATCTAGTCTGACCTCCTGAATAACACAGACCACAGAACTTCCCCAAAATAATTCCTAGAGATCTTTTAGAAAAACCTCCAATTTGGATTTAAAAATTGTCAGTAATGGAGAATCCACTGTGACCCTTGGTAAATTGTTTGCATGGTTAATTACCTTCACTGTTAAAAATTTATGCCTTTTTTCCAGTCTGAATTTGTCTAGCTTCAACTTACAGCCATTGGATTGTGTCATCCCTTTCTCTGCTACACTGAAGAGCCCATTATGAAATATTTGTTCCCTATATAAATATTTACAAACTGTAATCCAGTCACCCCATAACCTTTTCATCACTCTCGTGACTCTTCTCTGAAACCTCTCCAGTTTATCAACATCCTTCTTGAACTGTGAGTACCAGAACTGTCACACCAGAAGTGGTCATACCAGTGTCAAATACAGAGGTAAAATAACCTCTCTACTGCTACTTGAGATTCCCCTGTTTTTGTGTCTCAGGATCACATTAGTTCTTTCAGACAGAATGTCTCATGTTCAGCTGATTATTCATCACGACCTCCAAATATTTTTCAGTCATTGCTTCCCCCATCCTATAATTACGGCCTACATTCTTTGTTCTTCCATATATATATATATATATATATATATATATATATATTAAAATACATATAGTTTTCTTATACTCAACTTACCCAAGCGATTCAGATCACTCTGTATCGATGACCTATCGTCTTCTATTTACCACTCATGCATCTTTCTTAGGTCATCTGCAAAGAGTATCAGTGATGATTTTATGTTTTCTTCCAGGTCATTGATGATGATGTTAAATAGCATAGGGCAAAGAAATGATCCCTGCAGGACCCCACTAGAAACACAGCTGCTTGATGATGATTTCCAATTTCCAATTACATTTTAAGACCTAATTAGCCAATTTTTAATCCATTCTATGTGTGCAATGTTAATTTTATATCATTCTAGTTTTTAATCAAAATGTCATATAATACTGCTTTCTTACAGAAGTTTAAGTATATTACGTCAGTACTATTACCTTTGTCAACCAAACTTGTAATCACATCACAAAAGAGATCTAGTTAATTAGATAGGATCTATATTCCATATATCTATGTTGATTTGCATTAATTACATTACCCTCTTTTAATTCTTTATTAATCAAGTTCTGGATCAGCTGCTTCCAAGATGAGTCAGCAGAAGTTACCCTGTATCTCTGAGCAGGTTCCTAGAATTTGACATTGCGTATGTGTATGTCTACTCTTGATTTCTAGCCCAGTTTTGCAGAAATAGGTTAAGTATCAGTGTGAAGGGGTGTGAACACCTTTGGAGCACTTTCTCTTAGCCAGGTGTGGCATAGCAGTTCTCTCCCTGCCTCGTACCCCATGCTGACAGCTGCTTTGGTCATCTACCTCTTTCTGTGACTTGGCTCTCCAGCGAGGTCATGATTTAAGTCCCTTCCTTCCAGAATAACGAAGGCTTTGGAATATCTATGCCTCTGAATTTCCCCAGTGTTGACAAGGCCCTAGTGTCACTAACTCTAGTGGTTTTGTGATGTCGATATTTGACTCCTAGGATGGACTAAGACTCTATCCTTATACCTGTCTCATATGACATATTGCAGATTACCTAACACTCAAATATTGATAATTTAGGGCTCACTGCTGATGTGAGTTTGGGTTCAAACCCATGATCTAGAGTGGAAAAATGTCCACACTGTAGCTTATTCACAATCCTCTGACTTTCCTGGTTTGGATTTCTTTTGTTCAGCTCAGTTTACTTCCCTGTGAACCGGCATCATTGATGGTGTCACTACCCAGAGAATGGTGTTTGTTTGTTCTTCCTTCCTCCACATCAGTTAGCTTCCAAGTTTCAGTTTTGCCACCCAAGTGAGTTCCTTAGCTGGCATTTTCACAGGCTAGTTGCGGAAGACCCAGCTGTGTTTCTAGTCCCAAGTTCTTATTCCTGAAAACAATGGTGAATTGTACCCAAAGTGCACAGGGGAAAATAAGGGTATGCCTGTAATGCCCACGTTACAGCGCAGCCGCAGCAGTGCTGTGACATGGGCAGTATAGGCATGCTTTATTGCTGGGGGAAAGCCCTCCTGGCGATTTAAAAAAAACACCCCAAACAAGCGATGGTAGCTTTATCTCCAGGAGTGCGGCTCAGCTCCCGGCCATGAATGCACTGTCTATACTGGTGCTTTTCAGCGCTCAAACTTTTGTCGCTCGGGTGTGTGTTTTCACACCCCTGAACAACTAAAGTTTTAGCACTGAAAGTGGCAGTGTAGTGACAGCCTAATTTCATGGACAGTAGGCATCAGGTTAGAGCAGACTGATACAGGACTGAGCCAGTGTTTCACTAATTTCTCATGCTGCAGAGAGCTGTGATTCCTCTGAGCCCCAGTTAAGTTCTCTATCTACAGTGTGTGCTTTACTAAGGAGCGCTCCTTCCTTGCCAATGACTAGACATCCCATCCAAAAGACCAGGAAAGTGTTCTGAAAGGAATTTTTTCTTTTGTAGCTCAGGCTTATTTGTCAACTACAGCAGCTCAGATTAAGAATGCTGCATCTGAGCTTCAAATATGTACCGGGTACTGTATATGTGTTAGTGGGAAGCAGACAGATCGATAGACTGAGTTATTGTAATGAATTGAAAGTCACTTTAATAAATTAAGAAATCAAAGCATTTGATGATATACTTGCTGAATTTGCCAAGGGACCCAGCTATTATATGTGTGAACTACAGCCTTCTTTCTCTGGTAGTGTGGTATTAACCTTTAAAATGCTGTCATTTTTCAGGCTGTTAGTCTAATGAATATGCAAGAGGATATACATATTCAAACGTCATTAGCAGTTGACATTTAACTCTGTATTAACACCAATGATGCAGTGGTGATATCTATCTGATGAATTGTAGAGCTATGTGATAAATTTAATATGTTGTATACCTTGGACAGCCTTACTGACACTTGGCCTACAAAACTATCTCCAACAGGACTTAGTTTAATGTTCCAAACTCCTTCAAACAGCTGCCATAATAATAATAATAATAATAATTAATAAAAAATAGCAGCAGCCAGAGAAGTGGGGTTGTTGAGTTTGTTTGTTTGTTTTTTTAACACTAAGATTGCACGGTGTGAGGTGCTGTGTTCTGAGCATAGGCAGTATTCAGTCCTAGACCAATATCAGGGTCACATTCTGATATCTCATGACTCTTCCTGGCAAGAAACAGTAGTTTTATACCACTGGAGACAGAAGATTCCCAGCTTTCCTCTGCGGGGAACAGCCCTTCCCACTGGCTCTGGAATGTCAGACATTAATGTAAAAACTCTATTCTATGTAACTTTTAGGGTATTTACAATTTAATAGTTAGATTTTTCGCCTTCTTCCAAGGCCTATTCAGTTGGAGTCCTGGTGCTCAGGTAGCCTGGCTTTTCAGGAGGAGGGATATAAAAATAGTACAAATGAAAGTTGTAAAACTCTCTGAAATGCTAGAATAGTTCTTCTATAAAATGTTTGTCCATCTGTGTGTGTGTGTTGTGTAGTATAAAATATTAGGTTAATATTTTAAATCAGTGTTCAACTCTTACTGAGAATATAGAGCATAGGAGGCAGCTGCTCCTTTTTCAGGAAACTCCCCACTGGAAAGGAGGAGGTTGATAGTAGTTGAGGCAGGAGGTGTCTTGCCAGCAAGGATGCAGAGAAAGAAGCGAGAGGATTTGGTGAACGCCTGGATGTGAGGGAAGAAGGCAAGACCGAGATTAAATGCATCTGGCTATATGCATTTGTATGTGCAGATTAGAGATGAAAATGTAGCCCTCCAGGCTTAATCACACACTCTGCTGCTCTATTATGACCTTCCTGTTAGACTGTATCTGCAGTTTGATTTGTGCTCTGAATGATCTTCTTTGTTTGGCATTATCTACACCTCTACCCCAATGTAACGCTGTCCTTGGGAGCCAAAAAAGCTTACTGCGTTATAGGTGAAACCGCGTTATCAAACTTGCTTTAATCTGCTGGAGTGTGCAGTGCCCCCCCGCCCCGGAGCTCTGTTTACCGCATTGTATCCGAATTCGTGTTATATCGGGTAGCATTATATCGGGGTAGAGGTGTACTTTGATATTTTCTCACTTGCATGGTGTTGCCTCCAGAACCTCAGAGAATTCAGAGTGGGACTCCTTCCTGTCCTAACTCATCTCTGTGGTGATTGCACTAAGGTGACCAGATGTCCAGTTTTGGACAGGAACACCTGGTCGAAAAGGAATCCTGACAGCTCTGGTCAGCACTGCTGACCACACTGTTGAATGTCTGGTTTGCAGTGCCAAAGCAGGGCTGGCAGACTCCCTGCTAGTGCCGCGGCCTGCACATCTCCCAGGTCTGGAAGCAGCCAGCATGTCCAGCTCCTAGCCTTCGGGGCTGCTGGGGGAGGGGGGGTCCATGTGCTGCCCTGTCTCCCACCCGCAGGCGCAGCTCCCATTGACTGTAGTGCCACTCACTTACAAGTGGTCAGCAGGTGGCTGTTGAGGGGTCGCATGGCACGTGCTTCTCCCGCTGCTACCGGCCCTCTTCTCCTTGCATTTTTCCTGTGTCTGGGCTTGAGCAGCGGCATGTGCCCTGCTGCAAACCACGGTCTGTCGCCCCATCACCAGAACCCAGGAGTTGGAGGTATGCTTCCCCCTCTCCAAGTGCTGGGAATGGTGCTGCACCCGCATCCCCCTCACTGCATCCCTCCCCGTCCCAACTCCCTAGGAGTGCATGGGGTGCTGCAGACCCCTCACGTTTTATGTGGGGCTCCCTTGCTGCCCACTGTGCCCAGGGATCTCTGCTGCCACCGGCGCACCCAGGGTCCGGCTGTCAGCCCTGCGGCTGGGGTCCTGGCAAAGCCTCCTTGGGACCAGTTTAATCACCAGAGCCACTTCAGTGGTATCATCAGTGCCTGCTGCTGACTCCCATCTGCTCCCATGCTGGATTCTGGGGTCAGTGGTCGCTTTCCTGGCTGACCAGATCATTGTGCATCACTGTTGACTCAGTGCTATATGTAGTATATGGTATCGAGTTTAAGTCCTTGTAAACAAGTTCCCAGAGGTACAGTTCTGGTTCCTGTCTTTTTAGTAGTTGGTCTGGAGCAGCTTAATCTTCTCCCTGCACTGGCCACGAGTCTGATAAATTTCCAAAGTTGCCAGCTTCTCTGCTATTTGCTGAGAGGCGTAGTCTTTCCCGGTACTCTTACTAAAATGGAATGTTTTGCTGGCCTCAAACCAGAGGTTCACCAAAATCTGGCTGTGCTGCTGCAACCAGGAAGCCGCATGCTTGGCAAAAGATTTTTGTTTGACGGCCATTGTAGACTCAGGAGAAGGTTCACTGTGTTTGCAACTCAGTGGTCAGAATAAAATGGAAGGCTTAAAGGCTGAGCTGATTTGAACAAAGGGGGTTGCCTCATTCTTCTAGGAGTTGATTGGTGACTCATGGGATAGTGAATACAAAGGACACTGGCTCATGGAATTGTGAGATAACTTTGGCAGACCCCCCACGGCGAAGTCCACTGCTGGATCCACACTGCAAAACAATAGGGCTTGAACTCTAGGTCTGACTGGACTCTGCTTCAGGCTCTCCACCGCTGTGGGGTCCTTAGACCCTGGGTCTGAGTCTAAGATTTGTATGTAGATGGAAGTGGGGTTAGGGCTTGAGCCTGAGTCTGAACATGGCCTTGCATTGCAGTGTAGACATACTCTCAGTGAACTGGAGACATTCCCTTTGATTGAAAAAGATTATTTTCTGTTTTGTGGTTACACATTGTTAAATGAACTTGGCCACTGATACAATTAAGCTTCACAGACCTGAGTAGAACACCTCTACTCTGTTATAACGCCACCTGTTATAACATGAATTCGGATATAATGTGGTAAAGCAATGCTCCAGGGGGGTGGGGCTGCGCACTCCGGCGGATCAAATCAAGTTCGATAAAATGCGGTAAGATTTTTTGGCTCCCGAGGACATCGTTATAGCGAGGTAAAGGTGTACTTGAACTTGCTTGACTTTTACCAGTTTCTCCTGGTGAAGAATATGGCAGCTATATGCCAAGGCATATTGCAGGCAGGGCGATCATGGATATGAAATGACTCCATACTAAGTACATGTAGGAAAGAGAAATTGAGGACTGAATTAAATTGCATTTTTTTTATAAAGAGTTTAGATAACTCTCAGACATTGGAAAGGAAAGTAATTGTTGCTGTTTCCTTCAGATACTAGTGTCATTCACATTACGTTTATTTCCTGTGGCTGTGGAAATAAGTATTGAAATTCTTTATGTGCTGCTGAAAAAAGATTTAAGTTTAAATATAGCAGAAATGCCAATCACTGAGCTAAGAATAGAGATTAACAGTGAGCCAGCTCTCGTTCCCTGTGCAGTGGGAGTGTGCATCCACACCTCCTGCTTTGCTTCATATTAATTATCTTTACGCAGGGAGAATTTCAATAGCCTTCTGCTCTTGACATCAAAAGAGCACATTTTGCATTCTGCCTGTGAAATGAGCTCTGTTCTGATAGCATTATGGCAGATGACATGATCAGATGTCTGGGCATCTCCTTTTTGTGTTTTCGGATTTCTCTGGTATTGAATGCTACAGAGCTATACACATTAGTTTTTCAAAGAATGAGAAACAATACATTTCCAAGTGCCTACGGGTCTGTTCTTGGGATGTTGAGGCATTAGATTGGGATTGGGATGTTGAGGCATTGTTTCAGAGACACTGGATTGTGACCCTGGGGCCAGTGCAGCAGCATTCAACAGCAGAGGCTGAGAGTCTGTGTGATGGAATTGAGCTGCCCTGTACCCAGGGTTGCTCTCCTTTCCACATGGTCTACGCCTCGCATTAGAGTCAGCCAGAGTCATGCACTCCTCAAGGACAGGAGGACTGCATCTAGCTAAAGTTGGCTGGTGAAGCTTTAAGGGACCAAACAGTAGGTGCCAAAACATCACCAGCCTCTGTGTAGCTGGCTCAGAGCAGAGCCAACAGATCTGCCTAAAACTCTGCAAGCTTCAGTGCAACTTGGTCTGCTAGAGAATGCTGCTTGTCTCCTTAGTTTTCTTCCCCAGAGTTTCACCTTTGACCTCCATTGTTGGAACCTCAGGTCAGCTGAAGAAATTGGTTGCCTGAGAGTTTGGGCAGGGGAAAGCCTCCATTAAATCAGAGGCAAGTTGCATTTGTTCCAGTGTAGCATATGAACAGAACAGTGTCATGCACCCTTTCCCCTTGGAGCTCCTCTTCCAGTGAGTTTTATACCAGATTACAAACCTCAACCAATGCTTCTGCTGGAAGTTTGTTTGGCTCTTTTTTTCTGTGCATCAGTAATTGATTTATCTTCTGAACACTTCTGTAAGGTGGGGAAGTGCTGTTATCCCAAATTAACCTATAAGGAAGTAGGGGCACAGATTAGGCAACCTGCTCAAGGTCGCACAGGCAGTTTGTGACAGAAGCCAGATCTGCTGAGTCCTATCCTAGGTCTTGACCACGAGACCATACTTAGGGACAAAGGAGAGCTACAGTGGTACTCCCTTCATGGGTGAAATGGGTTTCACCCTGAATTCTATGAGTGAAAGCCCTTGCCTGTTTTGGCAAAATAGATGTGAAGTGAAAACCATTGATCTCACTGGGACCTACTTAGCAGCCTATATATTTGTTTATTCCTGTCTAGAGAAAATAGGTTTACGTGAGCATATGCTGAAAAATGTGTACCCTACTCAGCACTGTGGGTTCATAATCTATTCTTTATTTTATTTTATTTTATTTATTTGTATTATTGAAGTGCCCAAGAGCCTGAGGCATGGACCAAGATCCGTTATGCTAGGTTCTGTACAAACACTGAACACATACTTCCTCTTTAAAGCTGGCTGGGACAGAGCAGTTTAATACTTTTTCCATGTACAGTCCAAACTCTTTCTTTGCCATTTTATATGGCACTTTTATTGAATTTGTCACTGAAATTACTGTCAATCACTATGATCAGATTCCACTAGTTACTGAACACTGAGGCTGTATATTCCATGAGCGTTTCAGCTTCTTTATCTTTTCCGCTCACCATCTCCGTTACGCTACTAGATACTGTAGGATTAAACTCCTTGGCTTGTTTCTCATGTTAATATGTCTGTAGGCAGAGTTACAATCCAGCTGCCTTTTTGGCATCCTGCCCCAAGCACTGATCCATATACCCAGTCACCAAAATCTGCTTTTTCATCTGTTCTTAGTAGAATCAAAGAAGAAAGATTTAATTATTAGAAATTAACCGTAGTTCGTTCTCTTTCTTCAAATTTTAGGGGTTAAAAAATTCAAAAAATTGCCAGTAGGAAGATTGTGAAATGAAAGATGCTGAAGACAATAACGAATAAAACTATTTCCATTTTCTTAAATAGTATATTCAGAATTGCTCAGGTCTGGATGCCCAAGTTGCCCTTCGATAGTAAGATAAGGTAAGAAATTGTATAGACAGCACAATTATCAGCCAAATCTCCTAATGGAGATGCCAAGATAATTCCATATCAGTGAGGTGTGTGTGTGTGTGTCTGGGGAGTCGGGGAAACCTTCCATCTAGAGATGAACTATTGTCAACAGTGCTCTTCATCTGATGCTGACGTGTCTATTCTCATCTGTTGTTTGGGTTTGAATTGTAGGGCTTGTCTACATAGATATTTAGTGTATGTCTACACTTTGAGGTGAAAGGTGTAATTTCTACCTTGAGGAGACAAACCCACGCTAGATCTGATCAAGCTGGCATGCTAAAAATAGTGTGTAGCTTTGATGACATGGTAGGCTTGCTGCATCAAATATGTTCCCATCCAGGATGCTAGGTATGTACTTGGGTGGCTAGCCCCTTCTGCCGTTTGCATCATCGCAGCCATGTTTCTATTTTTAGTGTGTTTGCTTGATTCATAGATTCATATGATTCATAGATTCATAGACTCTAGGACTGGAAGGGACCTCGAGAGGTCATCGAGTCCAGTCCCCTGCCCTCATGGCAGGACCAAATACTGTCTAGACCATCCCTAATAGACATTTATCTAACCTACTCTTAAATATCTCCAGAGATGGAGATTCTACAACCTCCCTAGGCAATTTATTCCAGTGTTTAACCACCCTGACAGTTAGGAACTTTTTCCTAATGTCCAACCTAAACCTCCCTTGCTGCAGTTTAAGCCCATTGCTTCTTGTTCTGTCCTTAGAGGGGAAGGTGAACAAGTTTTCTCCCTCCTCCTGATGACACCCTTTTAGATACCTGAAAACTGCTATCATGTCCCCTCTAAGTCTTCTCTTTTCCAAACTAAATAAACCCAATTCTTTCAGCCTTCCTTCATAGGTCGTGTTCTCAAGACCTTTAATCATTCTTGTTGCTCTTCTCTGGAACCTCTCCAATTTCTCCACATCTTTCTTGAAATGCGGTGCCCAGAACTGGACACAATACTCCAGTCGAGGCCTAACCAGCGCAGAGTAGAGCGGAAGAATGACTTCTCGTGTCTTGTTTACAACACACCTGTTAATCCCTCCCAGAATCACGTTTGCTTTTTTTGCAACAGTATCACACTGTTGACTCATATTTAGCTTGTGGTCCACTGTGACCCCTAGATCTCTTTCTGCCATATTCCTTCCTAGACAGTCTCTTCCCATTCTGTATGTGTGAAACTGATTGTTCCTTCCTAAGTGGAGCACTTTGCATTTGTCTTTATTGAACTTCATCCGGTTTACCTCAGACTATTTCTCCAATTTGTCCAGATCATTTTGAATTTTCACCCTGTCCTCCAAAGCAGTTGCAATCCCTCCTAGTTTGGTATCGTCCGCAAACTTAATAAGCGTACTTTCTATGCCAACATCTAAGTCGTTGATGAAGATATTGAACAGAGCCGGTCCCAAAAGAGACCCCTATGGAACCTCACTTGTTATACTTTTCCAGCAGGATTGGGAGCCATTAATAACTACTCTCTGAGTACGGTTATCCAGCCAGTTATGCACCCACCTTACAGTAGCCCCATCTAAATTGTATTTGCCTAGGTTATCAATAAGGATATCATGCGAGACCGTATCAAATGCCTTACTAAAGTCTAGGTATACCACATCCACCGCTTCTCCCTTATCCACAAGGCTCGTTATCCTATTAAAGAAAGCTATCAGATTGGTTTGACACGATTTGTTCTTTACAAATCCATGCTGGCTATTCCCTATCACCTTACCACCTTCCAAGTGTTTGCAAATGATTTCTTTAATTATCTGCTCCATTATCTTCTCTGGCACAGAAGTTAAACTAACTGGTCTGTAGTTTCCTGGGTTGTTTTTATTTCCCTTTTTATAGATGGGCACTATATTTGCCCTTTTCCAGTCTTCTGGAATCTCCCCCGTCTCCCATGACTTTCCAAAGATAATAGCTAGAGGCTCAGATGCCTCCTCTATTAACTCCTTGAGTATTCTAGGATGCATTTCATCAGGCCCTGGTGACTGGCAGGCATCTAACTTTTCTAAGTGATTTCTAAGTGATAAGAGCTAGGACAGGTATGTCTTCTTAATATGGAAATTACACCTTCAGCTCCAAGTGTAGACCTGCCTTTACTGTGTGGCAAAGCAGGATGTCACTCTACAGTGCACTAGCTTGTCGTGTTCTGTCTGGCTGTGTGGATCCTGCTACTGTGCACTAAAAGTTGTGTAGTGCACTTTGATGAAACTGTGTGTGTGGCAGCATGGTCCACATGACCAATTAGTGTGCAACAAGCAAGTGCACTGTAGATTTACACTCCAGCTTGCTGCACACTAAGTCTCAGTGTACACAAGCCCTTAGATTCTTATTTACCTTTAGTCAGAGTCATGTGTCTGATCTTCTTTATAAGAGCTTTCAAAAGGAAAAAATGGTAAACCTGTGGAAACGTCAATGCTCTGTGACACACTTTGTGTCTAACGGCAGAGGAGACCAGTAACCATCAGAGGAATTTGGCACAGAAGTTCTTCCAAAGTGGAGAGACTCTATTAAAACCTTCTTATGAATACAGCACATATGCATTGTTCTCCATTGAAATATTTTCATTATGAGAATCATATCTTCCTAGAGCACCTGAGAAAAGGCACTCATGCCATGGTCATGAGCATGGTATAAATGCCTCAATAGAGACTAACTGTTGAAACCAAGCTATTTCATATTTAGCCCAGTGTAATTCCAAATGTAGCCATCCCCTAACTGAGTCCACTTTACAACAGCCCGGAACATAGCTAAAGATTTACAGGTCCCCCCTCCATCTTCTTTTCTCAAGACTAAACACGCCCAGTTTTTTTAATGTTTCCTCGCAGGTCAGGTTTTCTAAACCTTTGGTCATTTTTGTTGCTCTCCTCTGGACTCTCTCCAATTTGTCCACATCTTTCCCAAAGTATGGCATCCAAAACTGGACCCACTACTCCAGTGGAGGCCTCACCAGTGCCAAGTAATGCAGGACAATTACCTCCTATATGTCTCACATCCGACATGCCTGTTAATACACCCCAGAATATTAACCTTTTTCACATCAGCAGCAAATTGTTGACTCATATTCAATTTGTGATCCCCTATAATCTTCAGATTCTTCTCAGCAGTACTATCACTTAGCCAGTTATTCCCCATTTTGTAGTTGTGCATTGGATTTTCCTTCTTAACTGAAGTACTTTGCACTTGGTCTTTACTGAATGTCATCTTGCTGAATTCTTCAATATGCCAAAGTTGTTTTGAATTCTAATCCTGTCCTCCAAAGTCCTCACAACCCCTCCCAACTTGGTGTCCTCTGCAATTTTTATAAACTATACTCTCCATTCCATTATCAAAGTCATTAATGAAAATATTGAATAATACTGAATTTAGGACTGACCCCTTTAGGACCCCACTAAATATGCCCTCTGAGTTTGACAGTAAACCACTGATGACTTCTCTGAGTACAGCCTTTCATTCAGATGTATACCCATCTTACTGTAATTTCATCTAGATCACATTTACCTAGTTTGCTTATGAAAATGTCGTGTGGGACTGTCAAAAACCTTGCTAAAATCAAGTTTTTATCCCCCCATCCACTAAGCCAGTACCCTGTCAAACCAGGAAATTGGACTGATTTAGCATGATTTGTTCTTGACAAATCCATGTTGGTTATTCTTTATAACCTTATTATCTTCTAGCTCAGGGGTGGGCAAATTTTTTAGACCGAGGGCCACATTGGAGTTGCAAAGCTATATGGAGGGCCAGGTAGGGAAGGCTGTACCTCCCCAAACAGCCTGGCCCCGCCCCCATCTGACCCCTCCCACTTCCTGCCCCTTGACTGCCCCCCTCAGGATCCCCTACTCATCCAACTCCCCTGGTCCTTGTCCCCTAACTGCCCTCTCCTGGGATCCCCCTGCCCCTAACCGCCCCTGGACCCCACCCCCTATCCAACCCCCCTGACTGCTCTGACCCCTATCACACCCTTGCCCCCTGACAGGCCCCCCTCCCAGGACTCCCACACTTATCTAACTCCCCCGTCCCCTGACTACGGTCCAGAACCTCCGCCCCATTCAACCACCCCAGGCTCCCTGGTCTCCTGACTGCCCCCCAGGACCTCCTGTCCCTTATCCAACCCCTCAGCCCCCTTACCATGCCACTCAGAGCAGCATGTCTGGCCGCTGTGCCGCCCGGCCAGAGCCAGACACACTGCCACGCTGCTTGGCAGGAGTGCGCAATCCTGCTACCCAGAGCGCTGCCTGCGTGGCGGCCGAGGAAGGGAGACAGCAGGGGTGGAGGGCTAGCCTCCCTGGCCCGGAGCTCAAGGGCTGGGTGGAATGGTCCAGCGAGCCGTAGTTTGCCCACCTCTGCTCTAGCTGCTTACAAAATGATTGTTTAATAATTTGTTCCAGTATCTTTACAAGTATAAAAATTAGGCTGACTAGTGTATAAATTCCTTGGGTCATCTTTGTTCCCATTTTTGCTCTTCGCCAGTCCTCTGAGACTTCACCCATTCTTCATGAGTCCTCAAAGATAACTGCTAGCAGTTTCAAGATTGCTTCTGCTAGTTCCTTATGTATTCTAGAATTAAGTTAATCAGTCCATAGTCAGATACTGGTAAGGAAGCAGAAGCCAGGGTTATGTATGGTCTATACACTGTTTACTTTTAAGTATTGTTTTTCAGAGGTGTTTTCTAAAGTGTTTGAGACCCTCAAATGCCTCCAGGTTCCCCTATGATAGTAAAGTGGCAGGTTACAGTTAAAATCATGGAAGTTCTTAAATTAGAGAGACTTGCCAAAGCAGGAAATATGAAGTAGTGATGAAAAATATCAGTTACCAGCTCTTTATTAACACAATCTGCAGCCTTATCTGTAATGTTTGAACCCTTTACGAGCAACAAGATGCAATGGAAGAAGTTGAGAACAAAGAAAGTAACGACAGATTTGCTGGTCCCAGGGATGGGCTGTCCTTGCCATTGCTTTGAAGACAATCCAAGATGTCCCCCTTAGTTCCATATACACTGAGTTCCTT
Organism: Gopherus evgoodei; assembly: GCF_007399415.2. Classification (NCBI taxonomy): domain Eukaryota; kingdom Metazoa; phylum Chordata; order Testudines; family Testudinidae; genus Gopherus; species Gopherus evgoodei. Next base: position 550,032 of record NC_044334.1, read on the forward strand.
GTGCCATGTGTGGGACAGAAGGCCTGCCCCATTCACAGTAAGTTCAGAGGGCTAGTTCTATAAAAAAGGAACACTGTCATTGCTTAATGTATTATGCTCCATACAAACAAAAGGCACCTAAGGAAATAGCAAAGAAATGCAGTTTCTCGAGCTGTAGGGAGCTGACCATAGGGGCTACAGATTGTTACCTGGTTGGTTTTCCTTTTCTGACTGGTGTCTGGGCTAAGGGCTGCCGGGCAGGAAGCTCTGGGTTTAATGGGAATTTGTTGTTGTGCATTGTGAGCATTGTGAGATGTCTGTATAGAACTTTGTGTTTGAGCTTTTGTTGATATTTGTACAGTTCAGATTTGGAAAAGGGAAAAGCGTAAAACTTTTTAAAAATCTCTATTCCATGTCCATGTAGTGCCTCCGCCAATCCTTGTTAAAGAAACTTTCAGAAACACCATGATCTGGGGCATCTCTGTCTCATGAGTCCAGAATTTGTCATATAGGCTTCAGTCCAGATACTTGAAAGGGTGCCTTTAACTCGTTGGTCCGTACTTCCTTCACTGGGTTCCTTCGAAATGAAAGGCTTGTGTTAAGAGTGTAATCCCTCAGAGGAAGTTTGGCTGTGCAGGGGAGATGTGGGAGGCACTAAGACCCAGGAGGCTCCTGCCTGGTTAGCTGGAGCGGGGCAGGCTGTGCTTGTACAGAGGGAAGGAAGTCATTAGTGCAGGCTGAGCCGTGGAGTTTGGGGCTCTTGCTGGATTTCCCTAGCCGTATGGAACTTTGTCCTTGTGGCACTTTTGTGGGCAGAGTTGGGCACCCAGCCAAGGCTACTCCTTGCACTGCAGGGTCTGTGGGAGTGTGTTCTGCTGATACACCTTTGGAATGTACTTCGTGAAAATTGACTGAAGCAGAAATGCATCCCGGAGTTGGGAATTCTTCCAGGCTGCGTGTGAGGGAATCATTGGTTTGATCTTTGTTAGCAGAGTGGCTTGGATGGCAGCGGGGGTGTGTGTGTGCTAATTTCCTGCAGGAGAGAGAATTGCAGCTCCTACTTCACGAAGGCTCTTCCCTGAAGGAGAATCCCTATCCCAGGGACCCACAAGGCTGCAGTTCTCCCTGGAGAATGACTTGTTCAGGCAGTGGAGCCGCTGCTTCTGAGACTTCCTAATGGGCAAGGTTTTTATGGCATTTCCACCAGTTTTTCTTGAGCTAAATACCAAGAGACTCGAGACTTCCCCCCTTTTCTGGCTTTGTGATTTCCTTTTCCAGTGAATATGGCAAAGATTTAAAGGGGCAGGACGGAGGCAGCATGACTTGCAGCTGCAGCTTCCCTGCATCCACCACCAGCATCCAGCCAATATCTTGATGCTCAACATTTCTGCTTTACAAATATGATGAAATGGCAGCCCCGGAAGAAGGTGAGTGATGGTGAGGAGGTGGGATCAGCTGCCCAGTGTTGCCCCCCACAGATAAATCCTGGGAACATCCTGCGCCCCTCTCCTCTACAGGTGACCATGGTGAGAGTTGAGCAAACCCTTCCCCATCCCCTACAGGTAAATCCTGGGAGTAGAAGTGACCGGACCCTCTTCTCCTTTGTAGGTGACCTGGGAATTGAGCAGTTCCATGCCCTTGCTAGGGCAGCATATATCTTCTATTGCTGTTTTCACTATCACATTATTTTACAGTACCCAAAGTATGCTGGGTTCTGTGTGGGGCTAAGTTATCCTGCTAGGTTGTGACTGACAGCATTAGTGAGCACTAATTTTTCTTCGCTTCCTTTGTCATTTCTCAGCTCAGTTCCCTGCCCTGGCCCACGGGTAGGAGGCACAAAGAGGAGAAAGGTAGACTAGTAGCTTTGTAGTTCTGGTTCTGGCCTGGATGCAGCCTCCTTGTGCTGTAACCTGACACAATGTGCCAAAAGGGGCTTTGGAGGTGACGGTACTGGGGAGCAGAAATCTGATCCGGCATGTAGATTTGCAGTGGGCACTGAACCCCGGGGAGGGAAGCACAAGCTCATTACCACAAGGGGTGGGTGGATAATGCCTTTTTTATTCATTTCTGGCTCCAATCCTTCGGAGATGTGTAATCAGGTTTTGGAGGAAGGTAAAAGCCTCCAGAACCTATCATACCTCTTCCCACTGTTTCATTATGTTGGAAAAGGCGCTGAAATCATATTTGGAATGGCCTAGCCCTGAAGGGGTTAATGAGGCTTGCAGGCCCACAACAGCTTCTCTGGGGTCCCACTGGGGGGCGAGCAGAACATTCACACAGAAACAGGGATGGGATGGTCGCCAGGGTGCAAGAGGTGGAGCTGCCTCAGCCTGTGTGCATGTGCCTGTGTTGGTGCATAGGTCAGCTTTGTTATTTGCTCTGCTTCATGCTTAGAATGCATGCACAAATTGCTTTCCTCTTCCTCTAAGGCCTTGAGTGTGTGCTGACCAGTGTGCTTGTATGAGTGCTGCTCTGTGTGCATTTGCCACTGTGATTCCACCTCTGTGTGCCACAGTGATTGTGCCTTTGTGTGCGTCTGACTGTGTCTGGCGTATGGATCATAAATAGTAAATTTCTCTTTTCCATCTGTTTCCTAATATGGCTCCTGTGTTGGAAGCAGAGTCTACAAAGCTCGCTTAGTAGTTATGTAAAAATAAATTGCCATTGGCCACAGAAATAGTGTGTGAGATGAGGGAATGATCTCTCCAGGAGTGTGCTGTGAATGCAGTTAGCAAGTTGTCTGTGTTGTTGAGACTCATTTTTGCTAACTTGCCTGTATTGTGATAACTATGCAGTGACCCTAGTGGTTTGCCGCATAGCAGGACATTTTTTAAAAACACATTTGGCAGTTTGTTTTATTTACATTCTTTAAAGGAAAATCTAGCAAACCGAATGTGCTGTGCCCCTTTCCAGCAATGACCCTCTGCTTCTGGCAGTTGTGGGCTATTATATTTCTTTGGAAAAACCTGCTTGAACCAGCAGGACTGCCTCTCTTTATAGCATGATGTGTGATATTGTGTTTTACATCAGGGCAGAAATGGAAATCACATGTGAAATGCATGAGAGAGTCTCTTGCTTTGAGTGTTACTAGACACTGAAATGAATAGTGCTTCAGAATAGCCTGATTGGAGTTCATATTTGCACTGCAGCTCAGGGAAATGGGTTAGCTTCCTTATCTCTGACACCTCGTCTCTTCTCTCCATTCTGAAGCCCAGAGATGATGTTTTAATATTTCCAACCACTGCTGTCTCAGATTAAAAACTGTTACGTAGAAATAACTGAGGGAATGTAAGCTTGTTGGAGGCATCTGTCCATTTATCAAGCTTCCGTCTGCATCTTCCTCCGTCAAATTGCTTTTAAGATGTCTACAAACTGTACATTAATAAATATCTGTTTTTACTATTCCACCAAACATACAGTAAGTCCTGTGGTTATGGCTGTGCAAAGCCCTCTAGGCCATGCATACAGAAGTATTGACTGAACCACTGAAATATTATTCTTGGCAGCTGACTGGACTTTTGGACTCTAGAAGATTCTTTTTCAAGTGTCAAGATTCATTCCACCATATTGGCTCACCCTGGTAATGCTTAAATCACAATAACAGAAGCTATATTTATTCTCTGCGCTAATGTCTAGTTCATAATCCCACATTATGATACTTCAAGCAACAAAATCTGATTCTGTAGAACGTGTAGGAGATTTTTTAATTCAGCCTTGGATATCACATTTTATTAATCTGATTGAGTTGATAGTCTGAGTAAAAATAATTCCTTCTGCTGTGATGTGATGGAAACTATTTTCATATTATATTCAATTGTAGTACAATACCAATAAAAATCCTAGCAGAGATTTGGTTTATTTAGTCTCTGTTGCCAGAGTGCTCACATGAGCACAGCCAGGCTTTCTGCTGGCCTTGCCTTAATGCTTTTGTAGTGTTAGGATTATGTGCTTTATCGAGCAGTTTCAAGAAAATAAATCAGGCAAAACACTAACAGATGGCACAGTAGTACCACTCTTACTCAATAGATCAATATCATTTTAACAAAGCTAAGGAGAAGATACAGTAGCTAGCATTTCTGTAGCCTCCAGCTACATTTAGGTGTAGGTAAGTTCGGATAATGAAATGACTTGCCTGTCTCTCGCTTATTAAACAAATATTATGTTACAAAACCAGGAACTGCAAACATTTGTAAATGAGCAAACTGAGCATATTTCCTTAAATTTACCAAATCATTTATTAGATTTGCACTTACCCCCTTTGTGCCATGTTTTGTCTAGAGATTTTGAAGGGGTATATACTTTGCCCAGGCTGTGCTCTTTCCAGGGGTGGCTCTAGGGATTTTGCCGTCCCAAGCACGAAGCCGCGGGACCAGCGGACCCTCCGCAGGCAAGCTGCCAAAGGCAGCCTGCCTGCCGCCCTCGCAACACGGGGAGAGCGCCCCCTGCGGCTTGCTGCCCCAAGCACACACTTGGCGTGCGGGGGCCTGGAGCCGTCCCTGGCCTTTTCAGTTGCCTGGCTAAGTACCATAGGAGTGGTTTAACAGAGCATGCAATTTACCAGCTGCATTAGTGCATGGATAGTCCTGTAAATAGACTGAGGGTAAGCATCCTTTTTTCTGATCCTAAGGTGTAGCTATCACTTTGAATCCAGGCATTTTGCACACAGCAAATAAATATATAAAAAGGATTGAAGTAAGCTTCTGCTCATAGACTATTTGTATGTTCATAAAGTTAGAAAGATTCGAACTCCGTGTAATCAAGCAATTAATGGTAGATGTTTCAGGGTAAATAGTGTAAACAGAACTGCAATTAAGAATGGTAAGGAAGGGGACAGTGACTAGATCTATTCTGCCTTACTCAAGGATTATGTGAGGCATGGCATCCTGGGAATCTTGCACCATGTGCTGTCCTAGTGGTGTTGGTAAGTGGCTCATTTAGAAATCCCCCATGAAGAAGACAATCTATTTCCCATAGGCCCTCCTTATTACATCCCATCTAACAATTGTCACTGCTGGGCGCTTGCACTCTCTACTCCAAGCCCACCTGGTAGGCCAATAGTGCCATCCTAGAGACTTACAGCAGTCACCTGGAAGTGGGAAGGGGGTTATTTCTCCTGAAACTGTCTATCTTGTTCACAAAAATGGGTTTTTAAGAGAGAAGAAGCCATTGAAGGATTCACCAAGGGCAAGTCATGCCTGACTAACCTAATTGTCTTCTATGATGAGATAACTGGGTCTGTGGATGAGGGGAAAGCAGTGGATGTGTTATTCCTTGACTTTAGCAAAGCTTTTGATACGGTCTCCCACAGTATTCTTGCTGGCAAGTTAAAGAAGTATGGGCTGAATGAATGGACTATAAGGTGGATAGAAAGCTGGCTAGATCTGGCTCAAAGAATAGTGATCAATGGCTCATTGGCAGTCGGTATCAAGCAGAGTGCCCCAAGGGTCGGTCCCGGGGCTGGTTTTGTTCAATATCTTCATTAATGATCTGAAGGATTGTGTGGACTGCACCCTCAGCAAGTTTGCAGATGACACTAAACTGGGAGGAGTGGTAGATACGCTGGAGGATAGGGATAGGATACAAAGGGACCTGGACAAATTATAGCAGTGGTCCCCAACTTTTTCTGGGTAGTGGGCACCGGACGATGAGCCACCGAGGACCATGGCCAGCGGACAAGCATCCGCCAAAATGCTGCCGAGAAGTGGCAATGTCAAGAGGCATCGCCACCAAAATGCTGCCGAAAATCAGTGGCATTTTGGCAGCAACTCCTCTTGATAACGCCACTTTTTGGCGGATGCTTGTCTGCTGGCCAGTATGCAGGGGCACATAGATGCCCCTGCGGGTGCCATGGGGCCCGTGGGCACCGTGTTGGGGACCACTGAATTAGAGGATTAGGCCAAAAGAAATCTGATGAGGTTCAACAAGGACAAGTGCAGAGTCCTGCACTTAGGATGGAAGGATCCCTTGCACTGCCACAGACTAGGGACGGAATGGCTACGCAGCAGTTCTGCAGAAAAGGACCTAGGGGTTACAGCGGACGAGAAGCTGGATATGAGCCCTTGTTGCCAAGAAGGCTAATGGCATTTTGGGCTGTATAAGTAGGGGCATTGCCAACAGATCGAGGGATGAGTACTGTGTCCAGTTTTGGGCCCCACACTACAAGAAGGATGTGGAAAAATTGGAGAGTCCAACGGAAAGCAACAAAAATGATTGGGGGACAGGAGCACATGACTTATGAGGAGAGGCTGAGGGAACTGGGATTGTTTAGTCTGCAGAAGAGAAGAAGGAAGGGGGATTTGATAGCTGCTTTCAGCTACCTAAAAGAGGGTTCCGAAGAGGATGGATCTAGACTCTTCTCAGTTGTAGCAGATGACAGAACAAGGAGTAATGGTCTCAAGTTGCAGTGGGGGAGGTTTAGGTTGGATATTAGGAAACACTATTTCACTAGGAGGGTGGTGAAGCACTGGAATGGGTTACCTGGGGAATTGTTGGAATCTCCTTCCTTAGAGGTTTTTAAGGTCAGGCTTGACGAAGCCCTGGCTGGGATGATTTAGTTGGGAATTGGTCCTGCTTTGAGCAGGGGGTTGGACTAGATAACCTCCTGAGGTCCCTTCCAACCCTGATATTCTATGATTCTATGAATGAGCAGCTTCACAGACTGACACTGTAATTGGTGAGACCATCAACTTCTGTTGGTGAGAGAGACAAGCCTTTGAGCCTACGCAGAGCTTGTCTGGGAAACTTGTCTTCACATACAGCACTGCAGCTGCACCGGCACATATGCACTGCTGTCACACTTCAGTGAAGACGCTCTTATGCTGATGGGAGAGCTTCTCCTGTTGGCATAGTTAATACACCTTTCTGAGAGCTGGTAGCTACGTCAATGGGAGAAGCTTATTGTCTACGCCAGGGTTAGATGAGTGTTACTACATCACTCAGGGGTGTTGATTTTTCACACTCCTGAGTGAAGTAGTTATACTAATATAGGTCAGTAGTGTAGATCTCACCTCCGGGTGTCGCACGTAAATAGAAGATGAAATAGATAGCATAAGTATTAACACTTATTTCAGAGAATCATTCAAGGTGAAGTGGCCCATTTACAACCAGTCATAGGGAGGAAAGGAGGTGGGAGGAATAGCATCTGGGGGGGATTATCAGTGGGTTGTAGATTTTTGTAGTAAACCATAAATTGGGTGTGTCCATTCAGTGGGCCACTGGACCTTGAATGGGCCCTTGAAATATATGTGTTAACTACTTATGCTAAACTGTGTGTTCCACCTTGTATTTAGCTGTGACATTCTGAGTACATTTCCTAGACCTGAAGAAAAGCTCTGTGTAAGCTCGAAAACTTGTCTCTTGTTTGTGATGGAGGGACTACTATGATAAATGTAATAAGTGTCAGAGGCTGCTGAATACATAAGAATATAACATAAAAACGGCCATATTGAGTCAGACTAAAGGTCCATCTAGCTCAGTATCCTGTCTTCCGACAGTGGCCAGTGCCAGGTGCCCTAGAGGGAATGAACAGGTAATCATCAGGTGATCCATTCCCTGTCGCTCATTCTCAGTTTCTGGCAAACAGAGACTTTACAGCGCTGCAACTTTCTCACTCAGGGGTGTGAAAAAAACACCCCCCGAGTGCTGCAAGATACAGCACTGTAAAGCGCCAGTGTAAACAGTGCTGCAGTGCTGGGAGCACAGCTCCCAGCGCTACAGGCTAATCCCCATGAGGAGGTGGAGTATGTGCAGCGCTGGGAGAGCTCTCTCCCAGCACAGGCGCTGCGATCACACACTCACACTTCAAAGCACTGCCGTGGCAGTGCTTTGAAGTTTCGAGTGTAGCCAACCCTAGGACAGCATCCCTGCCCATCCTGGCAAATACAGTATAAGAAATGCACCCAGCAGCTTCATTTATGTCTGTTAATCACTGACTGGCCATGTCAGATATAGCTCCTATGGAGGATTCATTAAATCATTAATAAGAATGTATGACTGAGTGGCAAAACTTCTCTGTTATTGATGTGCTAAAATCATGTATGTTCACTAAGTGCTAGTGTCCGATACCTCTGACACTGATAAGGCTTGTTCATATAGCTTTGATACCAAACTCACCTGTACATAGATACTTCAACCTTTCTGTAGGAAAGAAGAAAATCTTCTCCCAGTTGATTCAGGCATATCTTACCGTATTGTGCATTATTTTGCTTTCACCATAAGCATTATCATTTTAACCAAGTCTGGACCGATTGTAGAACGCTTTCTTTGAATGTTCTGTAAAGAGTTTTAAGACGTATGACAGTTTATAACAGATTTCCTACCTTCTAAAATACTGTTTTCAGTTTAAAAATGTAGTACTTGAGGAGGAAAGGCAAAGCTCTTTCTGGGTTTCCCCTTACACCAATGTCAATGGTCGGCAGTTCAAGTGTTAGCCCTCTTCTGTGCAGAGTGCCACTTGTTGTGGGGTATGAACATCCCTCTTGGCTAGGTTGAGAGCACTCTACTTATTCCCTGTGGCTCTGAGTTAAGGAATTGAGCCCAGGTGAAAGGTGAATGCATTCTACAGGAAATCTCTACCGAGTCTAATCAAACAATGAGATCTTTCAGTGACCTTTTTTTTTTAATTTACCAGTAATCATGCTTCTGTGGCATATTGCTTAGAAACATTGCAGGGGAAACATCTTGAATGCTATCTACACCACTTGTGAAATGTCACCCGCTGAGGAATTCCCCTTTTCTGTAGCAAACTGGGTAGACTGATTCCCTTGCAAGAAGAAAATGTGTTTGTAAAAATCTAACCTTTGCCCTCCATGTTGTTTGTAGAACTGAAAGGTGTTTCCTAGCTTATGAGAGATTCCTAGCTAGGATGAACAGGAACTCAATGAAATGATCATTTCTCCAGAGCAACAGGAAGATTAATTGGCCCTTGGGCTACTTTAAAGGCAAGTTAGTTTTGTCTGGGCTTTTGATTTGCCAAACTAGAGCATCTCTGGCAAAATTCTGTTCAGATCGGGTGAAAACAATCCAGACAGACTGAGTAATGACAGAAGGCATATAACTAACATTGTGGCTAAGATACGAACTTTATCTGTATTTCGAGGCAGTTCTGGTACCTATCAGAAATAGGTCAGAATAATTAATTTGACTAGAAATTCCTATATTCAATATTTAGAAGGTGTATTTAATGGCTCTGAAGAGCATTTACAAATCTGAGTCTGATTTTTAATCTACTTTAATTAAAAGAAATTAAAAGGAGTCAGTGTTGTTGGACAGTTAAACGTTTTCCTTTTATGGGTATTGTGAATCTTTGCTTTGGAAATGACATCCTACCTGAAAGCACAACTCTGTCTAGGCCAGGGGTCTCACACTCAAATGACCACGAGGGCCACACAAGGGCTAGTGCATTGACCCAAAGCCGGCATCACTAACACACACCCCTCACTGCCTCTAGCCCCGCCCCCACTCCACCCCTTCCATTAGACCCCGCTTCTTCCCACCCCTTCCCTGCCCCATTCCAACCCCTTCCCCAAAGCCCCCACCCCAGTGCTGCCCCAGGGGGTGGTGGGGGCTCAGGGCAGGGAGTTGGTGTGTGGGGTACAAGAGGGTGAGAGGTGCGGCACAGGGTCGGCGTACAGGATGCATCAGGGGGCTCAGGGCAGGGAGTTGAGGTGCAGAAGGGGTTCAGGGTGTGAGCTCCAGCCCAGTGCCGCTTACCTAGAGCGGCTCCGAGGTGGCAGCAGCGCGCACTGGGGCCAGGGCAGGCTCCTTGCCTGCCTGCCCTGGCCCCTGGCCCTGCGCTGCTCTGTTCCAGGAAGCAGCTGGAACTGTGTCCCTGCACACCCTGGGGGAGGGGGAGGGGCTCAGAATTCTGTGTGTCTGCTGCTCTTGCCGCTCCTCCAGATACCTCCCACGAAGCTCCCATTAGCCACAGTTCCCTATTCGCAGCCAATGGGAGCTGCGGGGGGCGGTGCCTGGAAGGAGGCAACGCAGGAGCCTTCTGCCTCCTTCCCCCTCCCGCCCTGGACCGAAGGGGCGTGCTGTCAGCTGCTTCAGAGAGCAGCGCGGGGCTTGCAGCGCGGGGCAATCCCACGGGTAGGCAGAGGGGTGGGGGGGGGCACGGGGAGCTTGGCGGGCCACACGCAAGAGCCCCGCAGGCTGCATGTTTGAGACCCCTGGTCTAGGCTGTTAATATATTGGCCAGCAAATGTGATAGGACAGCACTGCTTTTTCTGCGTTCCTCCACCAGAGACCTGGAATGGAGAAGCTGCCCCCAGATCTGATGGCAAATCTAATGAGAAATATGGGTGGTTCAATTGACTGATGCAGCAGTTCAGGGGACTTCAGTTTTAATAACCGTTACTTTGAAGATGCTCATGATGAACTTTACATACCTAATTCCCTGAGATTTAAGTGAAGCAGCTTTGTTGTTCAGTATCACATACGTAGATTAAAGATATGAAAAATTATGTGCACTTGGTTAGGTCTGTGGAATCCATGCTACTGCTGTTGTTGAATGTTTTGGGCACAGAGTGTAAACTTGCAATGCTTAACATCAAAGTAATATATGGAATAGACTAGAACGCTTATCAGTGCTAAGATCTCTTCATAGTGTCCAATGCAGGAAAAGAAGGACAAAGAACATAAAGTCAGGTAAGGTATTATAGTAATTGTAGGCTACTTGGAAACTTTAAAAGACTCTAGTTCAAAACTTCTGGTAATTGACTCATGAAGCACCTGTGAGATTCAAGTGTTCTGGAATTCATTTTCTTACCTTAGAAGTCCTGTATGTGAAAGCAGATGTGCTTTTTGAAGGGAGGACACTATACTGCTTGTAGAGAGTGAGATGATAATTATATACCTGAGGTAGTCCAAATAGATTAGAAGAAGAAATGACCAAATAATGCAAGCCCTATTGTAATGTGACACATCATAATGTAATTGCATTTATTTTCAGAGAGACTTACAGGCTTTCATTTTAAATTAGTCTTCTTCATTTCAGAGGCTCTTTTCTGAGCGGTTTTCCTGATCAGTTATCCAGTCCATTGTTGTCTGCTAGGAAGAAACATATCCATGATTATATATGGAGGATGGGAAAGAGAGTAAGAGAGAGCCTTACTATTCTTCTTCGAGGCGTGTTCCTGTGGGTGCTCCACTTCTAGTGATGGTGCGTTCCTGTACTTTGATTGGAGAATTTCAGCAGCAATACCTGTGTGGGTTGCACATGCACTGTCTCCATTGCATGGTGCCATCAATGCCTCATCCGACACGTGCAATTCAACCCCCCTTAGTTCCTTCTCAACTGTCTTTGGCCTAAGACAGAGCTCCCAGCAGTCTTAAAACCATTAGTTTATTTAGTGTTTAAAAAATAGTCTGTTAGAGTAGTTTTTGCATACTACTTAAATTACTTACCCTTTTTCTTCCCCGTGTACTGTTAAAAAATTTGTTTTTCTTCATTCATTTTTCTTACCCCTGAGAATAGTTAGTTTTCATCCTCAGGGTGAACCACCATTGTTCGAAGTGGTGCCCGGTCACTGGGCTTCAGGCGCTACCTTTCATTCCAGGAGGCAATCCCAGTATTGGACGGTCACTCTGAGTGCATCCGCTGCTTGGGCTCTTAAAGACTCGCGCCAGGAGGGACAGAAACCTGCTTCTTAACCTTATCCTTATGGAGAAGTCTCTGTGACTGGTATCCAGTCTAAACCAGCAGACACCCCCTCTGGACAACGATTTCCAGAGACTTCTCCCTCTTCACAAAGAGAGGCTCATTCTTCCAAAAAGGCTATGAGGAAAAGAGCTGCAACTTCTCATCCCAAAGAGCTGCCAAAAAAGGAATGATTCCCAATTTGTTCTCTATCTTTGGTACTGACAGCACTGCGGCTGAGTATGTACGAGGCATGAGGATCATCTGGCACTACCCACACTGTAGTATCTGCCAACCCCGAGTGAGCAGGCTCGGAGTTGAGAGGCAAGCAAAAGCCTGTCTCGTCCATCGCATTACCAATAGAACCACCTAATGACACAACACTGAGACACTCACCACAGGCTATGCTGCCACCACCTGCTCCAGCCCATATATCAACACCGACAGTTGCAACTACAATGGAACCATTGGCACCGTGCCACTTTGGTGCGGGAACCATCAGCACCACTCCACTGTAGCACTGGAACCATCGATACTGCGCCACTTCCTACAGCATAAAGCCTTAATGATATCACGGATGCCAGAATCCCTACTCTTTGGCACTGTGTCCCTGGTATGCATGGTACCAGACCATCCTTCTTCATTGCTGGCTCCTTCGTTTTCCAGTGTGGAGGAAGATAATGAGAAGGGGTGTGTTTTCTCACCATACCACTGTTCTCCCATCTGACCAATGGAAACCCTAGGACTCATGCGATCAAGACCTTATCAAAGACATGACATGCAGCCATGGTACAGTCACCCGTGGATGCCTTCACCTATACCTTTCCCCACACAGTGGCCTTATTGGAACCCCTGGGCTGTATATAGGAGGCAATACAGCAGGCCCCCCCGTCCATACAGGGAAGGGATTAGATCACCACCACCACCTCAGACCTCCTGAGAAGACCTTTGAAGAACTGGAGGAGACCCTGGAACAGGACACTAAACCACTTGCCAAAAATTCTTCCTTTTCCCCTGACGAGGCCATGATGCGTCCACCACGCACAGCCATGGATGACTTCAAACAATTTCAGGAGCTCTTCAAAAGAGTGGCAGACTGCCTAGAGATTCCTCTGAAGGAAGTCCCAGAATCCCAACATAAGCTGCTAGACAGTCTGTAAACCTCCTTGGCTTCAAAAATAGCACTCCCAATAAACGGTATGCTCATGGAACCAGCCAAAAACATATGGCAGCCCCCAGCAACGATACCACCCACCTGCAAGAGGGCCGATTAAAAAGTATTCAAATGGACTCCCACCCCATACCGAACGTGGTCAACCAGTGCAGTAGACAGCATCCATATAGATCCACTCCATATGACAAAGAATGGAAACAGCTGGACTTTGTTGGCTGCAAGGCCTATTCATCAGGAATTCTGCAGTTTAATCCCTCCCCATCCCTTTTCAGGGACCTCTCTCATGGTCACCTTCTACAGCAAGAAGTAAACCACCTTCTACATCTGGGTTCCATGGAACAGGTACAACACAGAGAGTAGGGGTTTACTCCTCTAATTCTTGACCCTGAAAAAACACAGAGGACAGAGATCTAGTCTAGATCTCAGAAAGCTCAACAAATTTGTAAGGGTCCAATGGTTCAGGATGGTCACACTAGCAATAATACCAGCCCTGGAACAAGGGGACTAGTTCTCAGCCCTCAATCTCCAAGATGTCTATTTCCACATAACCATATATCCCACTCACAAGAGATTTCTCAGATTTACTCTGGAAACAGTTCATTACCAATACAAGGTCTTGCCTTTTGATCTCTTGACAACACTGTGAGCTTTCTCCAAAATCCATGCTGTTGTAGCAGCGCACTTTTGCAAACAAGGAGTAATAATATTCCCCTATCTGGACGATGGTTTACTAACAGCTTCCACTCAGGCAGACACTTTCGACATTACTCACAGAACACTTGCCCTCTTTCTGAGACTAGGTTTACAGATAAACGTACAAAAATCAACTCTAAACCTGTACAGAAGTTGAACTTCGTTGGGGCCCATCTTGACTCCCTGGAAGCCAAAGCATTATTACCAATGAACAGTTTTATTACCATGACTAATCTCATCTCTTCAGTACTGAACAGTCCATGTGTATCAGCATGAACCTGCCTCCAGTTGTTAGGCCATATGGCGGCAATCACATTTGTGGTATGACATGCATGTCTTCATATGTGCTGCCTTCAAGGCTGGTTAAGAACCATCTACATACTACACAAACACAGCCTAACAAGGTTGACCAAAGTCAAGGAGACCCTGCATTGGTGGACACAACCCAACAACGTGTGTGTGGGTGTTCCTTCCATTCAGAATCCATTCTTAATAATACTCACAACTGATGCCTTCTTGATAGGCTGAGGAGACCATCTGCAGCACCACACAATTCAGGGAAGGTGGTCTACCCCTAAGACATTGCTACACATAAATCTCTTAGAACTCCACACAGTTCACAACACATGCTTCCACTTCCTACTCTTGATAAGGAACGAGAATATATAAATAACTGACAACATTGCCTGCATGTTTTATATAAATTGACAGAGAGGAGCCCAATCACATTCCTTATGCACTGAAGCCCAGAAACTATGGAACTGGTGTATCCACAGAATATCAGCATCGCAGCCTTGTACTTCCAGGCTGTCAAAATACTATAGAGGACACACTGAGCAGAGAATTTTCTCAGGATCATGAATGGGAACTAAACAACACGATCCTACAGAACATATTCCAACAATGGGGCCAACCATCCATCAACCTCTTTGCAACATCCCAGGACTGCAAATGCCCATGATTCAGTTCGAGACAAGGTTTAGAGCCTCAATTTCCAGGGGATGCCTTCCTCTTCAAATGGGAAGAGGCCCTCTTATATGCTTTCCTCCTGATCCCCTTGTTATTGAGAGTAATGTACAAAATACATACTAACAAGGCCAAGATCATATTGATAACCAAACGTGACCCAGAGAGACTTGGTACCCTTACCTATTGCGGATAGCAGTATGCACACCACACACTTTTTCACTCCTGCCAGACCTCCTATCACAAGACACCAGACGGGTTCACCACCCTAACCTGGAGAGACTTCACCTGAAAGCATGGCTGTGACATGGTTCCATCACGACAAATTAGACTGGAACAGATTATAGACAGTCAACCATGCGCAATACTTACCTTGAGAAATGGAAGAGTTTCTACCTGTGGTGCCAGAACAAACAAATTAGTGCCTTTTTTGCACCTATGCACTTGATATTGGACTCTGTCTTGGAAATGAAAAAAGTCTGGGCTCACCATTGGTTAGATCAAAGCACATCTCAAGGCTATTCCTGCCTTCCACCAGAAGATCGACGGGACATCGCTATTTGCCCATCCAGTCTTCAAACGTTTCCTTATGGGTTGATGGGTTGGACCCCCTGTCTGGGGTGCCACTTGATGTGCTGGGTTCCCACTGAGCCCGCCTGTCCCACCAGCCTGGGTTCTCTTTACTCTGTGCTGCCGTGACAGGCTGTCAAGCCCTCTTCCAGCATACACTCAGGTAGGGACATACCCAGGTGTAGAATCACACAGAGTCTGCATTCAGATCTGTGTGGGAGGACTCATCTTGGGGATTGCCCAGCACTCAAGTGCATACACCCTCTGGAGTGTAAACCCCAAACTATGTTGTCTTGCATTGTACACAGTGTAAGCATATGAAATTCACCCCCTCCCTCAATGTGGAGGAAGAGATGCACAGCTTTTGCCCCTCTCCCCCCAGTTATGAATCGCACAAACTGGGTTTTAGAATAAACAAAAAACAAGTTTAACAACTACAAAAGGTCAATTTTAAACGATTATTTTGACTAGCAAACATAACAAACCAGATAACGGAGCAAATAAAACAAAACACACAAACTAAGCTTGATACACTAAAGAATACTAGCTACAAATAATAATTTCTCATCCTAAATGTTGTTTTAAGCAGGTTGCGGAATTTCTTGAAGGTTAACTGCACTGTGTTCAGTTTAAAACTCCAGGTATATCCTTCACTGGCCAAACAGTATTTCCAGCCCGGGCTCAGCCTCTGCCTCACCTAGCTTAGTTCCTTTGTTTCTTCTGGTGTTTTCTTAGGCAGGGAAGCAGTGGAGAAGAGCCTAGATTAACTCACTCCCCAGCCATAAATAGGATTTGCGTATGGTGGAAATCCTTTGTTTCCCAGTTTGACTTCTCACCCCCTTCCTGTGGAAAAGTACCAGCATTTCAAGATGGTATCCTGTATCAGTAGACTTGATCACATGACCTGCAGTGTCAAAGCAGTATCCCAGGAAACTTCTCAGGAAGGAGGGAGATTAGTATCTTCAGAGTCCTATTGTCCTTCTTAATGGCCCATCCAGGCTGATTGCATACTGTTTGGGGGGCGTTCCCCAAAACACACACAGTTGTAATTGTTACATAGTGTGACAAAGCTCTGTCCTTGTCTCCATGGGTCCCACACTTCCTAGCGGATTTTGCTAGCCTCAGAGGCTTACTGTGACCCTCCACGTAGCCCTTCTGTCTCTAGAGGCAAGCGTCACAGCCTACTGAGCCATTTTCATCATAAACCAGCAAGGGAGGTAAGGAGAAGCTACTCTCCTTTGCACAGTCTTTGTCTCCCAGTCTCAGTGATTAATTCGATGGGAGGAAAGAGGGGAGCCTGGGCCCGCCCTCTCCTCTGGGCTCCAGCCCAGGAATCCTAATAGTATCAGCTATGGTAGCTGAGTTTTTGGAAACAAGATGCATACAATTCCCTGGGTCACTTCCTCACAGCAGCCCCTACTTCTTCAATGTCTACTTCATCCTTACCTCAAAGTCTCCTTCCTTGTGCCTGAGATGGTTCGTACTGCTCAGTTTCTCCAACAGCGCCGCTTCCTCCTACAGCTCCTGGCACCCACGCACACCTCACTAACTGGGAGGCTTTTAAGTAGTTTCAACCAGCCCCTGATTGGCTTCAGGTGTCCCAATCAACCCACTGTCTTCCCTTCCTTCTGGAAAGATGTTAATTGGCCCCAGGTGTCTTAATTGATCTGGAGAAGCTGCCATTTGCTTATCTTGGTAGCAGTTGCTAATATATCTGTCTCCCACTCCTTTAGTATAGCCATCTGGCCTTGCCCCGTCACAATAGTCAATATTCCTAACTTCAGATACAGAAATGATACGTGCATACAAATTGGATAATCACATTCAGTAAACCATAACCTTTCCAATGATACCTCACATGACCCACCTTGCATAAAACTAGGGCTCTCAAGCAATTTAAAAAAGGAATTGCAATTAATTGCACTGTTAATATTAGAATACCATTTATTTAAATATTTTTGAAAGTTTTCTACATTTTCAAATACATTGATTTCAGTTACAACACAGAATACAAAGTGTACAGTGCTCACATATTTATTTTTGATTACACATATTTGCACTGTCAAAAACCAAAAGAAATAGTATTTTTCAGTTCACCCAATACAAGTACTGTAGTGCACTCTCTTTATCATGAAAGTTGAACTTACAAATGTAGAATTTTGTAAAAAAGAAAAAAAAAACTGCATTCAAAATTTGTGACCAGATTTGAAGATGATACAAAATTGCTTAAGATAGTTAAGTCCCAGGCAGATTGCGAAGAGCTACAAAAGGATTTCTCAAACTGGGTGACTGGGCAACAAAATGGCAGATGAAATTCAACGTTAATAAGTGCAAAATAATGCACATATGAAAACATAATCCCAACTATGTATATAAAAGAGTGGAGTCTAAATTAGCTGTTACCACTCAAGAAAGACATCTTGGAGTCATTGTGGATAGTTCTATGAAAACATCCACTCAGTGTGCAGCGTCAGTCAAAACAGCGAACAGAATGTTGAGAATCATTAAGAAAGGGTATGCCCACATCTTGAATACTGCCTGCAGATGTGGTCGCCCCATCTCAAAAAAGATACATTGGAATTGGAAAAGGTTCAGAAAAGGGCAACAAAAATTATTAGGGGTATGGAACAGCTTCCTTATGAGGAGAGATTCATAAGACTGTGATTTTTCAGCCTGGAAAAGAGACAACTAAGGATGGATATGATAGAGGTCTATACAATCATGACTAGTGTGGAGAAAGTAGATAAGCAAGTTATTTCCTCCTTCTCATAACACAAGAACTAGGGGCCAAGAAATGAAATTAATAGGCAGCAGATTTAAAACAAATAAAAGGATGTATTTCTTCACATAATGCACAGTCAACCTGTGGAACTCCTAGCCAGAGGATGTTGTGAAGGGCAAGACTATAAAAGGGTTCAAAAAAGAACTAGATAAGTTCATGGAGGATAGGTCTATCAATGGCTATTAGCTGGGATGGACAAGGATGGTGTCCTTAGCCTCTGTTTGCCAAAGGCTGGGAATGGGCGACTGGATGGATCACTTGATGATTACCTGTTCTGTTCATTTCCTTTGGTGCACCTGGCGTTGGCCACTGTTGGAAGACATGATACTGGGCTAGATGGACCTTTAGTCTGACACAGTATAGCCGTTCTTATGTTCTTAAACTATGTAAAATTTTAGAGCCTGCAAGTCCACTCAGTACTACTTCTTGTTCAGCTATTTGCTCAGACAAGTTTGTTTACATGTGCAGGAGATAATGCTGTCTGCTTCTTGCTTACAATGTCATCTGAAAGTGAGAACAGGTGCTCTCATGGCACTGTTGTAGCTGGCATCACAAGATATTTATGTGCCAGATGTGCTAAAGATTCACATGTTCCTTCATGCGTCAACCACCCTTTCTGGGGACATGCATCCATGCTGATGATGGGTTCTGCTCGATAACAATCCAGAACAGTACACGTGTTCATTTTCATTATCTGAGTCAAATGCCACCAGCAGAGGGTTGATTTTCTTTTTTTGGTGGTTTGGGTTCTGTAGTTTCTGCATTGGAGTGTTGTTCTTTTAAGACTTCTGAAAGCATGCTTCACACCTCATCCCTCTCAGCTTTTGAAAGGCACTTCAGATTCCTAAACTTTGTATTGAGTGCTGTAGCCATCTTTAGAAATCTCACATTGGTACCTTTTTGTGTTTTTGCAGCGAAAGGGTTCTTAAAATGAACAACATGTGCTGGGTCATCATCCGAGACTGCTATAACATGAAATATGTGGCAGAATACGGGTAAAACAGAGCAGGGTCATACAATTCTCCACTAAGGAGTTCAGTCACAAATTTAACGACCACATTATTTTTTTAACAAGTGTCATCAGGAAGAAGCATGTCCTCTGGAATGGTGGCTGAAGCATGAAGGGGCATATGAACGTTTAGCATATCTGGCACGTAAATACCTCACAATACCGGCTACAAAAGTGTCATGCAAATGCCAGTTCTCACTTTTTGGTGATAATGTGCCCTCCTCTTATTTACAATATCTCCTGTAAATGTAAACAAACTTGTTCAGCCAATCGCTAACACAAACAAGAAGTAGGACTGAGTGGACTTCTAGGTGCTGAAGTTTTACATTTTTTTTTGAGTGCAGTTATGTAGCAACAAAACCCCTACATTTGTAAGTTGCACTTCCACAACAAAGAAATTGCACTGCAGTACTTGTATGAGGTGAATTGAAAAATACTATTTATTATCATTTTACAGTGCAAATATTTGTAATAAAAATATACATTTTGATTTCAATTACAACACATAATACAATATATATGAAAATGTAGAAAAACATCCAAAATATTGAATAAATTTCAATTGATATTCTATTGTTTAACAGTGCAATTAAGAGTGCGATTAATTACAATTTTTAAAATTGTGATTAATGTTTTGTTAATCACATGAGTTAACTGCGATTAATCGGCAGCCCTACATACAACATATCTTAGTTATAGCATAACTATTTCTATGAAGAATATGTGGTGTAGTGTCACAACGGGCATCAGGAACACTTACCGCAAAGTATGCTCACCCACTCCACCTTGGGATTTGAACCTAGTATTACATGGCTTCACTGGACCCCTGTTTGAACCTTTAGCAACATGTTCTCTTACACATCTATTGATGAAGATGGAATTCCTAATGGCTATCACATTAACCCATCGCATGGGCAAGTTAGGGGCCCTCATGGCACACCCACCTTGCACCATTTTTTTCAAGGACAAGGTCATCCTAAGATCTCATCCAAACTTTCTAACTAAAGTAGCCTCTTCCTTCCGTGTAAATCAGCCAATCCATCTACCCATATTCTTCCCCAAACCACACGGGAGTACACAGGATTCAGTATTTACATACTCTAGATTTCAGACGTGCACTAGCATTCTACCTGAATAGAACTAAGTCTTTCAGAAAATCTCCAAGATTATTAATTTCCACTATGGAACATTCTAAAGGTTTCACTATCTCTACACAAAGACTTTATAAATGGATCCCCAGATGCATCCATCCATATTATTAACAAAAGAACCTTCAACCCCCATTGGAGATCAGAACTCACTCTACCAAATCCCTTTCAACTTCAGTAGCCTCTCTAGACAATGTTCCGATCATGGATATATGTAGAAGAGCCACTTGGGCCTTCACATATATGTTTATAAAACACTATACAATCGATCAGAGCTCAAGATCTTCACAGGGTGAGTAACCTTCTCTTACAGATTGCTCAGTTGGCTGATATGGATAGGACCTGCTTTTTTTTCAGTTCAGCAAGAGTGGATGTAGTCAGAATGAACTGTCTTGTGTGCTAAACAAGAACAATAAAGGTGGGACAATGTGTTGTATCTTCTTAGGTGGAAGAGGAAGTTCTCTTTACATTTTTAAAGATGATGTTCTTCATTTCCAAGACTTTGCAACTTCACTGTGTTAAAGTCTGGAAATAGATGGTAACTCAACTGAGCTCTAAAGATTCTGCAGAAGTGACTGGCACATAGGCAGTGTTGGGACAGTAGCTTAATGTTTGGCTAAATCTGGGGCTTTGGGGTTAGTGGGTTTTTACTCCTCAATATTTGTTTCCTTCAAATGTTTTACTCAATCTTTAATCAACTCTTTCATATAACTCTTTCACTTCCCTATCTCACCCATTACACTCTGAGCTCACATGCTAGATATCCATAGCTGCTTTTTAAAAACATGTTATTATTTATTATTTGTATTATCGTAGCGCCTAAGATTCCTGGTCCTATCCATAGGTACATGTGTTTTGCCCTTCTGTAACCAAACTATTGGTCCATCAAGTTGAGTATCCTGCAGTGGTGGCAAATACCTGATAGTTTAGAGGCAGAGCAAATTCTTACATGTCTGGTTATCTGTGCAGTGCTGATCGCAGAGGAAATTCCTTCGTGACCCTTGCAACAGCTATTCTGAGGAATGACATTTGGTGCTCTTATTTTATTTAGCACATAACTAGTAATGTTATTCATTCCCTTTCTGTGTTTAGGATTGTGGAATACCTGTTTTTTCATATCCAGATCTTCATAGCGTGACTCAAATGTTCTGAAGGGAGCTGTTTTGGCTGACTAGTACATCATGATCCTTGTCTAGCGCTGAACGGGGTTGAATGGGGTTACTTGAATTTTATTTTCATTGGTTGTCTTTGTAAACTGTTGCTTCTAGGCCCTCTAGTATTTGTGTTTCAGAGTCTTTTCTGTAGGATTATTGACCTAATCATGTCAATACATATTTAGAGGCTTTCAAAATGGTAAATGTTTAACCCTGTGTTAATTTTATTTAAGGAATGTAGCAGCTGGTTCTAGGGGTGACTTTACAGCCTAGCTTGTAGATCAGTACTGATTAGAGCATGAACTCTTAACGATCTTGGTACAAATATCTCTACTTTAAAATGTTCTGAAGACTATAGGCTGTGAACAGGCTTAATGGAGAAGCCAAAATTCTCAGATAGTTTGGCTATTTCTCTTTTTGTTGTGTTGAATACTGCAGGAGCTTTGTTTTAGTCTTGGTCCTGAAACATGCAACATTTCACTGTAAGACTGGAACCCCTGTTAGTGTCATAACAGTGGTGAATAAAGGGTAATGTGTAAACTGAGATATGAGATGGCCACGGAGATGTGCAGACACAGCAAAAGTCCAGCAGACTCAAGCCCCAGTGTTGACAATGGGGCATTTAGGGTTTTGCATATTTGCTTATGAAGAAATGATGAGTGACTGGTTTTGCTTACATTTTACTTCTGCATAAGAAGAAAAAACAAATGCAAAGCTCAGACTTGCTTGTAACCTCTGGTATTTTGTTTGGCTTTGCACAGTTTTTACAAATACTGCAACAGCTGTTTCCACGTTTCTCCTAATTACCCTAAGAAAAAGTGCACATCAAAATAATGTCTCCAGCTTTCCCAGCAGAAAGCCACTTCTTAGGATTATGTTGTATTTTGTTTTAATTTTACCTTAATTTTATCTTTATTTGTCTTAACTTCTGGAACTAGCTGAATTTTTTTCATGTTCTTTAATTTATACTTTTTGTTGCTGTGATGACCTTATGAATGGGTGTCGTAGTTAGAGTTGCATGATTTCTTGTTAGGATGAATTTTGATAGCTGCGTATTCTCACACACAGCAGAACTGTAATTTAACTAATGCAATGCCAAAATATTATTCACAAAGAAACATTTGCTTCTCTATTTTCCAAATAAAGCATTTGAAGGGAACACTCTTTGCAGTAAGTGCTATGGTGAGGAGTTTCAGAAAGTACAAGATAATGATTTGTATTTATGGACATGTCTGCAAGGGAAATCATCCTGATTTGTTCCTGCTAAGAAACAGAATTGCTCTAGTTGCAACATATGAATCCTTTTAGGAGATTAATGCCCTTTGCCTTTGATACTGTGCATGGACACTGTTACCTCTTGGTATATCTAAAATTGCCCCTTTAATCCTACTCTTCAGTTTGAATTTTTGCCAGCAGCAGACTTCAATTAAAAAAATATTTAATGAAGTGCAGAAAGCCCATTAGACTGAATTCCTACCATCACTCCAGGATAACTGATAGTGAATAGTAAACTTCTAGCTGAGAGAACAGATGTTAAAAGGTGTAATGTACAGTAAAGGCTGGTCTGCATTACCACTTCTGTCGATATAACTTACATCACTCTGGGATGGGAAAAAGCCACCCCCTTGGGCAACACAAATTACACCAATCTAAGCACCAGTGTGGACAGAGTAATGTTGGCAGGAGATGCTCTCCCACCAATGTAGCTACTGCCTTTCACGATGATGATGTAATTATGCCGACAGGAGAGCTCTCTCCCAGCATCATAAAGTGTCTTCTCCAGTCACGTTATGGTGGTGCAGCCGCACTGATGTCGAGCCACTAGTGTAGACTGGCCCTAAGATTCCTCTCTCAGCTGTAGTGTACCACACCCAGTGGTAGAGCTTCACAGCATTGACAAGTCCTGTAGTTTAGGAAAGAAAAGCTTCAGAAGTTTTCTTGCCTTGAAACAGTTGGGGGAATGGATGTGTAGTAAATTAGATAGGCTCAGGATCTGGAATCTGGGAAGAGAATAGAGTCTAAGCTCGCTTCTCTTGCCCTGCTGCTGCCTGGGCTGTATCTGCCCTATGGATAAACAGAAGACTTCATTCTCAAAAGTTGTGAATTCAGCACCTTTCTTCTGGGCTAAATGCACTAAAAACCACTTTGAATCTGTGCATATTAATGTTAGAGAAAATAATGAGATACAAGTAATCTCAGAATATGCTGTCAGCAACCCTACATTTCATGGTTTGTTAGTTTGCACTGTTACGAGGGATTAGAATATAGAGCTGATCTGCAGCCATCCCGTGGCCCTGGAATCCAACTGAATAAAAGCAGCGTATCTTGCTCCTTTTGTCGCTCTCATAACATACAAAATACCAAATGAAATGATGATAAGTGTGAGGTTTAATCCCCAGACCTGATCAGTGTTTCTGCAGTTGCATCACCCATAGTAGTACAGGGTAGCTTGTACGGGCACTGCAGTGCCATCAGTGGTATCAGTTTTTATTTTGTTTATGACTTTATAGAAACATCTATTCCTTTATTACTTTTCATTAGTTTTTAATAAATATGCAGCTGTATGGGATTCATGGGCACGTCTTACAATGAGCAGAATAGAAGGCAAAAGTGAGAACCTCTCTGCAAACTGAATACCACTGTCCTTAGCTCAAAAACAAGGAGGCATTGTTTTAGTGCGTTGCCTAGCTTATCTTAAGAGAGAGTGGGCCTTTAGACCTCATGCAAGACAAAGGAATAGGGGGCACTCTTTCAAGTACACTTGGTAGTTTGCTCAGAATACAACATAAATGATAGGAAAGAGACAGTCAGCTTAACCAAAGTGCCAGTGTCAAGAGGAAAGCTGGTCTAAACAAGCAAGTCAATGTAATCACAATGATCACCCTGCTTTAAATGGTCTTTTTCCCTTCCCTGCAGTACAGCACCTTGGCTGTCCATCCCTGCTGAATTAGGGGACCCCAAGCACATCAGTAAAAACTGCTTAAACTCAAGATGGAAACAAATGGCACAAGCTCTGGATGCCTCAGAGAAATGTTTGGAAACCTTGTGGTTCAGTAATCCTGACCCAAGCTTTTCAGAATAGCTGAGTTCTCAATATGGGCTTTCTTCTGTTCCAGTTGATTTGAAAAGGAACATCCAAAGAGAGGACTCACTGTCATTATGAGTTTGTTCTCAGTTTCTGCATGAGGATTCCCAGCAAATCAAGATAAAATAAGAAATGCAACTTGGTTTGTTTTATTGTTTAGGGTCTGTCTACACTCTGGATATGGGGGACCTGTCCTTTTACCCAGTTACAGCAAGGTTCCATTTGATAGTATGGATGGAACTGTAACCATGATCCATTCTGAGTTAGAGTCTTCAATGCATTTTATGCAGCTGAGTTGTGGTTAATATTCCATCTATACTGCAAATTGGAACTGTATTGCAGGTGGGATTCTCCGGCTTGTTGGTATTTGTAGTATAGACAGAGCTTTAGACACTCTATAGGTTGGGTATTAGGAAAAACTTTTTCACTCAGAGAGTGGTGAAACACTGGAATGGGTTACCTAGGGAGGTGGTGAAATCTCCTTCCTTAGGGTATGTCTACATCTACAATTTTGCAGCGCGGGTTGTTACAGCTGTATAGGGCCAGCGCTGCAGAGTGGCCACACTTACAGCAACCAGCGCTGCAAGTGGTGTTAGACGTGGCCACACTGCAGCGCTGTTGGGCGGCTTCAAGGGGGGTTCGGGGAACGCGAGAGCAAACCGGGGAAGGAGACCTGCTTCCCCGCGGTTTGCTCTCGCGTTCCCCGAACCCCCGAGCAAGCAGGTCTCCTTCCCCGCGGTTTGCTCTCGCGTTCCCCGAACCCCCCTGCAAACCGCGGGGAAGGAGACCTGCTTGCTCGGGGGTTCGGGGAACGCGAGAGCAAACCGGGGAAGGAGACCTGCTTGCATGGGGGTTCGGGGAACGCGAGAGTAAACCGCGGGGAAGCAGGTCTCCTTCCCCGGTTTGCTCTCTCATTCCCCGAACCCCCGAGCAAGCAGGTCTCCTTCCCTGCGGTTTGCAGGGGGGTTCGGGGAACGCGAGAGCAAACCGGGGAAGGAGACCTGCTTGCACGGGGGTTCGGGGAACGCGAGAGCAAACTGGGGAAGGAGACCTGCTTGCACGGGGGTTCGGGGAATGCGAGAGCAAACTGCGGGGAAGCAGGTCTCCTTCCCCGGTTTGCTCTCGCGTTCCCCGAACCCCCGAGCAAGCAGGTCTCCTTCCCCGCGGTTTGCAGGGGGGTTTGGGGAACACGAGAGCAAACCGGGGAAGGAGACCTGCTTGCACGGGGGTTCGGGGAACGCGAGAGCAAACCGGGGAAGGAGACCTGCTTGCACGGGGGTTCGGGGAACGCGAGAGCAAACCGGGGAAGGAGACCTGCTTCCCCGCGGTTTGCTCTCGCGTTCCCCGAACCCCCCTGCAAACCGCAGGGAAGGAGACCCGCTTGGGAGGGGGATTCGGAGAACACCGGAGCAAACCGCGGGGAAGGAGACCTGCTTGATTACCAGAGAGGCTTCCTCAGGTATGCTGGGATACCTGCTTATTCCACGGAGGTGAAGAAAAGCGCTGGTAAGTGTCTACACTTGATTACCAGCGCTGGATCACCAGCGCTGGATCCTCTACACCCGAGACAAAACGGGAGTACGGCCAGCGCTGCAAACAGGGAGTTGCAGCGCTGGTGATGCCCTGCAGATGTGTACACCTCCTAAGTTGCAGCGCTGTAACCCCCTCACCAGCGCTGCAACTTTGTGATGTAGACAAGCCCTTAGAGGTTTTTAAGGTCAGGCTTAACAAAACCCTGTCTGGGTTGATTTAGTTGGGAATTGGTCCTGCTTTGAGCAGGGCATTGGACTAGATAACCTCCTGAGGTCCCTTCCAACCCTGAGATTCTATGAATTCCATGATTCTATGGAAATTGTGAGGAGCTCTACGTTATTTGCATTGCTTCTCTGCACTGCAGCGTCCTGCTAAAAATAGGAGCTTTGTGTACTAATTCCTGGTGTTAGTAGAAAAAGAGTGCTTAACAATGTGGGCATTCAGATGCTATGATGACTAACACTAAATAGATGTCTGTAGATAAATTAAAGAAAATAAACTAGTAAGATTTAAAGCCACTGGATTCTCATTTCTGAGAATTTCACAGTTCTAAAATACTCAGGAGACTTTCTATTAAGGAGCAGTTGTAGGAATGACTGATATAATTAACAATTAACTAAATGATTTCATTTAAAGAAACCAAATATTTAGAGCAGCATAGTGTATAAACTTTGTAAGTTTTCTGCCTTGTATTTGAGATTCACACAATGGAACTGGAAGAATAATTTAGCATTAATGCTAAGGCAAAACTGATTTGAACAGCATAAGGTGGGAGGTATATTTCTGTTGTCTGTAAGTCTCCTTACAACTGGATAGTGCTGGTGGGGGAATTCAGCATAATACCTGGCCTGGTTGGTGGTAGAATTTAGGGACACTCCAGGTCAAATAGTTTTCTGCACAGGTGAGTCCCTTAAACTGATGTATTTCAGGGACTATTGCCTTATTTCCCTAAATTGCTGCTGCCAAGGAAGTGAAAGCAAACTCTGAAACTTAAATGTGAACCACAGCAATGCAGTCTGCTCACTGAACTACTCAGATTCATTATTACTTTGCAGTGTCCAGAGGTGTGGCTCCTATCTGTTGTGACAAACTTCATCCTCTACCTTGGTGGGTCCTGCGCTTATTGGCAGATTTGCTCGCCTGAGAGATCTTCCCCTCTGGTGGAACCCACAGTCCGAGTCAACTCCTCATGTATTTGATCAGGAGTTGGGAGATTTGGGGGGAACCCGGACCCACCCTCTACTCCGGGTTCCAGCCCAGGGCCCTGTGGATTGCAGCTGTCTATAGTGCCTCCTGTAACAGCTGCATGACAGCTACACCTCCCTGGGCTACTTCCCCATGGCCTCCTCCAAACACCTTCTTTATCCTCACCACAGGACCTTCCTCCTGGTGTCTGATAACACTTGTACTCCTCAGTCCTCCAGCAGCACAGCCTCTCACTCTCAGCTCCTTGCACTCTTGCTCCCAGCTCCTCACACGCACACCACAAATTGAAGTGAGCTCCTTTTTAAACCCAGGTGCCCTGATTAGTCTGCCTTAATTGATTCTAGCAGCTTCTTGATTGGCTGCAGGTGTTCTAATCAGCTTGCCTGCCTTAATTGTTTCCAGAAAGTTCCTGATTGTTCTGGAACTTTCCCTGTTACCTTACCAAGGGAAAGGAGTCCTACTTAACCTGGGGCTAATATATCTGCCTTCTGTCACTCTTCTGTAGCCATCTGGCCTGACCCTGTCACACTGTGCATAGAAGAAATAGAAGCAAATATGGCAGGTGCCCAGCTGGACTTAACAGAGAAATCTTTGGTGAGCCTAAACACAAAAAGGAAGTTTAGAAGAAGTGGAAACTTGGACAGATGATCAGGGAGGAGTATAAAGATATTGCTTGAGCATGCAGGGGTATAATCAGGAAGGTCAAAGCATAATTGGAGATGCAACTAGCAAGGGATGTGAAGGGTAACAAGAAGGGTTTCTGCAGGTATGTTAGCAACAAGAACAAGGTCAGGGAAAGCATGGGACTCTTACTGAATTGAGGAGGCAACCTAGTGACAGATGATGTGGAAAAAGCTGAAGTATTCAGTGCTTTTTTTGCCTCAGTCTTCACAGACAAGGTCAGTTCCCAGACTGCTGCACTGGGCAGCACAGTATGGGGAGGAGGTGAGCAGCCCTCAGTGGTGAAAGGATAGTTAAGGACTGTTTAGAAAAAGCTGGATATGCACAAGTCCATGGGACCAGATCTAATGCATCCGAGAGTGCTGAGAGAGTGTGCTGATGTGATTGCAGAGCCATTGACCATTATCTTTGAAAACCCGTGGCGATTGGGGCAGGTCTTGAACGATTGGAAAAAGGCAAATATAGTGCCCATCTTTTAAAAAGGGAAGAAGGAGAATCCAGGGAACTACAGACTGGTCAGCCTCACCTCTGGAAACGTCATGGAACAGGTCCTCAAGGAATCCATTATAAAGCACTTGGAGGAGAGGAAGGTGATCAGAAACAGGCAACATGGATTCACCAAGGGCAAGTCATGCCTGACCAACCTGATTTCCTTCTATAATGAGATAACTGGCTCTGTGGATATGGGGAAAGCAGTGGATGTGATATACTTTGATTTTAGCAAAGGTTTTGATATGGTCTCCCACAGTATTCTTGCCAGCAAGCTAAAGACGTATAAATTGGATGAATGGACTATATGGTGGATAGAAAGCTGGCTAGATTTTGGGGCTCAACGGGTAGTGATCAACTGCTCAGTGTCTAGTTGACAGCCGGTATTAAGCAGAGTACCCCAAGGGTGAGTCTTGGGGCCGGTTTTGTTCAACATCTTCATTAATGATCTGGATGATGGGTTGCACCCTCAGCAAGTTCACAGATGACAGTAAGATGTGGGCAGAGGGAGATATGCTGCAGGGTAGGGATGGGGTACAGAGTGACATAGACAAATTGGAGAATTGGGTCAAAAGAAATCTGATGAGGTTCAGTAAGGACAAGTGCAGAGTTCTGCACTTAGGATGGAAGAATCCCATGCACTGCTACAGATGGGGACCGACTGGCTAAGCAGCAGTTCTGCAGAAAAGGACCTGGGGATTACAGTGGATGAGAAGCTGGATATGAGCCAAGAAGACTAACGGTGTGTTGGAGTGCATTATTAAGAGCATTGCCCGCAGATCGAGGGAAGTGATTATTCCCCTCTTTTTGGCACTGGTCAGGAAATATCTGTTGTACTGCGCCCAGTTTTGCGCTGCTCCTCCTCCCCCCCTGCTACAGAAAGTTTGTGGACAAATTAGAGGGAGTCCAGTGGAGGGCAATGAAAATTATTAGGGGGCTGGGATATGTGACTTACGAGGAGAGGCTGAGGGAACTGGGCTTATTTAGGCTGTAGTAGAAAAGAGTGAGGAGGGATTTGATGGCAGCCTTCAGCTACCTAAAGGGGGGTTCCAAAGAGGATGGAGCTTGGCTGTTCTCAGTGGTGGCAGATGACAGAACAAGGAGCAGTGGTCTCAACTTGCCGTGGGGGAGGTCTAGGCTGGATATTAGGCAACAGTATTTCGCTAGGAGGGTGGTGAAGCACTGGAATGCTTTACCTAGGGAGGTGGTGGAATCTCCATCTTTAGAGGTTTTTAAGGCCTGGCTTGACAGTGCCCTGGCTGTGATGATTTAGTTGGTGTCGGTCCTGCTTTGAGCAGGGGGTTGGACTAGATGAGGTCTCTTCCAACCCTAATCTTCTATGATTCTAAGATGATATATGGTCCTTGCCCCATGCAGCTGAGATATGACTGTGCAGAGAAAGAAAATAACAGGGTGGAATGACAAGAGAAGGCTGTGTTGCCACTCATTGAAGGCAGTTGTGCATATCGGGGAGCAAAATTTAGGTCTTTAACTCAATGCTTGTCAATGTAGTGGCAAAGTAGGTCTTCTGGAGGGATTTGAACGAGGAGAGAACTCATGAAGAAAGTTCAGTGCACAGGGCCAGTCTGGAAAAGTGTGTGGAAATGGTTGTGGGAGAAGTGGACAAATAGTGCTTCATTGGTGGGGCACAGGATGAAATGAGAGACCTGGTCAAATAAGAACTGCAGGCAATATTTAGTGCCATTTAAAAATGTAATGTATACATGCTAATGTAAATTATGCATTAGTGTGGATGGCAGAATAGACCCCGACCTATTCTGGATCCATCCAAAAGTTTTGAATTGCAGTTCTCCATTTTATGTGAACATGTGGAGCAACTTTCAGTTGCTAAATGGTATCAGAGTGCTTTTGATATATTGGTAATATTCCTTTCTGCCTGTCTACATGTTGAGCTCTGCAGCTGAGCTCGTGCTCTGGCTGTTGACTCATTGAAGTGACTCCTGGATCAGTTTGTAACACTTGCCCCAGTAGATCACAGGATTGATGGATGTATTTTATTAAAGATATTTACACTAGGACACTCATTAAACCTGGAAATACAAATTGAGCTATTGATGCTAACTAGATCCCCTCTGACTTAGAGACTCTACCTTTCAGGAGGATAGATTTAACCAGCGGAACTCTAGAACATGGTCTCTTTGTTTATCCTAACTATGATTGAGTAAACAATAGAGTCAGATGTAAAAAAGCCTTTAGATCACTAGTTGAACAGTATTGTGGTTTATTTTCCTTTTGGCTACAGAAATGTTATTCTAATCCAAAAACCCTGAGTAAATGTTTGTTGAGAGTTTCTGCAATGCCTAAACATTGACCTGTGTGCATTTTTAGTGGTAGCATGACTGAATGGCAAACATCTGCCAGGAGCCATTCCACAACTGATCTAAGACATGAGCTTGGGGAAGGGAAGCTGGAGATGCTGCATGGCTGCTACTGTCACTGAGACGTTGATTACCTTGTGGACAACTAGAGATGCAAACTGTAGAGTTTCAGAGTAGCAGCCGTGTTAGTCTGTATCCACAAAAAGAACAGGAGTACTTGTGGCACCTTAGAGACTAACAAATTTATTTGAGCATAAGCTTTTGTGGGCTACAGCCCACTTCATCGGATGCAGGTAGTGGAAAATACAGTAGGAAGATATATATCTACACAGAGAACATGAAACAATGGGTGTTACCATACACACCCATACACAAATAATTTTACTTTGTGTAATGGCCCATCCACTCCGTGTCTTTATTCAGGCCTAATTTGATGGTGTCCAATTTGCAAATTAATTCCAATTCAGCACACTCTCGTTGGTTTTTGAATGTTACAATTCTTGAATGTTACAAGTCTGATTTGTGTCCATTTATTCTTGGGAGACAGGCCAGTCCTTGCTTACAGACAGCCCCCAATCCTGAAGCAAATACTCGCCAGCAACCACACACCAAAAACACTAACCCAGGAACCTATCCTTGCAACAAAGCCAGTTGCCAACTCTGTCCACTTATCTATTCAGGGGATGCCATCATAGGATCTAATCACATCAGCCACACCATCAGGGGCTCGTTCACCTGCACATCTACCAATGTGATATATGCCATCATGTGCCAGCATTGCCCCTCTGCCATGTACATTGGCCAAACTGGAAAGTCTCTACGTAAAAGAATAAATGGTCACAAATCAGACATCAAGAATTATAACATTCAAAAACCAGTTGGAGAACACTTCAATCTCCCTGGCCACTCGATTACAGACTTAAAAGTCGCAATATTACAACAAAAAAACTTCAAAAACAGACTCCAACGACAGTGTGCTGAATTGGAATTAATTTGCAAATTGGACACCATCAAATTATGCTTGAATAAAGACCGGGACTGGATGAACCATTACACAAAGTAAAACTATTTCCCCTTGCTTATATCTCCCCCCCGCCCCAGTTCCTCACATCTCCTTGTCAATTGCTGGAAATGGGCCATTTTCATTATCACTACAAATAATTCTTTTTCTCTCCTGCTGATAATAGCTCACCTTAACTGATCACTCTTCTTATAGTGTGTATGGTAACACCCATTAAGAACATAAGAATGGCCGTACCTGGTCAGACCAAAGGTCCATCTAGCCCAGTATCTGTCTACTGACAGTGGTCAATGCCAGGTGCCCCAGAGGGAGTGAGCCTAACAGGCAATGATCAAGTGATCTCTCCATCCCCTGACAAACAGAGGCTAGGGACACTATTCCTTATCCATCCTGGCTAATAGCCATTAATGGACTTAACCACCATGAATTTATACATTGTTTCATGTTCTCTGTGTGTGTATAGATATATATATCTTCCTACTGTATTTTCCACTACCTGCATCCGATGAAGTGGGCTGTAGCCCACGAAAGCTTCTGCTCAAATAAATTTGTTAGTATCTAGGGTGCCACAAGTACTCCTGTTCTTTAAACTGTAAAGTAAATTTGTTTCCATCAGCAAACCAAACTAAGACATGAAGCGCCACTATAAAACCTGTTCTCTAAAAGCTTCATGTTTGAGGGGCTGGGGAAAATCCATGACGAGAGACAGAGTAAAGAACATCTCAGTTGTCAGTGGAATTTAGGAGTCATCCCTTCACCTTTTGAAAGGGGAAAATACTCCCAACAGTCTCAAATATTGTAGCTCTTTGCTTGGGAGTAAGAAGACTGTATCTTAACCCACCTCCAAAAAAACTGATTTAAAGAAAATTATGTAAAAATGAAACTAATTCTCCCCATCATGTTAATGGACTTCTTAAATGTTTGTAAAGCTTTTTTGGACCTCATATATTGTGCATGTTTGGGCAGCCTAAGCCATGTCAGTAATTTCCTTTTAGCTCACAAAACTACACAATAGTGATGGAAACCAGAGACTTGTTAAGCCCTGGTATTGTTGTGGTTTGTTTTTAACAATGTATGTTGAGTCATGTTTTCAGGTGAGAAATGCCTTGTTTCCATTATAAGAAAATGTTGCTGTTTTTACTGGATCTACTCACAATTGTTTCTTTTATTCTCTTTTTTGTTGTTTACAGCTTATTGCATTTAATTGATGTAAATGAAGACTGTGAGATGCTACTAAATGTCATTTTGTTGCAAACTGCGCTTACATTTCATTTCCTGGGGGCATGAACTAGGTTGTTTCTCAGAGCACCTTAGTAATTTCCCTCAGGATTAGAAATTAAATGTTTAATTTTAATTATACAAACCATCTTGCCTTAAGTACATGAACTTCAGCTGAACAGAAATGTTTGTGGAACTGGCTCGCTTAAACCTCTGCGCTCGGAATTGAGTTTGTGGTTTTCAGTTGCAAATCATTAGTGTAATTGTAGCAGGAGATGTTCTGAAAGAGCATTTTTTGGAGTCGATGTACAAATCAGTTGCACTTTCTGTAAAATACAGACAAAACCTGCACGATCAGAGGATTTAGGATTGATGAAAAGCCCGAGTATTATGCTGATGGGAGCCACTTAAGTAATTATCTTAGACATAAAATCTTTCTTTCATCTCCAACTTGTTTTGATTTTATGTATTTTCTAAGAGACGTACAGAATTCTTTCCTGTGCCATGTACTCCCGTCGGAGGCTAAAAGGACACCTGTCTAGAGACTCATTGTAAACTTTCTGCTAGCCTGCCCTTTAACCTCTCTGTTTTTACTTTGTATTAATTAAAGTGCTTCTGATATAGAAACTCTCTCAACTCAGTAGTAATTATTACCTTTGTTGTTTTCAAATGGGAGCTACAAATACTCAGGACTGAAAGGCTAGTTGATTTTACGGCTGCTTCTGTAAGCATCTCCATATCCGTTGTTAAAATGCTGTTTTGTAACTTCTCACAGCAAACACTGCACAGTAGATTCAGAGCAATCTAAAATGCTTGGTAAAATGGGTGCAACCAAACATGCATTTTAATATGGTAAAATGGAAAGCTATACATCTGGGAACAAAGATGTAGGCCATACTTACTGGATGGGGGAGTCTATCCTGAGAAGCAGTGTCTCTGAAAAAGATTTGGGGGTTGTGGTGGATAATCTGCTGAACATAAGCTCCCAGTGTGACGCTGTGGCCAAAAGAGCTAATGTGATCATAGGGTGCATAAATGGGGGAATCTCAAATAGGAGTAGAGAAGTTATTTTCCATTTTTATTTGACACTGGTGTGATCGCTACTGGAATAATGTGCTCAGTTCTGGTGCTCACAATTCAAGAAGGATGTTGATAAATAGCAGAGGATTCAGAGAAGAGCCAAAAGAGTGATGAAAAGAGCTCAGTCTATTAAGTTTATCAAAGAGAAGGTCTAGGGGTGACTTAATTGCAGTTTGTAAATGCAGGGAACACATATTTAATAATGGGCTCCTCAGTGTAACAGAAAAAGGTTTAATAATCTAATGGCTGAAGTTGAAGCTAGAGAAATTCAGATGGGAAATAAAGCTTTAATTTTTTGACAGTTTAATTAACCATTGGAACAATTTACCAAGAGTCATGGTGGATTCTCTGTCAGTGAGAATATTTAAATCAAGATCGGATGTTTTTCTAAAAGATATTTTGGAGGAATTATTTTGGAGCAGTCCGGTGTTCTGTGCTTACAACACTACTGGTAATTCATCCCAGAATGATGTTTGCTCTTTTTGCTACAGTGTTACACTGTTGACTCATATTGAGCTTGTGATCCACTATGACTCCCAGATCTTTCTGCAGTACTCCTTCTACCAGAGCCCTCCCAAGCCACCTTGTTATTTAGAAACATTCATCCCCCCAGACTCCACCTAACTGTGGGGGCACTGGTTTCCTAGTTACTCTTCAGGGACCACGTGGCAATAAGACCACGAACAGAGGCTTAGCAAACAAATTTCTACTTTTTAAACAGCCCCAGAGTTACAGATCATAAGAAAACAACAAACTCCTGAATGCTCTCCCCTTGGCCTGACTTCATCACCTCTGAGAGTCCTGGGTTTGGTCAGAATCATTAGTCTGGGCAGTGTCTCTTTCCCTTCTTGCTTCTGGTTGTGGAATGGTCTCCTTGCTTGGAAAAGTGGTCTGCCTTTAAAACTGTGTTTCACTTTTCTTGCCCATGCACTTCTGCTGGGGAATTTCTAGGATCTTTTACCTCTCTTACAGTTTCTTGTCTACCCTGTCCCCTAGACCTCTGTCCTTTCAGTGTTCCATCACTTTTCACTTTTATACTATTTTAACTTCTGTGACAAAGTTCCTCCCCTACCTTAGTGGGTCCTGCGCTTTTTGGCGGATTTGTTCACCTCAGTGATCTTCCCCTCTTGTGGAACCTACAGTCTGGGTGAGCTCCTCCTGTGTCTGATGAGGAGTTGGGAGGTTTGGGGGGAACCCGGGCCGCCCTCTACTCTGGGTTCCAGCCCAGGGCCCTGTGGATCACAGCTGTCTATAGTGCCTCCTGTACCAGCTGCATGACAGCTACAACTCCCAGGGCTACTTCCCCATGGCCTCCTCCAAACACCTTCTTTATCCTCACCACAGGACCTTCCTCCTGGTGTCTGATAACACTTGTCTTCCTCAATCCTCCAGCAGTACACTCTCTCACTCTCAGCTTCTTGCTCCCAGCTCCTCACACGCACTCCTTCTCTTCTGGCTCCTCCCTGCCTGACTGGAATGAGCTCCTTTTTAAACCCAGGTGCCCTGATTAGCCTGCCTTGATTGGCTGCAGGTGTTCTAATTGCAGTAGCTATATCTACTGCCTTCTAGAAAGATCTTAATTGGCCCCAGGTGCCTTGATTAACCTGGAGCAACTGCCATTTGGTTACCAGGGTCCTAGGGATTTGTTTAGCCTGGGGCTAACATACCTGTTTCTCAGTACTTTACTGTAGCCATCCGGCCTTGCCCCATCACACTTCTCTCTTCCTAACTAAACCCACTGAAAACACAAACCATCACCCCCAGAACTGACTCTAACGTGCTATTTGCTGCCATCACATACTTCTTACTGCATGTGTGTTCTACCCTGTCTTGTCTGTTTAGACTGTAAATTCTTTGGGATAAGGACTGTCTGATACTCTGTACAGGGTCCAGCACAATGGGTCTCATTCTTGGTTGGTCCTTAGGTCCTGCCATAATTAACATGATTAGTAGTAATAAATCTGTGAGATGTAAAACAACTGAAGGGAGCACACTATGGAATTAGGGTTGAAAACTACCAGGAGATCATAACATCTTCCCTTTAGCTGTAACTGCAACATGAGAACAAGGCTGATCAGGTGCAGGTTTTCATTGTTGCTGAATTTAAACAAAGAGCATTTTCCCTTCATGTGTCAGATTATACCAGAGCAAAGTAGTATCAGGTCTGGTGGATTTATTTATGAAAGTTTCATTAGGAGAAGGAAGCCTACCCATTATAAAACACAAATCCCTGTCATTCTTTAACTCCTGATGTATCTGCAAATAAGCACCTGATAGACTGAGACTCGCACTGTTTCTCTCATGTTAAAAGTAGGGCAGGACCTTTTATGCTGAGATTGAGAAGAACCATTAATTAGGGAGTATATCCTCTGAAGGTAAAGCAGCTCAGTACAGTACGTGGATATTTACACTGTCTCCAAGAGAGGAGATGATATATTACTTACTTGGTCCAATAGGGACTAAACATAGTCCTGCTGTGACTGCAGGGAACTGGACTAGATGACCTCTCGAGGTCCCTTCCAGTCCTACAAGTCTTTGATTCTGTGATTCTATGACTAGTGCCATTGAAATCAACTACTTGGGTTAGCAAGTTCTTGCAACATTAGGCCTATGTTATGGACACACATTATTACATGCTGGCCATATTAAGATTTTTATACAAGTGTCAGATTTATTTCAGTGATAACTTGTTCTCTTTCTTGAAGATGTATTATGTGTTTCACATGTCTGATAGAAGTCTGATCACTGTAGTGTCTGTGTGCAGGCTTCGTTGCTGACAGGAAAAAAAATGTTTCTTAATAGTGGACAGTAGGAGGTTCAGCCATTATTTCCTGTACAGGAGCCCAAGTACCTAATTCCAAGTCCTCTGAAGTAAATGGAAATACTTCTGTTGTCTTCAGTGGGCGTTGGGTCAGGTCCTGAATCATGATGGTGATATTGTTTATACACCAAAGCTACTATGGAGATGGATACAAAATGATTTAGGTCTTTCCTTGACTCCGTGGAGCTAAGGTTAAGGCCTGTCTACCTGACCTTTATGGGCTGTTGTTTGACATCCATAGCTTATTAAACTTGATGGCAATTTTCAGGAAGCAGTTACGGGGATTCCCTAACATGTAGTTTTTTGCCATGTTAGATCGCGATTCCTACAGAGGACAGCTTGCTTACTTACCAGATCAGCAGTTGGCCGGTGTGGTCAGATGTTGGCTGCATATGTGTGTTCTCTCTGTGTGTTGTCTCAGC
Organism: Gopherus evgoodei; assembly: GCF_007399415.2. Classification (NCBI taxonomy): domain Eukaryota; kingdom Metazoa; phylum Chordata; order Testudines; family Testudinidae; genus Gopherus; species Gopherus evgoodei. The sequence goes on from NC_044334.1 coordinate 587,040, forward strand.
TCTGCACAGATAGTTGGCACAGCAGACCTTGATCGAATTGCCCAGTAACCACAGGCCTGTTCGAAGGAATGTGATCAGGTTTATTGTCAAGGAAGCATAGTCCTAATGCCCTGGATGGCTCATTGGTTACAGGTACACTAACACATGTACGCCGTTGCAATAGACTAGCTCAGTTAATGGCAGGACTTCCCACTATCCTCTAGGCCAGCCAGACACACTTCCTTTGAGGCTTCATTTTATACATCAGTACAAACAAGTTACATATTGCCCCTCTGACATGGTTAGTTACTGCTCCCTGACATCGTTTGGTACAACCCATTAGCTTGTACATGTTGGTTTGATCAAAACATCTCTATCCATCACACTGTCCTCCTGACCGTATCTTTAGGAGGAGTCAATGTGTTCTCATTATCTTTGGGGTGTGTTTGTACCGTACTTGGTATCAGGGGGTTCTGGTATCACCCTTCTGGAATGTGTTTGTGTGCGTGTCCTGTTCTTAGTACCTCTTAGGGATGTGTCTGTTTTTGCAATATCAGTCCTATTCTTGCCAGGTTCTGTAGCCTGCTCACAACCTGTCTCTTGCTAATTTTGCTTTATATTAGCAAGGCTAGACCATTACTTTAGTTCAGGCCTCACACTGGTCTTCTGATACAAGGGCTGATAACTTAGGCTCTCTTCATACTACAGTTGGTTTCAACCACAGGTGTTAAGGCCTGGGTCAGAAAGTTCTAGCGGGACATTTTTTGAGACTGTGTATTCATTCCCTTTGGCATTATCAAACACTTTGTTTTGTCCCTTCATTGAAGCAAATATGTCTTGCAGTTCTAAAATAAAATTGTAGACGAACTACAGAATTCTGAGTTCCAAGCAGTTCAACTTCTTAGGTGAGGATAGAAGTAAGTCAATGCACTTGATTTGTTATAGCTATTTAATTCTATCTGCTCAGCATTTTTAGGCAGTTAATTGCATAGAGGCTTAGGGATGCATTCCATAAGATGCTGAAGTCTGACACACATTCCTCCTTGGTTACATCGGCACTCTGGGATAATTATGTGGGAAGGAGCTCCAGTGGTTTAATTACTGTCTTCTGTAGGCTTTTTCCCCTCACAATTCCTCTGTCCATGAAGCTTGAGAAGTTCTGTTGCTTTGGAGAGTGTGTGTGTAAGAAGAGTTCTACATAGGTTCCAACAGGAGTGAAGTAGGACTTGTATTTTAGTGGGTAAGGAGCTGTATGAGGAAATCTCTTGCAATTTACATAGGCACAATATATAATGCAGTGAAAGAGAGACAGCTAATATTTCCAAAGCCACAATCATTCCTAGGTTTTCATTCCAAATAACACCTCATATCAATGCTGTGATCTGTTCATTTGGGTCTTTTGTCATCTTAGCTTAGGAGACTCTGGTCTTTCCACAGCTTTTCCTGGGCTAGAAATTGGATCAGGAGTCAAATGTCTGCTGTAATAGAGCTTGGCTGTGAGGCTTTGATGACACTGGTTAAAAGGCATATGTTCATTGCCCACAACTGCCTGTGCTAAAGCACGAGCCCCTCATGCTATTTAGCATCTGGGCATGTGCCAAATGAGTCTAAGATGCCAGGCCTCATACAGTCACCAGAGTTCACATTTTGAATGAACACAGAGTGAACCAATTTTGTCTTCGATCTATGCACACTGTGAATGGCTTTGCGATCTGGTTGGGCTACACCCGTATAAACAAGGATATTGTTTATACCCAATGGGTCGTGTGCCTGACTTTGTCTGATTATGGGACTGCCTATGAGCAATGTTCTTTAAGATGAATTTAGATGGTCCAGTTAGTTTCCACAGGTTTTTCAAGGCCTGTTGTAATACAGTCTGTCCTGGTGGCAGTCAGACCCATTATGTGTCTTTTGCCTTCATTCTTGTTAAGGTGCTCTCTTAATGTGCGCATGATCAAACAGAAGCAAAGGTGGTTGTCACAGAAAGCAGGCAGGGGCTGTTGCTGCAGCAGTCATTAGCTAAAGTAGGATACTGGTAGCGGTTTCTTAAACCAACTTTCTTTCTTTAAAAAAGATCAGACCAAATTTAAGCTAGCACTGTCCTCCAAACAGATGGGCAAGTGTGATCTAAGGAGCCAAGATGTCTGTTTTTTGAGCAGAATTCCAAAGTGGGAGCCTCCAAGCAACAACCTGGTCTGAAATGCCTGAGCCAGGGGTAAGGTGGTAGAGGGTTGGTTTAATTCTCAGTTTCAGGGTAGGGGAGTTGTCTGTAATTGTGCAGGATTGCCAGTTGAGCAGAACTCCTTTTGATAGTTTCCCAGTTTGGTGGGAATTTTCTCATCTAAACCACTTCAATGAGAAAATTTAGCACTCTTCTTATATCCAGGAGTCACCCCAAAACTGACAATCACAAATTAATAAGATAAATGAAGGTCAGGTTACGTGAGCATAATTCCTACTGAAACTACAAGCATGATTCAAGGTCTGTCTGATCTTTGCCTAATGCTAAGAGACCAAGGAATCTCAGTGTCTTTAGTCAGAGAAGGTTAAAAGGTTTCTTGATCATGTTCTGACAAGTGAGAAGATTTCTGATGATAGACAGCTTTTTAATTTAGCAAACAGAAATGCAACAAGATCTGATGACTGGAAGCCAAAGTTAGACAAATTCAGACTAGAAATAAAGTGCAAATTTTTAACAGTGAGGATAATTAACCATTGAAACAGCTTGTCAAGGTAAGTGGGTAGATTCTCCATCACTTGGAGTCTTTACAGCAAAATTGTATGTTTATAAAACATCTGCTCTAGCTCAACTATAACTTGCAGGTTTGACATAGGAACCACTTGGTGAAATTCCATGGCCTGAGTTATGCAGGAGGTCAGACTAAATGCCATAATGGTCCCTTCTGGTCATAAAATGGATGACTCAATGAGCTAGGATTCACTGTAGAATTCTTCAGATATTCATTCTATGCAAACACAAAGCCTTAGAGTCTGACAAACATTACTGCAGTTGGTAATCAGGGAACACACACAACTCTGAACCCATTTGTTGTCCAGTCTCCAGCAAGTGGAGAAGCTCTCCCTTGGAAGATAACGATGGCAGCTGCATAAAACTGACACAGGGAAGAGAGCCAGTTAGTATGGTGTTATGAAGGACAGCACTGTGCTCCATTAGCCCAGTGACTGATAAACAGTTTTTATAAGAGAATGTTGTAAATGGTGCTTAACTAAGGGAGGAAGCTGATAGGCTTGCCTGTCTGTGGCAAGCAGGCCAAGGCTGCTCCCATTAGTGGACTCCTCAGTAATTCCATCTAGGTTTTCTCCAGTTTTCTTATGGGCAGAAAAGAAGAGGGTGGGTGGCCTTGTATGACCTAGAATTATGCAGTGAGTCCCTCTGTTCCAGAAACACACACAAGAAGATGGAACCCAAATGCATTCTCAAGCATTGTGTCGGGAGGCGCTCAGCCTCTGGGTCTTTTTGTTTGTGGCGTGCCATTCATCTGGACTCAAGATGAAGACCCTAGTGAGGGCAGACAGTTTTGTTGAACTCTTTGCTACCCCCAGAAGGGGTTCATTCAATTTTGATTGTGTGACTTAGTCGGAGGGCTGAGCCACTGAAGACCTGCCTAGCAAGGTCAGCAACCTACAGGGGGCACCAGGAGAAGAGATAAAAAAAAGATTGCATCATGACACCCAGCTGATAGGAACACTCAAAAGGCAACTATTGCCTATCACACCCAGATGCTGGCATCACCACAGTCTTATAACTGAAACTTCTCATCATGGTTAAGGAGATGTATCACTGCAAGATCTAGCATATGGATTGCGAGTTATGACCTGCCAATCTTCGTTAGAACTAGCAGTGTTCTCAGGAGCCTGGTTGTTTTACAGGTGTTCCCAACGCTACAGCTGAAGTGACCTGGATCCTAAGCATGTCCATTACCGGGCGAGAGACATTCATTTTCCATGTCCCTGGCCCCATATTACTTTTATATAAGTTCTGGCTCTTCTGTATTGCATTTACCAACCCTTGCGTTATGTCCATGTGCAGAGCCACACCTGAGCAGTTGGTGTACTCTGGAAAGCTGTGCTACCAAAGTATGTTTGCTGAAGCGAAGTGCATTAAAGGTTATTTCCTGATGGGAATTTTAGACTGAAATATGTAGGTAAAGCATGTGCTTCTATCCAGCTTGAGCACACTTGTCTTCTCAAGTATAGTTAAAGTTTTTCCAGTTATCCCTCAAAGCCCACAGAGAATGGTCAACAGCATGACAAATGAGTGATTGACAGGTGTATACACAGATAGGAACCAGCTAACAGTTGGAAGAATAAATTCACCCAAACACTGACATGTCCATGTTTTATTATGAACTAAACAAAAAGTTGTCTCTGTTGCTCTAGACAGTGTCAGCTGCTGATGCTGATTTTTTCTCTCATCTGTATTTTTTTGCAGCAACCTTTTAAGAATACAAACTTCTCTTCCTTCCCTTTTGGGTCCTCTGCCACCTGGCAGTTACGGTGTGTCATTGGTTCTGTTGCAGCAAAAGCCACTGTGGCTGCTTTTGTCTATCGCTTTTTCTGTCCCCAGGATAGTCAGTAAGAACTTGCACATTTCTTGGAATGGCAGGCAGTAGTTACTATGCAGTCAATGTCTTTATGAAAAGCTCATGGCTGCTTGGGTCTATCTGTTGTGTCCGCTGGGAATAGCTTGGTGATTTTAATAGAGGAAATGCAGGACATACTCACCAGGATTCAACATTTATTGACAGAGTCTCTAGTTTTTAACCTTATGATCCTCCTTGTCATCTCTTACATTGAAGATAGTGCTGAGGAAACCACAAATTTTCCAATAAGAAGTCAAAAGTTTGGATTCTTTCCTAAGACTTTTCTTGATGGATCTATTATTTGATCAGTCACACCTACAGGACCCCTCTTTCTTGACAGATCCCGAACTCCTGCCTCTTTACAATACAGGTAGCCCCAGATCTCATAAATCTGACTGAAGAATAGAGTTAAGTCACAGCATGTTGGGCAGCATTTCTTCTAGGTCCTGCTTCTGCTTATTTCTAATTTCCTATTAATTTTGGACTTCCATATTATTCAGAGCCCAGGGAGCTTGGGGCCCTGTTAGAAGGGAGTAGAGCTTGGCGAATAACAAGTTTTTGTGTTTCACTAGTAATTCTGAAAAAATAAACAAAAAAAAACAGTTTTGGTTGAACTGAAAATGAAGTTTTTAGAAATACACCTCCACCTTGATATAACTTGGTCCTCGGGAGCCAAAAAATCTTACCGCATTATAGGTGAAACCGCGTTATAATCGGGGTAGCAGTGGGGTAGCGGAGCCCCAGGCCCTTTAAAGCGCTACCCAAGCCCCGCTGTTAGTGTCCCAGGGTAATGGCGGCAGGGCTCAGGCAGTGATTTAAAGAGCCCCGGGCTCTGGCCACTGCGGGGAGCCCAGGAACCTTTAAATCTCCGCCCGAGCCCCGCTGCCAGATATAATGCGGTAAAGCAGCCCCGGCCCCCAGAGTGCTGCTTTACCGGATTATATCCGAATTCCTGTTATATAGGGTCGCGTTATATTGGGGTAGAGGTATATTTGAGAAATTGAAAAGTAACAAATTTTTGTATCAGATCAAACAAAGCGTTTTGTTCCACCTGAAATGAAACATAAGTTTGGATTTCAAGCATTTTTACTATTTTTCAGTTTTTAAAAATAAAATTTAAATTTTGAAACAAACACTAATTTTGAATGGAAAAATCTGAACATTTCATCTAAAAAATGTTGAAACAAAGTGTTTAGATTCCCCTCCCTCTCCCCCCGAATTTGTAGGGTTTTTTCTTTTTGACCCATAAAATCCAGTGAAGCTAATCAGATCATGAATCATCATGATCAAGGATTAGAGATCAGGACAACCAAAGAGAAGCACTTGAGAAGACTTGAAGCCATTTAAATGAGATGTTTGAGGGCACTCAGAGGGGTGATGTTGCTGGACCACATCTGGAACGATGTCATCAGGAGTGAGACCAAAATTTGTGGTGTTGGAGAAGAGTTGTAAGAGAGGAGGCTGTGGTGGCAGGGATACATGCAAAGGATGGATGAAGAGAATACTGATAAGGAAGCATTTGATACTAGAGTTTGTGGGCAGAGAACAGGAGGATGACCAAGAGGGGGATAGACTGTGTATGGGACGACAGAGTGGATACAGACTGAGTGTTGGACTGGCAAGTCTGGAAAAGATTGATCTGGCAACCTGACCCCAACTGGCTTGGAAAAGTGAAGCTGACACATTTACAAAATGTTTGTGTTGCCACATCTGCATTTTCACTGGGTTTTGGTCAAAAAATTTCACCCAGCTCTATGAGGGAGGCCCCAAGTGTATTTCTTCCTCTCCATAGTGGTGATGCTCCTCATCACTTTGTTGGAGCTAGAATATAACTAAGGCTATCTGCATCAGTAACATAAGTAACTAATGCATGTTTTGCCTGAGAGAACAGCGGCATCCCAGCCCTCCCTCGGTGGAATCTTCAGGAGGTGTAGGTGCAGCAAATGTCACATAGCAACAACAACGTTAGCTCCCCTTTCTGCAGTAAGTGACCCTGGCCAGATAAACACATCCAAGATCTGCATGTGTCAGTGGGCCCAAAATTAGTTACATGATGATACTTCTTCCAGTAGTAAAATGGTATTTTCATCTGAAAGCAGAGGATTTTCTGATGTATGCAAATCGAACCAGTGTGGCTTCCTAGAGTGGAACTGCCTGAACCGTTGTGACAGCCTGAGCACTCAGGCTGGGGAAAAAACACAAGTTTTCATTTAAACGCCTTGGCTCCCTGAATATCCTGAGTGTGCTGCAGAGGTTTTTGTTAAAGTGACTTTTGAGTTACAAGGAGCCCTGCTCACTGGTGTTCTGCATTGTGCCTTGCTCTGCAGTGATGATTTGTGAGGCTTTCAGGGGCCAGTCCTGCTTTGCGAGGGCCGGATTTCTAACAATGGGAGTTTAGTTCCATTTATTTTGAGACCATCATTTACAAATACAAAATGGAAGGAGCCAGACTGCTGCAGCTGAAGCAGTTGTTGTTGAGAATCCTCCCATGATCAGATCTATAATTTCTAGGCAGCAGTTTCATTGCAGTCTTTGCTGCCATGGAGACACATCACTAGTGGCCATTAAACTAGCACTGAGGCTGTTGCTGTGATTCCTATCTGTTTGTGTCTGTCAGCATTTTCTGTTTCCTCTCCTGCTTTGATGGATTCCATGTCTTCTCTGCTGAGAGAACAGTTTTCAGTGTGTTCTTTCAGCCAGTGACCTGTTGGGCATAGTGCTTTGTGCCCAAAAGAGGGCCCCCTCTCTCTTCTGCCTTTAAGGGGGCACCTTTTAATTTCTGAAATGCAGCACTCTGAGCTGTCTAGTACCATCTCCTTGTCACATTGGGCAGCTCCACACCATCATATGATGTGCGAGGAAGACTGAATTCCAGGAAGAACCTGTGCATGCTCTGTACAAGATGAAAATGGGTTATGTAGACAATGGATCCAGATGGGGCATGGTTGTTTGGAGTGGAGTACAGTCATTTCTGATATTCAAGAGACCCATTGTAATTTCACTGCATAAAATGATCTGTGTGGAAACTTTGCAAAGCCAAGGGAATTTGAGGGCTTACAATAAAAGTACTTCCTCGACCAACACTGTAGTGCAGCTACCTTATTGCTGTAGTAAGAAGAGGAGTCACGCGACATGTCTATGAACAGAGAGGTTGAGAGCATGAGGCTAATTTCCTTTTTAAGTTCCGAGTTGCAGTCACTCCTGAGAGTTTTTAATTTTTAAGTCTTTTTCTGTACTCACTACCAAATGTGCTAGGAAGGAAAATTCCAGAACTTCCTGAATGCAGGTGCTCTGCAGCAATGGGAGTGCCAGATGAGGCTATCACAGGGTCCCCATATCCAGTTCCTCAAGATGACGCTAAAGCTCACCAGGAAGTTTTGAAGAGAGTCACTTCCAACCTGGGGTTCCAGGCAAAGGAACTGGAAGAGCCCTCAGACTCTGTTTGACGTCCTCTGCTCCTCGGCTGCTGCCAGGATGGCCCTGCCCCTTCGTGAAGGGGTATACAAAATCACTAATGACTTGCGGCAGACCCCCTCTTCCCTGGCCCCTATCTCTAAGAGGGCCAAACGCAAGTACTTTGTGCCAACCAAGGGGCATGAGTACTTATACTTCCACCATGCCCCCAATTTCCTTGCAGTTAACCACAAAGAGAGGCAAGGACAACCCGAGGCCACCCCCAAAAATAAAGACTTGAGGAGACTGGATCTCTTTGGATGTAAAATGTATTTATCTTCCAGCTTTCAGCTGAGAGTGGCCAACCACCAAGCCCTCCTTGGCCAATATGACTTTAATATGTGGCAAGCCATGGCCAAGTTCAGAGGGGCGCTCCCGAAGGCTTCCAAGAAAGAGTTCCGAGCAATCCTCGATGAGGGCACGTCCGCGGCCAGGACGGCCCTCCAGGTGGCGTTGGACGCTGCTGCTGGACACACCATGGCTTCTGCTATCTCCATGTGGCAAGCCTCCTGGCTGCTTCTCTCTGGGTTGTCCTCTGAGGCTCAGCAGTCAATGCAGGACTTGCCCTTTGACGGCAAAGCCCTATTTGCAGAGCCTCAGGGACTCCCGCCGCACCCTGAAAACCCTGGTTCTTTACATCCCAGCCCCAGGGCATAAGCAGTTAACAAACTGCAGCAGCCTCAGGGCGAGGGGAGCCAGCCTCGGCAGGACCAGCCCCACAAACGGGCCAAGGGCTACTGTCCTGTTCGAGCCACCCACCTCCACCCTCTGCCCAGTCTGGCTCGACCCATACCAAGCAAGGGGCCAAATGGTCATTCTGAGGGTGCGACCAAGGGTGACCTACCAGACTATTCCCTGGATCCATCCGACCCAGTGTTCTCCAGCCGCTTTTCCTTCTTCCTTCCTGCTTGGACCTCTATAAACTCCGACCGATGGGTCCTCGGCACAGTGGAGCAGGTTTGTATCCTCCATTTCCTTTACAGCCCCTCTTCCCACCAGCATTCCCTGTTCCTCTTCAGGAACCCCTCTCATGAGAGTGTCCTCACCAGGAGGTAAAGGGGTTGCTACAGCTGGGTGTGGTGGAAGAAGTTCCTCTCGAATACAGGAACAAGGGGTTCTATTCCTGGTACTTTTTAATCCCAAGGGTGGTCTGCGGCCCATCCTTGACCTGCGAGACCTCAAGAAGTACCTAAAGGGGTTAAAGTTCCACACGGTTTCCCTGGCCTCTATATTATCCCCTCCCTGGATCTGGGAGACAGGTATGCTGCCCTTGACTTGAAAGATGCATACTTCCACATAGCGATCTTTCAAGGACACAGAAACTTCCTCTGGTTTACGAAGGGCCCCACCACTACAAGTTTATGGTCCTCCTATTCGGCCTGGCGACAGTACCAAGAGTGTTTACCAAGTGCATGTCGGTGGTAGCAGTTTACCTGAGGCGCCAGGATATCCGGATCTACTTGTAGCTCAATGACTGGCTTGTCAAGGGCAGCTTCAGTTCTCACATCCAAAGGGAGTTTGTGGTGCTTCAAGCCACATGCCACTCTGGACCTACTGGTAAACAACAAAAAGTCAACATTAGTGCCGGTGCAGAGGATAGAGTTAATCAGAGTGGTCCTCAACTCGACCTGTGCCAGGGCATTCCTGCCATTGGAAAGGTTCCAGACATTGACAAACCTCATCACGAAAACCTCCTCATTGCCTCTGACTACAGCCAGGGTCTGTCTGCCCCTGCTGGGTCACATGGCAGTGTGCACTTACATGGTCCGCCATGCCAGGCTCTGGATGCAACCCCTGCAACAGTGGCTGGGGGTGGTCTATTCCCAGTCCCAAGACCCCCCGGAAAAGATCGTTACCATTCCCCAGGCAATACTTACCTCGCTGAGATGGTGGACCAACTGCAGGACAGTCCTGGAGGGAGTTCCATTCTACAACCCCCTTCAGTCCATCGAGTTGGTGCCGGATGCCTCAGACCTTGTCTGAGGTGTTCATCTCGGTGACCTGCAGATTCAGGGGAGACAAAGTTGCATATAAACGTCAAAGAGCTCTGAGCAGTCCCGCTGGTATGTGGAATCTGTTGGGCAAGGTGGTACGATTCCTGACAAACAACACAGTCTTGATGTTCTACAACAGGCAAGGAAGAGCACGCTGATTGGCTCTCTTGTCAAGAGGCACCCCGTCTGTGGGACTTCTGCATCAGCAATGAAATCCAGCTGGAAGCTTGTCACCTTCCCGGTGTTAAGAATATGCTGGCTGACCTGCTGTGCAGGGACTTCTCTCACCACGAGTGGTCACTCCATCCAGAGGTAGCCTGCATGATCTTCCAAGGGTGAGGAGGTCCCCAAGTGGACCTGTTTGCTATGAGACAGAACAGGAAATGCCATGGGTTTTGTTCTTGGCAAGGTCTGAGCAAGGGCTCCCTCTCCTATGCCTTCCTCCTGCTGTGGTCAGGGAGCCTAATGTACCGTTCCCTCCAATTCCATTCATCAGCAATGTCCTGGCAAAGATCAAGAGAGACAAAGCACAGGTTGTCATGATTGCTCTGGCATGGCCTCACCAGCATTAGTTCGACACTTTACTTAGAACATACCAAGCCCTTCTGTAAATCAACTCAACTCTTTATTGCTACAGCGGACAGGATGAAGGGCCTTCCGGAGTCTTCACAGAGGATTTCCAATTGGATCATCTCGTGCATAAGGACCTGTTATGACCTGGCAGGGGTTCTGCTGCCACTGATTGTCAGAGCCCACTTGACTAGAGTGTAGGTGTCTTCGGCAGCCTTCCTCGTGGACATTCCTATCCAGGATTTCTGTAGAGCGGTGACGGTCCTCTGTCCATGTGTTCACAGCTTATTATGCCATCACTTAGCAGGCCAGGGATGACGCTGGGTTCAGCAGCGCTGTGTTGCAATCTACAAGTCCATGAACTCCTACCCACCTCCAGGGGTGCTGCTTTGGAGTCACCTAATATGGAATGGACATGAGCAACACATCTTGAAGAAGACCAGTTATAGAAAAGGTAACTGTCTTTTCTTCTTCCTTTTCTGTAACTGGTCTTCTTCAAGATGTGTTGCTCATGTCCATTCCACAACCTGCCCTCATTCCCCACTGTTGGAGTTTCAGGCAAGAAGGAACTGAGGGTGGGGGGAGCCGGAGGCACTCCAGAGGGCGCCAGAGCCACTCCCCTATGGATTCTGCTGAGGGAAAAACTGCTAGCAAAGGTGCATGTGGCGAGCACACACACCTAATATGGAATGGACATGAGCAGCACATGTTGAAGAACACCATTTACGGAGAAGGTAACACTCTTTTCTTTAGAGCAGGGTCTGTCTTCCTGTGTTTATGTGCCATACCTAGCACAATGTGACCCTGATCCTGATTGGGGCCTTTAAGTGCTACTCTTATGCAAAAAATGCATGATAATACTAATAGCATCTTCAGCTCCACTTTTGGAGGATTGCCAAGCACTTTAGCAGTATATGTAGGGGTCATACCATTCACCATTGAAATGCAGCCACCATAGGATGGAACATGGTAGCTATTAAACAGCTCACAACAACACTGTGCAAGAAGTTAGAAATGGACATGGAATAGTTTACAAGATCCATTTTGAACTTCAGAGTGAATACAATGATGCTGATTTTACAGTAATTGCAGTTGTTCAGGACAGGGGGGCAGTCACTCCAGCTTCTGTGTTCTGAATCTAGCCTTTACATCTCATGCACTGTATTCTGTTGACAAGATGAAGGTTGATCTCTTTATTCTTTTAGTTTGCATTGTGTTGCCTTTGTTTGCCATTCTGCTTCTGGCATTGCTGGTGTTTGAGACAATTCCATTTTGGTATCTTGGTCTAGTGCTTGGCAGCTGGTAACAGCAGCATGTATAAAGCTTGTGAAATGCCTGAGAATTTGCGTGCGTTTGTGGGGAAGAACTAAAGCCAAAGCCTCTCCTTTTTGAGGATTATGATCACATCATTACTGGAGGGAGTTCAGAGAAGAGTTTAAAAAAAAAAGTGATTAAGGGGCTGGAGGGATTGATTTATGAGGAAAGATCAAAAGAGCTAAATTGTGTCAGTTGGATAAGTGACAACTAAGGGAACATAAAAGTTCATAATTATTGGAAGTCTGTAAACAGTGAAAGGGGTGAGAGATTATTCAGGATTTGACGAGGGAATGAGATTATGTTAATGAGGGGGAAATGGGTGCTAAATAGCAGGAAAATCTTCTTGATTCAGATGTGTTTTACTGTGGAATTTCCTACTGATTCAAGACCTGTCACTTGCAACATCACTTTTACATTTATTTATTTTTTAAAAATCCCAAATGTAAATATCAGTGCAAATACTAAAATCCATAGAAAAATCACTCCTGTGGTTGTACATATTCAGTATTTTTGACTTTTAGGGAATTAGAGAGTGACTTTAAGTTTACAGTTAAATATCAAATGTTTATATTGTATAAAGAACAGGAGTACTTGTGCTACCTTAGAGACTAATAACTGTATTTGAACATAAGCTTTTGTGGGCTACAGCCCACTTCATTGGATGCATAGAATGAAACATAAGGGGTGTGTGTGCCCCACGCTGCAGAGGAAGGCGAAAAACCTCCAGGGCCTCTGCCAATCTGCCCCGGAGGAAAATTCCTTCCCGACTCCAAATATGGGGATCAGCTAAACCCTGAGCATGTGGGCAAGACTCACTAGCCAGCACTCAGGAAAGAATTCTCTGCAGTAACTCAGATCCCATCCCATCCAACATCGTATCACAGACCACTGGGCATACTTATCTGCTGATAATCAAAGATCAATTGCCAAAATTAAGCTATCCCATCATACCATCCCTTCCATAAACTTATCAAGCTTAGTCTTAAAGCCAGATATGTCATTTGCCCCCACTACTCCCCTTGGAAGGCTGTTCCAGAACTTCACTCCTCTAATGGTTAGAAACCTTCATCTAATTTCAAGTCTAAACTTCCTAGTGTCCAGTTTATACCCATTTGTTCTTGTGTCTACATTGGTACTAAGTTTAAATAATTCCTCTCCCTCCCTAATATTAATCCCTCTGATATATTTATAAAGAGCAAGCATATCCCCCCTCAGCCTTCTTTTGGCTAGGCTAAACAAGCCAAGCTCTTTGAGTCTCCTTTCATAAGGCAGGTTTTCCATTCCTCGGATCATCCTAGTAGCCCATCTCTGAACCTGTTCCAGTTTGAATTCATCCTTTTTAAACATGGGAGACCAGTACTGCACACAGTATTCCAAATGAGGTCTCACCAGTGCCTTATATAACGGTACTAACACTTCCTTACCTTTGCTGGAAATACCTCGCCTGATGCATCCTAAAAGTGCATTAGCTTTTTTAATGGCCATATCACATTGGCGGCTCATAGTCATCCTGTGATCAACCAATACTCCAAGGTCCTTCTTCTCCTCTGTTGCTTCCAACTGATGTGTCCCCAATGTATATCTAAAATTCTTATTATTAATCCCTAAGTGCATGACCTTGCACTTTTCACTATTAAATTTCATCCTATTACTATTACTCCAGTTTACAAGGTCATGCAGATCTTCCTGTATGATATCCTGGTCCTTCTCTGTGTTAGCATAACCCCCAGCTTTGTGTCATCCGCAAACTTTATTAGCACATTCCTGCTTTTTGTGCCAAGATCAGTAATAAAAAGGTTAAATAAGATTGGTCCCAAAACTGATCCTTGAGGAACTCCACTAGTAACCTCCTTCCAGCCTGACAGTTCACCCTTCAGTACTACCCGTTGTTGTCTCCCCTTTAACCAGTTCCTTATCCACCTTTCAATTTTCATATTGATCCCCATCTTTTCCAATTTAACTAATAATTCCCCATGTGGAACCGTGTCAAATGCCTTACTGAAATCGAGGTAAATTAGATCTACTGCATTTCCTTTGTCTAAATAATCTGTCACTTTCTAAAAGAAGGAGATCAGGTTGGTTTGGCACGATCTACCATTAGTAAAACCATGTTGTAACTTGTCCCAATTACCATTAACCTCAATGTCCTTAACTGCTTTCTCCTTCAGAAATTTTTCCAAGACCTTACATACTACAGATGTCAAACTAACAGGCCTATAGTTACTCGGATCACTTTTTTTCCCTTTCTTAAAGATAGAAACTATGTTAGCAATTCTCCAGTCGTACGGTACAACCCCTGATTCAGGTGCCAGTTCCTTTAATATTCTTGGATGAAGATTATCTAGGCCCTCCGATTTTGTCCCATTAAGCTGTTCGTTTGGCTTCTACCTCAGATGTGGTAATATCCACCTCCATATGCTCATTCCCATTTGTCATCCTTCCATTATCCCTAAGCTCCTCATTAGCCTCATTAAAGACTGAGGCAAAGTATTTATTTAGATATTGGGCCATGCCTAGGTTATCCTTAACCTCCATTCCATCCTCAGTGTTTAGCGGTCCCACTTCTTCTTTCTTTGTTTTCTTCTTATTTATATGGTTATAGAACCTTTTACTATTGGTTTTAATTCCCTTTGCAAGGTCCAACTCTACACGGTTTTTAGCCTTTCTCACTTTATCCCTACATGTTCTGACCTCACTAAGGTGGCTTTCCTTGCTAATCCCACCATTCTTCCACTCCTTGTAGGCTTTCTGCTTTTTCTTAATCACCTCTCTGAGATGCTTGCTCATCCAGCTTTGTCTACAACTCCTGCCTATGTTTTTTTTCCCCTTTCTTGGGATGCAGGCTTCGGATAGTTTCTGCAGCTGCGACTTAAAGTAATTCCAGGCCTCCTCCGCATTTAGATCCACAAGTTCTTCAGTCCAATCCACTTCCCTAACTAATTTCCTTAATTTAGGTTCCAATCAGGCAACAAGATGATGTTTTTAAAGCTGCTCTCTGTTGCTTTCATATCTGTTGCCAATTTTTCGTTCTGGCTTTTTGCATTCCTTTGAAAGCCCAGTTCTTCTGGGCTGGTTTGATAAAGACCTGCTAGGTACTGTGAATGATGGATGCAGCTCTGAGAGAGCAGAGAATATTCTGGTGGCATCCTGGCTGTTTTTGAAAAAACTATCTGGGAAATATGCAGATGCATGTGCTAGATATATATCTTCCTCCTGCAGCTGCTAATAAAATAACAAATGAATTTTAAAAGTTCTTGGCTTATACTCTAACGAGGAGCCTTTGCATTACATTAAGGCTGAAATTCCACCCATTGTGGCTTAGGAAGGCAGCTATTCTGGGCTTGTTTGGGCAGGTATAGTAATTTCCTATACCAATTAACTGAAATAGCAAGGCACAGCAGCTGGATGAGGATGGAGTTCCAGAACCAGTTCTGCATTTCTGGTTTGTTGGTTTAAAGCAGACCTTGTAGATTATTTTATAATATTTTTTGTGAGTATAAACTATCCATACTACCCTCATTTTTCTCTCTAACTGGGACTCTCAAAGTCCACAACTCAGAAGCAGCTGCCCAGGTTGAGAAGATTACAGTTGCTCTGGACAATTATCTTTCTATGTGCCCTGTAAAAGAGGAGCTCTGAGGCGTTTAATCAAACAGCGAACTACTTAAATGGATTATCAAACAGTACAGTCACACACCCATATATACATACTGGTCTCCATATATCATACATCCACAGTATTTTCAAGTTTAGATACCTAATTTACACCTGAACAAAATGTGCACCTAGACTAGAGAACCACAGATGCGAACAGAGATTGGGCGCATAGTTACCCACGCTGTGTGCGCAAAGGCCTCTTATTGCATAAAACAATGGGCACACTTGTTTTTGCTGGCACAACTTAGACAACATATTTGAAACTTTAGCCCATGCTATGCAAATAACTTTGCCTACATGGAATGCTGCTTTATAATAATTTCTTGTGCTCCTTTTAATTGAATTTATATACTGGCTTTTGCAAGTAATCATTGTGTCACATTTGAGTATAATGTTGCAGTGACATGAACTTAACATTCTAATGGAGCTGGTGTCACTTAATTTGATGTGGGATACATTTTTCTGGAAGCAATAAAATGAGACAGATTAAACATACCTGGTAGTTCCAGCCCACGTGGGGCACACTGGAACTTCTAGGTACTTCAGGTTGCTTAAGGCTGCAATAATCACTTGGGAATTCACTGCCTGTCAAGATTTCTTGCTTAAAATAAGTAGGAAGAAAAGTCGTGTGTGTGTCTGCTGGGAATTAGCAGAGGTAAGGTTGTCCTGAAACTTGGTTGGCACCAAATCCGCTTCCAGCTGAGTAATATGAGAGAGAAATGTTTCATTGTTTGCATCTTCGATCCGTAGTACCGCTTCTGTCTGATCATTGTCTTCCTCCCACACGCTTCCTCAAACTTCATCAGAGTCAAGCTTCATTAGTAAAAGCAGCAAAGAATCCTGTGGCACCTTATAGACTAACAGATGTTTTGGAGCATGAACTTTCGTGGGTGAATACCCACTTCGTCAGATGCATGAAGTGGGTATTCTCCCATGAAAGCTCATGCTCCAAAACATCTGTTAGTCTGTAAGGTGCCATAGGATTCTTTGCTGCTTTTACAGATCCAGACTAAGGCCTTGGCTACACTCACACTTTACAGCGCTGCAACTGGGGTGTGAAAAAACACCCCCCTGAGCGGTGCAAGATACAGCGCTGTAAAGCATCAGTGTAATCAGGGCAGCAGCGCTGGGAGCGCGGCTCCCAGCGCTGCACGCTACACCCATAAGGGATGTGGTGTACATGCAGCGCTGGGAGAGCTCTCTCTCAGCGCTGCCGCTCCGACTACACTCACACTGCGCTTTGAAATTCCAAATGTAGCCATACCCTAACACAGCTATCCCTCTGATACTTAAGCTTCATTAGTGCCTCCCAGTTATGGAGTAAAAGAACATCTCAGAGAGAAGGTGCTACATTCAGGTTATAAGTCCTTGTCACAGTTACAGAACAGGGAGCTTGTTAGATTCCTTTATGTGCTCTGGAATTACACCCCTCTGGTGACAGGTTTTACTATCTTCACCCGTCTCTGGGTGGAACCATGCAGTTCTACCGCTCTTAGGGCTTGTCCACATTACCCGCTGGATTGACGGGCAGCAGTCAATCCAGCGGGGGTCAATTTATCGCGTCTAGTCTAGATGCGATAAATCGACTGCCGAGCACTCTCCCGTTGACTCCAGTAATCCACCAGAGCAAGAGGCGCAGGCGGAGTCGACAGGGGAGCATCAGCAGTTTACTCACTGCAGTGAAGACACCACGGTGAGTAAATCTAAGTACATTGACTTCAACTAAGTTATTCATGTAGCTGAAGTTGCGTAACTTAGATTGATCTCTCCTCCTCCCTTCCCCCCTTCTCAGGCCCCCCCCCCACGCGTAGACCTGGCCATAGACTCAGTCTCTGGGCTGCAGCACCCCTGCTTACATGAGGCTATGATAGGTCCAGCTATGTTTGACACCTGTAAGCCCTTTTCCTTTGGTAGCCTGTGACCAGTGGCTAATTTAAAGATACTTAAAAACAGCTTCTTCAAAACCAAATATTATTTATTCAACCACAGGTACACAGCAAGCAGAGAAAAGGGATAAAACAACAAAAGGCCTGTACACCTTACCCAAAACTTGCAAGAAAAGAATAAAGTTTAGGTAAGTTTCACTCAGCCCAGACATCCCTACTCCTGCACTAGGAGAGACAGACAGCCCTTTCAGCATCCCATCAATATCTGTGTGACAAAGATTCACCTCTCGTCCTTGCTGCGCACTCACTCCCTTCTCCCACTTCCTCTCTAGAATGAAGTCTGTAACGGTTTAGTGCCCTTTTGATCTTAGGTTCAAGCCTGGGATAAGTAAACCTGCTAGCCTGGCTGGAACCCAGCAGATGGATGTTTCCTAGTTAATAAATACCCTATTGTTCCCTTAAGGCAGAGATGGGCAAATTACAGGCCGTGGGCCACACCCAGCCCTCGGGACCCTCCTGCCCGGCCCCTGAGCTCCTGGCCCAGGAGGCTGGCCCCAGCTTCTCCCCTGCTGTTCCCTGTCCCCTACAGGCTCAGCTCACTTAGCCGCCGGCACAATGCTCTGGGCAGTGGGGCTGCGAGCTCTTGCCGAGCAGTGCAGGTGCAGAGCCACAACCTGACCCAGTCTCCGTGCTGCGTAGTGGCATGGCTGCCTCAGCCAGGAGGCACGGCTGTAGCACCCCCAGCAACTGGTGCTCCAGGCAGCGCGGTAAGCGGGCAGGGAGCAGGAGGTTTGTGGATAGGGAGCAGGGGAGTTCGGGGTGGTGGTCAGGAGTCAGGAAACAGGAGGGTTGAAATGGGGCAGAGGTCCGGGGGGCAGTCAGGAAGGAGAGGGGGGGGATGGATGGGGCAGTAGGGGGGAGTCGGCGCAGGGGATCCAGGATGGTCAGGGAGAAGAGGGGGTTGAATTGGGGCAGGAGTCCGGGTGAGAGAGTCAGGAATGAGAGCAGGAGTTGGATAGGGTGGTGGGGGGCAGTTAGGGGCAGGGGTCAGAGGACAGGGAGGGATGGATGGGGCAGGGGTCTGGGGTGGGAGAGGGACGTCGCATCAGGGGATAAGGAATGGGGGGTTGGATGGGGCCGGAGTCCCGGGGGGGCCATCAGGGGACAAGAAGTGGGAGGAAGGGTGTCAGATTGGGGTGGGGGCTGGGCCACGCCTGGCTCTTTGGGGAGGCACAGCCTCTCCTAACTGGTCCTCCATACAATTTCAGAAATCCGATGTGGCCCTCAGGCCAAAAAGTTTGCCCGCCCTTGCCTTGAGGAAACTTGGTATTTCTCTGGTGATACCTTATCTCTGTCATTGTTTCATTTCCTATTTGTTTCTTCCTAAAAGCTGCCTTTGATTTAACTGCTTGCAGTCAGGCAAGATATACATCTCAGTTTATCTGCTATTATTATGATATTCATAAAAATAAACCAGACAATCACCTCATCCTTCACATTTCCTTTTCTGTCAGAGCTGCAGCATGCTTTCCAGCTCCCATTTAGAGAATCCTGAGTGCCATTGTGGTTTATAAAACAAAAAAGCAGCCACTAAGAACTTGACATTGTGCAGAACTCCTGAAACATGGGGCAGATGTTACTGGCTAGGTTTGGACTATTACTCTGCCACCCACTGAAAAAGGCAGTTATGCAGCTCTTCCTAATTCTAGACATTAGTGATGGAAAAGGCCTGTGAGATTGTCTGGTCTGTCCCTTGGGGCCAGTGCTGGATGGTGAGCACCAACTTCACCAGAGTTAACTCAGAATTATACTTTGATTTTTCAGCTAATTTTTTGTAATTACATAAATTTGCCCAAATGGACCTCCCTTTACAGTCCATACATTTAAACATTTCTTGCTATAATTTTGCATAGAAGTAGAAAGATAATTTTGTAATGGAATATGGATGTCAGAGATTGCTGGGGCCAGAGGGCCCAGGATCACATTTCTGGAGTTCTCTGACACACTCAAGTTTTCATCCAAGGAATCGATTTTAAAATGATGAAGTGCTTTTCTGGGGACAGTCCTCCCATGCTTGGGATCTGGCCCCTGTACCGCACACTGTGAGGTTAGATACAGAGGTGCTTCTGCACATCTCCTTTAGTAAGAACATAAGAGCTGTCGTATTGGGTCAACCCAATGGTCCATCTAGCCCAGTATTCTGTCTCTGACAGTGGCCAGTACCAGAGCTTCAAGGGGAGTGTACAGAACAGAGCAGTTGGAGTGATCCACCTCATCTTCCCTTCTTGGCTTCTGGCAGTCAGTGGTTTAAGGTTACCCCCTAAGCATGGGATTGCATCCTTGATCCTCTTGGCAAATAGCCACTGATTGGACCAATCCTCAGTGAACTTATCTAGTTCTTTTTTTTAAAATCCAGTTATACTTTTGGCCTTCACAACCTTCCTTGGCAATGAGTTCCACAGGTTAATTGTGTGATGTGTGAAAAAGTACTTCCTCTTGTTTGTATTAAACCTGCTACCTGTTAATTTCATTGAGTGACCTGTCATTTTTGTGTTGTGGGAAGAGATAAATAACACATCTTTATTCACTTATTCTACATTATTCATGATTTTATAAACCTTTATTGTATCTGTCCTTAGTCATCTCTTTTCTAAGCTGAATAACTCTAATCTTTTTTAATCTCTTCGTATGCAAGCTGTTCCCATACCCTTGATTATCTTTGTTGCCCTTCTCTGAATCTTCTCCAGTTCCACTCTATCCTTTCTGAGTCAGTGATGTAGCCTGAAATGCAGGGCCATGGTGGCTGGGTTCATCATTAACAACTGATTCAAACCAGTCTGACTTTGGACAGTTTGGTGAAGGTGGACATAACTAATAAAAATAATTCCAGTCTTGTTAATAAGATAAATATTTGTTTTCCACTGTTTGGGGATTATGAACATCAGATTTAAAGGACAGGAGGTTTAGCAGAGGATTTTCAGCCTCTGTCATTAAATTCATGAGAAGTAGTAAAACAAACCCCATTTTTGTAGGTATCCATGTGTCTTCACCCTGCATCAGGATATTGCCCTTTGGCTGGGGAAGAGATTGTGTGTCCTGGGTTGGCCTTGTGTCTGAAATTGATGATCTTTCTCTTATTTATTAATTTCAGTTAAAATATAAAAAAGATGACAGGCTTTATTGCCCTGACGGTAGCGGTTTACAATCATAAAGTACTTCAACAGTAGCAAAATACAGTGAGAAGAATACCTGCTACAGCAGCACTTACCCACCTCACTCCACCTCAAAGGCTGTGTCATCTGTCCTCCCAAGAAATTCTCTGGTATTAGTTATCATTTGTACAACACCATCAGTATGCTTGGCACTTTACAAACAGAAAGCTTTAAAGTTTGATATGGGATCCTAGTCAGAGGTTTGCTCCTTTGCTTACTATACTACTGTGACAGGTTTCAGAATGGTAGCCCTGTTAGTCTGTATCAGCAAAAAGAATGAGAAGTACTTGTGGCACCTTAGAGACTAACCAATTTATTTGGGCATAAGCTTTTGTAGTGATAATCAGGATGATCCATTTCAAACAGTTGATTAAAAGGTGTTTCCCATGCTAATTTTTCCCCTACTGTTACTCACACCTTCTTGCCAACTGTTTGAAATGAACCATCCTGATTATCACCACAAAAGTTTTTTTTCTTCTGCTGATGATAGCCCACCTTAATTGATTAGTCTCGTTAGAGTTAGTATGACAACATTTGTTATTTCATGTTCTCTGTGTATATACATCTTCCTATTGTATTTTTCACTGCATGCATCTGATGAAGTGGGTTTTAGCCTACAAAAGCTTATGCCCAAATAATTTTTTTAGTCTCTAAGGTGCCGCAGGTACTCCTTGTTTTCCCCATTCGCTGTGGCTCTCTGTCTGACTCTTCTGTGACCACACCTGGAATTTTGCATACGTTTCTGAGCAGCTCATTCCCAGTAAAACACTGATGTTTGAGTTTCTTTAAATGTTGGTGATCTGGGATCTTTGTCTGCTGGCAGTTATTGGCAGCTCATTACTAACGTGATCTTAAAACCGCTAAAAGACTCTTCTAAATGTGTTTAGGAGGTGGGCTTATGTCAGGGGCTCATATCTCATCAGTGGTGAAATCATTTAAAATTAACAAACTGGAGGGAGTTCAGAAAGGAGCAACAAAAATGATCTTGGGTTTGAAGGCACTGGGTTAAGAGGAGAGATTAAAAGTGGTAAATATGTTGTCTCCAGGAGACCACTCTAGGGAGGTAGGACAAGCTTGAGCTTACAGACACATGAAGAGTGTAAACTACTAGGAGAGGAATTAATTAGTGCGATACCTGGGGGGCATAACAAGGATTTTAAAGATGAAACCAGGAAAGGAAAATTTAGGCAAGAGGTAGAAGTTCTATTCTGGGGGGACTTTTAAAGCTAGGCTGCCTAAAGCCCAAGAAGAAATGTTACAGAGAACAATTCTCTACTGGCTGCAGCGTATGGGCTGGATGATCTAGAGGTAATTTCCACTTCTAGCTTCGATGAGGCTATTACATTCACTGGTAAAGACAGAGGGGCTGTTTGGTTATTGGTAGGTTTAAATCAGCTTTTAAATGCCACAGTCTAAAAAGCTAAAATAGACAGGCTGGTTGGTTGTGTTAGGTGGTGGGATGTGTTTGGGTCAGGATGCCACTCAGACTCAGTGCTTAATTTGTAATGAAAGAGTCACAGGGGCTGAAGCAAATTGTTTACTTTCATAACTGATGCAGCAAACCCAGAGGTGCCATGGCTATGAACTGCCAAGCCTAGAGGTGCCGGGACTCAGCCGTTGCAAGCGCTGGCACAAATTAAGCACTGCTCAGACTGTTCTGGTTTCCCAGCCGATTTCTCAATCTCTGCTCTATTTCCACGTTTCAGGTATCCAATAGAAGAGACTTAGCAGCAACTACAAAGCTGCATAAAGCCTGCAAATTTCAGTGTGGATTTATGTAGCCCTGTTTGTCTGTGATACTAACCTCAGGGCTGAAGGGAGAGCATGCTGAGTCACACTGGCACCTGCTACTGAGAAGTCAGCTCCCTGGAGTCAGATGGTTTTTTGCTTTTATGGAAGTCAAGCTTGTCTGATAATGCTCTCTCTCACCAGCCCCTGCTGCGCAACCCCTTGTGTGATCAGCTGGTTGTCTCCTCAGACACTTTCTGAGAAACATTGCAGAGATTGTTTTGTTAGGAAATAAAGACCCTTGGTAGCTACAAACTGCATGAAGCCACTTACCTCTCCTGGCACCAGGTGGACAAGAGAGTGTCTAACGGCCTGTTGTGATAATTGGGCCAATAAATTTACCCTAATTGTGAACTCAGTTGTAAAAAGTATGTGAAAGTTCAGAAGTTGTTACAATAACCTATGATAACAAATGTTGATGGCAAATAGATCAAGTTGTGTTCAATAATGAACAAGTTCAAAAGAACTAGACAGAGAAACTAGATTAGTCCAGAGAAAAAGGGCCTGCTGATACATGTCAAGGATTCTGTTGAAATCACGTTTGGTAAAAACAAGATGTAGAACTGGAAATTCATGAACCAAAGTTGGCATGTCAGATATTAGGCCTAATTGGTGGACAAAATCACGAGGGAATGAGCTGTTCTGCCCATCATTCCCTTTCGGGGGGTCCTTAAAAGAGAGAGACTTTGTGGGGAAAAGATGGAAGAAGAGCTGCTGGAGAAAGCTTAACCGTTGTGGCTGCAACCTTGCCTTCTCCTTGGACTTGCAGACTTTTTTCATCCTGATCCTGAGGGATGCCCTCACCAGATCGAGCCAGAGGGAGGAACCCAGTTGACATCCCCACCTCTACCAGCTCCAATTGAATCCCAAACACCACCTGAGATGAATTGAGATTAGACTTCAGCAGCAGCTGCAACAATAGCAATTCCATCTCATCTCAGCTACTTTTTCTCTTTTCCTGTTTACTTTGAAGACCATGCTAAGAAGAATTTCCTTCTAGCACAGACTGTGTCCATGATGCTACATCCCTAGAAGGGAAATGGCGAAGGCAGTGACCAGCCATTGATCTAGCCATTGCACTGCTCCATTATTGAACACGATGCTGAGTGCTGAAGTCAAGATTTTGCCAACTGTGAAACAAGGGTTCTTCCTTCTGAAACTCTCCAGCTAAAGGGAAAGGGAACAAGGGATGCTGGTAAAATGAAACCCATACCTAATACTTTACATTTCAAATGCTTTTAACTGGTTTTCTTTCTTTTCTGTATCTTTAAATAAAACTTCAGAGGGATTTTTAGGGGTGTGTTTGCCATGGTACTAAGCAGGCAGGGGCCCCTGTATACCAAACCCCAGACCTTGTTTAACGCTGTTAATGCTGGACAGCAAGTGATTTCTGTTAGTACCTTTGGCCTCTGTTGTCCATCTAAATGAAAATCCAATGAAAGAAGTCCCAAGATTCTGCCTTCCCAGTAGGCAGTGGACTGCACTCAGCTGCATCCGGACTACACACGAAGATGGTGGATATTTCCTCCACAAATGGAAAATCAAAGCATCACCAAGTGGTGTCTGTGGTGAGGTACAAAACCATGAGATTCATCACAGACAATTGTCCCATTCATGCTTAGAATGATGGTACAAGGGGTAACCATCTAACTACTCCAGAAGCATTAGAATGGCTTTAGAATCTTAAAATTCAATTATAATCCAGCTCATTGCTTTTCAGATGCCATGCGAAAGAAGTCCATCTAAATTAATACAATAGGCTTCTGTGAGGCTTTGGAATCACCAAAGCCCTTGCTGTTAATATGTGAAGCGGAAGACACAAGCTGCCTTGTGAGGCTAGGGATAATTTGCAGGCGAGAGTCAGGCTGAATGATTGCTATTTATCTCATGAGAGTAGGGGTGATCTCAATGCTGCTTCAAAAGTAGTTCTCTGGGAGATCTGAAAAAAGTATAAGTAGCCATCTTCTTTCTAGGGCAGTAGCATGATAGACATAGTCTGTGCTAGAAGGAAATTTGCTTAGCATGGTCATAATAGCAGCTGAAATGAAAACATTTTGTAGTGCAAAGGTGCACAGCCAGATACTGACATGGAATACAAAATCCCCCTCATCCATGGTGTTACTAAAGGGGAGGAGGGAATGAGGATGGAGGATAGCAGTTCAGTATTGGGACTAGAAGGCAAGAAGGACATCTTTAGATAACAGCCAACTTTAAAAAGAAAATATTTTAAAATCTTCCCCAATGCAACAAAAAACCCATCCACATACCTTACTTTCCATTAGTGCAGCGCTGGACTGGGTATAGGATGTTTGGGAACACTATGGTGACAGGAGTACTGGTACATTTCAGGGTACAGGACTCTCTTTATGTTTTACTATTAATTTGTTTTGGGAAGTGTGATGGGACATGCCCTCACTCCAGTGATGGAAAGTGGACTGTAAATTGGGGTCTGAAAAGACCCTGTGAGTGACCTGGATTCCTGCTGGGAACAGTAAGGTTTCCAAGGAGTGGGGGCTCCTTTAGGAGGCTTGGGGCAAGGGACTTCAAAGACACTGGCTGAGCCCAAGCTGGGGATTGGCTGCCTACAATTGATGGACACTGCTGATGTGAAGTTCTACACCTGATAAAAGGCATTGAGACCGAAACAGGTTCCTCAAGAGGGCATCAGCCAAGAGGGACCCTGAGCACTGGTGTAAGTGGATGGCAGAGTGCAAACAAAAGCAGGCCAACCAGCAGCAGATATTGCAGCAGTAGATGACCCAGCAGCAGGCCCAAGCAGCACAGCTGCTGAAGGACATGGTTTCCTAGCAGCAAGAATTCCAGAGAGGCCTTCTGTAATAACTAAGACTCCCAGCACCTCCACAGGGAGGCCCAACAGGGCCTAATTCACCAGAAAGACTTCTGTGCTGGTACAGTTAATCAAGATGGGCCCCAAGGTCAATCCAGAAGCATTCCTCACCAGCTTTGTGAGGGTAGGGCTGGCCTCTCAATAGCTTCCGGAGCATTGGACGTTGGTTTTAGCACCATACCTGATGGGACTGGCACAGCTGGCCTACCATAACCATAATCCAAAGCAGACTAGAGACTATAATTGGATGAATGCTGCCATTTTACATTACCTAGATATCAGTGTAGCAACACATCGGCAGCACTTGAAAGCTGAGACGTACCCCGGGGGGGCACTTCCCTGGGTAGTGGTGCAATCCTTCAAAGAGCATTGCTTCACTCAAAGGAGCCCAAGCTGCAGAGTTGGTCCTAAGCAATTTGTGTCCATACTACCAATAATGGGCTGGGAGTGGATGCTCCAGCATTGCCCTGAGTTGTTGTCGGATGCGGTGCAGCTGACGGAGAATTTTCAGTTGCTAGAGATGGGACCTGTGCAACCTCCATCCACTCACACCTAGGGCCACCAACAGAGTGGGACGCCAGCCAGCAGATGCTGAGTCCTGGGTGCAACAGAAAGTGTGTACAGATCCCACTCCAGCAACCTGGTCCACCCGCACAGAAGAAGGAAGACTTGGGGAGACATAAACCTGAGCTCATGTGAGGTATTGTCTGGATACCTGCACAGCAATGAAGACAGCCAGGCTGGAGCTGTTGATCTTGGACATGTGGTCAGCCCTGCTCCCCGCCAGAAAGGAGCCCGTGGACAACAGGGGCATATGAAGAACAAGTGCCCATTGATGAAATGTGAATATGCCTGGAATTGAATGGCAGAAGGGAGGGTCTGTAGAAGGGCTGCCCTGAAGCTGATCATCCTGGTATGGGCCCAAGGAAGGGGGTACCAGGATTTATAGATTTGCGGTGTAGCCAAACAGTGACACAAGCTGCCTGCGGAGGGGACAATTCGCTTGCAGTGTGTACATGGAGACATGAAGCCATATCCCAGTAGATGACTGGAACTGACAGTGGGGACCCACGCTGACTCAGTTACAGTAGCGCTAGCTATTGAATTAGCATGCCCTGTGATAATTAGCTGAGAATGGTCCTCCTTTCAGGAAATTGTAATGAACTGGCCAATGCTGCAGCTGAG
Source organism: Gopherus evgoodei (assembly GCF_007399415.2). Taxonomy (NCBI): domain Eukaryota; kingdom Metazoa; phylum Chordata; order Testudines; family Testudinidae; genus Gopherus; species Gopherus evgoodei. The sequence goes on from NC_044334.1 coordinate 613,533, forward strand.
CCATGTGACAGACTCCAGTCTGTGGGCCTGGGAGACTCTGAAGACTCCCCAGGTGGGGACACACTGGGGACCAGGGCCAGCCAGAGAGACACATGAATGGCTGGCACCTGCCATGGATCTCAAAGCCCTCCTGGAGCGAGAAGTTTAATCCAAGAACAGCATGATGACAGGACACTTAGCCACATCTTTGAACAGGTGAAGTCTGTGAATGGCGAGGCAGCAAACCCTCAGCGCAGTGCCTGAGACAGTACCCCCACATTGTACTGGAGAAAGAGCATCTGTATTGCGTGGAGTACATAGTTCAGCCACAGTTCAGGCTAATAACTCATCTACTGGTACCCCATGAGTACCGCCAACCATAATGCAGTTGGTTCATGATGTTCCCTGCATTGGGGCAGCTAGGGTGGGAAAAGACTCTGGAGAGGTACTGTCAAGGTAAAGGAGCATTGCTCTTCCTGCCCTGAGTATCAATACTCAGCACCTAAGAATAACCTGAAGCAATAGCCTGTTGGTCCAAATGCATTAGTGGAAACACCATTTGAAGGAACAGGGCTATAGTTTCCAGTCCCTGCTGCTGTAGAACCTTCTTAGTAAGCCTGCTTGCCTCAGATCATCTCTTTATATTATCCACCTGACGGAATGGCTGTGTCAGGCATTTAGTGTAACCAGGAAATAATCTTCTGTACCTTCCTTTCCTCTACACAAAGAAATTGAACTGGGCCAAATCCAGCCATATGTCTAGACCTAAAACACTCCTTCATGTGCAGCCAGCAAGCCTGCCATCTTCCCCTGTGAAGTGGTATATTTGCTGAGAGAGATTGCAGGCACCTCCAAACCAAAGCATAATTCCAAGTGAGGTAGGAATTAAGATCTGTTTTCTGCCTGAATTTTCTGGTTTTCTGGGTGTGAAAAGGCAGCAGTGGATTGGCTGCTAGAAAGTGTTGTGGAAATTTGGCACCACCACCACCACCACCGTCTGTGATTCTTGACTTTTAGTCAAAGTAGAGGTCTTACCAGCTATCTCCAAGTCTCTCACAGTGATTGAATCCCACATTTAGTCTTGGGTAACAGATCGCTCAGCAGCAAATAAGAGCTATAACACATGATTACAAACAACTCTACTCTGATACTGTTTTCCTGATGCCAGGTTTTCTGGGAGTTGCCTTTGAGTTCACCCCTGTCTGCTTTTGACTAAGGGTTGAAAGATTTATCTGGTGCTGAGGGGGTGTGCTCTCATGCACATTAGGAGTGTGTGTATATATTGATATTACATCACTAGTCTTTTTCCATGAGTTTGTCCAGCCTTTTTTCTTCCTCCCCTCTTATTCCCTCATTGTCTGACAATGAAGTTGGTAAGGGTTATCTTCATTTCCTAATCTCTCTCATTCTCCTGGCATATTCAGTTCCTGAGCTTTCCAGATCTTCATCCCTATCTGCACTGACCCAGTTACCCAGTGGCTTTCACAGAATGAGTGACAGATGCACTTATTTCTACTCAGTCATTCACACGCAGAAATCTACATTGAAATGGCCTTACAAGTCCAGCATAAACCGCCAGGAGCCCAGGAATTCTGATGGGAAATGGGCTGGACTTCACTGATGGCAAATAAACAAAAAAAAACCCCACCAACTCCCCTACTCCAAAGGCCTGTCTGAAGGTGGAGTCTGTGCCACTCCAGCTCTTGGCCTTGTACTCTATATGTATGTATATGTATATGGTATGCAGGGAGGGCTTAGGGAATAGGCACGTGTGTGCGTAGAGAAGAGGCTTTGTGTGCATTATAGGAAGGGTCTGTGTACTCTAAATCAAAAGGGGGGCATTTTTCTTTCCAATGGAGTATTTCAGAGCAGAGGCTTAGGGCTTGTCTACATGTGGAATACTACAGAGGCACAGCTGTGCAACTGTAGCACTTAAGTGTAGACACTCACGACAGGAACATGAGGGGTTCTCCCTGAGAGGCAGTAGCTAGGTTGATGGAAGAATTCTTGGATCAACCTAGCACTTTCTATACCAGTGTTAGATCAGCTTAACTACATTGCGTAGCAGTTGGGATTTCCATGCCCCTGAGCAACGTAGCTAGATCAATGTAACTTTTGAGTGTAGACCTAGCCTCATTGGAGTTGTGGTGCTTGTCTCAGGGAGTCCTCCAGGAATGTTAGTGTCAAATGGCAAAGGAGAGGGGATTAGAATTTCACGTTCCCTCCAAACCTTGCTGAACTGGGTTTTTGAAGGGGAACTAGTTTCAAAGGAAGAAACGCCCTGAGGTTCTGTAGGTTTCATCACCTTCTTAGCTGGGGAGTTACAAAGAGAGAGGTTACATTGTTAGCTGCTAGGTAAATGCGTGTCTCTAATCAATGAAAATCTGTCGGCTGCTAGAGGAGTCTTGCACTACACCGATCAGAAAGCAGAGAATCCTGTTTCTTCCCAGGGACTGTATGGCCATTGGCTGTGTTTCTAGTGCATGAGTGAAAAGTATCCAGCTCGTTTATGAAAACACAGAATTAAACACATGCATAATTTCCTGATGCGTCACTTTGCCATCTCCCCAAAGCAAGGATTTGATTCTGCCCAGTGACTAAATTTCTGTCTAGTGATGTTAATGTAGAAGAGGAATAAATGTTGAGTAATTAAGCAGGCAGTATTCTTACAGGTAAGAGCTCTGCTGAGGTAGTAGTTTTTTTCAGTGTTTCCTTTAGGAAGTTTGGTTGTGCAAAGGAAGGTTTTAGATGCAAGCGTCAAAACCCAAGCACCCTTTCCCTTAAAATCATCCTGTTCTTCTAGCCTGGAGTCAGGCTTCAGAGGGCCCCGGTTTCAGAACTAGTTAGACATTAAAGGTTTGCCTGAGTATTCCTTGACCTGTCTGTGTATTTTTGACCTTCCTGTGTGTTGCTTTTTTGTGTGTGAAGAAGTGCATGTTGTCATAGGACACATTTTGTAGATTAGCTGTGAGTGTTCATGTCTGCTTGCAGTGGCATAATTGGCCCATAGAATCTGAATGCTTAGTTTTGGCATCAGTATTATAAAGGAATGTCTTTTGCACACACCTTATATAAAATGAAAAATGAATTTTTTTTTGGAGTCCAACAGGTAAAACTAGTTTGAACATTTAGAAGTCAGTGATTCTTTTTAATCTGAGTGTGTCAGCATTCACTCCCCATAAAATCTGAAACCCACCAGACCGACATTTGAAGGACAAGTACATTTATACATACCCAAATGGATTGGTGCAAATATGTGTTATGCAAGCAAATCCTTGCCCATTCACTCTATTGTGGCCCAAGTAACTGCCTTGCACAATATGTTAAATACCTACTTTAAAATCAAGCCAAGGTTTTAAAATACCTGCTGATTCTTTATTTTACAAGATATTTGCTACTGCCTTATAATCTGTTAAGGTTGATGTCTGCTGCGAGGTGAAAAGGTTCAGGGTGCAGGAAAGGGGCTGTTTATTCCTCTGAGTGCTCTCTCTTTCATGGCACTGGGATGCTGATAATGACGCTAATATCTGAGTGCATGGGAGTTTAGTACAATGAGCTTCTGCTATCTGAATCCTTGAATTGAAATCCCCAGCTGGGGATTCAAATTTACGATGAGTATATGGCAGATGTCACTTCCACCGGCACATGAGCTTTTCATCTTATTGATGGGGAGAAGAATGTTTAAGCTGTTTCTCCTGCATGAGCCAAAGCAAGCATTAGAATAGTAGCCGTGTCAGTCTGTATCTGCAAAAAGAACAGGAGTACTTGTGGCACCTTGGAGACTAACAAATTTATTTGAGCATAAGCTTTTGTGGGCTACAGCCCACTTAATTGCATGCACAGAATGGATCATACAGTAAGGATATATATATATACACACACACATACAGAGAACATGAAAAGGTGGGAGTTGCCCTACGAACTCTAAGAGGCTAATTAATTAAGATGAGCAATTATCAGCAGGAGAAAAAAAATTTTGTAGTGATCATCAAGATGGCCAATTTCAGATAGCTTGACAAGGAAGCGTGAGGATACCTAACATGGGGAAATAGATTCAATGTGTGTAATGGCTCAGCCATTCCCAGTCTCTATTCAAGTCTAAACTGATGTTATCTAGTTCGCATAGTCATTCAAGATCAGCAGTTTCTTGTTGGAGTCTGTTCTTGAAGCTTTTCTGTTGCAAGATTGCCACCTTCAAGTCTGTTACTGAGTGACCAGAGAGGTTTAAATGTTGTTCTACTGGTTATTGAATGTTCTGATTCCTGCTGTCAGATTTGTATCCATTTATTCTTTTGCGTAGAGACTGTCCAGTTTGGCCAATGTACATGGCAGAGGGGCAATGCTGGCACATGATGGCATATGTCACATTGGTAGATGTGCAGGTGAACGAGCCCCTGATGGTGTGGCTGATGTGATTAGGGCCTATGATGATGTCACTTGAATATATATGTGGATAGAGTTGGCATCAGGCTTTGTTGCAAGGATAGGTTCCTGGGTTAGTGTTTTTGTTGCGTGGTGTGTAGTTGCTGGTGAGTGTTTGTTTCAGGTTTGGGGGCTGTCTGTAAGCAAAGACTGGCCTGTCTCCCAAGATCTGTGAGAGGAGGGATCATCTTTCAGGATAGGTTATAGAACTTTGATGATGCACGGGAGAGGTTTTAGTTGGGGCTGAAGGTGACGGCTAGTGGAGTTCTATTTTCTTTGTTGGGCCTGTCCTGTAGTAGGTGACTTATAGGTATTCGTCTGGCTCTGTCAATCTGCTTTTTCACTTCAGCAGGTGGATACCAGCAGCAGTGCAGAAGTAATGGTGGCAATACCGTACCATGCCATCCTTACTTCTGCGCTGCTGTCTTCAGAGCTCAGCGGTCAGAGAGTGGCGGTTGGTGACTGAGAGCCCAGCTCTGCAGCAGTGGTGTAGCCAGGGTTGCTGCCGAGGAGGAGCGGCGGAGAAAAAAGGCGCATGTTCTTCAGCGTCATTTCGGTGGCCCTGTGCATGTGCCAAAATGCCGCTGAAAGATGGAGCGGCAGTGCAGAAGTAAGGGTGACAATACTACACCATGTATCACAGGGGTAGCTCTGTTAGTCTGGATCTGTAAAAGCAGCAAAGAATCCTGTGGCACCTTATAGACTAACAGATGTTTTGGAGCATGAGCTTTCGTGGGTGAATACCCACTTCCTCAGATGCATGTACTCATGCATGTCTGGTGAAGTGGGTATTCACCCACGAAAGCTCATGCTCCAAAACGTCTGTTAGTCTATAAGGTGCCACAGGATTCTTTGCTGCTAATACTGTACCATGCCATCCCTTCTGACAGCAGTTCTGCCTTCAGAGCTGGGCTCCCAGCCAGCAGCCACTGCTCTCCAGCTGCCCAGATCTGAAGGCAGCACCGCCGTCAGCAGCAGCACAGAAGTAAGGATAGCAATATCGCAGCACCCCTACAATAACCTTTCCCTCCTCTTCCTCCAGCTTCTTTTTGAGTCAGGACCCCTACAATTACAACCTTGTGAAATTTCAGATTTAAATATCTGCAATCATGAAATTTACAATTTTTAAAATCCTATGACCAGGAAATTGACCAAAATGGACTGAGAATTTGGTAGGGCCCAAGTGATAGATATAATATTTCCAAAATACAGAGAGGACAGGTGGGATTCTGCATTTATTGCATTAAGTGAGCAATGGGTCTTTTATTATTTGTTTAGCTCTGACTCGTATTATTATGCTGAAGAAGATGCAAAAATAAAACCGTGTGTGCCTCTGAAAGCTTAATATAGTAGACCCACTGAGAGTGCAGGGCATTCATTGGGGTTCCAGAGTAGGGAATGACTCAATTTAAAAATATGTATGTTAAAAACAACTATATTAAAAATAATTAAGGTTGCAAAGTCAAGCACTGAAAAGCAATAAAATGCTCTAATTAAGGTTAAGATTTTGTCACGGTTATTTTTAGTAAAAGTCATGGACAGTTCATGGGCAATAAACAAAAATTCACAGGAGCTGTGACCTGTCTGTGACTTTACTAAAAATAACTGGGGAAAGGGTGGGGGAGTGGGAGGGCTGAGTGGAGGGAGGGATTGACAGCTGGAGTCACATGGGGGAAGGAATGACAACTGGAGCCCCATGGGGAAGGGGGCACAGCCAAGGCCTCGGGGAGGGGGTGCACAGTCCTGGCTCCAGCCCTGGCTACAGCAACAGGGGGAGGGGTAGAGTGGTGACGCACAGCCCCAGCTGAAGTTGTGGAGCAGGGGCTCACAGGCTTGGCTCTGGTCCCAGCTCTAGCCAGAGCTGGGGAGAGGCAGGGGGAGCACAGCCCAGGCTCTGGCTGCAGCCGGCGAAGGACAGAGCCCCAGCTGCAGCCACGGACATCTGAAGCCAAAGAAATCACTGAGGTCCACTAAAGTTATGGATTCTCAGACCTCTATGACTAAATCGTATCCTTAGCCATAATTAAGGTATCTCATACAGGTAAAAATACGGTATTGTGGACATGTAATTAAAGACTGTATCATAAAGTGTATGCTCAAGGGGGCTACATTTCAGTTACACAGACCACCTTAATTTTGGCATTTCCTGACCTTTGTGTGCTTGATTTTGCAACCTTAATGTTCTCATAACCTCATTTATCATATGTAATTTCCTAGTTTTTAAAAAAAGCGAACAGGAAAAGCAGAACTTCTGTCATATGGAACCGTACTGAGTCCCGCGTGGTTTGTCAGCAGAGTTAAAACCTTTAGGTCCAGAGCAGAGACCTATTATGTCACTTGAGCTGGCAGGGTAACTAATAGCTGTTGTAGTAGGTCATTGTTTTTGAGTTGAGCTAGTCACTAGAAGGAGATGAGGCGCACATTTTGCCAGTGGATTTCATGGCTATTTGCTGACAGCAAAGGAATATTGACTGTTTCCTTGCTCTCAGTTCTTGAGTCTGGCACTACAGTGGTGTCAGGCGGCTAGGAGGAGCAATTGCAAGGGAAAGTTCTGCTTACTGGCAGTAGCCCTGGGATGAAGCATGCTCAGTACAAATGGAATCTTTGGAGAATTTAGTGGCCAAACTCTAGCAAGTCTCTAATCAGCATGTGAGAAACGAGATTTTCAGAGATTCATAGGTTGGCCAAATTTGGACAGATTTTCACGTGGATAGTCAGAGTTATAGTTCTGACACTGGGCTGAACTCCTAGACAAATTTGAAGCTGCTCCTCCAAAACATGGAGGCACCAGTCCCAATCAGTGGGCAAAACATATTCCCTAGCCATGTTTTGAGAAACAGATAAATCATTTTAGCTAAAACTTTCTAAAAATTGCCAGCCTGAGGCCAACATCCAGTATTAATCATTTGGGCTGAAATTTTCAAAGTTTGGCAGAGTTATAAGCAACAAAAATCAGCCTCTTATAATGAGACATGTCAGACAATCTGAGCTACAGACTGTGTGCTACCTGCTCTACCTGTGTTATTGTTATGATCTTGCAACCATGGAAGAAATTATTTTTAGAGAGTATCTGATATAGCTGGCAACCAGAAGTTTCTCTCTGATGCCCTGGGATATGAGCAAGGAGTTCTGCATCCTGGCTGTCCCAGTAGGCACACCTCTACCTCAATATAATGCGACCCAGTATAACACAAATTTGGTTATAACGCGGAAAATCAGTGCTCCGGAGGGAAGCAGGGCTGCGCACTCCAATGGATCAAAGCAAGTTTGATATAACACGGTTTCACCTATAACACGATAAGATTTTTTGGCTCCCAGGGACAGCGTTATATCGAGGTAGAGGTGTAGTTCATTTTCCCTGGGCTATTCTTTACTTGTCATCTCCCAATAAGGCTAGCTTTTGTACTGATGACTTTTTGAGTTGGACACCTGCCCACAAGGAATTGGACTGATGATAACTATCAACTGTGTGTGTGCAGGTCCCAAGCAGCCATTAGATAGTAGTGACTGAAAATCACTACCAGACTGGACTGAATTTTAACCATTAGGGCTGGAAGGCTGAGCCATCCCATCTCTTGTGAGTTAAATGAAATGTTCCCCTTCACTTGGGTTTTCTGTAGTCTATAATGAGAGGAGACTCACTGGGACTCTTCAAGATATGAAACTCATGTCAAAGAGATTGTGAGATGGGAAACAGTATGGCTAAAATTATAACCCCATGACTCCATTCTGTGAAGACTGTGATTTTGACAGCAAATATCTCTGCACGTGGATTGCACTACTCTTTTTTCATACTGTATAAATAGCATTCATTTAAATTTACATCAAATGGAGCTGCCATTACTTACCAGTTTAATAGAAGTTATGATAATTGCTTTTGTAGTTTCTATTTATAGATCAAGCTTCTATGACTAAATTTAATTACTTACAGCTGAATTCAATAAAAGTAATAAGTTCAAGATAACCTCTATAGAGCTGCATTGGAGGAAGCATGTTCTCAGAAATGGGCATTTCCTAATAGCTTTATTTTTCAATTCAGTAAAATAATTTAGGCTTTGCATATTTAATATGAGGTTAAGAGAGAAATCTGGCTCCCAAGACCTCTCTCACCTAGGGACAGTCTCCTCCCTGCCTCCAGTTAACAGACTAATACTCTGAAGCACGTGTAGCACTTCTCCTAGTATCAACCTTACACTACTTTATAAAGATATCTTGATATTATCGCTTAATACAGATAGGCTCAGTCAAAGCACAGAGGGGTTAAATGACATGACCATTGTCACACATCAATTGAATGGCCCAGTTGTCTTGTACGCCTTGCAAGATCCAACACCCTCACATGGAGTAGGCAAATCAGCTGACTTTTCTCATGATTAATTCATGCTCAGCCATAAATCCCTGATCCCCACTGTCTACTTAACACAACAGAGACCCATTCACACAGAGGGATTTCTCCAGTTTCTGATGAGTGATTCCCCTCTGCCTCTATTAGAGGGAGTTCTTTTGAAATGGAGTTATCCGTCTATTGTTCCTTAAGCTCTCTGACTTTGTTGTTGGGGGAATGTTAGAGCAGACTGTTCCAATGCGGGGTCACTCAGCTACATCTCTGAATGGCAGGCCTGTAACTGTCAGCCTCTCACTTTTCCAGCTGTTTGCCATTTCTGATCTTGGAGAGCTGCACTTAATCTCGAAGAGCCTGAAGCTTTTGAAAAATGTAAAATATGGACAGTAGTGGCCAAAGAGCAAACAAAATCAGAAAATGTATGAGAATGGGGTAGAAAATAATAATGAAAATAATAATATGCCATTATATAAATCAGTGGCATGCCCTTTGTGATGGGACTGCCACCTGATGTGCTGAGATTACCTCTGAGCCCGTTTTCCCTGACAGCTTGGGATTTCAGTTCCCTGTCTTGTTGAGCCAGACATGCTAGCCTGGTACAAACACAGACCCAGGTCTGAACCACATCCTCCACAAGCTGCAGACTTAACTGAAAACAGCTTAAGAAGTGCTCCTGTCTCTAACACCCAGACACTCAGTTCCCAATGGGATCCAAACCCCAAATAAATCTGTTTTACTCTGTATAAAGGTTATACAGGGTAAACTTCTAAATTGTCCTGCCCTCTATAATGCTGATAGAGAGATATGCACAGCTGTTTGCTCTCCCAGGAATTAATTACTTATTTTGGGTCAAATAATAAGCAAAAAGTGATTTTATTAAGTATAAAAAGTAGGATTTAAGTGGTTCCAAGTAATAACAGACAGAACAAAGTAAATTACCAAGCAAAATAAAACAAAAACACGCGAGTCTACGTCTAATACAACTGATGAAACCTCACCCTCAGAGATGTTCCAAAAAGCTTCTTTCACAGACTAGGCTCCTTTCTAGTCTTGGCCCAATCCTTTCCCCTGGTACAGTCCTTATTCCAGCTCAGTTGGTAGCTAGGAGATTTCTCATGACTGCAGTCCCCTTTGCTCTGTCCACCCCCTTATATATCTTTTGCACAAGGCGGAGATCCTTTTTCCCTCTCTGGGTTCCCACCCCTCCTTCTAAATGGAAAAGCACCGGGTTAAACATGGATTCCAGTTCAGGTGACATGATCACATGTCACTGTAAGACTTCATTACCCACTTGCCAGAAAACTTACAAGTAAACAGGGCCATTTACAACCAATTGTCCTGGTTAACAGGAGCCATCAAGATTTCAAGCCACCATTAATGGCCCACACTTTGCATAATTACAATAGGACCTCGGAGTTATATTTAATATTTCTAGTTTTAGATACAAGAATGATACATTTATACAAATTGGATGACCACACTCAGTAGATTATAAGCTTTGTCATGATACCTTACAAGAGATCTTTTACATGAAGCATATTCCAGTTACATTATATTCACACTCATTAGCATATTTTCATAAAATCATAGAGAGTGCAGCGTCACACCCTTATGTGGAATAGTTTGTACATACAGATCACCTAGTCTAATCACCCTCTCCTAACTAGATGCTGATTCAGAGAGGGTGATCAGAACGAATAGAGACCTTGAAAGATTGCCACATAGAGAGTGAAAAAGTTAGAGTGTTTAATTTAGAGTGGAGACAGTCTAGAGGTGGTTTGATAAAGGTCTACAAAATAACAAATAGTGTAGTGTGTCAGGTACTCCAGTTTATCCTCTCATAATGTAAGAATGAAAAGAAGCTTCTTACGCAGTGCATAGTTAACCCGTGGAATTCACTGCCATGGAATAATATAGAGGCTAAGAATATAGTAGGAGTCAGAAAAGGATTAGATGTAAATTATACATTACAGGCATAAGTGCATCTTCATCTGGTACTAGCTACTGTCAGAAACAGGATACTGGATGGCATGGACCCCTGACCTCATCAGGTGTGGCAAATATTATGTTTGTGTGGGTTCTGTTCATATACGCTGGCCAAATACTGAGTCGTCATAAGTTCTTCCATCTGTGCAGTAAACTGGAGAATTCCCTACCCTGACTAAACTGCTGCTTGTCTACTTCCATTTGGCTCCTTTAACTCCATTCAGGGTCTAATTCAGGCTGTGTCTACACTATGAGCTAGGGGTGTGGTTCCTAGCTCCCATAGATATACTCCTGCTAGTTCTCATCTGAACTAGCTTGCTAAAAATAGCAGCTGGGATGCTGTTTGATGTGTAGTTCATCTTTAATCATCTGACATATTTAGCTACATTTAATACACTTTGTATGTTGGAGCTAAAGCATTCTGAGGGTATGGCTACATTTGGAATTGCAAAGCGCTGCCCGGGCAGCGCTGCGAAGTGTGAGTGTAGTCAGAGCGGCAGCGCTGGGAGAGAGCTCTCCCAGCGCTGCATGTAAACCACATCCCTTACGGGTGTAGCGTGCAGCGCTGGGAGCCGCGCTCCCAGCGCTGCTGCCCTGATCACACTGACGCTTTACAGCGCTGTATCTTGCACCCCAGTTGCAGCGCTGTAAAGTGTGAGTGTAGCCAAGGCCTGAGTAAGGCCAGTTGTGAGAAAGAAAAGGAACTTAACTAGAGTGCAGAATCATTGATCCTCAGTCACTAGAGCGACCGAAACGGCTCATTTGCAAAGCAAATATATCCTAGAAATGACTGCTACCACATAGAATTCACTGCAGGATTTTATTCACCACCTTGGTGGGGGTGAATACTGTGCTCTCCTCATCATTTCTGCTTCATTCTGTTTCATTGGAATGTTTCTGAGGAGCTGCTCTGAACGAATATATTATTTTAAAATGGTATCAATGTATTAAAGTGAATTATTTAAGGTAAACTCTGTGACTTGGTGATTATAGGGAGATAATGCTCTGGTGAAATTGTTCAAGTTTTATGATTTCATTTTGAGTTTTCTCCCGTATACAAGTTAATGGGATAAGATCAAATCTATCTTAGAAATTCTGTCTATTTAATTATAAATCGTTTAAATTTTATACTGAGCGAGAATTTACAATGTTTCAGTCAGTCCACTGACCCTAGCCATGTGTGCTGGTAGATGCTCGGTGACAGTTCAAGGTGGTGAGCCAGTGGCTGGAAGCATGGACCTAGGGCTTTGTGGAAAGTCTGCTTGAGCAGAATATTGCCTAGTCAGTGTCTGAGGATGGAACTCCAGGAGAGATACCACTGTTTATAGACTCCATGTACTTTGAGATGATGTTACAAACAAAATATCTATGGCCTGCCTCCGCATTTTTCACTCTGATGTGCCAACTGCTGTTAAGCAGCTTCAGCTGAGAATGTGGATTCCAGATTCTCTGTCTTGTCTTTCCAAGCATGGCCAATGATTTCTCAAGCAGAGGAGGACCACTGCTCATGAGGAGTGCGCTTCATTTCCTCACCCCTTCACAACTCCCTGCACAGCACACCAATGCTACTCACACCACAGCTCTCAGCTCCCATGCCACGCAGAAGCCACAGCATATAAGATTTCACAATGCACTGACAGTGAACAGTGAGCTTTTAGCAGTAACCAGTGGCTATATTTAAAGCAGTATTTGTGAACTAATTTTGGTGCACATCATTAATTTAAAATGTGGTAAGAGTCTGGTGGGCTCTTGCATTGTGTGAGAGACTGAATGCAGAAAGCCGACCCTTCCTTTTCTCACTTTACTCCTTCATTTGAGGCCACAGACTTACTTTATTGAATTTTTTTTTTTTGGTGCCAAAATAAATTTAATTTTTTCAAATAGCCTGCCTATCAAAGGTAAGTGATTAATCTGCAAGCCCGTGTGTCCATTGGGCCACTGCGAGTCTGCAGTGATGATACAGCTCTGTAACCTGGTACAGGCTGCATTAGATGTGTTGATCCAACTGCATGCATCTGGGTAGTAGCACAAGGAAACCAAGATCTCAGTAACTGCATATAGCAGTCAGAGATTCTGGCATATGAGCTTTCCTCTCAGATAATGAGGTTTCTCTCCCTCAAGACTGGTGAACAGGATTTGAAATGGTGTAAATTGATGTGGCTCTGCATTACTTTTTCTCCACCACAGAGGCCAAAGTTACAATCCCAACCAAGGTGTGAATTCCTCAAGCCAGGACATTACCTATAAGAGGAGATTGAGGCATGGAAGAGTCAGTCAAAGCCTTGTCCAGTTGGGGAAGACTTGGAAACCTTGGTTCTGTGTATATTATTACTACTATTGTTGTTTGTAGTGCAGTAGCACCACGATGGCCTCTAAGCTGGGCACTGCCGCATGTGTAGGCACTGTCCCTGGTGTCAGGAGTCTGTACTCTAAGACGACAAGTAAAATAGAAGCATTGCGGGTGCGGAGAGTGAGAGAATTTTTACTACACAATTTTTAATGTGCAGATATGTCTTCCCTTTCTCCTCCAGGCTACTCATCACTAATTGGCGGCTTTCTTTTGGCTGTTGTAGTTGAGTGGGTTGTGAGGAGGGATGTGGAGAAGAAGAATGTGTTGCGGGAGAGTGTCCAGTACATAAGAAACAGCACGGAAGAAAGCACAGAGATGCGTTTGTGGGAGAAGTGGACAGCCAATTGGTCGAGGTTAGCAGGAGTTGAGATGGAGATAACATAAGAGAGAAAGTGGCTATTTAGGGGGAGGCAGAGCTATGGAGGGTCCTGAATGTGAGAACAGAAACTTGAGCATGATGCTGTGGAAGAGAGGGAGCAGAGGAGGGTGAGGTGATTTGGCCAATGTGATGTGCAGGGAAGATGCTCTTAGCAGCTGCATTTGAATAGAGCACAGGGGGGTTGAGTATATAAAGGTAAAAGCACCTTGTGAGGAGGATGGTATTGCAGTTGTCAAGACAGGAGAAAAGAGGTTTCAGGTGTTGCAATTTAACTCCCTTGGGATGTGGTGTAGTTGAGTCATTAGTGCGGGGGTCTAAGACTTGGGAGGTCTGGACTTTAATACTATCGCTGAAACAGACTCACTGTGCATCCTTGATGAAGTAATTTCCTCCCTTGTCTCAGTATGGTCAAAGTCATGGTACTGAGAGGGATAATGGGGCATATGGGAAAAGTATTCCCCTCACTCTAAACCAAGTATGGTGCGCGCAGATATCGTTCCAGTGGCTGCCATACAAATGCCTGTAAAAATTATATTTTGCTTGGTGGAAAGAAACTTAATTTCCCCAATACTAATTTCTCCCTACTGTCTGTAATGAACCATTCTCTTACCACTTCAAAAGCTATTTTTCCTCTCTTGGTATCCTGCTGTTAATTGTTTTATCTCGTTAGACTGACCTCACACTTGGTAAAGCACCCCCATCCTTTCATGTATTTATACCTGCTCCTGTATTTTTTACTTCATACGTCTGATGAAGTGGGCTCTAACCCATGAAAGCTTATGCTCATTAAATTTGTTAGTCTCTAAGGTGCCACAAGGACTTCTCGTTTTTTAACGGTCTCTCAAACTCCTTTCCTACTACTTCTCCGTAAGAAATGCGGGTGGGGAAGAACTGTATATGGAATGCACATCTCTTTCAGAATTTACACCCCATAGGTAATGGAGGCTCACCTTGGTAAGAGGGGAAGTCACAGCTGGAACATTTGTGCTGCAGATCAGTCTCTGAGGAGAGAAAAACTTACAAGTGGGAGAGAGACATGCCAGAGTTGAGATGCACCAGTAATTAGTGTGTTTTGAAATCTTTGTAATTATGTACTCTGCTGCTGAGGGAAAACATTCTGTCATGTAGTTCCTCTCCACTTACCCAGCTTCTGAGATACATATGCCTTGGTGCATCCTGGGAAGAGCTGCATGTTTTACCGTTCTTTCAAGGAAAGGAGGCCTTCTCAGGAGCCAACTGCTCTGTAACTCTCCAGTTGTGAATGATCGTGTTTAACTCTTTGTACTCTCTGATTTATTCCATCCACCACTGTGTTCCTCTTTTTAATAATAAAACTGCTTTGCAAGAAGATGAGACCGTGCTGTTTGACTGGTACAGTCTGGACTACTCCTTGTCTGCTTCTGCTCTGGGAATTCATCAAGGGAAGTGACTGCTTGGAAAGAGACCCTGCTTAAATTGTTGATGTCAACTGCTACCTTCTATCTTTTTATTAGTGAGAAAGGACACATTGTTGAACTGGGGTCTGAACATAAATTACTCAGACTTTCCTAAATAGAAAATTGTCCGTTTAGCACTTAGCACCCTCCAATACTTCATAAAGGGGATGTCTACACTACCCACCGGATCGGTGGGTAGCAATCGGTTTATCGGGGATCGATATATCGCGTCTCATCTAGACTCGATGTATCGATCCCCGAACACGTTCCTGTCTACTCCAGAACTCCACCAAAGTGAGCGGCAGTAGCGGAGTCGACAGGAGGAGCCGCGTCTGTCGATCCCGCGCCGTGAGGATGGGAGGTAAGTCAAAATAAGATCTTTGACTTCAGCTACGCTATTCACGTAGCTGAAGTTGCCTATCTTACATTGACCCCGACCCCTAGTGTAGACCAGGCCTAAGATCAGACCATTGGTTCATTAGTCTCATGTGAGGCTGTGCTTAGATAACCGTGGTGATGAGCACTTTATAAATACTTAGACAAACAGTGGCTTTATACGTAGGTCTTCAGAGAAAGTTTAAAAAAACCTCTTCTTTACACCTGGCCAATTGTACTTCGCTGCATGTGGGTGAGTACATTACCCCATAACACCTGCATGTCCCAGACATTATTCTGGAAACTTACATTTGATTTTCCTGGTCATAGTGAATAGTTAAAATGTTGTTGATCATAACTTCTCTCTGTCTCCTTAGGGTCCAGCCCCAGGTTCTCACTCATGGCTGCCTGTGTCGGTGTATTGAACAGACTGGCTGTTTGTCATTTGGCAGGGGGGGTTTCTTACAGCTGTACTTAATTTGTTGTCTGTTAATGTTGGCTCCTTATTCTTTTATTATGAAACAGGCTAAAAAGGATAGAAACATTTTTACTAGAACTATCCTAATTTTAAATTCCTCAATCAATTCCTATCGAGTCTTTGTCCTTTCTTGGCTTAAAACTTAGTTTTGCAATTTCCCACCATATCTATCCTTGTGCTTTTCTGGACTTTTCACTCTGTTCATTTTAAAGATAAATCAACAACAATTGAACCAAGTTCCCATGAGTGTGCAGCCGTTATTTGCTATATTATCGCTATAATAGGGTGTGTATTTCTGTCTATCCCTTCTTAATGCACCCAAGAATTGTTGTTTAACTTCTTTTGCAAACTGTGCAGATCATAGAACCATAGGGTTAGAAGGGACCGCCAGAGTCACTTAGTCTAGCCCTGCCACAATGCAGGATATCCTCACTGAGAAACCCACAGTGACTCCCAAGTCTCTTTCCTCAGAGAATCTCATGAGTACAGAGCATATGTGAAAAATCTAGACTATATTTGCTAGTTTGAAGTATCTATATTGAATGTCACCTGCTCTTGTTCTGCTTCAGTCCCAGTGTATTTAAACCCATCCGAAGTGTCTTATACTCCTCTCTGCTTTATTAACTGAAAAAATTCTGTCATTGACAAATGTTGCCAATGGAGTCTCCACTTCTTCCAGATCATCAGCAGCTGTATTCAAAGAACATTGGCCAAGTACCTGACCCCTCAGAAATTCCTCTATTATTAATCTTCCCCGCCCTGAATAACCATTCACTGGCACCTTTCTGTTTTCTTTAACCACTTTTTAATCCATTGCCAGTTATTGACCTTTTACATAGATTATTCATGTAACTCTGAAGTCTTTTTGAGGAGCCTTGTCAAAATGATTTTGAAAGCTATGTCCACTGTATCTCTTTTGTCTACCTATTTTGTTTATATTTTTCAAAGAACTTTGCCATGTTAATTTGGATCACTTCCCCATACAGAAACTGTGCTAATTTGATGCTATCAGATTATGCTTGTCACTCTGTAATCCTTATTTTAGCTATTGACACAGATCACAGTAAAAAATACCATAAACAAGCATCCCTCCTTCCCCCCCGAATCACCTAATTTCTAGTCACTCTCTATGATGAAAATTACAGTTTTAGGAAATGTGTCCCAGAGCTGATTGTGCACCTTCTGTTTTATTTATAGGTCACACAAACATTCCTTTTCTTGTGTCATTTGAGTCTTTATAACATGACATTTGTCCCGTACACAGACAGAGGTAATGCTTTGAGTCGAGTGAAAATGAGGCTCCAGTAGCATTTTCCCCAACTGCATCATATGGGTAGAGGGCAGGGAGCAGGAGAGCATCTGGACTGAGAGCTCTTCTGGCCTTATTTTCATTTCACCTTTCACCTCTCCCTTCATTCTTATTTAAATGAGAAAAGGAGAAATTGGAACCTTCAGAAATGGAAAGAGAGTCTTTCTCTGAAAGCAGAAGAACTAATGCAGGGAGGAATTTTGGTAAATATCCTCCTCTCCCCAGACAATCAATTGAAACTCACTTTGCAAAATGAATGTAAGCATAGGTAAAAAGGAAAATTAATTGGTGAGTTCTGTCCTTCCCCACAGAGAATACTAGGAGCCTACTGTGTCTTGTCAGGCTTTCCCTACTTTTTGAGAAGACTCTTAGGGGAATGGCTCAGCTAAGAGGAATTCTTCTGTAATTTAAGGGATGAACTCGGAGGTAATTACTTATGCCAGCAGGTCAGAGGAATTAGTACTGATGAGGGCTTCTTGAGGTGTGTTATATATGGATAAGTCCTTGCTAGCTAAGAAATAACTTAAATCTGGAAAGCTTTTTGTTTGCAGAAGAGGGAAATAGTATGTTTCATAAACCTGCAGCAGAATTCCAGGGCAATTCAAGTAGGACGGACTGTGCCCATTTTACTGGGGAACAGCAGATTCTTTCCCCTCCCCAACCCCCAATGCTGCAGTCTCAGGGCAGAATGGCAGACAGTTCAGGATGATGGAGGGCTCCTCCATTCTCTTCCTTTGGTTGGCTTTAGATTTGGTACTGATTTTTTTTTTTTAAGGTTTCTCATATAGTTTCCTTGTCTTTTGTTGCTTGGGATCAAATAATCAAAAATAATTTCTTCAATTTGATGCATAAAGATTATTGATCTTCATTATATTCTGCTGCATGCTGGGTCTTGGGCTGTCTCCTCATTAGATCTAATTATTCCTGAGAAGTGGTTAGAGCAGCAATTTCTGTTAATTTCTTCATATATTAGGAAAAAAAACCCCAGAGGTCAGTAGCTGATTTATAACAGTCTGAACTTTGTCAATGTGCTAATTACATGCTTTTTTTCTTGTTGATATCCTGTTGTCAGAAATTGGCCTGATTCTGAGACCTCAGGGGCTTAGGATTCTAGAATTTAGTAATGGAAAAGACCTATAAGATCATCAAGTCTGTCCCCCTGCAAAGGTAAGATAGATCCCTTGAGAAGCTTTTAGAAAAGATGCCTCAGATATTAGAAACATAATACACATGATCTTAGCTTAGAGGAGTGTATTCAGGCTCAAAGTTTTTCTTTATTACAACAGAAACCTGCGACACTAGGAAAAAATGCCCAACAGTTTGGTAATTCTGAATGGAATTAATCATAATAGACTAATCTTGTGATTTAGATAGATGCTGACGTTGGTTCCAATGACTTGCGCTGTTTCACAGATCTTAGCTTTGCCTGAGAAAAGAAATCTCTTATGTCCTTGGGAACAAAACACTGCAGGGACTAGAAGAGGACACAGGAGTCTTTGAATTTGAAAGGACATTTCAGGTCTGCTTCTAGGCAGGGGTTGGCTGTCCCCTTCTTAAAACAGGGAACAGGTCACAAGATATTGAACAAGGAAGGGACAGAAGGTCAGGGGTCAAAGGGCACTGGGCCATGTCAGAATAAAATGCCTGATGTTTCCATTTAGGGGCCCTCTGTTGTTGTTGATACAGTTGTGCTTAGGAACATCAGTCAAGGATCTGCACAGAGAGACTATAAAAAGACAGTCCCTGCCCCAGAAAGCTTGAAATCTTAGGTGGCAAGGTGTGATGCGTGAAATAATCAGGGTGGAGGTGATGGATTGTGGCAGAAGAGAACATAAGAACATCCATACCTAGTCAGAGCAATAGTCCACCTATCCCAGTATCCTGTCTCTGACAGTGGCCAATACCAGATGCTTCAGAGGGAATAAACAGAACAGGGCAATTATTGACTGATCCAGCCCCTGTCATCCTGTCCCAGTTTCTAGCAGTCAGAATTTGGGGACATCCAGAGCATGGGGTTACATCCCTGACCATTTTGGCCAGTGATGGACCTGTCCGCCATGAACTTATCTAATTCTTTTTGGAACCCTCTATAGTTTTGGCCTTCACAGCTTCCTCTAAGAAGGAGTTCCACAGGTTGACTGTAAATAGTGTAAAGAAGTACTTCCTTATGTTTCTTTTAAACCTGCTGGCTATTAATTTCCTTGGGAGACTATGGCCCACGAGTCGGATCTGGCTCCTCAGGGCTTTGGAACCAGCTCGTAGGATTCCTCTTGGTGTCACCGCGGACTTTGCGCCACTCTCAGAAGCGGCCAGCACCATGTCCCTGTGGCTCCCAGGCAGGCAGAGGGCTCCATGCGTTGTCTTTGCCTCCAGGCACCGCCCCCTGCAGCTCCCATTGGCCGAGAATGGGAAACCACAGCCAATGGGAGCTTTGGAGGAGGTACCTGGAGGTGTGGCAAGAGCAGCGCATGTGGAGCCCTCTGCCCCCGGTCCCCTGGGGCTGTAGTGCTTCCTGGAGTGGCGCAGGGTCAGAGACAGGGCAGGCAGGCAGGGAGACTGCCCTGGCCCCAGTGCACGCGGCTGCCACTCCGGAGCTGCTTTAGGTAAGTGGTACCAGGCTGGAGCCCGAACCCCGCCTTCACCCTGCCCCCTAACTCCCTGCCTGCACCTCGTACCCCAACTCCCTGCCCTAAGCCCCTTGCCTGCATCTCACACCCCCCTGCACCGCAACCCCCTACCCTGAGCCCCCGCATACACCCTGCACCCCTACTCTGCCCCAGTCCATTGCCCTGAGCCCCTTCCTACACTGCACCCCCTCACACACCCCACTCTCTCTCCTGCGCCCCAACCCCCGTCCCAGCCCTGAATACAATTTCCCCACCCAGATGTGGCCCTTGGCCCAAAAAGTTTGCCCACCCCTGATTTATTCCAATCCTTTGTTTCCTGTCTTTTAATCAGTTCCTGATCCTGAGAAAACTTTCCCTCTTATCCTATATCTGCTTAGTTTGCTTAAAAGCCTTTGGTGTGGGACGTTCTCAAAGGCTTTCTGAAAATCCAAGTCCACTACATAAACTGGAGCATCCTTGTCCACATGCTTACTGACTCCTTCAAAGAATTCTAATAGATTGGTGAGGTATGATATCCCTTTACAAAACCCATGCTGATTCTTCCCCTATACCTCATGTTCATCTGTGTGTCTGATTATTCTGCTCTTTACTATAGTTTCAACCAATTTGGTACTGAAATTAGACTTACCCACTTGTAATAGCCAATATCACCTTGGGAGCCTTTTTGAAAAAGTTGGCATTACATTAGCTATCCTCTAGTCAACTGGTATAGAGGCTGATTTAAGCGATAGATTACATAACAGTTAATGATTCTGCAATTTCGTATTTGAGTTCCTTCAGAATGCTTGGGTGAATACCACTTGGTCCTGGTGACTTATTACTGTTTTTAATGTATTGATTTATTCTAAAACCTCCTTTACTGATAACATAATCTGGGACAGTTCCTTATATTTGTCAGCTGAAAAGAATGGCTCAGGTGTGGTAATCTCCCACACATCCCCTGAAGTGAAGACCAATGCAAAAAATTAATTTAGCTTCTCTCCAACATCCTTGTCGTCTTTGAGTCTTTCTTTAGCACTGAGGTACAATAAAATGAATAGAATTTAGTACAGGGGTTCTCAAACTGGGGGTTGGAACCCCTCAGGGAGTCACAAGGTTATTACATGGGGGGTTACGAGCTGTCAGCTTCCACCCCAAACCCTGCTTTGCCTCTAGCATTTAAAATGGTGTTAAATATATAAAGTGTTTTTAATTTATTAAGGGGGTCTCACTCAGAGGCTTGCTATGTGAAAGGGGTCACCAGTACAAAACTTTATGAGAACCACTGATTTAGCAGAAATGAAGTCTTAGCTCACAAGTTGCCTAACCAATCTGAGAGAGTAACAATTTTTAGTCATCACATAAAAAATAGGATTTAAGGAGGGATTTAAAAGAGGATAGATGGGTGGTGGCTTTACATATTTTGATGTGGAGTTTTTCCCATGTAAGGGGTGTGGCATGTGGGAGAGGACAGAGGTACCAAAAAGTGAAACCGACCAGTGTGTTAGACTAGTTCAACCAGAAATTATGGCTCACTGCATGAACTGCTGGGTGAAATTCTACAATTTGTGTCATGCAGGAGGTTAGAATAGGTCATCATAATGGTCTCTTCTCAATTAAGTTACTGGATCTGATAAGACGGGATTGTTGGCCCAAGTTGTTACCTTCACACCTTTTGATGCCATTCTGCAGCCTCAGAGAAGGATCCTAGAAAAAGAACAGATTAACAACAATCCTGGATGTAGCCACTTGCCGAAATTGCCAGTACAGCTTATTAGGTGCTCTTTGTTCACTTCAACTCTTTGCTGTTTAGGTGACATTTGGGTGGAAGTAATGCAAATGGAAGCTGAGATTTTGCAGTGTCTGATATTGGCTCATGGAAATTAGAGATAATACAGACTTACTGGTCACCTAGTCTCATCCCTCTGGGTGGCAGGACTGTTCTGTACCAGGTTCTTTTGTATTTTGGTGTCTCATCACTCATGCCCATAACATCTCCCAATCTAGTCTCATCTGCAAATATAATAAAGGGTCTGTTGTCCAGCTCATTAATGAAGATGTTCAGTAAGACTGAATTTAACGGTGATATCTGAGACGCACTCACCCTCACACAGTGCCATTCTATCATTAGCCTTTGGTTATGGTTCATCAGCCAGATTTCAGTCTGTGTAACAGGGTTCCTGCTGAAGCCAGTGGAATTAATTTTACAAGTAAGCATTTGTTAGACTGTAAGTGCTAAAAATCCACATAAATCACATTATTCCCTTTATCCAATAATAATTTTAATCCACACAATCCAGTGATTCTGTTCTGTTAAAAAATGATCAGGGTTGTCTGGGGTGTTTTATTTCTTACATACCTAAGGTTCTTCATTGCTCATGTTTCCTTTAGCATCTACATACTTCAGTGACAGGTGCCTTACAGACCCCTAAAAATATAGATTGATGTTTAGAAATAATTTTTTCTGAATTTTTGCTCCATTGTTTTTCTAAGAATGTGTTTGAAATGAGAGCTTGTTTGCACCTAATTATGTTATAGGCATTGTAGATAAATTCTCTTCCAGTATAGATTTCCCTCAGTGTTTACCAGCTGGAGGAGAGCAGATTATTTTACGAGTACTGCTTGAAGATTATGCCCTGCAAATATTATATATCGTTCAGCACAAATCTATGTTCATTGTTCTTTTAAAGCCTTTTTCATTTATTGCTCTTGTTGAGATTTACACAAACTTGAAGTGCTGTCAAGCAGCGCTGTTCATGACAACTAATTTGATGCACATTGCATGGGGGAGTAACATAGCATGAATTTTTCATATACTATATTTAGGAAGGAGGTATAGATTAGAGCTGTAGGTTTGCAGCAAAAAAATTAGTAAATGTGGGATATTTGTGTAAAGATTTGTTACTTGATTTTTCTCTTCTCATTCATTTAATCACCTTTGTCTACCTACACAAATGGGGAAAAATGTATAGTTTTGTAGGTTCAGGCACTGGTAGATGTGAAGGTGTATACACAGATAAACTTTGCGCTGTCTGTGATACAATGTAATACAGGAGAAAATATTTATGACTAGGAGGAATGTGTTGTATACCAGTATAACTTCTGGGCACTGTATAATTCCGTAACACATCACAGAATGATACTTCTCTGCTCTCATTCTACGTGCTTTATTGCTATCATTAGGATTGTGAGATTTGCAAACCAACTACTGTAATGATCAGATGCAAAGTATGCTTGCTTCCCATAATTAATCTACTTTTCATAATCACAATGTGTAATGCTCCAAGGGTAATGTGAAATCAAGTGATGTATCTCATTTGATTTCATGTGCTGCAGTGCTTCATTTAAAATCCTTCGGCTAGTGAAGCAGTGTTAAAATGGAGGGATAGCTAACCAAATGATATTTGGTGAGCTTTAAATTCCTGTTTGTTTCATAATGCTGAACAAAAATTAAATCATTACCAAAAATCACATTTGAAGAGACTGGGAAGATTTTCAGAAGAAACCAATTGACCTGGGGGCATAAATCCCATTTACTCACAAGGGAGTTGCACTCTTAAATCTTGTATAAGCTTTTGAAAATCCCAACCGCTGTATAAAAATATGCAGATAGTTTAAACTGTACTTGCCCTTTGGGTTGGCTCACTGGTGTAAATTTGGTGGAGTTCTAGAAAGGAAAACTTTTAACTCAATTCACGACCAAAATTTTAAACCAAATAAAGGACCAAAAATATGTGAAAGAGAAGGCTATCAATCTAATCTGATCTTTCTACAGTTCTTCTATAATCTCCATCATTGTTGTCTGAGTGCCTTCGGGGTCTGCTTGGGCATCCTGTTGGAACTGGGATTAATACTTGGCCTTTCATTGTGGTACTAAATGATGTTGCAGACTTGTGTTACCTGCTGGAACATGATGCTCGACTAGCTTTTCATACTCTCCCCAACTCCTCCAAAAGCCTGGACTTGAGCAGGTGTCATGATATTTGAAATCTAAAGTCAAAACACGTATGGGATAGTGATTAGCAATGATAACACTGGCAAACTGCTGAGGGGTGCATAAAGACCTGCCGTATCTTCCAGTGCTTTCTGTGATGGGGGAAATTGCTTTGGACAGTTTGGTACCACAGACGAAGTGAGGCATAATCATGGAAAAGCAGCAAAGAATCCTGTGGCACCTTATAGACTAACAGACGTTTTGGAGCATGAGCTTTTGTGGGTGAATACCCACTTCCTCAGATGCATGTAATGGAAATATCCAGGGGCAAGTATATATATGTGTGCTAGCAAGCAAGCTAGAGATAACGAGGTCAGTTCAATCAGGGAGGATGAGGCCCTGTTCTAGCAGTTGAGGTGTGAAAACCAAGAGAGGAGAAACTGGTTCTGTAATTGGCAAGCCATTCACAGTCTTTGTTCAATCCTGAGCTGATGGTGTCAAATTTGCAGATGAACTGAAGCTCAGCAGTTTCTCTTTGAAGTCTGGTCCTGAAGTTTTTTTGCTGCAGGATGGCCACCTTAAGGTCTGCAATAGTGTGGCCAGGGAGGTTGAAGTGCTCTCCTACAGGTTTTTGTATATTGCCATTCCTAATGTCTGATTTGTGTCCATTTATCCTTTTCCGTAGAGACTGTCCAGTTTGGCCGATGTACATAGCAGAGGGGCATTGCTGGCATATGATGGCGTATATTACATTGGTGGATGTGCAGGTGAATGAACCAGTGATGGTGTGGCTGATCTGGTTAGGTCCTGTGATGGTGTCGCTGGTGTAGATATGTGGGCAGAGTTGGCATCGAGGTTTGTTGCATGGATTGGTTCCTGAGCTAGAGTTATTATGGTGTGGTGTGCAGTTACTGGTGAGAATATGTTTCAGGTTGGCAGGTTGTCTGTGGGCAAGGATTGGCCTGCCACCCAAGGCCTGTGAAAGTGTGGGATCATTGTCCAGGATGAGTTGTAGATCCTTGATGATGCATTGGAGGGGTTTTAGCTGGGGACTGTATGTGATGGCCAGTGGAGTCCTGTTGGTTTCTCTCTTGGGTTTGTCTTGCAGTAGGAGGCTTCTGGGTACACGTCTGGCTCTGTTGATCTGTTTCCTTATTTCCTCATGCGGGTATTGTAGTTTTGAGAATGCTTGGTGGAGATTTTGTAGGTGTTGGTCTCTGTCTGAGGGGTTAGAACAGATGCGGTTGTACCTCAGTGCTTGGCTGTAGACAATGGATCGTGTGATGTGCCCGGGATGGAAGCTGGAGGCATGAAGGAAGGCATAGCGGTCGGTGGGTTTTCGATATAGGGTGGTGTTAATGTGACCATCACTTATTTGCACTGTGGTGTCAAGAAAGTGGACCTCCCGTGTAGATTGGTCCAGGCTGAGGTTGATGGTGGGGTGGAAGCTGTTGAAATCGTGGTGGAATTTTTCCAGAGTCTCCTTCCCAAGGGTCCAGATGATGAAGATGTCATCAATGTAGCGTAGATAGAGAAGGGGTGTGAGTGGACGAGAGCTGAGGAAGCGTTGTTCCAGATCGGCCATGAAGATATTGGCATATTGTGGGGCCATGCGGGTGCCCATAGCAGTGCCACTGGTCTGGAGATAAATATTGTCATCAAATTTGAAATAGTTGTGTGTAAGTATAAAGGCACAGAGCTCAGCAGCCAGTTGTGCTGTGGCATCATCAGGGATGGTGTTCCTGACAGCTTGTATTCCATCTGTTTGTGTAGAGAGCCTCTACATCCATGGTGACTAGGATGGTGTTTTCTGGGAGGTCACCAATGCATTGTAGTTTCCTCAGGAAATCAGTGGTGTCGCGGAGATAGCTGGGAGTGCTGGTGGCATAGGGTCTGAGTAGAGAGTCCATATATCCAGACAGTCCTTCAGTGAGAAATTGTTTTTGAAGGGTTTTTTTTGTAGAAGGATGGCTACTTTAAAATCTGTTATAGAATGTCCAGGGAGATTGAAGTGTTCTCCTACTGGCTTTATGTTACATTCCAGATGTCTGATTTGTGTCCATTTATTCTTTTATGTAGAGACTGTCCGATTTGGCCAGTGTACATGGCAGAGAGGCATTGCTGGCAAATGATGGCATATATCATATTAGTAGATGTGCCGGTGAATGAACCCCTAATGATGTGGCTCATGTGGTTGGGTCCTACTCGCTAGAGGAGATCTGAGGACAGAGTAGGCAATGGAGTTTCTTACATGGATTGGTTCCTGTGGTGTGTTCTGTAGTTGCTGATGAGTATTTTCTTCAGGTTAGGGGGCTGTCTATAAGCGAGGACTGGGCTGCCTCCCAAGGTCTGTGAGAGTGAGGGATCGTTTTCCAGGATAGGTTGTAGATCGATGTGCTGGAGAGGTTTTAGCTGAGGACTGTACATGATGGCCAGTGGCATTCTGTTGTTTTCCTTGTTGGGCCTCTCCTGTAGTAGGTGACTTCTGGGTACCTTTCTTGTTCTGTCAGTGTGTTTCCTCACTTCCTCAGGTGGGTTTTGTAGTTTTATGAATGCTTAATATAGATTTCATAGGAGGATAGTGGCCTGTAGAATGTGGTGTTGGAGAGTTGTTCATAATCCAACCTGTTCATGATGACTACAGTACCTCCTTTGTTAGCCCCTTTGATTATAATACCAGAGTTGTTTCTGAGGCTGTGGATGGCATTCTGTTCTGCATGGCTGAGGTTATGGGGCAAGTGATGCTGTTTGTTCACAATTTCAGCCTGCTCATGTCTGCAAAAGCACTCTATGTAGAAGTCCAGTCTGTCAGTTCGACTGTCAGGAGGAGTCCATGCAGATCCTCTGATCCCACTGAGGAGTACCAAAAGAAACTACACCATCTGTTCAAGAAACTGCCTGCTATAGCACAGGAACAAATCTACACAGACACACCCCTAGAACTCTGACGAGCGGTATTTTATCTGCTACCTAAGATCCATAAACCTGGAAATCCTGGACGCCCCATCATCTCAGACATTGGCACTCTTACAGCAGGATTATCTGTTCATCTGAGAGGGAGACTAATGTCAATAAACAGCTGAAAGATGGGCTTAAACAAAAGTCAGTGAATGTTGCTTTGTGAAGCAAATAGCCTCCCGGGACCATTGTAAATTAAAAGAAGCAGATTCACAGATCACATTATCAGTCATGTTTATTTTTCCATAAAATCTGCTTACATGGTAATGTGAGCATAAGTTCTTCTTCAAGTGCTGGTCCCTATGTATATGCCACACATGGGTGTGACGCTGGCAGACCCTGTGCCAGCTCATGCCAAGGCCCCGGCCTCACTAAACGCTGACAAATGCAGAGCTGGAAGCCAGTCTGGCTTGCCTGTGTGTTAGTATTGTTAAAATACTTATTAGAGTTATAATAATGTGTTCAGTGTTGAGACTTTATGGAATACTTGTAGGATGGTGCATGTGTTAATCCTGCTTATAATAGCTGTATCCCATGTTTTAAGGTAATGTTTAAATGTTTGCATGCACAAGCCCACATCCCATCATAGCTTGAATGCTGGGGGAAAGGAATAAAAATGCCTGTTAAGGAGAAATTGTCACCAGTATGCTGCTTGGAATTTGGAGAGGGTAACATTTCTAAACATAAGTGAGGGATCCTCGAGCTGTTTGGCTTGGGTTAGCCCTAAAAGACCTAGAAGCTTCTATTTCCCTTGGATTTAAGATAATGCATTTGTATGCTTACCTGCTTTAACCTTAGAACTCTTATTTCCTTTTCCTAGTTAATAAATCTTTAGTTAGTTTATTACAACGTTGGCTACAAGCGTTGTCTTTGGTGAGAGATTTAGGGTGCGATTAATCTGAGGTAAGTGAACTGGTCCTTTGGGACTGGGAGTAACCTCAATATTGTTGCGATTTTTGGTATAAGGGACTATCTATCACAGAGGCAGGTTTCCTGGGTTGCTAAGATAATCCCCTTGAGCACTCTGGTCTATCTGTGACTCCATGGCAAGGCTGTTTTAGTGGTTGTGGAGTTCACACTTGTTACTTAGTTGGTGAGAGCTAAGAACATATAACCAATTTGGGGTTTGTGTTCTGTTTCCTGACAGTCTGCCCTGAAGTTGGCACTCATGTTCATTAGCCCTTCCAGGTAGCGTAATGGTGGGTATGCACCTCCATGCACCTGAAATCGGAGATTTGTAGCAAGCAGTATCTACTGGTCTGTGGCAGTGTGGACTGACTCCTCCCCAAGTTCCTTCTTATGGCGCATCGCCTGAGGCAGAATCTTCTGTGTGAACTGTAGTCCTTGTTCTTCACCGGATCTGTAACTATATATACTGTACATAGTTTTATAGTTTTAGTAGTTTACTGGTTTAGTAATGTATAGCAAGTTCAATTCTCCTGCTCCCAGGAGTTTTCCTTGCTGTGAGGACGTTGTAACCAGAGTCCTGGGGTTTAAGAACTGTATCTCCTGTTCGCACTCCTCCATCAGCAACAAACATTAGCACTGCCTTTATTGTCTTGGAGATGCTCCCATTGCTGCCAAGTGAAGCATTTGCCTCTCTTTCCCTCCCTGAACCCGTGAGGGACAGGAGGTTGGTTTGAAGAAACATCTCATGGAGAAGGATATGAGCCCACATTCATACCCAGGTCAGGGAGACCCCCACATATAGCAGCCTCAGGCAGGGCTTTACTGTCCCTTTCAAAGACTTGCATGATTTTTCTAGCATTCTACCAGAACACTGCGACTGACACAACGTACAGAGTGCTAGGACTCAGTGTGGGCATGTTTGTGATAGGGTATACAGAGGCCACGTGCTCAGCAACATAGGGCTAATGTGGGCACAGGTGGCACGCCCCAAGCCGCACCTGTGAGAGATCTGGGGAAAGAGGCTGACTGAAGGCAGGAGCTCCTCTGATGGCTGTTGCCCCTCCCTGAAGGAAGGAAGTGCCTGACGCTAACTCACCTTTTGAGGGGGCTATTCCTCTATATGTGAACTAAGTTGGGGCCTCAGCTTGATCAGGGTTCTCAGAAGGCAGAGAGCTTTACCACCATTGCAGGATAATTCATTTGTGTTAATTCCTTTTTTTTTTTTTGGTTCATGGACAGTCCCGGAAGAGAGAGACCCTGGGGGCTCAGCTGGAGACCTGAGTCTCTTATGGCTGGAACCAGTGTGGGAAAACATGCTGCCATTGCAGAGCAGAGGCCTAGGTGAGGGCAGGGACTGCCTGGGGGCCACTTGGGGGAAGGAACCCTCATGACAATGTTATGCAGAAAGTGAGTCAGAACATGTCTGGGTGTCAGGGTGGTAAAAATACAAGCTTGTGTCTACCCAGATTTCCCTCTTTGCTGGCACTGATGGAGCTTCAGCAGTGTTACACCAACAGCGTGAAAATTACCTAAAATTCCCAGTGTGTGTGAGAGACTGCAAGTGAGAGATCACATGCATGTTTTCGGCCTCGTCGTCTGTCTTCTGTGGTGTCACTGAATATGGTGTTCAGGTGTCTAAACATCAGAGTTTTGCATCTCCTGATGGAGTCAGCCCCTCCCCTTTAGTTGCACAGCCCCCTTCAGTGGCCCAGATCATGCTAGGTTAACAGTACCTCCAAATGAATAGCTGCTGACCCAATATTGACACAGGAGTAAATTATTCAGCATGTCTTTTTTGGGAATTCAGAGGCTCCATGATGAAATCTACAAAACTATATTATGTCTCTGACATTCTGGGGTTTCATTATTTTGTCTTCAATTATTCACAAAGTCTGCTTGTTAGCCTCTCAAAGCTCTGGTGGAGTTGTAAGCGATCCTGTGACCCAGGCTGATGAGAAGCAAGAGGCTGCATTAAGTACCACTTTCTGCTTTTTGTTCTCCGCAGCTTTTCTTTTCACACCGCTCCTCCAAAGCCCCCAAATCCTTGTGGTTAGAGTAAAATGAATGGGGCTGTATCTGTCCCTATTGATTACACATTCTGGATGCCATTAACAATCTTTAGTTATTGGCAGCTCATAGGGATATGAAGAAGACAGGTCTCTTCCAGTTTACAGTATGTGCCCTGTCTGCAGTGAACACGTTATTTGCACAGTAAGAAAGCAACAAAGAGGCAAAATATTCTCTTTGAGCAAATATCTTAATGGGAATGCTAGGGCAGTAGCTGAACAGGAAGGTACAAAACGTAGGCAAAAGAATGATGTACCCCAGGGAGCTCTGTGTCATAAACAGATAGTTAAGGGTTAATGTCTCTTTTACCTGTAAAGGGTTAAGAAGCTCAGTGAACCTGGCTGACACCTGACCAGAGGACCAATAGGGAGACAAGATACTTTCAAATCTTGGTGGAGGGAAGTCTTTGTTTGTGCTCTTTGTTTTGGGGATTGTTCACTCTGGGGACTAAGAGGGACCAGACGTCAGTCCAGGCTCTCCAAATCTTTCTGAATCGGTCTGTCATGTTTCAAAATTGTAAGTAACAGCCAGGCAAGGTGGATTAGTTTTATTTTTGTTTTCTCAACTTGTTAATGTACCTTTTTTGCTGAGAAGATTTTACCTCTGTTTGCTGTAACTTTGAACCTAAGGCTCGAGGGGGTTCCTCTGGGCTATGCGAATTTGATTACCCTGTAAAGTATTTTCCATCCTGATTTTACAGAGATGATTTTTACCTTTCTTCTTTAATTAAAACCTTTCTTTTTAAGAGCCTGATGGATTTTTCCTTGTTTTAAGATCCAAGGGGATTGGATCTCGACTCACCAGGGATTGGTGGGGGAAAGGAGTGGGGATGGTTAATTTCTCCTTGTTTTAAGATCCAAGGGGTTTGGATCTGTGTTCACCAGGGAATTGGTGAAGCCTCTCAAGGCTGCCCAGGGAGGGGAAGGTTTTGGGGGGGGACAAGAAGTGATCCAGACACTGAAATTTCTGGATGGTGGCAGAGTTATCATATCTAAGCTAGTAATTAAGCTTAGAAGTGTCCATGCAGGTCCCCACATTTGTACCCTAAAGTTCAGAGTGGGGAAGGAACCTTGACACTCTGCTTAATGTATAGCTGCAGATATAGCTATGGACTCTGGAGTGTGGGAGATTTCCACTATTAACTGTTACTAGGGAGGTATGGACCAGCTGCATTTCTAGCTTTTCCCTCGCATGGTATGTGGGCTCTGAATGTCTGCTGGAATCATTTTCACATACTGAAAACTGAATGGATGGTAGCTTTACTGGGACAATTAAAATGCCAAATATATAGGAAAGTGGTAATATTTTAGATCATTCTGTTGCTGAATATCTTCAAAAGACACGGATTGAGGGTCATATCTTTGGCAGAGGGAATGTGGATGATTCTCTCTGATGCGTGTTCTTACAGCATCCACAGCCCTGCTCTGTGTATGGTTCTTGTTTCCATTGCTTATTTCACTTTGATACAATGAAATTGCAGAGGGTGTCACCTAAAGCTGACCTGCACTGGCATTCATGCATCATGAATTCCCATTACTAGTGCTGCCCCTGTCTGTGATGTTAGATTGTTTAATCTTTGGGTTTGATTTTTATAATGGTGACTGTAATAGGGTGGTTTGCCTCTTAAGGCCTGGGGCTGGCCAGCCCTGATTACAGAATGAGCCACACCTCGGGATGGTCAGGGTGGTTGCCGTATAAAGAACAGCAGGAGGCTGCAATGAAGGAAGGACATCGAGGAAATAATAGAGAGACTGTAGAGAGTGTGAAAGGTTCCTGCAAGGAAGACCCTGAGACCAAGGAAGCTATGACAGAGAGGAGCTGCAGTCAGCAAAAGGCACATGCTAGAGATATTGACTGACTGAGAGATGGGTTTGTGCCTGGATGCCAGAACCAGAGAGCTGAGAGAGGCTGAGTGTCAGCCAGGTAAAGTCCAGGAATACTGGGACCAGCTCCTGTTAGAGAGCCTGCCTGGGAGGAGAGTTTGGGGGCCAGGAAACCAGAGGGCTTCAAGAAGGCAGAGCTTCAGCCAGGTAAAGTCTGAGAGACTTTGAATTGGAACCTAGCTTGGGAAGAAGGGTTGGGGACTCCCTACTGAAAGAGAGAGAGAGAGAGAGAGAGAGAGAGAGAGAGAGAGAGACTTAACTGGGGTTGGGATGTGGAGGGCCAGTGTGTAAGGGACCCCATGTGGGGAATGTTGTAATTATCAGCGAACTGTGAGTTTAGGGGCCTGGAGAGGGAAAAATTGGTAGCAGGGCACTGCAGAGTGACCCTCTGGTCATGAGAGAGTGCTTAGTAAACAGCTGGCCCTGTTACGCTGCCCTAAAGAATGATTTACTCCTACACTATAGTGACACTATAGCCAGTTGTGGAGAGCTAATCTCTTCTGTCTCATTCTGCATCCCTCGCATTTCCTTTGCTTCACCTAGCGTCCCTCCCTAGGTCTGACTTTCTTCTATATGCCTCCTTATGCCTGGAATAGCCTCCCAGCAAATACATGCTCCACGCTATGCCTTCTCTCTCACTTTTTCTGCCTTGAAAACACCCACCTTCCCCCTGAATCAGTCCATCTGTATTGACCATGCATGATTCAGTGGGTGTTCCGTATTGTTCATTGTCCAGGGCAGGAACTTGGGTGTTCACAAGAGTTCAGCAATTGTACAGAACTGTGCCTACTTATGCTATGATTTCCAGGTAAATAACTAAATCAGATGTTGGGCTATTTATACAGGGAGATCTCAGCAAAGATGACACAGTACACAGAGGCACTGCAAAAATGACTAGAAATAGTGAGTTACATCAAGATAAAAGATAGCAGATAGCTCAAGACATTGCGCCTTTTCCCCTATCTGCTTTTCAGATTGAGGTAGATCTGAAAGGATCAGATAATACGGACTGTGTTTAACCAGGAAAGAGAGACTATGGCTATGTCTTCGCTACCATGGTAAGTCGACCTAAGCTACGCAACTTCAGCTACGTGAATAACGTAGCTGGTGTCAGTGTACCTTAGGTCAAGTTACCGTGGGGTCTACACCTCTATCGACTTACCTTACTCTTCTTGTGCAGGGTAGAGTACAAGGGTTGACTGGAGAGCGATCTGTTGTCGATTTTGGCAGTTCTTCACTAGACCCGCTAAATCGACCACCACTGGATCAATCTCAGAGTGTCGATCCCGGCTGTAGTGTAGACATAGCCAATGACAGGCATTCCATGGGAAACTTGCTGTATTATTGGCCAGGTGTTGTCTGTGCACTAAGTGAGGTAGGCCACTGGAAGCTGGTTGCATTGGTGGGTACTAAAACAGAGCCCCTGTTCTGTGTGTAACTGAAATTCGACAATGCCTGTCATATACAGACTGTGTATCTTGAGAATAGGTAGCATAATGAGCAGAAATGAGAAGTACGCTGGAGCTCTCGCATTTGATCATCTCTGTACTTAGCAGTGGGTAAGACTTTCTGAATACTAGGAGTTGTTTTCTCCAGTTCCCATTGCAATGTTGTGCCTGTGAGTTTAGTGAGCTCTGAAGCTGGGACACTGGCCTTCAAGTACAATGTCCTTTATTGAGCAAATCTATCCAAAGAAAAAGTCAATTAAAATTTGGGTGGAGAGGGAAGTAACTTCCTCACTTAAGGGAATGCGAGATTCTAAACCATGGGATAATGCAATGTTAATAATAAGGGAGGCCAGAATCTGTCTAGAGGTCTTGTGTGAGCCCCTGTGCTTCTGCAGAGCAGAGATTATGGCTGTTAGGACTAGATAAGGCACTTTTACGCCCTAAACCAACAAACGTGAGTGTGCGCACTCAGGAATTAGGGTCTGACCTAAATGAAATCATCCTGAGTTAACGCATTCAAAGATCCTGACTTCTGTTTCCTGAGCAGAAAAACCCAACGACAGCAGCAGCAGCCGCTGGCCATCAGCAGCCCCATGTTAGACACATGCAGCAGTAATCTTGAAAGGCTCTCTCTGACTCTGCTTTCCTTTCCTGTCAAGTGAGTCCCAGCAGAGCAGTGTTAACCTGTGTGCTGCAGTTTGGTGGGGGGAGGGTTTAGTGTGCGGTAGAGGATTTCAGAAAAGAGAACCAACATTAACAGCTCTAACGTAAGAAGAGGAGCACGTCCTTCCTGTGCATGTTGGCTACTCTAGGGTCAGGCTGAGAAATAAAGCTGTCTTCATTTCCCCCTGGCTCCCTTTGAATGGAAAGTCTGAATAAGGGCTGGGCTCTCCATATCCAGACATGCCAAATGCCTCAGACTACGGGAAATTTAATTTCAGGCTAAGGCATCAGGACTAATGGAGTTCACAGGATATGTGAGAGAGACCAGAACATGTGTATGCAGAGGGGAGCAACTTTTGAATTCTTCACCATAACTTTGTCTGATAGGCTCTGGCTAGGGAGGAAAGTGAGTGTGAGAGAAAGAGAGAGAGAGAGAGACCCCTTTCTACTTTCTCTGTTCCAAAAAACGAACTTGCCGTGGTTGTCATCAGAGAGCCTACAAGCTCTTGGGCTTCTGCGTGTTCTGTGTTCCAACATTCCTTCCACCCAAGTCCAAATAGATTGTTTTTATTTCTCTATTAGAGTTAAAAGTGCAAGGTGTTGGAATAGGGATTTCCAGATGCTGCTGCCTTTCTGTCCCTGGAAAGAAAGTGGCCTAGAATTGGAAGAGTGCTTCTATCCTCCAGAGAGGAAACCTCCTTGCTTCACATACACTCTCCTGTTACTCTCGGCTGGTGCTTGTAAGTTTACAGCAGAGACAGGTGAGAAGCTTCTGAAGGAAAACTGTATGGAATGTCAGGAAAGAGGTGGGTTAATGCAGGGTTTGATTGGAAACAAGGCCCTTTCCTGGGTCTGCGCAAGTGTGGTGAGTGAGTTACCAGAGTTTGGAAGTCTAGCCACTAACCTGGCTGTTCTCGTTCCCCAGAGGAGCGTGTACCGCTACCTGGCACATGTAATGTACATGCTAATTTCCATTGGTGAATACATGAGACCAATTTCAGTCACTCTTGCTAACTTGGTACTGTATGAGAGGGTGGGTGAGCAAGTAGGGTGTTCTTTCCCTTGCTAACCTGGTGCTGTACCCATGGGTGGGCTGTTCTTGCCCTAATTTAGCCCAGTGTTGTATCCAGGCTGCCTCACCATATCACATAGTCACATTCAAATGTTTGTAAGTTTTTGATAAAATTAAAGCTTCCATTTAAACAGACCCTGAGACTCGGGGGGAAGATAGGCATGAATATTCCAGGAAAGTCCAAGATACTGCATATTAAGAAACACTGATTTCATCAGCTATGTCTGGGAGTAGTGCAGTAAAATGTAAGTAAAGTGTGTCCATATGTAGTCACAACAAGAGATGCACTTTATGCTGCAGACTTCTGCTGGCCTAGCTATAGCGGACGGGTGTGAAGAGCTGTGATACATAGGAGTGTTGGCAGAAACCACTAGTATAGACACGGCTATGTCACCAAAGCTGTGATTTTACTAGCATAGCTTGTTTTGCTTGTGGGGTGCGGTTTTACTATGTTGGGGCATAGTGCAGCTTTGCTGGTGTAGTGGCATCCACTCTAGGAATGCTTTGCAGATATAGCATCCCTGGTATTCCTCTGAAGTGCTCCTAGTATAGACATGGCCTCCCTGTATGAGGCATTGTCTCTGATGCCGGGAACTGGAATCCCTAGGTCAGCTCCATGACAGCTCATGGGATCTGAATTCCATACTGCAGATGGACCAGCCTATTGGGTACCTTGCTATACATGCCATGCAACATAAATGGGCACAACAGTTTGCTGATAGTGTGTGTCATAGCAGTGACTGTCTCTGCATGTTGATTTCCAAGGGAGCAGCCCAAGCTCAATACTGATGCTTTGGAGAATGTAGTTACTAGCCCCCCCCTCCCCCTTCAGACTGGGTGCCTATGAGAATGAAGCTGGCTGAATTTCTCACGATGAAGTATTTTGTGGCTAATTAAAGCTGGTGAGTTGCTAGTTATGGACTTACCCTGTCACTGCATCTTGCAAAGTGACACCTGGGCTGGGCTCTGCCTGAATACTTTTTAATCATGAAGCAGAGAAGTGACAGGGCTTTTTCAGCGTAGTGAAGCACATTTTCAGCCAGTAAGGAAGCTGTGAAAGATCAGCCTGGCAATATTTCTTGACTCTATGGAGCTATTAACCGCCCTCCACCCCCACACAACAATAGCACACACACAAATAAACCCCCAAGCAGTTACCATAGCAAGCTACCAAATTACGTGGTGCTTCAGAGATCTGTGATACAGGAAGTAAACCATCTGAAGGAAACACATGGAGATGATCTTTTCCCCCTTTGCATTATAGAGCAGAAGTGTCTGGTAGAACTTGCTGGGTGAGAAGCTCCTTTTGCAGAATTATTCCCGTGCTCACCTTAGCCAAAGAGATTTGTAATTTTAGTGCTTTTGCAAGTTTGATTTATTTTTCTACCTTGCCCCTCCCCATCATCTTTGTTGATTTTGGCAAATGCTGCTGAATGAGCATAGATAGATAAGAACGGCCAAACTGGGTCAGACCAAAGGTCCATCTAGCCCAGTGTCCTGTTTGCTGACAGTGCTTCAGAGGGAATGAACAGAGCAGTTATTCATTGTGATCATGTTGCCCATTCCTAGTATCTGGCAGAGGTTAGGGACACCATTCCTGCCCATCCTGGCTCATAGGGGATGAGGAGGGAACTGTGAGTGCAGAGGCAGGGAGTATGTGCTCTTGCAATGCATTTATTTTGGCCTCCTTGGCAGAGTTCCCTGGGCTTCCACAATCTTAATTTAAATCTTTCCCCAAAACTAGCTGCTTCCACAAGCCATTCATGCCAACTATATTCTTTTGGAGCACTGCTCCCTTTTACATGTAAAATGTGTTCTAGGCTGGACCCAGCCTATGCTTTTCACAGTGAATTATTCATTTTATTTCTGTCTTTTTGACTCTATGCTCCTGGTGCTTTGGGACTGTGTAGTAAGTACAGGCCCTGATAAAGGCCCAGTATGAGGCCTGAGGCCTGAGCTAAAGTAATGGTCAAGACTTTGCTAATATAAAGCAAAGTTAAGCTGTGAGCCAAAGGCAGGCCCTGCTCACAGAAGCTGGCAAGGAAACGGCTGATGCTGCATAAACATATATCCACCTAGTATCGAAGTATAAACACGGTACCAGAATACCCTATACTGGAACATGCCACAGATAACAAGGAACAGGCCGACCCATCCCAATGACAGGGGCAAAAGGGTAATATGATGGATAGAGTTGTTTTGTTTGAACCAACATGTACAAGGTGAGAGGCGGCACCTGACTACGTAGAGAGGTTGTACCTGGCTGCGTAGAGGGGTTGCACGTCATACGTCAGGAGTGATGTGTAACTTGTTTGTACCTGTGTATGAGAATGCATCCCTGGGGCGGTGTCTTGGTCCGGCCTAGGGGGCAGTGGAAAGTCCCGCCACTGACTGAGTCGAGTCCATTGACCGGGGACACTTTCTCGTAGTATGCCTGGTAGACTAAGTAATCTATGGGGAACTGCAATTGTGTCCATACGGCAATAAACCTGGCCGACATGCCTTCGTACCTTACTAGACTCTGTGGTCATTGGGGGTTCTCTTCGGGTCTGCTGTGTCAGCTATCTTTGAAGAACTGGGACAGCACACAGAGGGAACATATGCACGCAGCCGAGTGATATCAACATAGAACATAGCTGAGCACCACACCGGTAGCAGCTGACAACAGACTGTTCTGATTTGTCTTGTATAGTGTGGAATGCCATTTCTGCACTTAACATATAATTAATATGATGGCAGGAAGATAAATCAAGTGAGCTCCTGATAGTCTTTAAAGAGAATATATGAAATGCATGCTGAGGTAGTGTCATCAGAGCTTGCATGGACCAAAATGGGAGCATAATTATAAATGTCTTTGAGTGCCTCAGAGCATGCTCAAGTCTTTGCATGTTGCTGGAAGGGGTATTTTATCCAGTGCTTTTATTTCACTGTGGAATATGCCTGTTGTCTGCTGGGGAGAGAATCTGTGGTAAAATTGTGAAATGCCTATTTAAAATGCTGCAATGAATCAGGACTTGTAATCAAATTTAAAAAGCACTTTAAATGTCAAGGTCTCAGAGTTCACCTGACATCATACAATTGTGGAGGTTTTGAGTCACTTAAATTGAATACACTGGCAAGATGAGACCTCTGATTCTGTGACCCTTTCTTTTCAATCTATTGCCATGGCTGCTTTAGTGAAATCTCTCAGGATTTCTGTCCGTTCTTTCCACTTTTCTATTATGGTGGATGCCACACCTAACAATCCACTCATCTCTCTGTGCTGACAACAGACTTAAAGGAAATGCTTCCAAGTGGAAATAAGAGATAAATGATTGGTCTGTTTGCTGCTTTACATGCCCCTTGAAGTAGCCTGGTGCCTCTTCAGCTCTGCAGTGATTGCTCAGGAATCATGCTGTAGCTGGATTCTGGAAGGAAATGTCAGCAAAGAAAACTTTGGGAACATCAGCAAATATGCACTTTAGAGAAATGCTGAGCTGTCATTTCCCCTTTAGCATCTGACTTGGATTTCCAGATGGAATGCTTACAGAAGCTGACATTTGGTTTCTCGGTGCTCAGTTGAGCCAGGAGGCGTGGAATTGGAGGCCATAGGCTGATTTGATCTATAACTGGTAGGCCTCACTGGGTCATGGGGCCAGGCTTTTAATGTTCCTTTTTATGTGTTTGGATTAAGTGTCCAAGATGCATTAAGTGTAAACATTTGTCAGGTGAAGTGGCCAGACTTGGAATCACTTGCTGAAGGCTCAGAAAGCTGAGTTTCTTCTCTGTCTGGTGTTGGTTCAGTGTTTGAAGTTTGCAGAAATTTGGTTTGGCTCAAATCTAGAAAACAGAGTGACTGTTTGGGAACAGAGCAGGCTGAGAGCTATTCCAAGGAGGATGAAAGTAACAGGTACAGCACATGTGAGAGACAGTCACCTATGTTCAAAACCCGATTGGTTAGGCTCAGGTTAACATTCTACACGCCAAAGTGGACATATTGGATAGTGTGGGGCGGGAGACGATGACTCTTTCCACTATTCTGGATAGAAAGCATATAATTTTGCCACAGACAAAAGAAAACCACATTGCTATGGAGATTTGGCATGTTGTTTATACAGTAGACACTTTGGAAGAAAATGCTTTTTAGGTTATAAAGCAATCTCTTGATGCAACTAGAATGTTGTAGAACATAACTGTTCTTAGCAAAAGCCAGTAGGGTATTAAGTGAACTCTTTAATCACTGCTTGAAACAAGAAAGCCCAGCAATCTCAAAGAAAGATATTAATTAGACAGAAATGTTGCATCTTCTGTTGCACAGTCAGAAATTATATTTTATAAACAGTCTTCCCCTCCCCGGGAATGGAAGGACTTACACTCAGCAGTCAGAATGCTAGATTGTAAAGAGGAAAAACAGCAGGGCTCTTTTTCAAAGAGAATAATAAAAGTGCAAAGACTTTTAACAAGGGTTTCAAGGACTGTCCTGCTAGTGCTAATGTTTTGTAACAATTTGGTATAATCATATGAACATTGCATTGCCGTTTCTAGTCCTCCTCCTGTTGTCTGTCTCTCTCCCTCTAGCTGTCTATCCTTAACATGCATTATGTCACACTATTTAGTGAAGATTGGATGGGTTATTCCAAATGTGTGTTTGCAAAGCTATATGATTTTTGCCATTCTAGTATATGAAAAATATGTTTGTGCTCTTCAGCAACTCTAGTGCCAAAGCAGGTGGGGATAGAAGAGTGAGACCTGGTCTGTATCTAAAACTTAGGTTGACTGAGCTATATCACCCAGCGCTACAGAAAATGTGGTGCTCTGTGCAGCGTAGTTAGGTCAACCTACCTCCCATGGTAGGTGCAGCTACATCGACAGAAGAATTCTTTCAGCGTAGCTACTACCTCTCAAGGGGCTGGATTCAACAACGGAAACATTCTTTAAAGTCACAGTAGTAAGTGTCTACATTACACTGGCTTAGCTGCACCTGTGCTGTGGTAGTGCTTGTAGTGTAGACCTACCCTAAGTTTGCAATGGAAATATCCCTCACTGGGGAGAAGTGCGTTAGAGGTTCTGGAGAGAATTTGCAAATTAGGTTGTGTGTGCACCCTTAGCTTTTTCATTTTCCAAACAATTAACTGTGCAGCCTTAACGTTCTCTTTGACTTAGTTGTTAGCATAAAATATTAATGTCTGATATCATCATCATTGTGAAGTATTTTCAATAGATAGTATCTAAATGAGAAGCGGCAACATTAAATTCTAGCACTAATGAGGTATAAAATCTAAGAGCTATCCACACCACAAGCTTTGTGACCAACATAACACATTCCTCCTATGGAATTGCATAGACATACACGTTTCATTTGTAATATGTCAGAAATCTTATCTAGCTTTTATTGGCCATTTTTGATCATAGATCAAGTGAGGAGGCATGGTTTCTAAAGGAGCTTAATTGTCTCTCTGGTATAATTTTAAGAAAGAAATCCCATACTAACTTGGGGTCTCCTCTCTGAAGCTCCCTTCTCAGCTAAGAACAAGCTGTCCTTTTTATTACCATGGATATTTGCTGGAATACGTTTGTAAATGTTAGTAACACTTAGGGTATGTTAACACTGCAGCTGAGTGAGTCTTCCAGCTTGGGCAGACAATCTTGTTTTGGTAGAGTTGGAGCCGGGCAGGGGGCGGAGCACGGAGTGGAATGGAGCTGAATATGGGGCTGGAGCTGGATGGTGTCTCCCATGTACCCCGCCAGTGTTCCTCTGCACATACCCCATAGTTTGTGGACCACCGTGCTATGCCCTTCCTTTTTCAGCAGGCTGATGATGAGTGGCTGCCTTAGAGGGTGGTTATCCCCCCTTGATGAGGAGGCTACTCAGGAAACCAGAGGTCCAAATGTTACAGCTCAAGTCATGAAACCAGGGGCTCCTGCAAAAAGTCATGTTATCCATCACAGATTCAAAATAGAAGATGGGAGCTTTTCAGCTCCTGGTCACTAGTTTGCAAGTCCTGATCTTCATGTTCCATGTGTCTTATGAACAGAGTTTTTTATCTCAGTCCCCGGCACCACTAAAACAACTGTAATTGGTCCCCTTCTCTGCAATCTCAGCAGAGAAATGAGATGGCCTGGGATGAGGAGATTGAGCTCCCTGCTCCCCTCACCTAATGCGATGGCCCTTCCAAGTCAGCGCTGACGTGCACTGGGGAGATAGCATAGGGAAGCTTGCCCTACTGCTGGTCTTGTGGTACCTATTGTGAGGAGACAGGAGCCTTGGCTCCAGAACATTTATTCTGGCATGTTTCACTAGTGATAAAACTTAACAAAAAACATTTAAAATTGTTCTATCCTCAGAAATAAACATCAACTTTCAACTATAAAGTTGATTTTCTTTAATTAGGTTTCACTGGCTATGTACAGGGCAGCAGTTACTCCCTGTCACGTAGTGTTAATGAGCGGGGGGTGGTGGTGGTAAGTAGTGTGCATTGTTAATCAGTTAATTGGCATGTTATTGAAAACAACACTTAGCTCATTGCCTGCAGGGGTGTGTTCATGAAAGTGAAGGCTAGTGCTCTTTGCCACAGAGGAACCCAGCGTCTGTGGGATATGTGTGTGCATTAGCGGTGACTGTGGAATGCCTTTAGTGCTCTGCTGTGGGATCTCTGCAGATGAAGCCGCAGAATGGAGAGTGAGGAACGATGGTCCACTGGTTTGGGCACTTGCCAAGGACTTGGAAGAAGGAATTGAACCTGGGTATCCCACCACAAACATCCTGTGTGGCCATGGCCACATCACTTAGCCTCTCTGTGCCTTAGTAAAATGTTTATCCTCACAGATGGTGTTCATGCCATTATTACTGTTGATTACTTTAAAAACAAGGGTTTGAGACTGCAGCCGTTTTCAGCAATCTCACACCAAGGCGTGGTTCATACGTCTCCGCCTGGCAGGAAAATTCCCCTTAGAGGAAAAATGGTAAATTATTCAGCCATTATTTTAGCTAAAGAGAAGTGTGTTAGAGAATGGGGAGCCACGGCCCATGGGAGCTGTGGGGGTGGGTGAGTGGGGGCTGTGGACAAGGACAGCACATAGATCCACCTGCCCCTCCCCCCACAGGAGCTGCTGTCGGACATGCCAGCCGCTTCCGGGAGCGGTGCAGGGCCAGGGCAGGCAGGGAGCCTGGCTTAGCCCTGCTGCACTGCTACCCGGGAGCCACCTGAGGTAAGCAGTGCCCAGCCAGAGCCCAAACCAATCCTGCACCCTTGCCCCAGCCCTGAACCCCCTTGCACCCAACTCTCTCCCAGAGCCCACACCCCCTCCTGCCACCCCAACCTTCTGCCCGAGCCCTGAGCCAGCATCCCACACCACCTCTTGCACCCCAGCCTCCTGCCCCAGCCCTGAGTCCCCTCCTGCACACAAACCCCCTCCCAGAGCCCACACTCTGAACTCCCTCCTGCAACCCAACCCCCTGTCCCAGCCCAGGGAAAGTGAGGGAGGGTGGGGGAGAACGAGTGATGGAGGGAGTGGGGTGGGGCCTCAGAGAAGGGGCAGGACAGGTGCGTGGCCTCAGGGAAGGGGGCAGGGCAAGGGTGTTTGGGTTTCTGTGATAACTGTTATTTCTACATTTTCTTTGAGGTAGATCCTGGGTTGAACTTAAATTCAAAAAGTGATCTTGTGCTTTAAAACAGGGATCGGCAACCTACGGCACGTGCCAAAGGTGGCACGCGAGCCGATTTTTGTTGGCATGCGGGGCGGGCTGAGCTGCTCAGCCCGCCGCCGCCCTGGGGTTCCCGCTGGTGGCTCCTTGCCAGCCAGGGACCCTGCTGCAATCCCACTCACCATGCTTCCGGCTGGAGTTCCAGCACAGGCC
The DNA here is from genome assembly GCF_007399415.2 of Gopherus evgoodei. NCBI lineage: Eukaryota > Metazoa > Chordata > Testudines > Testudinidae > Gopherus > Gopherus evgoodei. The sequence goes on from NC_044334.1 coordinate 655,966, forward strand.
TCGTGCCAGACAGGGTCCAGGCCTCTGGCCCTACTCAGACCTACTAGCCACCAGCTTCACTCACCTCAGCTGCCAATCTGGGGTTCCAGCTGATTAACAACTGATCACTCAGAAGCCTGTGTGCAGTTTAAAGTTTCCAAATATGTGCCACCAGACATTGGAAAACTCAGCAAGAAAAATCAAGGGCAAGAATCACTAAACTAATAAGATCTGCATTTTAATTTAATTTTAAATAAAACTTCTGAAAGATTTTGAAAACCTTGTTTACTTTACATATAACAGTAGTTCGGTTGTATATTATAGACTTATAGAGAGACCTTCTAAAAAACATTAAAATGTATTACCAGCATGCGAAGCCTTAAATTAGAGTGTATTCATAAGACTTAGCACACCACTGCTGAAAGGTTGCGGATCCCTGCTTTAAAAGGTTGGAGACCGCTGCTCTATATAGGAGGAGGATGTGGAGTGTGGACTGAACAAACTGGAGGGAGGAATCTGAGGAGCAGGCAAGCCTGGGGCAGAAGGTGAGAGCTGAACTGAAAGCTGTGTTCTTGTTAATTTCTGTGCTAGTCAAACCAACCCAAAGGTGAGGTGGAGATTCCACTCTATATATTGTGAAAACCATGTTTAGAGCAGGTAGGAAAGTCATTTGCTCACAGAGATAGAATTGTGGAAGCGTCGGACTTGGAGGGACCTCGAGAGGTCATTTAGTCCAGTTGCCTGCACTCAAGGCAGGACTATGTAATAACTAGCCCATCCCTGACAGGTGTTTGTTTAACCTGTTCTTCAAAACCTCCAATGATGGAGATTCACCCCCTCCCTAGGCAATTTATTCCAGTGCTTAACCACCCTGACAGTTAGGAAGTTTATCCTAATGGCCAACCTAAATGGCCCTGGCTGTAATTTAAGCCCATTTCTCCTTGTTCTATCCTCAGAGGTTAACGAGAACAATGTTTCTCCCTCCTCCTTGTAACAACCTTTTATGTACTTGAAAACTGTTATGTCCCCTCTCAGTCTTCTCTTCTTTAGACTAAACAAATCCAGTTTTTTCAGTCTTTCCTCATAGGTCATGTTTTCTTGACCTTTAATCATTTCTTGCCCTTCTCTGGACTTTCTCAATTTGTCCACATCCTTCCTGAAATACGGTGCCCAGAACTGGACACAATACTCCAGCTGAGGCCTGACCAGTATCAAAAACCTTATTAAGAGCAATTGGGCTGTGGAATATTCTCCCACTGGAAGTAGTGAGTGCACACCCGATATTAATAGTTAAATCTTGCCAGAAATTCACAGTGGACAAAATAGAACCTAGTAAGATATTTCCATCTCTAATTAGTATGGGCTCTGTAGGAGATGGAGATTGTTACAGCCAATGACACTGGAGTTCGACTTGCTGGCCCGCAGGAGTAGAGAGCAGAAGATACAGGAGAAAGCAGATTTGCTAAATCTCTGATTATATTTTAAAGTAGGTAGAAGTTAGTGGCTCAGGTGCCAGTCGAGTGTTTGGATTCTGAAGTGTACTTGTTGTCCAGTGTGCAAACTGCAGCTCCGTGAAAACAGTACTGTAACCTACATGGACTACAGTGATATTTATAGATATGCTGCATGTGTTGTAAGTTAAAATACATTCCTCCTTCTCCCACATTCCTGAAGTCCCACAGCAGGGATTTGTCCTGTGTTCTTTCCAAATTCAAGCTATGGACTAGTTAGGATGGGACGTGAAAGACTCAAACTAGTGTTTGGTCCCAGGAGCCTTAGTGGATGCTCAAATTTTTGGTCCCTTTCTTTTAGTCACCCTTGCTTGTGTTCATCACATGCTGTCTTGTTGTCTGCCTGGAAACTGTGAGGGAATTGGTTAATGAATGTTAACCCGCATCACGCTGTTGTAGAACAGATACATCTAGCATCATAGTATTCTGCATGGTTGGTGCAGAGTTATTTAAACACATCACAGATAATTCATGCTGTTTTTGGCATCCTCTCCAGATACTGCAAATCAAGAGAGCACCGTGGAGAAAAACGTTGATACTTTTGTCTTTTCTGCTCAAATGGCTGTTTATCTAGGGTCTGAAGTTGACATGAATATAAAGGTGTTTTACCTCCCTTGCATACAGGGAAAGTCTTTGTCTAGGATTGAGGCATTTTTTTCAGTTTCCCTGATTTGTTTGACAGTTATTTTCTGCTCAAAATTCTTCTGATCTTGTTCCAGTTACCTCCTTCTGTCTCTGTTATCCAATTACAAACTGGCCAGCAAGTTATGTAAATGAGTCAGCCCCGGTGCAAGCAGTTTGATGACAAAGTTACATCATGAATCGTAATAAAGGCTTGGTTTTAGAAGCTGTGTAATACTAGCGTTTCAATCATGTAGGACTACCAACAGCAAAAGAAATCTCTGCTTTAAGACAAATTTCAAAACGGACTGTTTCCATCTGGATTAATCCAGTAATTGGGTCGTCATCTTGAAGTGGATTAAACTGCTTCGAAGAGAAAGAAAGCTTTCCTGTTTGCCTCCACTTCTCTCACTATAACTGAGCAATCCATCTGTTTTGCTGAGTGCTGGTTATAATGTATGAGGAGTATTCTGGCTGCTGAGCATTTTTTAAAATTTGCCACCCTGTCTCTGCTTAAATTAGCCTTCCAAACTTGTGCTCTGCTGCTTAAAGGCATTGCTACAATTAAAATGCTACAGCAGCATGTAGGTGCACTACTGTAGCATTTCAGCGGAGACACTACCTTCTCCCATTGGCACAAGCGCTCAGCCTCTCTGGGTACGTCTACACTACGGGATTATTCCGATTTTACAGAAACCGGTTTTGTAAAACAGATTGTATAAAGTCGAGTGCACGTGGCCACAGTAAGCACATTAATTCGGCGGTGTGCGTCCATGTACCGACGCTAGTGTCGATTTCCAGAGCGTTGCACTATGGATAGCTATCCCATAGTTCCCGCAGTCTCCCCCACCCCTTGGAATTCTGGGTTGAGATCCCAGTGCCTGATGGGGCAAAAAACATTGTTGCGGGCGGTTCTGGGTACAGCCTCACCCCTCCCTCCGTGAAAGCAGCAGACAACCGTTTCGTGCCTTTTTTCCTGGGTGAACTGTGCAAACGCCATAGCACAGCAAGCATGGGACCCTGCTCAGATCAAGACTGCAATCGTGGACGTTGTAAACACCTGGCGCATTTTTTTACAGTCTATGCTGAACCAGGACCTGCAAAACCAGGCGAGGAGGAGGCGACTACAGCAGCACGGCGACGAGAGTGATGAGGACATGGACACAGAATTCTCTCAAATCACGGGCCCCTGCCCTTTGGAGATCCTGCTGGTAATGGGGCAGGTTCTAGCCATTGAAAGCCAATTTTGGGCCAGGAAACAAGCACAGACTGGTGGGACCGCATAGTTTTGCAGGTTTGGGACGATTCCGAGTGGCTGCGAAACTTTCGCATGCGTAAGGGCACGTTCGTGGAACTTTGTGACTTGCTTTCCCCTGCCCTGAAACGCCAGAATACCAAGATGAGAGCAGCCCTCACAGTTGAGAAGTGAGTGGCAATAGCCCTCTGGAAGCTTGCAACGCCAGACAGCTACCGGTCAGTCGGGAATCAATTTGGAGTGGGAACATCTACTGTTGGGGCTGCTGTGATGCAAGTAGCCAAAGCAATCATTAAGCTGCTGCTACGAAAGGTAGTGACTCTGGGAACGTGCAGGTCATAGTGGATGGCTTGCTGCAATGGGATTCCCTAACTGTGGTGGGGCGATAGATGGAACCCATATCTTGGCACCAGCGCACCAGGGCACCCAGTACATAAACCGCAAGGGGTACTTTTCCATGGTGCTGCAAGCACTGGTGGATCACAAGGGACGTTTCACCAACATCCACGTGGGATGGCCAGGAAGGGTTCATGACGCTCGTGTCTTCAGGAACGCTACTCTGTTTAAACGGTGGCAGCAAGGGGAATTACTTCCCAGAGCAGAAAATGACAGTTGGGGATGTGAAATGCCTGTAGTTATCCTGGGGGACCCAGCTACCCCTTGATGCCATGGCTCATGAAGCCATACACAGGCAGCCTGGACAGTGGTCAGGAGCTGTTCAACTACAGCTGAGCAAGTGCAGAATGGTGGTAGAATGTGCATTTAGCCGTTTAAAGGCCCGCTGGCGCACATTACTGACCTCGCTATGACCTTAGCCAAATCATGTCCCATTGTTATTGCTGCTTGCTGTGTGCTCCACAGTCTCTGTGAGAGTAAGGGGGAGACCTTTATGGCGGGGTGGGAGGCTGAGGCAAATCACCTGGCTGCTGATTATGCGCAGCCAGACACAAGGGTGATTAGAAGAGCACACCAGGAAGCAGTGCACATCAGAGAAGCTTTGAAAACGAGTTTCATCACAGGCCGGGGTATGGTCTGACTGCTGTGTTTGTTTCCCCTTGATGAAACCCCCCCACCCCCCCGATTAACTCATTTTCTGTAAGCAACCCACCTTCCCACTTCGATTACAGCTTGCTTTCTAAGGACATAAAGTCACTATTGTTTAAAAATCATGTATTCTTTATTAAAAGGTCATTATAAAAAGAGGGAGAGAACTGACAAGGTATCCTGGGTGTGGTTTGGGAGGAGGATAGGAGGGAAGGAAAAGGCCACTAAAAAAATTTCAAAGTAATGACAGCCTTTTGGTTGGGCTGTCCACGGGGGTGGAGTGGGCGGGTGCACAAAGCCTTCCCCCACATGTTACTTACATGTCTGGGTGAGGAGCATATGGAACATGGTGAGGGGTGAGGGTGGTTACACAGGGGCTGCAGCGGCACTCTGTGACCCTGCTGCTGTTCCTGAAGTTTCCCCAGACGTCGGAGGATGTCAGTTTGATCACTCAGCAGCCCCAGCGCTGCATCCCACCACCGCTGATCTTCCTGCCTACACCTCTGATCTTCCTGCCACCACCTCTCATCTCAAGCATCCCTCCTGTCCTCAGCTGGTCCCTCCTGTCCTCACGTCACTGGCATCTTTCATGTAATTTGATACCACGTCCTTCCACTCATTCAGGTGAGCTCTTTCATTGCGGGTCACTTCCATGATTTCCGAGAACATTTTGTCTCGCGTCTTTTTTTTCTTCGCCTTATCTGGGATAGCCCTTTGGGATGGAGTGAGGAGGCTTGAAAAAATTTGCAGCTGCATGAGGGAGGGAAAAAGGGAGAGAAGTATTTAAAGCAGATGCATTTTACAGAACAATGCTTATACTCTTCACGGTGAACACACTTCACCTTGCATAGCACATGTGATTTCACTACAAGGTCGCATTTTGCATCTAATATTGAGTGCCTGCGGCTCTGGTGTTAGAGATCTCACAGACGCAGGTCCGGGCAGCAGAATTCAGCTTGCATGCATCCATGATAAGCCATTGTCTTTCGGCTTCTGCAGCCTTCATGTGCACAGTGCCCTCCTTTCCCAAATACCAAGTAATCCCATTCAGTGCTGCTTCTTTCCTGTTAACATGCAGCAGCAGAAACCGCCCTCCCATCCAATTCTCTGGGATGATCGCTTTAACCCCTCCCCCCACCGTGTGGCTGGTATCATGGAAGATCCCTGCTAGCCAAACATGGAAAAAGCTCAGCGCCGATCCCGCCACCCCCCCGCCGCGCTTGGCTACCTGCAAGGAAGGATTTCTTTTAAGCAACAGGAAAACAGCCCATAGGAATGGCCATGTCTGTTCCCTTAATTAAATTCCTGAATTTCAACTAGGTTACCATGAACGATATTATTCTCCTGAGGATAACACAGTGAGATAAAGAACGGATGTTGCTTGAATGCCAGAAATCACCGGGACCATACGCAGCTAGGCTTTGTCATGCAATGATAGGAGATTACTTGCTACATGCATGGCGTGGTCAAGTGTCCTACCATGGAGGATGGAATAAGGCTGCCCTGCCCAGAAACCTTCTGCAAAGGCTTTTGGAGTACTTCCAGGAGAGCTTCATAGAGATGTTCCTGGAGGATTTCCGTTCCATCCCCAGACGTGTTAACAGACTTTTCCAATAACTGTACTGGCCGCGAATGCATCCCAAGTCCTTAGGGCAAATCAATCATTAAAAAACGCTTGCTTTTAAACCATGTTTTATATTTACAAAGGTACACTCACCAGAGGTCGCTTCCATGGCTTCATTGTCTGGGCTAGTTGCTTGGGAGGGCTGGGAGGGTAATTCCGTCTGAGTGAGAAAAAGCTCCTGGCTGTTGGGGAGAACGGAGGGCTGTGTGCTCGCTGCAAGCTCGTCGTCCTCTTCCTCCTCCTCATCTTCCCCGTCTGCAGAATCTTCAGGCATGGCTGAGATTACCACCCCCACCTCGGAATCCATGGACAGGGGTGGGGTAGTGGTGGCGGAACCCCCCCTTGAATTACATGCAGCTCAGCGTAGAAGCGGCATGTTTTCGGCCCTGCCCCGGACCTTCCGTTTGCTTCTTTGGTTTTCTGGTAGGCTTGTCTGAGCTCCTTAACTTTCACACGGCACTGTACTGAGTCCCTGGTGTGGCCTCTCTGCATCATGGCCTTGGAAATTTTTTCAAATGTTTTTTCATTTCATCTTTTGGAACGGAGTTCTGTTAGCATGGAATCCTCTCCCCATATAGCGATCAGATCCTAGTACCTCCCGTGCAGTCCATGCCGGAGCTCTTTTTTCGATTCTCAGGAGACTGCATCGTTACCTGTGCTGATGAGCTCTGCGTGGTCACCTGTGCTGGTGAGCTCTCCACGCTGGCCAAACAGGAAATGAATTCAGAAGTTCACCGGGGCTTTCCTGTCTACCTGGCCAGTGCCTCCGAGTTCAGATTGCTGTCCAGAGCGGTCACAATGGTGCACTGTGGGATACTGTCCGGAGGCCAATACATCGATTTGTGGCCACACTAACCCTCATCTGACATGGCAATACCGATTTCAGCGCTACTCCTGTCGTCGGGGAGGAGTACAGAAACCGGTTTAAAGAGCCCTTTATATCGATATAAAGGGCCTCGTTGTGTGGACGGGTGCAGTGTAAATCGGTATACTGCTGCTAAAATCAGTATAAACGCGTAGTGTAGACCAGGCCTCTGACAGGCTATAGCTGGGTTGCTAGGAGACTTCTTCTTGGATTAGTGCTGTCCTACACTGAGGGTTAGCTTGGTATAGTTGCATCGCTCAGGGATGTGGATTTTTCACACTCCTGGGAGATGTAAGTATACCGATGTAAATTCCTAGTGTAGACGTCCAGCAAGGGATACATGTTAATTAACATACCCTCTCATCAGATAAGGGCTGTCATCCCTGTTGGTGGAATGAATGACCGAGTCATACATCAGCTTGTGCTCCAGAAAAAACAGGAGAACTTGGTCAGGAAAGAATTGTAACCTTTCCAGCTGTTCGATTATTATAACTCTCTCACAGGAGTCACATGTAGTACATGCGAAGCCCTGCGCCAACTAATGTCATGACAACTTCAGTGGAAAAGGAAGAGGTTTTAGACTTGGCCAAGTGGCTGTAGTAGACTGCGTGTTGCAGAGACCAGTACAACAAAGGTGGTTGCTCCAAACAGTTAGATCGCTGGTCCAGAAAAATTGATGATTAAGAATTTTAATGTGGCCATCTATATGGACAGAGAAACATCCAATTAACTCCAGTTTCCCTTGTTGGGGATCTTCAGGTTCTATCCATCAGGCGTCTCAGGAAGTATAATTATGCAATAGAAGGACAAAGAAGAACAAACAGGTTCATAAATGCTGTGTTTCCTTGCACTATAATTGCATGTATTTGTGTAAGTTATAAACCAGTTAATGCTTTACTCTCTGAAACCAATCCATGCAGATAGACGTTAAAGTAACCAGTGTAAAGAACAGTTCCAGAATCTCTATTACACTGGGCATTTCAACAAATGATATCAGCCCCCTAATACATGTGTTTATTGTTTGGGTGGTGTAGTGACTGGTCCAGTAGAAACAGGTAATAGAATAAGATACAAATTCTCAGCATGCAGTTAAATGGACTGTAATGAACACACAAAAGCTGTAAAATACCAACTCATATAGAAACTACTGTAATCAATAATGTGAGCAGATCAAAGAGAAGCCATGTATGTGTGTAGAATTATCATTAAGAGACATTAACCCACAAGGCAGACTTCCAGATTCTGCTCTAGCCCAGCTGCCAGCCTTCTCCTCCGAACTAGTGTTGCTGATCAACAGGGATCCTTTCTCACTTGTCTTTAAAGTGTGCTATTGCAGCCGTTCAGCTCAGGAAAAAAGCAAAAAGCCATGTTCTTCACTCATGAGTCAGATGCATTCTTTGGACTCCATCAGTTCAGCACAGGGCATTAGACACAGACGTGATGTGTCTATCATTAGATGTCATGTTTTATTGTATCCTGGATAGTTGTGTTTTGTGTGTCTTTAAAAAGTTCATTGTGTGCTATGGAAACCTCATCTGTCCATTGTTCTCAGTATCGGCTCCAGCATTTCAGGTTCTGTTATACTGGGAAAGATTAGCCCAGAATAATAAACAAGGGGATACTGATGCAGCTTTAAACCCCTGAAATGGGAACATGTGTGTCAGTTACTAATGCTCGTCACCTCAGAGAAGCCCTTGATTGCAGAGCTTTCTTTCTTAAGGGTTTATAAATGCATCAATCAGTTTTGATGATTTCTTTGTCCAATGGCAACATGACTTAGCAGTAATTAGTATAATAATTAGCCAATTAACAGAGAGTTATGACTTTGGATCTGCTAGTTTGGAACATAGGTGACATCATTTGGCAATAACTAGTTAATTAGCATGATAAGGAAACAGACTCTGGCCCAAGTCTGTGTCAGATGCAGGTTTGCCTATAGCTGGAAAGTTGTGTGTGTCAGGCAAGAAGCAGTTTTACTCACTTTGGCTGGGGTGGAGGGGGGAGATGAAAGGAGCGATGTACAAACTGTAGTAAGAACCCCATAGAATTTCAAACCAAGGTGAAAAATAAAATGGGGTTTGGATGGAGATTAGGGTGCGAAAAGACAAGTCTGATGAACAGGAGGGCACAGAGGAAGCCCTAGTGGAGAAGGAAGGATGGTTACCTAACTCTGTGTGTCATGGGTATCTCGTAAAGCAAGGATCAGCATACTGTCTTGAGCCTTTGTGTCTCATTGTGAGAGTGGACTCTGTTGTAGGACCAGTGCTGTGCAGAGTGACCACTCTCTGAAGGCACATGTGCCACAGCAGCTTCCCCAAAAGAAAGAACTTAACTGATTTGTTTTGTTTACAAAACATCAGCTATGGACTAGTTGCACCAAATGCCTCCTGTATCATCTCCAAAGCTCAACTCCACTGCACTCTGTAGAATGTGTGCATTAACTGGAGGTGAACTTTGGAGATGAGAACAATTGCCCAGTGGACTGAAAAATAACTGACACTGTTAGACTGAGACATACTCTCTGATTGCCCAAAGCCATGGATTTCACTGAAGAAAATTCTTTCATTCAGGACCAATAGTTTTGCCTGTAAGTTGAAAACTGATTTCCAGTAGTCTTGCCCCAATGTGGCACCTAAGCTGAATGCCACTGAAAAATACATGGGACACTAAACCTGCACGCATCACTTTGTTGGGGTGAGTGGCATCATGTGCAACACAGACTCTGGCTGGAAGGGCCACATGATCCTTTCTCAGCCAGTGAGTAGCCAGTCCATAGATGGAAAAACTATTGCCTAAATAGGAAGGTAATAATGCCAAACTCTTCCTGGTCTCAAGACCCTGTGACAGCCTTTTGTATTGTGTTTGCAAGCAGTGATACACATGGACAAACATGCACCCAACCACACTAATATGGGGAAAGTTATAACGAAGCCAAGGCCAAGTTTCAGCCCAGAGCAGGATTTTTCTGGTCTGTTATATGGGTATTATTCATGGTAGCAGGTGCTGTTAGGAGAGGTGCCTTAACAGAAATTTGAGAGGGCATGTGGAGAGGTGATGGAGAAGTCATTGAGAACTGGCTAGGCTCACTTTCATTTGTTTGTGTTTCTGCAATGCGGAGGATGAGCCATTTCAGAGCAGGAATATAGACTGGGTAAGGAAGACACCTCAAATGTTAGAGCCTTCCCACATTAACTGTGAGATGTGTTTACATAAAGAACCTTTCAGACCACTGAGAAAGGTAGGAAAGAAAGGAAACATGTTAACTTTGTAATGTAAATAGCACCTTTTACAATTCTTGCAGCTGGTGTGTATAGGCAAAGCAGCATGAAGGACCATGTGTCAAGTGTATACTAGAGTCTCATTGCCAGATTGATCTGATGTACATTACTATTTGGATATTAAGATATCTGTTTGTATTCAGATCTAAAGTAAGCACTTAACAGTGCTGTAATCCCCTCAGATGGCTAAGAAATAACTGGAAGGGATAAAATTGCTGGGCCTCTTTTTTGTTCTTGTTAAAGGTACATTTACAGTTATCAGGTCTGCTGCTTTGTTGTTCATCCTGATTGTTTGCTTAAGCAATACAAAAAACTTACATTTCCTAACAGTAGGGCTGGTTCTGCTGCTGTAATTGTTCATGTTGCTAAAAATTTTATTTGTTTTTCTTTATGTTGGCTCTTGTTTGTTATATTGAAACTATTTCTCTAGTTAATCTCATTCCAATCAAGACAGTCTTTTTTACAAGATCATCCTGGCAAATGAAAACAGTGCAGCATGAACTGAAATTCAAGCCCCTGGTTTTATAATGTAAGCTATCGCTTGTTCTGCTGTGTGAATGACTCACATTGAAAACTAGAAGACCACCTACCATCATATTAGAAGCAGTCAGAACTATTGATTTTATCTTCAGTTAGAGGATGTTAGCTGTTAGTTTATTGCTTAGCGACCAATATTTGTTCTTCTATATTCTTGTGCTGCTAGCCACAGGTGTATGGTAGCTATTGTCATCAAAATCAGCATATTTTCAAAGAAGAGATTCAGAAGAAATACAGGAAAGGAAAATTGCTAATAATCAGTTAAACCATTAGAATTAATCACTCATTCTAAAGGGAGCTGGTTGCGATCCCTGTATTTAGGTGCTTAACATCTTTCATTATAAAAGATTTTTTTTATCACTCCCCCTTTAAAAAAAAAAAAGTTCTCATATCCCTATTGTTTGCAACAGGCCTTTTCTATCTGGTAGGGCAGAAGTGCTTCAGCTTGGCAAGTTCCTTTTCTTTGTCCCATGAAATTCCATTCAGGTTTAGCTGAATTATCAACTGTTAAAAACTAGAGCTGGGCCAGCCTCCACTTCTGGAGCCAGCACACAGGCCAGCACCTGGACTCATCCCAGGCCTCTCTCCAGGGGCAGCAGTCCTCACCTTCCAAGGGAGAGAGAGAGCTGGGCCGGATTTCCCCCAAAACTCCATTGGACCAATCACATGGTGCCAGCCGCCCATTGCCACCCTTTTCTCTTGCTTGCAGGCAATGCTGTTAGTCCGTTAGCTCAAGTGAATGCAGTCTGTGCCTCAGGGTTGGAAGTTCCAGGTTCAGACTCTTATGACGATGCATGATTTGGGGAGGTGGGATGTTCCACATAATAGGGTTGGTCTTTATCCTTTTCAAAAACAAATACACACCCCACAGCACCACCACCAAAAACACCCCCCTGCTAGGAAGCTACATTAAAAATGCACATTTAAAGACCATTATTTAGGTTGCAAAGTCAAGGACGTGAAAGTTAGGAGGTGCCAGATTTATAGCTGTCCATGCAGTCTTACTTCTGCCCCTGGTGCATATATCTTATGATGCAGTCTTTAATACACAATCAATTACCGTTTTTCCTCCACGGGACCATACCTCATTCAGTGCACAGGGTGCACACCAAAGAATTAAGGTTGCGCAGTCAACCCTAAAATCTAGCATTCCTAATTCTCAAGTGCTTGACTTTTGCAACCTAAATAACATTCTTTTAACAAAATGTCTTGTGTATGTAATTAAAAGTATAAATAAGTAAAAGTAAAATGGTTAATGCATAGCACTTGTTTTTGCTTCAGATCAAGGTCCAAAGCCAGTCATGTGGAAATGCACAGTTTGGTTTGGGGTTTTAGAAGACATATTTCCACATTCTGCTTCTCCATCTCAGTCATTGTGGCATCAGCAGTGGCATTTGTGACTTGCTGGAGGTTTTGTGATCAGAATGTAGAGATGTAGGATGTTTTTATACATCATTATATATCTGTTGTTCAGGACACTTTTTGAAAAAAGTCAGCACAGTGGTTTTGAATATTAATGGACTCAGCTGCAACCTGGTGAAGGTGATTTGACTTTTACCAGAGAAATTGCAAATATATCCAGTGTGTCTTCTGTGTTTACTTAAGTGAATTTATGTTTTTGGAAATCATCAGTACTCCTTGCATGATATGCCAGTAAAAATGGGGTCAGTATATCAGCTAATGACATGTCTAGTCTATCTTTAGTTGTGTTGAGCTTCTAAAACTGGTTTCCATTACCAGCCCAGCATCTCCTGAAACGAGATTTGAATTGTTAATGGCGTTTCAGTTCTCTATCGACAACTGAGCTCTTCTCAGCCTGTTAGTAAAGCAGCATTTATTTACCCTCTGTCACTGCTGCTTCCTTAGAGCTCCATCCATGATGCTCTAGGAAGGCACTGCCAGTCACTTGTTTCACTGATTAATGAGCGCTCCTCTCCTCTCTGGGCAGGCACTAAGGAGCAAGCTGCAAGTGACCTCCAGCGTCACTCTGGAGTAAGGGACGATATTAGGGAAATGTGTGCAAATTGTCAGGAGACAGTCAGTTGACTCCAGGGTAAGAAATGAGCAGGGGAGGAGGAGGAGAGAGGCTTGTTCAATTAATGATTACCCCAAGCTGTGTCGAGGGTTATGTGCAGTGCTGAAATAAACCTCTTTGTTCCAAACACAGAAGAAAATGGGCTAATAGTTTATGCCCCAGTTGGCCTATTTAGTTACAGTGACAGTTGCGTAAATAGTGTGACAAACCCAGTGGGGAGGTCGAGCCTCTGGTGTGGGCATCCTGTCTTGAACAAAACCTGCCTCTTTGTCTGTGACAACTGTCAGCTGGGGTGCGATGGAGCTGTGATCATGTCTCTGTGCCTCAGCTCCTCCACCGGGGCAGCCTCACAGGGCTATTTGCAGCCTTTGTTCAGCACGCAGTGTCGATAAAGCACTTCAGGGCCCTGCCTGAGGGGAAGCTCTAGAAAGAGGCCATGTTTCACTAGTAAATATTTCATTGTTTTGCTACCATTAAAGTACAGTGCTGTGTGTAGGAATCTCTGCAGGGCTGGGGGCAGAATCATCCCTACCTCCAAAAGATATGATTGAAGTAGAGGGATTCAGAGATGAGAAACAAGGATTAGGGTCAGGGCTGGCCTTAGGGAAAATGGCACCCTGGGCAAACTTGCATTTTGATGTCCCTGGCCCCGTGGGCTCCCCAGGCTACCCACCTTCCCTTTACCCCAATCCCTGTACTGTGCCCCTTTCACCCCTATGTAGGGTGACCAGAGAGCAAATGTGAAAAATCAGGACAGGGTGGGGGGAGCCCATTAAAAAAAAGAAGCAGCCCCAAATATCGGGACTGTCCCTATAAAATTGGAACATCCGGTCACCCTACCCCTGTGCCTGCTTCCCCTCCTGTGCCCCTAATCCCTACACTCCCTTCATGCCTAACCTCTGGCCCCTCCTGTACCTTAACACCGAGACTGTGCCCCCTTCACCCCAATCCCTGCACCTTCTTCCTGTGTCTCTGACCCCTACACTGTGCCCCCTTCACCCCAATCCCTGCACTCCCCTCCTGCACTCCAGTACCTGCACCTTCCTCCTGCATCCCAAACCCCAATCCCTGTTCCCCTTCACCCTAATCCCTGCACCTCCCTCCTGCACCCCCAGTCCCTGCACCTTCCTCCTGCATCTCAAACCCCAATCCCTGTCTCCCTTAACCCCAATCCCTGCACTCCCCTTCTGTACCCCAATCCCTGCACCTCCCTCCTGCACCCCAACCCCTGCACTGTGCCCCGTGCACTCCTCTTCTGTACCCCTAGTCCCTGCTCCATCCCAAACCCCAGTCGCTGCGCCTCTTCACCCCAATCCCTGCAGTCACCTCCTTTGCCCCAGCCCCTGCACTGTGTGTGCCTCTTTTACTCTAATTCTTGTGCCCCTTCATACCTACTCCCTGCACCTCCCTTCTGCACCCCAACTCCTGCACTGTGCCCCTTCACACCAACTTCTTCCCCTTCCTGTGCCCCAATCCATACCCCCTTCTGCACCCCAACCCCTGCACTGTGCCCCTTCACCCCAACTTCTGCCCCCTCCTGTGCCCCTAATCCATACCCCCTTCTGCATCCCAACCCCTGCACTGTGCCCCTTCACCCCAACTTCTGCCCCCTCCTGTGCCCCTAATCCATACCCCCTTCTGCACCCCAACCCCTGCACTGTGCTCCTTCACCCCAACTTCTGCCCCCTCCTGTGCCCCTAATCCATACCTCCTTCTGCACCCCAACCCCTGCACTTTTCCCCCTTTGCCCTAACCTGTGTATCCTCCTCCTGCACCCGCATGGGAAAACTGACCTGGATGCACGAAGCAGCTGGCATTGCTGCTTGCTCTGCTCTCCACCTGGACTCCTCTACCCAGCATACCCCTAGGGGGCTGTGATGGAGGATCAAGGAGCAACATCAGGGCTCCCTGCATCCAGGTCACTTTCCCCACCTGGGCTGGGTAAGGAGAGGGCAGGAGAGCAGAAACTGACGTTCTGCTCCCCAGGTTATTACTGGGTTCCTTAGCCCACACACACTACAAACACATCAGTGCACAAGAATCCCCAGGCCACACTGGCTTACAAGGTGTCTCTGGCTACTGTGCCCCTTCAGAGCCAAACTGCCTATGTGTAAGCTGCTGCAAGACTCCATCCCTGCATGGTATTTCTGTCATCAAGCTGTACAGAAGGGAAACTGAGGCTGTGTCTACACTATGGAGACTATGCTGGCATAACTCCATATTGTAGATGCAGCCTATCTTAACATCTACATTTTCCATTGGTGTAGAAATGCCACCTCCCTGAAGAACAGTAGCTACATCAACAGAAGCATTCTGCTGTCAACATAAATGCATCTGTGCTGCGGATTAGGTCAGCATAGCAGTGTTGGCTAGGGGTGGGTTTTTTCCTTCACCCTTGACTGACATAGAATCATAGAAGATTAGGGTTGGAGGAGACCTCAGGAGGTCATCTAGTCCAACTCCCTGCTCAAAGCAGGACCAACACCAACTAAATCATCCAAGCCAGGGCGTTGTCAAGCAGGACCGTAAAAACCTCTAAGGATGGAGAATCCACCACCTCCCTTGGGAACCCATTCCAGTGCTTCACCTCCCTCCTAGTGAAATAGTGTTTCCTAATATCCAAGACCTCCCTCATTGGAACTTGAGACCATCCAGAGCTCCATCCTCTTTGGAACCCCCTGTTCGGTAGTTGAAGGCTGCTATCAAATCCCCCCTCACTCTTCTCTTCTGCAGACTAAATAACCCCAGTTCCCTCAGCCTCTCCTCGTAAGTCATGTGCTCCAGCCCCCAATCATTTTTGTTGCCCTCCTCTGGACTCTCTCCAATTTGTCCACATCCCTTCTGTAGTGAGGGGACCAAAACTGGACACAATACTCCAGATGTGACCTCACCAGTGCTGAATAGAGGGGAATAATCACTTCCCTTGATCTGCTGGCAATGCTCCTACTAATACAGCCCAATATGCCATTGGCCTTCTTGGCAACAAGGGCACACTGCTGACTCATATTCATCTTCTCATCCACTGTAATCCCCAGGTTCTTTTCTGCAGAACTGCTGCTTAGCCAGTCGGTCCCCAGCCTGTAGCGGTGCATGAGATTCTTCCTTCCTAAGTGCAGGACTCTGTACTTGTCCTTGTTGAACCTCATCAGAATTATTTTGGCCCAATCCTCCAATTAGTCTAGGTCACTCTGGACCCTATTTCTACGCTCCAGCATATCTACTTCTCCCCTCAGTTTAGTGTCATCCGCAAACTTGCTAAGGGTGCAATCCATCCCATCATCCAGATCATTAATAAAGATGTTGAACAAAACCGGCCCCAGGACTGACCCCTGGAGCAATCCGCTTGATACTGGCTGCCAATTAGATATCGAGCCGTTGATCACTACTTGTTGTGCCCGACAATCTAGCCAACTTTCTATCCACCTTATAGTCCATTCATCCAGTCCATACTTCTTTAACTTGCTGCTGGCAAGAATACTGCGGGAGACCGTATCAAAAACTGCTAAAGTCAAGGTATATCACATCCACTGCTTTCCCCATATCCACAGAGCCAGTTATCTCACCATAGAAGGCAATCAGGTTGGTCAAGTATGACTTGCCCTTGGTGAATCCATGTGGACTGTTCCTGATCACCTTCTTTTCCTCAAATTGGATTCCTTGAGGACCTGCTCCATGATTTTTCCAGGGACTGAGATGAGGCTGACAGGTCTGTAGTTCCCCGGATTCTCCTTTTTCAAAGATGGGCACATAACCATGTTGACCTAATTTTTAGGTGTAGACCAAGCCTAAATGAGAGTGTGGGAAACAGAGATCCCAAAGTGTGCATCATGCTTCACAAGACCATGCACTCAGTGCTCTGAGACCACACAGTGGGTGTCCACTGCATGCCACACACTCCTTGTTCCTGGGGTTTCTCTTTGATTTAAATCATCATGCCTGTAATCTCATTAACACGGAACTGGATTTCCAGTACAGTTGCCGGTTTGGTTCAGTAAGAACACATTTTTACTAAAGGTTAATTAAATGAATTTTGCCTCCATCTCATTCATTTAAAATTATAGAACCAATCAATGCTTGGTAATGGAAAATAGATTAAATATTCATGTCTATAAATTTCCCATGTCATTTTTTATTTTTCTTAGTCTTTGCCTCCATGGTCTGGAGTCTGAAAGTGCGTGAAAGCCCTAATTAAAAGTCATTTTGGATCTTAATTGCAGATCTGTCCAGTTTAAGTACAAAAGACTTCAATGTGTGTCTACTTAATGTACCTTGAATACAGGATTAGTTTCTATTACAAATGGGAAGGAATAGAGAGGCCTGCCTATGAGTGCAGGGAGAGCCTGCAGCTGAAGGCCCTCAAGAACCAAAGCCAAGCGTGGAGCTGACAGGGCAGTATCCTGTTCTTACAGCAGTTGTAGTCTTTTTAAGAGTGTTTTCTCTTACCATAACTGGGCTTGCTGTGCTTAACTTCCTCCAGAGACTTGGCAGCGCAGTGGATGTGGCAGAGCTTGCAGCCAGGAGATATTTACTGGAAAGGACAGTAAAGGGTTATCTGTGAACAGCAAAGCTTTTGTAAAATCTAGTTGAAGCTCCTGAATTAATGCAATCAGTGTGCAGACATAAAAGTTACAAATAGACTTTCATTTTATATGTGAATGTTAGACAGCAGAGTCCTTGTTCCCTTACCCACCAGCTCCCAAGCACAGAGCTTCATGTTTTCTCTGGGAGAGACACTGACATTGCTACCCCTTTGTTAAGGCAGGTTTCTCCTGCTACTGTGTGTGTCTGTGATCTTAGCACCTCTGGCTGGGAACATACAGAACCTGGAATTGCCAGTGGGAACTATTTGCAGCTGCACACTGATGCTCTTGTTGGTTTGGGATTACAAATGAGTGGTGAGTGGGTGTTAGATGTATTTTAAAAGCATTGCAACTTCCCTTGAATGTCAGTGAGGCAGAGGTGTGTTTGCAACGACTCTTCTACTGTAGCCTCTGGGGAGACTTGCAGAAAACATGAAATGGAAAAAGTAAAGCAAAATGTCTGTAAACATATTAAAAATGAAGTGTATGTGTTCAGTGGGGAGAAATGCCTGTCGGAGTTAGTATTCTAAGTGCAGTCAGATGCAGCTCTCTGCTGCCTGCTCAACCCACTTCTACCAAAACATCTGCATAATGCAGTAGTAACTGCATCAGAGGGGTAGCCGTATTAGTCTGTATCCACTAAAACAACGAGGAAGTGGGTTTTTTACCAATGAAAACTTATGCCCAAATAAATCTGTTAGTGCCACTGGACTCCTTGTTGTTTTTGTAGTCACTGAGGTTCACCCAGAAGGTCAGCAGATTC
The DNA here is from genome assembly GCF_007399415.2 of Gopherus evgoodei. Lineage (NCBI taxonomy): Eukaryota > Metazoa > Chordata > Testudines > Testudinidae > Gopherus > Gopherus evgoodei. The sequence goes on from NC_044334.1 coordinate 674,058, forward strand.
CAGTGCTATCAGGCTGGGTGAGGAGTAGGAGGGTGAATTCCAGAGTCGGTGCTCAATGAATCTGAATATAGAATCATTCTCTGGTCATTGATGAGTGAAAATTACAAAATATAATTAACAGTGAGAGTGCTGACATGTCCCGGGTGGTGATGGAAGCAAGGGAAGTGAACTCCACTGAGCTGGGATGGTGGTGGAAGTAGGCTGTATGTGCATACAGAGGGAAGGAGAGAGTTCTGATCGGATGCTCTGGGCAGTGATTTTATTGCAATTGTCTTTGAGATTTTTGGTCTCTGTTAATAGAAAGTTCTTGTTGGGTGGTGAAGCTCGGGTCTTGTTGGCAGGAGTGAGAAATGAGGAACTCCACTCACAAGCTTTGTGAGCTAGGCGATTACAAAGAAATTAGCAGCCTTGTGGGGAGGAGGGGGAGCCAGTTCTGAAGGAAAACCTTTATTTTAAATTATTGTAGCGTTGGCTTTCGACTCCAGGGCAACATGTGAGAATTGTCAGCATGGGCTGGGTGAGCCTTTCCTCAGCTCTGTGGGGATTCAGAAACCAAACCCAGCTTTAGAATTTCCAGTATTGACCTGACCTGAAAGTGCTACAGGGAAACCTGAGCGTGTTCTTGCAGCCCCTCTATTCCCCAGCACTAGCTTCCTGGTCATGTATGTTTGGACTCTGTGATCGTATCACTTCAATAACTCGCCTCTTTCTTTTGGGCTTGCAGGCGTACTTCCGACAGGGTGTTGCCCTTCAGTACCTTGGACGCCATGCAGACGCACTGGCAGCATTTGCATCTGGGCTGGCTCAGGATCCCAAGAGTCTGCAACTTCTTGTTGGGATGGTGGAAGCCGCCATGAAATCTCCCATGCAAGGTAAGCAAAGTGACCGGTGTCCAGGGCACTGCAGTTATGCTGGCTGCAAGCCTGAATGGACAGCAGTGCTAAGGGGTCAGCATTTTCGAGGAAGGTAGGAAGCAGATTTCAGTTGGAAGCTGATGCTGAGTCCACGCTTGAGGCAGGAGGAAACCTGCGTAAGTGATGAGAGGCAGATTATAGGCGTTTTACATCTTCCATTTGGTCACCTGCTGCTGGGCTCTCTCAGGGTATGTCTACATCTAAAATTTTGCAGCGCTGGTTGTTACAGCTGTATTAGTACAGCTGTATAGGGCCAGCGCTGCAGAGTGGCCACACTTACAGCAACCAGCGCTGCAAGTGGTGTTAGATGTGGCCATACTGCAGCGCTGTTGGGCGGCTTCAAGGGGGGTTCGGGGAACGCGAGAGCAAACCGGGGAAGGAGACCAGCTTCGCCGCAGTTTGCTCTCGCGTTCCCCGAACCCCCCTGCAAACCGCAGGGAAGGAGACCTGCTTGCTCGGGGTTTGGGGAACGCGAGAGCAAACCGGGGAAGGAGACCAGCTTCGCCGCGGTTTGCTCTCGCGTTCCCCGAACCCCCCTGCAAACCGCAGGGAAGGAGACCTGCTTGCACGGAGGTTCGGGGAACGCGAGAGCAAACCGCAGGGAAGGAGACCTGCTTGCACAGGGGTTCGGGGAACGCGAGAGCAAACTGGGGAAGGAGACCAGCTTCGCCGCGGTTTGCTCTCGCGTTCCCCGAACCCCCCTGCAAACCGCAGGGAAGGAGACCTGGTTGCACGGAGGTTCGGGGAACGCGAGAGCAAACCGCAGGGAAGGAGACCTGCTTGCACAGGGGTTCGGGGAACGCGAGAGCAAACCGGGGAAGGAGACCAGCTTCGCCGCGGTTTGCTCTCGCGTTCCCCGAACCCCCCTGCAAACCGCAGGGAAGGAGATCTGCTTGCTCCGAGGTTCGGGGAATGCGAGAGCAAACCGGGGAAGGAGACCAGCTTCGCCGCGGTTTGCTCTCGCGTTCCCCGAACTCCTCTGCAAACCGCAGGGAAGGAGACCTGCTTGCTCGGGGTTCGGGGAACGCGAGAGCAAACCGGGGAAGGAGACCTGCTTGATTACCAGAGAGGCTTCCTCAGGTATGCTGGGATACCTGCTTATTCCACGGAGGTGAAGAAAAGCGCTGGTAAGTGTCTACATTTGATTACCAGCGCTGGATCACCAGCGCTGGATCCTCTACACCCGAGACAAAACGGGAGTACGGCCAGCGCTGCAAACAGGGAGTTGCAGCGCTGGTGATGCCCTGCAGATGTGTACACCTCCTAAGTTGCAGCGCTGTAACCCCCTCACCAGCGCTGCAACTTTGTGATGTAGACAAGCCCTCAGAGTGGAAACCAAACTAGATGAGCCTCTTGTCTGATTCAGTGGGGCAGGGAGGTGGGGATGTTGGAAGAAGGGGGCTTTGCTCTTGTCTGGTGAGGCAGGGATACTGGAATAGGCGTGGCCTGATCTAGAACGGCAGTTCTTGTGTTCCTGTGAAGTCCGGCTGTGTTACCTGGGAGTTAATGCATGGCTAACATCTCTGAAAAGACTGAACTGGCCACCAGAACTGGTATTCTCCAGCCAATGGTATTCTCCACTCTCATCTACTAGAGGTCAAACATCTTATTCCTTGTGAAATTCTCCTTTTCCACACACAAGCGTCTTAATGTTTCACAAGTATTCCCAGTACAACTGCTGCAGATCAGTCTCCCTCGAACTGTTTCAGTGCGAGGGCAGACTGGAAACTCAGGCTTTGCAGCAGCACCGGCTCTGTTGATCCTCCCAATATGATCCCACAATACCGTGGTATCTGTGTGCCCCTTGAGCTCTGCAAGAACTCTGGCACTTGGGTAAACAGCTTTGTGAAATCCTACGCTTGTGGTACCCAGCAGGGCTCTGCAGAAGTTTTTGCTCATTTTTCATATCTCTTAGAACAAAGCCCCAGAAGAGGCAGATGACCAGGCTGCTAATTCACTTTATCCTTGACCAGTATAAAGATGGCTTGGAGCATTTGATGCTTTCAGCCCCCCTGGCATCTAGCCTCCCCTGTATATTACATCCCCGCTTCCAGGGGTGGGAATTTCACTCTCCTGAAGGGGAATTCCCTGACTGCACTGTTTCTAATCAGTTTCATTGCATGCACTTTGCTGGAGCGGTCTAATGGCATTTCCCAGTGCAGAGCATGGAGCGGATCAACTCTGACTCTCAGCAGACGCTGCTGGGAGCTTTGGAACTTAGGGGCCAAACAGAGCTGAAATATGAAAAAAAAAATGCAGTTTCCCTTTCGCAGTGTTTTCTTGTCATCTTCCAAAATTAATTAATTTAGATATGTTTCTTATGTAGCAAATACCCTATGAGGATAATTTCACCTATTCTGTCCTGCGGTGTTGCTGCTGCCTAGAATATTGCCATAAATACAACATCAGGTTCATCCTTCTCTTTGTCTCTCATATCAAAACAAATCTGCTGCCTGCCTCGATATTAGCCGTGAGCTCCTTCTGTCCGTATGGCGCACACCATGCTCTCACCAGAGACAGCAGAGTTAGAAGACTCTACAGCTCTTCATCGTGGTAGCTCTTTTGTGAACTGCCTCCAACCTGTACATATCGTTGTGGTGTTGAAGTGGCCGGAAAGGAATGTACCATATTCTAGAAGCAATCACACTGCCGAGAGACTATCCCCTCCCTGCTCCAGGACGTGATGCTTCTGTGTCAGCAGCCCAAAGCTGCGACTGCCTTTCTTGCTGTCTTATTGTATTGCAATTTCATGTCTTTGTTGCTGTTCAGTCTGACCTCTAGGTCTCTCAGTATTACTGCTGCCACGTGTCTCCCTTCCACTGACTCGCTTGGATTATTTTTGCCTCAGTAATATTAATTATTGTTATGCTAATATTCAGAAGCCCCGCTCAGAATGTGACCCTGTGTGTGCTGGGCACAGTACAGATACATACCAGGGTATGGTGCCTGCCCCACAGAGCTTACCTTTGAGAAACAGAAATAACCGCAGTGGGTTGGTGGGAAGGGAATTAAATACCCATAGATCTGCACACATACACCTCTCTATTTTTGCCATTGTTCCTGTGGTAATAAATAACCTAAATGCCAATTACCCCAATCATCCCTGGAGCTCTCAGTGATTTCTTGTGGGCTTTGCTGCAGAGGTGGGTCTTGCAGAGGGAGTTGAAGGAATGACTAGTAGGCTTTTGGCTATATGAACCTAATTTTCCCAAGCTGAATTTCACTTTGTTAACCTGACTGCATTTTTAACCCTTTTAGGCCCTGTTACATGAAATCTCCCTGCTCACAGGTGTTCAGAACCTCCCAGTTTGTGATCATTAGTGTGTCATTTAATCCCCACCTCCCCTTCACATCATTAACAACATCATTAAAGAAGATCAAGCTGAGTACAGATCTTTTCTGTATCCTTCTGGACGTGTCCCCCAAACTTCATACAATGTCTTTATTATTCTTTATTGGTTATAGTCCTCTGGCAGTTGTTCAATCCATGTAAACGTACTTATATACAAGCTACTTTGAGCTAGTTTTTCAGATAAGATCTTGTGACCTGGGATATCCACGGAGGTAACATTTACTTCACTCCCTTCATCCACTCTGATAATCTGGTCACCGAAAGGCGATGTAGTTTGGGTGACATGATGTGTTCTTGTAACTCCACAGCATGGTACATTGGTCATGGTGCTGATACCCCTACGGAGTTAGTTTTCTCCTTTCATAGTCAATTCCATTATTGTACTAGGGATGGGAGTTACAGTCAGATTTAAGGGATAGTAATTGCTAGGATTTCTTTCATTCAGAGCTCAGAGAAGAGCAACAAAGAGCAGAGGAGCTGGAAGCATTGAGTGCCGTCTGAGGAAAGATTAAAAGTTAAATCTCTTTATCTTGGCTCACTACGGCTATGTGGAACTTAAGTTTGCAATACAGATAGCTGAGGCCAAACCTCTCCTCCTACAATAATACCACTCTCCTCCCTCCGTGGATGGCACACCTTGGACATGTGATCTCTGCTGGGAAAGCCCTGGTTCCAGCTCTACTTTCACAGTGTAATGGTTCTCAGTCTGCATGGTAATTCATGTCAACTTTCCAGCCTAGAACCAGCACCGGCTATGCTGTTCCCCTGTCTGATTGTAGTGTTATGTTACATGTGAGACAGCTCACGTGACATGCTCACTCTTAACTCCTTTTTTTCTAGGAGCAGTCTTCACTGCCTTTTGTTTCTATTGTCTTTCCTCCCTGAGCCCCTCCTCCGCATGGTGTGTTACATTTTCTAATTAAAGCCAGGTCTACATTACAGACTTATATCAGTATAACTATGTCACTCAGGGTTGTGAAAAATCCACAGCCTGGAGCAACACAGTTATACCAATTTAACCCTCTCCCCTGTGCAGACGGCGCTGCGTCAGCGGGGGAGTGTCTCCCACCATAGCAGACGGCGCTGCGTCGACAGGGAGGTGGACTAACTACGCTAACAGGAGACGCTCTCCAGTTGGCATTGTAGCATCTTCACGTGCACGCGAAGACAAGCCCTCGAACTGTAAACTCCTGACAACAGGGCCTGTCTTTGTACTTGTTCGTACAGGCCTTGCCCATCAACAACACTGTATAAATAACAGTTAATCTGTACATGCTTGTGGCTTCCTCTGCATCGTCTGCCATTGGCCACCATCAGAGATAGGATCCTGTATTACACAGGAACTGCAGTACCAGAAGAGATCACCATCTTATGTGTGTATTTATCCCCATCCCTGACTGGAATGTCACTCGTAATATACAACATGGGCAGCCTATTCCACTCCTCAGAGGGCTGTTAAAATGCTCTCTGCTTGCTGTACATACAGTTAATAATTGTAGGCAGAAATAATGAAAGTAGGGCATAAATGGCTTTCTCAGGGTGCCATGGTTATGTTGATTCAGGCGAGAACAGCCTTGTCAAGAAGTGCAACCATCCTAATTTTTAAAAATTACATTTTAACACCGTATGGTTGCCTAGAGAGCTGCAGATTTGAAACCCCAGCCTTATCATTGTCCTTTAAGGGACATACTATGGCAGGCTTCATGGGACTAATAAAACAATTCGGTATAACTGCTCTCCAGCAGCAGTGGCTATCCTAGGTCCAGTTTGGTCACTCAGGATAGCACCTATAGTCCAGGGGCACCTGATACTCCTCCTTGTTCTTGTGACCCGTTAAGCCAATTCCAATAGGTTCCTTGTTGCTGAGTGGCTGCTTTCCCTTTTTAGTGGGTTTCACCCAGTTAATTTTCTTCTTCTTCTCTTGCTCTTGATGTGCGAAGTGCAGGACTGTGACACTCAAATAGCTGATATTTCTAGATGTGCTATTGAATACATATTACAAAATTCACGTCACTTTGTCGTTCACCTCTCATGGGTGTTAATGGACTGACTTCAGGATGCTTGTGTACCTTTGGCCTGTGGAGTAATTCTGCCTTCCCTTCCTTATTTTAGAGTCACTCGAGCCAACTTATCAGCAACTTCAGAAGATGAAGCTGGACAAGAGCCCCTTTGTGGTGGTATCGGTGGTTGGCCAGGAGCTCCTGACTGCAGGCCACCATGGTGCCTCTGTGGTTGTGTTAGAAGCTGCACTGAAGATTGGCACTTGCAGCCTGAAGCTGAGGGGATCAGTGTTCTCTGCTCTAAGCAGTGCTTACTGGTCTCTTGGGAACACAGAGAAAAGCACAGGATACATGCAGCAGGACTTGGATGTAGCCAAGACATTAGGTAGAGTTCTCATTTTCACTCACTTAATCCCTGGTTTAGTGCTGTATTGATATAAATGGAGCAAATTAACAGGAATGGCAGTGGGATAAATGAAGGGAAGCATCGTTAGTGCTGAAGCTGCTGTGCCATTTCACAGGCTGCTGAGCCACGCAAACAATATTCTTATTTACAACAGACTGTGTGAGGTGGGTTATGGGGATCCCAGGTACGTGCTGAAGGGACACTCAAGGGACACTTTGTGGTATCGTGTGTCTGTGAACTGGCTTTTCCCCTCCAGAGACTTGGGCACACAACTTTCATTAGGTCATAAACGTAACAGTATATCATTTGCAGAGTAAAGTGAGGTGTGTGCTCAAATAATCTGAACTACTCAGGGCTTGTCTACCCTACAAATGCTTTGCTGCCATAGTTAACCCAGTCTAGCTATTCTGGCAATGTGCCCTAGTGGAGACACGGCTTATGCTGACAAAAGTTCTGCTTTTGGCTTAATTAAACCACATTCCCCAAAGAATGTGTCATGGCAGCAGGACTATCTTGCTGGTGTAACTGGGTCTGCACCAGTGTTCCCTCTAAGCTGCACAAGAATCACTCAAGTAGAGCTGCGCACATCCTGCAACTTGTGTTCCGGTGCCCCCCCTTGCTGCTCCTGTCCTCTGCCTTGGAGCCCCTGGCCGGCTGCTCCCGGGACCCTCCTGCTTGCTGGGGGGGGAGAGGAGGTGGTGGAAGGATGTGGGAGGTACTAATATCAGGGTGTCCCCTTGCCCATGTACCCCATCTCCGCAAAACGGGGAAGGGGCAGACAGGGCTCGGGAGTTAGACGGAACTGCTGGTGGCTGCTGCAATCTGAACAAGCCTACAGACTGCAAAGTGCCGCTGTCCTTAAAGAGACAAACATGGTCTCTTATACACTTCTCCAGAAGCCAACACACACACATACACACACTCTCTCTCTCTCTCTCTCTGTGTGCGGGTCTCTCTCTCTTTCTCTGTCTTTCTCTCTCTCTGTCACACACACACACACACACACACACACACACACACACACACACACACACTCTCTCTCGCTCTCTCTCTATCTTGGTTTCTCTTTCACACATGTACACACGCACACTCTCTCTCTCTCTCTCGCACATACACACACTCACCTCCCAACAGATACTTATGGTGGTGGTGGTCATGGTACTTTCTGCAATGCACATATATTCTCTGTAATTTTATTTTTACAAAGTGCTGTTGTTTTAGTTTTTTGACTGGTCTATGCATTTCGTATTTTTATTTCTCTCTTTTGCTTAAATTTAACTCTTTGAGTAGTGAGCCCTAAAATGCCTATCCTGTCCTGGTTAGAGTAATCCCTATGGTAACTTTTAAAAAATATATATTATATCTAGGTTTTTTGTTTCTACTGGTGGTGCACGTGCACATCATCTCGATATTGGTGCACATAAAATTCATTCCGCACAGGAATGGAAAAAATTAGAGGGAACATTGGTCTGCACTAGTATTTTTGCTGGCATCACTGTGTCAGTTAGGGGTGTGGTTTCCCCCCATTCCTACCCAATAGACACATGCTGGCAAAAGTTTGTAATGTGGACTAGGAAATCACAGGATTCTGAAGTAGTTGTCATAACTCAGGAGAGAGACTGGGGCATCATTGTGGGCCGCTCAATGAAACCACTGCTCACCGTGCAGTAGCAGTCAAAAAAAACAAACAAGATATTAGTGTTCACAGGAATTTGATGGAAAATAACAATTAAACCCATTATGTAAATCAATGGCATGCCATCACCTGAAATAGTATGTTCGTTCCTGGTTCTCCTATCTCAGAGAATAAAGTAGAAATAGAGAGGTTCTGAGGTGAGTGACAGAAATAATTAGAGGCCTAGAACGACTGCCATATGGAGAGAGATTGGAAAATCTGGGATTGTTTAGTTAGAGCGGAGGCAAATAAGAAGGAGGATGCGAATTGTGCAGAGCAATAAACAGTACAGAGGAGGTAGACTGGGCATTGCTATTCACTCTGTTCCATAGTACAAGAAGGGACATGCAGTGAAATTGAAAAGCCACAACTTTAATATTGGTAGAATGAAATACTGCTTAGCACAATGTATACTTAACTGGCTGAGCTCACTGTTAACAAGATATAATTCAAGTGCAGAGCTTAGCAGAACCCAGAAAAGGAAAGGCTGGGTGCATTCACAGTCACACTGGACAGGATTGAACAGGGATGGAATTTCCCTCTTTTGTGGTTTCTTAAAGATTTCTCTGAAATATCTGACACAGATCCTTGTGAGAGCTAAGACACTGGTCTGATGGTGAAATCGGCAAGCACTGGGGCACAGTTTGACATGGCTGTTAGTCTTTTCTCCAAAGTGGTTCAGGACTGGATTAGCGAGAGGCAGAACAGGGAGGGAGGAAGGGACATTGGCAGAGAGGGAGATGGAGGGGCTGACTGGGTAGATCTCTGGGTAAAGGTTACCATGCCAGGTGGGATGTACGTTACTTAGGGGTGCTGTAGGCCCGGATTAGAGGGCATCGGCTGCAGGATGTGGGACCACAAGGGTTGGAGGTGTCATTGCTGAAGATCAATGGTTACAGAAGTTGGGCGAGCTACGTGAGACTGCAAAATGGAATAGCAGGTGTGCTGCAGGGCAGGACTCAGGGCGTTAGCAGAGGTATGTGAGGGGATGGGGGATGAGGAGGGGATGTTTGCTGAGAAAGCTGGCCCAGTGCTTGTCAGCACTATACCTGAACCAACCCTGTCCAATCCAGCCCTGCATTTTCATGGACACAGATTGCTCACATCTTCAACAAAAAGTAAACATGAAAAAGTGAAGCTGTTACCAAGGTGTTAAGCCAAAGAGGGGTCTAAGGTGACATTAAAGTGGAGTCTGGGGGTTGATTTGGAGAATTGTGTGCTTCCCTCTTCAAGGACTGGGAAGTGAGGAGAACTCTGGCTGCGTACTGAGTCTGTGGCCAGGTTTGTTCTGAACATGGCTCTCCCAATGGAGCATCCTTTGAATGATGTGTTCCACTCTCTTGGCTGGACTCTTCCAAAGACCCTTCGTTAGCTAACTTTTGTTTTGTTTGCATGTGACTCAGGTGACCAGACGGGAGAATGCCGAGCTCATGGGAATCTGGGCTCCGCATTCTTCTCCAAAGGAAATTACCGGGAGGCCCTTACTAACCACAGACATCAGCTGGTGCTCGCCATGAAACTCAAGGACAGAGAGGTAGGAACCTTGCTAAATAGACTGGATTGGGAATTGGCACTGTGTGGCTTTCTGGAGAAGCACAGAACATCCCCCTGAGATCCCGAGAATCCCTGCCTGCCTGCCCCTTTGCCCCTCTGGGAAATTTGAAGTTATGTAACTTCTTGTCCACCTGACATGTAACATGACACTTAGTCCTGCCCTGAGTGTAAGGGATGGGATTAGGACTGGCAGGGACTCAAGACGTCACTACGAGTCTATGATTCTCTGATTGCTATTATGGAGACAGCATGGTCCAGTGGATAGTGCATAGGCTTGAGCATCAGGAGACTCTGGTTCTATTCCCATCTCGGCCTGTCTCTAACCTGCTGTGTGACCTTGGGCAAGTCATGTCACCTCTCTCTGCCTCTGTTCACTCCCACACTTTGTCCTGTCAGTTTAGACCGGAGACTCTGTGGGCCAGAGACTGCTCTTACTATGTGTATGCACAGCACCTAGCACAAAGGGCCCTGGCCTTGGGTGGGGCCTCTACCTGCTACTAATACTATTCATTTGGAGTGCACTAGCACACACCATGTGCTATGCACTTTCTATTCATGCAATGCAAGACAGTCCCTTCCCCAAGAAGCTCCCAGACTTAATAAAACAAGCAACATACAAAGCAGGGGGGTAGGGGAGACAGAAACCATACAACAGTTATATGTAAATAAGCAAGTATGATTGATTTAGCAATCCGGAAAGTATAAAATGACATGTGAGCTGCAGTGTTGGTGTTAATGGCTGTTATTTACTTCATCTGAATCTCCTTGGTATTTACCCCACAGCCTCTCAGGTGTTAAACTGGGCCTTCTGCCAGCTCAGAGGAGCGTACTGTGTGCAGGCTAAGGGATCTTTGAGGAGTGTATGTCCTGAGAGCTAGCCTCTGTGAGTTCACTATAAGGACATTTTAGTGTACTTTCTCAAACAAAAGATTTTGTATCCAATAGTTCAGGAACTTACAGTGAGAATTTACAGGGGGTAGGATTGGGGAGAATTGAAGGAAGGTTGAGGGTGAGTGGATATGGTTGAAGGCAAATTGTGGGTGAGGGGGCATGAGTATGTGTGAGATTGTGTTTGAGGCCAGGTTTGAGTCTGTGTGAGTGGGGGGAAAGGGGTGTCTTTGGGGTCAGATGTAGTTGAGGGTGTAAGAGTGGCCATACCAGTGCTTGGTTGTGAAGCTCTATTTTAGGTGGCTGCCAAGTTTACTGACGTGTAAGCTGTTAGAAAATGCATCCTGCAGTGAATAGTGGAGGATCTGTGGTTGGGAGCAGGTTGCTGCCAAATAATTTTATGATTATTTACCATCTTGAAAATTTCCCCAATCACTTTCTTCTTCCCTGTTTCTGTTCACACATGGCTGGGAAGCTGTTACCCATCCTCTTTTTATAGCTGTCCTGACTAGAACTCCCTGTGCATTGTAAGTGGCCAATCTACATAGCTGCAGCTCCTCCTGGGGTATTTCTCAGCAGCCCCACGGGCTCTGCAGGGCTGATCCCAGAAGCTGATGGAGATGTAAGGAAGAGCAGTGTGAGGAGGGCCATGGGCAGATAGAGATGCTGACTGTTGGAGGAGGGAATCAGCTGCCACATGGATATCAAGGGGAAGTCTAAGGCCTGGTGTAAATACTAATAGAGCCACAGGGTGCTAAAGGAGGTTGGGGTTGGAAGTCTCTGAAGGTTCCCCCAGTGAGTGAGCTTGGGCTCCCAGCCTAGTAGTGCCAGCACCCAAAGCCTACCTATGCGCCAGGTGTTAGGTAAGCTTCTAGGACAGCTTGGTGTCATCTGGAGTTACACAGACAATGGCTGCTACCTAGAAATGTATGCACTGCATTCAGCACGTACACGGGAGCCTGCCAGGCAGGTTGGATTTCCTGGCCTTTGATGCAGAGCTCGTGTGAGGGATCGCAGATCTTGAACCTGGGTCTATGGGTCCCCCAGGCAGTCCTCAGACTGCAGCCACTACCCAGCAGCAAACGGGGAGTATGGGCTTGGTGGGTCCTAGCTCACCATAAGTGTCGCCCACCTGGCTCCCAATTGGAGATGTCCAGCCTCTCCAGTTGGCTAAGACTCACTCTTTCAGCCAGAAGGAAGCACAGGAAGTTATCTGAGCAACTAGGTGATCCCTGGTTTGCTGCTACACTGGACCTTGCCTTCTCGCCTGACTCCTGAGTCCTGCCTTGTTCCTGATTCCTGCCCTCCTCCCTTGTTCAGTTTCCTGCTTCTACAGCCCACCCCAGGCTACTGACTCCAGCTTTGACTGTTTGCTTGATTCCCAACTCTCTCTCTGGCTCAGACCTCTGGTTCCTGGTGCCTGATTCCTGCTCTGACCACTAGGTCTGACCGCAGACCGACAGCTCCTTCACTGGGTTTTATGTTCTATTCAGAGACCATGGTGTGAATCCGAGGCTAGTCTTGTAGCTGGCTGAGTGCGGGAAATGGCCCCTTCACACTTCCAGAGCAGCGCACTGACCTGCCCTGACAGACTCACCAAGAGCATTGCCACCCAAAACAAACAAAAGGACATAATACAGAAGCAAAGCCCAGATGCTGGTGACTGGTGGGGGAAAGAACTACATCAGATGTGTACACTTTGCAATATTGGGACAGGGCTCAAGCACCATGCTGAGGGAGGCCATGTCAGAACCTAGAGAGAGAGCTAGAACACAGAGTAGCTCATCTGAGAAGTGGTCCTGAGTAGCAAGTGCTGAGTGCTCTGTTTCATTAACATTAGGCCAGTAATGGAAACAATTCCCAGAAGCTGAGCTGAGTGGGTTTTATTTTGTCTGAGGCTAATGCCCTGAATCCAAGAGTGTTTTGTATTGAAACCCAGTGCACTAGAATTCAGGTGAATGAAGCTTATTCACAATAGTGTTCAATGTATGACACATCTGGGTACATAATTAACTGTTACTGACAACAAATGGCTACTTGGGTTTGTGAGAAAGCTGAGCCTCTTGGATTTCCTGTAGGATGTAACCACAGGAAATTAATTTGGCGCTTTCTGATGACATCATTTTGACCACAGAGCTTCCTCTGAACACAAAGCTGTTTTTCTTGGCCTCCGTTGCAGACATTTTTAGAACACGAATATTATTCTAAAGTTGCAATGGTGTTGCTGTGAATTCCACTAGAAGAGGGGTGTGTGTGTGTGAGAGAGAGAGACTGTAATGAAGTAATTGTTTTACCTCCAGCTGTGCGGCGAATTGGCTTAGAAGGTAAGAATGCTCCTTTGTACCAGATTCCTCTGTCCTCACAGGGAGTATTGGCTTCTGAAGCCTCTGTAACAATGAGTGTACCACAGGCTTCTGCTAGATCTAATACCCCATCAGCCGAGAAAAAGGTTCCAGGGGGCTTTGTATCTGCAAGATCCAGGGCCTGTCTTCTCCCTGTAACCTGGGTGTCAGGAAAACTTTTACCAGCTGAGTGGGGACAGGTGGGCTTATGAGATGGTGAAAATTTTTCTCCCTGGTGATGGGAAATGTACAGTAGCTGCTTTAGAGAAGGAGAGAGAGTTTGTGCAGCTGCTGTTAACAGCAGTGTATATTGTGACCTGTAAAGTGCAGGGCCTCTTCCCCCTCAAAGAGAATGTGTTAGCAGATGATTCTGCCTTTGGAGGTGTCAGTGTGTAATAGGAGAGGGACAAGCTGGGGTAATGTAATTTTCCCAAACAGACACATGAGAGAGAGAAAGAGAGAGTGTCTGTGTGTTTAAAGGCTTGGCATTAACATGTCTTCACCAGCATGCACCCAAATAGAGGTCAGGAGTTAGAGTGGACAAGAAATTAACATGACTCCAGTAGACTCTCAGACACTGGAGAGAGAGCAGCTGGAGATTAACGTGCCTCCAGCATTGCCCCAAGAGATATCAGAGCAGTGAGCATGGTTGTGTGTTCAGGTGACTGGAATGGAAGCAGCAGCAGGTGACTGGAGTCTGTTTCACTAACCCTGTCCTAGCAGGATTCAGATTCCCAATGTAAATGCAATACGTAATGGAAAGTGTGAGGGAGCTGCCTGTGGTGTGTAGAGCACAGTACTTTCCATTGCCAGTAATAATACTGAGTCTATAGCAGGTTACGAATCTATTTGGCTACCTGCAGTTTATTGACCTCATTAGTGTTCACATGGAGGTATTATATCTGCGATGGCAATTGAGTAGACACCAAGGTAAGAGATGAAATTATTGCAAGTGCCTGCCCCACTGGTTCCCCAGCCAGGTACACTGGGTGGTCCTGACTGTTGTCTGCAGTTTCCATGGTTCTATTTGAATAAATAAACAGGTGCCACGTTTGTCTCTATGGTGCTCAATCTGAACTTGAGTCCCACTCATGAGGAATGGACTCTTTTTTAACAACTAGAAATACCCCCAGTATTTGAACAGTTACACAGGATGCAGGTGTCTGAATTACAACCACTCAGATTATAGGAGAAGTCTCTATTTCTGCTGCAGATGAAAAGGACATGGGTTTCTGAAATGTGATTCTCCCGCTGTAATTTAAGGGTCTCAATAATTATGATTTACCAAGATCGTCAGAAACAATTAGAAAGTCTCTTCTGGTCCAGTAGCATGATTAGGTTTGCCTCTCAGTTTTCCATTTCTGACCTCCGCTTCAGTCTGCCAGTCATACATGCTGTGACTAGAGATCACAAATGAAGCAAATTTCATCAGGGAGGTTTGGCTGCAACTGGGTGAAGCAAGGTTAAATAAACCTGAAAATTGCTGGGATTCTGCTTGCTGGAGTTGGCCAGCACGATCAGGTGAAATCAGTTAAGAGCCAGGCAGACTGCGAAGAGCTACAAAAGGGTCTCTCAAAACTGGGTGACTGGGCAAGAAGATGGCAGATGAAATTTAATGTTGATAAATCCAAAGTAGTGCACATTGGAAAACATAATCCCAATTATACATATAAAATGATGGGGTCTAAATTAGCTGTTACCACTCAAGAAAGAAATCTTGGAGTCGCTGTGGATAGTTCTCTGAAAACATTCACTCAATGTGCAGCAGCAGTCAAAAAAGTGAACAGAATGCTGGGAATAATTAAGAAAGGGATAGATATTAGGACAAAAAATATCTTGTTGCCTCTATATAAATCTATGGTATCTTGAATACTATGTGCAGATGTGGTCACCCCATCTCAAAAAAGATATATTGGAATTGGAAAAGGTTCAGAGTTAAGGGCAACAAAAGTGACTAGGGGTATGAAACAGCTGCTGTATGAGGGGAAATTAACAAAACTGGGACTTTTGAGCTTGGAAAAGAGACAGCTTAGAGGAGATATGATTGAGGTCTATGAAATCATGACAGGTGTAGAGAAAGTAGGTAAGGAAGAGTTGTTTACTACTTCTCAGAACACAAGCATTAGGGGTCACCAAATGAAATTAATAGGCAGCAGATTTAAAACAAATAAAAGGAAGTATTTCTTCACACAATGCACAGTCGACATGTGGAACTCCTTGCCAGAGGATGCTGTGAAGGCCAAGACCATAACAGGGTTAAAAAAAGAACTAGATAAGTGTATGGAGGATAGGTCCATTAGTGGCTATTAGCCAGGATGGGCAGAAATGGTGTCTCTAGCCTCCGTTTGCCAGAAGCTGGGAATGAGCAACAGGGGATGGAGGATCACTTGATGTTTACCTGTTCTGTTCATTCACTCTGGGGCACCTGGCATTGGCCACTGTCAAAAGACAAGATGCTGGGCTAGATGGACCTTTGGTCTGACCCAGTAGGGCCTTTCTTATGTTCTTGATAAATCCTACAAAGAGTATTTCATAAGATAAAAGATTTTAAAAGTATAAACAGTCAGTAAATCAGAAACTGGACAAACCCTATTTACTCTGCCTTGCCTACCTGGGCATTGTGTTTTTAGGGTTCTGGAATACAGAATTAGAGGCCTCTGCAGTATACACCCTGCATCGGTCAGATCTTCAAAAAGAAGCACAGTACTTAGAAGTTCGGGTGGGAAAACTAGAGCAGCCAGGATAATCTAGCAGGGCAGTTATTTCTCTCTTTACTGCATTCCAGAGGAAAGATGAACACAGGAGGTGAGCACTGAGACTGCAAAGGAAGAATTACTGAAACCAGGTTTAAATCCCACTCTGGGTAAATAGCACATGGCTTGGCCACTTAGTTAGCCAACGTGCAGGATGCTGTGCAGCTTCATTGAATACCAAGCAGCCCTGGGAACCGTTTGGCTGTGTTAAAGGTCAGCTGCCCTAGAGCACTGTGTGTGAGAGAGCGAGCTCAGTTCAGGATAGCAGCTTCAGCAGTGGTTAGGTCTTGACCTGTTTCATTGACCACGGAGATGAAATAGGACATCCTGAGATGGTGGGGGGTTGAGTTTGGACTTTCTTTGCATTTTCTGGCAAGTTCACAGCCAGCTGGAGGCAGTTAGAGTTTAACTGCCTCTGCCTTGAAAATAGGACATGCTGTACGTTTCTGGGATCACTAATGGCTGAAGGAAGGAACTGCTCTCTTAAGCCACCCTGACTGCCATGA
This sequence comes from Gopherus evgoodei, assembly GCF_007399415.2. Taxonomy (NCBI): domain Eukaryota; kingdom Metazoa; phylum Chordata; order Testudines; family Testudinidae; genus Gopherus; species Gopherus evgoodei. Next base: position 690,448 of record NC_044334.1, read on the forward strand.
ACTTGTTTCCTTGGTGTTAAACCAGGGGTCAGCAACCTTTCAGAAGTGCTGTGCCGAGTCTTCATTCATTCACTCTAATTTAAGGTTTCGCATGCCGGTAATACATTTTAATGTTTTTTAGAAGGTCTCGCTCTACAAGTCTATATATTACATAACTAAACTATTGTCGTATTGTAAAATAAACAAGGTTTTCAAAATGTTTAAGAAGCTTCATTTAAAATTAAATTAAAATGTTGATCTTACTCCACTGCCCCACTCAGCCTGCTGCTGGTCTGGGGTTCTGTTCACCTAGGCTGGCAGTGGGCTGAGTGGGGCCTGCGGCTGGGACCCCAGGTGGGAAGGGTCTGGTAGCCAGAACCCCAGACCAGCAGCAGGTTGTGTGGGGCCAGCAGCCGGGATCCACTGCTGCTCAGGGGTTCCATCCACTGGCTCCTGCCAGCGGGAATCCCAGCTGCCGGACCCACTCAGCCTGCTGCCGGTCTGGGGTCCCGGCCCTGCCCACATACAGTGGGTACCTACCTTCTCCCTGGTTCTGGCCCATTCTCTTCCTCTCTGCACGGAGCTGAGGGTGGGAGTGGACCGAGCACAGGGCTGGGGGTGAAGGGTCTGGCCAGGGGCTAGAATGAGGGAGGGGGCTTAGGGTTGGGGCAGGAGGTTTGGGTGTGGGGGCACTTACCTGGGCAGCTCCCATTTGGTGTGAGGGGTGCAGGTGGGAATGTGAGTAGGGGTGCAGGAGCTCCCTTTTGGTGCTCAGGCTGGGGATGTGCAGGGTGTGGGGGGTGCAGGTGTCAGGGTAGGGGGGGTTGGGTATGTGTGGGGGTGCCAGAGTCAGGGCTGGGGTCATGGGTGGGGGGCGAAGGAGTCAGAGGGCTGGGTGGTACATGGCTCAGGACAGGGGCCTGGAGTGTGTGGAGGGATGCAGGGCTCAGGGCAGAGGACTGAGTGTGTGTGGGGGGGGTGGTCAGGACTCAGGGCAGAAGGCTGGGTGACTGCCCCCCCCGAACCCCTAACTCCCCCCCTCCTTGTCCCGACTACCCCCTCCTGGGACCCCACCCCCTATCTAAGCCTCCCTGCCCCTTGTCCTCTGATTGCCCCCTAGGACCCTACTCCCTGCCTGTCCCCTGACTGCCCCAACCCTTACCCCCACCCCTGCACCCAGACAGAACCCCCTGGACTCATGTCCCATCCAACCTCTCCCCGCCCCGCGACAGGACCCCCCCAGAACTCTGGACCCATCCAATCCCCCCCTGCTCCCTGCCTGCCCCAACCCCTCTCCACACCCCTGCCTCCTGACAGTCCCCCCAGAACTCCCGATTCATCCAACCTCCCCAGCTCCTTGTTGCCTGACCACACCCTCCAGAGACCTCCCCCACCCTAACTGCCCCCCCCGGACCCTCCTTGCTCCCTATCCCCTGACTGCCCTGACCCCTATCCACCCCCCACTCCCTAACAGACCCCGGGACTCCCATGCCCCATCCAACCCCACCTGCTCCTTGACTTCCCCCTCCAGAGAATCCTGCCCCTAACCACCCCCCCAGGATCCCACCCACCCTGCTGCCTGTCCCTTGACTGCTCCCACCCCTTACCCAACCCCCGGCCCCCTTATGATGAGACTGCCCGCTCATCCAGCCTCCACGTGTGCGCAGCCCTGCTCTGCCCCTCAGAGCACTGCGTGCGTGGCAGCAGGGCTCCGGATCAGCAGGGAGCGTCTCCATCCCCACGGATGCAAACGCTGCCCTGCAGGAGCGCGCAGCCCCGGCCGCAGGGCTCCAGGGGAAGGCGGAGGAGGGGCTGACGGCCTGCTGCGCTCGGCCAGGGAGCATGGACCCGGCAGCTTGCCGCGTCGGCAGGATTTTTAATGGCACGCAGAGTCCCAGCAGGCAGTCGCATGCCATTAAAAAACGGCTCGCGTGCCATCGGTTGCCGACCTCTGTGTTAGAACATAGAGGGCTGGGCTACACTAGCGGGGGCGGGGGGGAGGGGCAGGGAGAGTTTCAACTAAGATACGCAACTTCAGCTGCGCTATTCATGTAGCTAAAGTCGACGTATCTTACTTGGACTTACCTGGCCGTCCTCACAGAGGCAAGTTGACTGCTGCTGCTCCCCCATCGATCCACTTACTCCTGCTGCCGAGGTGGAGTATGGGCATCCATTAGTGGATCGATTTATCGCGTCCAGACGAGATGCACTAAATCGATCCCTGATGCATCGAACATTCCCCGCCGATCCGGCGGCTAGTATAGGCGAACCCTCAGTGGTGAGTAGCTGCACAAATCGTAGACTACAGCTTCACTTCTTTGTAACATCTCTTGCATTTTCTCTTCTTAAGGCAGGGATACACACCGTGACTGTAGACTGTCTTGCTAAGGAAAATAAAGCACCCTCCAGCCTGCCCTGCCCTCCAGCGTTGTTACTTGCATAGGGCTGGAGGGTTACAAACAGGAGTTCCAGGCGTACGTAGGAGGGAAAGGAGAGAACACTTTCTTTGGATTGAGGGAGCAGCTTGGTGCATATACACCTCTACCCCGATATAACGCTGTCCTCGGAAGCCAAAAAAAAAATTACCGCGTTATAGGTGAAACCGCGTTATATTGAACTTGCTTTGATCTGCTGGAGTGTGCAGCCCCACCCCCGCGGAGTACTGCTTTACCACTTTATATATGAATTCGTGTTACATTGGGTCGCGTTATATCGAGGTAGAAGTGTATATGTAGGCCTGTATTATTGTAAAAACAGCAAAGAATCCTGTGGCACCTTATAGACTAACAGACGTTTTGGAGCATGAGCTTTCGTGGGTGAATACCCACTTCGTCGGCATGCATGTAGTGGAAATTTCCATTGTAGGTTGTGTTATAGTTGTGATCATCCTAGGATATTAGATAGATAAGGTGGGTGAGGTAGTATCTATTATTGGACTAACTTCTGTTGGTGAGGGAGGCTTTGTCTACCCTGGAACCTGAATGACAAAACTTTTGTCATTCGGGGTGTGAAACGCCCCCCCACCCCCCCACTAGGATGACCAGACAGCAAGTGTGAAAAATTGAGACGAGGGTAGGGGGTAATAGCAGCCTATATAAGAAAAAGCCCCAAAAATCAGGACTGTCCCTATAAAATCGGGAGATCTGGTCACTCTACCCCCCACCCCTCCGAACGACAAAAGTTTTGCTGATGAAAAGCACTGGTGTGAACAGTGCTCCCGCCGTCAAAGCTACTGCTGCTCTTTGAGGGTGGAAGTTTTTTGTCGGCAGGAGAGCTCTCTCCCACCGACAAACAGCGGCTACACCGTGCGCCTTCTGGTGGCGCAGCTGTCACTAAAAGGTGCATAGTGTAGATATAGCCAGAGACAAGCTTTCAAGCTTATACAGAGTTCTTCCCCAAGTTTGGGAAAGGTCTTCTTCAGCTATCCCTCAGTGCAAGGATGTCGTCTACCAAAGAGGTTCATTGGTGAGTTTTTAAGTGGCTGAGGAGCCCATTTCTTGCTTTGCAGATTTTCTCACAGAAGTGACAGGTGTGATCTTTGAGGAGACATAGGCCATGGCTACACTGGCGCTTTACAGCGCTGCAACTTTCGCGCTCAGGGGTGTGAAAAAACACCCCCCTGAGCGCTGTAAAGCCTCAGTGTAATCAGTGCTGCAGCGCTGGGAGCACGGCTCCCAGCGCTGCAAGCTACACCTGTAAGGGATGTGGTTTACGTGCAGCGCTGCGAGAGCTCTCTCCCAGCGCCGGCGAAACAGATAGTTTAGCATAAGTAGTTAACACACAGTTCAAGGGACTATTCAAGGTGATGTGGCCTGTTAACACCCTTCCAGTGATAGGGAGGCAGGGAAGGGAGAGGGGGGAAAAAGCAGATGGTGGGGATTGTTGTAATCAGCCATAAATCCGATGTCTCTGTTCAGTCCATGTTTTTTAGTGTCTAGCAAAGTTAAAAATTTAAGCTTATATGAAAGAAGTTTAAGTTTAAGCTTATATGAAAGAAGTGGGTCCAGTGAAAGATATTACCGTACCCCCCCAGCCACCTTGTCTCTATTTTATTTTATTACATTGAAATTAATAATATTTTAATTTGTTACACATGACAGAAGTTGTGGTGTGGGGAGGGGGACTGCGTACTGTGAAACGCTAATGTAGCTCAGTCTATGTAGTTTATCCAAGAGAAGGTTAAGAGGTGACTTGACTACAGTCTGTAAGAACCCGGGGAGAAGATATCTGAGAGTAGGAGGGTTGTTTCATCTGTCAGACAAAAGGACTAGAAGCACCAATAACTGGAAGCTGAAATTTAGACAAATGTAGGCTAGAAATAAGAGGTAATTAATGACTAGAAAAACTTAGCAGGGAAGTGGATTCTAAAGACTGGGCATCTTTCTGAAAAATCAGCTCTAGCCCAACCAGAAGTTGTGGACTTCATGCAGCAATCGCCTTCTGAAATTGTATGGCCTGTGCTCTGCAGGAGGTCAGACTAGATGATCATCATGGTCCCTTCTAGCCTAAAAATTCAGGGCAGAAATAATTAAGGGTTAAATATCCACATCTGGGGTTACCTGTGACAGTCATAGCTGAATGTATTTAGCTAATGGAAATATAATTTATTTTCTGAGACCAGCTACAATGACTGGGGCAGTGTCCCAGGGAAAACTGAAATGGATTTCCACCCTGAATGGAGATAATTCTGCCTGCTTTTCTATGGGGGTGATAATACATGGGAAGGAGCTGATCCTAGGCAGGCTTGTAACTAAAGAGTTAAATTAATCTCTGATGTACTTCTGGTGAGGTAGATTTGACCCTTGACCTCCTTTATTCCCTGAGGTCTCTGCTTAGGAAAAGGCAGGTGATAGATAAATTTCCTAGGCTGTTTTGGGACAGGTCTACACTTAAAACACTGCATTGGGGTAGCTGCAGCGCTCAAGTAAAGATGCTACTATGCCAGTGGGAGAGCTTCTCCCGTCAGCATAGTTAATCCACCTCCATGAGAGGCGGTAGCTGTGTCACGCTGAGAAGCTCTGCTGCTGACATAGCGCTGTCTACACCACGGTTAAGCTGGTATAACTGTTGCTCAGGGTGTGGATTTTTCACACCCCTAAGCAACATAGTTACAACAATGTAAGTCTGTAGAGCAGAGCAGACCAGATCTTGATCACTGTAGTTCCTTGGAGAGCAGGTGTTCTGCTGTTTGCTCAGGGGCACAGGGCAGTAATAAGGTGTAGACATGCAGACTCGCCCCTGTGGCACCTCCTGGGAATTAGCTCGTTCCAGCTCTGGAGCGCCTTCTGCAGGCCGGTGAGCCACCTGTCCTCTGGCCCCCATACTCTTTTACATAGGGCACTGCGCCCTGGCAATCCCACCTTGACTCAGGATAAGGCTACTACCAGTCATCATCTAGCCCCTGTGCCCTGGGGCAGACTGCAGTATCAGTCTACTCAGCACTGGCAAAGTTGGGTTTGGACCTCCTGCCTGGGCCTACTCCTGGGCTGCCCTCTGCAACCCCTAGTACTCCCTGGCCTTCTGCCAGGCCATAGCCTAGGGCTTTCCAGGCTGGATCTCCTGTTTGCTCCTTGCTTCCCTGGCCTTCTTATGAGGCCCTGTTGCTCAGTGTGGGGGCGTGGCCCCAGCTGCAGCCACTTCCCAATCAGCCTAGCTTAGTAGCTCCCAGCCACAACCTTCTCCCAGGGCTGTTTCAAGCTCCTCAGGGCAGGAGCTGGTCACCCCCCCACTACCGGGAGTGCTCTGTCTGCTTGGGCTGCCTTGCTGGCTGCAGCGCTTCCCCCTTCTCTGGCTGCATTGCTGGCTGGAGCTCCTTCTCCCTTCCTGGGCTGCTGGTGCTGACCGGGGGGGGCCTTGCTGGCCAGCCCCCACTCCTCCATCTCCAGAGGGAGAAGCCAGGACCCCCACCCCCACCGCTGCTACCACCTGTGAGGGGTCCTTCCTGCCTGGCCACCAGGGTTGCTGGAGGAGGAGCTGCTGCTGCTGGCACTGTGTTTACCTGGGGAGCTGCTGGAGCCTGGAGGAAAGTGAGGACTAAGAGGACCACCGGCTGCTAGGGGAGCATACAGGACTCTGAAGACTGCCGTGGAGGGGGCCTTTCAGGACTGAGTAACTCTCTGACTGTGCTCTAGTGGTGGGGGCACAGGAGGTGTGGCGTGGAGCCTGCCCCCTGGTCCATCTGTGTCCCCCAACCCCCACCACCACCGCTTCCCCCTCCACCACCCCCACAGACCACTTACCATCTGCCTCGGTTCCTGCCTCTGGGACTCAGCTGCTTGCCTGGCCTGCCACGCCCTATTGCCGCTGTTTGGGGCTCCAGCAGCAGCCAGCCAAACATTTGACTTTGCACAAGTGCTCGTGGGGGCACGCACCCCCTCTCCCCCGGACTGACCCCCTCCGCTCTGCAACAGGCTCCCTAGGTTTGCCCCTTGTTGCCTATCCCATTTGGCCCTCGTAGCCTCCCCCCCCCCGTTTCAGTTTGTTTGCCTGCCCCGCCCGTCTCCCTTTGCAGCCTTATTTATCCTGTCCCAGCCCTGAAGCTAGCCCTTCGGTCCCTCTGCCCGACTCCCAGCCGGGTTGCTCCCTTCCTCTGCGACCGCCTCACCTTGTTTAGCCCCTCCCCTCGTGCGCCCATGCCCACTTAGTGCACTTGTGCTTCCCCCCCATTGGAGTTTGCCCCTGTCGCACTGCACCCCCCAATTGCTGTTGTATCCCTCCCCTCCCCTAGTGCAGCTAGAGGAGCCAGTTTCAATCCTGTCGGTGACTGACCCCCCCCCCCCCACCCTCCAGGTCCTTGATAGTCCCCTTCTCTGCCCCCTCCCCCATTTTGGCACCCTCCTCCCCTGCCTGCAGCCTAACGGGGAGGAGTGGTTGACCTGCTTCCCCTCCCCTCCCTTTCTCTGGTATTTCCCCTCCCTCCCTACTCACCATGGCGGGAGACGCAGCGGGTGGGACTCCTGGGACAACCCCTGTCCCACCTCCCCCGCCTGCTCCCCCCTAAAACCCCCTAGTCTCTACCACCAGTGCTGGACCACCTGCCACTGCTCCCGCTGAGGCGGCAGGCGACGAGGTGCTCTCCGCTGCTTCCACGTCCCTCGACCCCTCCGATTCTAGGGGAGCCCCCCCAGCCGGCAGAAGGGGCCAGAGCAAGAAAAAGGGGAAGGGCCCTGCTCGGAAGACAAAGCCCTCCATGGCAGAGCCTGCCACCACTGCCCCCTCCCCGCCACCAGCCACGGTGCCCCTCCCCGCCACCAGCCGCGGTGCCCCTCCCCGCTGCTCCCTCCACCAGCTCTGCAGGTGCCCCTCCCCCACCCCCCAGGGCATACGCCCAGGTGGCGGCGGCCCCCCCGCCCGCCGCTACGTCATCTCCCCCGACCACCGCCTCCGCTACCACCTAAACGGCCGGGGCCCCTTCCCCACCTTGACCAGGAAGCACGGCGTCCATTGCCTCCTGGTGCCCGCCTCGCCCCGCGTGGAGACCTATGTGCGGGCGTTGGCGAGGGTGGTGGGGCCCACGGCCATTGTGGTGGCCTCCAGGATATATGGCAAGGTGGTCTTCTTCCTTGCCTCGGAGGCCGCCGCCCAGGAGGCAGTGGAGAAGGGCCTGGTGGAGGGGGGCATGTTTGTCCCCCTGGAGCCGCTGGAGGACCTGGGTTTCCGTGTTGTCCTGACATCCGTCCCTCCCTTTCTTCCCAATGCCCCCTGCTACTTGCCCTCTTAACTCTAGGGAAGCCCATCTCTGTTGTGAGCCCTCTCCCCTTGGGCTGCAAGGACCCCGCCCTCCATCATGTCCTCTCGTTCTGCCGGCAGGTGCAGCTTCAACTGCCGCCGGCGGCATGTGGCGGAGAGGCGCTCGAGGGGTCCTTCCTGGTCCCCTATCAGGGGGCCCATTACCGGGTGCACTATTCTACGGGGGAAGCCAGTGTTACCTCTGCCAGGTGACGGGGCACGTCCGGAGGGACTGTCCCTTGGCCTGGCTTGGAGGAGCGCCCGGGACCCCCGAGCCCCGGCAGGGGGCCGGCCCCATCATCACCGGCGCCCCTGGCCGCCTAGTGCCCAGGGCCGCCCCTCCTTCTCCTCAATCCATCGCTGCTCCCGCTCAGGCCACGGGGGGGACCTCCTCCAGTGTGCCCGGCTGAGCGGGTGGGCCTCGCCTCCGCTGCCTGCACTCTGGCGGGGCCTGTGGAGGAGGGTGCGGCAGGGGTACTGCCGGCCGTGGGAGAGGACTCTGCCCAGGGGGTATCTTCCCTTCCTCCGGTTGTCCCACCAGTGCCCCTCCAAGTCCACGAACCACTATCCCTGCCCTCCGACCCTACCCCTGTCAACCAGCCCGCAGGTGATGCCATGGAGGGCTGGACCCTAGTACAGGGTAGGCGGGGCAAGCGGAAGGCACCGCTCCCGCCATCTGATGCAGAAGCCCCCTGTAAGACCAGGAAGGGGGCCGCAGACACCGAGCCTTCCGCCTTGCCCACGGGATCGGTCCGTATGCCAGTTCCGGCTGGGGAAGACATGGCAGCACTAGAGAGTACCACCATCCCTCCTCTGCAGTCCCTCCCGGCGGAGGCCCCAGATGAGGCCCCTCCTATTCCCGTGCCACCTGTGCCCCCTACAACACCCGCGGTGAGTGTCACCTCGGGTGCGAGTGGGGACGACCCTGGGGTGATGGGCAGTGAGCTCCCCTCCATCTTTGAGGAGATTGAGGCCCTGGGTCTGACCCCAGTTACCCAGGGGGAGGACAACCCTCTGTCAGCGGGCCTCGACCTAGCCGATCTCACCCCGGATTCCCCCTCCCCGTGTTCCATCGCCCCCACTGCTGCGTCCACTCCCGCCTCCGGGGGCCCCCTAGACTCTTCCACCTGCTCGGCAGCGGATGGCATCCCGCTGACGGCCACCGAGCCTGTTGAGGCGATGGCTGGTGCCTTGCGGCCAGGAGGCGAGCCACCGGGGGTATCCCTCGGTGGCGCAGGGCAACCGGTTTCCTTCCCGGGCGAGGGCCCCACTGAGGGTTCTGCGTCCCTCACCACTGAGGCCGCTGTATCTGTGATTGAGCCTGAGCCTGGTGTCACCGGGGACCCCCTCCCTACCCCTGAAACCCCTGCGCCTGGCCACGAGGAACCGCCTCCTGATGGTTCAGCTCCTGCGGCCCAGGGTCCCATCTCTGTCCCTCCTCCCAACCCTGTTCCTGACCCCAGCCCGGCCCTTACTCCTGACCCCGTCCCTGTCCCCTCCACCTCCCACGCTGTTATTGCCGCCCCTGAGGCTGTCTCCTTCCCTTTCCCGGAGGGTGACCCCCAGGGAGCAGCCTTTACGTTTCACAGTCCCGACCCCCTAGGGGCTGCACTCTTTCCTCCGCCGCCCCCCATCGAGCCAGGGCCTGAGGCAGACCATGTGGCGCCGACCCATCGGGCGTCACGTCGAGGGTCCGCCCCTTGCCTGCCCGTCTCAGTAGGCCATGGGGCTGTGCCAGAGGCCCCGCCGGCGGATCACCGGAGGCCGGTGACCCCACCTCACCATACGCTGCAAGAGGAGCTGCAGGAGTTCCTGGAAGACGTCAGGGGCTCCTGCAACAAGGTAGCGCTTGCTCTCCAGCAATGGGGGGATTTCCACCAGATCCTCCGGGCCACGAGGGCCCTCGTGGGGGAGGGCAAAAGGACCGGGAAGCAGGGTGCCGCGGCTTACCACCGGGTCCGCAGCTTCCATGACGCCCTTCTCACCTTCGGGGTGGGTCACTGTTTGCTGCGCTGCCCAACGGGGGCCGTGAGCGCCCCTGCTGGCGAGGATCCCCCCCAGCCCTCTTCATGGCACTCGTCACCTTTGCCACATTGAACACCCGGAGCTGTAGGGTGGGTTTCCGCAGGAGCCAGGTGCTCTCCTTCCTTCGGGAGGGGCGGTACTCTGTGGTTTTCCTGCAGGAGACCCACACGGATCCGGCTGCCGAAGCCAGCTGGCGGCTGGAGTTGGGGGGACGGGGTCTACTTCAGCCATCTCACAACCTGTAAGGCTGGAGTGGCTACCCTGTTCTCCCCCGACCTACGGCCCGAGATGCTGGGGGTCGCCGAGGCTGTGCCGGGCCGCCTGCTGCACCTCCAGGTCCGCATGGAGGGGCTCATGGTCAACCTCGTGAACATCTATGCCAGGACATCGGCCCCGGAGCGGTTGCCGTTCTATCAGCAGGCGTCCGCCTTCCTCGACTCCTTGGAACCTCGTGAGTGCCTGGTCCTGGGCGGGGACTTCAACATCATCCTGGAGGAGCGGGACCGCTCGGGGACCGAGCAGAGCCCGGCCACCGCAGACATCCTCCAGGAGATCATCAACCATCACTCCCTGGTGGACGTCTGGCACGACCACCACCCAGACGATGTATCCACATCCACCTATGTCAGGGTGGGAGCCCATCGGTCGTGCCACTCCCGGTTGGACCGCATCTACATGTCACCCTTCCACCTTTCACGGGCCCAGGCCTCCAGCATCCGGCCGGCCCCTTTTTCAGATCACCACCTCGTTACTGTGACGGCCTCTCTCAGTGCAGAGAGGCCGGGGCTGGCCTATTGGCACTTCAACAACAGCTTGCTGGAGGATGCGGGTTTCGTGGCGTCCTTCCGGGAGTTCTGGCTGGCCTGGCGAGGGCAGCGGCATGCCTTTCCCTCGGCGCGGCACTAGTGGGATGTGGGGAAGGTGCACATCCGGCTCTTCTGCTGTGACTACACCCAGGGTGCCAGCCGACGGAGGGATGCGGCAATAGGGCAGTTGGAACAGGAGGTCTTAGAGCTGGAGAGGCGTCTGACCGCCAGCCCTGAGGATCCATCCCTTTGTGGAGCGTGCCAGGAAAGGCGGGAGGAGCTCCAGGTCCTCGAGGACCACCGGGCTCGGGGCGCCTTTGTTCGCTCCCTCATCCGCTTCCTTCGGGAGATGGATCGCAGCTCCCGCTTCTTCTACGTCCTGGAGAAACGGAGGGGGGCCAAGAAGCACATCACCTGCCTTCTGGCGGAGGACATCACCCCCCTCACGGATCCGGCAGAGATGTGCGAGAGGGCCTGGACCTTCTACGCGCACCTTTTCTCCCCGGAGCCGACCGATCCTGCCGCTTGCAGAGTGCTCTGGGACGGGCTCCCGATGGTCAGCGAGGGTGACCAGGACCGGCTAGAGCTGCCTCTCTCTCTGGCCGAGTTCTTGGAAGCCCTCCGTCGCATGCCCACTAACAAGTCTCCGGACAAGGACGGGCTGACCATGGAGTTCTACCGCGTGTTCTGGGACATCCTCGGCCAAGACCTGGCCAGCGTCTGGGCCAAGTCCTTGCAGAGCGGGGTCCTCCCTCTCTCGTACAGGCGAGTCATGCTCGCCTTATTGCTGAAGAAGGGGGACCTCCGCGATTTACGGAATTGGCGTCCCGTCTCGCTCCTTAGCATGGACTACAAAATCATAGCCAAGGCCATCTCGCTGCGGCTGGGGGCCGTGCTGGAGGACGTGATCCACCCAGACCAGACCTACACCATCCCGGGTCGTAGCATCTTTGATAACCTCTATCTGGTCCAGGATCTCCTTGAGCTTGGGTGCAGGGATGGTCTGTTGTTCGCCCTCCTGTCCCTGGATCAGGAGAAGGCATTCGACAGGGTGGACCACGGGTATCTCCTGGGCACTCTGTGAGCATTAGGCTTCGGGTCCCGGTTTGTAGGTTTTCTCCAGGTGCTGTACGCTTCCGCAGAGTGCCTGGTCAGCCTCAACTGGACCCTGACCGAGCCGGTCAGCTTCGGGCGGGGAGTGCGGCAGGGGTGCCCCTTCTCGGGCCAGCTGTACGCTCTGGCCATCGAGCCCTTCCTCTGTCTCCTCCGCAGGAGGTTGATGGGGTTGGTGCTCTGGGAGCCGGAGCTGCCACTGGTCCTGTCGGCGTACGCTGACGATGTGCTCCTCGTGGTCCAGGACCCGGGTGACCTGGTGCGGGTGGAGGCTTGCCAGGCTGTGTACTTGGTGGCCTCCTCCGCCCAGGTCAACTGGGTCAAGAGCTCTGGCTTGGTGGTCGGGGATGGGTGGCAGGCAGGCTCCCTCCCACCCACGCTTCAGGCCATCCAGTGGAGTCCGGGTCCGCTGCTCTATCTCGGCATTTACCTTTCCGCCACGCATCCATCTCCGCCGGAGAACTGGCAAGGTTTGCAGGGCAGGGTGGCGGAGTGGCTCCGGAAGTGGACAGGACTCCTCCGATGCCTTTCTCTTCAAGGGAGGGCACTGGTGCTCAATCAGCTAGTCCTGTCCATGCTCTGGTACCGGCTCAACACCCTGGTCCCGGCCCCGGGTTTCCTGGCCGACCTCCGGAGGGTGGTTCTGGAGTTCTTTTGGCCAGGACTGCACTGGGTCCCTGCAGGGGTTCTTCACCTGCCCCTGGAGGAGGGAGGGCAGGGCCTGAAGTGCCTGCGCACTCAGGTTCACATCTTCCGCCTCCAGGCACTGCAGAGGCTTCTTTATGCTGCGGGTAGTCCGGCGTGGTGGACACCGGCGCACGCCTTCCTGCGCCGCTTCCGAGGGCTCCGATACGACCGGCAGCTCCTTTATCTCGATCCGAGGGGTCTTCCACGAGACCTCTCCGAACTGCCGGTCTTCTACCAGGACCTCCTCCGGACCTGGAAGCTGTTCTCCACAACCAGGTCCGTGGCGGCCACCAAAGGGGCAGATCTCCTCGCGGAGCCCCTGCTACACAACCCCCAGCTCAGTTTGCAGGTGGCGGAGTCCCCCACGATGCGCCAGAGAGTGGTCCTGGCAGAAGCTACCAGGGTCGGAGACCACCTGGACTACGAACGGGGAGACTGGCTGGACCCCCTGACGCTCGCTCAATGCATGGGGCTCTCCAGACCTTGTACTCCCCGGCGCGTACTACAGGAGGTGAAGGCCGCTTTGCCGCCCGCTGCTCAGGCCTACCTCGACCGGGTCCTGCGGGAGGGCACACCCCGCCCACCCCAAGCCCTCTGGTCCTTTTCATCGGGCCCCTGCCCCGTAGACCCGACCGGCCCCCCCACCCCTTCTCTGCAAGCCGGCTGCACGACCTGCAGCCGGTCCATTTCCAAACCGCACCGAGGAAGCATTTCTACATGCTTGTGCTCCACACCCTTCACTTCCTCACCCTCGTGTCCCGCCCCGATACAAAGTGGCGGGACCTCCTGCCACCTCTGGAGGGTGAGGAGTCCCGGTGGGCCAGCCTATACTCTACCCTGGTCCTGAGGTCCGCCAGGGATATCAGTTGGCAGCTCCTCCATGGTGCCGTGAGCACGGGCGTGTATTTGGCGCGGTTTACCCCTGTCCCAGACACCTGCACCTTCTGTGGCGTGAGGGAGACCCTGGCGCACGTCTGCTTAGAGTGCACCAGGTTGCAGCCCCTATACCGGCTCCTCACCATTCTCCTGTTGCGTTTCTGGCTGCACTTTTCCCCTCACCTCCTTCTCTACACACTCCCTATCCGTGGCCCCACAAAGTCGCGGGATCTCCTGGTCAACCTCCTCCTCGCCCTGGCTAAAATGGCCATCTATGCAACCAGGGAGAGGAGGTTGGCCGATGGAGACTCCGGTGACTGTGGGGCTTGTTTCCAATCCTTAGTCCGTTCACGTATCCGGGCGGAGTTCCTCTGGGCGGCGTCCACTGGCTCCCTTGACGACTTTGAGGAGCAGTGGGCGTTGTCTGGGGTTCTCTGCTCAGTGTCCCCGTCAGGGTCCCTTCTTATGACCCTTTGACCACACTCCTGTCCCTGTTCTTTTATTAGTTGTCCCCCGTAATCAGTGGGGTTTTGTGGTCCTGTGGATCCTCCCCTTAGGCTGGGGGGGATCCTTTAGCAGTGGGCGGGCTTCTGCCCACCCACCTCCCGGATACCCAATAGATACACAAGGGTTGCTACTTTCTAAGTCCTGTTCAGGCAGGGATTTCATGTGTGATGTTAGCCTGGGTTTAATGTGTGCTAATTAGGCTATATCTTCACTCCTGTAAAAGGTGTGTTTTTGAATGAGATACTGAACACGCCAGAACCATCTCACTGTAAATCCTACTGCAGACAGGGCTCTGTAGATTTTACTGTGGGCATGAATGGCAGGTATAATAGGCCAGGGTTAGGGTTAGGGTTAGCTCAGCCTCCACCAACCCGTCGCCAGACACCTGGGTCATAGTGCCTTGCTCCTTCTCCAGGGCCCCCACCAACTGCTGCTGTTCCCTGCCATGTAGGGTGACCAGATGTCCTGATTTTATAGGGACAGTCCCGATTTTTGGATCTTTTTCTTATATCAGCTCCCATTACTCACCTACCTCCTGTCCTGATTTTTCACACTTGCTGTCTGGTCATCCTACTGCCATGCCTGGTAAGTCTTCCTCCACTCCAACCCTCCACCTTTTGGAGGTCCCGGCTGCTTGCTGCATCCCTCCTCTCTTAGTCACAGCTTCGCCCCTGCCAAATTATTGGGAAAGATACATACCAAAGTTGAGTTTTAAGTATTGTTTATTCGGTGGCCATCTTGGTCTGGGATAAGAACAAGGTGACCTCCATGTTGTGACAGGTTCTTGTTCCCTCATGCTGAGCAAAAGGCGGAAAAGTAGAAAGAGTGAGAATCTTTTGTTGCTAAGCAACAGGTTCCTATAAAGGTAGAGAAGGGGAGGGGCCAACGGTTCTTGAGCTCTTGAGGCTTTGGGGGCTCCGGTGTCCAATGTGCTCTCTCTCTTCTGTTCCTCCTCTGATAGATGGGCTTAAGGGGGAACCCAGTGGGAGAGGGTATACTGTAAGGCTCCCCGAAGTCTTCTGGTCAGGAAAAATAAAAGAATCCTTACACCTCCTTGGAGGCGGGGGAGTGAGGAAGGATGCGGCAAGCCAGCGGCAGGTGGGGGGGGGGTGGTGTCTGGCAGGGGAATGAGGAGGTGAGTGGGTGGAGGGGGCAGGGTTGTCTGGTGGGGGATTGAGGCAGCTTGGCCAGGCGCTGGTGCCGAGCTGGCACTGGGGAGGGTTGGGGGGGAGCGGCGGGTTGGGCAAAAGGGAGGGTGCTGGGCTAGCCTCCCAAAGCAGGGGTTCACCTGCTGCCCATGACTGTGGTGTATCTGGGCCAGGTCAGCCATGAGTGGGGGGGGATTAGTGTTGGCCTCGCCTAGCTACACTGTTAAAAACTCCAGAGCTTTGTCTCTAGTAACGATTTTACAGTGATAGCTAATGTACATTGTTTCATCTCATGTAATCCCACCCCCACACACACACACACTTTTTTGGCATTGAAGACATGGACTAACGTGTAAAGTTTAGGGTAGATAAGACACGCTACTTGCCATGTGTTAAATTGGTCTCGTTCAAGCCATGAAAGAGCCTAGCCAATATGTGTCTAGGGATTAAGAAGATAAAGACCCAGACCAGTGTAGCTGGTGGAAACAGTGGATTCAGCTTTCAAATCTTCTCCTTCTACCTCTAGCTCATCTGTCCAGGGCCTGGCATTATGGAGGAGAAAAGCCAAATACTGCATGTTTAGTCAGGCCTTTAATGAAGCCTCTTTCCCAAGTCCTATGATAGGTAACATGATTTGAGAAAGATGACTATAAATCAAGCTGCATTCAACCTTGTACTAAGAAAACTGTAGCTGATTGGGGAGGTTTTCAACCGAAGTTTCTAACTGTAGAAGGATGAATTGTTTTACAAATGTTGCTTTCCAGAGTTCAGCCTGGTTCCTCAATCGTAAGGCAGCCTGGGTGCCTTATGTAGCTTTGCTTGGCTCTAAATGGTGCACAAAGGTTATGTATTGTTCATACTGTACTAGTACATTTGTTTCTTCACAGATTTAAAACAGCAGCAAGGACTGCTGCTTTTAGAGTTACCTGGGGTAGAATGGTCCCTCTGCACTTACCACATTCAGAGATATCACGAGTGCTGTTTTTGAAGGTACCTGTCGTGCTAGCGTTCTCCCATATCTGCCTATTTCATTTGTACAGCTCTCTCATACTTGACTCAGACTACATGCCATGTAGGATTTGCTGTTGGGTGATGGTTAATGCATAGTAACCTGCTCTGAGCTAATACTTTCTTTCAGTATGTTTCAGTCCACTCTAGGGATTTAGGGGTTCCTGTGGTTATCAGAGTGTTTGACATGTCAGTGTTTTGCTTGTATCACTTGGTGCGATGCTTGGTGCAGCGGACAGGGTTCCAATTATGGGTTTCCAAGTTTGGCATTTGAATTTTTTATTTGTCCAGTAGTGCGAAGGGAGCAGGTTTCCTTGAGACAGAGAGTAATAAAATTGACCTCCTCTATTACTAGCTTGTGCCATGCAAGGGCCTTCCCTGGGGTGGTGGGACTGGGGTGTTGGTGCAGTGGAGGCGCATTTAAATGTTGTAACTTTTCATCATATTATTAGTCCTATTGAACTGTTACTGCCTCATTACTTCATTTTCAACACCAAACAGAAGCCTGCTCCCAGGCTGCTGCATCTTGATCAGAAAAGCAGATTCTTCCCCTGCTCCGCTGGCCTCTGTAGTGCTAAGTGCTCGGGTGGTTGTTTTATGATACTGCAGTTGAAGGAGGTATAATAAACGGGAGCTGCACACAACTGCTGTGAGTATTTTCATGACACTGGGTGAGCTCTGGGACAGTCAGCTGGGTTTATGGGTTTGCAAGGCCGCTAACAGCCCCCCATTGAAATCTACTTATTGAGGTGATGCCTATAAGAAATGATAGTGATAATTATTACAGTTAACAATGTCCACTGATTGTGTGTGTCCGTCCATATCAAAGCATGGAACCAGCCAGCTGTTTGCCCATTATCACCTGACCATTAGGTTTGTTTGTTTGCACCCTTTTCCGCCTCCTTTTGTTCGCTCTTTGGCTTGCGAGCCCTTCGGGGCATGGACTGGGTGCGTCCCTGTTTGTGCAGCACTGGCACAGTCTGAGCACTCATGCAATAGACCTGATCGTGGTGAGAAGCAGTGCCAGGGCCAACTGGGCTGGGGATCACTAGGCTAAACCACCTATGAAAGGTTTTGGTGCTGCTCTGCCCTCCCTCTTCTGTGTGTACGTATCACTGGAAACTGTCCCCTCCCCTGTGTGTCTCTCCGTTTGTCTGACTCTCCCTCTCTCTCATCGGCATCCAGAATTTTCCCTGCTGAGGCTCTGAGTGGCACTTGGTGTGATGCAGAGAAGCAGTTTCCCTTTGCTCATGACTGAATCCTGCTGGTAGCATTTGCTGCTGTTCTGTCATGCTCCAAGCTGGGGTGCTGTGCTAGCTGTCCACATGCTCCGCATTCAGGGGCCAATTCTGATGCCTGTCTATTCCAAGCTGTTCGGTCTGGAATTGTTGCTCGAGAGCAGACTGGAAAGAGTGTGGAGCAGCCACAGCGTCTTGTAAGTAGAAATTAAAAGGAAAAGGAAGACCGTGGAGCCGTATGTTTCTTGTTGGGTAGCCAAGTTCCCCTCAGGGATTCAGGATTCAAATACTGACTGACATGGCATTTGAATTCTTGTCTTGCAAAGGCCACTGATACCACAGAGGCTCCACAGTGTAATCGCTTCTCTGTCTCTGAGGCCTTCAGACGCCTTCTATTACAGCCCTGCATTTAAAAATAGAAGGGAAATGAGGCAAAATCATAAACTAGCTATAATAAAATTAGTGCTTGTGTGAAAGCGTGTTGCCAGTGCAGCGCTTTGGGGCAGCAGAATGCTGCCAGAAAGCCACTGGGTGCTGGCAGCGTTTGTGTATTTACTGGCTAGCACGTTTAAAACTGAACTGGGCCTTTTATTATAGCTATAGTATCCCTCTCGTCTGGGTGTGAAGAAATGAAAGGAACTGGGGTAGGAAGAAAAGATTGTTTATTACCTGACCTCTCCCCAGGGAGCAAAATGGAAACAAAAGCTCACAGGCTCAAGTTTGGCTGAGAGAGTCTGTTTCCTACAGAGAGAGCATGATTAAGAGAAGGAGAGGCTGGCCAGGCAGACACAGCATCCAGATGCCAGGATAGTGCATTTGCCCCTTCAGGCTGGCCTGGGGGCTGAGAATAGATAGCCTCATCCCTGCATTGCCTTGGAGAAGGCCAGTCATTCTTAATCTGGTTTTGCCCTAGAAGGGAAAGGGTTAGAGAACAAGCTGGAGTTCAGCATTCTCTTGTTACTAATTATGCATTACTGTGATCATGGGCTGTCATGCCAACATGTCTTCCTTCACATTTGTGATTCTCAGTGACTTCTGCACCAGATGGACATGTTTCCATGACCAGGCTGACATTGTACAGTCTAATGTCACGAGCCTGCTTGCCTTGAACTGTTGCTGAACCAGAGAGAGCCTGAACTCCCCAGGTGGCAACTGGAGGTGGATGTGCTTGTTCTGAGCCTGCTGGATACGGAAGCAAGTTTATCTGCAGTGTGTGTCTTTTGAAGACAGTGACTGTGCTTGAGGGTTTAATTGCTAAAAATATTGCAAGAACATCTTGTCTGTGTCTTAAACTAAGTGGTTCCCCATTGCTTTCCTGTGAAATAAACCACCCCGAAAAGGTCATCATTACCAATCTGGCTAAATATCTGAAGAGTGCAGTAGATTTCAACAAATTGAGCTGACAGAGTCTGGCTGGGGTTCTTCAGGGGAATTGGGATTGGATACAGCTTTTCTGGTACAAGCAGAATGAAATACAATAACTCAAATTTAGAAGAATCATTTTGGAAGGATTTTGTTGCAGCCAAGCAAACAGTATTCCAGTCTTGATTCCGCCAGAGGTTTGATCTCTCCTCTGCATTGTTACATGACCATTTTGGACATGGATCATTTCGGAAGGATGGCAGGTGTAATGAATGATACCAGACAAACACACTGAAATTTGGCAGCCCTCTAATTGATTTCATTGAGTTACAAAGTTTTGGGGAATAAAGGCCCCATTCTGAACACAGCCTCCAGTCATTCAATTCACATGCCTAATCACAGCAAATCTTGATAGTCTTGTGTTTTCCTTGTGCCCCAGTGGGTTTCTGTGCCATGCGCCAAATGCCCTGGGTAACGGAGACGGAATTATGAGGCACTCTACTGATTTGCTTATTTTGGAGCTGCCATTCAGTTCCTTGTATGCAGTTCTGGAGTTTGCTGTCTCTGGAGCCATTTGGGCCTGTTCTTAGTGCCTACAGCGTGACTTGCCCTGGTAACTGGCTCCATTAGGATTGGAGGTCAGGTTATTTATTTTACTCCCTTTGGACAGATTTTCTGTAGTGTGAAGTCTTTTCTACTTTGATTTGCCAAAATTAGATTCTTGGATAATAGAACTGGACTTGCCAAGGAGCTGATGGGGACATGCAGCTGCTTTTTGAGACCTCGGCCTTAGTCTTGGCACCCGCAGCTGAGGTTACATTAATAGTCATTAACAGCAAAGTTAGGCAGTAAAGCACTTTCTGGGTTTTAAAGGTGGAGCAAAAAGGTTGAAAATCCAGGAGGTGGTGAAACTGTTTTAACAGAGAAGCATCACTCCCTTGGCCAGAAACCTCTGCAGTGTCCCACTCTGACTGGGTCAGGTAGCAGGCACATGTGGCTAATAGGGAAGAGCTGCATAGGGATAGTGAGGAGTTGCAGGACCGAACAAGCCAGATGAGTTTCATCTGCAGGAAGTCCAGCTGTTACCTTTCCACAGAGAGGGATTCTATTCACTATAATACCGCTGACTTTTGATGCACATACCAGGGGAGCAGTTTGCTTTGTAGTAGTCCCCAAGAACAGGGCCCTGCTCTGGTGAATGGCTGCTCACAGAACTGGATCATTTCTCTGATCCATGTGTATTACCACACAAGAATACAGCGTGTGGCTGGATTCTAGTGGGCTTTCATTGCTGACTGCTGATTAATACCCTCAGAACAATCTCTTCTCTTCAGCTATTTTTTAGCACACCTTCTCAGACTGAATATTCTTATCCATTTGGAGCAGTTTGTAAAACATGCTTCTCACTTCTGTGTGAGAGAGAGAATGTGATGTGCTTTGGCCTCTAACCCCGGCTCAGGGCTTAACTTTGCTTTTGACTAATATGATTTTTTGGGGAGGGTGTAGAATAGAGGCAGAGAACCAAGAGGCTGCCCTGCTTCTGCAAAAGTGGTTAATTCAGAAATGCTACAGGAAGTTTGCCAGCAAGTAGTGAAGGAACGTGCTGGCGCTGGTGGGCTTCTGCTTTGGTGCTGGCCATCCTGGGCATTAACTAAGCTCTAGTTTGAATTTTCAAACCTTCATGTATGCAAACCCCCTGAGGCCTGGGTGTGAAGCTGAGGCCAGGAGAGCCTTTGTTTTTCACCAGCTCTTTTGCTTGTTCATTTGTCCAAAAGCAGGGCAGAGGTCATTGCATGCTGTTATAGTCAGCTGCAGAGTGCACTAGATTCCCTCAGCCTGAGAGAGGGAGTATTGCCCACTCCTAAAGGGCAGTCTTTTCTGTGCCCCTTTGCAATGCTGACAGTGATGATAGTGTAAGGATTTGCCCTCTCACCCTGTGTGTTCTAGCTCCAAACCCTAGGGCTTGGTGGAACTGAAACAGAGAATAAAGCCTGCTGTAGCCTCTGTCTTTGCAAACCCATACTGCAGTGTACGAGGTTGCCTCTTGGAAGTGGTATTCTTGTGTCTTTTGTGCAAGTTGTCATTAGATTTAACAGTCCAAGATGCTGTTATACAATAAATAATCCTGGATTGTCAAACACTTTTTCTTGTAGTTCCTTGGGGAGCAGCCCCAAAATGTGTTTCAAATGCCAGAATTTGTGTAATTTACAACCAGTGACCATTATACACATGTTGGAAACATGGTATCTTCTGGTCTCTGATGGAAGGGATGTTCAAAAGCAAATCACATGTCTGAAAATAGGAGTCCCTCTCCTGAGTGGTGGGAGATAATTTATCCAGAGAACAAAACCTGCCTCAGTTCATGTGGCAGCAAAATTCTTACACCATTTGCAAGATTTTCAGAAGCGGGGGGAGGGGGGGCGCAATGGGAACACTCACAAAACTACACTGTTGCCTGTGGAATCAAAATGCTCCCACTGATAGTTCTTTGTGCTTGTTGGTCAAAGAGAGAAGTCTGGCTACGCACTTGTGATTGCTGATGCTTGCTTGAATGGGGGTAGGTGCTGGGGCTTGTGCCATCCCCAAAATATGGTCTGTTAGGTTTACAAGAAGAGAGAGAAGATGAGATGGGATGGCACATACGGAACCTTTCACCTCTAGGTCACTGGTGCCAATTTGGGTCAGGTAGGTAGTGACCAGCAGTCCTTTCCCTTTGATGGCTGTTCAGTGGCACCCATATGTATTGTGCAGATGGTCTAGACCAGTGTTCATTTTAGTAAAATGATCATCATAGTTGAACACCTTTTGTTGACATGCTCAGCAGATGTGCCCCAGAAAAGGAGCCATGGAAACTGACCTTCCCTCTCCCACAGACCCATGGCTCGGGTTGAGGCATGGATGTGAATAACTGGGGAGGAAGGCTCAATTGCTGAGGTCTGTGCTGCTCTGTTGGTTAAGAGAGGCTCAGGATTTCCAGGGCTATCAATCTGGGACCTTTTTGGGCACATAATAGCTTGTAGAGAAGTTCTGTGAAAGACTGTGCTCAAAGCAGAATGCTTAGGGAACTTATAGCATTCATAGGGCTGCGCCTTGTCATTCCGTCTGGGAACTTCGTGTGCATGGGAGACTAGTACAGAGGCATTTTGAAGTGAATGGGAAAAGATCAAAGAAACAAATTGGATAATGAACATATTACTTTGAAGGATCCATTAATTTAGCCCTGCTGCAGTGTGGAAAATTCTCTTTTTCTACTTTAGTGGCTCAGAACTATTGTTTGCATAAAATCCCTAATTTACAAAGTCAGTAGCTGGTCTAAATAAACATTTCTGTCAGATATAAATGACTGCAAGGGAGTGTTTGCTATTGTAAGAGTCGAAGCCATACAACTCCCATTGTGTAATAAACAGCAGTTGCAGGGGTTCTCTGCTTGAACTGATGACCTCTGGTTTTGCTGTGCCAAATGTTGTTGTAATGCTTTGCAGAAAGTTTTAACCCTAATGTTTCCACCGGCTGCTCTCCTTCCCTGTTCCCCTTGTACTACATCTGCTTCTTGGGGTTATAGAAAAACTTAGACTGCTAAAGCCCAAGTTGGTGTCATCCTCCACCGTAGCATCTTCTGTGGAGCACTTGGTGCTCAAAGTCACTGACTGAACATAATCGAACCTCCTGGCCAGAGTCAGTGTTCTGGTGCTCAGAGCTACAGTATAAAATGGTTGTTTAGTGGCTTAATCTATTCTTCTCCATCCAGGCTTTTCCCACCTTTCTGTAGGAAACAGTCTGGTGTCATCATGGGGCAGCACTCAGGCCCATTAGTAATTATTAAGGCTGTGATTTAGTCACGGAATCCATGACTTCCAAAGACCTCTGTGACTTCAGCCATCGCTGGCTGGGAGTTGCAGGATCCCCTGTCACCTTCAGGGGTAACCCCCGCTGCTCCTGGTCTCTCTGGTGGCACGGGAGAATCCCCGGAGCTCCTGGGCAGCACGGGGGAACCCCAGAGATCCTGGCCACTGCTGGGCTAGGGATGAATGAGAAGTGGGGCTGGGCTCAGGCCGGGCCAGGGATGAACAAGAAGTGGGGCTGGGCTCAGGCTGGGCCGGGGATGAATGAAGAGAATGCAAAGAGAAGAGGTTCTCACATCTCCCCCAAGAGTGTGTACTTCACATTATTTGTAGCCTTGCGTTCTTGCATGACAAATAGCATGTAAGATCCTCTCTACCCATTTTCTCCCCATTGGAAAGGTTTATTCAGTGCCTGGTGTAGCTGGGCTGGTGGTTACTGCTGTTGTTTAAGTACAGGTCAAGTAGACCTACTCTGATTACGCAAAGGTGTCACAGTGCTTAAGGCTAGGTGTACGGGGGGGTCGACCTAGGATACGCAACTACAGGGGTTCTCAAACTGGGGGTCGGGACCCTTTGGGTTGCAAGGTTATTACGTGGGGGGATCGCAAGCTGACAGCCTGCAAACCCCACTTTGCCTCCAGCATTTATAATGGTGTTAAATATATAAAAGTGTTTTTTAATTTGTAAGGGGGGAGTCACACACAGAGGCTTGCTGTGTGAAAGGGGTCACCAGTACAAAAGTTTGAGAACTACTGAGCTATGTGAATAGCGTAGCTGAAGTCAGTGTATCTTAGGTCGATTTACCTGGCCGTGAGGATGGCGACGAGTTGACTGCTGCCACTCCCTCATCGACTCCGCTTCTGCCTCTCGTCACGGTGGAGTTCTGGAGTGGACGGCAGAGCGATCGGGGATCCATTTTTATTGTGTCTACACTAGCTGCAATAAATCGATCCCCGATAGGTCAATCACTGTCCGCCAATCCGGTGGTGACAGCCTGCTCTGCTTACACTGGTGTGCTGAATGCTGTCAGCCCCAAAATGGTGGAAGCTCCCTAAAAGTGTGGGGGGGGAGACCAGTGCCTGAACAGTGGCCCCCCCCTGTTCCCCTGAGTCGCTGCCCTTCACTGTCCCTTCTCCCAAAGGCCCTGCTCCCAGATGCCTCTTCCCCCAAAGGCTGCGCTCACTGCTCGCTCCTTTCTGCCCCTTCTCCCTCATCACTCGCCCTTTCAGCCCATGTCAGCCCCAGAGCAGCTGAACCAGAGTTAGCAATAACGGGCATTTTTTTAAAGCATCCCTAGTGTAGACAGGAAGTGACTAGAAACTCACTGATCTTGTTATTTTCCGAGTCAAACTAAATACATGACCAAATTCATCCCTTATGTAAGTCCCTTGACTATATTAGGGAATGCGAGTGGCCTGTCATATGGGGAGGAGGATATGGAGTAAGATGATCAGAACTGACAGTGATTATTAGTACAGTTGAAGAGTCTTAATCATTTATTCTTGGATATTTCTTAAACAATAAAAACCAAAGGCCTTAAAAGTTCTGTGTTTCTGTGAAAGGGCTCAACAGGCAGGGGAATCTTAGAGTACGTCTACAGTACGAAATTAATTCA
Source organism: Gopherus evgoodei (assembly GCF_007399415.2). NCBI lineage: Eukaryota > Metazoa > Chordata > Testudines > Testudinidae > Gopherus > Gopherus evgoodei. Next base: position 714,382 of record NC_044334.1, read on the forward strand.
AAGTTATTTTATTCAAATTTCCTGAATCGAGTTCAAACATTCGATGTTATATGTCCCTACTAAAGCGCATAACGTCGGCTGAGTGTGTCCACAGTACCGAGGCTAGCATTGAATGGCGGAGCGTTGCACTGTAGTAGCTATCCCGCAGTCTCTGCTGCCCATTGGAATTGTGGGTTAAGCTCCCAGTGCATGATGGGGCAAAAACATTCTCGCGGGTTTTTCTGGATGTGTGCTGTCACTCGCTCCTCCCTCCGTGAAAGCTACGGCAGATGCCATGCTGCCAGCAGACTGTGCAGCATGGAGTACCGCCTGCCTCCTGGTATGTTGAATCCACTTCAAATGTCCTCTCCTCTTTCTATCTACTCTTTCATCTAACCATTCCCCGCCGTTTCTCGGCCATCGTGAACAGAGCCACACAGCTTCCGCCGCAAACTCTGCTCACGTTTCTGTCGCAAATTCTGCTCTCGCTGCTTTTTCCATGTTGTTGGTCCTGGGCTCCCGTGGAAGCTACAGAAGACAACAATTCCATGCTGTTTCTTGGCCATCGTGAACAGAACCGCATAGATAATCTGGAGAAAGGGGTGTAAGCTGTCCTGGGCTCCCATGGAAGCTACAGAAGACAACCATTTACTGCCTTTTATTGGCCATCTTGAACCAAATAGCTCGTTTCGCACCCTTTTTCAAGGATTACCTGTGCAGGCGCCAAACATGGAGCCTGCTCAGATCTCTGCTGCAGTTTTGACCATTGTAAATACCTCACACATTATCCAGCAGCATGTTCAGTATCTGCAAAACCGGGCGAGGAAGCGATGACAGTCCAATTACTATACTGATGAGGACGTGGACACAGACGTTCCTAGATGCACGGCACATTGCGATTGGGAGATCATGGTGTTAATGGGGCAGGTTCGTGCTGTGGAACGCCGATTCTGGGCCCAGGAGACAAGCACAGACTGGTGGGATCACATAGTGTTGCAGGTCTGGGATGATTCCCAGTGGATGCAAAACCTTCATATGGGTAGGGCCACTTTCATGGAACTTTGTAACTTGCTGTCCCCTGCCCTGAAGTGCAAAGACACCAAAATGAGAGCAGCCCTCCCTGTTGAGAAGTGAAAGGCCATAGCACTGTGGAAGCTTGCAACGCCTGACAGTCAAGGAATCAGTTTGGAGTGGGCAAATCTACTGTAGGGGCTGCTGTGCTGCAAGTAGCCAATACAATCATTGAGCAGCTGCTATCAAGGGTAATGACTTTGGGAAATGTGCAGACCACTGTGGATGGCTTTAATGTGCTGGGGTTCCCTAACTGCGGTGGGGCGATAGACGTATATCCCCATCTTGTCCCCAGGACACTGGGGCGGCCAGTACATAAACCTCAAGGGGTACTTTTCCATGGTGCTGCAAGCACTAGTGGATCACAAGGGACGTTTCACCAACATCAATGTGGGATGGCCGGGAAGGGTTCGTGACATTCGCATCTTCAGGAACTCTGGTCTATTTGAACAGCTGCAGGAAGGGACTTATTTCCCAAATCAGAAAACTACTGTTGGGGATGCTGAAATGCCTATAGTTATCTTTGGGGACCTAGCTTATCCCTTAATGCCATGGGTCATTAAGCCGTATGCAGGCACCCTGGCCAGTAGTAAGGAGCAGTTCAACTATAGGCTGAGCAACTGCAGAATGGTGAAAGAATGTGCATTTGGACATTTAAAGGGTCACTGGCGCAGTTTACTGACTCGGTTAGATCTCAGCACAACCAGTATTCCAATTGTAATTACTGCTTGTTGTGTGCTCCACAATATCTGTGAGAGTAAGGGGGAGACGTTTATGGCAGGGTGGGAGGTTGAGGCAACTCGCCTGGCTCCCAATTTTGCACAGCCAGACAACAGGGCAATTAGAAGAGCGTAGCAGGGCGCGCTGTGCATCAGAGAAGCTTTGAAAGCCAGTTTAATGACTGGCCAGGGTATGGTGTGACAGTTGTGTTTGTTTCTCTTGAAGTTACCTGCACTCTCTATATATGAAAGGAAATAAAGTCAAATTGTTTAAAAACTGTTCTTTATTATTTGATGCACAATGCGTTGAGAGAAATTAGAAGGTAGACTGGGGGAGTGTGGGGGTTGGGTTAGGGAGTGGAGGAGGAGGGAAGGACAAGTTCAGAAACCAAATCAAAAGTTCGCATGTGACAGCTTTCTGGTGCTTGGGCGATCTTGAGTGTGTGTGTCCCGGTAGCCTCTCCCCTTGTGTTCTTGGGTGTCTGGATGAGGGGGCTATGGAACCTGGGGAGGAGGGAGTTTGGTTATACAAGGCTGCAGCGGCAGTCTGTGGTCTTGCTGCCTTTCCCGAATTTAATCCACCATACAGCGGAGCATGTCAGTTTGCTCCCCCATGAGCTTGACCGTAGTGTCCTGCCTGTTCTCATCATGCGCCTCATTCCTCTCTTCATGTTCCTGTAATGCTTTATGGCACTCTGCAATTGTTTGTCTCCATGCATTCAGCTGGGCCCTATCAGTGTGGGAGGACTGCATGAGCTCAGCAAACATGTCCTCCCGAGTTCATTTTTTCGCCTTCTAATCTGGACTAGCCTCTGGAATGGAGTAGGTAGGGGCCGAGTTGAAACATTTGCACCTGCGGGAGGAGAAAAAGGGAGGGTAGTATTTTAAAAAATACACTGCAGAGAACAAAGGGGGCACTTAGGTATGAGTAAGCCATCACACACGTCCAGGCAACAGAATTCATCTTGCAGGCAGCCCCTAGGGGCACATGGGGTTCTGTTTCTTTAATGCTTTCAAACTGCTGGGCTCCCTTTCCCACAGCAAGCAATGCCTGGTGGGTTTGCCATATAAAAGGAGGGCCTGCACGCTCTCTCGGATGATCACTACACACTCCCCCCCCCCCCCCCCCCCACACACACACCCTCTGCAGGGCTCCAATCAAGCTCAGAGCAGGGATGAGCCATTTACTCGAAACGCGAACCACCCAGCACAGCTGGGTTCGCCCTCACTGTCCCCCACTGCATGGCTCTGATCAGGCTCTCACTCACCAGAAGTACCTTCTCCAGGATCATAGAACAGGAGCTCACTGGGAGTGAGGGGAGGCTATTGGATCCAGCATTAAAATTAGTTCCTGGCTAGGGGGGAAAACAGATTCCCCACTTGCCACATGTGCACTGTCCTCCTCTTCCTCCTCCTCCTCTTCATCCTCTGATTTCTCTTCCTCCTCATGCCGTTCAATTCCCTCCTTGCAGGTGTCCATGGACAGTGGTGGGGTAGTGGTGGCATCACCCCCCATAATTGCATGGAGCTCACGGTAAAAGCGGAATGTCTGAGGCTGTGACCCAGAGAACCCGTTTGCCTCCCTGGCTTTTTGGTACGCTTGCATGAGCTTCTTGATTTTTGTACGACACTGCTCTGTGTCCCTGGAGTAGCCTCTTTCCGTCATGGCCCTGGAGACTTTAGTGTAGGTATTTGCATTCCTTTTTTTGGAACGTAGTTCTGCCATAACAGACTCATCTCCCCAGGATGCGATGAGATCCAGTACCTCCCATTTGGACCATGCTGGGGCTCGTCTGCGAATCCGAGACTGCGTGATCTGTGATGGAGCACTCTGCATGGTCACCTGTGATGGTGGACTATGCTGGTGGTCACCTGTGCTGATGGTGACCAAACAGGAAATGAAATTCAAAGTTCCCAGGGCTTTTCCTGCCCAACTGGCTAGTGCATCGGAGTTAGTGTTGACCAGAGTGGTCACAATGGGGCATCCTGGGATAGCTCCCGGAGGCCAATAAAGTTGAATTGCATCCACGATACCTTTAAGCCGGGTTTTCAGTCTTGATTTAAGTGCTACTCCACTTGCCGAGGGAGTACAGAAATCGAATTAAAGAGTCCTTTAAATCGAAAAAAAAGTTTGGTCATGTGGACGGAATCATTTTTTTTCTAAAATAACTCAGCTAATTCTGAAATAACAGGCTAGTGTAGACTAGGCCTTAGAATGCAGGAAGGAAAGATCCCTGGCTCCCTACCCAGGAGGTGAGAGAGGTCACCTGAGCACCTTTCTCTGCAAAGGGCACTAGCACTGGGAAATGACAGGGACTCATGCTGACATTGGAATCTTGTCAAGATGAAACATTGTCCAGGGATAATAGTCCATAGTCTGTGACAAAGATCACACATGCTGTCAAGAGTTAGTGAAATACAGCTGCTGTCTAACAGGCATAATCTGTGTGTCTGAATTCAGACAGGGACTGTGAATTATGCAACTGTAAGAACATTCTCGGGTACAGTACAGCCATGGGGACTTATTTATTTTTGTAATACAAGCATAAATTCCGAGGCCAGAAGGGTTCATTGTGATCTTCTAGTCTGACCTCCTGAATAATCCAGGCCAGAGAAACTCCTAGAGCAGATCTTTTAGAAAAACATCCAGTCTTGATTTAAAAATTGCCACTGATGAAGAATCCACTACAACCCTTGGTAAACTGTTCCAATGGTTAATTACCCTTGCTGTTAAAAATGCTGTTAAAATTTTTATTTTGTCTAGCTTCAACTTCCAGCCATTGGATTGTGTTAGACCTTTACCTACTCCCTTAAGAGCCCATGGTTAAATATTTATGCCACAAGTGGATACTTATAGACTGTAGTAGTCACCCCTTAATCTTCCCTTTGTGAATCTAAATAGATTGAGCTCCTTGAGACTATCACCATAAGACAACGCTGGTACTTTCCCCAGCCCCTGTAAAGCAATATCTGAGCCCGCACTGCCGCTCAGCTTCTAGCTTCCTACATCTTACAAACTGTAGCTCCTTATGCTCCAGCTGTACAAGTCAAAGATCAAATTTAACCTTCTCCTTTCCAATAGAAGATGCCATAGGAAAGATAGGTCAGTGCCTTAGTACTGGAATCTGTAAATTCTGCAAAACCATAGTGTCTCTGTCTCTTCCTGAAGAGAAGTGGAAATGCTTTCCAGGTGTCCTCCCTGCTGGGCTGCCTCTGCCAGGGTAATGTCTTTAACAAATAGCAACACTCCAGATATTTGGCCTTTCATCTGAACCCCCCGGTGTGTTTTCCTCTTCAGAGGAAGCTTATATTTTATTCATGTTCCTTGCCAATCATGCCAGAAATACCTGCTCTGCTGGGGCAGATAAGGAAGTGGCTGGAGCACAGCCCGCCTGAGTTCCCAGTCAAAGTTACAGATGCCACGGCTGGTGCTGCAGGACTGAATCACATTGCCCCTTCCCCGAAACCTGCTCAGTGGACTCTTCAATGAGCTGTGACTGCAGAATGCTGAGCTGCTCTTAGGAAGGATGGTCCTGCGCACATTGGGTTGTGGAGCAAACCCTAGTCCAGTAGCTTTCAGCACTCCAGGCTGAACTGGCACCAGATCCACCCTCTTAGTGCAGGCTTCACTAGCAAGAGTTATTGTCCCCAGAGGAAGTTCATCCTTAGGAGAGAGCAGAAGGTATTTGTACTTGGGGCTCCCCTGGAGCTCAGCAGTGATGTCCTGAATCAATGGATCCCTGGCTGCCTGGCCACACTGCCTCCTCGCAGTGCTATGCACGTTTGGGCTGTGCTGGCTGCATGGAGGCTCCTAGTAGAGGCAACGTTGCAGCTGTTTTGTGTTTCTACATCTTTCTCCCTAGAGCAGCAGTTCTCAAACTTATTTGATTGGGTTCCTCTTTTTTGTGTCTGTAGTCATTTGTGCACATCCCTCCCCACCACCCCTCAAAAAGGTACATATACCACCACCCATCTCTCAAGACTGACTGGAGAGCAGCGGCTCCTGGCTCTGCAGGCCGAGGAGAGAGCAGCGGCTCCCGGCTGGGGCGCCCGGCTCTGCGGGCCGAGGAGAGAGCAGTGGCTCCCGGCTGGGGTGCCCGGCTCTGCAGGAGTCGCCACACCAGAAGTGGCACAGTAGTAAGGATGGCAATGTGAAAAATGATATTCGTCAGTAGTGCTTTTCACTGTGGATTTAGCGTCCAGTGCCACCCTTCCTTCTGCACTGCAGCTGCCGCCTGGAGCGCTGCCACCTCCAGGTGAGGGATTGGGGGGTAGAGGGAGAGCTTGAGTCTGGGCTGCCTCCCAGTGAGGGATTGGGGGTCGGGGGGAAGGAGACTCCGAGCCCATGTGGCGGAGCTTTGGCTGGCAGTTCTGGGGTGGCAGGGTTCTGGCTGTCCCCTTTATCCCCACCTCCCGAGTGTGCATGGCCCTTCTGCATGAGCCCCAGCCACCTGGGGCTGACAGCCAGAGCTCTTAAAAAGCACCCAGCTTACGCCTTCCTTGGGAGGTCTGCCCCATAGTTTCAGAACTGCTGTCCTGGAGGCTTTTCCACTGCTGGGTCCCTGCACTCTGCCTTCGCTGGCAGATTTGGCTTGATGTGGAATTCTGTTTGGCCCTCCCTGTCTTGGGAAGCCCAACATGGGGCATGTTAACTTGGAGTGAGCTCATCACTCTTATGCAGTGGATTAGCTGTGGGGCCACATTCTGCTCTCGGTTATGCTAGTGTAAATGCAGTCCACTGACTGCACAGAAGTTACTCCAGGTTTACATCAGTCCGGCCTGGTGTGGCCATGAATGCCGCAGGAGGAGGACTCAGGCCTGAAAGCAGGTGCTTTGGTCACTCCAGCAGCGGTGTGAGCTGTCTGTGAACTCCAGCATGTGACTGTGCTGTTGAAGAGCCTGTGTGAAGTAGGACCTACAGCTCAGTTCCAGTCTGTCACTTCAGTTCTGCCTGTAGCAGGCTGAGGCATTGATAGTGCCCTTTGGGTGGCTTGGGCACAGCTTGCTGAAACATCCTTGGTGGAGGGGAGCTAGCAGAGCTGGGCTAGTTCTTCGAGTGATTGCTCACATCCATTCCAGTTAGGTGTGCGCGCCATGCGTGCACGCTCGTCGGAAACTTTTTACCCTAGCAACTCCAGTGGGCCGGCAGGTCGCCCCCTAGAGTGGCGCCGCCATGGCACCCAATATATACCCCTGCTGGCCCACCCGCTCCTCAGTTCCTTCTTACCGCCGTGTCGGTCGTTGGAACTGTGGAGTGCGGCTTAGCTGTCCTCCACGTCCCTAGCTCTCCTTGTTCTACGGTTGTTAGTTAGTGGTTAAGTATAGTTAGTTATATAGTTAATAGTGTAAATAATATTGTAGATAATTGTTAGACGGTTTGGGCCGTAGCCCTTCCCAGCACCCGGCACCAGGCTCATGCCTGGTTCGCCGTGCTTTAAGCAATGTTCGGCCTGTAAGAAGCCTATGCCGACCAGCGACCCTCACGACGCGTGTCTAAAGTGCCTGGGGGAATCGCACAGGTCGGACAAGTGCCGCATTTGCAAGGCTTTTAAGCCCAGAACAAAGAAGGAGAGAGACCAGAGACTTAGGACTCTCCTAATGGAAGCGGCACTTGACCCAGCAGCTTCACAGACCGTCATCTCTACACCGGCACCGGATCGCACCGGCACCGGAAAGGCTCCCCGGCACCGACCTTCCCCGGCACCGGGTGCAGAAGCAAGACCCTCGAAGTCTGCAACTCCATCCAGGCAGACTTGAGTGGAGCGCCCGGCATTGGCATCTGCCGCGGCGCTACCAGCACCGTCGACTCCGGGCCCGGTGGGTCCGTCGAGTCCGGTCCCGCCGAGCTCCCCCATAAGATCTGGGGTTGAGCTATTGGTCCCATCGACTCCAGAGACCTTCGCCTCGGCACGGGACCTCATTGCCCTGACTGAGTCAACTCAGGCTCCACCCCCGGTACCTCCGGTGCGGGTAGCGTCCAGGGGCAAACCCATGATGACGGCGCCGTCTCGGGACTCACGCTCGCGGTCGAGGTCCCGACACCACGGTCGCTCAAGATCCCGCCGCCGCTCGCAGTCCCGGCACCGCTCCCCTCGGCGGTACCTGTTGTACTCGCGGCACCGATCGGCCTCCAGACGGTCACGGTCTGGTTCCAGCCGCCGATACCGGGACTCTAGGAGCCAGTCCCGCCGTCGATCAGCGCACCGGTCGACCTGCCGGCACCGAGCTGGTGGCAGGTCCCGATCCCGGCACCGAGGCAGCGGCCGGTACCGGTCCAGATCCCGGCACCGAGACAGAACCCGGTCCCGATCCCGGCACCGGTATGACTCCCGGTACCGGTCCTCGGCACCGAGAACATCTTCGGTGCCAGACCGCGGAGACTCTTACCAGCCGCGGTCGGCCCCTCCATGGCCTTCCAGACAGCCGTCGGTGTCATCACAGGCGGACACGTATACGCGCTGGGCACCGACAGACAAGCGGCTCTTTTCCAAGACCCTCCGCAACAGGACCAGGGTCCGCAGCAGTGGGGGTTCTGGACACCCTGGGTGTACCATCAAGCCCAGGGCCCCCAACAGCTTCCTCCTAGGCCTGCAACGGCAGAGCACAGGGCGCCGGAGGCATCGTTGTCTCGCCCCCCTCCCTCCCCGGACGGGGAGGACGGATCGAAGTAACAAGACCCTGGTCTCCCTCCTGAGCCAGAGGCGAGGGCTGAGGTGGACCCCCCGCTGGACACTTTCTTGCCAGGGGTCTCCTCATCCTCTTCTCCTGACGAAGCAGTGGCTGGCACTTCCTCCAATAGCCCTCCTCCGCTAGATCTCAGGGCACATCAGGACCTCCTCAGGCGCGTAGCACAGAATCTGAGCCTGCAAGCTGAGGAGGTCTCTGAGATCGAGGACCCCGTCGTCAGCATCCTCTCCTCCGATGCTCCCACCAGGGTCGCCCTACCCTTGATTAGGACGATCCAGGCCAACGCCAATACAATCTGGCAGTCACCGGCCTCCATCCCCCCTACTGCGAGGGGTGTCGAAAGGAAGTACATGGCCCCCTCTAAGGGCTACGAGTACCTCCACATTCACCCGACACCATGTTCCCTGGTGGTGCAGTCGGTGAACGAGAGGTAGCGTCACAGACGGGAAGCCCCAGCCCCCAAATCCAAGGAGGCCAGGCGTATGGACCTCCTTGGCCGCAAGGTCTATTCGGCTGGGGCCCTTCAGCTCAGGGTTTCCAATCAACAAGCCCTTCTTAGCCGATATGCATTTAACTCTTGGGTGGCAGCGGACAAGTTCAAAGAGCTGCTGCCACAAGAGGCTCGTCAAGAATTTGCGGCGATTCTTGACGAGGGCAAGAAGGTTGCACGAACCTCGTTGCAGGCCTCCTTGGACGCTGCAGACTCTGCTGACCATACCCTCGCCTCGGGGGTAACAATGCGCCGTATCTCCTGGCTTCAGGTTTCTGGCCTTCCACCGGAGCTCCAATACACCATCCAGGACCTCCCGTTCGAAGGCCAGGGCCTGTTCTCGGAGAAGACAGACCCCAGACTGAAAAGTCTTAAGGACAGTCGGGTCATTATGCGCTCCCTTGGGATGCACACGCCTGGGACCCAACGCAGACCCTTCCGGCCGCAGCAACAGCAGCAGCGTCGGCCATACCCGCAGTTCCGCCAGCGGCAGGACCTTAATAGGCGCCGCGGCAGAAATGGAAGTCGCAGACAGTCGGGGAACCAAGGGGGGCAGAATCAGAGCTCCTCCAAAGCCCTGCCTGGACCTAAACCTTCGTTTTGAAGGTACGCCCGAGGGCGCAGTACCAGTTTCCCCCACGGATCCTTCCCCCCCGTTTTCCAACCGCCTTTCGTTTTTCCTCCAGGCGTGGACCCAAATAACATCCGACTGCTGGGTCTTACGCACGGTGCAGACGGGATACCGTCTGTAGTTTGTATCATTTCCTCCCTCCCGCCCCCCTTCCTCGTCCCTCTTCAGGGACCCCTCTCACGAGCAATTCCTTCGACAGGAGGTACAGACGCTCCTCAACAAAGGAGCTATAGAGGCGGTTCCGGAAAACGAGAAAGGCAAGGGGTTTTATTCCCGCTACTTTCTGATCCCCAAGGCCAAGGGAGGCCTCAGGCCTATCCTCGACCTGCGAGAGCTCAACAAATACTTAGTGAAGTTGAAGTTTCGCATGGTATCCCTGGGGACCATTATCCCATCCCTGGATCCGGGAGACTGGTATGCCGCCCTCGACATGCAGGACGCTTATTTTCATATTGCCATATGGCCACACCACAGACGTTTCCTTCGATTCGTGGTGGGCCGCCTTCACTACCAATTTGCCGTCCTCCCATTTGGCCTTTCTACAGCTCCGAGGGTATTCACAAAATGCATGGCCGTCGTCGTGGCACATCCCCGGCGCAGTCGTATCCACGTGTTCCCTTACCTAGACGATTGGTTAATTCGGGGTACGTCGGAGCTACAGGTTTGCAGCCACGTCCGCAAGATCACCGGCCTGTTTGCTACCTTGGGCCTCATGATCAACATAGACAAGTCCACCCTGCTCCCCTCGCAGAGGGTGGAGTTCATTGGGGCCGTCCTGGATTCCACCGTGGCCAGGGCCCTTCTGCCATTGCCAAGGTTCCAGGCGTTGTCGGCGATCGTTCAGCGCTTGCTGACAGCCCCCTTGACATCAATATGGACATGTCTAACCCTGTTAGGCCATATGGCAGCCTGCACATTTGTGACCAGGTATGCACGGCTCCGCATGAGGCCCCTCCAGTCGTGGCTCATCGCACATTACCGGCCGGCAAGGCAACCACTAGACATGCTGATCACAATCCCCCAGGGGGTGTTGGATTCTCTCAGCTGGTGGCTAGACCAGTCCGTAGTGTGTGCGGGGCTCCCATTCCACCCGCCCCAGCCCTCGGTGTCCCTAACGACGGATGCCTCAGACCTCGGCTGGGGGCCCACCTGGGACCCCTGAGAACACAGGGCCTGTGGTCCCCACAGGAGGTGAAGCTACACATCAACATGCGGGAGTTGAGAGCGGTCCGCCTTGCTTGTCAAACGTTCTGTCACCAGCTTCGGGGTCGTTGTGTTGCGGTATTTACCGACAACACCACGACCATGTACTATATCAACAAGCAGGGCGGCACCAGATCCTCTCCCCTATGTCACGAGGCGATGCGACTCTGGGACTTTTGTATAGCCCACTCCATTCACCTCACGGCTTCCTTCCTCCCCGGAGTACGAAACACGCTGGCGGACCGCCTGAGCAGATCCTTCCTCTCGCACGAGTGGTCCCTTCGCCCGGACGTCACCCTCTCGATCTTCCAGAGGTGGGGTTGTCCCCGAGTGGACCTCTTCGCGTCCAGGGGGAACAGGAAATGCCAGGCGTTCTGCTCCTTTCAGGGCCGGGAACCCGGGTCTATAGCGGACGCCTTCCTTATTCCGTGGACGACCCACTTGTTCTACGCGTTCCCCCCGTTCCCGCTGGTCCACAGGGTCCTTCTGAAGGTGCGCAGGGACAGGGCCCGCGTGATCATGGTAACCCCGGCGTAGCCCAGACAGCATTGGTACCCCATGTTGCTGGACCTGGCCATAGCCGACCCAGTTCCCCTGCCCCTTCACCCGGACCTGATCACCCAGGACCACGGAACTCTCTGTCACCCGGACCTCCAGTCGCTGCACCTAGCAGCGTGGCTTCTGCGTGGCTGACCAGTTCAGAGTTGCGCTGCTCCACCCCGGTACGTGAGGTACTCTTGGGCAGCAGGAAGCCTTCCACTAGAGCGACATACTCGGCAAAGTGGAAGCGTTTCTCCTGTTGGTGCGTGGAGAAAGGTCTCCTCCCGATGGAAATTTCGGTGGCCAATATTTTGGACTATATTTGGTCCCTCAAACAACAGGGCTTGGCGATCTTGTCCCTGCGGGTCCACCTGGCGGCTATCTCCACCTTTCACCCCGGTGGGGATGGCCGCTCCATTTTCTCTCACCCGACGGTGACTAGATTCCTGAAGGGGCTGGAACGTCTATACCCTAACGTCCGACCCCCTGCCCCGACCTGGGATCTTAACCTGTTGTTGTCTCGGCTCATGGGGCCCCCCTTCGAGCCGTTAGCTACTTGCTCCCTACTCTATCTTTCTTGGAAGACTGCTTTTCTAGTAGCTATTACCTCAGCTAGACGGGTGTCGGAACTCCGGGCTCTCACGGTAGATCCCCCGTATACAGTCTTCCATAAAGATAAGGTGCAGCTGAGGCCACACCCTGCCTTTCTCCCCAAGGTGGTTTCAGCCTTCCACGTCAACCAAGAGATATTCCTCCCGGTTTTTTTCCCGAAACCTCACTCTTCAGGCAGGGAGCAACAACTCCACTCGCTTGATGTCCGTAGGGCTCTCGTGTTCTATGTGGAGAGGACCAAACCATTCCGCAAATCCCCCCAGCTTTTCGTGGCAGTAGCGGACTGCATGAAGGGGCTTCCCATTTCCTCGCAGAGGTTATCCTCGTGGGTAACATCCTGTATCAGGACCTGCTATGAGCTGGCCCACGTTCCTACGGGCCGTGTGACTGCACATTCTACCAGGGTGCAGGCGTCGTCGCTGGCTTTCCTCGCCCGTGTGCCCATCCAGGAGATCTGTCGGGCAGCGACCTGGTCATCGGTCCACACCTTTGCTTCCCACTACGCCCTGGTCCAGCAGTCCAGAGAGGACGCAGCCTTCGGATCTGCAGTGCTCCATGCCGCGACTTCTCACTCCGACCCCACCGCCTAGGTATGGCTTGGGATTCACCTACCTGGAATGGATATGAGCAATCACTCGAAGAAGAAAAGACGGTTACTCACCTTTGTAACTGTTGTTCTTCGAGATGTGTTGCTCACATCCATTCCACACCCGCCCTCCTTCCCCACTGTCGGAGTAGCCGGCAAGAAGGAACTGAGGAGCGGGTGGGCCGGCAGGGGCATATATTGGGTGCCATGGCGGCGCCATTCTAGGGGGCGACCTGCCGGCCCACTGGAGTTGCTAGGGTAAAAAGTTTCCGACGAGCGTGCACGCGCGGCGCGCACACCAACTGGAATGGATATGAGCAACACATCTCGAAGAACAACAGTTACAAAGGTGAGTAACCGTCTTTTCTCTCCATGCCTGGCGCTGTGGCTCCCTGTCAGCAGACACAGGAATCTGGCATGTTGGCAGCTGCTGGGAGCCCCACCAGCCAAGAGAGGCCCCGAACTACCTCGAAGACCATAATGGTTTTCAAATGAAGAATGTTCCCCCAGCACCCATGAAACTCCGCTGTAGCTGTCTGCCTAATGGTGGGAGGATCTATACTCACTAATCTGACTTTCTGTGCCCTGGTGGTGGCAGGACCACATGGGAGCCTTATGAGCAGGAGTGCTGGAATAGGGGGAGCCAGGGGGCCTTGACCCTCCCACTTTTAGGAAGGCTCCACTGCCCCTGCTTAGGAGTCTCCCTTTGGACCTACAGGCAGTAGCTTAAGGGCCAGGTTTCTAAGCTGGGAGGCAGTAGGAGGCTCATAGCCTCTATCCGTGACCCATCACCTTGGGGGGACAGAGCCACGCAGTGTTCGTGTGGACTACACACTCATGATCATCCCTCCCGAAAAGCTTTTCATGGCATGGGCCATGAAGAGGGTAGAAGAGGGTCTTGCTACCACCATCCAGATAAAGTATAATACAAGATTTTGCTAAGAGCTTAGGCCTGGCTTTTTCCTGGTCAAATGGAGCATGGAGGAGGGAAGATGCCAAGGCCCCCTATGTAAGAAAGATGGCCTCTATCGGGGAGAGGGGCTAACCTTGCCCAGTGCTCCTGATGCATGAAGACTCTGTCACAGGGATTCCTAGCACATTCAGCAGAGGCCTGCTGGTGTACATCTGTAAAGTCTGAGCTTGCATTGCCCCCAGCACTCAGCTCAAAGAGTGCGTTTCTCACAGGAGCTGTCTGGGCTTTAACATAGGGTTCTTGAGATCAGTTCCTGGCTTTACATTGCTAACAGTTCTCTTACAGCTGAGGATTGCAGTCCTGTCTGACCTACAGAGTAAGTAGGGATGCTCTGGCCTCTATGCTGCCATCTGTCTTTAGGGAGCAGGGGATCTTTTCTCATTGTGTGCGCCTGATTGCTTCGATTAATTTGCATGCCATTCCCCACAAAAGGATGTTACTTGATGGGTCTGTGTTGCTTGTGGTTCCCTTGCTATGTTTCTAACCCAAACCACTGAACTGTGTAATAAATAGCTCCATGCACAGCCTAGTCTCCAGTGTTTTGTCTGTCCCCGTTGTCAGATGCTACCAGCAGGCTGGTGCCAAGTCCTTTGTCCTTTCAGTGCAGACTCATGTCTCCTCCCTGCTGTCCAGCAGTGCAGTGAAGAAGGGCTTTGGCTGTATACCCAGCCTCAGCATGAGGCAGCCAGAGATGCCAGGTCCTTGCTTTCCAAGGAGGAGGTGACGACCTCCTGACTTCAGCTGTTCCAGGCTGATAAAATGCTCCTAGGGAGGAGGGGGGAAAGCCTTTTGCCTTTATTGCTTTAATCTCTGCAGTTGCAGCTGAATTCTCTGGCTTCTCCTCAGTGGAAATACACACCATCCTCCCACCCCCAGCCCTTCTGGGCTTTGCAGGTGTCCAGTTATCCTGGAGGAGAATGGCCAGTTGCACAGGCACGATGGAGAGTGTGGCTGTCCCGTGTCACAGTGGTACCTTAAATGCCGTGTTTGTCAGGAGAAAGGCATTCCTGTTTCACTCCTAACCTCTGCCCCCTCCTGTGCCCTACCCCCTTCACCCTTAATCCCTGCACCTCCCTCCAGCACCCCTAATGCCTACACTGTGCCCCCTTCACCCTAATCCCTGTACCCTTTCACTCCGTACCCTTTCACCTCCCTCCCACACCCTAACCCTTGCATCCCCCTCCTGCTCCCATATGTGATAACTGACCTGGATGCATGAAGCAGCTGGCATTGCTGCTTGCTCTATTTCTCTGCTGGACTGCTGCTCCTCTGCCCCCTGCACCCCTAGGGAGCTGGAGGGGGAGCGAGGGCAGGGTCAGTAGCTCCCTGCATCCGGGTCACTTTCCCCACCTGGGCTACATAAGGAGAGGGCAGGAGAGCAGCATGACCACTTTGGAGGAAGCTAGTATGGTCTTATCCAGGTGAAAAGGTCTTGAGCATTCATTGTGTCACCGGTTTGCAGAAAATTCAACATGAGACTATTGCTTCTCTGTCTGCTCCTGAATGCCCATTCAGATTTTTGACGGTGCAGTTTCTCTCTGGGCCAAGTGGCACCATCTCCCAGTGTTTCTAATGGGGCCTAAAGTGAACATGGCTGTTCATTTACTTCCTTATTTGTGCCTCAGCGCCATCAGTCATACGCACAACTCTGGGAATAGCATTTGTTCATTAGCTGCAGCTCTAGGGAGCCCCTAATGATTTTTCTACCCAGGGCATGTATGCAGGACCCATATAAAGGTGCTTTTTTACTCCCAGAGCAATGGAGTTGTTAGAATGGAATAATTCGAATCCCAGCCACTTGGAACCTAGGCTTTAGGCTCCTGGTGGAATGTGTCCGGAAAGTCCACTGACCCCACTACACTTGTTAGGTTTACAAGGAGCCGGGAAAATAAGGACAAGATAAAATATCTCACAAATGAGAATGGGAAAGAGTTTAGGCTAAAGTAATATATTTGAAAATGTAGAAAACATCTAAAAATATTTAAGCAAATGGTATTCTATTTTTGTTTAACAGTGCGATTAATCGCGATTAATTTTTGTAATCGCTTGACAGCCCTATCCCAAACACTTCAGTCCAAACACACACTGGTCCAGATAAAACAAGTTTATTAACTACAGAAAGAGAGATTTAAAGTGTTTACAAGTAACGAAGCATAAAAGTCAGAATTGGTTACAAAGAAATCAAAGGTAAAATGCGAACTAATACCTAACTTAACAATCTAAGTGAATTTAAAGCAAAAGATTTCTCTCACCACATGATCACAGCAGTCTGGCTGGATCCGCTCGTTCCATGGTGCTCTTTTTTTGTCTTTCAAACGTTTGTTGATGCTGTGAGTAGAGCTGATGGAGGAGAGGTGATCTGCAGCCTCTGTTCCTCATTTTAAAATCTTTTCCTCCTCTTTGAGAATCATTTCCAGTTGAGGGTCAGGCAACAGCGAGCCTGTCCCTTTGCCAAAATGGAAATTACTCGCTCACACTCTTCTTCCTGCCAAAGAATGGCCGCTTAACCAGTAACAGGTTTGGGCTGCTTCCAGATTTATAATATGCCTTAATGACATCATACAGTGTAATCTTATAACTTTACATACAATGTTGCCACACACATTTTACCATGACAGTAATGATAAGCAAATTAAGAGTTTTCAAATGATACAAGGCATACTTTGTACAAAATTTATCACGGACTTGTAAAAGTGGTGAATATAGGGATACAGTCTGTCAAAATGTTTAATTGCTGCCTAGATATACCCTCTGTCTGATTCCTGTTTCCTAGCACTGTACATTCTGAGATTTGCAGCACCTGTAATTGGCAGGATCCTCTCCAGTCACCTAGCCAGTCAGAGCAATAGGATGAAGAATGCCCATTAGCTGTGGCCCTGTTTGAATCTGTAATACAGTAAATAACACCTGGCTGAGTGTGGCTAATGAACTGATGATAAATTGGCTATGCCTTCATTCTTTGGAATCGCCCTGTGACTTTTTTTTTTTTTTTTAGCAGTTTCATAGTGGATAGATGTTCATAGACTGAACAATATATTAATTACCAGAGGTGATAACTTGTTTCTTTCTCTGCCTTCCCCGTGGTTGTGGAGCGATGTCAGTGCTGAGAGGATGGGATATTTCTAGATTGTGACATGTGTCACAGTCCTTTAGGACCAAGAAGGATAAAACAAAAAATTGATATGCCACGTCAAATCAAGGCATCTGTCAAAGTGGTATGTTAAATAAATTTCCTAAGCAAATGTCAGAGACAAAAATCCCGTGGTTTGCACTGATTGAGTCCTGGTGGTGGGATAATAAATCAGCTGTGCATTTACCTTATCTGCTGGAAAATAACCTCCCCAAACACCACTGCTAGGCATCAGACCCATGCTGTGGCTCCCACAGGGAGCAGAAGTACCTGATCATTCACACAGCTGCTCCTGCAGGACAAGGTGTCATCTGCGCTGACTGACTGAGAGAGGAACTTGACTGGAAGATTTCAGAGTAGCAGCCGTGTCAGTCTGTATCCGCAAAAAGAACAGGAGTACTTGCGGCACCTTAGAGACTAACAAATTTATTTCAGCATGAGCTTTCGTGAGCTACAGCTCACTTCTTCAGATGCACAGAATGGAACACACAGACAGGAGATATTTATTTTCATGTTCTCTGTATGTATAAATATCTCTTGTCTGTGTGTTCCATTCTGTGCATCCCAAGAAGTGGGCTGTAGCTCACGAAAGCTCATGCTGAAATAAAATTGTTAGTCTCTAAGGTGCCACAAGTACTCCTGTTCTTTTTGACTGGAAGAGTTGCCCACTAATTCCATTCCATGTACTCGTTGTAGTTAGGGAGGGGAACTTGATATCAACTGCTGAGGGAAAAGGAGAGATCCAGACTTATAATCAGAAGAGAGATTCATAAATACATAGTTGTTTTATGTAGCACGTGTAATATAATTATAGTTCATTGCCTCCTGCAGTAGTAGCAATCAGTAAATGTTTGTTTTATTCTATTGTGTTTTGTACGTGATTAGATGCTGAAGCTATAAAACATCATCTCCCTTTCAGATCTGTGATTTCTCTGACAGTGGCACTGTGATTGTGTCATGGATTGTTGCTGTGTTTTCCTGGTATTTGACAGTTTTCTCAAGAGGACTGTGGTCCATGGATGAGTTCTGTGCTTGTGTTTGTTTAACAGGAGTGTGCTGTTTTGATGCAAGTTAAGTAGGAGAAACATGTTCTGTGGTAGATTTGCTGGCATGAGGCTGACAGTAGTTTTCCCTTTCATTAGACCGTTACCTCTCATACATCACTATTTTCATGGGTGGATTTGGGATAGGTATAGCTAAACTGGGTTCTGGCCTAATCCCATAGCAGAGTAAAGAAAAATGTCTTAACTTCTCATATTTAGAGATTGCAAACACAATCTGTGGGTGTGGCTACACTGGAGAGTTGCAGCGCTGGTGGTGGGTTTACAGCGCTGCAACTTACCGTCCACACTTGCAAGGCACATACAGCGCTGCATCTCCCTGGTTGCAGCGCTGGCTGTACTCCTGCTCTGCCTGGGGAATAACGATTGCAGCGCTGGTGATGCAGCACTGCTCCACCAGTGTGGCCACCAAAAGCACTGTAATTGGCCTCCAGAGTATTCTGAGGTATCCCAGAATGCCTGTTCAGCCACTCTGCTCATCAGTTCGCACTCTACTGCCCTGGCCTCAGGTGACCCACCCTTTAAACGCCCTGGGAACTTTAAAAATCCCCTTCCTGTTTGCTCAGCCAGGTGTGGAGTGCAGTCAGAATCTTTGCAGGTGATCATGCTTCCACGTGCCAAACGAGCCCCAGCTTGGAGCAATGGCGAGTTGCTGGACCTCATCAGTGTTTGGGATGAGGAAGCTGTGCAGTCACAGCTGCGCTCCAGCCGTAGGAATTATGATACCTATGGCCAGATCTCAAGGGCCATGCTGCAAAGGGGCCATGACCAGGACGCGGTGCAGTGCAGGGTTAAAGTGAAGGAGCTGCGGAGTGCCTATTGCAAAGCCCGCGAGAGAAACCGCCGCACCGGTGCTGCCCCACAACCTGCCATTTTTACAAGGAGCTGGACGCGATACTTTGGGGGTGACCCCACTGCCAATCCGACAACCACAATGGACACCTCAGAGCTGGAGGGGAAGGGGGGAGAAAAGGGGGAAGGGGAGGAGGGAGGAAATCGAGAATGAGAGTACTGGGGTGGAGTGAGACACCCCGGAGTCCCAGGAGGCGTGCAGCCAGGAGCTTTTCTCAAACCAGGAGGAAGGTAGCCAGTTGCAGCAGCCAGGACTTGGTGAAGGACAAGCAGAGGAGCGGGTTCCCGGTAAGCGGCTTTTATTTTCAGGATGAAAATGTTTTGGGAGAGGAGGGGGGGTTAAGGCTGCATGCATGCATGCCTAGATGTGGAATAGCCCATTGATGTGGTCTTTCACGTCGCGGTAATCGGCCTCGGTAATCTTTTCAAAAGTTTCAGCCAGAGCGTGGGCAATGCGCTTGTGCAAGTTTATAGGGAGAGACACGTGGTCCTTGTCCCAGTCAGGCTAACGCGTCCGCGCCACTGTGCAGCGAGGGGTGGGGGGACCATTGCTGCACACAGGCAAGCTGCATAGAGGCCAGGGCAGAATGCACATTGCTGTAGAAGACCCTCCCGCTCTTCCCAGGTGACCTGCAGCAGCGAGATCTTCCAGGATTAACTCCTGTGGAAAATGTTGGGAGACTGACTGTTCAGTGTAGGTGCCCCCTGCAGCTGCTTGCTTTCCCCAACGCACAGAAACCCCAGCACATCCCTGAAGCAATCAGTCCCCCTTACTCACCATTTCGTGGCTCCTGTGGGTTATGTTCGCTCTGTTTGGTATGGGAAAAGTATGCTAAAGTGAAGACTGTAAACTCCTTCACTGTGGGGGAATAACTTTCTGGGTGAGATTATAAACAATGCAGCCTCTGTTATCTGTTGCCATTTTTGCCTTTCGAAAAGTGTCCTTGACTACTCGACGGCCTGTATCATCCACTGCTCAGAGGCTACAAAACCTCAGGAAGAAGCCGCAAAAAAGCAAGGAAGACATGCTGAAAGCAGTTATGGTTCACTCTGCCAGAGAGAGTAAAAAACTGCAGGATTGGAGGGAAAGGGAAAGCAGGCTCCGCCAGAGAACCGCAGCGGCTAAGAAGAAAAGCACAAAACAGCTGATAAGCATCCTGGCGCGCCAAGCGGACTCTATCCAGTCACTCATAGCCATGCAGGCAGAGCACTACCATGCTGACCCACTTCCCCCCGTCCCAAAGCTCTTTCCCTTGTGCCCCAATGTCAGCTCCAACCCCCCTTCCCCAGCATCCAGGTTCTTACCACCAACAGTTGCCTCCAACACCTGTACGTTCACCAACCAGCCCTGAGAACTACGACCCTTACCCTCTGCACTCAACCCCCATCACCATGCAGTATTTTCATCCTGAAGTGCAGCAGTCATTGCACAGCACTCCAGACAGGACATATTCAAACCTCTGACTGTACAGTTCACCAACCCACCCCCCTGCCCTTTTAGGTTCCCAAAATGTTGTGTCTGTCAAGAAAGTTATTTTCTTTTCAATAAATGAATTCTTGGCTTTGAAAACAGTCTTTATTATTGCAGAAAGTAAAAAGATACTGTAGCCCAGGAAAGAAACATGCACTGCAAATCATTTCAGGAAAAACAGATTCCTACTAACATTGTAACCACTGCACTTCACTCCTGTGCAAGGCACCAAACATTACTGTTGGTTTTCAGCCTCAGATTCCTCCCTCAAGGCATCCCTAATCCTTGAAGCCCTGTGCTGGGCCTCTCTAGTAGCCCTGCTCTCTGGCTGTGCAAATTCAGCCTCCAGGCGTTGAACCTCGGAGGTCCATTCCTGACTGAATGTTTCACCCGTCCCTTCACAAATATTATGGAGGGTACAGCACGCGGATATAACCGCAGGGATGTTGCTTTCCCCCAAGTCTAGCTTCCCATACAGAGATCTCCAGCGTCCCTTTAAACGGCCAAAAGCACACTCCACAGTCATTCGGCACCGGCTCAGCCTGTAGTTGAACCGTTCCTTGGTGCTGTCAAGCTTCCCTGTATACGGTTTCATGAACCAAGGCATTAACGGGTAAGCGGGGTCTCCCAGGATCACAATGGGCATTTTGACATCCCCTACTGTGATCTTCCGGTCTGGGAAAAAAGTCCTGGCCTGCATCTTCCTGAACAGGCTACTGTTCTGAAAGATGTGTGCATCATGCACCTTTCAAGGCCACCCTGTGTTAATGTCAATGAAACGCCCACGGTGAACCACAAGCACCTGGAGAATCATAGAGAAATACCCCTTCCGATTAATATACTCGGATGCTAGGTGGGATGGTGCCAGAATTGGAATATGCGTCCCATCTATCGCCCCTCCACAGTTAGGGAAACCCATTTGTGCAAAGCCATTGAGAATGTCCTGCATGTTCCCCAGAGTCACGGTTCTTCTTAGCAGGATGCGATTAATGGCCCTGCAAACTTGCATCAACACGATTCCAACGGTCGACTTTCCCACTCCAAACTGGTTCCTGACCGATCGGCAGCTGTCTGGAGTTGCCAGCTTCCAGATTGCAATAGCCACCCACTTCTCCACTGACAGGGCAGCTCTCAATCTCGTGTCCTTGTGCCGCAGGGTCGGGGCGAGCTCAGCGCACAGTCCTATGAAAGTGGCTTTTCTCATCCGAAAGTTCTGCAGCCACTGCTCGTCATCCCAGACTTCCATGATGATGTGATCCCACCGCTCACTGCTTGTTTCCCGAGCCCAAACGCGGCATTCCACGGTGCTGAGCATTTCCGTGAATGCCACAAGCAATTTAGTGTCATACACGTCAGGCGACTCGATATCGTCGGACTCCTCACTGTCACTTTGGAGCTGAAGGAATAGCTCAACTGCCAAACAGGATGTGCTGGCGACACTCATCAGCAAAGTCCTCAGCAGCTTGGGCTCCATTTCCCACAGAAATCGCGCTGCACAGAAACCGTTGGGAGACTCACAATGGTGCCAAACATGGACGGAAAAACAGGGATTGCTGGGATGTGAAGCGATGCATCACGGGGCTTTGGGACAGGAAGCAGAATGACCCGCACCCTTCCGTCCCCTTCCCACAACCCACAGGCCAAAATGGGACGAGGTGCTCTGTGGGATAGCTGCCCACAATGCACCACTCCCCACAACGCTGCAAATGCTGCAAATGTGGCCACACTGCAACACTGGTAGCTGTCAGTGTGACCACACTGCAGCGCTTTCCCTACACAGCTGTACGAAGACAGCTGTAACTCCCAGCGTTGTACAGTTGCAAGTGTAGCCATACCCTGTTTGTGAGAGACAACAGAGCAACTGGGCTGTGTGAGTTCGAGGGCTGACTTTATGGCCCTGAAAGGTCTGACTAGTGTATGGAGAAGATTGCTTCCTCCACTCTTGCTCTGATTATCTCTTCTGCTGGCTAGCACTGACATTCACATTCACTGTCCCCCAATAGCACAGCCCCCTGGCCCATTTTCAGGTGATAGTGTGCATCAGACACAGGTAGTCAGTACTGGATTAGCAGTATTAGCCAATGAAAGCAATATGGTGGGATAATCTCGCTACAGGCCATTGTCCCAGTGATGGGGAGAGAATGGACGGTTAGACTGCATAAAACAGAAAGGATTTATCCTGTCTCAAGGGGTCAACCTTCTAAAGCTGCAATCCTACCAGTTATTTTTAATCAACTTTTGTCTAGGTCCCCAGAGTTAGATTTAATAACCTTCAGGAAGCTAGTGAAGGATCACTCAGCCTTGTACTGCCAGGGATACAGCCAAGGTGCCTGCCCATGGCCAGGCATAATCCAGACTGTGTTTGTCAAGGATTCCATACGTCGTTCTGTCACTATCTCTGCCCGCTGTATTCAGAGGTAGAGAGCTGTACCGCCACGGGAGCGTTGCTGTGGGAGTTAGAAGGTTCCTCCCAGGTCGAGCTGGTTGGAGCCTGCTGGTCTTAGCTGCTTTGCTTCTGCTTAGGTTGCTTTGCTCCTGCTGTGTTATTTTTTTAGGGGTGACCATTGACCTCACTCCATTGGGGAGGGCTGGCTGCTATAATGACAAGGAATGCTGAAAACAACCATCAGCACGATCTGTCTGTGGAGTGGAGTGCGGAGGGGGAGGCAATGATTAGTGTGAGAGCGAAGAAACTGCTTGGGCGCTGACTGGAGAGTCCCGTTTTGGAGCCCTTTGTGCTCTGTTCCCATGCTGCATGGAAGGCTGCCTTACCCAGCTCTAGTGTCACTTTTCAGTCTCATTCGCTCTCTGGGCTCTTTCCTTTTGCCAAGAAACTAACAGTTTTCCATGTTGATGCCTCAGACAGTTAGTAATTGCTGCTGCCGTGATACCTGTGCCCAGCCCTGCATTCTGGGGCGAGTTCCTCTCCACCTGGAGCCCCTGGAGAACCGCCAGCTCTCAGTGTAACGGATGTTGTGTAGCCAGAAAAGCTTCCTGTAGCTAAAGTCCTTGGGACCACCAGCCACAGCTTTTCCCCTCTTTGAAGGCTGCCTCCAAGGGAACTCATCCAGTCAGTAAATTAGCCAACCAAACCCCTTTCTCAGTACCTGATCCAAACATGGATTAGAGCCCATTCCCGCAGAGCAATGGGGTGTTGTGAAAACACTCGGAACTGAATTTATTTTTCAAGGGAAATTATTCCCCCCATAACTCATAGTTTTTATTCTTTCCCTCTGGCCTGCTGACACAAACTCACCCACTCCAGCCCAATAGGGGAAGTGGCAAAGCACTGCCTACAGTATTAACTTCTGACTTTCCATCTGGGAGTCCCTGAAAGTCTGGAGACTGTGGCAGGAGATGTTTATAAGCAAGAATTGAGTCACCTGATGTGGAATGGTCAAGTTTTTGTGAAGGAATGAGAGGCAGTTTGAAGACTGAGAAATTTAATGTGGCAAAATAGTGCGACCCTGGTCACACTCACATAGACAGCCCTGGAAAAAACAATCTCCCTGGATGATGCATGTGGGTTTGTTGCAGGTCCATATTGTAGCTTCCCAGGATTAGAAGGGCCTTCCTACATTTACAGTTGAGTTTGTGTTGGGTGAATATATTCTCATTAATAGTGCATTAGATGACCTTTGCTTCTTGTCTGTCTGTGGACAGACAGTGCACTCTGCCCTCCTTTTGCACTGGGCAAAAGGGGTGTGGCTGCCACCTGCCCTCAGTTCCTTATTACTGCCTCTTGTGAGAGCTGGATGCGGTCACCCATAAATTTTGCCCTAGTCAAGGATATCCTGTCTCAGAAGCAAGGAAAATCTCTACATCAACCTGCAAATCTGTCCACCTCGTTCAATAGATGATCTGTGGTTGAGTATTCGGGACCAATCATGCACCTGAGATGTCCAAGGCATCCTGGTGAGCAACGGAAAGGATTCCACCAGAGCCACGCTTGCAGCAAAATGGAAGAGGTTTTTTCTGCGTGTGGAATCTCCCCAGGTGTCACCAATTCGTGCAGAAGTTAGGCATGTAACAGACTGCTTACTGCATCTAAACTCCTCTGACCTTTCAGTAAGTACAGCGAGAGTCGTCTTGGCTTCTGTCCCTGCAGTACACTATCTAGTAGGGATGTTTTTTGTATCTTTTCACACCCCTTGGTGTCCAGATTTCTTGTTTACATCTACCCTCCTGTATCCAACTTGGTACCTTCCTGGGATTTGAATCTAGTGTTGTCCTGGTTAACTGGTCTCCCCTTTGAACCTCTAGCAATAATACCTCTGCTGCTACTATCCACGAAAACACTATTCTTGGTTGCAGTTACATATGCTAGAAGGATCTCAGAGCTTCAGGCTGCCTAGCTAACCTTTCTTTTTGCAGTCTTTCATAAAGATAATGTTTCTCTTAGGCCACAGCCTAAGTTCATGCCTGAGGCAGTATCAGCTTTCCACCTTGATCAAAACAAATCATATCCCAGTATTCCTCCCAAAAGTTCATTTTTCCAGACCTGAAGAAAAGCTGCACACCTTTGATGTTTGCAGGGCTTTGCCATGATAGCTGGAACATACAGTCTTTCAGTCCCCTCCTAGATTCTTTGCAGCCCATGCTGGGAGAATCAACGGTCAACTCTTTACAGCTTGGTGCATTTCAGGCTGGATTTCTGACTGCATCAAGCTTTGCTACAATCTTGCTAAATTCTCTCCTCCACCAAGGAGACTGTCCACTCCACTAGGCTTAGTCCATGTCATCGGCCTTCCTGATCAACATTCTGATAGTACATATCTGAAAAGCAGCCATGTGAACATACCTTCTCCAGACACTCTGTTACTCAAGCTTCCCAAGAAGACACAAGCTTCAGCAAGTAAATGTTGAAGTCTCTCCTCAAATAATCAGAACTCCCACCAGCTATAAAGAAATTGCTTGTGAGTCACCTACAGTGGAAAGTACATGTTCACCACACATCTCGAAGAACAACAGTTTCTGTACAGGAAAGTATTCTTTCCCTAGAATGTTCGTCTGGCAGTGTGCTCCCAACAATGTTTGTAGCAGGCAAAGGCAAATGGCACAAACCTAGCCAGAGTAAATCCACTTAGAAACGCTTCCAGAAATGTTTGAGCAGTGTTTGCCTACCCTCATAAATGCACACAGCGAATTGGCCGTCACCTGAGTAGTTAGGGCTCTTGTCGATTTGCCTCCTTGCCAGGAGATGCTGTGGGATGATTTTTCTCCTTATCAGATGCAGAGCTTGCTATGCCAGTTTGCAGCAGCCTCATTGGTGAAGAGTGGAGCCCTCAGACCACCATCAGATCTGGTCAGAGGGCAACTGTCAGTGATGTGTGACATCATCCATCTTTGGCCACAGCCGCAGGTTGGTTCCTCTCCTTGGGCCCAGGTGTGAAGGCTGGCTGCACATTGACCCTGGCTTGTTCTAAATTGGTTCAGAAAGGCCCATGAGCAGCCTGGCAAATGAAAGCCAGGTACATGCCCTGTCAGATCAGTTATAAGAGCCCGGTTTCTGACACCTGCTGCAGACTATTCTTCACATAGAATATCAGGGTTGGAAGGGGCCTCAGGAGGTCATCTAGTCCAACCCCCTGCTCAAAGCAGGACCAATTCCCAACTAAATCATCCCAGCCAGGGCTTTGTCAAGACTGGCCTTAAAAACCTCTAAGGAAGGAGATTCCACCACCTCCCTAGGTAACCCATTCCAGTGCTTCACCACCCTCCTAGTGAAATAGTGTTTCCTAATATCCAACCTAAACCTCCCCCACTGCAACTTGAGACCTTTACTACTTGTTCTGTCATCTGGTACCACAGAAAACAGTCTAGATCCATCCTCTTTGGAACCCCCTTTCAGGAAGTTGAAAGCAGCTATCAAATTCCCCCTCATTCTTCTTTTCTGTAGCCTAAACAATCCCAGTTCCCTCAGCCTCTCCTCATAAGTCATGTGCTCCTGTCCCTTAATCATTTTTGCTGCCCTCCGCTGGACTCTTTCCAATTTTTCCACATCCTCTTTGTAGTGTGGGGCCCAAAACTGGACACAGTACTCCAGATGAAGCCTCACCAATGTGGAATGGAGGGGAATGAACACGTCCCTCGATCTGCTGGCAGTGCCCCTACTTATACAGCCCAAAATGCTGTTGGCAACAATGGCACACTGTTGTCTCTCATCCAGCTTCTCGTCCACTGTAACCCCTACGTCCTTTTCTGCAGAACTGCTGCTTAGTCATTTGGTCCCTAGTCTGTAGCAGTGCATGGGATTCTTCCGTCCTAAGTGCAGGACTTTGCACTTGTCCTTGTTGAACCTCATCAGGTGTCTTCTGGCCCAATCCTCAAATTTGTCTAGGTCCCTCTGTATCCTGTCCTTACCCTCAAGCATATCTACCGCTCCTCCCAGTTTAGTGTCATCTGCAGACTTGCTGAGAGTGCAGTCCATGCCATCCTCCAGATCATTAATGAAGATATTGAACAAAACCAGCCCCAGGACCGACCCTTGGGGCACTCCGCTTGAAACTGGCTGCCAGCTAGGCATGGAGCCATGTATGTTGCAGAGAAATATGGGCAGGGCAGGGCACGTCGGCCCATGACAGGGGTCTAATTGACAAGTGCACTCTTGAGTGGTCAAAGAGGTCTGCATATAGTGCTAGGCTCAGGTTTGCCTGATCTTCTCAACCATTCTGGCTGTAGCATCTTCACAATGCATATGTGGAGGAGAGATGTTGCTTAACGTGGGAAGTCATGGTACTGGTGCGGGATTGAAAAACACATGTCCCTGGGATCTTCCATATTATCCACAGTGGCAGCAGTGGATTTCCCACAAGACAGACTTCTGCGTGAACACATCTGGATGCAGTGTACTGCTTTGTCTCTGGCATCTTGTACACAGTGCTCAAGGTCACAAGGTGGAATTGTCTTGATTCTGTTTGAGTTTGACTTTGCATAAAAGAGAGTGGTATTTTCTCATCTCGGAGCGTGGGGCTTCTGATGGACATATCCAGGTGCTGTACAGAGGACAATACAGATGAGACAACCTGGCTTCATTTGGACCCAGAAACTCTAGGTTTTTATCCTTAACAAATAAATTTTCGTCTGCTAACGTCTTCCTTTGATCTCTTAAACGTTCATTCAAAGTACCACCAGCTCCTACTGGGACTTGGTTCGGTGTTCACTATCAAATCCATGGGTTCCTCTGCTGCATCCTCCACCCAGGAGTGGGAATCCTCTTTGTGTGACTTCACTGTCATCCCCACAGTAGCTAGTTGAGATGTCAGAGAATGATGACAGGAATGCTGACCTAATGGGTTATAGGCAGTGCCTGTGGAACCAAGCAATCTGGGTTCTGTTTACATGGTGATTGGGATTGTGTAAGAATCTGAACAGAACAGACCCCAATTGGGGAATCTTCCAAGCAGCAATGATCCTGAAACGTCCCTGGGAATGAAAAGCAAGTGAAGGAAGAATCAAGGAACAGCTTCTCAATAAAACATTATGCCCCTCAAAGAGTCCCACAAAGCAGCAGCAGCTCTGGCAGCTAGTGGGTGATAAAGAGCTCAGGATAAGTGTAAATGTGTCAATGAATGCGAAACAGCTTTTAAGAAATCCTCTCGCAGCCCCACACTGTTACCAAGTCAATGTAATAATCTCCCTCATCCTTTGGCAGGGCATTCTCTTATCTGTCTAATCTACTTGGAGTGGTGGTGTAGCCTTTTGGTCCCGGATATTAGAGACAAGCTTGTCTCTCAGCAACCGAAGTTGGTCCAATAAAAAATATTACCTCACCCACCTTGCATCTGACGAAGTGGGTTTTAGCCCACAAAAGCTTATGCCCAAATAAATTTGTTAGTTTCTAAGGTGCCACAAGGACTCCTCATTGTTTTTGCTGATACAGACTAACACAGCTACCACTCTGAAACCTGTCACTCAGCTTGTCTCTCTCATCTGTCTGGGGTGATTAGCTGCTCTGTGCAGGATGTGACATTTTCAATAGTTTGTCAAACTGTAATAGATAGCAGCAGCCGCTCCTGGGAACTGGAGAAATGTGAACTTCCTGTTGCTTGTATTCAGAGTGGGGATATGACTGCAAGGGGTGCAAACTGAGCTCTGCATCCCAGGCCTTGCCCCTTGGAGCACTCTCTCACCCCTCACAAGGGGCAAGCACAAGGCAGCAAAGTTCTTGGTTATTTACTGAGGCACGTGTAACCCCCACTTACAGAAATGCTGAACCCACTAAGTCTGGGAATGACCATTGGGTGAGGATTGTTCTCCCCTGCTGTGTCAAGTGGGCGTGGGTGGCCGGTGACCCGACTGTTGGAGGAGGCTAGCCCCCTCCCCTTCCCTGTCTGCCTCTCATCTTCCCCATCTCTTTTACTCCCCCTCCCCCACAGGAGCCAAGAGCATCCCTGGCCCCAGCGGTGGTGGGGTGAGGTCCCAGCCCCGGTGCTCCAGGCAGCGCGGCCACAGCACCCCCAGCCCTGGTTTGCCGGGCAGCGTGGCTGCAGCCCCACCAGCCCCGGTGCGGCAGAGGGTGAAGCCCCAGTGCTCCGGGCGGCGCGTCCGCAGCACTCCCAGCCCCAGTGCTCCGGGCGGCACGTCCGCGGCGCCTCCAGCCCCAGTGTGCTGGGCGACGGGGCGAGGCCCCAGCCCCAGTGCGCTGGGCGGCGCAGCTGCAGCGCCCCCAACCTCAGTGTGCTGGGCGGCGGGGGAGTGAGGCCCCAGCCCCGGTGCACCAGGCAGCACGGCCACAGCGCCCCCAGCCCTCGTGCGCCGGGCGGCGAGGCCCCAGCCCCAGTGTGTGGGGCAGCGCAGCTGCAGCACCCCCGGCCCCAGTGTGCTAGGCAGCGTGGCTGCAGCGCCCCCAGCCCTGGTGTGCTGGGCGGTGGGGGGTGAGGCCCCAGCCCCAGTGCTCCGGGCGGCGTGGCCGCGGCGCCCCCAGCCCTGGTGTGCTGGGCGGCGGGGTGTGAGGCCCCAGCCCCAGTGTGCTGGGCGGTGCGGCCGTAGCGCCCCCAGCCCTGGTGCTCAGGGTGGTGCGGTCCAAGCACCATGCAAGGAGCACCAGCCAGCCTGGGCCAGGGCAGAATGCTGGGGGGAACTGCAGGAGGGGGCCTGGCCTGCAGGCACTGTGTGGGTGGGGCCAAGCTAGGTTGTTTGTGGAGGCACAGCCTCCCCTAGTTTACAGTATCCACCACCCATGCAAGTGGGGTCAAATTGGAGCTGGCTTTCTTTATTTGCTCAGCAAATGCAGAGAAGAGGCTGTAAAATTCCAAAAGGTCTGTGTCAGAGGGGAAGCCATGTTAGTCTGTATCCACAAAAACAACGAGGAGTCCGGTGGCACCTTAAAAACTAACAGATTTATTTGGGCATAAGCTTTCATGGGTAAAAAAAAATCCACTTCTTCAGATGCATGAAGTGAAATACAGATGCAGGCATAAATGTACTAACACATGAAGAGAAGGGAGTTACCTACAAGTGGAGAACCAGTGTTGACAGGGCCAATTCAGTCAGGGAGGATATGGGCCACTCGCAATAATTGAGGAGGAGGTGTCAATACCAAGAGAAGGAAAATTGATTTTGTAGTGAGCCAGCCACTCTCAGTCCCTAAGGGTCTGTGGGTTTTTTTTAGTTAACAGGGAATGTGGGTGTGACTTTTGTTGTTTGTTTGTATTGCAGTAGCACCTAGAGGCCTCAGCCCACTGCACTAAACACTGTGCATACATATTATGAAGAGCTGGTCCTCTCCTACTCATCAGTCATTGTCTCCAGGTGTCCAAGGAATAAAACATTACATGAAAGAGATCTCAAAGCAGGAGAGGGAGGTGAACTGAGTGTGCACTTTTTGTTCTGTGACATTTTCATGGGGTTGGGTTGTCTAGTGAGTTGTTTTCAGTTTTCCCTTGCCCCTCCCTGCAGTACCAGATCTTTGTTTCTCAGAGCCAGTGACCAAGAATTGAAACCGGTCACTTTTGGTTTAATCTGCCTAAGGGACTGCTGTTGAGCAAAACAGAGTTTTTCCTCCCTTCCACACTCCCTGTCCTTGCTAGCTTAAAGGGTGAAAGAGAACTCCTCTAGGACACTCAGCAGAAAACTACCCACTGAGGGCTTGGCTACACTGGAGAGTTGCAGCGCTGGTGGTGGGTTTACAGCACTGCAACTTAGTAACTGTCCACATCTGCAAGGCACATCCAGCGCTGCAACTCCCTGGCTGCAGCGCTGGCTGTACACCTGGTCTGCTTGGGGTGTAATGATTGCAGCGCTGGTGATGCAACGCTGCTCATCAAGTGTGGCCACCAAAAGCGCTGTTATTGGCCTCCAGGGTATTAGGAGGTATCCCAGAATGCCTGCTCACAACAAACTGGAAGAATGGCTGAACTCTGAGCTCCCTCGAGCTGCTTATCTAAAAAACAAACACAGCTCCTGTTTGCTGGAGCAACCGGAGGCAGGCAGGGTAATTGCTTTGGAAGGTTCACAGCTGTTTGCTTGAAGAGAGAAGTCACACAGCAGAGGGGGAGTCCGTGTTGAGCAGCTGCTTATGTGGTTTGAAGGCTATTTAGGAGTGCATAATTTGCATTTAGTGAATAAGAGAGGGGTGGGGGAAGGGCTCGAAACTTTTAAATTGATTGCAGGTTGGTGATGTGTATGTTCCAGTCCTTAGAACTTGCAAGGCAGGGAGCTGACAGATCCAAAAATCCACTCTCTCTCTCCCCCCCACGTTCCCCCTCACCCCCCCTCTTTTGAAAAGCACGTTGCAGCCACCTGAACACTGGGATAGCTGCCCACAATGCACCACTCCCAACAGCGCTGCAAGTGCTGCAAATGTGGCCACACTGCAGCACTGGCAGCTGTCAGTGTGGCCACACTGCAGCGCTTTCCCTACACAGCTGTATGAAGACAGCTGTAACTCCCAGTGCTGCACACCTGCAAGAGTAGCCATACCCTAAGCCAGAGGCAGGTAATAGGATCTGAGCCCTTCATGGACTGAAGGTTTTCAAAGGAAAGCACCATCTCTCTTTTAAAAGCTGTTGTGTGAACCCAGCCTTGTGAAGTGTGGATTCACAGTCTGCTAGCTGTTTTCAAGATGGTTTTAGTTAATGTTTTCATTGTTACTGAATAGCAGCTTGAATACGGATCAGTTTGCTGAGAGTCACTCATCATTCTGGCTACAGCTCCAGGACATTCCAGAAGTGTGCATCAGAAATGGAGCTGATGCAGGGACAGAACAGACTGAGAGGCTCCCTTCAGGTGCATCCTGCAAGGGAAGGGCCTCAGATGGACTCTCAGGTGTGTCTACACTTCCATTCAAAACCTGCGGCTGGTCCATGCCTGCTGACTCGGGCTCAGGGCACGAGGCAGTTTCATTGCAGTGTAGACTTCCAGGCTCCAGTTGCAGCTTGAGGTCTGGGACCTCCCACCTTGCAGGAACCTAGAGACCAGGCTCCAGCCTGAGCCCAGAAGTCTGCAATTAAACAGTAGTCCCATGAGCTGGAGTCAGTTGGCACAGACCAGCCATGGGTGTCTAATTGCAGTGTAAACATATCTCAACGAGCAGCTCAGGGAGCTGAGCGGTAGGAGAAAATTAATCAAAAAATGCTCTGTTGGGGAATCCTAACAGCTGTGACTCCATTAATCCAGTATTGAGACTGACTGCAGCCTGGATGTTCCCTTGTATCACAAGTGAGAAAAATCCCTTTTAAATTCAGGGTGCTTTATCAGCCCCCAGAGCTACTGAGAAGTGATGAGTAGATTCCAGGATGATGGAGGCTACAAGCCGTGCCTCAGAGAACCTTGGCTGGTTGCATGCTTGATCCTTCTGGAGGATGATCTGATTCATGGGACAGTAATAGAGACAGTGATAATAAAATGACCATTTGCAAGAATCAATCCAGGCAGGTCAGCTTAGCAAACTACACAAGGGATCCATCTTACAGCGGCACTGAACCCTCCTCTGAGAGGGGCCTCTCTATGAATAAGGTAAGACAAAGTTAGGTAAGAATGGGGCAGATCTGTTCACCAGATTGACACCAACGCAGCAGCGTGTTTCCAGCTGGTCATGGAATATAGAGTTCTGCAGGCATGTGTAGCTTTGGGAATGGTTAAGCCAAATGAGAGCTTGTGAGAGAGAATTAACTAAGGCCCTGTATACACTACCAATTTTTGTTGACAAAAGTGATGTTGACACCCAAAAGTCGACGTAATAAAAATCGGAATCTCATATGTTCTCACTTGCTCCCTCTGTCGGCAGATTGCATCCATTGTGGGGGCACCATCATCGACAGCATGAGCAATGCACTGTGGGTACCCATCCCACAGTCCAGCTCGATACCTTGTGTCAGTAGGTGTTGTGGGAAGGCAGAGTGGATCGTGGTGCATCTTGGGACCAGGCTAAGTGTCCCGTGATGTATTGGTTTCTGTCCCAGCACTCCATGGGGTTTCGGCTTTTTTTCACAGCATTTTTGCAACAGCTCTTCTTTGATGTGTACCCCAGCATCTTTGTGAGAAGGGATGGAACCTGCACTGCTCTCCTGTGCTCTGTTAACTGTCATGAAGACGTCATGCATGGTAGTGCAGTTAATTGTGAAGTTTCTCACTGAAGAAGACTCGCAGGCACCTGACATTGTGCATGGTATGGATAGGAGCAACCTTATATTGCTTGTGGTATTCACAGAGCAGCTGTATAGAGTAGGACATCGCTTATAGACTCGGGAAACAAGCACTGAATGGTGGGATTGTATTGTCATGTAGATGTGGGATATAGAGCAGTGGCTACAGAACTTTCAGATGCGGAAAGCCACCTACCTGGAACTGTGTGCAGAGCTCGCCCCAGACCCACGGCGCAAGGACACCAGAATGAGAACTGCCCTCTCAGTAAAGAAATGTGTGGCAATTGCTGTGTGGAAGCTGGTGACTCCAGACTGCTATTGGTCAGTCATGAATCAATTAGGAGTGGGAAAAGTCGACTGTTGGGGCTGCGTTAATGCAGGCGTGCAGGACAATAAATCACATCCTGCTACGAAGGACCGTGACTCTGGGAAATGTGCATGAAATAGTGGACAACTTTGCAGAATCAGTTTCCCTAACTGTGATGAGGTGATAGATGGCGCACACATTCCAATTTTGGCACCAGACCACATCAATAGGAAGGGGTACTTCTCAATGGTGTTGCAGGCACTTATGGATCACCATGGGCATTTCACCAATATCAGTGTGGGGTGGTCTGGGAAGGTGTATGACGCACGCATCTTCAGGAACACCAGCCTTTACAGAAAGCTGCAAGCGGGGATTTCCTTTCCAAACCAGAAGATACAGTGGGGGCTGTTGAAAGCCCATAGTGATTCTGGGAGCCCTGGCGTACCCCTTACAGCCGTGGCTCATGGAACTTTGCATGGGACACTGGACAGCAGTAAGGAGCAGTTCAACAACAACAGGCTGAGTAGGTGCCGGATGACAGTGGATGCTGAGCTTTGTCTGGACTTGCACCTAGACTGTCATTAGCGTCTGATGCCATGGAAGAGGAAAGATGATCAGTGCTTTAAAGCAGTTCTCAAACTTTGATTTAAATTGTTTTGCGGACCCCAGACTGGCTGATTCTTTTCCCCAGGGGTGCTCAATCCCCACTCAGCCCCAGGCCCTGCCCTACCCCCACTCCACCTGTTCCCCCAAAGCCCCAGTCCCACCTCATGTCTTCCCACTCCCGCTCCATCACTGCCTCTCCTCTTCCAGCCCCCTCCCCAGATTGTGCCCCGTCCCCACTGGGAGGAAGAGGGGAGGAGTTGATTACCGGGACTGGCGGCCCTGCACATGACTTTCAGACCCCGTGGAGAACCCTCGTGAACCCCTGTTTGAGAGCCGCTGCTTTAAAGCATTGTCATTCCTTTGTATAATTAAACAAAGAGAGGGCTAGAAATGTATTGTCAACACACCTTGTAGAATCCCTCTGATGAGCATAGAGTCCTTTACTCATGCATGGCTGTGGAATTTAATCCATTAATCAACTGGGAATTGGAGCTGTCTCTCCCTGCTGTATTTTTACATTGTTCTAGTGTGTCATTAATTCCTGGGAGTGGGCTGCTCTGTTTTAATCAGCATTCATTAGCACAGACTAGCTCTGCTGTTCCACAACTCTGGCTTGTTCTGTGTTTGCTTTTAAAGCTGATGTTTCCTGAACTGTTTCTGTGCTTTTGTAACCCAGGAAAATAGACGTGGGTTCAATTCTCTGCTCTGTCACAGACTTCCGGAGTAACCTCGGCCGAGTCACTAAGTCTCGCTGTGCCTCAGTTCCCCACCAGTTACACGGGGTCATTGCTCACAGGCTATCAGGATAAAGGCATTGAACCCAGAGCTGATGGGGCCATGTAAGTACCAGTATCTAGAGAGTGGCCTTTATTCCACTTGCAGAGGGAATGACATCAGGCTGGACACTCGGATATAAAACCCTAGCTTCAGAAATAGTGTCTCTGTGTGTCTCTGTCCTCTCACCCCCCAGTTACTAGTACTGAGACCTAACATAGGCAGCCCCTGTCTGCTCTGAGTGCACAGTAACATCCCAGGGCCTTTTCATCACAGTTGATCCAAGTGTCCTTGGCCAGAATTTCCTCTCCCTTTGTCATTGTGCTGTATGTTGTGAATCTGCTTGACTGCCACCCTGCACCCCAGAGGGAGCTGCAGTTCAGTGCCGCTGTATGGATACAGGGGTACGTCCTTCTCCTTTGCCTTCCCCACGGTAGTGGAGGTGCTGGGCAGGAATGAAGAGCCTTCAAAGTCGGGTCCAAAAAGCTGTCCATATGCTTCCACATAGGGAGAGAAGTGGGGCTGGGGCCAGTGCATTCAGAGCAGCTGGAGATTTTGGAGCTTCAGAAGGCTGCAGTAGCAGCCGAATGACTCATCCTGCGAGTGGGGGAGAGGCACTGAACCTGGCATGGCATGTGGGGGATTTGTCCCATAACAGGTGAAGATGCTATAGAAATACAAAATAGGTTCATCTTCCATCTAGATGAGGATGTTACATGTGGGCAGGTTTGGCTAGGCAGGTCGCTTGCCACTGAACTGATGCAACTCTCCAAACATGCATCATTTTTCTGCTCTGTTGGTGCTTTCACTAAGCGACACTGGGAGCCAGACTGCAGTTGGCACTACCTGTGATAGAACATGCCCTTTGGATGCTAAGGAAGGCTCCCTTCTTGCTGCAGCAGGATGCGTAATGCTCTCACAGACTGGGAAGTCTGGGTTCGGTGGCATGGCCACTCCTTAGTGATGATCAATTTACTGCAGTGCACAATGTGCAGTTCTGAGGGGATGAAATACAGATTCTGAGAAAGAGAATCATTGAAACTAGGGGATGCTATAGAAATAAAAGGCCAGCCCCTACTACTGAGAAATAAATTAGGTTTGACAGGGTTATTGATTCCCGTGTATTTTCACAAGATAGAATCACCTTAAAGCAAAGCTGCTCCTCCTTTCTGCATACAAATAATGTCTGGAAGGAGAGTCATGCCTGCCGCGTCTTCTCTCATCTTCAGATGAGACACAGCCCGCAAAGTCTAGCACCAGCACTTCAGTCTGGCTGTCGGGGCAGTTTGGGAGATGGTGACACTTTTTGTGTATTGTCTGTTAAATTCACATTTGTATCTAGAGCACATTCAGGTCTTTGAGATTGGTTCTGAAATGCTAGTAATTTCAGAGTAAATGATCAGCAGGTTTAATAGAACTGGAGGAAAAATGTGTGTAATAAAATGCTGCTGACAGCCGCTGGGAGTCCTCTCCTGGCAGAACTGATGGCTAATCCTCTCTGAGTGAGCCTGTGGAGCCTGAAAGCATTCATCCCTTCTTACTATCACCCGGGCCTGCAGAGCAAACAGAGAGAGCATCCATCATTAGCTAATCCCCATGGCTTAGTTCCTGGCCAGCACCAGTGATCTGAGTATCTGCTAAGCATCTTCATTATTTTACTTTTCCATTTGGTGATGGACACACTAAGAATGCCATGCTGTCTTCAGACAGGTGTGGAGAGCTGCTCTTCTGTGCCCTAGGAAGCAGCCATGCTCAGGGGTGGATGTGAGCATTACATTCCAGTCTCCTTTGATAGCCTTCCATGTCTTTCTAACTAAAGCTCTGAGCTGATAATTGCAAGGGTTGTAGTGATCACCACCTGCAGGTGTAGCTCAGCAGGGACAAAGTGTCACTGAATTCCTCTGCAGCCACTGTCCCAGTTCCCTCTTTCTGCTCTCTGGCAGGGCTTAACTGGGAGTGCTAAAGAGGGGACATTTGGGGGCGCTTTCTAGTGGCGCTTTTTCACTTGTCTTGATGGCAACTAAACTGCTTTCCCCATTACCAGATATCCTTGCCAGGCAGCTAGAGCTCATTGAGCAGTTGCTTGATCTTGTCACATGCTGGTGGCTACCCCACCCCTTACCTCAATGTAATGACTCAAACAAAGTTGAATTAAAACAATAATCCCTCCGTGTTTGCTCCTGGGAGTTGCTGTAAGAATACAAACTAGCAAACTCTTCAATCAACTAGAGTCCCAGGGTATGGCTACATTTGGAATTTCAAAGCGCTGCAGTCAATTTCCGGAGTGTTGCACTGTGGGTAGGTATTCCGTAGCTATCCCATAGTTCCCGCAGTCTCCTCCGCCCCTTGGAATTCTGGGTTGAGATCCCAGTGCCTGATGGGGCAAAAATCATTGTTGCGGGTGGTTCTGGGTAAATGTCGTCACTCATTCCTTCCTCCGGGAAAGCAACGGCAGACAATCATTTTGCTCCCTTTTTGCCTGGATTGCTCTGGCAGACACCATAGCATGGCAACCATGGAGCCTGTTTTGCCTTTTGTCACTGTCACCGTATGTGTACTGGATGCTGCTGACAGAGGCAGTACTGCAGCGCTACTCAGCAGCATTCATTTGCCATTGCATGATAGCAGAGACGGTTATCAGTTGTTCTGTACCGTCTGCTGTGCCATTGTAAATTGGCAATGAGATGACGGTTATCTGTCATTCTGTACTGTATGCTGCTGTCATGGGTGCCCCTGGCTGAGGTCGGCCTGGGGCACAAAGACAAAAGTGGGAATGACTCCCCGGGTTATTCCTTCCTTTATGTTGTATCTAAAAATAGAGTCAGTCCTGCCTAGAATATGGGGCAAGGGTACTAGAGAACCAGAGAGCACAGCTGCTCCGTATCAGATCCCGCAGAAATGATGAACTACATGCCATTCTAGGGAGTGACTCTGCAATAACCGCACCCATTGGTTCCCTGCTCCCCCAACCATCCTGGGCTACCGTGGCAGTGTCCCCCCATTTGTGTGATGAAGTAATAAAGAATGCAGGAATAAGAAACACTGACTTGTTAGTTAGATAAAATGAGGGGGAGGCAGCCTCCAGCTGCTATGATAGTCCAGGCAGGACATTAGGTGGTGTGGGGGAGAGGAGCCCAGCATCCCGCTGCTATGATAGTCCAGGCAGTACAGAATCTTTTCTTTACACATGAAAGGGAGGGGGCTGATGGAGCTCAGCCCCCAGTTGCTAAGAGGAAGACGGTTACCAGCCGTTCTGTACCATCTACTGGGAATGACCAGGAATCATTCCTATTTTTACCCAGGCACCCCCGGCCGGCCTCACCTGAGGCCAGCCAGGAGCACTCACGGGCTGATAATGACGACGGATAGCAGTCATATTGTACCGTCTGCCACTGCGGAGAGGAGGGGAGTGGATACTGCTCTTCACTGCCGCAGCATCGCGTCTACCAGCAGCATTCAGTAGGCATAGGGTGACATTGAAAGAAGTCAAGAAATGATTTCTTTCCCTTTTCTTTCACTAGGGGGAGTAAATTGACGAGCTATACCCTGAACCACCCCGGACAATGTGTTTGACCCTACAGGCATTGGGAGCTCAACCAAGAATGCAAATGCTTTTCGGAGACTGCTGGGGACTGTGGGATAGCTGGAGTCCTCAGTACCCCCTCCCTCGCTCCATGAGCGTCCGTTTGAGTCTCTGGCTTTCCGTTATGCTTGTCACACAGCACTGTGCTGTGGACTCTGTATCGTAGCCTGGAGATTTTTTTCAAATGCTTTGGCAGTTCGTCTTCTGTAGCGGAGCTGTGATAGAACAGATTTGTCTCCCCATACAGCGATCTGATCCAGTATCACCCATACGGTCCGTGGTGGAGCTCTTTTTGG
Organism: Gopherus evgoodei; assembly: GCF_007399415.2. Lineage (NCBI taxonomy): Eukaryota > Metazoa > Chordata > Testudines > Testudinidae > Gopherus > Gopherus evgoodei. The sequence continues at coordinate 752,540 of NC_044334.1, forward strand.
ATTTGGGACTGCATCGCCACCCGTGCTGATCAGAGCTCCACGCTGGGCAAACAGGAAATGAAATTCAAAAGTTCGCAGGGCTTTTCCTGTCTACCTGGCCACTGCACCCGAGTTCGGATTGCTGTCCAGAGCGGTCACATTGGTGCACTGTGGGATACAGCCCGGAGGCCAATACCGTCGATTTGTGGCCACACTAACCCTAATCCGATATGGTAATACCGATTTTAGTGCTACTCCTCTCGTTGGGGAGGAGTACAGAAACCGATTTAAAGAGCCCTTTATATCGATATAAAGGGCCTCGTTGTGTGGACAGGTACAGCGTGAAATCGGTTTAACGCTGCTAAAATCGGTTTAAACGCGTAGTGTAGACCAGGCCCTAGTCTTCACTTTTCCTTCCATAACTTGATGCATTTCTTTCATTCTCTTACCCTCATTTTTTCTCTCATCGTACATTCCTTTAAAATGTATTTTACTTTATTTACAATCCTCTCTCCCCAAGAGGTTTTACTTTTCTGGTTTGGCCTTTCTCTTCTGTCATGTTTGTAATGGCCATGTTTTCTCTGTCCCAGTCTTCCCAACCATTTTTCTCTGTCTCTTCTCATGCATTTATGCCTACTTTTCATCTATCTCTGGTCCCCTTCCCCCATCCCTCCTCTAGTTGGTTTGCGTAGTATAGGAGTAGGGAGGAGTTCACCTTACAAATATCTCTTCATGGCCCCCCCCCCTTCCATATTGTCTAGGGGCTTGTCTACAGAGAAGAGTTATGCCAGTAGAAGCGAAGGTGTGGATTTAAACTGATGAAGCTACACTGGTATAACTCCCTGTGTAGACACTCAGGATACGTCTTCACTAGCAATGTTAAAGTGCAGCCGCAGCAGTGCTTTAACGTGGCTGTGTAGTCGCAGCACAAGCTGTAAAAAAAAAAAACCACCCCCATGAGGGGAGCAGCTACCAGCACTGGGAGCACAGCACCCAGCTCTGGTGCACTGTCTATACTGGCATGTTACAGCACTGGAAGTTGCAGCTTTCTGGGGTGTGTTTTTTCGCACCTCTGAGCAAGAAAGTTGCAGCGCTGTAAAGTGCCAGTATAGACAAGCCCTTAGGCTGCTTTGGAAGGGGATTAAGCTAAACCAAAAAAAAGCCATTCTTATTCTGAAATTAGTGTGTCCACAGGGAGTGTTGTACCAGTTTAACTATAGTGATATATTACCGATACAAGTGGTAAAACTTTCCTGGGTAGACAAGGCCTGGCTTACTTGCAGTCTTTAATGTATTATATTCACAACACCCCTGTGAGGTAGGGAAGTGCTGTAGCCATTTCACAGATGAGAAAGCAAGGCACAGAGAGACTGCCCAGGAAGTCTGTAGCAGAGGTCTGTGGCCCTAGCCCCATCCCAATCCCCTCCCTACATGTCAGCCCACAGTGGCAGATGAGGAAGTTCTGATGGGTAAGTGGACAGCACCATGACTTTGCAGGTGTAATTGAGAGTCCTGGTTTGTTGTTTCGCCAGGGTCTAGGAAAGGCTCGTTTCAGATGCCTGCCTCACACCTGTGTTAGGTGAATTTCATTTTACTCTCTTCCCCTCGGCTGGCCCCTCCTACTGTCTTGGCTTTGCAAGTAAGCTAGCACCCATCTCCCCACCACGCTGCTTGGGAACCAAAGCCACCCAGGTCAGGGCTGATATGAAGGAGAGATGACAGAATTGTTAGGGCTCCCAGTATTTGATTTTGTTTAGCATTAGAACTTGATGGGAAGTAAGAGAAGGAAGGTGATACAGGCCCCTGGAGGCCAGTGGCAGCTGCACACTGGTGTGTGTGTACTTTACTGCCCAAGAAAACAGTTGAAATCCACCAATTTAAAAGATTATAAATCCAAAGGGTGGTGTTGAGCCTTGGTAACTCTGTAACTCAGGGTCCTAAGAGGTTTGCTTTCTTTTGAGTCCAGCATTCCCATACAGCTTCCCCCAATCACCCACAGCCTGAGCCATGCACGGGAATTCAGCCACTGTGGCCACTGGCTCCCTGCTAGAGCTGTCTCTGGGGATGGGGTGAGCCCCAGCTGCTGCCAAGCTCTGCCCTTGGCGGGAGGGGGAGAGGGCTGGGCTCTCACTCAGCACTGTCATTGGGGACTCGACTTCCAGGCGTGCCTGATCTATTTCCAGTTCTTCTGTCTGCACTGCTGGAAGCCATGTTTCTGCTATCCAGACATCGTCTTTGGTGAGTGGGCTGGAAGGAGCCTTCTAACAATCACTACAGACACAGCAGTGTTTGTGGCTGATGTGCATGGTGTTCTCCTGCTTATAGGTGCTGAGCTGTAACAGATAACTGCTTTCTAATAGTATAACTATGACATGGCCACCTTCTGGCTTGGATGAAACAGCCCAGGCCCCTGTGTTTTCCTGTTATCAAGTCCCCCTGTAGCTGTGCTTCTTTACTATACATCTGTTTAACAACGGGTTCTTTACCTTACTCAGCTAGAAAAGCTGATCTGACTGTTGTTCTCAGGAAATGCAGAACAATTAGCCCACGTCCAGACTAACCCGCGGCATCGGCGGGTTAAAATCGATTGCTCGGGGATCGATATATCGCGTCTAGTCTGGACGCGATGTATCGATCCACAAGCGCGCTTACATCGATTCCGGAACTCCATCAACCCGAACGGAGTTCCGGAATCGACACGGAGAGCCGCGGACATCGATGCCGCGCCGTCTGGACGGGTGAGTACCTCGATTTTAGAAATTCGACTTCAGCTACGTTATTCCCGTAGCTGAAGTTGCGTATCTAAAATCGATTTTAATACCTAGTCTGGACGTGGCCTTAGAAATGATTTTTTTTTCTTTAGAACTCCCTTCTGTGCCTTAGCTTGGTGGCAGGAGTGTCTGCTTTCTATGAAAGGGATAAATTGCATGATTACAGGTGGAAGCAACCTCCACTGTAAGATTTGTCTTAGTCAGCTTTATAAAGCATGAATTTTCTTCATGTCTCCTGAAGCAAAACCCCAGTGATACCAGGCCAGAGTCTCCTATCCCCCAATGCAAAGCAAAGCCACTCCTGAATGTGCATCTGGAGTCCACTTCAGGCAGACACCTCAGCACTTAGCCCTGATGCACCCCTTGTGGTGGTGGGAGGCTCCTTCAAATTCAGATGGAATTCCCTTCCTCTCTTAGCTCTATGCATGAGCCACTGCGAGTTCCCAGAGGACATTATTATGTGGAGGATTTTATTAAGTATACAATGACTATATCTTCCCCAGTCCTACTACCAGCCCCCGGCAGCATGTCCCTGGTGTCCCTCAGCAGATTTAATTATCAAATTGTTCCCAAACACTAATTTTATGTCAGGCTCCACAATCTTCCCACTAATGACCCCCATGAGTACTGTGTGAGCACTGAGAATTCTCTTACTGCTGGAGAGGTGCTGCAGGGAACCAGCCCAGAAGAAGCCAAAACCACTCTGGGCTCTCCTCATGCAGCCATGAAAATGATGGCGAAATCTGCCTCTGAGACTACACAAGGCACACAGATCAGACATCACTCCATTTAACAGAATAAAACATGGGGAGTATCCCAGTGCGAGGGGGTCGCCCTTCTGTACTGAGCATGAGGGAATCGCATGAGTTAGCAATAAAGACATCTGTGGAAGATACAGGATCATAATCCATCCTTTCCCTTCCCAGTCGTCCATCCATTTCTCCCTCCTTTTTTTCCTCCCCGCCCCATGACTCTCCTCCTCCACTCTTCCCCTCCATAATATGAAGAGTTTAACCCTGGGCATTCAGTGGGGCAAGTCAGGCCCCTTCTGCCATGCCCCAAGGGTCTTGTCCAAATCATAGGCCTTGGTCTGGCTCTTCTTGCTGTGTCTGGGGATGATGTTGGACTAAGTGATGACACGCCCCGCGAATGAATCGCTGCAATAGCCCAAATCTCTCTCTGAGGTAATGATCTGGGGTCTTTCTAAATGCTGCTTCTCAGTGTGCAGTGTGAGAGGTCTCTGGAGTTGTGCAGCAGTGCTGAGATTCATCTTAACCCTGTTATGCCTCTTCTCCCCAGCTACTGCACTTGGGACAGGCTGAGTCTGTTCCCAGCTGTGATCGATACTACCTGGCCTTGGCTCTTCTCACTGACTAATGTGCAAACAAACGTCCACGACAACCCTTGTGAGGCCGGTTCTCCTCGTTCCACCACACGATTGTCATTTTCCCGAGTGGCACCATGAGATTCTGGCTACATCGTAGTTTGTTGTCATGGCTGCTCAGGGACTGAGAGAGTTCCCAGCTCCTGGGCTTACCTGAGGCTGCAATGCTAGTAATGCAGGGGGTTGTACTGCACTGGGCTTTAACCACGTCCAGAACAGGCTACCAGCATCTCATGGTCAATAATGGATACGGCACGTCACCAGTGCTGGTGGGAGCCCAGGTGTATTTTATTGAGTCACAGCCTGTGCAGGACCTTACACTGTTTTGGATAGAGCATATACGAGGTTTCTAAGTGCATACATTTTACCATTGGGTTGGGAATTTAGATACAACATTGAGCTATTTTCACTTTAATGAAAGTTTACAAAGCAGAAAATTCTGATTTCTACCTCTAGTTGTATAGCAGCCTCAGAACAGGCTCTGACAGACCCACCCTCAAATAACTGCAGTGCCTTGTTAGAGTTTGCCAAATAGTTACTTCATTGAATTGCTTGAGAGCTCTTTCCAAAGAGCCAAACCTCTTTCAAGCCAGTGTGAAACTAACTTGAATGGAATGGGGCCTCCTCCCAACTCCACCTGTTGCTGCTGCTAAATGTATGGAAACAAACTGATCTTGCTTGGATGGCTAACCCTGCATGCAGTGCTCCACCAGCCTGTCAGAAAGAGTGTCTGGAAGGCCACCATCATGTCCAGGGTAATGAGGTACTGCACCTTCTCACTTAGTTGTGGGGCTTCCATTCCCAACAAATCAAAGTCTGTTCCCAGATGCATTAATATTCTGCTGAGACCTTTCATCTTATGTTCAGCTAGCTGGATGACAAACTCTTGGTAATGGCCTAAAACAGGGGTCGGCAACCTTTGAGAAGTGGTGTGCCGAGTCTTCATTCATTCACTCTAATTTAAGGTTTTGCGTGCCAGTAATACATTTTAACGTTCTTAGAAGGTCTCTTTCTACAAGTCTATAATACATAACTAAAAAAGTAAATGAGGTTTTAAAAATGTTTAAGAAACTTCATTTAAAATTAAATAAAATGCAGAGCCCCCGAGACCGGTGGCCAGGAACCACGCACTGTGAGTGCCGCTGAAAATCAGCTTGCTTGCCACCTTCGGCACCCATGCCATAGGTTGCCTACCCCTGGCCTAAAACTTTCCAGCATGGGGAGAAGTTAGAGATGGGGCCAGGAGCCAGTGCAGGAATGTTCTGTAGGGTGCCCCATAAAAATATTTTTCTGAGTAAATATTGTAACTGCCTTTTTATCAAGACTCCCTCTACACATGAGACAGATGCCTTCATGTCTGAAGAGAAGCCCTATCATAGTGCAGAACATGTTTGTCCAGCAGTTCTGCCTGGGCATTCATGCAGCCCACCAGCCTTCTGATCCCAACAGAAATGGTCTCTCCCTTTCTCAACAGCCTTCCCTGCTGCACAGTGTAAACCGTCACTTTTGAAGGAGTGCGGTCAGGCCCCAAACCACCTGCCAAAGCATGACTTTTAGGCTTGTTCTGGTGCACACCAGCTGGAAAGGATGGATTGGAGCAGCGTGTCCCATGGACAAGTGTACTGCCCAGCCCAGCCAAGCTCATTCGGTCTCCTCACCCCCACAGTATCAGAGGTGTAATTAAGAGGAAGTTAGGGGAATTGTTGCTAACTGCTACCCTTTCCATTCTGCGGCAAGTTTACAGCAGCTAAAGCAACGTAACTTAACCACCCCACCCCCCCCACAGCGTGAGTCGAGAGCATTAAACCCTAGATGGCAGCACCAGTACCAAAGCCTGTCTCAGCTGTGCCCCTAGTGTTTGACTGCAGGAATTCCCATCCATACTGTTCTCCTTGGCTAGTGGATCAGGCCCAAAGCTAAGACTCAGGAGAGGTGGAAGGGGAATCCTCAGGACTCTTTAACAGGAGCACTTCAGAGACCCTGAGGAGAGGGGGAAGGTTTCATCATCTGACTTCCTATTCCAGGAGTGTGCATCAGCCTTGCCAGGGAAATCACAACATTTTTAACATCAGCTGCAGCTCTGCTGATCTCAGATATTTGCTGCCTATTGTGCTGAATGAGGGTCATCTATAGCATCAAGTGAAAAAAAATGAAGTCATTGTAAATTCTGGCAGGTTTTATGGTGTAATTAAGTTGCCTACAAGGATCCCTCAGGGAAAGCAAATGCAGCTTTGCTATTTAAGGAGCTGGCCGAGGTAGTGTTTTCTGGCCAACTTTCATATCTTATGACCTATAAATTGTGTTTAATAGCTAATCTGTTGCCTCAGATTCTTGTATCAGAAAAACTGGTTTCTTTTTTAATCTGTTAATTTGCATCATCACAGCACATTTACAAATCCTTGATTTTGAAACATTAGTCCATTACTGTTGATAAGCATGGAAGTAATTTATCGTCTGCACTATCTGCTCTTCACTCTGGCCCGTAGATCTTCCTGACACTGCATTATTCTTCCACCTGTGATATAATTTTAATCAAAATAATCATTAGGAAGGCTCCTCTGGCCTCGGTTGTTGAAAGCCTTGAAATATGAGTTGCTGCTGTGAGACTGTAGCTAGTAGTAACAGTCTAGTGCAGCTCCCGATGAGGGGACTTGGACCGGATTTCCTGCTAGAGAGGAAACCTCATCTGCTGTGTGTTCACAGCTGGGGGCATGTGATGGGGTGCCTAGGAAGGGGTTAATGGCCTGGCAGCCACTGAAATTGAACCCTCTCGCCTGCTGAATGTGTCCAAGCTGGAGATAGGGCCCCAGTTGGAGAGAATAATCAGGAAGATCTCAGTATATCAAGGACAAGTGGGACCCAGGCTGGGAGGGAACTGCCTTTGCAAAGCCCTGTATTTGCTTGGGGAGACATGGCTTCCATGGGGAGAGGATGACAGGTTCTAACAGCTTCTGCGGGCGGGGTGTGTGGGAGAGGTTTCTAGGGCAGCTGGGGACAGACCCCAGCACACACTCAGCGCCATGATGCTCCTTGGACATGTAAGAATCAGGGTTTTCCTTCTAACCTGGCTTGGGGTGAGCCCATCTTGTGGGCTCTTGCTGTCATCTTTCAGGCCTTCATTGATGCAGCAGCTGCTCAGTGCAATTCAAGGGGCAGGGTGTAATCTACAACCACTTAAACAGTTTGGTCCAGGAGACACTTGCCTCCCTTACTAGTGCTCTGGGAATTGAGCTGGGCTGAGTGCTAGAGCTGCCAGTCTCAGGGTGTCTCCATGCTGAACACTTAACTCTTGAACTCACGTCCCCTGTTGCTCCAACAAAGCACAAGTCAGCTGACTTTTTGGGTGAGCTGCAAAGCCCCTCTGCTCCCCAGGGCTTTCAAGGAGCAAGAGGGGTGGGTCGGTGGAAATTGATGCTTTCTGTTGGTGGGCACAGTCTGATCACTGTTTATTTGTATAGTATCGTTGTACCTGGACTGGGAGTTTGGGGCATAGGGGACAGTTTACACGCTTCTCTAAAGAAATAGCAGCTGCAAGGTACTGCTCTCCTGCTCCCAGAGGGCTTGGGGATGGCACAGGCACCAGGATGAATGTACATATACGCTCCGTAGTGCTGAGCCAGGCGCATGGCCTTCCTTGGCCTTTAGACCCATTTCCTAGGTTGATTGTTCTGGAACAAATGTATTTCTTGCACATTGCATGGGAAAGCCCACTCTTGCACTTTAGCTGAGCTGTCCTGCTAACTTGGTTTGGCCACCATTGGTGATACATTAGCAAATGCCATAGCTTGAAGGTGACCCAAGTGCAGCAAAGAGAGTGACATCTCTGCCCTAAAGAGCATGACTGGCTTGGTGATGCTGAGCATGCTGGCTTAACTGTGCAGGTATCCCTGTCTGATCGCTCCCTGCGCATGGGTCAGCATTCCCACTGCAGATGTTTTAAGGACTGTCTGCCGAAGCAGATGTCATGAATCTAGCGCAGGAATCTCTGCAGGGTCAGTAAGCAGAGGGGCTGGGAAACTGCAGTGTGAACATGGTCAGTCTGAGCTGCATCCTGCAGCAGTTTCCACAAATCATCCTCTTAGGCTCCTTATTCAGCGCCTGAGACCTCTGCTGCTGTTGGAAGGGAGCTCACTGCGTGGGAAGTGGCACAGAAGCAAGCGATTCATTTAGTCGTTACTCTGCAGAGAAATGCCATTACATACATGTCTGCCCAAGATCCCTGTGGACAGGACTTTGCTGTGATAACTGGCATAACTGTAGGTGTTAAAGTAGTAGTGAGAGATGGGCTGAGATGCAGCTGCCTTCAGAGCGGGAACCGAGCTCTCCGAGGCAGCTCACGCAGCCTGGTCTCACCTCATGGCTCCTGATACTGCCAAATTCCTGCACATTCCACATTCTGTATTACCCCAAAGTCCCTAGGCTTTGCAGCGCCATGGGTTTCCCCACTACGTCTCTCAGGGGATGAGAAGGAATTGTCCCTCAGTCAGAGAATCCCAGTCCAGTTCTCCCTGCAGCCCCTCATTGCCACAAGCTGCCCTCAGAGAAATGCCTTCACTGCTGGAGAGCCACAAACAGCACATTCCCCATTCGGCAGCTGGGGATTTTTCTCCTGAGTATCGTGTTGCAGGTGCAGATAGCCAGGTTTCCACTGGACCCTCCAGGAAGCAGAGCTGGAGTCTCCCTGGAAGAGTTTGTTAGAGGCTAAAAGGTGAATGTTGCGTGTCCCTTTGACCTGACTCTGTTTCCACAGGCTCTCACTCTCACCCTCTCTCTCTTGTCTTACAGGCAGCTTCCTCAGCTCTGAGCAGCCTGGGCCATGTGTACACAGCCATTGGTGATTACCCCAATGCACTGGCTAGTCACAAGCAGTGTGTCCTCCTTGCGAAGCAATCCAAAGACGAGCTCTCGGAGGCCCGCGAGCTGGGTAACATGGGGGCAGTGTACATTGCGATGGGGGACTTTGAGAACGCGGTGCAGTGCCATGAGCAGCACCTGAAGATTGCCAAGGAGCTGGGGAACAAGCGGGAGGAGGCGCGAGCCTATAGCAACCTGGGCAGCGCCTACCACTACCGGAGGAACTTTGACAAGGCCATGTCCTACCACAATTATGTGCTGGAGCTGGCCCAGGAGCTGGCCGAGAAAGCCTTTGAAATGCGGGCCTATGCTGGCCTGGGCCATGCTGCCAGGTGTATGCAAGACCTGGAGAGGGCCAAACAGTACCATGAAGAACAGCTGGGCATTGCTGAGAGCCTGCAGGACCGAGCCGCTGAGGGCAGAGCCTCTTCCAATCTAGGTAAGTGCCCCCAGCTACGTGGGGAATAGTGTACAAATGCCTAACCCCAGGGTCTGCTGCAGGGAACTTCATACTGTGTCACCTTCTCAAATCCCCTGCTTCCACTAGGCCAGCTCCTCATCTCAGTCCCCTTTGTCCATAGGTGCTGGAACTGGGGGTGCAGCAGCACCCCTGGCTTGACGAGGTTTCTATCATATCCAGGGGTTACAGTTTGGTTCAATGGCTCTCAGCCCCCACTACACAGACTGCTCCAGCAGCCCTGCCTTCATCCCAGCAGCAAGTGGGCACTTTTCAAGTTCGAAGGGCCAAAGCAATATGCCCCTGGGCCAGCCCTTTAATGTGTCCCAGTGGCAGTGAAAAGCATGAGGTGCTTGCAGGGCAGGGAGTGAAATGATAAGATGATGAGTTTGGGGGGCTGCAAAGCTGAGACAAGAGAAGGTTTTAGGGGCAAAGCAGGTGCGGCAGCATTATAATGCCCAATGGGGATGGAGGGCATCATGATTTGCCATCTTGTCATAGGTTTGGGACCCAAGCAGGACATCGGGCCCAGCTGAGCACTCAGGTGTGAGTGTGGGGACGTTTCATGGACCAAAGGGTGGCTCTGCTCGTTTACCTTCCAGAATGCAACTCCTCACGTCCTTCTCGCTAACTCAAAGGGTGCATTGTCCAAATCCCAGCAGAGCTGATTTTCAAAGAAAGTGCAGAACCCAACAAGTTTTGGATGATGATTGTCCCTGTGGGGAGGAGACATTAGAAGCAGGATTTAGAGCAAGGGTGGGCAAACTTTTTGGCCTAAGGGCCAATCTGTGTATGGAAATTGTATGGCAGGCCAAGAATGCTCACAAAATTGGGGGTTGGAGTGTGGGAGGGAGTGAGGGCTCTGGCTGGGGGTGCGGAATCTGTGGGTCCAGAAATGAGGAGTTCAATGTGTGGGAAGGGGCTCCAGGCTGGTGCACAGGGTTGGGGTGTGGGAGAGGTGGTGAGGGCTCCAGTGGGAGGTGCGGGCTCTAGGGATGAGGGTTTGGGGTTCAGGAGGGTGCTCTGGGCTGGCACCAAGGGGTTCAGATGGCAGGTGGGGGATCAGGGCTGGGGTGGGGGAAGTTGGGGCATGGGAAGGGGCAGGGGTGCAGGCTCTGGGTGGCACTTACCTCAAGCAGCTCCCAGAAGCAGGGGCACGTCCCCCTTCGGGCTCCTATGTAGAGGCATGGCCAGGCAGCTCTGCATGCTGCCCTATCTCCAGGCACTGCCCCTGCAGCTCCCATTGACCATGATTCCTGGGCAGTGGGAGCTGCGGGGGTGGCACGTGGGGCGTGGGCAGCGTGCGGCTACCCCTCTGTGTAGGAGCCGGGGGGTGGGGGAGGGAATGCCGCTACTTCCAGGAGCCACACAGAGCAGTGCAAGCCCCCGACCCCGCTCCCTGGCTGGAGCGCCAGAGCAGGGCAAGCCCCGGACCCTGCTCTCTGGTGGTTGCTCAAGGGCTGGATTAAAATGTCTGAAGGGCTGCATGTGCCCCCCGGGCTGTAGTTTGCCCACCCCTGGTTTAGAAGGAATGCCGCTCTCCCTTTCCGTGGTCCCAGGATGGAAATTCAGAGAGCACAGATGGTTCTTGCTGCCTTTGCTGTGACTTTCGACATTGTGAACTTTCCTGTCCTAGGTAAAGATATCTTGGTTGTAATTCCCTTCAGCAGGCTAGGTATGGCTGGGGTGTGGGAATGACAGAGGTGGGCTGTTGGGATGATGAGATGCTGGCAGCCCCCAGAAGTGCAGTTCTAGCAGGCAGCCTCGCTCTGTAAATTAGCTTCTGTTTCTGCCTGGCAGTTGGCACTTGGTTCATTTGTAGATGCTAATTGTAGTCTGATGTTATCCATGGCAGGTAATTGAAATGGGCTTGATGAATTACTTAATTTCCTTTAATAGCTGAGTCTTCAAGAGCTGAATAAAGAAGATAAGGTGAACTGGAGAAAACATAACAGCCCCAGCTTTCTAATTAGTGCGCCGAGTTTCCTTTTTCTTTACTCAAATTATGGCAAATGTGTATGGCTAAATGGGTTTATGATGCAAGAACCCCTTTGGGGCGTTGACCTTTAAAGAGCCAGTACTGAGCATTGATAACATTTCTGTATGACAGGGGATCTGATGGCAAGGAGGGCTGGAAAGGATGATGCTTTGAGTCTGATCTTTAATAAGAGATGTTTGTATATGGGATTTAGCAAAATACAAATGCAAATACATTTAGCAAAGAGCTAATTATGTTCCCCATGTCTCTGGCAGTGCTGGGAGATGTCATTTCTGCAGGTGGACATGAGAACTGCTCTCTGGGGTTCTGCTGGCAGACAACAGGGCAGGAGAGGCGTGTTCTGGGCTCTGCTGGACCAGAGTGCGGAGCATGCACCCAGGGCTCTGCTGAGGTTTGGGGCATGCACCCTGGGCTCTGCCAGCTACAGGGATGGAAGTGCTTCTGTGGCTCTGGCGGGTGTGCGGCTATGGGCTCTGCTGGTCATGAGCAGGGGAGCATATGCCTTGGGCTCTGTTGGCGGTTGGGGGGCATTCATCACTGGCTTTCTCCAGGTCACTTGGAGGAGGCCTTTGGATTCCTGTCAGTTTTGTACGTTAAGAAGCTGGGCCCTTGGGCCTCTAGGCCAGAGTTCGTTATCAAGAGGAACATGGCACTGCCTTCAGAGCTCACCAGAGCAGTTCCCTGAACCATCATCCAGCTGGGACTGCACCTGGCCTAAGCCCCCAGTGTCTTCCCCAGGGGAACAGGAGTTAATCTTGGATCTCTCCTTTTCAAACTCAATTTTACAGGTGTAGAATTAAAGGGACTGCACTGAAATGGCCTCTGTACACTACAGAGGACAGATCGTGTGTGTCTTCAAAGGCGGCTAAACCTTCAGCATGAGGATTTGCTGCTGTTCTCCTCTGCAAAGCAGTTACTCCTTTGTGGGGGGCTTCCCCCATATATCTCTGCATGGTCAGTTTCTGTCACTGAAAGTGTAGTGTGGGGAAGCAGAAGCTAGAATTGCTTTCCTCAGCATTGTGATTCCCTGCATGAGTGCTAAGAGGTTTGTGTTTTCTGGGTTATTTTCTCCCCTTTCATCCTGTGTGACACGTGCACTGGGGCAAAGTGAGTCCCCTGTAGGCTTAGGGGGGAGCAGGGCCTGTGCAACCACTAGGCAAACTAGGCAGTTGCCTAGGGCATTAAGTGGTTGGGGGTGCCAAAAAGTGGAGGCAGCGGAGAGAGAGAGCGGCGGTTTGCGGTGGCAGCGAGCCCCAGCCATGGAGGAGCTGGTGCATTACGAGGGGATGGGGAGTGGTTGGATGGGGCATGGGAATCCTGGGGGTCTGGCTGGGGGCTGGGGTGTGGATAAGGGTTGGGGCAGTCAGGGAACAGGTAGGGGGTAAGGTCCTAGGGAGGCAGTTAGGGTGGGGGGGTCTCAGGAGGGGGCAGTCAGGGGACAAGGAACAGGGGGCTTGGGGATTCTGAGAGTGGCAATCAGGGGTGGTAAGTGGGAGAGAGTGGATGGGGGCGGGGCTCTCCCCCCACCTCTTTTTTGATTGTTGAAACATGGTAAGCCTAGACGAGGTGGGAGCTGGAGGGCGCATGGGAGCTGGCGCCTGCATGCATCTGCTGCAGCCTGCAGGAGCCCCCAGGGTGGGGTGTCAGGCCACAGCCTGGGCAGGAGGGGCCGGGGGCGCCACTGCTCCGTGCTAATGGTGCAGCCACCTTTGCAGGGCTACCGTCCCCCCTGTGCCACACCGGCTCCTCCATGATTGGGGCTCGCTGCCACAAGTAGAACGTTCTGGCTCTCCGATGCCTCTGGAAGGCGGCTCCTCCCTGCTGAGCTGCTGCAGCAGCCCAAGCCTGGCAAAGCCAGTGAGTGGACTCGGGGCAGGGGTTGCCGAGGTGGGTTGGGGAGGGCTTGGGGGGGGGGCTGTGCACCCTCCAGGCGAGTTCAGGGGGCAGGGAGAGGGGGGAACCTGGTCTGGGGAGCAGCCCCTGGGCATGGCTGGCCCCTGGGGTTTATAAAAGCTTGTTGGGATTTGCTCCTCAATTAATTGATGTGCGGGGGGGCTCAAGGTGGAAGTTTTGCCTGGGGCACAAAATATCCTTGCCACCGGCCCTGCGTGGGAGACCTCAAGTCTGAAACTGAACAACATTTCTTCTTACTTGCCTGTGCCTTAGAGAAATTCTGATGCTGTTTGTCAGAGCCATGAAACAACTCTCTTGGCACAGAAATGTTGCAAAGAGACAGGTTTTGCAATCCTCTGCAAGCAAAACTTTTAAGTGGGGCTGCTTAGCCTCGACCCAGAAGGATCTCATCCACTATTGGCATGTGTACGCATGCTTGCTCTCTCTTCTGCAGACCTGACACAAACTCACTTAGGTTCTTAATGCTCTCACCATTTTGCCAGCTCAAAACCCCATGAGGCAAGTTTGGATTAGAAAGTTCTTCTCAGTACCGTTAGTATTCTTACAGCAGCTTTATATTTAGTGATACTTTCATCACATGATTCCAGAAATTCTTCTGTTGAACTGTGGGGGGTCAATGCAGCAGAAATGTTTTTCTTGAGTTGGATTTAAGCCTAAATGTAACTTTGTCAGTAATGCTGACTCAGCCCCTCCACGCTTTGCTGTGAAGCAGGATCTCCCCTATCAGCTGATACTTGAGCTGCAGGGTATCTCTGTGCTCCTCTCCGGCAGAGATATTACTCTTAGAAATCAGAATGTGCAGTTCTTGTTGAGAAAGTCCATTAATGCTATTTAAAATGCATCCAGTACCAATTAAATGTCAAGTCTTAATTGTCTTTCATCTAAGCCACATGTAAAACAAAACCTCATCAAAATAACCACACTGACAGCCAAAAATGTATCTGAATGTGTGTTTCTGAGCCAGAATGTCAGTGTTGGCCTCTTTGCTGAAACAACAGAAATTTTTGTTTGCATTTCAGTGATTGAGATGGAAGGTTCTCCTTACTGTATTATCTAATGCCGAGTGAGACAGAGAGAGCATATAACGTAGCCCAGCTGCTGGAGTGCTCTGCAGGGAGATAGTCTGTGCTCTGAGAGTTAGTGAGCAGAAGGTAATGGACTTAGGGCAAGTCGCAAGTTATCAAGCCCTTCATAACAAGGAGATGTGGAGTTAAACCAGGACTCTGACTGTCAACCTTTGCAAAGCAGATGGTGTTTTCAGATTCCAAGGCCCCATCTAGAGAGCTGGCTTGTCAGCCTCTGCAACTCTTAACTCTGCTTACTGCCATGTAGAAAAGGCACTTCATATTATGACCAGTCTCTAATAATTGCATATGGATGCTTAGCGTCTGTTTCCCTCTGAATCTGCTTCCCACTAAATCCTGTATATGCTGCATGTATTGAAATGCAAAAGCAGAGAGAGGAATGTATACTTCACTCTCAGCTAGGGCTGGAGGGTTCTGCTTCATTTTCACAGAGTAGAAGATTATAAAGGATTTAGTTCATTTTGAGAGAGATTCATTTCAAATCCCAAAGTAGCCTCATGGAATGTACTCAGCAATAGAACATTGTGTGTTGTGGATTACGTATGGGAGATACATCGTATGCCACCTATACCGCTGGCAGACGCAGCAGGTATGACTCCATTGAAGGCAATGAACTTTGCCCATGTGCATGTACTGTATGTGTTTTAAGTACTATATCTGAGAGGGATGTGGGGTACAGTCTCAGGCTGAGGAGTTGCAGAGTGTTTTCCCCAGATAAGTACAAGTAACTGCACCAAAGAACTAAATGTACTAACCCAGTCTTTAATCATAAAGGCAAAGTTGCATGATAATGAGTGTTTTGTGGTAGTGAGGTTCTATTTGAAGAGAGCCTTTAATTATAGGCCCCAATGTTTTCAAGCATCTTGCAACTTTTTGGAAAAATAAAAAAAAGACACAGGTAAAATGTCTCAGATTTATCATCAGCTCATGGTGATTTTTTTAAAGTAGTTAAAAATCCATGTAACCATTTTTGAGATTTACAAGCATGAAAACAGTTCTCCAGTTAAGGCTCTCTGGTTAAGGAGATTTCCCAGACCCCTTTTAGCACCTAAATATTGTGACAGATCCAAACCAGTGGGGTACAGGAGTCTGGTAGAGGGCAAATATACTGGTCACTGGGTGAGTAGTTTTCTGTTCCCTGAGTGACCAGAGCAGGGGCTGCACTAGAGTAATCAAGAACTTGCTAGAACCAGTTAAGGCAGACAGGCTGATTAGAACACCTGCAGCCAATCAAGGCAGGCTAATCAGGGCACCTGGGTTTAAAAAGGAGCTCTCTCCAGTCAGGTGGAGAGGAGCTAGAGGAGAGGAAGTGTGTGTGGGGAGCTGGGAGCAAGAGGCACAAGGAGCTGAGAGTGGGAAGGTGTGCTGCTGGAGGACTGAGGAGTACAAGCGTTATCAGACACCAGGAGGAAGGTCCTGTGGTGAGGATAAAGAAGGTGTTGGGAGGAGGCCATGGGGAAGTAGCCCAGGGAGGTGTAGCTGTCATGCAGCTGTTACAGGAGGCAGTATAGACAGCTGCAATCCACAGGGCCCTGGGCTGGAACCTGGAGTAGAGGGTAGGCCCGGGTTCCCCCCAAACCTCCCAACTCCTGATCAGACACAGGAGGAGTTGATCCAGACTGTGGGGAAGATCTCTGAGGCGAGCAAATCTGCCAAATAAGTGCAGGACCCACCAAGGTAGAGGAGGAACTTTGTCACAATATCTAAAGAACAGCTTGTTTTGTTTGACACTGTCTGACTTCTCAGTGAGAGCCAGTGGTTTAAGCTGTTATTTTTCTCACTCTTCTGACTTTCCTGATATTGCAGATCAACACTCAACAATAGAATAACTTCAGTTATAGTGAAAATGTGTAATATACAGCGACTAAAAATAGAATTAAATACATTTACATGCATTAAATACATTTAGTTCAACAATAAAGGCCTGGAAACGCATCAAAATGATCAGGATCATAGAAATGTTGGGCTGGAAGGGATCTCAAGAGATTATTCTAGTCCATCCCCTCCATGCTGAGGGAGGACCAAGTAATCCTACACGATCCCTGACAGGTTTTTGTCCAACCTGTTCTTAAAAATTGACAGTGATGGGGAGTCCACAATGTCCCTTGGAAGTCTGTTCCAGAGCTTAACTATCTTTTTAGTTAGAAAGTTTTCCTTAATACCTAACCTAAATCTCCCTTCCTGCCCATGATTTCTTGTCCTACCTTCAGTGGCTATGGAGAACAATTGATCATAGTCCTCTTTATATCAGCCCTTAACATATTTGAAGACTGTTACCAGTCCCCCCTCAGACTTCTCTCCTCAAGACTAAATGTCCAGTTTTTTAACCTTTCCTCACAGGTCAGGTTTTCTAAACATTTTATTGCTTTTGTTGCTCTTCTCTGGATTATATCCAATTTGTCCACATCTTTCCTAAAGTGTGGCACCCAGAACTTCAGTTGAGGCTTCAGCAATGTTTGAGTAGAACAGGACAATTACCTCCTGTGTCTTACATACAACACTCTTGTTAATATATCCCAGAATGATATTAGCCTTTTTCACAGCTGCATCACCTTGCTGACTCATATTCAGTTTGTGATCCGCTGTAATTGCAGATCCTTTTCAACAGTACTACCACCTAGCCACTAACTCCCCATTTTTGAAGTGGTGGATTTGATGTTTCTTCCTAAGTGAAGTACTTTGCATTTGTGTTTGTTGAATTTAATCTTTGTTGATTTCAGACCAATTCTCAAATTTGTCAAAGTTGTTTTGAATTCTAATCGTATCCTCCAGAGAGTTTCCAACCCCTCCTAGCTTGGTGTCCTCTGCAAATTTTATAAGTATGCTCTCCACCCCATTATTCAAGTCATTAATGAAAATATTGAATAGTACCAGATCCAGGAGAGGCCCCTCGAGGACCCCGCTAGATATGTCCTTCCAGTTTGACAGCAAATCATAGATAACTATTCTTTGAGTACAGTCTTTCAACCAGTTGTGCACCCACCTTATAGTAATTTCATCTAGACCACATTTCCCTAGTTTGCTTCTGAAAATGTCATGATTATATGTTCAACGTCTGAGGTTTAACCACTCGTTATGACCATCCTGATGTCATCAGGATTATTTTTGTAGGTTTGCAGAACACCTAGTAGGAAGTCTACTGAGATCTGTGATGTGAAATTAAATAGATAACAAACATAGCACAGAAAATTCCACTGATATTGTAAAATGCAGCTAACCAGACTGGATGTTAGCTGACAAGGATAGGTTCAAACACAATCTAAGGTCTTGTGTAGAGTAGGATTTAAAATGTGATTTTAATATGGGCTAACTAACGCACTAAAAAAGTCTAGTGCCGACAACACCCAGTGCCTTTAATACATGCTAAATGATGCAGTTAAAGCTATGCGGGAGCCTAGATCATTTGTGCAAACATCATGCCTCCAGTGCTAGACTAGACAAGGCCCAAGAAGACTGACTTGTAAGGTCTCCTTAGCTCTCTGGAAATGCAGGCTGCCTTTGCAGGGTTGTCTTGCCCTTAGGGCTTGGCTACACTCGAAACTTCAAAGTGCTGCCACGGTGAGTGAGGTCGCAGCGCCAGCGCTGGGGGAGAGCGCTGCATGTACTCCAGCTCCCCCTGAGGATTAGCTTGCAGTGCTGGGACCCGCGCTCCCAGCGCTGCGACGCTGTTTACACTGGTGCTTTACAGCGCTGTATCTTGCAGCGCTCGGGGGGAGGTTTTTTCACACCTCTGAGTGAGAAAGTTGCAGCGCTGTAAAGCGCCAGTGTAGTCAAGGCCTTAGCTGTGTGGTCAGTGAGAAGAGAAGGATCTTGATCCACTGTGCCGTTTCAGCTCTTTGGCTGCTTTGGGATTGATGGTTCCCATTCATGCTTGTGCCCTTCAATGTCTGCTTGTAGCTCAGGTTGCACTTATAATGATATATATTTGTGTTTTGTAGACACTACAGCTGGTGCTTCAGATGGCTGTTTCCCTAGTATCCATCTCTTCCCCTATCAGTAATTGTTAGGCAAAGGAAGGAAAAGTCCACGTTGGTTCTAGGTTGTGTATATTTTGCTCCAATTTCACAGATCTCAAGTGCTGTATGAGCCACCTTTAGCTTTCCTTGAGCTTTCTCCCTAGACTCTGTTCGATTCTGTTCCCTGGTGTCATTTGCATACTACTCCTGGATGGGGCTCGACTGGCTAGCTGCCTGGAAGAGAGCGTTTCTTTCCTTTTGAAGTACACAATTATAGCTGTGTGAATGAGTCAGTAGCTTTGTGTTTTGAAGTGACTGTGCTTCTGGATCCTTCCTGCTTGTGTGACTGGCACAGATGGTGAAACCGGCTCCCACCAGGCTAGCTTAGTGATAGGGGCTGCGGAGGAGGAGATTGGAGACTCCAATTTTCTGCTCTGTTATGCCATTTTCTCAGCTTTGTCTTGGGTAACCACTTGTAAACATTTGCTCATTGTTTGTTTTTCCCTGTGGTGGTAGTAAAGAGACCGACTGGAACATCTGAAGCTGCATAGGCTTCATCTCCCATCTGCCTACAAGCCTTAATTTTGGCTGTTAAGGAAAGCAAAGAGATGTAATTGTTCTGGTATGTGATAACTTCCCCTTCCTGATTTTAATAATCTTGCTGTGGAGCCTGCTAATTGCATTGAGTGTGTGGCTTTTCTACAACCTGCAGAGCAAGAAGTTGCAGGATGTTCCCTGTCAATGCAACCGGTTAGTGTTTCTGGTGCCTTTAATCCCAAAGCTCTGCCTTGGAATCATCATCCGTCGGGGGAGAAGAGCTGCACCTGTGCCTCTAAAGGGGGTATGCCAGATTCCCGTTTCCTCAGGAGCAGCCTGTTTTCGAGGTGATATTCTTTGAATCTCTGCTGCTCAAGGCCCCTTATTGCAGGCAGCAGCCCTCCTCTGAGGACATGGTGCTCTGGATGAAACTCCCTTCGGAGCCCACGGATGCTTCTCCTTAGGTTGGGCAGTGGTGTCCCCACTCTGAGTGTGCTCTCCTCAGAGTGTTCCCAGGTTCTGCTGGCCCACAGAAGAGCCTTGCTCTAGGAATCCAGTCCCAGGAACTCTTCTCTGCTTCCCTTCCTGTGCAGGGCAGAGTGCTCAGGACTGGTTCCTCATCAACAACTCTGCCATCAAGAAGTTACTTCCCGTCTTGAAACAGAGCACCACGTGTCTCCTGTTGAGGGGATTCAGAAGGCTAACATTTTACCTTCAAACTGGACACGGGCTTTGTCCGCCAGGGTAGTGCAGCTTCTAATTACAAATGAGCCCATTGGAACTGGGTGGGTGAGGAGCAGATTATTTTGCAGGCCCTGTAGCTTTGGTCAATTCAGTGGCCACTATCACAGGCACTGACCAGTAGTGTCTGAAAGAACCCAGCTATCTCCTAGTCTGCAAATAGTCAGAGCCTGGGGGGGGATGGTGACTGGCTAATCATAGACTCGTAATGGCAACCAATATAAATTAATTCCTCCCAAGGAATCTGCATCTCTGGGGCTGTGTGAGCTCCAGATTGGGGTGCTAGAGGACTGTGGCCTGCTAACTGCGCACCAGGCTCTCCTTAAAGGGCTTATGAGTAACGCTGCGAGTCTGTCGTGGATTCCATGACTTTCGTGACTTCCGTGACTTCTGCAGCAGTTTGAGTGTGTGGGAGGGGACTCAGGACTGGGGCAGAGAGTTGGGGAGTGTGTGGGTGGGGCACTTACCTGAGGGTGGGGGGCTCCATGGCTTCCACTGGCATGGTCCTGCAGCTCCTAGGTGAAGGAGGGGCCGGGGGCTGCACGCACTGCCTGTGCCCACGTGCCACACCCCCACAGCTCCCATTGGCTGTGGTTCTTGGCCTATGGAAACTGCACAGTTGGGGCTTATGGTGTGAGCAGTGTGCAGAGCCCTCGGGCCTTTCCGCTGCCTAGGAGCTGCAGGGACATGCAGAGCCGGGTAGGGAGCCCCCGCCAACCTTCCCCCCTCAGCAGCAGTGGAGGTCCTGGGCCATGCGCCACTGCCTGCCCCCCTCAGCACCAGCGGGGTCCTGGGCCACATCCACCAGCATCTGCAGTGCCCCCGGACCACCACCCCTCCCAGAGCATGCGAGGGTCCTGCCCAAGTTTTAATTAGGGATATATAGTA
Source organism: Gopherus evgoodei (assembly GCF_007399415.2). NCBI lineage: Eukaryota > Metazoa > Chordata > Testudines > Testudinidae > Gopherus > Gopherus evgoodei. The sequence goes on from NC_044334.1 coordinate 773,105, forward strand.
AAAGTCATGGACAGGTCACGGGCCGTGAATTTTTGTTTACTGCCCATGACCTGTCCATGACTTTTACTAACAATACCTGTGACTAAAACGTAGCCTTACTTATGAGAGTTTATTCTTGAAGGTGAATGATTTCTCCCCCAGCCTTGCAAACAAACTAGATCTTTGCATCTTTGCGTGGTGCTGCTTTGGAGTGAAGGTCGAGCAAGGGCAGAGAAATGAGGAGAACCAGACAGCAGGGAGGAGAACTGTAATGCATGAATGTGATTCAGACCATGAGCCTGAGGGGCTTTTCAGAAGCCAGAGGAACCTCAGCCTGAATAAGAACTTTGTGGTCACCATGCAGCAGTGACCTGGTCAGAGGAGACACAATGCTAGTAGATCCCCCACTACAATGGTCCAGAAACCTGGATGCTGCTCCAAGCAGTCTTCGCTGAGAAGGTGTGAGCTTTCGGTAAAAGACGAGCTGCTCTGTCTGAGAACTGTAAACTGAGGCAAGAGTTTTCACACATGGGTGCCTGTAGCAAGGGGGCATGGCCTCCCTCCAACACCAACAGGGAGGCATGGCCACAACCTTCTACAGTGCCTCTATTTGGATTTGTGATTTTTCCAAAAACCTGAAGCTGAAATCAGTGGCCTGCTGGTTCTCAGCACACCTTATGGTCTGGCCACTCTGAAATAGGAGCCTGTCCTTAGTTACCTAGCTGTGCAAGTCTGATCTAAATCTTGTTTTTCATCTCAGTGCTACAAGGGTGGATGAGACATTAGGTCACAGGCCTGACCTGCTGGAGTTCTGTGCAATTTCTCAGACGTTGGTTCTGAAGCTGGGATGTTTTAGTCAGGAAACAGGAGCTGATCTGGCTTTGGGGAGATGGAAGTTAAAGGAAGCGATGGCTGCACATCCCACAGGGCCTGAAATGGCCCAGCATTCCCTGCACACACACACACACGTGCGCGCACTCTCTCTCTGTCTTTCCAAGGCTGTTATTGGGGGGCTCTTGTGGATGCATCAGATCAGGAAAGGAGTTTGGGGACAGGAGGCACTGAGAGGGGACAGTGAATTAATTATTTTTCAGTTCCTTGATGCCTTTTATCTCATTCACCTAACTTCAAACATGTCAGACTCAGGAGGAATTCGCAGAACAACCAGCTCTCTCCTAATCTCGTGTTATTTATATTTGTCAGCCTTTCGTGTACAGATAAACTCTCTGTGATATCTCACTCCATTCGCATTAGCAGAGCGGGTGCTGAAGGCTGGGAAGCTGAGCAGTTTATACGGTCCACATAGTGGTACATGAAATAGGAACATTGCAAAGGGGAGAGAGGAGTTGATTGCAGCTGTCCAGTTCTGGCTGCTCTTCAAAGGCCTGATCGGCATCTCCTGCCATCTGCATATTTGAGTAAGTTTCTTCCTGATGATGGCTTTACTCCAGGAGCCTAGAAGTCAGGCGACGGGCCTCTTGGTCATACTGCTGCTGCACACCTTCATTCCTGCATGGCTCACTACAAGCCCACACCCATTTCTTAGCAGTGACAAACCCACATCATTTTGAACCTGATCTCTCCATCTGAAATGTGTCAGTAAAACATCACTTTCCCCAGTATGTGGCAGGGCCAGTAGCTGGCTTGACTCAAGGGAGGATAAGGCAGACTGTGCTTACTCGTTGCTTGCTAATCACATTTTAAGAACATAATTTTATCACTTATTAAGAACCCTCTGTTACACCAAACAATGATTTTCAGGACCAGCGTTTGTATATGATTCCTTACCTGAAACCTTTTACGTACAGATTATGAAAACAGTGTGTTAGGTGTAGTGAGTTGCTGACACAGTAGTGAACCACGAATGGGCCTCTGTCACCAAGGTGTTTACCGAGTAGTTCCATTGTTGTTGTGGTAGCACCCAAAGACGCGAGTCAAGAGTGGGCTTCCTTGTGCTGGGCATTGTACAGACAGAGGTAGTGAGAGAGAGTCCGTGTTCCAAACTGCTCACAAACTAAAACTACATCAAGCAGCCCTGGGCAGGGGGAGCAGGACACAACATCCATGTGGAGTGATCCAGGTGGCAGCAGGCTAGGGCCATGGCAGTATCCATTTATTAGAAGAACTTAATTTTAGGGCATACTTGAGAATGGAGCATGGGAGAGCAGGAGTTTATTTATGAGGGGAAGGGGGAGTAAAGGGAGGACGCAGACAAGTACGTTGGATATGGGGAGTGAGATTGGGCAGCTGAAGGGCTGCAGTGGTAGGAAAGGGGTGTGAGGGAAGGGACCAAACCATCAATGGCAACACAGCAAATAAGCATAAAATGGCACAGTTTGGCCTCCTGTTCAGAACCGAAACGAGATCTGTTACTGAACCTGGCTGAGGCTGCAAGATCTCCATTGCTGAAGTGTGTCCCTTCTCATAGGTGCATGCACACGTTTGATTAGAGTGTGCACATCTGCAGTCCCTGGGGGGAAGGGATAGCTCAATGGTTTGAGCATTGGCCTGCTAAACCCAAGGTTGTGAGTTCAATTCTTGAGGGGGCCATTTGGGGATTGGTCATGCTTTGAGCAGGGGGTTGGACTAGATGATCTTCTGAGGTCCCTTCCAACCCTAATAATAATCTATGATTCTTTCCAAACATCCCACACCACTCCTCCCTCTGCCTGTCTACCCTTCCTGTAAAACATGTCCAGTCCGAGCCCTCTGCTGCTAAACTGCTGACCTTTGAAAACCTCAGAGAGACAGTGACAACCTGTAGCACCTGCCCCCTTTCTGGTGGCTCTTGCTCTGCTCCCAGAAATGTTGGTGCTGGTAGTATTTCCAAGCCTGATGCCCTTAGGATTAAGAAGCAATTTACAAATGTGCTTTTACATCCAATAAGTCTCATGATGAAATCATTAATACCCTGCAGAAGCCATTCCAGTCTGGACAATGATTGATGGCGGCTCTTTCTGAGCAGGGTTTACCTTTGGTAACTTAATGCTCTTGGTATAGTGCCTGATAATGCATGGCCTTGGGTGTCATGTGATACAGCAAGCAGGTAAGTTGCTGGTGTATTGTGCATGGGAAGCAATCTGAGGCATGTGCTTTCGCTTGGGGGAGGGAGGTGTGGGCTGTTTGGGTACACGTGGGTCTAGGCTGTCAGTGGGTGAATATTCAGGGTTTTGTAATGTTTGTGTGAGTAGGTGTATTTGATTGTCTTGCAGCTTTGAGGTGTCTTGTATATGTGGGGTGAATATGCAGGTAGAGGGGTGTGGAGAGAAAACTGCCAGAAGAGTCATGTCTGTGTCCTGAACACTCTAGTGAGTGTTCCTAGGAAATTCTGCTCTGAGTCGTTGTGTGTGAATGTCACTGGCTGTTACTCAGAGCCGACCTTGATCCCACAGAAAGGAGAGCTTGTTGCTTTTTACAGCTTTGGGGCAGATGTGGGATGGTTGCAATTTTCTGGTGATTGGTTCTGTTTCTTCCTTCTCCTGTCTTGATGGCCATGATGTTACGTATAAATCCAGGCACAGAAGGGATTTTGCCTGGATAAGTGTGCAGTTGCATTGACTTGGAGAAGGTGTCCAAGGGAAGGTTTCCTCTCCATAGAATGAGCTTGTTTCCCTTGAGTCTACAGCGTTCAGAGCCACTTGTAACTCATGACGGAGTCCCCCAGGAGGCTGGGAGTGTTTTCATGGCCTCTTCCAGTGACTCTGAGTTTTTGTCCTGGGTTTTGAAAATCCCTGTGCTCAGTCCCCCTCCGGGAGTTGGTGGGTGGCTGAACCGCTGGCAATGTCCACAGGCTGGCTGAAGACTTACACCTCAAGGAGCTCCCCCACCAGGCCTGTCGCATGCTGAGAGTCTACCCTCAACTGAGCCCCCCCTCCATGCGAGTTCTTGACCAAGAGTTCCCTCCCCTGCATGTCCAGACAAGTCTTCAGGATGTCATCATTTCTTGGTCGAGCCATTGGAGGAATGAGCATCTTTTCCTCTCTCCCTCATGAGGCCAACACCCAACCACCTTCTCCACCTGACCCAGGACAGAGGTTCTGGTTTTTATTTCAAAATATAGTTACCCTAACTCATAACCCCCACTGAAAGCATCTCAAATAATGTCTCTCCAGTGCTTTAGAACAGCCTCTGCCCCACCCATCCACTTTGCACACAAAGCTTCCATTCCCCTCCATGCAGCTGTTATATGAAGGATCTCCCCCATCTGATGGTTGCTCCTTTGGAGGAGATGGGTGGGGTTTACTGTGACTATACTGCCTATGATGGAGAGTGGTTACGTGTCTTGCACCTCAGAGGAATCTGTCCATGCAGCAGGAACAGGTTAGGAAATGTTTACCAGTCCCTTTATTTTGGAAACCAAATCTTTCTCAGTTGTGGTTTTCAGTGAGCCATGTGTTTTTAGCTTTTCCATACTTGGGGCCTGCTTCATTATGTCACTTTGGGATGGGCTTGGCTCTCACACTGATGTCATGGAAGCTCTGCTGAGCCAAGGCACATGGAAAACCTGGCTGAAAGGGAAAAAAGTGATTAACAGAAGTGTGTGCCCCTCTTTACAGCCAGCAGAGGCTCTACTTATTCCCAACCTGGCCACCCCTTAATCTTCCCATGGAGATGTCCTAGTTCATGTCTCTCTTTATAGCTCCTAAGGACAATGTGGTATCTTTACAAGGATTGTTCTTTCACAATATTAACTCTTAATTAATGTTATGTCCTGGTCAAATTCCACCTTGGTAGTTACACTGTCTCCAGTACCTAACTGCCCCTTTCTGCTGGATACATGATTCTTCTTTCCTTCCAGTGATAACCTTCTGTGTGCAGTTAAGTAGTTGCCTTCTTACACCCCACAGGTAGCTACATTTCAGTGGTAGATTCAGTGATACTTCTGTCTTCATTGCTTGCTTCTCAGTGGGGTTATGCAGGTGTTAGCTGCTATTTGTAAAAGCTGCCCAGCTCCCAGTTGGAGGAGGGCAAGATAATGTCTTTAAAAGTATATGAGCCTCAGATCCAAATCTGTTTTGTAAAGTCTCAAGTTATCATGGATCTTGAGGTGTCTTCCTACCTCAGTGCTTTCGCTGTGAGAATGGAGACGCTGGGGCTTGGGGGTGCAATGAGGGAGAGCTCTGGAGCCTTGGCTTCAGATCCCATGTAGGGCACATGTGAAACAGTTGAGACCCATCCTAGTTTCATGTGATGTTTGTCCAGATCTGCTGTCCCAAGACTGGAATAGCAGGAAACTGCAGGTTAGGATTGAAGGGCAGGAACCCCAGGACAGGAATAACAGGTGGTGTTAAAGGGAAGAGTTGAGGTGCAGCGGTACAGTTGTGGGTCCCAGAAATGGAACAGTAAGGGGTATGATAGATCAGGATTGGGGGGCATTAGCACAGTTGTGGGGGGAGCTCACATGGGACTTGGCCACTCAAGCTAGTCCCATCAGTCCCTCAATTTCATAAACTTTAAATTTGTTCACACTTACGGTGCAAAAAAAGAGACTTGTCAGCAGCAACCCAGGCCTTGTTATTTAAATCTTATTTCACTCTGCCCATATCTTGTAAATTGCCTTATCCTGAAGCCTCTTGTTGGTAGGAAAATGAGTAGAATTTATAGAACAACTTGCTTTGATAGAAGTTAATCTGGCCAGAGTACATATCAGGACTTGCGGTTTTCAGAACAATATGAATTTACAAAATGAATCTGTTAATCTCCAAATTGCCTCAGGAAAGCAAATTTCAGCTATTGCATTCCAGCCCTGCTTGTAAAGCCATCTGTCTTCGCATTTGTGTTTGTCAGCACTAAACAAGAGCTGGATCAAACTCGCTGCCTAATTGTAGCTCCCAGGGTCTACTGGACTTGTGGAAGCCCATCCCTTTCTCCTCCTCCCACTGCATCCTCTCTCCTTCCACCCTGAGGATGCCTGTTGTCATGTGTTCTGGAGTGAGCAGATTACTCCTTTTTGGGGTGAGGTGGTGACAGTTGCCCCCTATTTGCATTTGTCCTCCTGGCTCAGATATTGTGCTGTGCAGTGCCCTCTTCAGCAGGTGTTGGGGCCACAGGCCTGTTCGTGAATGTCTGCAAAGGGCCCAGAGCTCCTTAGAAGAAAGTGCAGAGTCTCATTAATCCCATTAATGCAAAGTGCACCAGTCATTGTAAGGAGACTCAAACCTGAGGCATCTTTCTTATTCTACAGGCATAGGACAGACCCATGGAGATTGAGCCTATGGCCTTCCACTGTCTCTCAGGTGTGATGGTCAGTCACACCTCCACACCTGCTCCTGGGGATGGCTGTGCTATGTAGGGCACGCTTAATTGGCACTTCAAAGTTCTATTCAGGTTTATTGTTAAATTGTTTCATTGTAATTCTCAGTATGTTTGGGGCATCAGTTGGAAAGCTGATTGTCTGTTGTAGGAACAAACCAGCACTAGCCCCTGGGATTAGGGGAATGGACTGTACAGGACTTGCTAGAGTTAACTCCTATGGCTTTCTGAACCTCCCAATCCACATCTGAAAACTTAGCAACATCCCCTTGGGTGAGCATGTTAGGAACTCAGGGGCAAGCTGCTGGGGTACAGATGTAGGCGGGCCCATCAAAGCTGGTGCAGGAAATGTGATTCCTCTCCCCACCGAGACCCCTGCTGTCTCAGTCCTAAATGCTCAACTGAACTGGCGTTTCACAGTGATTAGTGTTTTAAATCAGAGCTAATTCCAGGCAGCCTCTCTGGGTTTAGTGCCCTGGAACCATCTCATGAAGAGCAAGAGCTGTGACTGGCAAGTGGGTTTCTGCTCCTTAGGATAATGGCTAGTGTGACAGGCTGAGGAAGCTGTCTGTGCTTTTGGGGTTCTCTGCTGGTTCCAGGCTGTCTTTGCTGTCCTGGCCTCCTCCCTGTAGCATGGTCTCACTGCTTCTCTGGTGCTTCATCCATCACTGTGATTGCTTTATTGAGCCACCTCAGTTATTGCTGCTTCTCCATAGCACAATAAATCCAGCCCTGGGCACTGAGTGCCCAGGCAGCTCAGAGAGTTTCTGGGAAGGCTGCTTTACCAGGCTGAGTATCTGATGACTCTGAGCCTGGAACTCACCTAAGACAGTGTTAAGAGATTCTGGGTACTTGAGCCACCACTCCAGCTCCGGCAGAAAGCCGTTCTCTCCCTGCTCTAGTCACAGGCAGCCTTTGGAAGAGCCCCGTGGAGAGAGCAGAGCCGCCTGCAAGTGGGTGAGGCACCTAGCGATGAGGGCCTCGTGCTCTGCTTTAGCCTTCCAGTCTTATTTAAAGGGTTGGGAATGGAGGCACCCAGGGCTCTGGTTCATTGATTTCCCAGCACCTTGGTGTGCTGTCCGTTTTCCAGAGGATCCTGTAGCTTCCAGAGCCCTTAGTGGAGGGGTTGCCATCCGGTCTTTGCCCCGAAGAATGTGCCCAGGACTCGAGTCGTGCCATCTCCTCTCCACTTTTTGGTTGCAAAAATCCTTTGTCATGTTCTAGTTGTTGCAGGCTCCAGTTGTTGCAGTCTGTGTTTGGTGCTGTTTGCTGAACAGACTTGTGATTCGCAGTCCCAGACAAATCTTTGCCTGGGTCCAGGGCGTGCTGCCTCTGGGCCTTGTCACCCTCACCTGGGCCCTCTGCCTCTGCTCCTTACCCCCGCCCCTCAGTCCTGATCCGAGCTGCTGGCTCTATTCCTCTGTCCCCTGGCACCCTGCTGTCCCACACTCTGCTGCAGTGTCCCCAGCCACTCACTGCTTGAGGGCACCGTGACGGTCTCATTCTGGTTGAAGTCTCTGTGACCAGACTGGGAGTCCTGGGGGCTGCTCCCAGCTCTGCCATGGACTTGTTAGATCCCTTTGGACAGGTTCCTTTTAGAGGTGCTGAGCGCCCAGCTGCCAGTGACTTCCATCTCTGCCATGGAGTGAGGGCTGAGTGAGGTGCCTCTCCAGTGTGGCTCCATGCACTGGTGTGGTAGGACCCTAGCACTGAAACACCCTTAAAATGCTTGAATACTGGGACTAGAAGGGGAAAGCGCATCTGTAGCTAAAGAATCCTATGAAATGCTCTTGAAAAATGTGGTGGTTTTCCCTGCTGTGGGGCTGCAGGGCTGGGCCTGGTGCTGTGGGGAAGGGTTGGTGGGTGAGGCTTGGGGCTAGTCCCAGTAGCAGTGGGAAGGGATGGGGCCGTGCCCAGTGCTGTGAGGGAGGGTCAGTGTGTGGGGTTGAGGGGGAGGGTTGCAGTGTGAGGCTGGGGGTGGGGCTGGGGTGGCGCAGTGTGGGAGGGTCAGTGTGTGGAGCTGGAGGAGGGCTGATGTGTGCGCTTGAGGGCAGCGCTGTGGGGAAGGGTTGTCGTGTGGGGCTGGGGCGGTGCTGTGGAGAAGGATCAGTGTGTGGAGCTGAGGGCAGCGCTGTGGGGGTGGTGTGTGGGGAAGGGTTGTGTGAGGTTGTGGGGAAGGAGCGGTGTGGGAAAGGGTCAGTGTGTGGAGCTGAGGGCAGCGCTGTGGGGGTGGTGTGTGGGGAAGGGTTGTTATGTGAGGTTGTTGGGGAGGGGCGGTGTGGGGAAGGGTCAGTGTATGGAGCTGCAGACAGCACTGTGGGAGAGGGGTAGTGCTGTGGGGCTGTGGCAGAGGGGCAGTGTCGGGGCCAGAGGCAGCGCTGTGCGGGAGGGGTGGTGTGATGGGGCTGGGGGTAGTGTGTGGGAAAGGTTGTCGTGTGAGGCTGTGGGGGAGGGTCAGTGTGGGGAAGGGTCAGTGTGTGGAGCTGAGGGCAGCGCTGTGGGGGAGGGGCGGTGTGATGGGGCTGGGGGTAGTGTGTGGGAAAGGTTGTCGTGTGAGGCTGTGGGGCGGGGCGGTGTGGGGAAGGGTTGGTGGGTGAGGCTTGGGGCTAGTCCCAGTAGCAGTGGGAAGGGATGGGGCCATGCCCAGTGCTGTGAGGGAGGGTCAGTGTGTGGGGTTGAGGGGGAGGGTTGCAGTGTGAGGCTGGGGGTGGGGCTGGGGTGGCGCAGTGTGGGAGGGTCAGTGTGTGGAGCTGGAGGAGGGCTGATGTGTGCGCTTGAGGGCAGCGCTGTGGGGAAGGGTTGTCGTGTGGGGCTGGGTCGGTGCTGTGGAGAAGGATCAGTGTGTGGAGCTGAGGGCAGCGCTGTGGGGGTGGTGTGTGGGGAAGGGTTGTTATGTGAGGTTGTTGGGGAGGGGCGGTGTGGGGAAGGGTCAGTGTATGGAGCTGCAGACAGCACTGTGGGGGTGGTGTGTGGGGAAGGGTTGTGTGAGGTTGTGGGGAAGGAGCGGTGTGGGAAAGGGTCAGTGTGTGGAGCTGAGGGCAGTGTTGTGGGAGAGGGGCAGTGCTGTGGGGGAGGGGTGGTTTGGGGAAGGGTTGTTATGTGAGGTTGTTGGGGAGGGGCGGTGTGGGGAAGGGTCAGTGTATGGAGCTGCAGACAGCACTGTGGGAGAGGGGCAGTGCTGTGGGGCTGTGGCGGAGGGGCAGTGTCGGGGCCAGAGGCAGCGCTGTGCGGGAGGGGTGGTGTGATGGGGCTGGGGGTAGTGTGTGGGAAAGGTTGTCATGTGAGGCTGTGGGGGAGGGCCAGTGTGGGGAAGGGTCAGTGTGTGGAGCTGAGGGCAGCGCTGTGGGGGAGGGGCGGTGTGATGGGGCTGGGGGTAGTGTGTGGGAAAGGTTGTCGTGTGAGGCTGTGGGGCGGGGCGGTGTGGGGAAGGGTTGCTGGGGGTGGCAGTGTGGGGAAGGGTCAGTGTGTGGAGCTGAGGGCAGCGCTGTGGGGGTGGTGTGTGGGGAAGGGTTGTGTGAGGTTGTGGGGAAGGAGCGGTGTGGGAAAGGGTCAGTGTGTGGAGCTGAGGGCAGTGTTGTGGGAGAGGGGCAGTGCTGTGGGGGAGGGGTGGTTTGGGGAAGGGTTGTTATGTGAGGTTGTTGGGGAGGGGCGGTGTGGGGAAGGGTCAGTGTATGGAGCTGCAGACAGCACTGTGGGAGAGGGGCAGTGCTGTGGGGCTGTGGCGGAGGGGCAGTGTCGGGGCCAGAGGCAGCGCTGTGCGGGAGGGGTGGTGTGATGGGGCTGGGGGTAGTGTGTGGGAAAGGTTGTCGTGTGAGGCTGTGGGGGAGGGTCAGTGTGGGGAAGGGTCAGTGTGTGGAGCTGAGGGCAGCGCTGTGGGGGAGGGGCGGTGTGATGGGGCTGGGGGTAGTGTGTGGGAAAGGTTGTCGTGTGAGGCTGTGGGGCGGGGCGGTGTGGGGAAGGGTTGCTGGGGGTGGCAGTGTGGGGAAGGGTCAGTGTGTGGAGCTGAGGGCAGCGCTGTGGGAGAGGAGGGGCAGTGCTGTGCGGGAGGGCTGATGTGGTGGTTCTAGGGGTGATGTGTGGGAAAGCTTGTCATGTGAGGCTGTGCGGGAGGGATGGTGGGATGGGGCTGGTGGTGCTGTGTGGGACAGGTTGTCGTGTGAGGCTGTGGGGGTGGCAGGGGCGGCACTGGGGTTTTATCTCTTTAATCTCTGTGCTTCTGTTACTTCCCAGGGATCATTCACCAGATGAAAGGCGACTATGACTCTGCTCTGAAACTCCACAAGACTCACCTGTCCATCGCCCAGGAGCTCAATGACTATGGTGCTCAGGGCAGGGCCTACGGCAACATGGGCAATGCGTACAATGCCCTGGGCATGTATGACCACGCTGTGAAATACCACCGGCAGGAGCTGCAGATTTCGATGGAAGTGAATGATCGAGCCTCGCAGGCATCCACCCATGGGAACTTAGCAGTGGCATATCAGGCCTTAGGCGCCCATGACCGGGCCCTGCAGCACTACCAAAACCACCTCAACATCGCCCAGGAGCTGCGGGACATACAGAGCGAGGCCCGGGCCCTCAGCAACCTGGGCAACTTCCATTGCTCGCGAGGAGAGTATGCGCAGGCAGCCCCTTACTATGAGCAATACCTGCGCCTGTCCCCTGAGCTGCAGGACATGGAGGGGGAGGGGAAAGTTTGCCACAACCTTGGCTATGCCCATTACTGCCTTGGAAACTATGAGGAGGCTGTAAAGTACTACGAGCAGGATCTTGCCTTAGCAAAGGATCTACATGACAAGCTGAGCCAAGCCAAGGCCTACTGCAACCTGGGTCTGGCGTTCAAGGCCTTAATGGACTTCAGCAAAGCCGAGGAATGCCAGAAGTACCTGCTGTCTCTGGCCCAGTCTCTGAACAATTCCCAAGCCAAATTCCGGGCTCTTGGGAACCTGGGGGATATTTTTATATGTAAAAAAGATGTAAATGGTGCAATAAAATTCTATGAGCAGCAGCTGAGCTTAGCCCATCATGTCAAAGACAGGAGATTGGAGGCCAGTGCCTATGCAGCCTTGGGTTCTGCGTACAAGATGATACAGAAATATGACAAGGCCTTGGGGTACCATACACAGCAACTGGAGGTTTACCAGGAGCTAGGGGATATGCCGGGTGAATGCAGAGCTCATGGCCACCTTGCTGCAGTGTACATGTGCCTTGGGAAGTACACCATGGCATTCAAGTGTTATGAAGAACAGTTGGAACTTGGACAGAAGCTGAAGGACCCCAGTATAGAGGCCCAAGTCTATGGCAACATGGGCATCACCAAGATGAACATGAATGTCATGGAGGAAGCTATTGGGTACTTTGAGCAGCAGTTGGCCATGCTACAGCAGCTGGGTGGAAACGAAGCTGTGCTGGACAGAGGCCGGGCATACGGAAACCTGGGGGATTGTTACGAGGCTCTAGGAGATTATGAAGAAGCCATAAAGTATTATGAACAGTACTTATCTGTAGCTCAGAGTTTAAATCGCATGCAAGACCAGGCGAAGGCCTATCGGGGCCTTGGAAATGGGCACAGGTAACAAATGCCGAAGGCTGAAGTATTGCCTGGCCTTTGGTAATGAGAAATGTCTTGAAAGTGAATGAGTGAAAATACCTGAGTGATGATTATACCATCACTATTCACGTGATTCAGTGGTGAGCTGTGTCACAGCGAGTATATGGGTGCACGTGCTGCCAACAGGGCTTAGTGTCAGGAAACCAACCTGAGAACACAGATTCAAGACAATATGCTGGATTTCTCTCTCACTGTGCAGTCACTGGCTAGCAAGCTGTGTGTGTGCTGGGGGGAGATAGAAGGGTGTGTGTGTGTGTAAATAGAGATGGATGGGCAGCTGGTGGGGTGGGTATGGGGCAGGGTATGTGTACGACTGTGAGAGATCGGAGTATGGGTGCAGGGGGGAGGGGAAACTTTACAGATGCATTTGTGTGGGTTGGGGTTACATGTATGGATGTGTGGGTGTAGAGCTGTAGGGGATGTGTATACAGATGTGTGTTGGGGATATATGACTGGGGGGTGTAGGTGTACGGATTTGGGGTGTGAAGGGTAGATGGGGGTGCTGTGCACGTGTCTGTACACATTTATGTCAGAGGGGTATATGGCTGTGGAGGGTACATGGAAGCTGCAGGGGTGTATTTGTACAGATCTGTGTGGGGTATATGGCTGTGGGAGTCTGTGTGCATGGATGTGGGGGGGCTAGTGGCTTTGAAGGATATGTGGAGGGCTGTGGGGTATATGTGTACAGATTTGTGGGGTGGCAGTAGTGGGTACATGGGAAACTGGTGGTGTATGTGTAGAGATGTGTGTAGGATGCATTGCTGTGGAGGTGTAAGTATACAGATGGGGGGTGTACAGCTGTGAAAGTATATGCGTACAGTTGTGTGGGGGGTGTATGGCTGTGGGGCATATGTGTACGGATGGAGAGATTTAATGGTTGTGGGAGGTGTATGTGTATGGCAGGGTGTACACACTGGGCGGTGTGGAATGACAGCTGTGTGGGTGGTGCAGGAGGGTTGTCGGGGTGTGTGTGTATGGCTGAAAGGGAAGGTGTATGGCTGTGGGAGGCAGTGTCTGCACACCGGGTAGTGTGGAACAACAGAGCGGTCTGGATGGCGAGGGGGAAGGTTATTCAGGCTGTGCTATTACCCTGAATAATGAAACTTCATTTCCCTGCGCCGGGCCCCCTTGAGTGAGGAGTTTACAGGGGACGCAGAGGAGGCCTGGACAATTTTTTGAGCCTGATTGTGGCCTTCAGGGTCTCTCTTACCATTGACTCCAGGGTTCACTGGCAAGTTCACTGATGGTAGCTCTGAAATTCTCCTACATCTGGCAGCGGGGCCATGACAGATTTGAGCTGGCTCCAGAGCAGTGTTTCTCTGTAGGACGTGACAGTGAAAGATGGTTTTCATGTTACATATGCCTAGGCAAGATAAATGCTCCTTTTCTCTCCACACAGGGCAATGGGAAGTTTGCAGCAGGCTCTCGTGTGCTTTGAAAAGAGGCTAGTGGTGGCCCATGAGCTTGGGGAGGCGTTCAACAAAGCCCAAGCCTATGGGGAGCTGGGGAGTCTGCACAGCCAATTAGGAAATTACGAGCAAGCCATCTCCTGCCTGGAACGGCAGCTAAACATCGCCCGAGAAATGAAAGACCGGTCTCTGGAGAGTGACGCCGCCTGCGGCCTGGGGGGAGTCTATCAGCTAATGGGGGAGTATGACACGGCACTGCAGTACCACCAGCTGGACCTGCAGATTGCAGAAGAGACCAACAATCCTGCATGCCAGGGCAGGGCCTATGGGAACCTGGGATTAACGTACGAGTCGCTGGGCACCTATGAGAGGGCAGTGGTTTATCAGGAGCAACATCTCAGCATTGCAGCTCAAATGAATGACTTGGTGGCCAAAACCGTGTCCTACAGCAGTCTTGGGAGGACACACCATGCCTTGCAGAACTACTCTCAGGCTGTGATGTACTTGCAGGAAGGTGAGTGGATGAATTATCCAGTGGCTTTACGTCTCCAGGGAATGGGGGAGAAGGCATGTCCATATGAAAGGGAGCAAGATGTAGGAATGTGAGTATATGTCTAAGACATTTGCTAGCTCTGACAGTCTCATGCAGGCCTGTGCAGTTATCACCCCGGGCACTGTGCCCTTCATTAGCGGCCCGGCTGCCCAGACCTTCATGTAGCAGCACATTGTGACAGACAAGGGAATGGCAAAGCCTTTAAAGGTCAGTGAGTGCTTTGCCGGGGGAAGATTAATCACTAAACTTCACTCCAAGCACCCTAAGTCTCTTTATAAAGCCCGTCTGCCCTGAGTCAAGAGAGGGAAATCTCCTCAGTGGGTGACATGGCAGGCCAGGGAATGACTTGGATCCACAAAGCCTGTTTGTACTGAGGACAAACAGCCCTGCAGCCCACCTGGGCTGAGTTTGCCTCAGCTGGGAACTACCTGTTTCTCCCCTTCACATTAAAGTGGGGATGGGGCTTAGAGCTGGAAAAGTAACAGGCCTCTGAACCTTGCACCACGGCAGTGTTGTAGGGGATGATCTGAGTGGCTGGGAGCAGGGGACAGCTGGAGGGCCCCCATTGTTCCAGCCTTGCACGCCTTACTCTGCTGCTGCTGCTGCTGCTGCTGCTGCACCATCTCCCAGGATAAAAGCGTCGTCTGTTCAGCATGGCGGCAGCAGTGTGAGCAAGAAGACAAGCTGAGTGGATTGAATGGTGTGGTGGGAGCTGGGCTGCAGACTGATAGATTAATTACACAAGTTAGCCTGGATTTCCTGGAAACTGACCTGAGCAGGATTTCAGTATAGTAGGGGGAATTTCAGTTAAACTGGTGGAGGGGAAATCAGTGCAGCCCCCTTTCCTGATGAGAGGTGACCTTCCTGCTGCTCCAGCTGCTGGGAATCCCTGCAGGCCACTCTCCTGCAGCTGAGCCCAGCAGCCCTTACCCCACCTGGGCCTTTCCCTTACATTCTCTGCAACGGTTGAGACTAACATGCTTGTATGTATCTGATGTCACTGGGGCCCGTGGAGGTGTGACGTGTTGGGGCACTGTAGGAAATGCCTGTGGATGTTGTTGGAACTGAAATGAATGTTCCTGTGGTAGGTCAGATTAGAATGGCCGCCCCGCCTCATGTCTGCCAGGAAGGTGTTGGGAGACCTGGGGCAAGGGCGGGTACTGAGGCATATCCTGGTTAGCTGGTTGGATTAGCAGGGCCTCTCGGGTGAAGAGGGAGAGGAAGAAGGACTCCAGCAACACTTGGCAGCTCAGTGCAGTTTTGCTCATCTGCAGTGTTGGAAGGGTTAAAAGCCAAACGGCGATGGTGAGGGGCTGCCTGTTGTAGGTGGGGCAAGGCTGGAGTGGCACAGAGGAAGGGCCTGTGACCCAGCCCCACACATACAGGCGTACAGCTCCCCTACAGCTGTACACCCCACATCCCCCTCGCCATCCAGACCACTCTGTCGTTTCAAACCACCCAGTGTGTACAGCCTGTCATACACATACACCTCCTGCAATCATTAAATCCTTCCATCCGCACATCCTTCTCCCTGTCCTCTCCATGCACTCCTGCTAGCCAGCTCCCTACCCCTTGTGTTAGTGTCACTCCCCTCCTGCTGACCCGCTGACTCCAACAGCACAGGGAGCACATACAGCACTTCTCTTCAAGGTGTTGTGCAGCCTCAGCAAATCGGTTACACCGGCCCACGGATCAGTGCCCTCCCCAGGGCCAGGACTCAGCGTAAGCCTGCTCCTGTCTGCAGCCTGAACACCCCACTCTCTTCATCCCCAACCTCCCATCACCCAGCAGCAGGGAGTCTTTTCTCTTGTCTTCACTGACTCCTCTTCTTTTTCAGGACTGAGACTAGCAGAACAGCTGGGGCGTCGAGAAGATGAAGCCAAAATCCGCCATGGCCTGGGCCTCTCCCTCTGGGCTAGTGGGAACCTGGAGGAGGCCCAGCACCAGGTAGGCAGCAGCTCCAGTAGTAGGAGGATCTCTCATCCCCTGTAATGCATCAGGGTGTGGTCCCTTCTTACACATGGTGCTTGTTCAGAGATGACTTGTCACTGCCCACCTGGGTGCAGTCTTCTGGCCTCTTTTCCCTGGACACAGCTATGTCTCTTCCCCTGCAGAGTGGCCAGCCCCTCTGTCTTGGACACTGAAGTATGGGTGTGCTGAGCTCCTTGCAGACCAGGACTGGATGGGGCAGACCTGACCCCAGCTGAGAGCATGTTGATCTCAGCTTATTCCCCTCTCCTCCCCAGTCCCCCTCACTGAAGTGCTGGTGGCTGCAGGCTGGGCCAGCTGCAGTTCTGAGTGTCACCATGGGCTGTTCTCCCCTCCCAGCTCTATAGGGCGTCGGCACTGTTTGAAACCATCCGCCACGAGGTGCAGCTGAGCACAGACTACAAGCTATCGCTCTTTGACCTGCAGACATCATCCTACCAGGCCCTGCAGCAAGTGCTCGTCAGCCTTGGTAAGAGATACCTGTGCTGCCCGTGGCTGTTGGAGCTAGGAGTCTGAGTTCTTCCCTGGCTCCAGGGTTTGACCCTAGTTCCAAGTGTTTCTAGTCTAGTAGTTAGAACAGGAGACTGGGATCAGGGCTCCTGTGCCTTTTTGTGCCTCTGCTGCTGGCAAGCTGGTCCAGTCCCATTACACTCTGTGCCTCGGTTTCCCCATGTGTAAGGTTACATTTTTGTCATGAAAGTCATGGAATCCATGACTTCCAGAGACCTCTTGTGACATTTTCTCCTTCAGCCCCTGGGGCTTCAGGACTGCTGGAGGATCCACCTGCAGGGTTCCAGCAACAGGCAACAGCCTCCTCAGGGCGTCCTCTCCAGGGTTCCAGTGACAGGCAACAGCCTTGCAGGAGGGGAGGGTGGGGAGAGAACCCCACAGCTCCCAGCCACCACAGTGGCAGGAGAAACCACAGAGCTACAGCAGCAAAAGTCACAGACAGATCAAGGCTTCTGTTAATTTTGATTTATTGCCCATGACCTGTCCGTGACTTTTCGTAAAAATAACCATGGCAAAATCTTAGCCTTACCGATGTGTGAGGATAATTCCCCATGGGAGCCTTGTGAGGCTGCACTTAACGTTTGCACAAGGCACTGAGATCCTGGGACGAGGCATAGTTCAGGATGTCCTTTCCCTGATATTTCATTGCTTTCCCCTCTCAGCAGCGCATCCTTCAGCCCCTCACTTGTGTATGATTCACTCCTGTGCCCCCCAGGGCTGTGCTGAGTCACATCACAGAGCCCACAGCAGCACTCATCTCCCTCCCATTTGTATGTAGACCCTTCCCTTACAGGCTTGGGTAGGAGATTTCCCCTTCCCAGCCTGCTGTGAGGAACTCTACCTGCTCAGGGTACACCAATCAGGACCTTCTGCTCCCAGTGCCGGGTGCACTTCTTCAGCTGGCTTTGCTAATACAAGCAGAGGAGCATGGCTAAAACCCTGCCAAAGCAAACCACGTCCCAGTACCTACATTCCTGTGGAGGCCTGGGGAGAGAGTGATCCACACACACTGGATGTGAGTCACCTTGCTTAATGCACAACTGCAAGGTGATCGGACCCATGGGGATGAAGGTGGGATTAAAACCTTAGATAGAAGAGAAGAGTGTGACGAACGGAGGAATTGTCTGTAATATTTTTAAGAACTATCTGTAGGACTCTGTACATATCGCCTTGGCATTACTACCCAGTGGATGCAGAAGAGTTAAAATTCTGCTTCTGGCGCAGAGCAGGAGACACGATGTGTTGGGGTGATCGGAATTGGTCGTTATGGATTGGGTTCAGCCAATCTTTATCAGTGGCAGATCCGGAAAGACAATGGGAATGCTGAGAACTAAGCAATTGACACTTCACACCAGGAAGTTCTGGCAAGGTGAACACGTGAACTCAGCATGGCTTTGCAGCAGGAGAACACTGGACTGAGAGGTGACAGGAGGCAGTGATAAGAACTGGGCTCACAGAGACACAGAAGCTCACCTGGGACTGACAGGCAAAGAGATCAAGAAAGAGAGAGAGAGCCTGGATGGTTTCTACAGCAGCATGGCTCCGTGTAGCCCAGGCATTGGCCAGTCTGAACTCTGTCTTAACTTTGCCTCTCGAGCTCACCGAAGGGCTTCCTGAGGCTGTGTTACACTTGACTAATGAACCCTACTCAGTTCTGAAAAGGCTGCCCGGAGTCACTGCAGATACTTGCTGAGCTACTTTGATCCCTGAAGAGCGTAAAAGTCTCCAAACAGCAGGTCTGCTTCAGTCAGACACTCTGGGCAGAGCTCGCAGTGAAAAGTAGAGGCTCTGTTTCAGAGGTGTGGAGGCCCTGGGGCCTACCTTTGTGGAAAAGTGTGACCTCTTGGGGTCTGGCACACTGAAGGGACAGCTTACAAATCATAATGTAGCACAGATCCTGTGGGTCTGTGACCGAGGTACTGGATATCTTGGATGTTTGATGTGCCAGGGAGTCCCAAAGGGCACTGGGTTGTAGTCTGGGAAGAAGCAACGTGCAGCCAGCCAGGATGCTTGGGGTTGCTGGGGAAACAAAGAAAGTGCCCATAGAGGTGCTGCTGCCCTGTGACCTGTGGTGCTGTTTGGACTGAAATAACTGACATGCTCTCTACCCTTTTACAGTGCTCTGCCGTGTCTGGTGCAGGCCTGAGACACATCTTTGTTCCCTAACTTGTGGCTCTTCTTCACAGGCCACCATGACGAAGCCCTGGCTGTAGCAGAAAGGGGGCGAACGAGAGCATTCGCTGACTTGCTGGTGGAACGTCAGACTGGACAGCAGGACTCTGACCCCTATTCCCCCGTCACCATTGACCAGGTTCTGGAGACTGTGAATGGCCAGAGGGGACTTGTTCTCTACTATTCGCTGGCTGCCGGCTATCTGTACAGCTGGTTGCTTGCTCCTGGGGCAGGTAAGGTTCCTTTCTGTAGATTAGAGTCAACTACCAAAGCCTGCAAAGGGGAAATCCTAGAAATCAGAGTTGGGACAGACCCATTAGGGTCTCGTCCTGTTCCACCACCCAGAGGCTGGGCCTGGCACTCAAAGCCTCACTTTGTAATGTGAAATATGCCCTGGATTATGCAGTGTGCTTTGCTGCCACATCCTTACGCTCCTGCTCTTTGATAGTGCTATGACATCTTTTCAGGGTGCTTATTCTGCAGTTGCTCACCACAACTCATTTTACTGCGACTGATACTCAGCTCTTGTTGGGAATTCAGTTAAATCTTGGTAGCTTTGGTGGCAGTTCAGCTACAGAGGGAATGGAGCCCTTGTCACCTGTACATGGAAATTGGCAGCTGCTGGGGAATTGGCAGCTGCTGGGGGAACTATCTTTCATCCTTTATCTAATATTATCATGAAAGCAGGAAAATAGGATCATCCGTGTAAACTGGATCAAGAGGCAGGCTGGCTCAGGGGATTGGTAATTGGATATGCATCCTTTCACCCTGAGGGCACTGGATTGAATGCACACCCACAGGTCAAATTCATCTCTGCTCTAAATCTGTTGTAGTCACTGGTCTTATTCTAGGAAGGAATTTGGCCTGAAGACGGTAGTAACTAAAAGGTTTCTCCGTCTGAGGGCTGTTTTGGGGACCCTGGTAAAATGAGATGGGGGTTTTGTCCTGTTCCTAGTGCACAAATATCATCTCTACAGAAACCAGTGCTGCATAGCACCATTGTGGGCAGGCCAGGATAGAGCCAGCCATGGAGACTGGACTCCTCTTGTAACTCTAGAGAGGGAAGCCTCCCTTGGTCAGGGCTAAGGCATGCTGGTGGGTCAGTTGTGGAGGGCGGGGGTAAGATTCACACTGCTGTGCTGGTGCCATGCCTGAGAGAAGGTCTTGACATGATCCCAGAGCTATCAGTCTGTCACCTTTCCACCTTGGTTCCAAGGACCACTAGGGACATAAGCTGGCAGCTCCTTCATGGAGCCATGAGCACAGATGTGTTGTTGGTGCAGTTTACGCGGTCCATGACACTTGTCCCTTCTATGGAAAGAGAGAAGACCCTAGAGCCTGTTTATTTCAGTGCACCAGGTTGCAGTAGGGTTGCCAACCCTCCTGGATTGGCTCGGAGTCTATTGGAATCGCCATTGATCTCCTGGTGACTGTTGAAAGCAATCCAGGAGATTTTAATAGGTACAATTTAATGACATTACATAATGTTGGGGGGAAAATCTCCTGGAATAGCTTCAGTCAGAGTTGGCAACCTTTGGATGCAGCCTGTTTCCTGCCTCCTCCAGAAACTCCTGGCTGCACCTTCCTTGCACCTTTTTATTTATGTACTTCCTATGTGTGACCCCACAAAATCTCAGAGCCTCCCTGTCATCCTCCCCGTGGCGCTGGGCAAGATGGCTATTTACCAGGCTAGAAAGAGGGAGTTGGACTGGGATATTCTCTGGGACTGTGGAGAGGAGCCAATTTCTGTTCACCTTTTTGTCTGCACATCCAGGCAGATTCCTCTGGGTGGCTTCCACTGTAGAGAGGTGAACGCTACCTGGGCTTCTCAGCTCAGAGTTCCTTTCTTGTACCCTTCTTTTGACCATCTAACCTACACTTTCTTCCAGCATTTTTCATTCTTTGTCCCTCGTGACTACTCAATACCCATTTTTTTTTTTTTGGTCCATTCCCCTCTGTTGAGCAGGAGGACTTCATGGTTTTGAGGACTGATATTCCTTTTGGGAATCAGGCTGGCTCATGGGACCTAAATAGGCCGGCACCTGTGGCATGCACAGAAATAGAGGAAAGGAAAGTTCAGTCAGAGAAGCATGTTCAGGGCTTTGACATTCACCCATACATGGAAAAGTTTTCAGGTGCTTAATTTATCCATTTTTCAACAGCCAATCTGTCTGGGTTTCCCACAGGGCAATGCAGAGTGATAATGAGATTCCAAGCATGCTACCTCACTTTAATTACATTTCTCTGTTTTATGCTTCCAAATGCATTTGACATGTACTGTATTAATTGAAGTGGATTCCAGATAACAGGAGGGCAGCCCAGCTTCCTGATATGCCATCTAACTGTCTGTTCCTCTGAATCTTCCTCACATGAATTTTGAAACATTTATCACAGATGAGCAGAGCAGGAAGGATTAATTTGAAGAGGATCCCCTTTTGCATGCAACTGTTGTTCATTATCTAATAAAGTGATAACTGTAAATCTTCAGGAATAGTTCTTGTGTATAATTTAATAATTGTAACCCTTCATCATGACAGAGATAAAGAGCACTAATTCAGATTGCATTGAACGTGGTTCAAAAAGGAAAGCAAACACAAATGAACTTCTTTGGCTTGGCTGATGTATTTTTCGCTAGATGTATCTCTTTGATTATTTACTCTAGGAGTACTCAAATCCTTTGTGGATCTGAGTGAAGAGAGGTTACTGTCCCATTACACACATGGTCACTAATTGCCCTCTCAAACCATACATTTTGCATAATAAAATGTTGAAGGTTTTACCACACTGGGGACAGCACTGGGCCTTGTAAGATGGTATCAGCTGGAGGAGCAGGGTTTGTCACTGAGATTCATAAAGATTTAGTCACGGCCCCAACATCCCCATCACAAGTTAGGAGCTTGTAGAAGAGCAGCCACAACCAATCTCCTGAGGCAATTGGGTTTGTAACTGCCCAGGCCCTTGGAGGCTGTTCTGTGTAACCGAGTTCTGCGGGGCGGTGCTGGTTACAGTCTGCTCGGGCTCTGTCTCCCTCTCTCAGATCCTTATTCTGCGGCTAGTTGCTGTTTCACCTTTGGCTGCCTTACTACGGGCTCTTATGTGGGAGTTCTTAGCTGCTGACGACAGCACTCCAGCTCTCTGCTTTCTTCTTGCCTTCTCCAATACATATGCAGAAACTTTGAGAGCATCTCAGGTTCCTCATTCTAGCATAGGTAGTATTTCCTCAGAGCTCCCCACTCACCATTTCAATGGATCCATTTGCGGCTGTTGCTACAGAATAGGTTGCTTAAGTCTTTTTATTTGATCATCTCTTCTCTCCAACCTGGTTTGTTGTTTATGCTGCCACTGCAAACAGGGTGCCCAGGGTAATGTTTCAAGAGTGATCACCAGGCGCTGTGGCACTGCAGGGTTAATCATATCAGAAAGTGTATGCTGGTCCGACTGGAGGAGGGTTTTATCTGCAGTAACAGCTGAATCCTTGACAAAATGTTGACTCCTGGTATGAATGTTTCCTTTCTCTGGTGTACCCCATTGTGTAATGTTCTTGCTTTAGTATTTTAATATGCACTAATCTACCTTTTACTTCTTTGCATGTATTTATTTGTGTGTGTAAGGGTGAAATGAGAAATCTCCATGTGACACAAGGAGATTCTGCTGTAGGAATAACATTTTTGTTCAGACTTTCAGCCCTTGTGTGTCCAGTTTATGTGGTCAGATACTATTAATAGACATTTTTCATATGCTACTATTGAAATGTGCTATTGGAATTTCCCTGGGAGATGCTTGCAAGAAACATCTGTTTTATAATTCATATGAGGCTGCTGTGATAGTAGTAAGTGCCTTCTGAACATCTCATTAAAGTCCGGCTGAGTTTTCTTCCCTTGAACTATCATTTGCAAAGTACAAAACCAGATTTTAAAAGCACAGTCTTAATATAGCATATTGGACTAACTCCTGGAAAGCCCTCTGGAGACACAGCACAGCATGCTTCTCTCCATTTCTGCTGGAGATGCCAACCCCTCAGGACTTGTAACAGTTGTACTGCTTTCTTTGGCAGTGCACTCCCTTCACACAGTCGATAATGTTGGCAATTAATGTGTCCTTGCAGGAATTCTGAAGTTTCATGAATACTCTCTGGGTGACAGCATGGCAGAGAATGCCGGGGACATTCAAGAAGCAGGCAGCGTGGGCTTCCAAACGGTTACTAATTCAGCACTGGAACTCTACATCTCAAGTGTACGAGAGGCACTGGGCGTGGACTCCTACTATACCCGGTGAGTTAGGAATTCACATCCTGATTCTCTTGCTCCCCTCCGGAAGTCATGTATCCAGACAGCCTGGAGGAGCTGATGGCTGAGAACTCTGATTTTCTGGGCCAAATTTTAAATAAGCTTCAGCCAAGCTGCTCTATTTTGTATCCACAGCTATCTGTGCTGCAAATAATAGATTATGTGCATGCAGATGGGGTTTGCACCAACAGACTCGATAGTTAGATGCCTCATCTGCTATATATGGGCAGTTTCTATTCAGAGGTACCCATGTAATTAATTCCCCCTCAGAGATTTGCTAATGAAAAATTGCAGTTGCAACTTGGGGGAGAACATTTTTGAAATATGTCCCTTTATGGCTAGCAAATAACTCACAATGAACAATTCATCTGATTTACGTAGCTGCTATCTGACAACAAGCAGAGATTTCCTTCAGTTTATCCATTGTACAGATATACTCCACAAATATTTGTACACAATTTTTGCTCTGTGGCTTGAACATGAATATCTGAAAACCAAGCTGAGTGCTTAGCTGTGACTGGTCTGATGAGTCACATCCCTGATTGGATGAGCTCTCTAGTACTTCCTGTACTGATACTTGAACATGCAAATTACACTTAGTCTTCTGCAAACCCTGCAGCCTGCAGGATGGAGTCAGGGGCATCCCCATCCTTGCACCTGCTCTGTGAATTGAACAGGTAGGAGGTTTTACCATAAAGGATATGATGACACTAAGGCCATGTTTATACTACCACTTATGTCGGCAAAACTTACGTTGCTGAGAGATATGAAAAAAACCACACCTCTGAGTGACATACGTTTCACCAGCAGAAGTGGTAGTGTGCATAGCACTATGTCGGCAGAAAACATGCTATGCCAACATAGCTGCTACTGCTGTTCGTTGAGGGTGATTTAATTATGTCAATGAGAGAGCTCTCTCCCGTTGGCACAGAGCGGGTGCACAAGAGATCTTACAGTGGTGCAGCTGCATTGGTACAGCTGTGCCACTGTAAGCTCTCTAGTGTAGATGTAGGCTTAATTTTCTAATTCAAAGTGAACCCCACTGTACAGTCAAACTCTATATTCTGAGCAGGTTAGTTTCCTCTAATGCATTGTTTGTGCTGTCAGAAGCATATGCCAGAAGAAGAATCAGTTTAGTAACCAACTTGCACTTTAGAAGTCTAATTTACCCCAGGTGAAAAGAAGAGCAAGTGTATCTGCTATCCTGGGTCATTACCTAGGCCCTGAACAGGGGCAGCTCCAGGCACCAGCACAGAAAGTTCATACCTGGGGCGGCAAGCTGGGGTGGGGGCGGCCTGTCAGTTGTTGTGAGGGCAGCAGTCAGGGAGCCTTTGGCAGCGTTCCTGCAGGAGGTCCACCAGGTCTCGCAGCTTCGGTGGTGGTACTCCGAAGGCTCGGGACCAGAGGATCACCCACAGAACCGCCACCGAAGCCACGGGACCGACGGACCTCCCGCAGAAATGCCGCCGAAGGCTCCCTGACTGCCATGCTTGGGGTGGCAAAAAACAGAGAGCCGTCCCTGGCCCTGAACACGTATGGGAATGGAGGCAATGGTTTGTTCTGTTTTATTGTGTTTGAAATTTCTTTAAACTGAATCCACATTCTCTTGTAACCATAGCACTGTTTCTGCAGTACTGAGAATTGTGGGTGACTTTCCTTTGGTTGGATCACTAACAGTAATGCAGGGCGCTACAGATGCTGCACTATAAGAAACTTTTTGCAGAGCCTATCTTGCTTCTGATTTCAGTGATTAGTCCAGTGTGTTGAAGATCAATTTGTTTGTCTGACTCTCCTATTAGCAGGGAGGAAGTTCCCTGCTGGCTGGGGGCAGGGTCTGCCAGGATCTGCTTGCAGTGGGAATGATCTCATTTGTAATCTTGAAGTCTTATGTTGCTGCCTTCATCACAGAAGTATGTGCTAGGTCATGGAAGGCTCTGCTCTGCTCTGACTGAGCTTCCTCAGGCCTGGACCTCTGGGGGCAGAGCGCAGTTACGGCTGAGTGGGGCATCACTCAGAAAACTGATTTTTCATGCAAATAGTTCTAGCAAAGAAACAGAAATTTCATTTTTGTGGAATTGAGCCAAAAAGTAAATTTTGCTCAGGATTTTGTGGACAGTGCAGAAAAAGTTGCAACCTCTCCCCCCCCCAATTAATCTCTGTTAATAGCTGTACTGGTGCCTGCCACAGGAACCAGCCAAGTCCGGGTACCTGATGGTGCAGTAACGTGAGTCAGACCTTCCTGTGCAGAAGGTAGCAATAAAACCAAGAGGTGCTGCGGAAACCTCTCCCCAGCAATGCCTGCGCTCACTCTGCCCCGCGTTCACACCTCAGTCTGATTTAGATGGATTTTCTATTTGATTGTGTTAAGAGATTCAGGCTGATTTTTGCAGTTCTGATCACACTCCACACAGTTAAAACATCTCAGGCAGATTTCCCGTCAGCTTTGTCTCTGATTTCTCACTGACATCCCTGCCCTGTGATAGGATGGGACATCCTGGGGACACACTGTGGACAGCTATTAGCAAGCCATGCTGGGTTACTGAACAGATGCAGTCCCCAGCTTAGAAAGGAATCCCTGGGGAGGCTGTGAATTCTGTTACCAAGTGTGGGCGGGGAGCTTTTCTTCTCTCTGTGCCAGAATCTGTAAGGAAGATGGAAGACCTGGATAATTCTCATCTTGTGCCCTAAAGATTGCTGAAACCACTTACCCTGGTGTGATCTCAAACTAAACTGAAGGGTGAGTGTCCGAGAGAGAGACAAGGGTTTGTTGGAAAGGTTTGCAAAGCAGAGAGTTTCAGACTAGGGCGCTATAGTATACTAGCTTAGCCTCACCTTTTTTCTTCAGGTGACCAGGGAGAAAACTCAACCTAAAATGCTTTTTAAAAGGTGTTTAAAAAATGCCTAATTTTTGAGCTAGTGGGGAAAGGCGCCTTTGTCCAGGAATTGTAGCAGGAAGTCACAGAGCCAAAGAAATATAGAGCTGGAAGGGACGTCAAAGTCATTGGCCGTTCCTCCACACTGAAGCAAGATTAAGTCATTACTGTGCTCCTGGGCGTGGGAGCGCCACACAGTGGCAGGGGAATGAATGAACTGTGCTGTGCAGATTGGCCTCCTGCTTTTGATTACCTGAATTTGGATTCAATCCAGACTTGATGAATTAGTTCAGAGTTACAGCCAAGCTGCTTAGTGCAAGCAGTGGATTACGAGGAAGGGATCAGCATTGCTTATTTTGTGTGTGACATCCAAGGCTTCTTGAACCGCATTGCTGCTGTCATGCTTTCCGAAGGCATGCAGCAAACCCCTCAGCTCAGACACAAGAGGGGAGTTCTGTGCCCATAGCAGATTGAGATGGCAATCTAACACATGGTGGCTGCAATGACACAGAGTCAGAGGAGGTTTCTACAAGCAGTGCAGGAGACACACAAAACTCAGATTAAAAACTGTTTTTTCTAACCCTAAGTGGGGCCTGAGCCCTGCTTGCCTCCCTGGATGAATACCCTTTTGGGCTCAGTGCCCTCGGAGGGTGCTGGGGGTGACAGCTGACAATTCCTTCGTGGTGGAGGGAGGAGTTGAGGCTGTTGGACATGCCTTTCAAGTTTGCACCTGCCCGTAGTTTGGAAGTGTAAACCCCCCCCCCCCCCCATTATATCAGCCTTCCCATGGATTTCATACTTCCCCTTTTTTTACTGGGACTGTGCTCTTCAATCTGCACACACGTGTGACAGGTCCTCAGCAAGTGAGTTCTCTTCTCCCTAATCAGAAGGAGGCAGAGACACTGCTCAGGTGGTTAGAAGCAGTTTGTTATCAGGCATATCCAGGGGATAGCTCAGTGGTTTTGCTTCTGGTTTTCCCGGTTTAGGCCACTATTCCAAACACAAGCTGGAGCAGAGGGCACCAGACTTGTCTGGAAAGAGGAAATAATCTAATAATTTTACTTCTTTTTAAACTTTGCCAGGGAGCCTTACGCAGCTGCTGAGATTGAAGCTGCTAGCAGATGGAGCACTCACAGGGCAGATGGCAGGAGCATAAACTCCATCCACCAGAAGTCAATGTATTTAGTTTGGTCATCTGTCTGTGGCATGGATTCTCAAGTCCTGGCATGTCTGCTTCTGGGTATTGAGATGTGACATATCCACTAAGACCCAAAGTGCTCCTTATGCAGGTAGTAGTGGAAAGAGGAAGCTTCACCTGTGTGCATGGCAGCCAGCTCCACACATCAGATGTGACAGTGGGGCAAAGGGGATGAATGTCCTTTACTTATCTGCTAGACTAGCCACACTGCCAACCTCGCTGGGTTTGCCTCTTTTACGAAGGCCCTAGGTATCCACAAGGCTCCTGGTGTCAGTTTCGTGTTCAGGTATAAGAGTTGAGGACTCAGCGACCACAAGCCAACTCTGTGGGCATAACACTTACAGCAGCCACTTCTATAATTTAGCAGAATGAAGGTGATGGGTTTGAAGTGACAAAATCTCAGGTTTCCCAGGGCTGTCACAGACATTGAAGGCCTGTTGTTGGCGTTTGATGAGCTCAGACAAATAATACAATGTGTGATTCTTAATAGGCCATGTGAAGTGGAATTGGCTTTAAAAAGTCAGTCACGTTCAATAAAATGTGTTGGCTACACAAAAACAATCTCATTGCGACATTCCTTAATTGCTTTGTCTTCTATCCCTTCACTGATTTTCCAACTCATGCTAATCAAACACATGCAGGGAGGGAGTTCCCTGCAAAATGTGTCTCCTGATACCAACTCTTTGCAGCAAGAAATGCAGTGGTTGTGACTGGCACCCTTCACTACACCCAGAGACACTCCCACTCGGTGTCAGCACCATCATATGGCATTCACAGCTAGTGACCGCCCAGGCCATACTGACTAATGTGTCCCCTGGTAGCCAGGCCCATGCACTGAAAAGGATGGAACCCTCTGCAGCTGGGGCCCAGGGTGGGATTCTGCCAAGGAGGAAATAATGAACCTGCTGCAGGGGAGGACACAACTTCTCCTCCAGCATATCACTGAGCACACCAGCATGAAGGTTTGCTGTATGGGTTGGTGGGCTTTTAACTTCTTGCCCTAATACTGCCTGGTGGTATTCTCCAGAGAGCCCAAATCCCATCTGTCTTTTTAGCCAGCTTGCTAGGAAGTTGCTCTTAGCAAGAGGGCTGTGGAGTTCTCCTGCCTGCACAGAATAGGCATGTGGTTCCACTGGGCCTGACTTTGTTGGACACTCTGCTAGAGAGAGAGAACAGCTTCCTTGCCACTGTCTCTACCATGATAGCGAGAGACAGAAATGCTCTCTGTGATAAATGAACAGACATGCAGTGAGTTCTGCACCACTGGCACTTCAGCCTTCTCCCTCATTGCTCCATCAGTTGCAGGCCTTCTGTGAACCACAGTGACCTCCAAGGGTTGGGGACAGTGTTGATGGTATCTGCCAATGTTGTTGTACAAGAGGATGTCATCATATCCCACTAAACTATCAGCTAATAGTATTTCCTCTACTGTTCTCTAGACAAGAGTTTGAGTGGTGACTGGTGATTTGCAAAGGTGGGGACCACTGGGTTGAACTTCCAGAGACCTTTGGATGTTTCCCTTGCTGTCTCAGATGATGGTTCAAAGATAAGAAAGAGTCCTCTCCAGGAGAAAAACTGAACACAAAAAATGTATCTCCATTTAAGTGTCTGAAGCCTTGGGAAGCATCTGGGCTCTTGCCAGTGGTTGGAAATACCTGAGATAGGAGAGTAGTAACACTTTGAAAATTGGCAAGAAACAACCTACAGGGCTGTAGAAATCCAGCCTGACAGACAGCGATTTGGGCCCATAATGACTTCAACTCAGGTACTTCAGCCAAGAACACTCATACATAGAGAGACAAATTACAGCCCAGGAACTTTCAGGCTCTTTATATTCATGGGCTGCTCAGAAGATTCTTGGAAGCTGCCTGGAAATTTATGAGCAGTTTGTGAATGAAATTCTTTTCTCAACAGCTCTCTGCATTTGCAAAGTCTTCTGGCCTGACTGTAATAACTGGCATCATATTTGTCACCTGCTTTATGAGGAAGGGGCCTGTCCAGAGGACTACCAAACAGAAAAGAAACTTTCCCTTATTGAGTAGGATAGCTGCCATATCAGGACCCTTGTGAAAACAAGTCACTTTCTATCTGCCTTTCAGTGGAACTCTGCCAAGTAGAGTCCTGCCCTTCTGCTAGAGAAATCACTTGTGGGTTCCTCTAGCTCCTTGAGACTTGCCAGCCATTTTTGTTAGCATGAAAATTATTACCTTAATCCTGTAAAAGCTAAACATGCTTTGTAAGCTCTGGAATGTGTTCCTGTCTGAAGAGTGTGGTAGTTGCAGCCCAATCTCTGAGACTCTAGCACAAAAGCACAACCATTCACAGCCCAGGTCATTTTTTAAAGAGGAGCAGACAGGCACAATGCAAACAACTCTGGAGCTGCATTTACCTGGCCAGGGTCAGAGAGATGTGGGGTGGTGATTGGGAAGAGAAACAGATCAAAGAGGGTGGTAGCGGAGTGAAGAAAGTTAACTGGCTTTAAAGAGAACAATAGCGAGCTTGCAGCAGGAGCAGTTAGCTGGAGATGGACTGCATGTATTAGGAGAAAACTGGTATTTGCCACTCTCTGCTTTGCTGCCCAGTTTTCTGGGGGAGGGGGAAGGATTATGTCAGTCTGATCCGTGTGGGGACTGAGGCTCAGTGCTGTGCAGAGTTTGTGTGCCTGGAGGGTGCAAAAGCAGCACCAGGAATCGCATCCTTGCTACTTATGCAGCCATTTCCTGTAAATTCATTCATGACCAGAACATGGCTGGGTTAGAAGTGCAGGAACAAAATACAAGAAAAGGTTAGACGTTTGGCTCTGGGATGTTGCTGGACAATTATAAAGAAAAGAAAAATGAGTATAAACCTGGTTACAGAAATTCCCAGCTGTGAAATGTTTGGAATGCAAGAAAAGTAGAAGCCTGGAAAATTCCTTTGGAGGATCCCAGATATTGAGATTTGAGCATTCACATTTAGGAGAAGCAGGTCTACATGAGGCAGAAATCCAGGTGTGTCTTGTGGGTACATATCATGTATGCTTTCCTGGGATACTGGCTGTGAATGCAACAGTGTGGTGGTGTGTGCACAGACACATGTTCACATGCTTGCCCTGTAGTTGGCTGATGGTGGAAGCCAGTATGATCTGGAGGAAGGAACACAGGACTGGGATTCAGGGCAGTCCTGAGTTCTGATCCTATCTCTTCCACTGAACTCACCATGTGGCCTTGAGCAAGTCACTTCCCCTTTCTCTTTCTGAGCTTCCCTGTCTCTAAAATGAGGTTAATATTCACCCACCTGCCTCACTGGGGTGTTGTGGGATTATGAAAGTTCAGTGCTTTAAACTAAGGTGGTGTCTTTTAAGTAAGGTGACCAGATGTCCCGATTTTATAGGGACAGTCCTGATTTTGGGGGCTTTTTCTTATATAGGCACCTATTACTCCTGACCCCGTCCTAATTTTTTACACTTGCTATCTAGTCACTCTACTTTTAAGTAGCTATAACTATATGTACGTAAGTGACAGATGCTGGCATTGGGCAGAGTAATAGGAAAACTACAGCTGGCAATTTACTCTGTCCCAAACATTTCCAAATCCACAATTGCTGAATTCTTAATTATCCCTCATTTGAGTAAAAGTGGAATTCATTCTGCTGAGAGAGGTGTGACCTTCCAGGAATGGCTCCCTGAAGGGAATCCAGAGCTCTTCACAGCTGCGCAATTAGGTTATTCATTTCACTGAAGGCAGCAGCTGACAGAAACAAACAGCATGTGAGCAATTTTTTTAAAAAGGGCTCCTGTTAGAAGTGATGAGAGTACATCTGAGGTCAAATATCTCTAGGGGAGCAGATGTAAGAGTGGAGGTGGCATCCTTCCCCTTAAGCCCATATGAGCTTGAAGCATGGTATCTGTGCTATCCAAATAATAATAAATAATCACTGGATTAATGCCAACCCAACCAGCACCTTACAAGAAATAAAGGCACCAGATCGTCCTCATCCTCTGTGGTGCAGAGGGTTTCAGACCTGTGGAGATTTTATAGACAATATATCCTGAAGTTCTTTTGCTGCTGTTGGTTGCAGACACACCCTAGGGTTACATTGTCCAAGCTATGCTTGGAGATTGGGCTGTGTGATTTCTATTAAAGTCAGTATCTAAAATCAGTTCCCTCCACCCCCAGCTGACATTTCCTGGGCTTTGGGAATTGTATCTTGCATGTGGATGCTGCTTCCAACATGCCCTGTATGTACATGTTGGCTCTTGATCTTCTCTATAAGAATTAGACCCATCCTTTCCGGATAGTGGGTAGTAACAAACAGGGCACGAGAAACAGAATAGAAAGTGAGCTCCTTAAATCTGTCCCCATGTCTCCTTTGACCAATGGGGTTACACATTCACCAAGGTTTAGGCAGTTGAGCCCCACTCTCTAGGAATGCAGAGACCCTGCCATCTCTGATGCAAACTTCCATTATGCTCTGAGCTGTTTGCACAACAGATTCATGGGATCACTCACAATTCCATCCACCATCTCCCATAACAACATATAAGAATGGCCATACTGGATCAGACTTATGGTCCATTTAGCCCAGTATCCTGTCTGATGTTGACCAGTGCCAGATGCTTCTGCCAGTTGGAGATTTAGGGACATCCGGAGCATGGAGTTGTGTCCTTGACCATCTTGGCTAATAGCCATTGATGGACTTGTCCTCTATGAACTTAACGTATTCTTTTTTTAACCCACTTCTGCTTTTGGCCTTCACAGCATCCTATTGGCAATGAGTTCCACAGGTTGACTATGTGTTGTGTGTAGAAGTACTTCCTCTTGTTTGTTTTAAATCTGCCTATCCATTTTATTGATTGACCCTTAGTTGTTGTGTTATGTGAAGTTGTGACTCAGGTCCCAGGGGGGCCATGCTGAGATTGCTCAGTTAGGGCAAATTGTAAAAAAATGGAGCAGACAATCCCCAAAACTGGTGGTTATTTTAATACTTAGATCCACCAAGCTACCAACAAATCAGCTTGTATAGTACCTTATGGGTTACCCAGAAGCCAAAAACACAGTTCCCTTAAATCAGCCCAGCCTTTGGGCTCCCACTCTAACAACGAAGTCAAATGTGATGAGAATTATTTAAAATCTTGTTCATCATATAAAAGTTCTACCAATCCTAAAGGACACATTACCTCCCCAGGTCAATGAATATTTTAGATCTTACCCGAAAACATGCTTATAACCAATTCTTATTAACTAAACTAAAATGTATTAAAAATAGAAAAGAGAGAGATTATTGGTTAAAGGATCATTATACGTACAGACATGAAAGAGTTCTTAGGTCAGTTTCATAGTAGAGATGATGAGCTTTAAATGTGCATAGAGTTCTTTAAGAATTAGTCCATAGGTTCGTTCAATCCAGCGTTCGATATCAGGGTGACCCAAAATGAAACTGGAGATCTCAATCTTTTGGCTCAAATTTCCCCTGGTGAAGCTGTCATAGTATAATTCCCCACTCTGAACCTTAGCGTCCAAAAGATGGGGTACCAGCATGAATTCCTCTAAGCTCAATTACCAGCTTAGAACCTGTAGCGCGGCCACCAACCAGGAATTCCAGTGCCTGGTACACTCTGGTCCCCCCAAGACCTTGCCCGGGGACCCCCAAGACCCAGACCCTCTGGATCTTAACACAAGGAAAGTCCCTTTTCCTCACCATTGCCTCTCCTAGACTTCCCCTCCCTGGGTTATCCTGGAAGATCACTGCAATTCAAACTCCTTGAATCTTAAAACAGAGAGGAAAATCCACCTTCCCCCCTCCTTCTCTTTCCCCCTCCCAGACTCTCCCTGAGAGAGAAAGTAATCCTGACACAGAGAGAAAATTAACCTCTCTCTCCCCCGTCCCTCCTTTCTCCCCACCAATTCCCTGGTGGATCCAGACCCAGTCCCCTGGGGTCTCACCAGAATAAAAAAAAATCAGGTTCTTAAACAAGAAACTTTTAATTAAAGAAAGAAAAACAGTAAAAATGATCTTTGTAAATTTAAGATGGAATAGGTACAAGGTCTTTCAGCTATAGACACTGGGAACACCCTCCCAGTCTAAGTATTCAAGTACAAATTAAAACCCTTTCAGTAAAATACCAATTTGAACTCCTTCCAGCCAAATACACATTTGCAACAAAGAAAACAAGCATAAGCCTAACTCGCTTTATCACCTAGTACTCACTAGTCTGAATTTATAAGAGCCTGTATTGGAGAGATTGGAGAGAAACCTGGTTACACGTCTGGTTCCTCTGAGCCCCCAGAGAGAACAACAACCAAACACTAACAGCACACACAAAAACTTCCCTCCCTCAAGATTTGAAAGTATCCTGTCCTCTGATTGGTCCTCTGGTCAGGTGACAGCCAGGCTCACTGTTCTTTTTAACCCTTTCCAGGCAAAAGAGATATGAAGCACTTTTGTTCTATTAACTCTTACTGATCTGTTTATGACAGAAGCATAAGCAGATTTGAGATGAAGGGATCAGGTCCCAAATGCCCTTCATACATTATTCGGGCATCCTCTTGATCACATGCTGTACTTGGGTGAACAATAATGTCTTCGAAGAAACCTCCCATTTCCTAAACATCACCGGTAATTAGCTACATGGAAAGACAGTGCTATTACTACATTCACAGTTCATTTAAATGTTAATATCTCCTTTTGATCTCTGAATTAACAGAATACAGGGATAGACAGGAAATGTTTGATTACATTTGTTAACCTCTAACAATATATATGTAAATATACAAAACCACAAATATTATCTACTTTTGTGTCTCTAAAGATTGAATGTGGGTCAATTAGCCTGCTAGTTGTGTAACCCTTTCTGATCCTGTGCCACAGAAGTGTTAAATAACACTTCCCTATTCACTTTCTCCACATGATTGTGATTTTATAGACCTCTATCTTATCTCCTCTTAGTCATCTCTTTTCTAAACTGAACAGTCTCAGTCTTTTTAATCCCTGTCCCATACGCCTAATAGTTTTTATTGCCCTTCTCTGCACCTTTTCCAATTTTAATATATTGGAGCAATATATATATGGGGTAATGAGAACTGCAGACAGTATTCAAGGTGTGGGCATACCATGGATTTATATAGTGACATTAGGATATTTTTGTTTTATTATCTTTCCTTTTCCTAATATTTCCTAACACTCTGTTAGCTTTTTTGACTTGACTGCTCATTGAGCAGATGTTTTCAGAGAACTATCCACGATGACTCCAAGGTTTCCTTCTTGAGTGATAACAGCTAATTTAGACCCCATAATATTGTATGTATAGTTGGGATTCTTTATTCAAATGTGGATTACTTTTCATTTGTCAGTATTGAATTTTATCAGCCATTTTGTTGCCCAGTCAATCCAGTTTTGTGAGATTCCTTTGTGACTCTTTGTAGTCTACTTTGGACTTAACTATCTTGAGTAGAATCATAGAAATGTAGGTCTGGATGGGACCTTAAGAAAACATGAAGTCCAGCTCCCTGTTCCGTGGCAGGACCAAATAAAGCTAGACCACTCCAGACAGGTGTTTGTCCAACTTGTTTTTAAAAACTGTCAATGATGCAGATTTCACAACCTCCCTTGGAAGCCTATTCCAGAGCTTAACTACCCTTATAGTTAGAAAGGTTTTCCTAACATCTAACCTAAATCTCATTTGCTGAAGAGAAAGCCCATTACTACTTGTGCTGCCTTCAGTGCACGTGGAGAACAATTGATCACCATCCTTTTTATAACAGCCTTTAACATATTTGAAAAGTGTTCTCAGGTCCCTCCATCTTCTCATCTCAACACTAAACATGCCCAATTTTTTAAACCTTTCCTCATAGGTCAGGTTTTCTAAATCTTTTATCATTTTAGTTGCTCTCATCCTGGACACTCTTCAGTTTGTCAACATCTTTCCTAAAGTGCGATGCTCAGAACCGGACACAGGACTGCAGCTGAGATCTCACCAGTGCCGAGTAGAGCCAGACAGTTAGCTCCCATGACTTATGTATGACAGTCCGGTTAATGCACCCAGAATGGTATTTGCCTTTTTCACAGCTACATCACATTGTTGACTCGTATTCAGTTGGTGATCCAGTATAACCCCAGATCCTTTTCAACAGTACCACCACCTAGCCAGTCATTCCCCATTTATTGAATGTCATCTTGCTGAATTCAGACCAATTCTCCAATTTGTCATGGTTGTTTTGAATTCTAATCCTATGTTCCAAAGTGCTTGCATCCTCTCCCAGCTTGATGTTACCTGCAAGTTTTATAAACATACTCTCCGCTCCATGATCCAAGTCATAAATGGATAGTCCTAGTCTCAAGATGGACCCCTTTGGGACCCCGTGTAAAAAAATTTTTTGCTGTTAGTTTTTGTGTCCTTAGTTAGTTGCTTTTCTAATTCTTTCTTGGCCTCCCTTATTATACTTTGACGCTTGACTTGCCAGAGTTTATGCTTCTTTCTGTTTTTCTTGCTATTTTTCTCTTAGTAGGTTGGGCTTAAAGAACCCATCCTAAAGTCAGAGCCCAGTGGGTCTGTGCGCATTGGAGGGCAGGGAGGGGCTTCTCTCTCTGCTGTGCCATTCCTGAAGCCAGGCTGTCATTCAGCACTCTCCCAGGGCCACACCTTACAATAGCAAGCAGTTTACCTAAGCCATGAGCCTAAGGAAAGAATCCTCTCTAGTGCAGGTCATGACATCGGGTGGCGGGGGGGGGTTTGCATCTGATGACTGAAAAGGAAAACGTTTGTGCCTAGGAGGTAGAGCAGAAGAAAGTGCCTTTGGCAGCTGCTGGGCACCTGCACTGCAGTCACTGATTCACTGGTTGGGAAAGAGTGTCCTTTAGAAACAAGGTTATCAGGATTTGCGGGCATGGAGGGAGGCATGAGCTCATAGTGTGTTCCTAGTGTGGCATGCAGCTTTCTCACTAAACGGCTTACAGGATTGAGAGGGCAGCAAGGTACAAATGGCTAGGGCTGAAGCTCCCAGTCTGTCCCTGAGGTCTCAGAGCTGGCTTAGTGTGATTTGCAGGGGGGAAGATTCCCCCTCTCCCCCCGACACTGCAGGGAATTACGTGGACAGATTCTGTTCACTTGGTGGCTTTCAGGGGCGGCTCCAGGCACCAGCCCGCCAAGCGCGTGCCTGGGGCGGCAACCCATGGGGGGGATGCTCTGCCGCTCACCACGTCATCATCACTCACCTTCGGCTACATGCCTGCGGAGGGTCCGCTGGTCCCGCGGCTTCAGTGGACCTCCTGCAGGCGTGCTGCCAAATCCACGGGACCGGGGACCTCCTGCAGGCAAGCCGCCAAAGGCAGCCTGCCTGCCGTGCTTGTGGAGGCAAAATACCTAGAGGCTCCCCTGGTTGCTTTATGTGGAACTTCATACACCGCTTTGAAGATACTTCCCAGCATGTACCCTGTGGGGCTCTCCATTGCTTGTTGTCACCACTCCTGAGAGTGCCAGGCCCCCAAAAGAGATTAGAGCATCTGCTCTCCCGGACTCCCTGCTCCTGCTCTCTGAGAGTTACTCTCTCCGTGCCAGCAAAGAGCAGAGAGAGTTAAATGTGAAACACAGCACAGAGTTTAGCACAAACCCAAAGAGTGCTATTTAACTTCGACTCCCCAGTTCATGCCCTGGCCATGTTTATTTTACTCTATTTAAAGGCAGAGCGTAGTGCCTGGTTGCCTGTGCTGGGAGGTGATTCCCAAACATCCTTTTGTCGGTGTTTATAATTCTTCAAATACTGTCACAGTGCATTAATCAAGGAGCTGCATTTCTGTGAATAAAGTGCCTTAATCCTGTGGCATTAGAGGATCATTTCTGCATTCAATAAGATCCTCACAGCAAAAAGTCCAGTTGAAAGGACTTTGAAATTTATTTGTGTTCCTGTTTGGACAGATTATTCCCAAGGGTGTACAGGGCCTGCTGTGCTGGGCAAATGAATTCAGGTTTCTATCTTCTCCCAGGAGCTCTGCCCCCGTCTCTGGGAGATATACTGAGAACTGCTAGGGGACTGTGGGATGTGAACACCTCTATCTGCAGCTCGGAAATAAAATCCTAGGAAGGGGAGACTGTTGGGAAACCAGCTTCATCAGTTGTGTGCTGCTGTTCAGTCAGCTATTTTTCATTCTTCAGTAGGGTAACCAGATAGCAAGTGTGAAAAATTGGCACTGAGGGTGGAGGGTAATAGGAGTCTATATAAGACAAAGCCCCGAATGTTAGGACTGTCCCTATAAAATCAGGATATTTGGTCATCCTATTCTTCAAGGGTTTCTTTGGCTTTGGTCCGGGCTTAAAATAGAATTTCATTGGTGGAAAGAACATTGACCTGGAAGTGTATTTACAAGGCATCCTCTGTCTAGTGCAGAGATGCTGAGAGATGCCACATGCCAGTGCCTGTGCTCACACATTGTAAATCCTGTTATGTGTTAACCGGATTTGTGTGCTCTTTATCTTGAAAATTTGCCCTCAAACCTTTTCTATTCATGGTGTGAGATTAATTTCCCTTTGTTGTTTTATGGAGGGACTTTCAGTGACAAAAGGCGGCATGGTGACCACTAGAGTGAAGTGTGGAAGGGCGGATGGTCTTTTTGGAGCAAACAGGAGCTGCAGCTGCATTTAAGGAGTGGGATGAAGCTGCTGAGATGCTGTTGTGCCATGTTCACACCCTCCAGTCTTTCCAAGTCCACTAGCTGAGAGAGCCCTCTGGTTCTGGACTCCCAATTCTCTCATTCTTTGGAACACATCTGACCACACAGTCAAATCAGTCATTGCAATAACAGCCTGATAATATAAGACTCTCCTGTGCTTGTGCGGCATCTTCCATTGTGTGGAGCCCAAAACAGTTTTCCAAAACTACAGACATCTAGGAATCCTTTCTCTGTTGTGATGTACAGAAATGAAACGGTGAACTGGAAACACCACAAGTGCCATATCGGGTGCAGAGCATGTGTGACATCCTTTTGCTTAAAAGTAAACCTTTATGGAGAGTAATTAGGGAGCCTGCAGTGCCACCTATTTCTGCAGTTGGGAGTAGGCTGCAAACACAGCACTCACTTCTGGAATAAGGAGGTTTGTTTTTGCAAAAACAGTGTTTGAAGTTTGAGTGCTTCAGGGACATGTAGCTCCTTGATGAAGGAGTCTAATTGGTGGGGAAGACTCAGAAAGTGGAGCAGGAGTGAGATGCAGAAGCGTACAGAGACTTACAGCCCTGGCTTCACATGTTTATTGGCCACAATAAATATTTTCCTAACGTCAGCCCTTCTGAGCCACTTCCAACTGCTCTGAGGATAGATAAATAACTGGCCTCCTCAGAGCAGTCAGTTACTGAGAATTTCGCCTCTCGAAGACTCCGTATGCTGTCTCTGCTGCCAGTGTACAGAAACCATAGCAGAATGGGTATGAAATAAACCCCTGAGCAGTGGCCATCTTGGAAGCAAAAGCCAGAGACATCATGCTCAGTGATGAGGACACCACTCCAGGCAGCAGAGATGTGTGCAGAGAGGAGAGACTCATGCACTCTTCATTCCTGCTGGCATTCTGCAGCTAATTCCCATTTAACTGCTGGGGCATGTGGATGCTGTTAATAGTGTTGCTCAGTTGTGACTGTGCCCGGCAGGGCACCCTGAGTCTGTGACTGAAGGCAGATTTCATAATGTGCCTTTGTTCCTTGGTTTGTAGTTAGTCCTTAAAGCCACTAATATGTAATCTTTACAGTGAGAGAATTGGGGCCGGGGAGGAAAAGCAAGATTAGACATATATTCCCATGCACAGACAGGCACATGTGTGCACCATTAAATTACCTTCCATGTGGGTGTTTGTATGCCTTGCACACACATGTGCCCACACAAAGGCACAGATGTGGCAGAGGGTAAGGACTGCCATAATGCTTTGCATAGAGACCAGGATTGTCCTTCTTATAGAGCTGCACAAAGTACCATGAGTGTGAAATGGGTTAGCAAAGTCTCCCTCTCGGCTTCTTTCATGGCCAGTTTCATTTCCAGGGAGAGCCCCAGCTGGCAGATACATTCAAACAGCATCCAGTTTGCCACCATCAGCGACTAGGCCCACTCTGGAGTGTGTGTGCATAGCTACCGAGATTTGGGCAGTTCTGTGTGTGACATCTATGCAAATTATCTAATACGTACAGGGGGTGTTACAATTTCACATCATATAACTTGTTTTTACCTTTTTTCTTAAACCCCCCTCTACCATCCCTTCTCCCTCCCCTCAACACACCACACCCTAGGAAAGTACGTACCAAAATACATGTTAAAGGAGTATTGTTTAGGTCGCATAGTCAAACACTTAAAAGTTAAGAAATGCCAGATGGTAAGGAACATTACTGCTGCCCCTGTTGTTTATCCAGTATAAAGAATTTGGCACATTCAGTCTGAAAGGCAGTGTGGTCAAGCCAGATTTGGGCTGTATTGCCAACTCTACCAAGAGTCCTTGTGCAGCCACAGTGACCTCTCTGTGAACTAGGTGAGTGCTAGTTGCCTTCTCCAGAGATCAGGTTTGAGGCCTTGGTTAATAACAAGGCTGATGAAATGCACAGCAATACAGTACACTCTGGAGAAGCCCTCCTGCCTCCCGGCACAGTGCGCTCTGCTGCAGGGGACTGTGTGTGGTTCTTGTTTCCTCGGCGCTTTACGCAGCATGCATTGTTGAATGAATTTAGATAGAATGTATGGGCCAAAGGTGTTAAGATGACCCCAGTGACTGTCTAACATTAAACAGTTCCAAACAAGGCTTGAGGTATCCAGAGACCTTGGTCTGCTTGGTACCATGGTGCAAACACTGGTAAAAGTTCTTTTAAACTTTTATTAAAGACCCAAGAAAGACAGAAAAAAGAGTTCAAACATTTGAAATGTAAAGTATTAAGTCAGGCTTTCATTTTACCAGCATCCGTGGTTCCCTTCCCTTTAGCTGGAGTGAGTTTTTAAAAGGAAAAGCCCTCTTGTTGGATAGTCGTTTAGGTGGTATCAAAGATGGTAAGGACTGTTCTTTTATGAGAAAAGAGAAGTTAGTTAAGATGGGTTGGAGCTGCCATCATTGCTGTTGGTGTTAAAGTCCAGTCCTGTTTCCTGAGAAAACAAAACAATACAAACACACACAAAAGAGAAGAGAAAGGAAGTGAAAGAGAAAATCCAGTTTCTGTCTCTGGTGTTAACTTTCACTTGCAACCTCATTGCCTGGAAAAAAACAGGCCCACCACATGGTTTACCAGCCACTCCAAGACCTGGCAAACTTGTACCAGCATAGGGCTGTTTAGGGCATTGCTTTTATCCACCTCTTTCTAGCCACAGGCATACAACAGTGTTGCAAAATGTACAGTCTTGGCCAGCTAAGCCAGACTCATATTAGACGAAGGAAAAAGGAGAGATAAGATGGGGAAGGAGAAGGACTCATGGGGGCTGGGGGAGAAAGAGACAGTCTGCCATCTGACTAGCCAGTGGAGGTGGCAGTGTCATCTGGGTCTGGTCAGGAGGAAGGAGGTGGAGGATGGCAGTTGTGATGGTGAAGTTCACTCCTTCCCCTTCTCGTCTTCCAGTCATCCAGCATCGGCCTCCATCTGTGCCTTTATTTTCCACCGAAAGGTCTTTTTGAATAAAAACGCAGAGGAAGTGATGATGGGCCCAATTTTGACAGCAGCGGGCAGAGAGAGCTGTGTGACGCTTGGCAGGTCTTCACATGTGCCTGTGTGGTCAGTGGGGAGCATGTAGAGGTGTCTGCCCCGGACAGAGCCAGCCGAACATGTTGCAGCTTGTCACTGGCCCAGGGTAGTGGGTTGTTAATTATTGATTGAGGGCCAGGGGCATGGATGGGCTCATAGGTGTGGCACACTCTGCTTGCTATTGGCAATCCTCCAGGAGGGGGAGAAGCATGAGAGGTTACAGAATGAGCAGGAGGAAGGAAAGAGAATGGGGGAGGAGGGGTAACTTGTGTGTAATCCTTCATCGGAGCATGCACCTTTGACCTCCCAAACATGAGGAGGCGGCCGTGGGAGGAGTTGCCCCAACTGGCTGAAGACCCCACTGGCACTGCCTGTAGTTTCTATGAGGCAATGTGTCCTAGTGGATAGAGGATTGGATTGGGACTCTGAAGACGTTGGTTCTATTCTTAGTTCTGCGGGGTGACCTGGAACAAGTCCCTTCCCCGCTCTTTTCCTCAGTTTCTCCATCTGTAAAGTGGGGCTAATGATACTGACATGCTTTGAGATCTGCTGACGAGAAGTGCTAGATAAGAGCAAAGTCTGAAGGCCTCAGCAGACTCCCAAGGATGTGACTCACACCCCACTGTGAGGCTCCTGTTTCATGCTGTGGCTTCAACCCCCAGTGCCTGGTACAAGCAGTGGGATTTTGGTTCCAGGATTCCCCTCAGTAGGAGTCATGCAGCGAGAGCCCTAAGCAGCGCCCCCGTGGCAGAGGAGTGGGTTATTCTCCTCCTGTCGCTGGGTCTCCGTGGGAGAAGAAAACAGACCTTAGGCTGTGGAGTTCCTGTCCTCGGCCCAGGTCTTTCTCTCACCCTCTCAAGTCTTTACAGTGAAGCTTATGCTGTGCTCTGCCTTACTGACCTTTCTCTGCTGTTTCCTCCTCAGAGCCTGTGCCAGCAGCGAGACAGAGAGTGAAGCTGGGGACATCATGGACCAGCAGTTTGAGGAGATGAACAATAAACTGAACTCAGTAACTGATCCAACCGGCTTCCTGCGAATGGTCAGCAGGAATAACCTCTTCAACAGGTGAGATCTGGACCCTGCACCAGCCAGCAGAGTAGGGAGATGCTTCGTTTCTTGGGGGACTTCTCTTTGGGGTGTGGGATTCTGCCTCCTGTCATGGAACAAATGTGAACTTGCTCCCCAGGGGCACAGCTGAGAACAGAGCTGTTCAGAGTAGGAGCCATGTTCTGTGATGTGCTGCCCCTGCCAGTAACCTCCCTGATGCTCTGCTATAAGGCCTCTTAAAAAGGGTGGCAGAGGAGTTTGTCAATGCTGTGTGCACTCCACAGCCTGTGAGTGTGTACCTATCGTTTCACCAAGCAGCCGTCACTGCAGTCCCTGGTGCTTCCCAGTGCGTTAGGTCTGCATGGCAGGTCCTTGGTGCGCATGAGGAATCTGCTCTTCTCCCCTCCCTGAGATACACATTGGCTTTTTGTCTTTCTACCCTTCCTTTCCCTTCCCTGTTAATTTAGTTAGATTGGGAAATGCTTGCTCTGAGAGGAGGATCTTGCACTGTGCCTTGACAAGGGTCAGACTGGATAAGTCTGCTTCCATGGCATGTTCCACTTAGTGAGTTTTCTTTGTTGCTCAGGTGCTTTGTCCGGAAATTGTGAATTGGAACTAGTGCTTGGGGAGTCACCAGCACAGCATGGAGCATGTGGGGAAGGGATGCCCAGCGTGGAGCACAAGGAAGGGGTGCATGGTGGCCTGTCAGTGAGCAGGCGGCTGTTGTACGTGAGGCTTGCTTTCCATCCTAGATCCACCTTAGGGGGGTGTCTGGCATAGCTGCTAGAAACTCAAACCCTAGAAGTTAAAGAGGGAAAAACCCTGCTAGGTCATCGAGGGGCTATGGCAGTGGCATGCCCATATCCCCATGAAACCCAAGAACTCTGCACAGCTAAGTAAGGAGAAGGGGCAGTGAGAGGGGCGAATGGCTGCCTCGCTCACCCAGACATATAGCGCTGGTCAGGGCTTTGTTGTCATCTGAGCAGTTAGGTTTTGGGGCCATTGCGGACCATGTTTCTGGGAGGGGATCAGAGATTTTCAGGATCGTGAAGTAAGCAAGAAGGGAATTGTAAGTAAGGTTAAGGTGTGGCTCTGTCCCAAGGAGCAGTGGCAGGCACTCTGATAACCTTGCCCTTCCCTTTGTCCCCAGCCCCCCCCCCCCATGTGTACTGTTCCAGACTGATGGAGATTCTGCAGATAGAGCTTGTGTCTTTGTCCCTGGGGCACGGAGTGGAGAGCTCTCTGTTTGCTGACTGTCGTTTCTCCTGGAAATGTTTGCTTCCCATTAATTTTAACTATGTCATTAATTAGCTGGAAAAATGATAGCACGGTGCATCGGCCACCCAGTCTTTGTTCGTTTTCTGCGTCTTTGGAACTTGCTCAGGTCTCAGCCACTCATTAAACTGAGTCTGAGTTCAGGGTACATCAACACCTTTGCAGCGGGAAAGGAGTCAGGCCAGTCTGCAGTGTTTAATGTGCCTGCTGGAGCACATGAACTAGGACAGAGGCTCCCCTGAGTGTGATCCTGGGGCTGAAATGCTGGCACCAGCATTGGTCCATTTCCCCTCTCAGAATCTCCATTGCTCCCATTCAGACTTCCCCAAGAATGATGACCAGGGCACCAGTTGGGGATCAGGAAGGCCTTCCCTGGGGTCTGCTGGGATGTTTTGCTTGCCTGTTTTCCACACTAGCTATGCCCTGTGACTGCAGGAGGGCGATGCACATCAATTCTATATCTGGGCTCACTGCAAGTCAGTCATGTGGTACCTGAATGTCTTTTCTGTCATGTGGAAGCCAAGTGCCTCTTCAGGTGTATGAAGTGAGTCTCCTGGGAGTCGCACATGCAATAAGTCAGTTTGCAGATGCTGGGGTAGGCATGGGGACTGCCTTCTATGACAAGATAACTGGCTCTGTGGATGAGGGGAAAGCAGTGGACATAATACTCCTTGACTTTAGCAAAGCTTTTGATACGGTCTCCCACAGTATTCTTGCCAGCAAGTTAAAGAAGTATGGACTGTATGAATGGACTATAAGGTGGACAGGAAGCTGCCTAGATCGTCAGGCTCAATGGGTAGTGATCAGTGGCTCCATGTCTAGTTGGCAGCTAGTATGAAGCGGAGTGCCCCAAGGGTCGGTCCAGGGGTCAGTTTTGTTCAATATCTTCATTAATGATCTGGACTGGTGTGGACTGCACCCTCAGCAAGTTTGCAGATGACACTAAACTGGGAGGAGTGGTAGATATGCTGGAGGGTAGGGATAGGATACATAGGGACCTAGACAAATTAGAGGATTGGGCCAAAAGAAATCTGATGAGGTTCAACATGGACAAGTGCAGAGTCCTGCACTTAGGACAGAAGAATCTCATGCACTGCTACAGGCTGGGAACTGACTGGTTAAGCAGCAGTTCTGCAGAAAAGAACCTAGAGGTTACAGTGGACGAGAAGCTGGATATGAGTTGACAGTGTGTCCTTGTTGCCGAGAAGGCTAATGGCCTTTTGGGCTATATAAGTAGGAGAATTGCCAACAGATCGAGGGACATGATCATTCTCCTCTGTGAGACCTCATCTGGAGTACCGTGTCCAGTTTTGGGCCCCACACTACAAGAAGGATGTAGAAAAATTGGAAAGAGTCCAGCGGAGGGCAGCAAAAATGATTAGGGGGCTGGAGCACATGACTTATGAGGAGAGGCTGAGGGAACTGGGATTGTTTAGGCTGCAGAAGAGAAGAATGAGGGGGGATT
This sequence comes from Gopherus evgoodei, assembly GCF_007399415.2. Classification (NCBI taxonomy): domain Eukaryota; kingdom Metazoa; phylum Chordata; order Testudines; family Testudinidae; genus Gopherus; species Gopherus evgoodei. Next base: position 817,394 of record NC_044334.1, read on the forward strand.
TGATAGCTGCTTTCAACTACCTGAAAGGGGGTTCCAAAGAGGATGGATCTAGACTGTTCTCAGTGGTACCAGATGACAGAACAAGGAGTAATGGTCTCAAATTGCAGTGTGGGAGGTTTAGGTTGAATATTAGGAAACACTGTTTCACTAGGAGGGTGGTGAAGCACTGGAATGGGTTACCTAGGGAGGTGGTAGAAACTCCTTCCTTAGAGATTTTTAAGGCCTGGCTTGACAAAGCCCTGGCTGGGATGATTTAGTTGGGAATTGGTCCTGCTTTGAGCAGGGGGTTGGACTAGATGACCTCCTGAGGTCCCTTCCAACCCTGATATTCTATGATTCTGTGACTCCAGGCGCTGACCTAACTTCCTCCTAGTGAGAGATGTGAAGTAGGAGGCTGTGTTTCCACCTTGCACACTGGAAATGATCTGTATCTCCTTGCTGATCTTATTAAATATATTGAGATCCGGTAGAATAGCCAGCTACCCTTCTGTGGCCTGTGTGAGACCCCATCTGCTATGTGAATAACTTTTCCTGGAAATTAGGGTAATCCAGGGGAGTTTTAGTGACTGCCATAATCTTGCACAGCCATTTGATTCCTGGCCCAGGCTTGGAAGCAAAGTGAGAGTAGGAGCCAATGCTGGGGTTTGACTGCCCTGTGCTGGCCTGGCTAGGCCTCTTCTCTCAGGTCAGCTCCTAACAGACAATTAAACGAAGGGTTGTGCACAGCGGGGAGGGCAGAGGGAGCTTTGCAGACCACTGATGATTTTCTGTGTTCAGTACTACTGTACTGTGTGTTGTGGACTGTGCAGCTGGTGCCATGTGACACACACAGCCTGAGACAATGGGGAGAGCTTGCGCCTCACAGCCCCAGTTTGAGCAAGGAGTCAGGTTAAGTTCTATGTGACAAAGAATTAGGCTGGAAGGAGAGAAAGTGGAAATGGACAGTGTTCCCACTCTGCTGATGCCCAGAATGAACAAGGGATGTCTGGCCTCTCAGAGAACACTGTGGGAACACTATCCATTCTCATTTTAGGCTCTCAGACTAAAATCAACTGACTGAATCAAATAGCGAGCAAGAATGAAAGTCACTGTCTAGTTCCCCAGAGCATGATTCCTAGTCTATCCAGGCAGCATTGACACATCAGCACCTCCTGCTGGTTGCGTATGTGCCTGTGAGATGCAGAAGCAAAGTGCAGGGTGTTGTACAGAAGTGAGGGGGACTATACACCTTTTAACAGGAAGCTGTTGAACCTGTGGATCCCCAGCAGCAGGCTGACCAGAGTAGGGGCAGGAAATTGAAGGCTTTCGTCTAGTCTCTATTCATAGAAGGACACACTTTCTAAGAACGATGCAAGGCCCAAACAGGATGCTCACGTCTTACATTTGGATGCCTAAGTTCATCAGAAGGATATTTGCCTGGCAACATGCCAGTGTAAGTGCCCCCTTGTCCAGGACTTGCACGTGCTGTTAAGAAATGAGGCTCCTCAACCGCTGGTCAGCTAGGGTGTGTCTCCACAGCTGCTGGGAGCCCAGGCGACAGCATCTCACCAGTTGATTTGGGTTAGCAGCTGAGAACAGCTGTGCAGACATTGCTTTGAGCTCTAACCCAACTGGAATGTCCACATTGCTGGCATGAGCCCCACTAACACATCTGTCATCCCAGGCTGCAAGCCATGCTCCCAGCAGCTGTGCAGACACCTCCATGTCAGGAGGCAAATGGATGTTCTTGAAAGGAAGATGCTGCTTGGGAATGAGCCCGCTGCAGGATGTGGCCACCTAACGTAGGGATTCTGGCTTCTAACAGAAGGATGATTTTGTGCTGGGTCTTCCTGGAGCAGCCAAACCCCTGAGGGAGGGTTAGAGAAGAAACGGGCCCTTGGAAAGGAAATGAGCACTGAAAGGACAAGATGATGTAAGAACAGGGGTGTGGGTCACCAGCGGAGTTACTGAGAAGTGACTGATGGGAGCCACTCCTATCTGCGTAAGCTGGCACCTCTTTTCTCAGACCCTCCCCAGCCTCCCAGGAGCCATTCGGATTTCCAGCATGGAACCTCATTGCCTATCCCCATCCCCCACAACATGGGCCCTGATCCTCCCAGGAGACAGGCCCTTCCCTCTCATGGACCCAGCTTGCCCCACTTCTCAGTTGATGGTTACCCTCCTGCAGACCAGGTCCCTGCTCTCAGCCCTCACACCACAGCTTCCACCATGCTTCAAGAGTGAAAGGTCCTTTGGGAGAGGGATAGCTCAGTGGTTTGAGCATTGGCCTGCTAAACCCAGGGTTGTGAGTTCACTCCTTGAGGGGGCCACTTAGGGATCTGGGGCAAAAATCAGTACTTGGTCCTGCTAGTGAAGGCCGGGGGCTGGACTCGATGACCCTTCAAGGTCCCTTCCAGTTCTGGGAGATAGCGATATCTCCTATTATTATATAGTACTGCAGGAACTTGGGCTGTAAAAGCAAATGGGAGGAAGGGAGAAGAGCAACTTGAGGTGAAAATTCACCTCTTCCAAGGCCCTAGTGTGAGTTCCTGTTCTGCCTGCCAAGTGCAGAGCTCATTTGTTTCCAGCAGAGTCTGACTGGGAAGAATCCTGGAGCGCAGTGTCTCTACCCTGGGGATTTCAGGTTCTGCTCTGTGTGCTTACGGGGTGGTGCTCAGAGCCCAGCAAAGCCTCAGTGGGGCCAGACAGGTATCAGTTTGTCACCAGCTGTGGAGTCCCAGAGCCCATGTGTGCCCAATGAGCAGAAAATAGAATCCAAGAGAACAATCGACGTGGGGGGGAAGCACAAATATGCAAATGATACATCACTGTAAAACCAGCCCCGCTCAACATGTGGAATCCAGAGGAGCAACATGGGCAGCCTGTGGCTCTTGCCTAAGAATGCAGGAACAGGATCTTCCTGTCACTGAATGGAGCTCAGGGCAGGGAACAGGCCCAGGCGGCCATAGACAGGTAGGGTCACAGCTAATACCTGTATTGTGGCATCACTGGACTTTGCCCCCCATGTGCAGAAGGGACCTTGTGTCTGTCTGGAGCTGGCTGAGAGCAGCATGAACAGAACTCAGCAGAGCCACCCTCACCCGCAGGCAGAGGGGTGTCACTGCCAAGTGCCTACATCAGGGGAATCAGTAAGCTGCTCCCATTTGCACCCTATGCCCTGGCTGTGCAAACCTCCAATTCCAATCCCCACCAGGCTGGCTACCAGCCTGCAGTGTTTTATCAGGATGGTTTGAGGGCAGAGGGAGGGTTCTAATCTAGATGCCCATCATCGTGGTGTCCAGGATCAGAACAACAGCTCCACAAAACCTGAAAGTAACTCAAAGGACACAGCACAGCAAAGGGGGGGCCCGAAATTCATAAAGGGCGACAGCAGCCCATGACCCTACCATAGCTGTACACGCCCTGTATACCCCTCCCAGATGCAGTATGTCTTATCTCATTCAGGGTTTTACCTGCTGCTCATCCCCCTGGTATCTGAGCATGCTTACATCCCCCGTACAGCATGCATTCCAGCACAGCTGAGAGCAGAGCTGCTTGCCGGGTAGCGCAGGGCTCTCCTGCTGGAGGACAAGCATGCAGTCTTTCTGGAACAATGTCAGGCCTGGTCAGACAGTGGAGGGGTCTGGCTGGCCTAGGCTGACGCTAGTGTTTGGGAGACAGATGAAAGCAGTGGCCAAGATGCCCCTTATCTAATTGGCCCTGTGCCAGCTAGGGGTACTGGCCTGCTCTGAGCAGCACTGAGGCTGCCGGAATACAAGGCACACGGGCAGAGAGAGTTGGGTGGTCTGTGGGTTTGTGGACCAGTTGAAAGCAGCCCCGGGAGCTCAAAGCTGGGTATTTCTAGCACTTGGTGCAGCTCAGTGTGAGAGTGAGAATGATCCTGGCTGTGTAGCTGGGGTGGCATCTCTGGGACCAGGCTCTCTGGGTGCCAAGCATGGTGGAGGCATGTCCAGGGGATGCTGTGAGCGCGCTTCTGGCGGGCATGGGCTGAGCTGGGCTGGCCAGACTCGGCTAGAGAACAAGAAACCCAGTGTGTAAAAAATGGTACTTACTAAATTTGTTTTCATGGGGCTTTATCACAAAACCAAGACCTTCACATTGATTTGGGAGAGCTGTAGCCCAGAATAGCCAGTTGCCCGGTGGTTGTGGCACTAAGCTAGCTGAGACGTCAGCCACATCTTCTGCTCCCAAGTTCCATCCTGGACCTGAGAAATCTTTCCAAGGACAGAACATTACACTGAACATAAGAACAGCCATACTGGGTCAGACCAAAGGTCCATCTAGCCCAGTATCCTGTCTTCTGACAATGGCCAATGCCAGGTGCCCCAGAGGGTATGAACAGAACAGAGAATCACCGAGTGATCCATCTCATCACCCATTCCCAGCTTCCCTCCCATCAGTTCCCACCCAGCTCTACAGCTTGGCTGCTGCCCCCAGACTCCTGTCTCAGGGTCCCCAGAATCCTGTCTGAGTGGTGCCAGGCCCCCATGCATGGAGGTGGGATCAGCAGCCTTGTCTCTGGGGTTCCCTGTGTGATCCTCTCCCGCACTCAGGTATCCTCCCATGTCTGTCCTGTAGTCACACAGCAGTCCCTTTTGGGCCTGGCTGAGACCAGATCAGTGGGAGGTGCAGCACGTGATCACTCCCCTTTTCTCTAGGGAGCTTGCAGGGTCACTCTTGGGCCTCTCTGAGGGCGGAAGCAGAGTGACACTGATATGCAGTCACCTCCACACCCTGGTTTGTGCTGTTCTCTACCCTTTCTGGGCATGGGTTCCCTCATACAAAGGATGAGATCAGCGACTCTGCAGAGTCTGTGCAGGGTTGAGGTATTGTTCCAGGCATTAGGGGAGAACACACTGCACACAGCCAGGCCAGGAACACTGCGGCTCACACCTGCTGGTAGGTTGCAGCAAGAGCATCTGCAGGAAACCAGCCCCAGGACCCTGTAAATAGGACACATGGCCAAGCCTTCTCACTGACACCAGAGCTGCTGGGATGGGGAGTGTGTGCACACAAGGGAGGTTGGCAGGTGCCAGGTCTCACATGTCATGCACAAAGCAGCTTTGTCCTTCCTCCCCTTGTGCGGATTTGTTCTCCTCCAGCTCCAAAGGTTTGGAAAGTGAACGATTTATGTTACTGCTTTGGATTTGGACTAATAAAAAAAATCTGAGTGGTAAGCTGAAAAATCCAAGGCTGCCTGGCTGCAAAACTCTTTCAGGATGGAGACTTTGCTGATTAGAGTAATCAAGCCCCCTGTAATAAATGTCTGTTATAATTATTTAATGGTGAGAGAGAGGATAATAGTGCCACCTGCTGGCACATAGCTGCTTTTTGCAATGCTGGGACATTACTCCTGTTAATAGCCCTCTACACCCATCCACCTCAAAGAAGCAATTGGACATCCCAGTCCTGTGGAGCTTGGAGGTGTAGGAGTGGAGTGATGGGGCCTGGGTAGAGCTGGGGAAATATCACTTGGATTTCCTGAACTGATTTTAAAATCTGCACTTTGCAAAGCATGAGAACAATTAAACTCCATGAACTGAGAGCAGCTCTCTCAGCCAGCTCAATAGAGCCAGAGAGCAACCTGGTCCACTGGGGCGAGCACAGGGCTGGGGCCAGTCCTAGCTCTGCCACAGACTTATTGTGTGGCCTTGCGCAAGTCACTTCTGTCAGATTATCAGTTGTGCTGAGCATGCATAGCTCCTGTTAGCTCCCATCAGATGATTCAGGCCCTTTCAGAAATGGGAATAATCTCTCCCACCCTCGTTCAGGGGCTGCGAGGATGAATTAGATCATTTTTCTGTGGAATATTGAAGACCCAATTCTGTGCACAGTTTTCATCTGTATTTGTGTAAGTGGTTGTAATTGCACATGTAAATGGGGAATTGTGCGCACAATCAAGCGTCTTGCAGGCACAGTCCTGATGCCTGAGTATACATGCTCAGTTCCAGGCACAAGCAGACCTCTCATCTTTGTAAAAATGTTGGGGAGATTTTTAATGGCTTAGAGAGCCTTAGGGTGCTAAATTAGGGCTCCTAATTGCCATTTCAAATATCTCCCCTTTAAGCCCTCAATGTAAAGTGCAGTTAATGCTGAGCAGCTTCCTTCCTTCCTTCCATGAATGGAGTGCAGCCAGTCTCGGGGCATGGGCTGTGATCTCAGCAGTTAGAGAGCTCGGGAGGGAGAGGTGTTAGTCACAGCAGGGGATTTTAAGGTCTCCTGGGGTCCTGGGATGGAGCAATTGGGGGGGGGGCGGCAGCACCAGAACTGTGGCCCCACCCCACCCTGTCTGCCTGCAATCTAACCCCCGTTCCACCCACAGCCCTGCCCCATTCTCCCCCTTCCCCCACAGCCACACCCCACGCTCATTCCTTCCCCCTCTCCACTGTCGCCCTGCTGTGGCTCCAGGGCCATGGCGGGGAGCAAGAGCCCTGGGGCCACAGCAGGGGGAGATTTTTCTAGGGCCCCCAAATTGGCTGGGGACCCTGGGCCTGGCCCCATGGGCCTGTGCAGTAGTCCACCTCTGGTTACTCAGAGTCAATGAGATGAGAGGGTGTTTCTCAGGGGCAGAAGGAGTGTTATGTGTCGATTCTGTGACTTCACCAGCATACTTGCCTAGTGTGTAAGTGTAAAGACAGAGCAGGGATGCACCCTTCGCAGGGTATATAATCGACTGAGAAAAAAGCTGTGCTAATAACAGAGGCTCTGTTAATGTCTTTCACTGGATTGATTGGCCTGTCCATTAGGAACTTACTATGGCTTTGATTTCCTGGGTTTCTGAGTACTTCACATTTCTGGCTTTTGCCTCTGTCATCCGTTGATAGCACTGTGGGTGTGTGGTTGTGGTTGTGACCTGCACAGAGAAATGGGGACCTTCAGCACAAGGAATAGAAACATGCAGCCCTGGGAAGAGAGGATGGCAAAGTCTCTTCAGCTTCTTTGTTCCAAAAGAGGCTTGAATAAAGACTTTGCAGCCCAAGTGTGTGGCATAGTTTTACTTTTAGTCTAATACGCTGATGCAGATTCTGCTGAAGGCCTGGCAGGCTGGGTGAGAGGGCGAGAGGCAGGGTCCCAGAGCAGTCAGGGGGCTGGAGGTGAGCTGAGTAGTGACTCTACAGCACCTCAGAACAATTGTTTAATGACTGTGAAAACCACGTGCTGACAGTAACAGTGTGAGCTGCGCTCTCTGCCCAGGTAGCACAGGAGGCTGGCATGGGGCCAGGGTGGCTGGTTTGAGGCGGAGGTGCCACATGGCCATGGGGTGCATGTGAGGTGTGTTTGACGGAGTCCCCGGGTGCCTGTACAGGGTTTTTATGGGACTTGGTTGGCAGAGGTGCTGCCTGCCCAGGGAGCGGCTGGGGGGACTGGGATTCAACCGAGCTGCCCTGTGCCCTGCAGACGTGGTGGGGGGAGGCTTGTTTGTCCTGTGTGATACTGTGTGTTTGGCAGAGGGGGCGTGTGCTTGTGCAGCACGGGGTGGGGGTGGGGTGTTTGGCAGGGGGGGCATGTGCCCGTGCAGCACGTGAGGTGGGGCTGGGGGTGGGGTGTTTGGCAGAGGGGGCGTGTGTCTGTGCAGCACGCGGTGGGGGTGGGGTGTTTGGCAGGGGGGCCATGTGCCTGTGCAGCACGGGGAGGGGGTGGGGTGTTTGGCAGGGGGGGCGTGTGCCTGTGCAGCAGGTAGGATGGGGATGGGGTGTATGACGGAGGGGCTGTGTGCCTGTGCAGCACGGGGTGGGGGTGGGGTGTTTGGCAGGGGGGGCGTGTGCCTGTGCAGCAGGTGGGATGGGGATGGGGTGTTTGGCAGGGGGGGCGTGTGCCCGTGCAGCACATGGGGTGGGGGTGGGGTGTTTGGCAGAGGGGGCGTGTGCTTGTGCAGCATGGGGTGGGGGTGGAGTGTTTGGCGCAGGGGCTGTGTGCCTGTGCAGCACGGGGCGGGGGTGGGGTGTTTGGCAGAGGGGCTGTGTGCTCATGCAGCAGGTGAGGTGGGGGTGGGATGTTTGGCGGAGGGACCGTGTGCCTGGGCAGCACGGGGTGGGGTGTTTGGCGGAGGGGCCGTGTGCCCGTGCAGCAGGTGAGGTGGGGATGGGGTGTTTGGCAGAGGGGGCATGTGCCCATGCAGCAGGTGAGGTGGGGGTGGGATGTTTGGCGGAGGGGCCATGTGCCTGTGCAGCACGGGGTGGGGTGTTTGGCGGAGGGGCCGTGTGCTCATGCAGCAGGTGAGGTGGGGGTGGGATGTTTGGCGGAGGGACCGTGTGCCTGGGCAGCACGGGGTGGGGTGTTTGGCGGAGGGGCCGTGTGCCCGTGCAGCAGGTGAGGTGGGGATGGGGTGTTTGGCAGAGGGGGCATGTGCCCATGCAGCAGGTGAGGTGGGGGTTGGATGTTTGGCGGAGGGGCCATGTGCCTGTGCAGCACGGGGTGGGGTGTTTGGCGGAGGGGCCGTGTGCTCATGCAGCAGGTGAGGTGGGGGTGGGATGTTTGGCGGAGGGACCGTGTGCCTGGGCAGCACGGGGTGGGGTGTTTGGCGGAGGGGCCGTGTGCCCGTGCAGCACGGGGGGTGGGGTGTTTGGCGGAGGGGCCGTGTGCCTGGGCAGCACGGGGTGGGGTGTTTGGCGGAGGGGCCGTGTGCCCGTGCAGCACGTGGGGTTGGGGTGGGGTATTTGGCGGAGGGGCTGTGTGCCCGTACACCATGTGCGGGGGAGGTTGAGTCCATCCCCGGGATCTCAGCACTGAGCAGTGTGGGAACACCAGCGGGAGAGGGAGAGGGAGTGTCACACTGGGGTGGTAAGTCGCTGCGCCCAGCAGGGTCCCTCCAAACTCCAGCAAGGGGATGGTTCGTGCTTGGCTCGGCTCCCAGTGACCCAGGACTAGGTGGGTGCTGCTGGCCATTTGCAGGCAGAGTGACTCTAGGCTCTGCAGAGCCACACACTTGGCTTTAACACCTTTCTGGGACTCCGGTGGGGCCTGGCCAGAACCCAACGGTTCAAAACATCCTTCTTGTTCTTTGTTGGGTGCTGTAAAGGCCGAGGCAGAGCTCATTGTCCAGTTCTTGCACCCAGACCAGCCGCTGGGCATCAGGAGCCCTGGCAATTATTTTTAATTCCACTTCCTTCCTTCTGCTGATCCTGGGGAAGAGAGGGCAGCCAAGGGCGGGGGAACCTCACCCAAGATGGGGGTGTGAATGAGGAGTGGATGGGGCCTGGCACGCTGGTGCAGGGAGGCTGTTCTGTCCACAGTGATGGGGGTTGGGGAAGGGCAGTACGGGAACAGTGCAGCTGGAGTGAAGACGCCCGGGGAGACGAGAGATGCCATCCGGGTGGAGGTGGGGGAGTCACAAAGACGCGGATCTTGAACTGGATTCAGGGTACAAAGGGAAGGCTGTGGAAGGCTCAGTGGGGGAGTGATGTGCTGAGGTGGGCTGAGTTCTGGGGGGCCGTAAGAGAGTACAGGCAGGAGATGGTTTGGGCCTGGATAACCACAGGAGCTGTTGGACAGTGGGCTGGGTCTCACTTTCAATACTAGTACATGTTGCGCAGGAAAGAGACCAGCAGGCTGGGGAGAAGCAGGGAATGGCCCCGGGTTGTGAATGTGAGTGGCACAGAGGAGCTTGTCAGGCTGTAGCCTGCTGGACGTCACTGCATGCTGAGGGAAAGCTGACTCAGAACAGACCCTTTGCTGCGTGCAGAAGGGACTGGCAGGAATCCAACTCAGCAGCCCCTCTTGGGCCAGGTCTGGGGAGAAGGGTTTGGTGCAGTGGCACAGGGGCATTGTGGGGGCACAGCTTTGGGGGCTGGTATTTAGACACTGTACAGTGGCACTAGCAGTGCTCACGTCTGGACCTCAGCAACGAACCGCAGTGCCAGCTAGTGCAGAGGGAGCAGCTCTAAATGTCCAGGCCATGGTTGGGAGAAGCAGCAGTTTGTAGGAGTAGGAACGAGGGAACAGAATGTCTCCCAGCAACAAAATGAGGTGGCAAAGATGGAACACCAGCCAGGAGATGAACCTGCAGGGCCATGGATTGAGGAGTCCGCTGAGTTTTTATCCTGCACTCACTTCAGGAGGAAGCTGCAGTGAGGCAGACCAGAGTCTGGGTGCTGGGGCTGGGAGGCTGAGCACTGAACTCCCCCCTGAAAAGTGCTTGGGTAACAGGTGTGAGAGGGGCCACTCACTGATCCCTGGACCGCCCGTGTCCAGCATTGGTTCCCTCCTGCCAGCGCTATGACTGGGTCCCAGAGCACCTGATTCCCTTTGGTCTACTGTTTGTATGTGTGTGTGTGTGTGTGTGTGGCCGTGCGTATCCTGTGGCTCTCTCAGGTCAGATTCCAGTGCTCTGACTGCGCCCAATGGAGAAATGCTGCGTGATGCTTTTGGCCGTGGATGCACACGACTTACCCTGGGCCCAGTGCTGTCCGCTTGGCTTAGGGGGATGTTGGGCTTTCTCAGGGTCACTCTCACGGCTGAAGGACGCAGTTGTGTCTAACTGAGGCTGTAGCTCCCAGTCAGCAGCTTGTTGGCTCCCAGCCCAAGGGGGGGAGCTGTGCTCCCTCAGTGAGGCTTTCAGCTGTATGGGGCCATGCCGCCTAAAGGCAGCAAGCACAGGTGTCTGCCCAGTGCTCCCTTTGTCGTGTTTCCCTTTGGATGCCATCTCAGATTAATTGGTGCCTAGCGCCCATGTAAATCTTCCTGTGGCTGCAGGCGAGTCTTAATGCATCTCACGTTCGCCTGCACGCAATCGCTGCACACAAGTATGTAATTAAGTGCCTTGAACAGCACTTTGGGACATTTGATTCTGTAGAGAAACTCCATGGAAATGTAGGCTGTTGTCTGCAGCTGATTCACCCTGCGGTTTCTCTCATTGTTGGGCGTGGTGTTCGACTGAATGGGAGAATCAAACCAGGGAGGAAAGCTGCTACTGGAATACCAGCCTTTCCTGGGCAGGCATAGGGACTGGCTTGTGGGAAGCTAGGGTGATGCCTCGGCAATCCACTTCAAATCTCCATGCCTTTCCAGTTAACCTCTTGCTTTCCTTCTATCCGCAGGAGCTGTCAGAGCATGACTAGTCTGTTCAGCAGCACCATGGGCCCTGCTAAGGATGGAACATCCTCTCTTCCCAGGAGGCAGAGCACCTTCTCCAAATCCCCACTACGTGCGCTCTACGACCTGTTGATAGGGCCCATGGAAGGGGTAAGTGCCTTGCTACAGGCAAAAGTTGCAGAGTCCAACTTACCAGAACTTTCTGGGGCCTGGAAAGGAAGAGGCCAGATAACTCATGGTTTGGGAACGAAGCACAGAACCTTTCACCAGTGGATGCCTGGTTCCAGCGTGGGGCAGCTGGGTGACTGGATAGCTCAGGGAGTTGGTTATATGGAGCATTGCTGGATTAAATTCAGGAGAGGAATAGCAACTGCAAGTACTTCTCATGGGAGGCTGTTCAGTGGACCCGACGTGAAATGAGTTTCATAAAAAGTGAACTCTCTTCTCCCCCTCAAGGAGATCCCTCTAGGATGGGGATCTCAGGGAGTGCCACATTCGTGGGGAAGCTTGCCCTGGTAATGCCTATGCTGTATCCATTCTTAGGATAAAGACTGCCTCAGTGTCCCAGGCTCTCAGTCCAGGACCATTCATTGTTACCTCCTCCTTTGACTTGTTACCAGACAGAACCCAAACCCTGCCAGCGTATCTGTTCTCGCATACAGCGATAAAAGAGCCCTCTGCCCAGCCCAGTGCTTTCCACTGCCTGGGGCTGCTAGTGCTGCTGCATTAATGCATTCACTTATCCCAGGCTGGGGCACTGTCTGAAATGCTGAGGGTGGAGGTTTGTGCCTGCGGGTTTCCATGTAGGATTCCCACGTGTTTGACTCACCTTGGTCTGTGCTGGTGGGCCTTGGGCCATGGGCATGGCCTGCCCCTGGGTACAGAGTGAAACATTTTTCTTGACCCACCAGAAGAGGGGCTGGGCGAGGAGATGGGATCTGGAAAAGGGGGCAGTCTGGCTACAGGGTGATCTGTAGAATGGAGTAGCTGCAGGTTGAAATCATCCCTGGCTCCCTCAGTGGGTAGCATCAAGAGCTCAGGCCTGCTTGCCAGGAGGGTCTCCACGCCCCTTTCTAAGGATGCTGATAAGCGTGACATCCACTGAGCTCTGGCTGACTGAACGTCCTGTGCAGAGCACTCCCAGGCAGCTTGTTTCCAGGGAGCAGGAGAGGGTCTGACTATTACTTGTCTTCCTAGATTCCTCAGCTTTCCCCGTCATGGTATAAACCCCTTCTCTGAACCTCAGCATCCAAAAGATGGGGTACCAGCATGAATTCCTCTAAGCTTAATTACCAGCTTAGAACCTGTAGCGCTGCCACCAACCAGGAATTCCAGTGCCTGGTACACTCTGGTCCACCCAAAACCTTGCCCGGGGACCCCCAAGACCCAGACCCTCTGGATCTTAACACAAGGAAAGTAAACCCTTTCCCTCACCGTTGCCTCTCCCAGGCTTCCCCTCCCTGGGTTACCCTGGAAGATCACTGTGATTCAAACTCCTTGAAGCTTAAAACAGAGAGGAAAATTCACCTTCCCCCCTCCTTCTCTCTCCCCCTCCCAGACTCTCCCTGAGAGAGAAAGTAATCCTAACACAGAGAGAAATTTAACCTTTCTCTCCCCCTTCCCTCCTTTCTCCCCACCAATTCCCTGGTGGATCCAGACCCAGTCCCCTGGGGTCTCACCAGAATAAAAAACAATCAGGTTCTTAAACAAGAAAAGCTTTTAATTAAAGAAAGAAAAAACAGTAAAATTATCTTTGTAAATTTAAAATGGAATAGGTACAGGGTCTTTCAGCTATAGACACTGGGAATACCCTCCCAGCCTAAGTATACAAGTACAAATTAAAATCCTTTCAGCAAAATACACATTTGAACTCCTTCCAGCCAAATACACATTTGCAAATAAAGAAAATAAACACAAGCCTAACTCGCCTTATCTACCTAGTACTTACTATTCTGGACATATAAGAGCCTGTATCGGGGAGATTGGAGAGAAACCTGGTTGCACGTCTGGCCCCTCTGAGCCCCCAGAGAGAACAATAACCAAACACTAACAGCACACACACAAACTTCCCTCCCTCAAGATTTGAAAGTATCCTGTCCCCTGATTGGTCCTCTGGTCAGGTGACAGCCTGGCTCACTGATTTGTTAATCCTTTACAGGCAAAAGAGATATGAAGTACTTCTGTTCTATTAAACCCTACTATCTGTTTATGACACCCCTATATTGTATTTTTACCAGAGAGCCTCTCCAGGGCTCTTGATGTTTTTACGGCCCATCTTTGAGCCTGTGAATTTCTGCTGCATCTTTTCAGAGACGGTGCTCTGTGGCAGGGTGTTCCATGCAGCAGGTCTGGGATGTGTGGAGTGTCTCATGCAGAGGGGTTGGTCGCATGCTGGATGTGTGATGGGGTGTTCCAAGTATCAGTTAATCACAGGCAGAGAATCGGAAAGGTGCCACATGAAGCATAGTGCCACCGTGGTCATACGCAGGAGCACATCACACGGAGTGGATGTAATGAGATGTCGCACCATTGGTATGGAATGGAATTCTACCAGACTAACCAGATCTCTGCCGGAACTCCAGGTGAGGAGTCCGGGGGCTGGGATTCTAATCCCAGCTCTACCAGCGACTTGCTGAGTGACCAGGGGCAAGTCACATCCCCTCTCTGGGCTCCTGGTTTCCATCCCTTTTCAAACTCTGAAGAGGCTTGAGTTAGTGATAGACGAGAATCGACACCCGAGGTTAAATGCGGAACATGTAGCAAGCAGGCTAAGGGTAAAAGAAGGTTGATATAAAGAAGCCTTTTGTTAGTCACTCCCTGACCTCTTTGCATGTGTGCGGGATCTTTGCTCTCCCCTCTCCTGCTTGTCTATTTGCCTTTAAGCTCTTTGGAGCAGGGCTCATGCTTTACTCTGCATTTGTATCACACCCATCCTGATGGGTAGGTCTAGGTGCTGCCTCAAACATAAATGACAATCTGCATAGTGAGGATGTTCCCTTACCCCTCTCCTGGGCCATGCAGGTGGATAGCTACTGTTGGCAGAGCCCTGGAGTATGCCACCGTGGAATTGCTGACTGCTAGCCAGTCGCTGCTAACTCCTGCTTGTCAGCCAACTGACCTTGTACTTTCCAGGACTGACTCTAAGGTTGCTCCCCAGCCTTTCTGCGACTCTCCTTTCTGATGCTCCTCCTGCACCCTCATTAGATCCCCCAGAATTCCCTTCCTCAAGGCTGAGAAAGTCCAAGGGTGATTCCTTTCCCCTAACCCCAGCCCAAACCTGGCTGTCCCCTGCCCTGCCGTCTCAATCTCAGCTCTGTCCTTCCGAGAAAGAGGTGACCAGAACTGCAGACAGCATTATAACTAGAGGCTTACTGAGGCCATACTAGCTTGTCCTGATTTACGCTCCACACCTATTGCAAAGCCATGCAAGTTATACCACCACAGGATAGTTCTCATTTCCTTTTATGCTGTTAAACAACATGCTGATGGAATCAGTGAATCCCCAGAGCCTGCATTCTCCAGTGCACTGCCATGTGAAGGGTATTTTCATCCCAGGTTTCCTTAGGCTTCTGTATATCGAATGGTGTGAGTCTGAGTAGACCCAAAAGCCTCGTCCTCCTCTCCGTCCCCCACCCATCCCGCAGTGCTGTGTTACAACAAGAGCCTGGCATAGCCAGTAAGAAAGTGCTAGCCAGGGCCCTAGGCACAGGCCGTGAGGGGACGCTGCTGGGATGTGCTCCCTGCTGGGCACAGGTTGGGCTGCTGGCTGTGCTGGAGCTCAGACAGGATATTGCTGTCACTCTAGTGGTTTGGGGCACATGGAGTTGTGAGGTTTCTGGGGGCACTCTTGTCGCTGATCTTGAGTGTACAGTGCAGGGAGAGCTGTTGGTGCTGGTGAGCAAGGGGGAGAACAGGAGACAGCTGACAAGTAGAATCACACCACATGGTCTCATTGCTACAGCCACATGCTGTTAAAGGGCCCAATCAATCTGAGGTGCTTGGGAGCAGCACCGTGTGCGAGAGACCTGCTGGGAATGCGGAGTGTGGACAAGGCATAGGAGAGAAATCGCTCAAGAAAGGACTGCACTTAACATGCACACAGACCACCACTGTAGACAGGGAGTGACTTCAGGTGCCTGCTGAGATGTTGCTGTGGGATGTTTAGATGTGACAGAATCACAGTGACCTAAAGAGCTGAGAACAATTTCACAATAATGTCTCATCGGAGAGGAGAGGTCTGGGTTTATCTGCCAGCTGGAATTGTGCTGAAGCATCAGGAAAGTCTGCAGTGATTCTGCATAGTACACAATGGGGGCAGTAGCTGAGCGAGACAGACTGCACAAGCTTTGGGGGTTCGCTGCAGGAAGAGTTAGGGAGGGGCACTGTCATCTCACCTACATTCCTGACTTCTCTTGCAGGAGGGATTAATTGGTGTATTTTGTTACTCAGAGTAGTGACTCCTCTTTCCTAAGAGATGCAGGGAGCCTGTGAATGTCAGAATCCCCTTTCCCCCATTTTTTCTTTTTCCTACAAGTCTTAATTCTCCCACTTATATGAAAGCCAGAGAGCTGTGCTAGCTGGTACCCGGATTTCCCTGTGCAGCTGCTATGTGATCTGTCCACTAGGGGGCAGTGCTGCACTGTCACGTGAGCCGACCTGGGAAGCCAGCCGCAGGTTTCCTAGACGAATATAGAATTGTGTGTTCAGCCTTTCAATAAAAATATTGCAAAGTAAAAGTCTGAGATTATAAATCACAGACACTTCCAAGACTAAAGAGATTAGCCCCTTATGCAGTGCTCATAATTATTTGAACAACTGTCTTGTTTAGCAGCTGTGATGTTGTTAAGGGCCTGGGTCAGAGATCTGAGAAGCGGAATGGAATAATATTTTACCTTAGGCGGTAGCCGCTATTGATTTAATTTTTGCTTAAGGGGAAAGCGCTGCCTAGTGGCTTCCTTGAAACATTCTGTCCTTTAGCTGTCAGGAAGGCACCAGCAACTTGGACTGATCTTTAAGAGGTGGATAGTGTAGTCACGTACATCAGCCATCATGAAACATCACATCAGCCCAGTCTGAGCCTCACAGGAGCTGGAGCCATTACACCTGCACAATAGGCTACTAGGAGCAGCAGTGGGGGCCTGCTGAGTTTCCAGATCGCTGGGTCACTGCTACTGAACATCGACTCTGAGGTGGATTTCTCTGGCTCTGCTGCAGTCTGTTCAGCTAGAGGGTGTCAGCCCTGGAACACTCACCCACGCCTCTCCAACACTTTTCAGTTGCTATGGTATCAGGGTGCTGCTCAGATGCTTAGGGCTGCCTCCAAGCTTCTGGTTTGCCCCTGGTTGAGATACATGTGGTGAGGTGAGGCGCAGACCAGGTGTGATTAGGCAGGGGTGGGAAAGTGATTTCTGGCTATCTGTCTGTCTGATGCACAGTAATGGTAAAAATTCTCCATGAGATTTCCCAAGACCCAAACAGCATTTCTGGGAGCTACCCAAGCAGCCAGCACTGCCACCAGCAGTGCTTGTGGGAAGGTGTCAGTGGTTTGGGTCTAGGTGTCACCAGGAGATTTCTCACTCTAGCTACTACTCCCAGTGAGCTGTGTGACATCTAGAGACAGGCTATCAGTTCATTGTGTCAGCTGCTGATCCTTTACAATTCAGGCACCTAAAAATGCGCTGTCCGCTAGCCTCTGTGATCCACAAGAAGTCCCTGATCAAGTTGTATTTGATTATCAAAGTCATTTACTTTCTGTGACTTCAGTTACTCCACGTTCCTCAGGGAGGTGTGGATCTGGTTGCATGGCAGCACGACAGAGAGGGAGGGAATGTCTGAATTGTGGATTTTATTCTTTATACAGCTAGTTAGTAATTATTAATCGCAAGCATTACCAAATGCAAAGTGTTATATATACCCAGAACTTCAGACCACCGGTGTCTGAGATCCTCAAGCAGGTTCCGTGTCACAAAGCAATAACCCAACAGGAAAATACCAGGCCCAACTCTCCCTTGAGTCTCTAAGCAGACAAGATGAGGGTATTTTTCAGACGTTAATGCTCTTTCTAAAGCTAGACAGCAGGGAGAACAGACACTGTATTGTGCTGGAGCACAATGCTGGCGTCTGAGAGAGAAACAATTCCAGCCCCCCCAGGGAGTCTCTGGGATACAGGGTTATTTTACAGAGAGTGGCTTTTTGGCACATTGTCCTGCCTGTACAAAGTGCTTCATAGCTGGAGTATAACTGCCATGAGCCGTGGGCTCAGCGCTGCCACTGTAAGCTCCCCCCGTACCCCCGCACCAATGCATGTAACTCCTAGAGAACATGGCCAGGATTCTGTAGCCTGATCTATAGATTATGTACTATTACATTGATTACTTAAGATTCCGATGTTATCACTTGAAGGTTGGCAGGTATTTTCCAGAATCAGCCCATATTATTCAAATTATTATGTGCACAGCAGCAACACTCTCTCTATAGGAGCGCTTTGTATTGCAATAGTGTTATCAACTCAGTCACAAACACCCCAACTCAGTAAGGTAGATGAGATACATCTGCACATCATATACTCACACATCTGTACATCTGCACATCATATACTCACACCATCTCCTGTAGAACAACCTGAAATGTCAGCCATCATCTTCCGCATCACCTCCCCTCTCATCATCAGTGGCCATTATTCTGGCACCATCCCGGGGTTATGTCTTTCTCCCTAGGCTGGGATTGCAACTTTTATAGTATGTATGCTGATGCCACCATGTCTAATGCTCCTGTGGTTAGTCATCTCCGGATGTTTACTCATGTTTCTGTGGTTGGCAGGTGTCACTATGGTCAGTATCCTCCTTGCACACCTTATTTCAGTTCCCCAAAACTCAGGGGTGACCATTAGATCATTTATCTGTGCCAAAATCATGGGCCCCAAGCCTTATGCTAACTGCTGGAGGTAATGTCTCACAGGGTACAGACCTATAGATTCCTTGCATTACCGCTGAATATAATGCAAACAGAATATAATGAAGGCAAGAGCAGTGAATATAATGAAGGCAAGCTAGCCCGATGGGCTACAATTTGGAAGCGAACCTGCTTTCATGGAGGGGAGTAACGTTACTGGTGATGATTCTGGTTGCAAGGCTCCTAACCTTTAGAGAGCTCTGAGACGAGCAATTTGCTGGGGCAGGCTTTTGCGAGGGCCTGGAATAAGCTAAATCTGGGAGCTGCACCTCAGCTTTTGTCCAAAGGACTAGGGCTAACAGGATCTCAAGAGTTCTTGGCACCTGCTATCTCCCTCCAGCCTGAGGAGCATCACGGCTGGGCCCTGTGTTGTAATTTTATGGGACTGACTCAGGTACCCTGTGGGCTGCTGTCCCCGGGTTAGGGGCTGCAGATAAGCCTTGGAGAGCCTGCTGCCCAGCATTACAATACTAATCCTATAGGGATGGACAGAGGTGCAGACCATGTATGCATCACCTCAGCAAATGGCAGCTCCGTCTCTGCTCAGATATTCCAATCCTGTTTACTGGCAGCGCCTCACTGGTGTCCATAGCACAGTGACTGCTAAGAAGAGGACCACCCACATCAGCAGCTTTGCAGCATCTTAGCGGCTGACCCCACTGCCGGTGCCCAATGGCTCAGTCATACTGCCAGCAATTCATCAGCCACCAAGGCAAACAATTACATGGCCATTACAGCCACCCTCCTGTGCTGGGACCTGGAACCTCATGGCTGCCAGTGGTGTTCCTATGCTTGGCCTGATGCAGAGCGCGGGATCCCATGCTTTGCTGTTCACAGCCTTGCCTCCATTGCTTTCATTCAACAGCTTTTTGTTTTAAACTCGCCCCTGAAAATAGTTCTTGGAGGAATGTGAAATGCAAATTAGCCTCATAATTGTATTTGTTTCCCTAACACACATGCAGCTATCATAAAAAATATTAAACCTTGGGGGTTTCCCATACAAATGGAAAATTCTGCTAGGCACATGTCACAATGGCTTAGATAGTCTCATTATGTTGCCTGCAGCTAACGCTCCTGGAGCAGTAAGTCAAACGGAATATATAAAAAAAAATTTCTGGAAAACAACAACCCCCTGGTGGGAAGCTACTGCTTGTCAACTTGGTCTCTGCAGAGAGAGGCCAGATTGAGCAGAGGCTGGTAATTTAGCTGCAGAGCACGCAGGCTGGTTCACCACAGGCAGTGTGCAGGGGGGAGGCTCGCCTAAGGAGCCGTTGGTGCTTGTAACAATATGTCAGAATGGAGAGAACATTTTTCTCAGGAAGGCTCCTGAGGCAGCTGGATGTCAGAGTGACTGACCCTGTATCTTTGTCTCCAGTTGGTGGAGCAGGGTGAGCTATAGAGCTGCAAGGAGGGCAGGAAAAACAAGCATGAGGCAGTGACTATTTTAACTCCTCTTAAAAAGAAATCTCTTTCTTTTCCTTCTGCGGTTTTATTGCCATTTCACATGGGAAAGTTTCTTGCTCTCTCTCTCTAACTGCCTACCTGTGTGTCTAGCCTGCCTCCGTTGTGGCTTAAGCCTTCCTTAGCGATGTTGCCTTGCCTCCAGGATTGGGTGGCGGCCAGAGGGAATTTAAGAACCCTTTGTCATAAACAGATAAGAAAAGTTAATAGCACAGAAGTACTTTATCTCTCTTTGACTGTAAAGGGGTTAACAAGTT
Source organism: Gopherus evgoodei (assembly GCF_007399415.2). Classification (NCBI taxonomy): domain Eukaryota; kingdom Metazoa; phylum Chordata; order Testudines; family Testudinidae; genus Gopherus; species Gopherus evgoodei. The sequence goes on from NC_044334.1 coordinate 837,094, forward strand.
CAGTAAGCCTGGCTGTCACCTGACCAGAGGACCAATCAGAGGACAGGATACTTTCAAATCTTGAGGGAGGGAAGTTTTTGTGCTGTGCTGTTAGTTTTTGGTTGTGTTCACTCTGGGGGCTCAGAGGGATCAGACGTGCAACCAGGTTTCTCTCCAATCTCTCCAATACAGGCTCTTATAGTTCAGACTAGTGAGTACTAGGTAGATAAAGGGAGTTGGCTCTGTTTGTTTTCTTTATTTGCAAATGTGTATTTGGCTGGAAGGAGTTCAAATTGGTATTTTGCTGAAAAGATTCTAATTTGTACTTGTATACTTAGACTGGGAGGGTGTTCCCAGTGCCTATAGCTGAAAGACCCTGTACCTATTCCATTTTTTTAAAATTTACAAAGATAATTTTTACTGTTTTTTCTTTCTTTAATTAAAAGTTTTTCTTGTTTAAGAACCTAATTGTTTTTTTATTCTGGTGAGACCCCAGGGGACTGGGTCTGGATTCACCAGGGAATTGGTGGGGAGAAAGGAGGGAAGAGGGAGAGAGAGGCTGATTTCTCTCTGTGCCAGGATTACTTTCTCTCAGGAAGAGTCTGGGAGGGGAAAGAGAAGGAGGGGGGGAAGGTGGATTTTCCTCTCTCTTTTGTGATTCAAGGAGTTTGGATCACACAGTGATCTCCCAGGGTAACCCAGGGAGGGGAAGTCTGGGAGAGGCAATGGTGAGGGAAAGGGTTTACTTTCCTTGTGTTAAGATCCAGAGGGTCTGGGTCTTGGGGGTCCCCGGGCAAGGTTTTGGGGGGACCAGAGTGTACCAGGCACTGGAATTCCTGGTTGGTGGCAGCGCTACAAGTTCTAAGCTGGTAATTGAGTTTAGAGGAATTCATGCTGGTACCCCATCTTTTGGACGCTAAGGTTCAGAGTGGGGATTATACCATGACACCCTTATTAATGTTGCTCGGTTTTTGCTGTGGTCTGTGAGCTAAGCTTAGAGAATCCCACAGGAGATTCCTGTTACTCTTCAAGTCATCAGTGAAGTGAGATCAGTGGGTCTCAATCTGAAGTACAGCTATCAGCATTAAAAACTGCTGCATGTCATGACTTGAAATCTCTGCTCAGAGGCTCAGGCCTGGGATGGGGGAGCTGTGGGTCAGGACAGAGGTGTATCATCCGAGCTGTTTGTGGAGAACTCGGCAAAAGTAATAAAATGCACCAAGTCCATCTCTCCTAATATACGCACATCCAGTGCTTTCCCTCCGGACTCCCTGGTTACTCAGCACATGCAGGCCCAATCATTGCGTGCTGCTTTCAAACCCCTTTTTAGTTTGTTTTTTCATTTGACAAGTCAGGCCATGAACTGTTCAGAAAGGGGAAAGAGACACTGGGAGAATGAAATTGTCTCTAAATCAAGGAATCTAAAAAGGGGCAAAGTAGGTCAATCATTTGAGAGAGAGGCAGAATGTGAGTGTTATTCCTCCCAAGAACAATGTATCTGTCTGGAGCCAGAGAGGTTCTCTAGGTTATTACCTACACAATACAGGTCAAAATGTTTGAGAAAGCTATGTCCAGTGCTGCTTGTGCAGGAGCCAGGATTTTCATTAGGAAGAGGTACATGTTTGGGGAGCTTGGAGTGTAATTCAGAATTCCACTCAGAATGGAGTTGGGGCAGTTTTATCTTCATTTGCTGAGCAGCATGAGTAGCTGTCTTTTTCCTGTCAAAACAGATATTCGCTATGTCTGATGGCAGCTAAAACAGTGTCACTCAAAAGAAATTATAGTCCTGAGTGCTGAGCCCTGGTCTCCATCCTGCCAGTGAATCCTGAACACCTGGCTCACGCTTGGGGAAGAACAAGAGGTCTCAAGAGAAATACAGCAACACACGTTGAACTGGTTAATTCCAAAATCAGGTCAAGTTGAAGCTGAAGTCCCATCTGGGTATGTGCTAAAGGCCTCAGGTTTAAATGAAATATTGTTTTAAAGGCCCATACTAAACCTGCTGCTCTAACATTGAGGCATCTGTTTGCTCAGCAATTTGTTGTCTGTTTTGTGGTTGAGATCAGTTTTGCTGCTTTTAGTTTGTGTGGTGTAGATGCTGTTTCAGTGCTTCTTGTTCTAAGCTATATGTGAGCTACAGAGCTGCTCACTTTGGGGTGCTGTTTCTGGTCTTCTTCAATAAAACATGATGAAATGGATTAAAATGGAATTAATTCAGTTTTTCATCCTTAAATAGGACCAGAGACAGCAGCTACTGAATGTGCCGTTTGTGTCTTGGTCTATTTTGGTGTCCCTGGCCCCTGTTTGCCAGAAGCTGGGAATGGGTGACAGAGGAGGGATCAATGGCTACTAGCCAGGATGGGCAGGGATGGTGTCCCTAGCCTGTGTTTGCCAGAAGCTGGGAATGAGCAAGAGGGGATGGATCACTTGATGATTCCCTGTTCTATTCAATCCCTCTGGGGTACCTGGCACTGGCCACTATCGGAAGACAGGATACTGGGCTAGATGGACCTTTGGTCGGACCCAGTAGGGCCATTCTTATGTTTGATGGCAACCTGTCTGTCTGTCTCTTTCCATTTAAACCTTCTGGAGACTAGAGGAGGAGATACTAACAGCAAGTAGATAAATGTGCTGAGTCCATACTCGGTGGGGGAGAGAAAGTTATCTTCCTAACATCCTAGTGTGGATGAGTAGAGCTAATGAATTAACTGCCACGTATAACTGGGTGCCTTGTCCAGGTTCTTGGCACCCTGAGGACCTGGGTTCACTGGAAACAGTAACTGAGGTGGCACCTGCCCTCACTGATTTTTTCAGGGCTGGATTCTAAGCCAGTATTGAAAAGCTTTGCCCAGTTTTGTGGAGAAGGGCAAAGTGCTGTCTGACATTTTTAGCAGTGCTTGGGTTTGTAACTTACTGTTTCAACATCTGCTAAGCATGCAATTGCAGAATCTCTGGGTGGGAGTCCCACTGCTGGTGCATTTGGTAGTGTCATTTCTTTGTGCTAGCAGAATGAGAAGTGTTGAGTATCTTGACAACAGTCATGTGGAAGTGAGGCCTGGGATTTATTTTACCCATCCACTCCCACTCCTGGGGGTGATTGATTTTACAATTCTTTATGGGAAGGTTCTCAAAATAAAGCTATTTAAAAATGCAGACCATTGGGGCTCTTGCATTGGGCAGTGTTAGTCGCCGTCCGGCTGAGGAATAATATAAATGATGAAACCTCCAGCACACAGGTCACAAATGTGAGGACTGAGGCTAAGGGAACATACAGAATGCAACAGAGAGGATGTGCAGGAAACGAACAAGGATGAGCACCACAGCCTCTGGGCAGCGAGGGGAATGAGAAACAGAGAATTCCCATTACATGCAGTGCCCTCTCCAGTTGCTGCATGCAGGCTGCAAGAAGAAGTTTTACTGAGCTGAAGTACTAATGAGCAGCTGTAAAATATTGCTGATGCCCACCTGCTGCTCTCTAGTGAACTGAAATTTTCATCAAAATTTCAAATTTTGACAGCAAAAGAATTCTTTCCGGAACACGTTTATGCAAAACCTTTCCATTTTTGACCAGCTGTCTCAATGCCACTCTCCCCTGTGCATCTAGATCCCTCCTACGTTCTCCCACCCCCACTCTCTCATCCAAAGTGCTTCACAAACTCCAGTGGTGCAGCACAAAAGAACATGTTCTTTCCGTGTGGAGGGTGTCACTATGCCTCAGTGGGTCACAGCCGAAGATGCCATGTTTCCAGTGTGGGTGGGTTTTTTTCACCTTCTCCCATATGGAGGGACTGCTCTCAGTCTTAGTTTGTGGAAAATTATAGGCACAAGATGGAGTCCAGGGTCACATGAGCAAGTCACATGACCTTGCATGCTTTGATGACTCATAGGAGCAGCCATTACCCCTATTTTGGCTAAAGTGTCCACAGGAAGGCTCACGAGGCTGGGTCAAGCTCTATGGCCCACTGTGTTCTGTAATGGGCCATCAATCTGAATGATCCATTCAGAATGTGCTGGCTAGACTGGATGTAAATTACCTTGTGGGTGTTATCCCAGGAGCAAACACATTTGAAATACTGGTACATAGTCAATATTCGTAACTTTAGATACAAAGATGATACATGCATACAAACATGATAATCATACTCAGCAAATTATAATTTTTCCATTGACATCTTACAATGGTATACTTTGTAAAAGATTTGTTGCGATTGTCTAACAGTGGCAGTATTAATGATATAAATGGTCATGGTCCTTTCATACAGCATCACATGGGGCCAATGTTTGTGGAAGTGGGAGGGGCGGTTAGTCATTTTATGCATAGCAAGAGAGGAGATTAGCAACTTTCAAAGAACCAAATCCAGATTATGCAATGTTGTTCTAGCCATATTGGTCCCAAGATATTAACGAGATGAGGTGGGAGAGGTAATATTTTTATTGGACCAACTTCTGGACCAAGTCCAGATTAGTGAGCCAGCAAATAGTTTCAGAAGTATCTTAGGAGACTAGTGATGAGGCAGAGACCAAGTGTGAACCTTTGTATCCTCCGGTGAATAGGAAGGTTTGAATTTAAGTGGGAATGGTAGTTGTAATATGACAAGGCTGGAGATTGACTAACTTTCCTAAAGCTGCTTCTGCCTACCGAGATCTTTGCAGCAGAGATGTAGAACCTAGTCCAGTGCATCTAGCTAGAGATCTTCTGTTCATGAATGAATTGTTAATCAGTGCAAACATGCCAGGGTGATAGGTGTTGGATCTGAGGTCAAATGTGCTCTGCTGAATAGCATTTTTAAAACAGATGTTTCAGGTTTGCTGATTCTGGGAGCTAGGAAGCCTGACACTTATAGCAGAGCCTGAGCATGGAGTGTTTCTTCGGCTGTATAGACTGCCTGTGTGTCTTTCCTCTTCAGGGTCTGATGCATTCCAGTGGTCCAGTCGGCCGCCATCGCCAGCTGATACTAGTTCTAGAGGGAGAACTGTACCTTATCCCCTTCGCACTCCTGAAAGGAAGTTCCTCGAATGAGTACCTCTACGAGCGCTTCAGCCTCATTGCAGTACCATCCATCCAGTCACTGAACCCCAGCTCCAAGGTACCGCTCCAGCCCCACGCTCCCAATGTTCCTGCTGTGAGGTGTGAGACTTGCAGGGCCCCACCCATGCCATGTGAGAGCTGAAGCCGCTCCATGCTGTAAAGGCTCAGCCTGCAAGAGCCCAGACTGAACCGCAGGGATTATTGTCTCTTCCAGTGGCTACGAAAATGGAAATCACAAACCTACCAACTTCCAGGGCACTGGTGCTAAATGTGCTGAGCACTAACAGTGTACTTTGATGCTTTCCAGAACAGAGTCAGGCGTGGTCCCTACCCCAAGGAGATCACAAATCATGTCAAGGCAGTGGTTGGGATTTCTTTCTTAACTAGACTGGAGGTTCTGGGTGGGTTGAGCTCCCATGCAGACTGAGTGACCTAAACTGAGTTTCCCTGGTGAGTTAATCACATCCTAGCACTCTGCTCATATGTTTGCCTGCCTGCCTGCCTGTTCCCCTGTGGTGCTGGCCACTGATTTCTCATAACATTGAGGGCACAGGTCAAAGCTGATACTTTAAGCAAATCCTGGGGAAATACCATTTTCACTGATATATGCAATAACCTTCTGCTTCTAAAAGCCCAAAAGTCTATGGGGAGTTCAAGGCCAACATCATACCATCATAGAATGCCACAGATCTTGGTCCGATTGCTCAGAACAGCATCCCATGGTACATCCTGCATTATTGCTGTGTGAAACAGTTGTCTAAATAGGAGGATGGGCCTGATTTTATCATTGCTGTTGATGTAGATGACTTGGAGTTTCCCGTTCTGGATTAGCCCCCAGGAGTCAATCTGTCTCTGTCTCTGGCCAGTACTTGATATTGAACTGCCACAGCACATTTGTTGGTCAGAGGTTTCTATGGACCTGACTGCAGTGACACCCAGCTACAGTTAATTTAGAGCCCAGCAATGCATATGGATTGTTCAGATGATTCCTTTCAGTGTCTATTACTTTGTGTTTGTCAGCAGTGAACTTCATCAGCCACTAGATATAGATTCATAGAGTTTAAGGCCAGAAGGGATCATTAAATCATCTAATTTCCTGTATATCACAGATGATTACATTTCACCTAGTTACACCCGTATTGAACCCAATAACTTATATTTGACCAATGCATGTCTTCCGAAAGGCATCCAGTCTGAGTCTGAAGACATCAAGAAATGGAAAATTTACCACTTCCAGGATAGTTTGTTTCAATGGTTAATCACTCACTGTTAAAAATATGCCTAATTTATAACTTTAATTTGTCTGGCCTAAGCTTCCAGACATTATTCTTGTTCTGCCTTTCTCTGCTAGATTAAAAATTCCTTCAGTACCTGGTATTTTCTCCCCATGAAAATACTTATACGCTATAATTACACACATTTGAATATTGCCACAATATTAGCACTTTTCCAGTGTTCCTGAATTTTCCCCGTATTGCAAGATTTGTTAAAAGTTATTATCAGCAGGCTAGAGATTTCCTCAGCCAACTCTTTTAGGACTCTTGGGTGTAGGTTATTTGTGCCTTTTAATTTAAAAGTATTTATCCCTAAGATATGTTTAAAATCCTCCTTAGTTACTAATGGAATGGAAAATATTTCATCCTCATGTGATATATCATTCTGCTTCTTTCCAAAAACAGAAAGAAATATTTATTGAACTCTGCCCAATTGCCTTATTTGGTTAGGTCCCTCTGAAGCTCCTCAGTCTTTTCTAAACCTGACTAACCTACATAATTTTGTCATCTGCAACTGTTGCCAGCTAAGGAATGATTTTTATTTCATCCTTTGTAAAGCACTTCTCATCCTGAACATCCCAAAGGGATTTACAAGCAGGAATTGGTTCATTCACCCTTCACAGTACTGACTGTTTCAGAAATAGCTCATAATAGATTCCTTAAATTTCATAACCTGACAAATATAAACAAGGTCAACAGGAAAAATGTATGTTGAATGGGATAAAAAAACTTCCTAACTGTAAAAATGATTAGTCAGTGGAAAAAGGATTCTTTTTCAAGTAGTGTCCCTACGGGTGCTCCACATCAAGATATGCATGTGCCCATGTGCTCTTCATTGGAGATTTTCATCAGCAGTATCCAGCGGTCTGCACCTGCATGCTAGGCACACTCAGGCCCCTCATGAGGGACAGACCTGCCACCACTCCAGTTCCTGCTAAGCCACCTGCAGCTTGAGACGGAGCACTGCACTGCCGTTAGCTGGGCCATGTGGCTCAGGTACACCTGTCTCTTATGTTTTCTGTTATTTAGCACAGTTCGTGTTGGGGGGAGCGGTCCCCCTAACTTTCTCCTTCTGCCCAATTTTTCTCGAGCCTCAACCCAAGGTCTGAAGTGCAGGTTATGCCCAACATGTCAGGCTTCAAACCCTGCCAGACTTGCCATAGGTCTCCCCCTGCGGCAACAGACATTCAAACTGCCTCCACTGGCTTGGGAAGTCTCACATCCCCTCCAAATGTCAGATCTGCTCAGGATTTACGAGCAGATCTAGAGGTTGAGGGAGGATAGAATAAACTCCTGTTATGGAGCGCTCACTTGCTGAGACCCGCAGGGTCCAAGCCATCCCGCTGTATGTCCAGCCCCACCCACCACCTCTGTTCTGGCAGTAAGCAAGACCCTGACCCACTGCAGCCATCACCCAGACCTTTAAAGAAGACACGATCCATTCTCCAGAACAGGATAAGAGAAGGGAAAAGTCCCCTCCACCCCCCATCTGTGCCCCAGGAGACCTCACGTCCCACTACAGGCATCACTGAGGCGCCCATCCCCTCCGGTACTGATTCCACAACACTGGCAAAGAAGCCACGTACTGAGAAGCCTCCTAAAGTGCCATCAACCTTGGCGTCGATCCGGTACCGGTACTGTCTCCACCTGACATACCCACTCCTGGGGATCCCTATCTTCAGTGCCCAGACTGTCCAGGCCTGTGTTCCACCTTGGAAGAGCATGAATCACAACTATTGACCAGTACTGAGAGACATTCTCCACAGGCACCAACTCATTTTACAGAACCTACTTGCCCTCTATGCCAGGGTCCCCACACAGACTCTTTGAGGGTTCTGAGAAAGATTTCCAGTGGGTACCAACATGATTTCTCCTGGTGCTGCCTCATGAACCAGCCAGCTATTGAACGTATTTACTGATGAAGGTACAAGTTACCTCCCTGGGGCCCAGTACTGACTTGATCTCTGGTACTGGCACTTTCTGCTCCTCTGATGGACATGGGGGATGATATCTCATCTGACTCTGAGGTGTCTGTAGTAGGGTCCTCTGCCTCGTTCCCTGGAGGTCCAACCTGAGAAGGAAACTCCCAGCAGACAATATATCCAGAGACTGGCAGGGACAACCTTGGGGCCCTCCCCTTTTCCCTTATGCTCCACCTCAGAGGATATGTTTGAACCTGTGGGCCCCCTACAGCGACCAGAAAAATATCAAGAGCAACAATCAGCTGCCTCAAGCCTTGTCCCTCCGGTGCATTTTACTGTGTAGAAGGAATCAGCTGATGAGGAAGAAACACCTTCCTCCCACAAGTCCTTCTTTTCACCAGTCGGAGGTGGAGATCATGTCTCCTCCACCATCTTACCCTGATGATTTCAAGGCCTTTCAAGACCTGAGGAAATGTACAGTGGACAGTTTACAAATTCTGTTGGAGGAGATAGAGGAACTGCAATGCTCCCTGGTGGACATTCATCATACATCTCCCCCCAGCCAGGATTGCCTTTCCCATCAATGACATTGTTAGCTCTAGCATGCCCGGTATGGCAAACTCCAGCTACTATCCTGCCTACATGCAAATGGGCTGACAAAAAATACTGTGTTCCACCCAGAGGCTCAGAATATTTTTTCTCGTAGGCTACATACAACAGTCTGATTGTTGAGGCTGCAAATAAGAGGAACACATAGCACAGATTCCATTCAGCGCCATCAGACAAAGAGCTGAAGCGACTCTTGATCACAAGAGCTACTCCTTGGCTTCTTTGTGATTCAGAGCAGCCAGTTACCAAGCACTGATGGCGAAGTGTCTTCACAAATTATTCCAAGTTCTTAGCCTTTACTGAACTCTTGCCTCAGGATCAGAGAGAACAATTTCACCAGGGCTATGCATCCCATGGCTATGGCAGTACTCATGCACCTAGCTTCTTGGGTGCAGTCTTCTGGTTTCTCCCAGGAGGTCCAAAATACTGTCAAAGATCTTCCTTTTGCAGAACCCAAGTTGTTTACTGACACCACAGATGGGTCTCTCCATTCTTTCAAAGACTCTTAGGTGACACTATGATCTCTGGCATTTATACAGCTGCAACAAAAAGAAAGCAACACAAGGTCGCAGATGGCTCAATGATCCCTCCAGTCCACTACCCACCCACACAATTGGCTGAAACCCTTAGGAAGAAGCCCGGATTCCATAAGAAAGGGCTCTCCTTTACAGCAACTTCCCAACCAGTGACATCCTCAGACTGGTCAAGGGTCACAACCTCCCTTCTGCTTCAGATTCTATGCTGCACCTCCCTGACCTCCACACTTATGGGAATTGTCTTTCCTATTTTATACCTTCCTGGGAGCTCATCACCTCAGAGAGATGGATCCTGGAGGTGGTTTCCCACAGGCTTTTCCATTCAGTTCACCTCCTTACCACCCTCTTATGCCCCACCTGGTCCTCCTTCAGGGACCCTTCTCACAAGGATTTCTTGAGAAAGGAGATACAGTTCTTCCTAACAGTGGGCCGATCAAACTCATTCCACTGGACTTCATCCAAAAAAGGATTATCTACTTTAGGTATTTGCTGGTCATGAAAAGCAATGGGGGACGGAGATCAATTCAGGACCTCAGGACTTTGAATACTTTCATCTAGGATCAGCAGTTCAGAATAGTAACCACAGCAATAATAATTCCTTCTCTGTATCTGGGAGATTGGTTCATTTCCCTCAACCTTCAGGATATTTATTTTCATATCGCCATGCATTCCTCACACAGATGAGTCCTACATTTCGTGCTAGGTGGGGATCACTGTCAGTATCATGTCCTACCCTGCAGCCTTTCCACCATCCTAAGAGTCTTTGCCAAGGTCCTATCAGTTGCCACAGCCCATCTTTGCCTGATGGGAATAACTGTCTTCCCCTGCCTGGATGATTGGCTCCTGAAAGGCCTTTCGTTTCTACAGGCTCAGGCAGTAAACCCTTTCCCCACCTCCACACAGAAAAATCTACTCTCATACCCACTCAGTGCAGAGACTTCATTGGGGCTACTCTGGACTCCTCCACTGCCAGGGCATACCTGCCCAAACACAGATTTACCACAATGTCCAACCTTGTTTCAAAGCCTGCAAACTGCAGGATGCCTTGCCTACAACTTCTGGGTCATATGGCAGCTTGTACGTTTGTAACACCCTTGGCAAGATTACAGTCTCTGTGTCTTCAGGCCTGGCTGATAACTCTCTATACCCTCCACAAGCACAGTCAATGCAAACAAATGCCGGTTATTCAGAGGGTACTTCAGTCTCTCAGTTGGTGAGAAGATACACAAAAGGAGTTCTGTTCCTGCAACCCCCTCCCATGAGAGTCATCACTGTAGGCACCTCTCTGATAGATTGGAGTGCCCACTCCCAGAACCTGACAGCTCAAGGAAGATGGACCGCACAGGAGGCTATCCTCCATAGCAACATAGTATGTTATGCTTGCAACTAGGACTGTGAAACAGTTAAAAAATTGAAGTTTTAATTGCACTGTTAAACAATAATAGAATACCAAGTTAAATGTATTATAAATATTTTGGGATTTTTTTTCTACATTTTCAAATATATTGATTTTAGTTACAACACAGAATACAAAGTGTACTGTGATCACTTTATAGTATTGTTTTTATTACAAATATTTGCACTGTAAAAAAGATAAAAGAAATAGTATTTTTCAATTCATATCATACAAGTACTGTAGTGCAATCTCTTTATCGTGAAAGTGCAACTTACAATTTTTTTTGTACATAACTTCACTCAGACACAAAACAATGTAAACATTTAGTGCATATAGGTTCAACCATAAATGGGCGTACAAATGTTTAGCATATCTGGTAATTTAAATACCTTGCAATACCAGCTACAATGGTGCCATGCGAATGGCTGGTCTCACTTTCAGGTGACAATGGAAGGGTTTTCAGTTTTCACCCCACCCAACCACAACAAAGTCTTCTTCAACCTCTTCCCTCCCGTCAAGGAACCAACTCCACCACGGGACCTCAGCTTAATCTTCAATGCCCTGAGAAAAAAACCCCTTTGAACGTATGTTGAGTTGTTCCTGCCTTCATCTGTCCCTTAAGACTAAGTTCCTCTTACCCGTCACCTCAGTGAGGAGGATAGGGGAGCTTAGAGCTTTGATGGCTGACTCACCATATACGGTATTTCATCATGACAAGGTGTTGACATGTCCACTCCTTGCTTCCCCTTGCTCATTCCACCAGGGATCAATCTAGCACAGCAGCCCTACTGAAAAACATACCTATCTTGACAGGGCAGCCACCTGGTCCTGGGTTCATGTTTTCCTAGCAGAACACTCTTGTCAGGTCTGGATGCAGTTACGTGGCTTTCGGCGAGTCTGTTCTATGTTCTGAACTGAATCACCTCCTTGGCACCCATCTCCACGATGGAAGTACTGCTCAGAAGTCTCCTGATGTGGAGCACCCATAGGGACATTACTCAAAGATGGAGAGGTTACTTACCTTGTATAGCAGTGGGAGTTCTTTGACATGTGTCCCTATGGATGCCCCCCCCCTTCCCTGTGCCTTGGAGTCTGACTCTTTCTACTTCCATGCTTTCGTGGGTGAATACCCACTTCCTCAGATGCATGCACCCACGAAAGCTCATGCTCCAAAACATCTGTTAGTCTATAAGGTGCCACAGGACTCTTTGCTGCTTTTACAGATCCAGACTAACACGGCTACCCTCTGATACTTCCATGCTTGAGAAGGATTGGGAGTGGTGGCAGGTCCACCCCTTCCTCTCTCCCCTCAGATCGGGGCACAAGGGTATCTAGGGCACAGGCATGGACCCACTGACACTGCTGATGAAAATCTCCAAACAAGAGCACATAGGCGTGTGCATATTGTCACATGGAGCACCCACACTACACAAATCTTTAAGAACTCCAGTTACTGCACCAGGTAAGTGACCTTTTCATCCTGTGGAATCCCCGTTTCCAGAGCTCAACAATGCCAGACTAGATAATTAAACTACTGGGGTGCTGTACAGAGTGACTGGACTGAGGAGGAGGCATGGGCTTGTGGTTACAGCACAAGGCTGGAAGCTGAGATTTAGTTAATATTGCTGGCTCTGCCATAAACCTCCAGTGTAACCTTGGATAAGTCACTTCCCTTCTCTGTCCATTTCCTCTGCCCAGAAAAGGAAGTAGTAATCCTGCCCTGTGTCAAAGGGCTTGTCTACATCAGAAAGTTGCAGCGCTGGTGAGGGAGTTACAGCGCTGCAACTTTGAAGGTGTACACATCTGCAGGGCACCACCAGCGCTGCAACTCCCTGCTTGCAGCGCTGGCCGTACTCCCGTTTTGTCTCGGGTGTAGAGGATCCAGCGCTGGTGATCCAGCACTGGTAATCCAATGTAGACAGTTACCAGCGCTTTTCTTGACCTCCGTGGAAGGAGGAAGCCTCTGGTAATCAAGCTGGTTTCCTTTCCCGGTTTGCTCTCTCGGTCCCGGAGCCACCCAGCAAACCGCAGGGAAGGAGACCTGCTTGCTCGGGGTTCCGGGACCGAGAGAGCAAACCGGGAACGCCGCGGTTTGCTCTCTCGGTCCCGGAGCCACCCAGCAAACCGCAGGGAAGGAGACCGGCTTGCTCGGGGTTCCGGGACCGAGAGAGCAAACCGGGAAAGGAAACCAGCTTCGCCGCGGTTTGCTCTCTCGGTCCCGGAACCCCGAGCAAGCAGGTCTCCTTCCTGCGGTTTGCTGGCTGGCTCCGGGACCGAGAGAGCAACCGGGAAAGGAAACCAGCTTCGCCGCGGTTTGCTCTCTCGGTCCCGGAACCCCGAGCAAGCAGGTCTCCTTCCCCTGCGGTTTGCTGGCTGGCTCCGGGACCGAGAGAGCAACCGCGGCGTTCCCGGTTTGCTCTCTCGGTCCCGGAACCCCGAGCAAGCAGGTCTCCTTCCCTGCGGTTTTGCTGGGTGGCTCCGGGACCGAGAGAGCAAAACCGCGGCGTTCCCGGTTTGCTCTCTCGGTCCCGGAACCCCGAGCAAGCAGGTCTCCTTCCCCTGCGGTTTGCTGGGTGGCTCCGGGACCGAGAGAGCAAACCGCGGCGTTCCCGGTTTGCTCTCTCGGTCCCGGAACCCCGAGCAAGCAGGTCTCCTTCCCTGCGGTTTGCTGGGTGGCTCCGGGACCGAGAGAGCAAACCGCGGCGAAGCTGGTTCCTTTCCCGGTTGCTCTCTCGTCCCGGAACCCCCCTTGAAGCCGCCCAACAGCGCTGCAGTGTGGCCACATCTAACACCACTTGCAGCGCTGGTTGCTGTAAGTGTGGCCACTCTGCAGCGCTGGCCCTATACAGCTGTACTAATACAGCTGTAACAACCAGCGCTGCAAAATTTTAGATGTAGACATGGCCAAAGTTAGACTCAGGACTCACAGTTTGTCAGACGACTCTGTTTTATTAGCACAGCACTCTGCTAATAACACCCAGATAATGTGAGCACCATGCAAGACACAAACTATCTTATTTATACAGCTAAAAGGGTGAGAACTTAACAAGATAACAAAGGAAGCAGAATCTGATAAGTTTACCTGGGCTAGACATGCATATCTTATTTCCTTACTAACTATTACTGATCTTCTGTTAATGTTTCGCCATTAGCACCATTGTTTATGCCTAATGTTTCTTTTCCTGGCACCTATATTTCAACATTTCTTATTTCTGCTTAAAGGTACATACAACATTTCTTTAATCTATTGTTATTTTTACAATATAATTCATTCTACTTTCACACCTGCCTCCAAATGGAGCCGGTATGTAAAGGAGTACAGCTTGGATGGAAGGGGCTAAAGAAATGCAAGGCATTGTTCTAATGATAAAACCATCTTGCTGTTACAGAGCCCCGGCCACCCCAGACATTCCTGTGGGGAGGCAGGACGCTTGCAAGGCCATGGCTACAACAGAGAGTTCTTTGACCCCTATTTTCTCTCTCTCTTTCTAGTCCCTTTTGAAGAAGAATGCTTCTGCTTATTCCAGTTCTACCTCAATGGCAGCTGTCATAGGAAATCCCAAACTCCCTGCAGCAGTGATGGACAGATGGCTTTGGGGGCCTATGCCCTCTGCAGAAGAAGAGGCCTATATGGTATCTGAATTACTTGGCTGCCAGCCTCTGGTTGGCAACGTGGCAACGAAAGAGAGAGTCATGAGCGCACTCACTCAGGCAGAGTGTGTCCATTTTGCAACCCATGTTTCCTGGAAGCTGGCTGCCTTGGTCCTAACACCCAATGCTGATAGCAACCCAGCCAATAGCAAGAGCTCCTTTGGGAATCCCTACACAATTCCAGAATCCCTCCGGATGCAAGATGATGCCAGTGATGTGGAGAGTATCTCAGACTGCCCTGCTCTCCAGGAGTTCCTGCTCACAGCAGCTGATGTTCTGGATCTGCGGCTTCCTGTCAAATTAGTGTTTCTTGGCTCCTACCAAGAGTCCAACAGCAAAGTCACTGCTGATGGGGTCGTTGGCTTGACACGGGCATTCCTGGCTGCTGGGGCTCAGTGTGTCCTGGTGTCACTCTGGCCTGTTCCTGTTGCCGCTTCCAAAATGTTTGTGCACGCCTTCTATGCATCCCTCCTTAATGGAATGAAAGCCAGCGCAGCCCTTGGAGAGGCCATGAAAACGGTGCAGAGCAGCAAGCAGTTCTCCTATCCATCCAACTGGGCAGGTAGGAGGAATCTGCTTCTTGGGGCTGTTCTCATAATAAACAGGAAAGAGTTTGTAGGAGAGACATTTACACCAGTTTGTTTGTGTTTGTGTTGAGCGAGGAGCTGTGCTAGCAGCAGAGTGCATGAGTAACACTCTGTGTCCTTACAGCGGCCAGACGCTGTATATCAGACCGGATTCTGCTCTGAATGTTGCTGAATGACTGGCCAGTGGGAAATATCCGTTCTTCAATGTAACAATGGGGATAGCACGTGTTTGACATAATTTACAGCGTATGAAATGCACCTGTCTCATTAGGCAGTTTTAATCATTAGGAAGACCTGATATGCTAAGGGCCATGCTGGCAGGAAATTACCCAGGATCCCCAGCTGATAACAGACAAGATTCCTTTTCTCCCTACAGATTACAGATCAGGATGCGTTATTCTTACTGATATGTATCTAGCATGGTACAGCAGAAAGATTTGATTCCCGTTAGTGTAATGGTGGGGTGGAGGGTGTTTCTTGAATAGCACTGTAACAACGGTGCAGCAATCCACTGAGGAGGATGTGTATTTAATTCAACATTTTAAAATGAAATGTGCTAGATTGTTCAGTGATGAGAAACAAGGAACCAAGACTATTCACCTTTCTTGTACCTTGGCTAGAGACTATGAGGAATAGTGCCCACCCTAAGAACGTCCCAGAATTCCAGAGAGATGAGGCTTTTCCAGAGTTTGTAAGAATGCTGGCAGTATTCCCACGACAGCAGCATTTTTCTCTAGAACTGACAGTCTCATTCAGTGCATGTCTTCTGCACACTTGGGTTAGATCATAGTGGAGCAAACTAGTGGCCCTGCCACCAAAAGCTGACGTGTGACCCTAGCCATGTTGAGGACACGAGTGTACAGAGGCAGGAGGAAGAGTTCCTTGTACTGCCACTGAGGGAGGCTGATATTTGCATGGTGCACAAGCTAGTGGCCTGGGCAAAGTAGGCATCTTTCCCCAGACAGGAGCAGCTCTCCATTTTCAGGGTTCGTTCTATTGTTTGCTGGCAGTGTTTAGTTTTATTGATTTCTGCTCCTGTAAAGGAGACGAGGAGCATGCTAGGGCAAGTCTCTCTGCATTGCCACATTTTTCCACAAACCATATTGATTTCATAAAGCAGGAGTGCAGAGCATTGAAGAAGTATCCTAGAAGTTAGGTGCCTGGGTGGCGTGCAGGCAGCTGTTCTATATTCTCCCTTCTCCATGGGTAGGCACATAATTCAGCAAGGGGCAATGAGCTATTCATTTCTGTTAGCTTGAGGGAGGCAGAGTATTTGTTTTTCTGGGACAAGAGGCGATTAAGAAGCTCTTCCTCTGAATCCTGCAGGCTTCATGCTCATTGGGAGCGATGTGAAGCTGAACAGCCCTTCCTCGCTAATTGGACAGGCCCTGACAGAGATTCTGCAGCACCCGGAGAGAGCACGAGATGCCTTGAGAGTCTTGTTACATTTGGTAAGCAAGAAGGAGCTGCCATATCATCAAAATATACAGACACAAAATGTGGGTCCCTGCCTTGGAGTATTGCAGACGCCTCCTCTTAACTTTTGGAAGATGATGTCATCTGTGGCAAGGTGTCTCTGAATGTTGAATGGGTGGGGATAACTTCAGGAGTAAACCCCAAACCCTCCTTCTCCTCCCTCAGCCTGTGTCATCCCTGCAGCTACTTCCTGTCCCTGGGAGAAGAATGGGATACCAGGCGGAGATTCACCTTGCTAGCATGACAAATAAAATCCCTCCATCGGACCCAGCTGATTTGCATATGCTGCTGAGCAGATCTGTGCTTTGAAAATTAGATTGTCACTAAGGTTAATTGTTTCTATGACAGAATTGCTGTGAACTAGACAAGAAGTAGGGAGTTGAGAATGAAGACACTGTAGTGTGTCTCCTTCCTTGCTAGCCAAGTGACCATGCTCTCTGTACAGATGTTAAGGACTGATGGCTTTGAGCCAAGGATGAACAGTGCAGTTCAGAACAGAGCAAGGTCTAAAGCAGCAAGGTTTGCTAGATAGAAGAACTGACTCTTTGGGTCCTTCCCTTCTTGTCACCTAATACTGCATGATGCAGGACATTGTGTTTAGCTGACAGCTTTCACCAGAAAATACCACACTGACATCCACAGGGTTTAACCCCGGAACAGCAGCACATGTGGAAGTTTAACGAGATGGTGGTGTTCCCATAGGTACCAATAACCAGCTCTGGGGAGCAGGGAATGCTGCATCTGATGTGATCTGTAGGTAAAACTCTGGGATGGTTAAAATATGATCCTCTCACATCGGAGTAACACCTTTTCTCTGAAAGAACCCTCCTAGTTTCCTTAGGGGCAATGTCCATGTTGTAATGGCAGCATTAGTCGACTGAGGATGATGATCCCAGCTGCATCAGGCTGGAAAGGGAGGAGGGTTCTATATTTGCTATTTACCATCCGAGTGGTAAGTCTGCACATGGAACATGATAACCTGGTAGTCAGCAGCAGACCCAAGAGGCTGGAAACCATAACTCGGTGTTTCTGTGGGGACAAACACAGCCACCTGGCTTATGGGGAATCATCCCTTCAAGATAGGCTAGAAAATGGGCAGATTCTCCTCCCAGTCAGACATGTAGCCTAGTTTTCCATGGCCCCCATCCGTCTAAGATGCTGCCTGACTTCTCGTTTTACAGCTCTACGTGAATTAGTGGAGTCTCTAGTTCCAAAGGGCCCTGACCTCTCCTGTCTGAGGCTGATTGCCATATAGTCTGTCACCCAGCCCACCCCTTGACCTGAGATGCCTTTCTGCTCCTGACATGCAGAATGAGGAAAGGGTTAATGATAGACTTTCGGCAGAATAAGCTAATGCAGTCTTTTCTCCTGGAAGGTGGAGAAGTCGTTGCAGCGAATCCAGAACGGGCAGCACAATTCCATGTACACCTCTCAGCAGAGTGTGGAGAATAAAGTTGGCGGCATTCCAGGCTGGCAGGCACTACTGACTGCTGTGGGGTTTCGACTTGACCCTCCTGCGAGTGGTCTTCCAGCTGCAGTGTTTTTCCCAACTTCAGACCCCGGTGAACGGCTACAGCAATGCAGCACCACCATCCAGTCCCTCCTAGGTGAGGAACAGGCCACAGGGGGCTCTGACATCATCATAGGCTCTTGTCCACCTGCTGCCTCTTGGATGGGAGGAGTGGGAAATCTCGCTGTTCAGATGTTGTTTGGTGCTTTTACAGGGACTAAGTAAAATCACAGAACGGGACTGAGGTAAGACCAGTTGCTCCCAGCATAGCCCTAAAGCAGGCTTTGCAGTGAGAACATGGCTGCTTCAGCCACAGATTCCATTCATTTTCCTCTGGTCCCAATGCCCGAGGAGCCAGGGCTTTATTGTTCCTCTGTCCCTGCTCCCAGATGAGAGTTCGCTCATCAGGTGCAAAGCTTGTAAAATCCTTAATGTTTGTAGAAACCACAGTCCCTTTCAGGAGCCCTTGTTAGTATGGGAAGCTGGGCCCATGTGTTGCTTTGGGATGGTTTCTCTCAGGCAATTCAGAGGCAGGTTTGAACAAACTTTATGGTTTCTGATTTTTTTCAGGTTTGCCTAACCCGGCACTTCAGGCACTTTGCAAACTTATTACTGCTTCAGAGACTGGAGAACAGCTTATCAACCGGGTGAGTAGGGTGGTGACACTACAGCCCCATGCCTCAAATCCTTCTTCCTAGGGTAAAGGAGTCCAGAGCTACTAGCAGAGCGAAATAGACAGAGTGGCTTTTGTGTCCAAAGTTGAAAAACTGTCTCTCTCGTCTGCTTGAGTGAGTGAATGCTTTGGCACATGGGGGGCAGGCACAATGCTGGACTTCTCAGCTCAGTGACAGAACAGAGAGCATGTGACATGCACACCAGACGTGCTGTACGGTACAGCTGAGGAAGGTGGGATCCTAGCAGTGAGGGATGGAAAACTTGATTAGGTCCCAGTCAGCCTATCACCCTAAAAACTTGTACTGAGCTGTCCCCTTCAGGATATTCCCTAATGCTTCGTCCAGTGCCGCTCAGACCTGTGCTGTTACTTGTGAGCAGCTCGCAGCTCTGCCAAACAAGTTTCCAGCCTTTGTAAGATCCGCTGTTGTGTGGGAATGCACTGCTGCCTGTAACTCCATTACCCCAGCCTTCCTTATTCTTTCACCCTGTCCATCCCAACCCAGCTCTCTATCATTGTGCCCTCGGCATGGCTGGCATGCCTCAACATGTTCCTCATCCCCTGAGTGCTCTTCAGACCAGGCCGTCTGCCCGCCCCAGCAGGTGGGCACACAATGAATTGTGAACAGGCATGTAGCTCACCATCCCCGTGTCTTGCACAGATTTTTCCTGACCACCGGTATCAGGTTTTCTGGAGAAATACTTCAGTGGGCAGCTGGGACCTGTGCCCTCTCTGTCAAGCATTCCCACTTTAGCTAAGAGGGCTTCCTTTGGATTGTCAGGCCAAGAGTCCCTGTGCAGGGCACCTCTTTGCCAATGCTGCGGCTGTGCAGACAGCCATTAGGAGGGAATCCCAGAGTAAATGGAACAGGTAGTTTAAAGGACAACAATCCCACATTCTCTATAAAAATGTCCACATGATTGTTTCCTGTTTGTGTTCTTGCCGCAGACAATTAAATCACTCAAGAAAAAGCAGACTTCAGATGGCTGCATGCAGCTAACAGTTGATTTACTCAGTTTCCCCAGCTGCCTGCTGCAGCAAATAGCAGAGGAGATGTGCATTGTTTCTGCAGATGTTCTTGTGCAGGCCAAGCCCCAGACAGGAATAGCGCTGGCAGGAAATTAGGGTTTCTTCAGCCTAGCTCTCCCCTCTGTTGCAGCCCATCCCCCCAGAAATTGTCCCGAGGTCCCTTCCAGTCCTACAGGTCGATGAAAACCACAGGGAATGATTGACAGCCACAGCCCATTGACACTATTTCCTTCCCAGCTCCAGCTTATGCCTCTGTGGTATAGATGGAGCAGGTCTGTTCTCCTGAATCTTCTATCATATCCTTTCCCTAGGGACTCCTGGCATTAGGATTTTGCATGAATGTGAAAATACAGCAGACACCACGCCTGGGTACAGGGGCTGATGGAAGCCAGGCTCCTTGAAATGCAAAGCCCAGAACCATACTGCCCCCCACAATCTGAGAGGAAGGCAGCCAGTTTGTAATGCTACTTCCCCAGCCTCCCTGTCAGGCTCAGGAACTGGGTCAGGAAGGTTGGGTCCCATCTCTTGCAATCTTGCTTCAGCCACATCCCAAAGTTACCACCCTCTGGTACCAGGGCTCAGATCATGGCATTTTCACTATGACCTTGTGGTGCTGAGACCTCTGTTTTAGCTGCTTCATCTGTGAATAGGGATAGTGATCCTCCCTCCATGGGGGTTGGTAAGTACTGAGCATTCATTTCATTAAGGAGACATGGTTTTCTACTTTTGCCCAGGCCAGTATGACCTGGCTACTGGTGACTGCTCCATCCAGTCTTCTTTGTGTTCAGAGACCAGGGTGGCCTCTGGTGAAGCTGCTTTGTGTGAGTTGCTCTGTTCCTCAGTCCAGGTTGTTTAATTCTAAAAGAGCAGCTCCAGCATTTGAAACAGCACAAACATTTCCCTCTGCAGCGTCCATTCTCCTCTCCGCCCACCCCGCAGGGCTAAAAGTCACACATACTGAAAAGACCCTTTGGCTTGGGACCTAGGTGGTGCTGCTTTGCGGGGAGGCTTCTCTGGAGGTGGATTCAAGGCTGCCGTGACGCTGCTGCTTCATCCCTGACTTGCGTTCACACTGCAGTATCTGAGGAGGGGAAAGTGTTTCCTGGGAACAGCAAAGCAGTGAGCGTGCTCCCTTCTCTCTGGGCTGCTTGTGTGTATTTTTATGGAAGAGATAAGGGCCATAATCTTCATTTGCACATGCAGTGGGAACGCTAGGGAGTATAGATTGCATCAAATACCAGTAACAGCCCCTGAAAGGAAACTAGAGGGTGGTTGTTATGTTCCACCTCCTGTCAAAAGATGGATGGGACTCATCTCCTCACTGGCAGGGCTGTAGCTGCCTGGGAACTGCCAGCTCTGGTTTTAACAACTTAGGGACTTCCAGATTCGAGCTGCCTGTTCCTGCTTGTTTGGTCCCTTCACTCCCAACCCTCATTGTCCCTTCTCCCCTGCTCTGTGCTGTGCCTCTTGCAGGAGGGGGCTGGCTTGTGATGATCTACTTAGCCCTACAGGGCTTCATGCCATGCGCACGCCATCATGCAGAATAACCCATGTTTGTTCTTTCTTTCCTTCTCTCCTTTTCTCTCTTCTTATCTGCGACCTGAAGGCTGTTAAAAATATGGTGGGAATGGTGAGTACCACACAGCAGGGAACATTACTCATGTGCAGAGGCAAGCCCTGGGCTCTGGAAAACTCTTCAGCCCCATTTCCCTTGGTTACAGTTTAATAGTCACCAAATTTTTAGGCCTGGGATTTGCTTAATTACTGCTAATGGGGAGAAAGGACATTGTGGTGTTGGGCCTGTGCCGCAGGCGTAGTATAGGTGAGGCTGGGAGTGGGGTTTTGTCCTTCTCCCTCCTCCTCACCCAGGCCTTCCCCTATGTGTGTGAATGCAGTTCCATGGGGGTGCGAAAGGGGGAACATGCCCCTTGGTTGTCCAGCTCATGTTTTGGTAACAAAGTACTTTGCTCTCACCCTAGCGCTCCTATCTCTTGGGCTCAGCTGACAAACTGTTTCCTAGAGGTCCTGGAAACGTGGGAAACCTTCAGCTGTTTCACATGACTGACTTTGTCTCATTTAGAGCAGATGGGGCGTTCCTGGGTTTGGCTTCACGCCCAATCAAATAGCCCAGTTACAGAATGGCCTTTGAGTGGCCATCAGCAGCCACTAAGCACCTCTTCCGTTTCTTTCTTCCTGCAGTTTTCATACTGTGCTTCCCTCCTGCCCTTTCTCTGGTAACAGCCCCACTCTAGCTCACCTCACGGGTTCACGTGTCCCTGCTGGAGTCTTCCCAGCAGAATGTCCAGGGCCACTCCCTCTATTCAGAGTGTGATCTTTGGGTGTCTCTTCTCAGGACTGGGCAGCACTTTGACTAGTGACTATCCAGGACAGTGGCAAATTGAGTGTGACCCCACCGGCTGGGAACGTCAGCCAGGAGGTGAATGGGTTGATATGGAGGGGCTGATGTTTATTCTGTCATCCTCAGCTACATCAGGTCTTGGTTCAACTCCAAGCAGGAGAGAAGGAGCAGGATTTCTCCTCTGCACCGATACAGGTCTCCATCAGTGTCCAGCTCTGGAGGCTTCCTGGATGCCACGAGTTTCTGGCAGCCTTAGGTAAGATGTTTCCTTGTTTTATTGCTGCTGTCTGGTGTGGCCATCCAACACCTTATATTTCACAAGCACCTTCACTGCTTACATCATTTGGTATGTAGGACATGATGGCCCAGCAGCTCATTGCCTGGCCCAATGAATCCTTCTCCAATCACTGTGAGCAGAGATTGTTCTCCCTGTGTGTTTGCCACATGGAGAACTTTGTGTGTATGTGTTACTCCTGGAGGCATTCTGCGCCAAAAAAAAAAAGAAAAATTCTGCAGATTTTATTTGTCAAAATAACACTACATAATCACGCCAGATTCAATTATTTTGGTAATTTATTTCAAAATGCCTGTCAGCAAGTATGTCTATATCAATACAGACATACAAAAATTCCTCCAGGAGTAGAGAGTTAAAGAAACCCCTATGACAACCCAGTTCCTGTTTCTCTGCTCCCCTTCCTTCCCCCCACCCGAGCCCAGCTGCGGGCCAGATACCCACAACCCCTCCCCCCCCAGAGCCCACCTGTGGGGGCCTCCCTCAGTTAATACATCTGAACCCCCTCCTCCCCAGAGCCCACCTGCAGGGGCCCTCTCAGTCAATAAACCCAAGCCCCCTCCCTCCCAGAGCCCACCTGCAGGGGCCCTCCCTCAGTCAATACACCCAAGCCCCCTCCCTCTCAGAGCCCACCTGCAGGGGCCCTCCCTCAGTCAATACACCCAAACCCCTGAAAGCCCCAGAGCCCAGGGATCCAGAGGGAAAAGAAAAAGCCTGATGTTCGATTCCAGGCTTGCACAGAGTTTCCTGCATACCCCCCTCTCCTTCCTTCAGGGCATGCTGGGAACTCTAGCTCCCTTTCCCTCTCCCTGGCAATGTCTTTTATGTGCCAGCTGGGCTCTTCTTAGTCCAGTTGCCCCTAGTGGTGGCTAGCAGCACTGCAGTCCATTTCTGTGTGGGAAGGGACATTCTGTGTGCATGTTAATTTCTGCAAAATTCAGCATTGCTCAGTGGTGCAAAATTCCCCCCGGGAGTTTTTTGTGTGTGTGTCTTTCTTTCTGCACCCTAATACCACCTCATTCAGCAGGATCTGGGTTTTATTGACTTCAAGTGGCAACTTCCATTTGATTTGAGAGCAGCCCAGTTTTGCCTGGGCCCCGTTTTCAGGCAAGGGTATGTAAGTAGGTAGTCAAAGAGAGGGTACCGCTGCTTAGAGGGAAATGGAGTGAAAAGAAGACAAAGATAAGCCCCTGCCTTCCTATCTGCCCTCCAGCCTCATCCTTCCATGCATCAGCTTCTCATGCCTTCTCCAGACTGCCCTGAACCCTCCCTGTACTAAGCCCCATGGCCACTGCCCTCTCCATAGAGCCACTGCTGCTACGATCCCTCTAAAAGATCAGCCAGTCAGTGACTGCCAGTCAGGGGGCACATGGGGCATAATTAGCACTGACTCTGTTTATAAATATCAGGAAAACATTTGCTAGTATATTTATCTCTAAAATAGAACACATTTGGTTATTTTTCTTTCCTCCATCCTGCCCAGGTAAGCTCCTCAGGGCAAGGACTGTATCTTCCTATGTGTCTGACCAGCACCCAGCACAGTAAGGCCCCAATCATTAGTGGGACACGTGGGCACTTACCGGAATAGAAATATTAAATACTAACCAGGCAGCTACAGCACATTGGCACAGAGGAGACAGGACTGAGTGAGGCCGCTGCAAGGTCCTCGTGTCTGTCTGCTCTACAGGGATTATGTGCAGCACCAGTAATTTACTGGGACCAGTTCAAGCTGAATTTTTGGGTGAGAAATGGTTTTCTGCTCTGTGTTCTCCTGCAGGTTTTGACCTTTGTGAAGTTGGGCAGGAGGAGGTGATACTGAAAACTGGGAAACAAGCTAATAGGAGGACCATGCACTTTGCTCTCCAGTCCCTGCTGGCACTTTTTGGTAAGGCTACCTGCTGTGACATTATTTGCTCCTGCTCCAGCTGATGGCTGCAGGATGATGGTATCTAATGAGGTGGAGTATTATTATCTTTTGCACAAAGGAAAGCATCTCACACAGTTGCTGTGAATTTTTTTACTCCTCTCATGAACCGGGGTGTGTGGCACTTCTCAAGCCTGTGAGTGGTCTGCCAGAGAGCTCCCTGTGTGATTAGACAGGCCCGAAGCAGGGCAGCTAGCTCTCCACCACTGCTCTGACTATAAGACTCACTGCAAACATTGAGAAGTGGGGACTTAAGGAGGAGAGGGAGTTTATCTGGCAAATACTATGGGTGGGGTGTCTGAGGCCCAGGGTGGTGCACTGAACTAAGCATAACATGTGAGGGAAGGGGACACTTAATGGGCAAGGACTGGGCAGAAGATACGGGGTGTGGATGAGCAAAAGAAAATCTGGAGAGATTTCTGTCTGAGGAAAATTTGGGAAATGAGTTGGTCACTTCCATCTCTAATTTCTATGATTCATCAAGTCACTAGTTCCCCTGGAGCTAAATCTCCTTTAGAGTAAAACTGAAGGGCATTCAGCTCTCTACAAACAGAGAGCTGCTGTCAGTCAAGCGAATATGGATTGTGTCCCTTACACAGTTCAGGGGCATCACCCATTTTCTACTGCTCTGTCATATGAATTAGTGCTGGGACAGCACTGAAGTCCTCTAGTCATATAAAACAGAGGCCATAAGGGCAGTATGGACTGTCACCTGTCAACATGCCTCAGCTACAATCTGGAGAGATGGCCTCAGTGATGAGAGGGGAGTTTAGCTTCCGTCAGTTGGCCTTTCACTCAGCTAAGTCTGCCAATAGGGCTGCAAACTGCGGTCGTATCTTTTTGTGCTGTGGATACTTGTAGACCAGGACCAGGATTGAGCTCCACCAAATACCAGCTCATTCCTGACCTGAGCTGGGTTTGATTAGGTCTCCCATCAGTGCAAGGTTTGATATTTCGTTCAACAGTCTCGTGTCCTGTCGCTCTCACACTAGTGCCTTGTGCGCCTACGATGGCTGCAAACTGGATTTGTTCATTCCTTTATGGTACCGTATAGGACTGAGGCAGCTAGAGTAAGGTGACTGCACGAGCAGCATGTTTAGATCTTTGTCCTAAGTGAGCCTGCCATAGCCATGGTACTATGACCACAGCTGTAGAGTGCTCGGCAATACTCTTCTAACCCTCTGATTCTATGAGTCAGCACTTTCCTTCCAAGCATCTCAAAATGCTTTTAAATGTTAATGGATTAGACCTCACAGCACTCCTGCAAGAAAGGGGAAATACTAGCCTCATTTCACAGACAGGGACATCGAGGCACTGAGGTTTTGTCTTGCCCGTGGTCACATAACCAGTCGATGCCAGAGTTACGAATAGAATTCAGGTCTGCTGGCAGTTGGGGTCTTATATAAAGAGATGATTTGGAGGACTAAAATATCAACTCTACCAAGTTATTTTCTAGTAGAAGCATTGAGTTTCTGCATGCAGCTTTCCTGGGATGCATACATTATGTTTCTCACATAATTAGCAATTGTGTAGTGGAAGCAGCACTGGAGTTGTTAAACAGATGAGACTAGATCGTAGCAGTGAGACTGGGTGCACATACTGTACCACTTGCTTTCATTATAATAAGTGCTGTTTTCATTTATTTAGATTCTACAGAATTACCCAAACGTCTTAGCCTGGACAGTTCCTCATCACTGGAATCACTGGCTTCTGCTCAGTCCATTTCCAACCCAATGCCTTTGGGCTATCAGAACCCTCCCTTCTCTCCTACTTGTCCAGACAGTATTGCATCAGACGCCATTTCTGTGTACAGCCTGAGCTCTATCGCTTCTTCAATGAGTTTTGTTTCCAAGCCAGATAGCACATCAGAAGGTGCAGGGCACAGGGGGCGACAGGACTATGAAAGGCCTAAGAATGTCTATCCGCAAAGGTCTTCTGTGCCACGGAGCCAACTGTCTCCACAGACCACTGCTGCAGCCAGCAAAGACAATGAGGAGTATGAAGGATTTTCTATAATCAGCAGTGAGCCTATGGCAACTTATCAAGAAAATATAAAAACAAGATTTTCCCCTGATCACAAACAATCCAAAACTGGTCAATCTGGGGGGATTAAAGTTTCTGTCAGTTCCAAAGGGAGCATAAGTACTCCAAATTCCCCTGTTAAAATGACTCTTATTCCCAGTCCGAACTCACCTTTCCAAAAAGTTGGAAAACTTGCAAGTTCTGATACTGGAGAATCTGACCAATCTAGCACTGAAACTGACAGCACTGTCAAATCCCAAGAGGAGAACAACCCAAAACTCGATCCACAAGAGTTGGCTCAGAAAATTCTGGAGGAGACTCAAAGTCACCTTATTGCTGTTGAACGTCTTCAAAGAAGCGGCAGTCAGATGAGCAAGAAGAAGAACTCGGAAGATGGAGCAGCAGCTGGTACTCCTGTATTCAGAGCCTCAGAGACCAGCGCGTTCAGTAGGCCACTGAGCTCTAGTCAGAGAAGTCATCCTTCACCAGTTACAATTAAACCAAAGCCTCCAACAAGGAGCTCATCCCTTCAGAAAGTCAGTTCCGGCTGTAACAGCCCCACAACATCGGAGATGTCCAACAAAGACGGCACAGGCCCATACAGTGGGCAGCCTTCTCCGAGTTCTGACTCTCATGGCTCGTTAACTGAACACCCTCACTTTAAACTCAAGTACCCTAGCTCTCCTTACAGTGCCCATATTTCTAAATCTCCCAGAAATATCTCTCCAAGCTCAGGGCATCAGTCTCCTGCGGGAAGCACCCCCTCTCCTGCTCTCTCGTACTCCTCAGCTGGTTCGGCTCGCTCCAGCCCAGCTGATGCCCCAGATATAGACAAATTAAAAATGGCTGCCATCGATGAAAAGGTGCAGGCCATCCACAACCTGAAAATGTTTTGGCAGAGCACTCCCCAACATTCCACAGGCCCCATGAAGATTTTCCGAGGAGCTCCTGGAACAATGACTGCTAAGAGAGATGTTCTCAGCTTGCTAAACTTATCTCCACGGCACAGTAGAGACGAAAGTGCAGACAAGCTGGAACTTAAGGAGTTGTCTATTCAACAACATCTTGCTTCTCCACAAAAGAATCCTCCAAATGGACACAGGCGCCCTGAAACTACCAGTGCAGTGACTTCATCCCACTCTCCACCTTCCAATAGCATTCCAGGAATAGTACGCCCCTTGAGGCTGCCATCTGGGAATGGTTATAAATTTTTGTCACCAGGGAGATTTTTCCCTTCCTCCAAATGTTGAAATGTCTTTTATATCAGTTGATTCAACTTGCAATCACATAAAGGTTCTCAGTATTTGCATCTACCCACTTGCCTTGATCAATACAAAACCACAGAATATTACCCAAGAAGCCATGGTCACACCCCATGATTAGCAGTGTGGAGTAATGAGACAAATTGGCCTGGCACAGTGAATTGCAATGTACGACAAGGGCCTTATGCAAATAGGTTTCAGTTCCTCTTGTCAGTTCTTTGGCCAGACGCACCTGATGACAGTTTTGTGTAGCATACACAGCTAATTCTGTGCAGCAGCAAATCCAGTGAATCTGTATGTCTGTTCACAAAATGTTAGCCTTTAAACCACCTACATGTATTTCTTATGCTGAAAGGATGTTTACAGTTGGATTTTTATACACAATTTATACGTATCCAGGGATTGGGGAAGGAGGTGAGACGAGGCAAATCTTCCATTTTATGCCACAAGGATAATGCACACAGAGCAGAAGTACAAGCCATTGCTTTTATGCTTCCAGGGGCTGCGCAGGGGGAGTAGATGATAATGTAACTAGGTGAAATTGCTGTTAGCCAAATGCAAGCATATTTGAGAAAATGCTAACAATGTACAACTCCTTGGCAACATTGTATTGGCGGTTACAACACATCATTCTGGTGCTGTGCTGGTGACATGCTGATAAAGTAGAAAGGGATGTTCCATTCCTAATTCCACTTTCAGTTAACTTTTTCTGAAGAAATGCCTTTTAGGCTGAAATTTCCATAGATTGGTCTGACCCCAAAAGAACATTTTGGTAAGTAATGAACAAAATCCCATATCTGAGTAGTGTGAGGGTGACAGATGCAAGTTCTGGTTTTCCAAAGTGGTACCTTTGTTGCACATAATTTTACAAGGGTAAGTTTTTCATATCGGCAGGTAGCTAGTCAGCACAGAACTTTTCTGTTTAACTCTGAAAATGAGAGGCAGATGCACAATGAATTGTGAGAGAGGGTTACGCAGTTGCAGCTCCTCAGCATGCGAAAATCGGATATTGACATGTGATCTAGTGATCACATGTTCAAGGAGCTCTCTCCATTACTGCTAGATCTTCCCAAGCCTCTTCCCATGGAGAATCCCACAATCCCTTTCTCTGTTATCTTGCTTTCAGGGCCAATATGTACAAATTAAATAGGTCTGTGTCTTTGTGCAAACAGACTGCACGTGGGATGGAAAGCGCAAACTGACTGCACGTTAAAATCTATGCACCTGGGTCTGTTAACGCCTTCTCCCTGGGCCAAGTGGGAAAGCCAGGAGCACTCCTGTAGCTAGGAGGGGAGGACAGGCTGGGCAACAGCCATCACACAGTGAGGCGGAGCTAAGGCAGTTGGGAATCAGGCTGGGTGGGGACACTTGTTTTTAAAGAAGGTAGTTAAATACAAACCACAGAGTTAGTGTAACAAAGACTGAATTTACATGCTCTGAAACCAGGACATACATAGCAACATGAACTCAGCCACACTGCACATCTAGCTCAAAGCAAAGTATTACACAGGCAATGTGCTGTGAGAGTCTTAGAGCAAGGAACAAAGTGAAGGCACCTGGCTTCTGCAAAAGACTCTTCCCCAATTCACTGTGAGACTTTGAACTAGTCACTTCACCCCTCTGTGCCTGAGCACCCCCATCTGTCAAATGGGGGTAGTAATACTTACCTACCTACCTCACAGGATTGTTGTGAGGCTTAATTAATTAGGCCTCGATTTTTAGTTAGACTTCAGCTCAGCTCCTGGTGTTGTGCTCTGTAGTAGAGGCCTATCTACATGGCTTGTGGGTGAAATCAACTGGCTAAGCTTCTAGCTGGGCATAGCTGTAGTTGCATAAAATTGTGTCACTCGGCCCCTTTTTGAAGCTCTAGGTCTTAACATTTGTGATGATCTTTGAAATCCTGGATGAAAGGTGCTAGAGCAGAACAAAGTATTATATTCTCCCAATTTAATGTTACATGGCTGTAATATAAAATACTGGCCCTGATTAGCATTTAAAAACCCTATGGTTTGGAGAGGAATGTTTCACAACTGCAGAAGAAACTAAATTCAAGCACTACAGATACCATGTGTCGGGGATGTGCATGCAGACAGTTAATAGAGAGAGGGATGATCATGAAACCTTCAGTGCAAAAGACCAGGAAGAGCTTAATGCTCCACTTACACATATTAGAAAATGTGGCAAAACAGTAAGCTAAATCTAATACTATTCTTACTAGATGCAAATTATTTGGCTGTTGCATTACAGCTTCCTATGTGGGTGATTGTAATATGTTTTATTGGCCCAACTTCTGTTGGTGAGAGAAAGAGAGAAGCTTTTTAGCTAAAAAGAGTTCTTCCTCTAGTCTGGGAAAGCTATGAAAGCCAGGTCTACACTACAGACCTATATGGGTATAACTGCCTCACACAGGGGTGTGAAAAATCCACACTCGAGAGACATGGTTATACCAAACTAACCTTCCACCCCGTCATAGACAGTACTATGTCGACGGGAGAGCTTCTCCCATTGACAGAGCTACTACCTCTCGGAGGTGGATTAATTATGCAGACGCGTCTCCTGTCAGCACAGGAGCGTCTTCGCTTAAGTGCTACAGAGGCACAGTTGCAGTGTTTTTAAGTGCAGACCTAAGAGTATGACAGCTAAATACAAGATTGACTAGACAGTTTAGCATAAGTAATGCGCACATATTTTAAGGTATTGTTCATGGTGAAGTGGCCCATGAACAACCCTTCCATCATAGCACAAAAAGAGGGGTTAGTGGGTTACAGATGGTTGTAATAAGCCATAAATCCAATGTCTCTGATCAGTTCAGGATTTTTAGTGTCTAGCAAAGTTATGAATTTAATCTTCCAGGCTTGTCTTTTGAAAATGTTGTGCAGGTTTCCTTTGAAGATGAGGATGATAGGTCAGATATAGAGCGATCCCTTTGAAAAGCGTTCACTGACAGATGACAGGGTTTTTTTTATCCGTTATCATTTTCCTGTGTGAGTTCATTGAGAAGCATAGTGATTGTCTGGTTTCATCCACGTAGTTGTAATTGTTATTAAGGCATTTAGTACACTAGATGAGGTAATTCAAAAGATGAGCCTGGGACCTTAAATTCATGACGTTCCTAGACACTGAAAATACTGGTGTGAAACAGACACTGGATTTGTGGCTTATTACAACTATCTGCAACCAGATTACGTCTACACTACAAATTCCTTCAGTATAATTTATGTGGCTCAGGAGTATGAATAATCCACATCCCTGAGCGGTGTAAGTTATATCGACCTAAGCACCAGTGTGGACAGGCTATGTTAGCGGGAGAGCGTCTCCCAACTCTTGTGGAGGTGGAGTTATTAAGCCCATGGGAGAGCTCTCTCCTGTTGGCTTTAGAATGTCTTCACCTGAAGTGCTACAGCTGCATCTGTGCAGCTGCGCCATTATAGCTGCTGCAATGTAGACCTAGCCCCAGGATGTGGGGGGGTTCTCCACACCCAAGCTACAAAATTTTACCAACGAAAGTGCAGTGTAGACATAGCCTTAATACCTTTCCCAGACCTGAAGAGCTCTGTGTAGCTTGAAAGCGTCTCTCTCTCACCAACTGAAGTTGGTCTAATAAACAGTACTTCCTCACCTACCTTGTTTCTCTAATATCCTGGGACCAGCACGACTACACCACCACTGCCTGCAGCTTCCTATGTGACAGTTTGGCCCGAGGGGTTATCCTTTCTTAATTAGCCCAGAAGCATTAAAATAAGTGGAAGAAATATGTCAGTACAACAGCTAAGAAATTTTGTAAATAATGACGATGTTGATACAAATAAATTTGGCCACATTTGTTCAAGCCACTGAGAGACCCCATAGGTTCCACTCCAGTTCTAATCAACTTTACCATTTTAGCACGACATCTTAGAAATATCAAGATTGGAGGTGGGCAGCTTTTCATTTACATAACAGCACATACTCCCTGCTGTGCTGCATGACATGCCAGAAATCCCCCCTATATATGTTCCATACATGGAGCTGTAATCATACAGAACTGATACAGTTCAAAAGCTGCCATTTTGGTACAGCCTATTTTCACACCTCCAGTGGGCTTCTTACTAGCAACTGAACTTTCAGAAAATCTGGATCAGTAAAAATGTATTAAAGAGGAGAGTGATTAGGGTGCAGAGAAAAGGGAAGTTCAGTATTTGGGGAATTGGTAGTGTATAAATATGAATGACTTTGGGATTGCATTTCTGTGGACACGTGGCACTTCTACTTCTTTTACTGAGAGCTGTGACCATCACACACTTCCTGCCTGCTCCTGGGCGGGAGACACCTCACAAACCCTTACACCTCACTTCCCCACCCCATAGATGAGAAATGATCAGATTTGCCATTTATGTGTTAAAATTCAGGAAGTAAAAATAACCCATTTTTCTCCTTTTGATATTAGAATCCCTTCTGTGAAAGTTACATGCATTTGTCGTCGTATTTGTGCACGGTACAAGTGATGACGCTGCTTAATACAGTGAGCAATAAAAACTAGGTATTATCCACTTTCACGATAAACCTCCCACATGCAAAAAATATCCCAAGGCAATAGAATATATTTTCGTTTCATTTTGCCTAGTATGTTTTACTGTGTGAAATACTAATTATGAATATTTTGTTGATTGTCTTTAGATAAATGGAAAGAGCCAAAAGTCAAATTCTGTCCTGATTTCATAAGGTGGCCTGAACTAGCCAGGTGCTGATTCTCCTTTTTATCAGACCCTTATTTAAACAAGGAAACAAAAAGGTTCATATTGAGAAACTGTTGAGGTAAAGGTAGCTAAGGGGACACTCCAACCATGAATCCTACCCCTCAGCGACATTTCTCTTCAGCTGGTACCATCTGTTTTAGGCTGTAGGGTAGGTACTAAGCTTGCAGAAAATCTGCATGCCCATTTAAGAAGCACTGGTCACTTGAGGCTGGGTGACAATGAATTTGAGCGAGTTCAGTAAACGGGAATACTGTAAAAGCAGCAAAGAATCCTGTGGCACCTTATAGACTAACAGACGTTTTGGAGCATGAGCTTTCGTGGGTGAATCTCATCTGCCATGTTGTCCAGAAAGGCTGTACATGTGTATTGTGAACTGGGCCCTTATGTTGCAGAAATCTTACAAAAGAATTTTGAAGATGGTAACTCAAGGAGGACTAGTCAGCTAAGACCCTTCTCCCATGCAGCAGCTCTTTAGCACTCACTCTCCTTGTATGCAGTATTAGCCATGTTTGGCCTATATGGACTTTTTTGTAAATTAAAACTCTGTTTCCAGACAGCATTAAACATTTTATATTACAAAATTTACCATGTAAAAAGAATTTCATATTTTTATTGAAATTGCTAGGGCATTTGGCCTTCTTTCTTTGTGATTCCAGTGTCTATTAAAGCATGAGTTCTCTCAGTACTTCAGTGTTGTGTCCTAGGATCACATTTCTAATGGATTGTTTAGTCCTCTGACTTCCCTACACCAGATATCTGGCCATGGACGACTGCTAACTACCTTCATCCTCAGACTCCAAATAAGACATTTGTCATGCAATAATTTACATGCTGTGGCTACGGAACATCAGCGGCCAGTTCCAACACTATCACAACTGTGACTGTCTACTAGTGTGGCAATGGGAGGGTTAGTGAGCACTCCTTTTCCTTCCTGTTGTAGACGACAGTACTCCAGTCAGGAAGAGAAATAATGGTATGGACACTTCCTCTTCCACCAGCAGAGATGGTAGAGCCAACATATGCACAATTTCCTTGTTTCTGCCAGCAGCAATGAGAAGTGGAGGGGTGATATAACCCCCGGCCTCTTTGTCTGCTGGAGCTGTGGTAGAGGGCAGAGTTAAACAAGCTTGTTTGGTTTAAGCTAGACTTTCACCGTGATATGTGTAAGGGCAGTTACTGCTTAGATGCTGCGACGACATAGGCAGCAGGCAATAAATAGAATTTGCCTTTTTATTGTATGTAAGGTGTGTCTGTGGAGCCTATCGCTCAGCTATCTGTGCAAACTCTAGTTGTACAAGCAGAACAGACTGTAAGAGGCCTCGCCCTGAAACACCAAGCTCTCTCACCCTCAGGGTCTCCAACACCTGGTAAGAATTAGCAAATTAACCTGTGGTAGCATTGCTTGGACAGGCTGCTTGGTTACCACTTAACTCCTCACCTTTTGGAAGGCGCTTTCCCAGGAGCGAGTTCTGATTGCATTCCTGCCCTGTCAGCCAAGCACCCTATTTCCATGGTGATGAGCAGAGTGTTAACAACAGGATAGATAGCTCCCGTTTTTTCCTATTGGCCTGCCTCATTCTTGTTCCTAAGCTGGTGGCACCTCCTCACGGATGCATAAGGAATACTGTGTCTATTCCATTCAGAGATGTATTTTTAGAGTGCCAACCACTGCAATATCTCATTGCACCACTGGACAAACATCAGGGATTTGGCTGAAAGTTTAATATCTGAATTTGTCCAACTACATTCCATGGGACAAAAGTAGATGATCAGGGACACTGGCATTTAGACAAAAGCCAGTGCAGCCTTTCCCAGAATCCGACATACAGTACATTCTCTGTGCATCTGAACCACACACCTCAATGTTGTAGCCTTTTTGCTGAAACATATAACTTTAGTCTTTTGATATAAAAGGGAAAATGGCTACATTCTTATTTACAGTCAATTATATGACCATATTTGATGTTATATGGTAATAAACCCATCCTTTTGTCTTGGAAGCCAATCATCAAGAACACACACAGTAGCAGAATTAGTGAAGGCAGGAAAACAGAATTCTTCCTTTTAGTGGAATACTGATCTCTCTACAGTCTTGTAAAGCCACCAGCTTCCATGCTGATGATCATGTTCAAAAGGTGTAAGAATAATATACCTTTTAGGCGGATGGTGAGATGGGCTATGAGCCCAATGTAGTGTCTGAACTTTAAATGTGAATTTCCAGTCTTCTAAATGCTCAGCTATTTTCAAACACTAACTTTGAGATTGTTATAAAAGTAGTTTTAGATTCACAGTTTGGTGTATGAAAAGTCCAGAATTTCAGACATGCCTGATATTCTGTAGCAACTCCAGTTGGGAGAAACATTATTAATTTTGGAAATGCTTCTTCCTTCATTGCAAGCAAGCAAGAAGAATTTAATTTATCCTCCCTTTGTGTCTGGGTTTGCAGGGGCTAATGCATTTGGCTCCTCTTCTCTGACCTGATTCTTTTGCACTGCTTATGTGGGACAAAGGAGCTGGAATCTGGCCAGCTGAGAATTCCCCAGTGCTCTCAACTGATACAGGGCAGACTCATGGGTGAACCATCCTGGCCATTGCCCCCTTGTGTTCCACTCCATTCAGCCATTTTCAGCCGGGCTATGGACCCCTGGGGGATAAATGCTACTGTCATAAATTAGAGCAGCCACTAAGTTGCTCCAACTCAAGCCAGACCAGAGCTGACACAGACCTGTCCACAGAATCAAGGAACCATAACCGGATCCCAGACAGCACCCACCACAGTTCTTAGTGTAGGTGAAAATCTAGCCTAATATACCTATTAGCAAGTTTTTTGCAGGGCTCACAAAATGAGAGAACTTTCCATTTGTTTAACCTTTAATAACGCATACGCACAGGCTTGTAATCATGTTGTAAATCTGCCATAGGATATTTCTGCTAACTTCTCAGTTTGCAGATGAAATGTGTTTCCGTCTCTTGGAAGGTGCAGATTCTGCTGCAAATAGCCTGGAGCCATTGAGGTGCTAATACCTTTAAAAATGTGATATCCACAATCAAGAATGGCAAGCCCAACCAACATTATTTTCATGAAGAAACTGAAATCCCTACGGAGTCAGCAGCTCTATACGCAGCTACAGCAGATAAGGCACTGAGTCCGTATCTGAGTTGTGGAGCCTGCGTGGAAGGGATAGCTCAGTGGTTTGAGCATTGGCCTACTAAACCCACAGTGGTGAGTTCAATCCTTGAGGGGGCTGTTTAGGGATCTGGGACAAAAATCTGTTTGGGGATTGATTGGGCCTGCTTTGAGCAGGGGGTTAGACTAGATGACCTCCTGTAGCTAGCTGGGTAGCCAAATGGTGTCCGTATGTGGGGAAAGTTGCAACAGCAGACCACAGTCAGCCTACATCCTGAAAACCACCTAAAGGAAAATAGTAAAAGCTTGAGAGCTTAATGCAGCCCTTGCTGGGCACTTTATTGTTCTTAGCCTTCCAGACAAAGTCAGTGGGATGTATATCCACAACAGTGTCCAAAGCTATGTCTACACTATGAAATTAGGTCAAATTTATAGAAGTTGATTTTCTAGAAATCAATATTATAGTCAAATATGTGTGTCCCCACTTAAGACCATTAACTCAGCGGAGTGCGTGAACAGTATTGAGGCTAGGGTCAACTTCCGGAGCATTGCACTGTGGGTAGCTATCCCACAGTTCCCGCAGTCTCTGCCGCCCATTAGAATTCTGGGTTGAGCTCCCAGTGCCTGATGGGGCAAAAACATTGTCACTGGTGGTTCTGGTTAAATGTCGGGCCCCCTCCCTCCATGAAAGCAATGGCAAGAAATCATTTCTCACCTTTTTTCCTGGGTTACCCATGCAGATAACATACCACAGCAAGCATGGAACTGCTCAGTTTATCATCACCATATGTCTCCTGGGTGCTGCCAGATGTGGGACTGCATTGCTACACAGCAGCAGCTCATTGCCTTTTGGCAGCAGACGGTGCATTACGATTGGTAGCCATTATCATCGTCTCCCATACGAAGCAGCCGTTGGGTTGGCCATTGAAAAGGGGGGAGGGGCTGCAGTTTTCGAGTTAATGTGCAGCACAAACCTGTGACGAACTGGGAATGTTCTTAATGTTTTCTCTGAATACTGTGTTGGTGCCTCAGTGTCCCCATGGCAGTTCTTAAGTATCTGGCAGAGCAATGGCCAGTGCACCTAAATGCCTGACACTCTGTCTCCTAGCAACTGATGGCCTGGGCCTCTCCTCTGTAAAGGTGCCAGCTGAAGGTGTTGGAGACAAAGAGATCAGGTGACCTCCTGGCCCGGGAAAGGGGCTGAGCAGAGAGGAGGGGCTGAAAGGGGTTGTTAGTCTGGAGCTGGCTGGGGTCAAGGGTGGAGGGCAGACCTGGGGGTCTGGATCACTGCCCCCCAGAATGGACCCAGCTGAGGGGTCCGGTTCGCTGTATCTACAAGCTCTGTTTTAGACCCTGTTCCTGTCATCGAATAAACCTCTGTTTTACTGGCTGGCTGAGAGTCACGTCTGACTGCAAAGTGGGGGTGCAGAACCCGGTGGCTTCCCCAGGACCCCGCTGGGGTGGACTCACTGTGGGAAGCACACGGAGGGGCAGAGGATGCTAAATGCTCCAAGGAGAGACCCAGGAGGTGAAGACGTGTGAGCTTCTTGCCCTGAACAAGTCTGCTCCAAGGGAGAGGAGGCTCCCCAAAGTCCTGACTGGCTTGGTGGGGAGCAGTTCCAGAGCATCGCCCGGTAACTCCGTGACAACTGGTGGCAGCGGTGGGATGTACTGCACCCCGTGAATGACGCTGCTTGCAGTAAGTGACTGGGGAGCAGTAAAACAAAGGAGGGATAATGAGGACCAGGCGTGCTGAAGGCTCAGAGAGGGATGGTTTCAGGAGGCAGTTAACCTCTGGGAGTGTGTGACCAGCGAGAAGGACTGTTGGAGTAACGGGGTCCCCCTGAGGACTGCAGCGAGCAGTCTCGGGCGGAGGAGCTTGCCACTCGACCTTGGGAAAGAGAAGGATCTTTGCAGTAGCAGGGTTCCCCTGGGGATTGCAGGAGCAGTTCCAGGGGCGGAGGAGTCTGCAGCTCGACCCTGGCAAAGAGGTGGTGATCATGAGAAGGGCTGGCACACCAGGGGTTCTTCCTGGAAACCATGAGGGAGCCAAAAGCACACAGGCCTGTGAGTCCTGAGCCACTTGGGAACGGTGAAGTGATGGCCTATCACCATCTCCTTAAGAAGGACCTTGTGATCCTGTGCACAAAGAGAGGGTTACGCATGGGGACGTTCACCAAGGCACAGTTAATCGTGCAGTTGGAGAAGAAGCACAGCTCTGAGGAGCAGATTCCTGGCCCAGATGGGGCTACAAAAGGATCTGAGAGCAGCTGGAGCATCAGCCAGGCATCCCCGGGAGTCTGGTCCCCAATCAGACAAGGGTCTTCACGATTGGGTTCCCCATCAGGAGATTGGAGACGGATGGGATGGGAGCAGAGCCCGAGAGAGCGAGAGGACCGTGAGAGAAAGCAAGAGCCCGAGGAAAAGCTGCAGGAGAAGCAGCAGCAGCGTGAACTGGTGATGGTGGAGCAGAGAGACATAGGGGGCTGCCCAGGGGTCAGTGGGGAAACACGCCTGCAGGGGCGAGACCCTGGGACATAAAGAACTGTGGTGGTGCAGCCCCAGATGCTGAGGGACTGTGGAACCTGGGTAAAGGTCCCTGAGGTTAAGCCCCTCGCCCTGCCTATGGCCCAGATCCCGGTGCAGACCCAGAAGGGGTCGGGCTGGCTGGTAGTTGGGGTTCTCCAGGATATCGGCTGGGAGGCCCTGTTGGGGGGTGACTGTCTCCCCATGGGACAGGATCCAGGCCCCGCTCCTGTAACCGCCGAGGGTTTGAATTCAAATCCAGGGAACCAACTGGCTAGGATGGAAATGGTCAGTGAAAATGCAAATAACCTGGCTGGCAGGAGGGAGGGACTGCTGGGCTCAGGATACCTGCCTACCTGTAACCAGCCCCCTGGGGCTGAGTGGGAGGGAGAGATGCTCCCCGCCCCCCTGCACACCGAAGAGGGGGCTCACGCTGGCTCTGATGCTGTGACCAGAGCAAAGAGCTCGCTGCCTGGCCCCACTGGGACAGCAAGGGCAGCGCTGAGCACGGGGGGAGCTGAGACCCCAGCTGAGTGGGAGGGAGAGATGCTCCCCAACCCCCTGCACACCGGAGAGGGGGCTCACGCTGGCTCTGATGCTGTGACCAGAGCAGAGAGCTCGCTGCCTGGCCCCACTGGGACAGCAAGGGCAGCGCTGAGCACGGGGGGGGAGCTGAGATCCCAGCTAAGTGGGGGGACACCCGGGCAGGGCAGGTCAGCTGCCAAACAGGTTTGCCTGGTCCAGACGTGCTGCTGGGAAGTGATTTCACAGCAGGGAGTGAGCTACCAGGGACAGGGCTCAGGGGGGCTATGACCCCAGGCCCAGGCAGCGAGAGGGAGCAGGTCCCACTCCCTGCCCCAGCAGCTGGATCCCAGACCGAGCTGCAGAGGGATCCCTCCTTGGAGAAGCTGAGGGAACTTGCTGGCCACAGCGCTGCAAACCCCCTTGGGGAAGGCTGCAGGGACAGAGTCCTGCTGGAGAAGGGATTCCTGTACCGGGAATGGGCTCCTGAACGGGAAGTAGAACTGGGGGGAATCGGAAGGCAGCTGGTGGTGCCCCAGGAATCCACAGGGTTCTTCCCATTTGAGCTGCTGGATGGGAGGAGAGTGAGGGGACCCCTGGACCTGAAGGGGGAGGATTGGATGGAGAAGGGGGAAGACCCCCTGGGGGATCTCTTCCCTGAGGTGGGAGACAATCTCCCCATCAGGTGTTCCCCGTTCAGAGTCACTGGGAAAGCAGCCCAGAACCTGGAGAAAGAGGTCAGAAACATGCTGGCTTTAGATGGGATCCAGCCATTTTACAGCCCATGGGCCTCACCCATGGGGCTGATCCCCAAGGGAAACAGGATGATCTGATTTTATGGGGGCTTTCAGAAGCTTAAAGCCATCACAGTGTCTGATGCCGACCCCATGCCTAGGCCTGGGAAGATTCTAAACAAGCAGAGGGCGGTGAAGAACTTGGCCCTGCCATCTTTAGCCAAACCTGGGAAGAACAGGTGTCCCAGGTGAAAAGGGGGCTGGGCTGCCTCAAGGAGGCGGGACTGACATTAAAAGCTGGAAAGTGCAAGGAGGGACGGCAGAGGTGTTGTGTCTGGGCCACAAAGTGGGAAGCGGCTGCCCAAGCCCAGAGCTGGCCAAGGCCAAGATGGGGGCTCTTAACCAAGAGAGCCCGAATCACAGACCGGAGGGCTGGGAAAAGACCCAATCCCAGCTTGAACCCCAGGGGTATTGGGGTGGCAAAGGGTGTGGGCTGCATAAACCTTCCCACATGCGGCCTGCAAGTGCCATCAAGCACACCCGACCTAAGGGAGGGCGTGAGACTGGACTGTCCTGGTGTAACTCACACCAAGGAATGGGAGAGATGCTGGGACATCCATGGGAACCTTGGTGGGTTCGAACTTCCCCAGGTCACTGGCTGGAGTGACCTGGCTCAGTTCGGTCTCGAAGGGGGGAGAGATGTGACGAACTGGAAATGTTCTTAATGTTTTTTCTGAATATTGTGTTGGTGCCTCAGTGTCCCCATGGCAGTTCTTAAGTATCTGGCAGAGCAATGGCCAGTGCACCTAAATGCCTGGCACTCTGTCTCCTAGCAACTGATGGCCTGGGCCCCTCCTCTGCAAAGGTGCCAGCTGAAGGTGTTGGAGACAAAGAGATCAGGTGACCTCCTGGCCCGGGAAAGGGGCTGAGCAGAGAGGAGGGGCTTAAGGGGGTTGTTAGTCTGGAGCTGGCTGGGGTCAAGGGTGGAGGGCAGACCTGGGGGTCTGGATCACTGCCCCCCAGAATGGACCCAGCTGAGGGGTCCGGTTCGCTGTATCTACAAGCTCTGTTTTAGACCCTGTTCCTGTCATCGAATAAACCGCTGTGTTACTGGCTGGCTGAGAGTCACGTCTGACTGCAAAGTGGGGGTGCAGAACCCGGTGGCTTCCCCAGGACCCCGCTGGGGTGGACTCACTGTGGGAAGCACACAGAGGGGCAGAGGATGCTAAATGCTCCAAGGAGAGACCCAGGAGGTGAAGACGTGTGAGCTTCTTGCCCTGAACAAGTCTGCTCCAAGGGAGAGGAGGCTCCCCAAAGTCCTGACTGGCTTGGTGGGGAGCAGTTCCAGAGCATCGCCCGGTGACTCCATGACAAAACCCAGCTGACCTCCGCGCACACATCCAATTCTCTGGGATGATTGCTTCACCCCTCCCCCACACCATGTGGCTAACAGCAGGGAACATTTCTGTTCAGCCACAGGCAAACAGTCCAGCAGGAATGGGCACCTCTGAATGTCCCCTTAATAAAATCAGCCTATTTCAACCAGGTGACCAGGAACAATATCACTCTCCTGAGAAAAACACAGAGAGAGAAAGAACGGATGCTGTTTGAATGCCAGCGAACACTGGGACCACACACTGCCATACTTTGTTATGCAACGATTCCAGACTACGTGCTACTGGCCTGGCGTAGTAAAGTGTCCTACCATGGAAGATAGAATAAGGCTGCCCTCCCCAGAAACCTTTTGCAAAGGCTTTGGAGAGCCTTTATGGAGATGTCCCTGGAGGATTTCCGCTCCATCCCCAGACACGTTAACAGACTATTCCAGTAGCTGTACTAGCCGCGAATGCCAGGGCAAATTAATCATTAAACACGCTTGCTTTTAAACCATGAATAATGATCTGAGCCATGTGAGGAGCCGATCATCTGCCGGCCCACCCGCAGGCACGACTGTGGCAGCTCCACCAGAGCCGCGGAACAGCAGACCCTCCGCAGGCACCACTGCGGCAGCTCCACCGGAGCTGCCTGCTGCCCCCTCCGGCAAAATGCCACCCACCAATTATTCTGGTGCCCTAGGCGATTGCCTAGGCTGCCTAAATGGTAGCGCCAGTCATTGCAAGATCTGCTGCGAGTTCCGCCCAAGAACATGTAAAGAACGAGAACAGCGGCTGAAGGTGATCATGGAGGCAGCCTTGTGCCCCCATTCTGACCTGGGCTCGAGAGACCCGACCCCTACGGTGTTGTCCTTGACATGGAGCGCCCTGGCACTGAGAAAGGACTCCTCCAGGGACACTCAGCACCGCCACGGCTCCTCACAGGGCCCATCTGATAGTAGGCACCGCTCCCATTCGCTGATGCCTCAAAAGAAGAAAAAGCTGGATGACCGTTCTCCTCCAGCTAAGCCTTGAGAAGTGCGACACCAGGCAGATCACTCCTCGGCCTCTCCTTCCAGGGCTGTGTCGACTCCTGTCCATGTGAGGCAGTCGAGTCCGGCACCTATGCAGCAGCTTCAGCTCCCGTCCACGCCGGAAGCGTACCAGGCCACCAAAGATCTTCTCCACTTGATGGCACCGTTCTCAGCGCTGATGGAGCCCCATTCTCCAGTGCATTCTAAGGGAAAGCCTGCTATGATGTCGAGGCACTCCCCTTCACTTTGTCCATTGGCACTTACACGCTCCAACAAAGAGCCTTCCCGCTCCCAGAACTCTTGGCATTTGAGGCACTGAGGATCGGCTTCTCCATGGTCTTCAGTGTCTGAGACCTCAGAGTTTGAGCCCGACTCCTATTGTTCAAGTAGGAGCAGAAACCGAAGAGCGAGGTCAGTCAGAGACAGAAGGAAGTATCAAGCATGGTCTCCACAGTGGCAGAACCCGCCTCAGTGGCCCTTCAGGACTCTCTGGACTTATCACCACAGCCAGGGAGGAACCCAGGGCCCACACTCAGTGACGTCTTCAGTCACCTCCGCCACTTTCATGATGCCTTCCGCTGTGCATACACACCCGGTGCCTTTCCCTCCAGCACTGTCATCAACTCCAGCACTGTGCTTGGCTCCAGCTTTGGTACCGGCCTTCGCGACAGCTAACCACCTGTTTCCCACGCCTGCACCGTTGTCGACATCAACCTCGATGCAAGCACCTACAGCCCAGGTGGCAGTGCAGATGCCTGGCCCCCTCGACCCTGGCGGCTCCTGTGAGTGTGCCAATGCAGCTCCCTCCGGTGAGACTGATGCCGACGTTGGCTATGATGCCTACGGCCCCAGCACTGTCATGGGCACCTCAGTGCCTCCAATGCTGCCCCAGGAGTCACGTGACCCTGGGCAGACAGCAGGGAGCTTCCACCACCAGCACACGCTTCCTCCCCTTCATCGCCAGACGAAGCATTGGCAGGGACATCCATAGCTCCTGCGTTAGAGGACAACAGAGTTCTACAGCAGTTGCTCCGCAGGGCTGCCCAAGGTTTGGGCATCAAGACTGAGGAGGTAATTGAGGACACGGATCCCATCCTAGTACTGTCGGGGCCTTCATGGGTAGCATAACCCTTCATAAAGACGGTGGTGGACACCACCAAGACTCTATGGCAGACACCAGCATTTCTGCCACCCACTGCCAAATGCAGTGAGCGCTGGTATTTCATCCCCTCCAGAGGCTTTGAGCATCTCTACCACCATCCGCCTCCGGACTCACTGGTCATCTATGTGGCTAACCAGCGGAAGAGACATGGTTTCCAAGGTCCTTCCCCAAAGAATAGGGATGCTAAACGCCTGAACCCTGTGGGTAGAAAAATCTACTCCACTGATGGTTAGCAATACGGAGTTGTAAACCAGCAGGCTATTGTGAGCAGGTACTCCTATAACACTTGTGCTTTCATGGCTAAGTTCACAGAGCTCATCCCTTCGGACTCTTGGTCAGAGTTCACCGCCTTAATGGAAGAAGGGAAATTAGTCTCCCACGCTTCACTGCAGGCAGCCTTAGATGCTGCAGATGCTGCCAAAAGAGTCATGGCGACAGGGGTAGCTATGGGGTAGGGGAGCCTGGTTACAAGTCTCAGGGTTACCCTACGAAGTCCAACAAACAATTCAGGACCTCCCATTTGAGGGTGAGACTCTGTTTTCAGAGAAGATGGACAAACGGCTCCACAGCCTAAAAGATTCCCAAGCCACCCTCAGACCCTTGGGCTTGCATACCCCTGCCACACAACAGAGACAATTCTGCTCACAACCTCTTCAAAGGTTACAGCAGCAGAACCGCCAGGATAATTCTAGGAGGAGGAATGGGAGCGGTAGGAGAAG
Organism: Gopherus evgoodei; assembly: GCF_007399415.2. Taxonomy (NCBI): domain Eukaryota; kingdom Metazoa; phylum Chordata; order Testudines; family Testudinidae; genus Gopherus; species Gopherus evgoodei. The sequence continues at coordinate 880,557 of NC_044334.1, forward strand.
GCAACATTCCTCCGCTAATCAAGGCCAGCCCAAACCACCCTCTGGCCCTAAACCAGCCTTTTGAAGGTGCGGTTGAGGACAGTGCACCAGACCAGAGACTGGATTCACCCCGCCTTACCTTTTCCTCCCTACTATCCCCTTTCTACCATGCATGGTCCCATATAACTTCAGACCGCTGAGTGCTTCGCATGGTAGAGAGGGGATACTCCATCCAATTCTGTGCCCTCCCGCCCTTCCCCTCCCCTCTTCAGGGACCCTTCTCATGAGCAACTTCTCATTCAGGAGGTGAAGTCACTTCTAGTACTAGGGACGGTGGAGGAGGTTCCACTGGAACACAGGGGCAAGGGTTTCTATTCCTGCTATTTCCTAATACCAAAGGCCAAAGGTGGCCTAAGGCCTATCCTGGACCTGCGCAACCTCAACAAGTTTGTGAGGAAACTATGGCTCCACATGATCTCCTTGACCTCCATTATCCTTTCACTGGATCCAGCAGACTGGTATGCTGCCCTTGACTTGAAGGATGTGTATTTTCACATAGCAATCGGGCACAACCACAGAAAGTTCCTCAGGTTTGTGGTTAATGGTTCCCATTACCAATTTACTGTCCTCCCTTTTGACCTGTCAGTGGCACCTTGAGTCTTCACCAAGTGCATGGCAGTCGTTGCTGCCTTTCTGCAGAGACATTAGATATAGGTGTTCCCAGACCTCAACAACTGGCTGATCAAAGGCCACTCCAGGGCTCAGGTGGCATTCATTAGAGCCACCTTTGAGAATCTGGGCCTCCTGCTGAACAAGATGAAATCAACTCTGTCCTTGGTCCAGAGGATAGAGTTCATAGCAGTTCTGAACTCAACCCAAGCCAGAGCATTCCTCCCGCAGGTGAGATTCCAGGCCCTTGACACCATAATCCAGGGACTCAGACAGTTCCCCATCACCACCGCGAGAAATGGTCTCAGACTTCTCGGCTACATGGCAGCCTGTACGTACATGGTTCAGCACGCCAGACTCAGGCTTCAGCCGCTTCAGTCGTGGCTTGCATCAGTGTACAGACCTGCCAGAGACAGCTTGGACAGGACAGTGACCCTGCCTTGCCCCATCCTTGACTCGCTCCTGTGGTGGACAGTCGCTCAGCAGGTGTGCTCAGGAGTCCCCTTCGCTGCCGCACAACCATCCCTGATGCTAGTGACAGACGCATCAGCCTTGGGGTGGAGAGCTCATCTGGGGAACGACAGGACTCAGAGCCTCTGGTCACAGACAGATCTCAGTCTTCTTATCAGTGTCAGGGAGCTCAGGGTGGTACACCTAGCATCAGTCATTCCGCCTGTATCTAGCAGGCCGAGGTTTATTGGTCATGACGGACAATACGACCGCGATGTTCTGTATCAACAAACAGGAGGGTGCACGCTCCTCTCCCCAGTGCCAGGAAGCCCTCAAGTTATGGGAATTTTGTATAGAGCACTCAGTCGATCTACAGGCGTCGTACCTTCCAGGGGTCCAGAACGAGCTGGCGGACAGCCTTGGCAGATCTTTTCACAGCCACGAGTGGTCTCTTCGCCTGGATGTTGCATCTTCACTTTTCCAGAGGTGGGACTGTCCCCTGATCGACGCAACAGGAAGTGTCAGCAGTTCTGCTCCTTCCAGAATCACAGTCTGGGCTCTACAGCGGATGCGTTCCTCCTCCATGGGGGGGACCACTTCTCTACACCTTCCCACCCATACACTCGTCCACACGGGTCTTGCTCAAGATCCGCAGAAACCGGGCTTGGGTCATTCTCATAGCACCAGCCTGGCCCCGCCAGAATTGGCACATGTCTCTCCTAGACATGTCAGTCAGAGCCCCGATTACCTTGCCGCTCTTCCCGGACCTTCTCACGCAGGATCACAGGCGGCCCCAGCACCTGAGCCTGAAGTCGCCGCATCTCACAGCCTGGAGGCTCCATGGCTGAATACGTTTTGAACAGGAGAGCTTCAACAAGTCAGACAGGTTCTCTTGGGCAGTAGGAAAGCCTCCACTAGGGCCATGTACCTGGCCAAGTGGAAGAGATTATCACTCTGATCAGCTCAGCATGACTTCCCCCTGGTGCTAGCCTCAGTGCCCCAGATTTTGGATTATCTTTTCCACCTAAAGCAGGAAGGTCTCTCCTTGTCTTCTCTAAGAGTACACCTGGCTGCCATCTCGGCTTTCCACCCAGGAGTACAGGGCCGCTCGGTTTTCACTAACTTCCTTGTTAGTAGCATGCTCCCTGCTCTACCTCTCCTACAAGGTCGCGCTCCTGGTGGCAATACCTTCAGCCTGAAGGGTGTCTGAGCCCAGGGCCCTCACATCCGAGCCGCCCTACACCGGGTATTTTAAGGACAAGGTTCATCTCAGTCCCTATCTGTCCTTCCTCCTGAAGGTGGTATCGCATTTCCACATCAACCAGGACATTTTCCTCTGGATTTTCTACCCCAAGACTCATGCAAGAAGCAGGGAACAGACGCTCCGCACTCTTGACATCCGCAGAGCACTGGCCTTTTACATCGAAAGGAGAAAACTCTTCAGGAAGTCGGTACAGCTCTTTTCGCAATAGCGGACAGGATGAAGGGCCAGCCTGTTTCGACACAGCGCATTTCATCATGGATTGTGGCCTGGATTACCGAGTCCTACAATCTAGCATGAATCCCAGCGCCCCCGATAATGGCGCACTCTACAAGGGCACAAGCTTCATCAACAGCTTTCCTGGCTCAAGTCCCCACGCAGGAAATTTGCAGGGTGGTGATGTGGTCATTGATGTACACTTTCGCCACACACTATGCAGTTACAAGGCAGGCCAGAGATGATGCAGCCTTTGACAGAGCAGAACTGCAGTCAATGGACAGCTCCAGCCCCACCTCCTAAATTTGCTTGGGAGTCACCTGATTGGAATCAACATGAACAGGCACTTGAAGAAGAAAAAACGTAACTGTTGTTGTTCAAGACATGTTGTTCATGTCCAGTCCAATACCCACGCTCCTACCCCTCTGTTGGAGTAGCCGGCAAGAAGGAACTGAAGGGGTGGCAAGTCGGCGGGGCTATATATTAGGCACCATGAGGGCACGACTCCAGGGGGCCCCCAGGGCAACCCGACAGATGCTGCTATGGGAAAAATCTTCCGGCCATCGTACGCGTGCACACACCTGATTGGAATCATCATGAAGAACACATCTCGAAGATGTTATGAGAAGGTGTGTAATCGTTTTTTCTCCTGGTGGCATCTGACTCACATGATGAAAAGGAACATGCGTCAGGCCGCACTGCTTTGGATCGTTATCAAGCAGAACCCATCATCAGCATGGAAGCATGTCCTCTGGAATGGTGGTTGAAGCATGAAGGGACATATGAATCTTTAGCGTATCTGGCACGTAAATATCTTACGGTGCTGGCTACAACAGTGCCATGCGAATGGCTGTTTTCACTTTCTGGTGACATTGTAAGCAAGAAGCCGGCAGAATCATCTGCAAATTGTAACCAACCTTGTTTGTTTGAGTGATTGGCTGACCAAGAAGTAGGACTGAGTGGACTTGTAGGCTCTAAAGTTTTACATTTTTATTTTTAATACAGTTTTTTTTTTACATAATTCTAAATTTGTAAGTTCAACTTTCATGATTGAGATTGCACTACAGTATTTGTATGAGGTAAACTGAAAAATACCATTTTTTAGCTTTTTACAGTGCAAATATTTGTAATAAAAAATAAAGTGAGCACTGTACACTTTGTATTCTGTGTTGTAATTGAAATTAATATATTTGAAAATATAGTAAACATCCAAACATATTTAAAATAAATGTTATTCTATTGTTAACAGTGCAATGATTAATTTTTTTAATTTTTTGACCACCCTAGTTCCAAGTTACTGCCAAGGTAAAGGCCCCACCAGATGTTGCCTTAACCATGGTCAGCGAAAAGGAGCAGAGGCAACACTCCGGGCTCTGAATCAGTCTCTCTGCACTTCCTAGTCCATATTCCAGCCTGCAGGTAATTTATAGGAAGGATTTATCAGCTGATAGTATAAAAAGTGAGTTCAGCGTAAACACCCCCCACACACGCGCACACACACACACAGCTGTTTTCTGGCTGGTGTTAATCAAGATCGAATTTGAGAAATTTTGGGAATTCTTTTCTAACCATATGGGAATCGTTTGCAAACAAGACATATTCTCTCTATACCCAATTATTTACTAATTAGTCCAGGTTTTTTGGTGAAAGGGCCAGAGTGTTTATAAGTAGAACAGGAATGTGACTGAAAGCAGTTTCATGCATTGCTCCTCAAAGACCTACTGCATGCTTAGCACAGTACAGAATTTCAGGGTTGCATTCATACGCTGCCCCTTCTCACCCCCAGCACAGGAGACAGGAATCCAGCAGCTGTCAACTAAGAGTAACGAAATGTTACTGAATGACAAATAACTAGCAAGTAAAAGCTGGAGTTAATTGTTCCTAAGGCCACCCACTGCCAGCAAAGAAACCAGAGTGAGTGTTGGTATTCTCAATGGACCACAGCTAATTTAGAGGATTACGGTGGATGTGCCTGCAGTAATTCAGAACCATTCTGCCAGTGCCAGGCTGAGGATCAAACACAAGGACTAATCTTTGCATGATGCAAACCAGCCCAACAAAGTGAAAGGATCTACAGTATCCAGAGAAGTCAGGCACTGACCATTACCTCATAAACAGGGCCCTACCAAATTTAGGGCCATGAAAAACAAAACACGGACCATGAAATCTGGTCTTTTGTGTGCTTTTACCCTATATTATACAGATTTCATGGGGGAGACCAGTGTTTCTCAAATTGGGGGTCCTGACCCAAAAGGGAGTTGCGGGAGGGTCGTGGTATTGTCAGCCTTACTTCTGCACTGCCTTCAGGGCTGGGGAGCCAGAGAGTGGCAGCGGTTGCCTGGAAACCCAGCTCTGAAGGTGGCACCCACCAGCAGCAGCACAGAAGTAATGGTGACAATACCATACCATGCCATCTATTCTGGCAGCTGTTCTGCCTTCAGAGCTGGGCTCCCAGCCAGCAGCCACTGTTCTCCAGCTGCCCAGCTCTGAAGGCAGTGCTGCCACTAGCAGCAGCACAGAAGTAAAGGTAGCAATACCCCAACTCCATCTACGATAACCTTGAACACCCCTCCCAACTCCTTTTTGGATCAGAACCCCTACAATTACACCACCATGAAATTTCAGATTTAAATAGCTGAAATAATTAAATTTACTGTTTTTAAAACTCTATGACTGTGAAATTGACCAAAAAGGACCATAAATTTGGTAGGGCCCTACCTGCAAATGAAAAAAACATCATTACTAAAAACTGCACACTGCCCTGCTTCATTCTTACAGCTGCAAGGGCAGTCCTGTATAAGAACAGCCACACTGGGTCAGACCAAAGGTCCATCCAGCCCAGTATCCTGTCTACCAACAGTGGCCAATGCCAGGTGCCCCAGAGGGAGTGAACCTAACAGGTAATGATCAAGTGATCTCTCTCCTGCCATCCATCTCTATCCTCTGATGAACAGAGGCTAGGGACACCATTCCTTACCCATCCTGGCTAATAGCCATTTATGGACTTAGCCACTATGAATTTATCTAGCTCTCTTTTAAACGCTGTTATAGTCCTAGCCTTCACAATCTCCTCGAGTTCCACAAAACTTGCTTTTACTTGTTTTAAACCTGCTGCCCATTAATTTCATTTGGTGGCCCCTAGTTATTATATTATGGGAACAAATAAATAACTTTTCCTTATTCACTGTCTCCATACCACTCATGATTTTATATACCTCTATCATATCTCCGCTTACTCTCCTCTTTTCCAGGCTTAGAAGTCCTAGCCTCTTTAATCTCTCCTCATATGGGACCCGTTCCAACCCCCTAATCATTTTAGTTGCCCTTCTCTGAACCTTTTCTAATGCCAGTATAGCTTTTTTGAGATGAGGAGACCACATCTGTACGCAGTATTCAAGATGTGGGCATACCATGGATTTATATAAGGGCAATAAGCTATTCTCCATCTTATTCTCTATCCATTTTTTAATGATTCCTAACATCCTGTTTGCTTTTTTGACTGCCGCTGCACACTGTGTGGACGTCTTCAGAGAACTATCCACAATGACTCCAAGATCTTTTTCCTGATTAGTTGTAGCTAAATTAGCCACCATCATATTGTATGTATAGTAGGGTTATTTTTTCCAATGTGCATTACTTTACATTTATCCACATTAAATTTCATTTGCCATTTTGTTTCCCGATCACTTAGTTTTGTGAGATCTTTTTGAAGTTCTTCACAGTCTGCTTTGGCCTTAACTATCTTGAGCAGTAAACCTTGCCACCTCACTGTTTACCCCTTTCTCCAGATCATTTATAATAAATTGAATAGGATTGGTCCTAGGACTGACCCTTGGGGAACACCACTAGTTACTCCTCTCCATTCTGAAAATTTACTATTTATTCCTACCCTTTGTTCCCTGTCTTTTAACCAGTTCTCAATTCATGAAAGGATCTTCCCTCTTATCCCATGACAACTTAATTTACGTAAGAGCCTTTGGTGAGGGACCTTGTCAAAGGCTTTCTGGAAATCTAAGTACACTGTGTCCACTGGATCCCCCTTGTCCACATGTTTGTTGACCCCTTCAAAGAACTCTACTAGATTAGTAAGACATGATTTCCCTTTACAGAAACCATGTTGACTTTGCCCAACAATTTGTTCTTCTATGTGTCTGACAATTTTATTCTTTACTCTGTACTTTATTCTATAACTGGCCCACTGCCCTTCTCCAGTAGCAGAGTAGCATTACACACCATAAAATCGTTGTTAACTTTATCATTCTGTGAACTGTTTTGTAAGCAAGAGAGAGAGAGCCCCTTCCTTGAGTCATCTCCCTTCCTCGCTGCTGCCAGCTTTCACAATACTTGGTGTTTTTCTCCAAGGCTCAACTACCATAGTCCTGCGATTATGTGAGTATCTCAGCTTTTACTTTAATTTTCTAGCCCTTGTGGATGTGGAGAAAAAGCCAGGAAATGCGCCTAGCGTGTAATCGATCAGCTAAGAAACTAGAAGGCAAAGAAAAAGAACCCTAACATATTATTTAAAAAAGTCTCACAATTTGGGGGGTGATTCATAATTTTCAGTGCTCGGGACTGGAAATGCTTCTTCCCCTTGAACGGTTCTGGATGTCACTGTGCAGCTACCCGGGCACCACAGAGCATAGCTTGAGGATCACAGCACCAGGGAGCAAGTCAAACAAAACATCCACGTATGCAACAAGTGTCTCCTGCGCAGTTCAGTTTATGTTCTATGGTGAAGAGAATGCTGAATCTCAGTGATAAAACAGCAACTAGTAGCAAGTCTCAATAGGAGTGGCCCTGTCAGGCCAGCACTGCTATAGTGAATTCTGTATATAACTCTTCTCATCTGTCAGCAATGCCCAAACACCTCTCCATCCAACCCTTCCCTCATATTCAGCCCATTGATTTCCATGATTTCACTACTGCACTCAACCCCTCCTCCCTGTTCTATCCTGCACCTTCTGTGCCTCATGTATTGTCTCCTTCTCCTTTGTTCACTCCTCCAATTGTGACCTGGCATGCTCTTGCATGGCAAAGTCCTTTCCACTAACCTCCCAGCCCTGGGTTACTCCAGACAGCTGCTTCCTCCACTCCCATTTCCATGCCACTGAATACCTCTGAGCCAGTAAGGAAAGGAAAGATGGGCTAGTGGAATGGGCATTAGCCTAGAACCTGAGAGACCCAGGTTCTAGTCCCTGCTCTACCCCAGACATCTTACATGCCCTTGGCCAAGTCAATTAACCTACCTGTGCCTCAGTTTCCCCCTCTGTACAATACAGTTAATAGCCCTGCCCTGCCTCCCAGAGGTGATGTAAGGCTGAACACATTGCCCATGGTGAGGTCTCAGCTACTAGGTGATGGGGGCTGCATCTGTGCCTCAGCTGGCCAGATCGCCTGTGTGCCCTGCTATACTCCGCAACATGCATTCCCACAACCAGGGATTGGCTTGCTGCTCCTCCTCATACATGCCCTTCTCCCTTTCTGCAATTGCTTACTGACATTCTCAAAGGAAAATCAACAGCTGTGGTCTCCCTGCTCTCGCCCAAACCCTCTCTCCAGCACACCTCTCTTGTCACCAACCACAAGCCTTCCACAACCTATTGCTATCCTTTGGCTTTCTAGCCTTTGCACTTACATGGCAGTTTGTCCAGGCCAATAGCATGTGTCACATGGCATGGCTTTGGGAGGGATGGAATATGGCATGGGGCTCTGCACAGCCCCTTCGGAGTAGCATCAGGGGCCCTCTCCCCTCCAGAAAGATAGGTATGGCAACATGACCCCTCCCCACGTCTCCCAGTAGCACCTTCTGCCACGCAGTCCCTTCAGCTGGGCTGGTGCTGACAATGCCCACCCTACTTCTCCCCCCCCAACCCCCAAAGCAGTGAATCTTGGCATTAACACCTCAGAGAAATCCATGGGTCACTCAAATCGGCACTACTGGTTCAGGCTGGCTGTAGGCTCAGGCAGATGTGACTGTATCCATGGATTGCGTTTTCACGTTTCTCTTGGCAGCCAGAAGAACTACAAATGTACTTTTGTTCAAGGGAACACCAAGGCTGTGATGTAATCACATGGTGCAAGGAGCTAAGCCTGTGGTACCTAGACTCTGATCCAGCCCTTGCAGCATGTGTCCAAATTGAATCAACTGTTCAGTTCATCTTGAGGGAGCGGTGTTATATGGGTACATAGACTCATAGACTCGTAGGTCAGAAGGGACCAATATGATAATCTAGTCCGACCTCCTGCACAAGGCAGGCCACAGAACTCTACCCGTCCACTTTTATAACAACCCCTAACCCAGGACTGAGTTATTGAAATCCTCAAAATTGGTTTGAAGACCTCAGACTGCAGAGAATCCACCAACAAGCGACCCGTGCCCCACGCTGCAGGGGAAGGCGAAAAACCTCCAGGGCCCCTGCCAATCCACCCTGGAGGAAAATTCCTTCCCGACCCCAAATATGGCGATCAGCTAAACCCTGAGCATGTGGGCAAGACTCACCAGCCAGCACCCAAGAAGGAATTCTCCGCAGTAACTCAGTTCCCATCCCATCCAACATCTCCCCGCAGATCACTGAGCAGACTTATCCGGTGATAATCCAAGATCGATTGCTCAAATTAAACTATCCTAACATCCCCTCCATATACTTATCAAGCTTAGTCTTAAAGCCAGATAAGTCTTTTGCCCCCACTACTTCCCTCGGAAGGCTGTTCCAGAACTTCACTCCCCTAATGGTTAGAAACCTTCGTCTAATTTCAAGTCTAAACTTCCTAATATCCAGTTTGTACCTATTTGTCCTCGTGCCTACATTAGTATTAAACTTAAATAATTCCTCTCCCGCCCTAACGTTAACCCCCCTGATATATTTACATAGAGCAAGCATATCCCCCCGCAGCCTTCTTTTGGCCAGGCTAAACAAGCCAAGCTCTTTGAGTCTCCTTTCATAAGGCAGGTTTTCCATTCCTCGGATCATCCTAGTAGCCCGTCTCTGGACCTGTTCCAGTTTGAATTCATCCTTCTTGAACATGGGACACCAGAACTGCACACAATATTCCAGATGGGGTCTCACCAGTGCCTTATATAACGGTACTAACACCTCCTTATCCTTGCTGGAAATACCTCGCCTGATGCATCCTAAAATCGCATTTGCTTTTTTAACAGCCGTATCACATTGGCGGCTCATAGTCATCCTGCTATCAACCAATACCCCAAGGTCCTTCTCCTCCTCTGTCGCTTCCAACTGATGCGTCCCCAACGTATATCTAAAATTCTTATTATTAATCCCTAAGTGCATGACTTTGCACTTTCCACTATTGTATTTCATCTTATTACTATTACTCCAGTTTACAAGGTGGTCCAGATCTTCCTGAATAGTATCCCTTTCCTTCTCCGTGTTAGCAATACCCCCCAGCTTTGTGTCATCCGCAAACTTTATTAGCACATTCCCGCTCTTTGTGCCAAGGTCAGTAATAAAAAGGTTAAATAAGATCGGTCCCAAAACCGATCCTTGAGGGACTCCACTAGTAACCTCCTTCCAGCCTGACAGCTCACCCTTCAATACGACCCGCTGGAGTGTCCCCTTTAACCAGTTCCTTATCCACCTTACAACTTTCATATTCATCCCCATCTTTTCCAATTTAACTAACAGTTCCCCATGTGGAACCGTGTCAAACGCCTTACTGAAATTGAGGTAAATTATATCTACCGCATTTCCTTTATCTAAGTAATCCATCACCTTCTCAAAGAAGGAGATCAGATTGGTTTGGCACGATCTACCTTTAGTAAATCCATGTTGCAATTCGTCCCAATTACCATTGACCTCTATGTCCTTAACTACTTTCTCCCTTAAAATTTTTTCCAAGACCTTACATACTACAGACGTCAAGCTAACAGGCCTATAATTACCCGGATCACTTTTATTCCCTTTCTTAAAAATAGGAACTACGTTAGCAATTCTCCAGTCGTACGGCACAACCCCCGAGTTTATCGATTGCTTAAAAATTCTCGCTAACGGGCTCGCAATTTCACGCGCCAGTTCCTTTAATATCCTCGGATGGAGATTGTCCGGGCCCTCCGATTTTGTCCCATTAAGCTGTTCAAGTTTGGCCTCTACCTCAGTTGCGGTAATATCCACCTCCATATCCACATTCCCATTTATCATCCCTCCATCATCGCTAAACTCCTCACTAGTCTTATTAAAAACTGAGGCAAAGTACTGATTTAGATACTGGGCCATGCCTAGGTTATCCTTAACCTCCATTCCATCCTCAGTGTATAGCGGCCCCACTTCTCTTTCTTTGTTTTCTTCTTATTTATGTGGCTGTAGAACCTTTTACTATTGGTTTTGATTCCCTTTGCAAGGTCCAGTTCAGTGCGGCTTTTAGCCTTCCTACATGATACAAGCTAACCCTAGAATTCTCACACAATGGGGCAGCATTGGTCACACTTGCTGCTGCTTACTTACATTACATTAAAATGATAAAGTACAAATATGTTTCCATGTCAGACAACAGTCAACCTTCCTGCCAGATAATTCATTGTGTCTTTATTTGTGCAGGCATATGCTAAAGAAGGGCCTTCAGTCACACGCCATGCAGGCATCTCATGAACTTACCTAACTCTGGGTTTTCAGTGAGAGAAAGATGAGGGGTCTGCTGGTTATTGCAGGAGTGATCTGGGCAGCTGTATGGCATGAACCACACCTATGGAAGAGAAGGGGAAACATGTTTAAAAATCTTACAATCAACAGATTCATATGGCCAGAAGGGGCCATTGTTGTCATCCTGTTTGAATTCCTGTGTAACACGTGCAGCAGGTCTTTCCTTAATTCCTGTCTGAAGCATCTCTTTTAGACAAAACGCCTATCTTGGTTTAAAAATTCAGTGGTCAAGATTGCACCACAGCTCTTGGTAAGCTGTTCCAATACTTACTTACCCTAATTGTTCAAAATATGTGCCCTATTTCCCATCTGAATTTGTCTAGTTTTAATTGCCAGCCACTGGAGCATGTTATACCTGTGCCTGCTAGACCAAAGAAACCATTATCAAATTACTGTTCCCCATGTAGATACTTACCAACTGTGATCAAGTCATCCCTTAACCTTCTCTTTGTTAAAATGAACACAGATTGTGCTTTGTTTCCATCGCTATAAGGCATGTTTTTCTACCCTCTAATCATTCTTGTGGCTCTTCTCTGAACCTGCTCAAATTTATCAGCATTGTTTTTGAATGGTAGATGTCAGAACTGGATACAGTATTGCAGCAGCAGTCACACCAGTACCAAAACCAGAGGTGATATAAGTTCCCTTGTCCTACTTGATATTCCCGTTTGTACATACAATGATCGCATTAGCCCTTTCAGCCAAAATGTTACCCTGGACGCTCACGTTGAGCTGATTAGCCTCTCAGAGTCACTGCTTCCCAGGAGAGAATCTCCCAACCTGTAAGCAGGGCCTTCATTCTTTGTGCCTAGATTTGTACCATTACATTTAGCCATATTAAAAAGCATATTGTCTGCTTGTGCCCGGTGTACTGAGCATTCCAGATCGCTCTGTATGAGTGACCTGTCTGCTTCCTTTTTACCACTCCCCCAGTCTTTGGATCATCTGCAATGTTTACCAGTGACTATTTTATTTTTTCTTTCAGGTCATTGATAAAAATATCAACTAGCATACAGCCAAGAACTGTTCTCTGTGGGACACCAGCTCGGATGATTCTCCATTTACAATTACATTATGAGACCTGTCATTTAACCAGATTTTAATCCATTTACTGTGTGCCCCATTAATTTTGTATTGCTCTACTTTTTTAATCAAAATGTTGTGAGGTACCAATTCAAAACTCTTACCGAAGTCATAATATATTGCAGCAACACTATTACCTTTATCAACCAAACTTGTAATCTCATCAAAAAAAGATATCAAGTTTGTTTGACAGGATCTGTTTCCCATATACCCATGTTGATTGGGAATTATTACATTATCCTTCTATAATTCTTCATTAATTTAGTCTCATATCAGCCATTCCATTATTTTGCTGGAGATCAATGTCAGATTTACAGGACTATAATTATCTGGGTTGTCTCATTTAATCTTTTTAAATAGTAGTACAACATTAGCTTTCTTCCAGTCTTCTGAACCTTCCCCTGTGTTCCAAGATTTACTGATAATCATCATTAACTGTTTAGCTAGCTCCTTGGCCAGCTCTTTAAAAACCCTTGGATGCAAGTTATCCAGACTTGCTGATTTAAGAATATCAAACTTTGGTAACTGCTGTTTAACATCCTCCTGCATTACTAGTGGAATGGAAAGTATTTATTCATCATCATCATATGATACGAATACATCATCTGTCTTTTTCCCAGATACAGAACAAATATTTATTGAACATTTCTGCTTTTCCTGCATTACTGATAATTCTACCATTTCTACCTAGCAATACTAGTGTTAGGATTCTTTTTGTTCCAAATATACTTTAAAAAATCATCTTATTTTCCTGATCAATGCTGGCCATAGATTTCTCCTTGTGTCTTTTTGCTTCTCTTATCGTTTTTTAGAATTCCTCGCTTCTAATTTAAGTCCATTACGGCCAACTTCCCTTTTATGTTTATTTTATTTTTTTAACCAATGCAGTCTTCTTTCTTGACTATGGCTTTTGGGGGCATTTAGTAAAATGTTCTTAAACAATTCCCAATTATCATTCACGTTTTTCTGTTTAACTTCAAGTATCTATATAACTGAAACCTTAGTATTGCCATTTCAGACACACTGCTTCTATAAGACATATGAGGTTGCCTTTCCAGAGGTGCCAATACAGCTGAAGTCAAATGGGTGCTCAGCACCTCTGAAAAAGTAGTCCATAGTTCCAGCAATTGCATTAAAATAGATCTGAAATTAACATGGAGACACGAGCTAAACTGTATCACTGCTGACTTGCCTTTCTTTTTGCACCTGTGTTCTTTCTGTCTCATTTTCTGTGCACTTGCACCTATAATCAACCCACTCCCACTCCACACACACATATAATTATATAAAATCTGTGATTGGGAACTTGTCTTCATATTTGTCTATATTGTACCTAGAACATTTTTTTAACTAAATAAATAATATTTCAACTTCTCGTTGTACATATGCTGGATGTCTTGACAAGAAGTAATTTTGCTTGAGAAGAACTTTCACACAGTGTGCTTTATGTGACCAGATTCTACACACAGACAAAATAGAAAATGCAATTACATTTTATTACAAGGAATTTAGAAAACAGATTTTTTTAAACAAAGTTAGCTATTTTAAAGTGTTACCTGGGGCTGTATATAATGGTTTTCACTCACCAGTGTGAAATGTAATGAAAGACAGCAAAGTTTATTAAGCATGATTCAAACTGCATCTTAATTACTAGCTTCATTTTCTGAGGCAACAAGAAATAAAATGAAAAAAGAAATTAGTTTTACAAATGTTGTCATATATCTTTAGGAAAAGCCAATCAAAACCACCACCCTTAAAATTCACAGAGGGTGCATAGCTTGAGTTTCCCAGTGTTTTGAGCTATTTCCTTATAAGGTGGCCCATAAGAATTCTCGTCTAAACTATCTGTTGGGGGAATTAGCAGCACATGTGTCTGAGTGCATGAGCTGCAAGGGCTGCAGATGCCTAAGAAAAGGCTTGTACATTCTTTGATGGACCAGTAGGAGTCTCGGTATAGAGAATTTGATTTTAATTTGGAAAACTGAAGCTTAGATTTTCAGGTTTTGCAGCAATGCAGAGATTCTTGTGAACTTCCTCTTAAGATTCTTTTCTATGGGATATACTGTCAAATAATTTTAAAAATTAAAAATGTCAAAATTGCTTAGGCTAGAGATCCAGCAGTTGGATAACTGCCATATGCTGTGCTATTCCTATTGCTCTATCTCAGTGCTTTGTCCTACCACCTCTCAACATAGTATTTGGGTGCCTTCCACATAAAATTAATAGCAACAGCAAAGTTCCTTACGGATTTCATAGAGCCTTTGGTAATTCTCCCATTTTGGGATAAGAAAACTGCTTAGGGAATGGGTTCTTATTATGCATTTCCTTTTTTTTTCTTTTGGTCGGGGTTTATAAGTAGAAGGAGCGTCCATGATGGGAGTGTCACTTTTATGATGAAAAGCCTACTGCCTTATTTGACCTGCTGGCTAACAGGATCTCCTTGCCATAGGATGTGTGGATAGAATGAACTTTTACCACTAGAATGCTGCTTTCTGTTACTATTACCCAGGCCATAGAGACTGACAGAATCTGATTTCTGTGACATTCAAAGGGCAGTTTCTCTAAACTGCAGAAATTTATTGCATGACCTCCAGAACTGCAGCCTCACATTTGTGAGTGATGAGTTGAGCAGATGCTTTTATGTAATCTCAGGCAGCAGCATGTATGTGAGGGAGTGAATTAAATTTGCCCAACACCTGCCTATTGTGTAGCACATCTGGCTCTAGTTCATCAGCCATACTTGAACTAGGTCTTTAACTAGCCAATACACAGTATGTTTGCCCTTTGTATGTTAATAAATAATAATTTGTGCTTCTGCAGTATCTTCCATCCAAGGATACCATTTTATGAATATCAATGAAAAAAATCTCACAGCTCTGTGTGAAGTAACTATTATCTATGTTGCATGGATGGTGAAAGCTACAGAGAAACAAATTAACCTTCCCAAGGCTGCAAAGCAATTCAGTGGTATAGCTGTGACAAGAATACAGAACTCTACTTCAGTCCTGGCTTCACCACTATACCACACTCTCCCCCCAAAGACCACACCTCACAAGCACTAATGACAACTATACAATGGGTAAAATCCTGGTGCCACTGAAGTCAAAGGGAGTCTTTCCAACTGGCTGCAGTAAAACAGGATTTCATCCTATATTCTCTGAAAAATTTAGAAGTTTATTGCTGAGCCCAAAAGGTGACACACCAGATGAAAATTTGGTCTTCCGAAACAAATTTTTAACAAATCTTTACATGTTGCTACTCTGAGTGTGTTGTCCTTAATAGGGAAAGGCATGGAGTTGGCTGACATGATGGTCCAAAGAAACATTGATACACGCTGGGTGCAGGACACCAGATAGTTAGGAAATACAACCTGAGAACTGGGTCTGGGCTGTAAGCTGTACTATGCAGGTGGCGGTGGAAAGAGAAATGGTGTAGGAGTGGTGATTTGCAATGAACATTGTAAAAGTGTTTGGGAAATCACTAAGGTGAATGACTGTTTAATTGTCTCCGAATACAAGGAAAGGAGTGCACTTTATTTGTGGTGTTGGTATACAACCCACAACAGAGAAGGAAGAGATCAGGCAGAGCCTGCAAAACTTAGCAGATATGGCTGGACCACAGAAATTACTGCTGAGCCTGGGAGATTTCAGTGCTCATGGGTAGTGCCCTGCCAAATTCACAGCCATGAAAAATGTATCACAGGCCATGAAATCTGGTCTCCCCCTGTGAGATCTGGCCTTCTGTGTGCTTTTACCTTATACTACACAGATTTCATGGGGGGAAACCAGCGTTTCTTAAACTGGGGGGTCCTGACCCAAAAGAGAGTTGCAAGGTTATTTTAGGGGGGTCATGGTATTGCCACCTTTACTTCTGCTCTGCCTTCAGAGCTGGGTAGCTGGAGAGTGGCGGCTGTTGGCCAGGCGCCCAGATCCGAAGGCAGTGCCTTGCCAGCAGCAGTGCAGAAGTAAGGATGGTAAATACCATACCAGCAGCCACCACTCTCCAACTGCCCAGCTCTGAACGCAGCACCACTGTCAACAGCAGTGCAGAAGTAAGGGTAGTGGTACCACAACCCATGCTACAATAACCTTCCGACCACCCCGCAAACTCATTTTGGGGTCAGGACTCTTACAATTACAATACCATGAAATTTCAGATTTTAATAGATGAAATCATGAAATGTATGATTTTTTTAAATCCTATGACCATGAAATTGAGCAAAATGGACCATGAATTTGGTAGGGCCCTATTCATAGAATAGAATCATAGGGGTTCAATTCATTCAAGCTCTGAGCAAATACTGGGACAGTATGTGCTGGGATTGGAGAATGCAGCAGGCGCTACACTGCTTGACTTGCGTTTAGACAATCAGTGGGTGACTGCCAAAACTTGGTTTAAGAAATGAGGAAGTCATCGCTACATGTACTGACATGGTGAAGTAAGCACGCAAATAGATTTCTCGCTAACCTGAATGAACCAAAGGAAGATGATTAAGGATTGTAATGTCATCCTGAGTGAAACGGTTGCACCCCAACACAAGCCATTGTTGGTAACAGTTGAAACTTGCAAATGGACACAGCATGAGCTTTGCTCTAACAATACTGTATCTATTGGGTGTCTGGGAAGTGGGCGGGCGAAGCCCGCCCACTGCTAAAGGACCCCCCCCCAGCTTAAGGGGAGGACCCACAGGACCACAGAAACCACTGAGTTCGGGGGACAACTAATAGAAGAACAGGGACAGGAGTGAGGTCTAACAATGCTGTAGCAGAGCAGTTGGCCCGCTCCTAAAAAAGGCTAGGCTGATTGGGGAAGCAGCCACAGCTGGGGCTATGCCCCAATCAGGCCACAGCTGGCCCTATAAAAGGGCTGTGAGCCAGGGGCTGAGTCACTCTCTCTCTAGGTGGGGAGGGAGAAGGACCTGGCTGCCTGAGTGGCAGGTACCTGAACTGGAGCAGTGCTGGGGAAAAGGGCAAGAGGAGCTGGGAAGCTCCAGACTAGCAACTCCCCAGGCTGATGCCTTGTTAAAGGTCCAAAAAGGTACTAGGGCTGCAGAGAAGCAGCCCGGGGACAGGCAAAGGCAGCAGGTCCTAACCCCTTGCCAGTGATGAGTGGCCACTGCAGACTGCAGTTGCCCCAGTTAGAGGGGGCTAGATGATGACTGGAAGTAGCCACTGAGGCAAGGTGGGGATCGAGGGTTGGGGGTTCCCCTGGGAGAGGAGACCCAGATAGTGGGTTACTACTTGGGCAGAACCCTGAGGAAAGAAGGGCACTGGGGTCTGGGAGGGACATGGGGGCTAGCAACAAGTGAGACACCGGCCAGGAAGAGGCACCACAAGGCGAGTCATTGCTTTGCTACCGATGCACGTATCAGATTGTGGAGACTGAGCAGGGCAACTTCAGATAAGTTTAGAGAGACAGTCACAAGGTTTGAGCCAAGAACTACTCTAACTGGAATAACAAAAGAGGAGTGGTGTATCTTTGAGCAAGGGATTGGACTAGATGATCTCCTGAGGTCTCTTCCAACCCTAATATTCTATGATTCAAGAACATAGAGATCTGAGAAGTTGAGATCCTACACATGCTAAGCTGGGCAGACCACAATCTCATGAAGAACAGCAGTGGAATGAGGAGGTGCAGAAAGCAGTTTAAAAAAAAAAAGAGAGAGAAGCCAGAAAGGTGATGGAAAATAGCTCTTAGGAAGAAGTGGTCGCCACCTATAGAGCTTCCAAATGAACAGCAAAGCAACTGTCAGGTGAAAAACCTAGTGTTAGATGAGCTGTGTAATGAGTTGATCAACTGCCCTCAACTTGACAAAAAATATATGTGATTATGTGGACAAGAAACAAAAGGAAAGAAGATAGAATGAACATACAATTTGTAAAGAATGTAGGGGAGCAGACTGCTTGTGACCAGAGACATGGTATGTAACTGATGGTGAGAATACTATGAGAGTCTGCTTAATGAGAAAATAAACTTTTTTAAGCTACTCTACTATCATGTCAGCTGATAATTATGGCAGAAGCAGGTATCAAGGCAGCACTGCTGAAGATGGCACTTGGAAAACCAGCAGGTCCGGAGAAAGTCATGACAGAAATGATCAAAGCCTTGAGAGAGGTTGATGTATCCCAAAAGTCCTAAAAGAATGGAGAAAGCCAATACTGGTGGTAATATACTAACAAAAAGGTGACATAAATGACTGTTTGAAGTACCAATGAATTAAATTGCGGTCCTGCTGCATGAAACTGTTAGATAGAATCATAGACAGTCACATTTGCCAAATAGTAGAGCCCATTTTAAGAAAAGAGCAGTGGTTTTAAAAAAAGAAAAGAGGTAACAGAGGATATGTTCATAGCTAGAGGGTTGGTGGAAAAGAAGCTGGAGGGAAACGCTGAATATGGTTGGGCTTCCCTCAATTTGGAAAATGCATTCAACAAAGTAGCTAGGTAACTGCTACAATTCTATGGGGTACTTAGGAAGGAACAATCAGTTGCACACATGTGAAATGACTGCCTAGGAAGGAGTACTGTGGAAAGGGATCTGGGGGTCACAGTGGACCACAAGCTAAATATCAATCAACAGTTTAACACTGTTTCAAAAAAAGCAAACATCATTCTGGGCTGTATTAGCAGGAGTGTTGGAAGCAAGACATGGGAACTAATTCTTCCTCTCTACTCCACACTGATTAGGCCTCAACTGGAGTATTGTGTCCAATTTTGGGTGCCACATTTCAGAACAAATTGGAGAAAGTCAAGAGAAGAGCAACAAAAATGATTAAAGGTCTAGAAAACATGACCTATGAGGGAAGGTTGAAAAAACTGGGTTTGTTTAGTCTGAAAAGAGAAGACTGAGAGGGGCATAACAGTTTTCAAGTACATAAAAGATTGTTACAAGGAGGACGGAGGAAAATTGTTCTCATTAACATCTGAGGATAGAACAAGAAGCAATGGGCTTAAATTGCAGTCAGGGAGGTTTAAATTGGACATTAGGAAAAACTTCCTAACTGTCAGGGTGGTTAAGCACTGGAATAAATTGCCTAGGGAGGTGGTGAATCTCCATCATTGGCGATTTTTAAGAGCAGGTTAGACAAACACCTGTGAGGGATTGTACTAGATCAGGTGCGAACAAACTATGGCCTGCAGGCCAGATCCAACCTGTCAGGACTTTGGATCAGGCCCATGGGATTGCCACCCCCATGGTACCATGGGCCCCGCATCGCACCCGGAAGCAGCCAGAACCATGTCCCCGTGGCCCCTGGGCGGGGGCAGAGAGCTCCACTTGCTGCCCTCGCCTGTAGGCACCACCCCTCTGCAGCTCCCATTGGCCGGGAACAGAGAACCGCAGCCAATGGGAGCTTCGGGGGAAGTACCCGTAGGCTAGGGCAGCATGCGGAGCCCTCTCCCCCTACTCCAGGGGCCACAGAGACTTGGTGCCAGCAGCTTGCAGGAGCAGTGTGGGGCCAGGGCAGGCAGGCAGCCTGCCTGACCCCGCTGCATGCCGCTGCCACCCCGGAGCCACTCAAGGTAAGCAGCACCAGGCCAGAGCCTGCACTTCAAACCCGTCCTGCACCTCGCACCCCAACCCCCTGCTCTGAGCTCCCTTCCGCACCCCAACCCCCTGCCCTGAGCCCACTCTGCACTCTCCCTGCACCCCAACCCCCTGCCCTGAGCCCCCTCCCGTACACCCCACACCCCTCCTGTGCCCCAACCCCTTGCCCTGAGCCCCTCCCTACATACCACACACTCTCCCAAATCCCAACCCTCTGCCTCAATCCTACATTTATGGCCCAGAATGCAATTTTCCCACCCAGATGTGGCCCTCAGGCCAAAAAGTTTGCCCACCCCTGTACTAGATAATACTTAGTCCTGCCATGAGTGCAGGGAACTGGACTAGATGAACTCTTGAGGTCCATTCCAGGCCTCTGATTCTATGATCTTGTCCAGATGGTGATGAGTTTCTGTCATGGTTCCATGAAAAAAGTAGACACACCCTTTGGTGTAACACAGGGTTTTGAGGTGAAGGTTGGGCTCCACCAGTGTTTAGTCCATTACTATTCATAATTGTGATGGACTTCATCAGTAAGCAAATCCAAATGGAAGGCGGTACACAGTTTATCTATGCAGACAATATTGCACTAACAGCTGACACTAAGGAAGATTTTGATGCCTGGAAGGGGGAACTAATAAACTCTGGCCTAAACATGAGTAAATAAAACACTGAAGTCATGTAGGTGACTTGTGCAGAAACAATACAGATTAGTATTAACATTGCAGGACAGCACCTAAATTGGGTTTCTGCATTTTAAGTAATTTGGGGGCTGGTTAGCAGCAAATGGAGAAATCAAGAGAATTATAAGCAAGGCTGTTGAGCACAGGGGAAATCTGGTGCAAGATAGATGGAGTGATTTATGATACACAGATGCCCAGACTACTTAAGGGATGATACAAAACAATGGCAACCCCAGCTCTTGTGTACAGATCAGTCATGTGTGACCTGTTGTATTAACGTAGATGGAAAATAGGGCAGAGCGTATTAATATAACCCAGTTACTGTTCAACATTTAAACAATGTTAAACAAAGTTCCAGGTTTGGTATACAGAGATCTCAGCCTGCTTCATACCCCAGGAAACCACCATCAACAATCCTTTTAACCTTTTATTAAAGATAAAGAAAAGAAGGAACTGGCCCAGGGAAACACAGACCAGCAGTTAGTAAAGGGGTGCAGCACAAGGTTGGTATACTAAAAGGGTCCTTGAGTTGGGACCCGGAGCAGTGAGTGGGACCAGGTCCTACCCTACCAGCTGCTGGGGGAAGTGGCTATGTCCTAAGGAAAAGAATTACAATTGTGGTATACCAGGGAAGCGGGCTACAGTGGGACTGCCTCAGCAGGTAGTTGTGATCAGAGATCTGAGTCGAAGAGGGATGGCTCAGCAGGAGGGCTGGGGTCACTGAGGACTCAGGTAGAGATAAGGAGTTCCCAGGGAAGAAGCCCTTGGTGTGCTACTCAATTCCAGCAGGAACCTGGGCAGACTACACAAGGGTACCATGATGGGCCCTGTTGGACTGTTAGAAGACTGAGCCCAGAGAGGGCGGCAGGACTTTTTGGACTGTGTACTGTAAAAGAGGTTTGTTTGTTTTACACATGGACTGTGTGTGACTCTGCCAGAGAGCTGAGTCACCGAAGACCTGCCGGACAAGCACAGCGGCCAACAGGGGGCACCTTGATTAGAGGAAATAAATGCAGGCATGAATACACTTGACCAGGGGTGCGGCTGGCTGCTAGCACATCTCTGTGCCCTCCTGGCAGCGTGGGGGAGGCAGCTAAGCGTGCTGCCCCCACCCTGGGCAGTGCATGGAGGCCTGCTGACCCCCAAGGGGTGTGCAGAGGTGTGCCAGCAGCAGGCCTAAGGCGGCTCCCTACCACTCTCCTTCCCACCTTCTGCACCACTCCCGGAAACAGGATGTGTGTGTCTGTGTGTGTGTGCTGTCCCTGCCTCAGGCGCTGACTCCACAGCTCCCCTGGCCTTCACCGCCTAGGAGCTGCTGCCGGAGGGGTGTGTGCACTGGTTGCTTTGGGAGCCACACTGCCCGAGGTAAGCGCCACTCCCCTGCTCCCCAACCCCCCTGTCCCAGCCCAGAGCCTGCACCCCACAGCCAAACTTCCTCCCAGAGCTCTCACCCCTTCTCCCACACCCCAACTCCCTGTAACAACCCAGAGCCCGTACCCAGCACCCAAACTGCCTCCCAGAGCACACCCCCCCGTATCCCTTCCTGCACCCCAATCAAGGTACCTCACTTTATTTTCATTTACTTCCCATTACTTATAATATAGGAGGAGGATGAGGAAGAAGAAGAAAAGAATGAAAAGGGGGGCAGGGGAAATAAAAGAGAATATTCTTTTTCTTGGCTGGGTCCCGAAGGGGGCCCCCCAAAAATAAAGCTGCCCACAGGACTCCACTAACTCTAAATCTGCCACTGAGCCCAAGATCTGCAGTATCATGGAGAAGCCGCAACAGAGGTGACTGAGGTGGTATGGGCACGTACAACAGACGGATGAAGGAAATCCTGTTAGGCAAGCATTTGAGACTGGAGATCATAGGCAAAGAACAAGAGGATGGCCAAGAAAATGGTGGATAGACTGTATGAGAGGACAGAAAGGATATGGAGTGTGCATTGAACCAGCAAGCCTGGAAAAGGCTGATCATAGAATCATAGACAATTAGGGTTGGAAGAGACCTCAGGTCGTCATCTAGTCCAACCCCCTGCTCAAAGCAGGACCAACACCAACTAAATCATCACAGCCAGGGCTTTGTCAAGACTGGCCTTAAAAACCTCTAAGGAAGGAGATTCCACCACCTCCCTAGGTAACCCATTCCAGTGCTTCACCACTCTCCTAGTGAAATAGTTTTTCCTAATATCCAACCTAGACCTCCCCCACTGCAACTTGAGACCATTGTTCCTTGCTCTGTCATCTGTCACCACTGAGAACAGCCGAGCTCCATCCTCTTTGGAATCCCCCTTCAAGTAGTTGAACGCTACTATCAAATCCCCCCTCTCTCTTCTCTTCTGCAGACTAAATAACCCCAGTTCCCTCAGCCTCTCCTCGTAAGTCATGTGCCCCTACCCCCTAATCATTTTCATTGCCCTCTGCTGGACTCTCTCCAATTTGTTCACATCCTTTCTGTAGTGGGGGGCCCAAAACTGGATGCAATACTCCAGATGTGACTTCACCAGTGCTGAATAGAGGCGACTAATCACTTCCCTCAATCTGCTGGCAATGATCCTACTAATGCAGCTCAATGTGCTGTTAGCGTTCTTGGCAACAAGTGCACACTGTTGACTCGTATCCAGCTTCTTGTCCACTGTAATTCCAGGTCCTTTTCTGCAGAACTGCCGCTTACCAGTCGGTCCCCAGCCTGTAGCAGTGCACGGAATTCTTCCGTCCTAAGTGCAGGACTCTGCAGTTGTCCTTGTTTAACCTCTTCAGATTTCTTTTGGCCCAATCCTCCAATTTGTCTAGGTCACTCTGGACCCTATCCCTACCCTCCAGTGTATCTACCTCTCCTCCCAGCTTAGTTCATCCACCAACTTGCTAAGGGTGCAATCCATCCCATCATCCAAATCATTAATGAAGATGTTGAAAAAAAACAGCCCCAGGACCGACCCCTGGGGCACTCTGCTTGATGCCAGCTGCCAACTAGACATTGAGCTGTTGATCACTATCTAGCCAGCTTTCTAGCCAGCTTATAGTCCATTAATCCAATCCATACTTCTTTAACTTGCTGGCAAGAATACTGTGAGAGACCATATCAAAAACTTTGCTAAAGTCAAAGTATATCATGTCCACTGCTTTCTCAATATCCACAGAGCCAGTTATCTCATCACAGAAGGCAATCAGATTGGTCAGGCATGACTTGCCCCTGGTGAATCCATGTTGACGGTTCCTGATCACCTTCCTCTCCTCCAAGTGCTTCAAAATGGATTCCTAGAGGACTTGCTCCATGATTTTTCCAGGGACTGAAGTGTTCCCCAGATTCTCCTCCTTCCCTTTTTTAAAGATGGACACTATTTTTGCCTTTTTCCAATTGTCCGAGACCTCCCCCGATCGCCACGAATTTTCAAAGATAATGGCCAATGGCTTTACAATCACATCAGCCAATTTCCTCAGCACCCTTGGATGCACTGCATAGATCTGGCAACTCAACACCAACTAGCTGGGAAAAGGGGAAGAAGAAGAAGCTGTAGAGTCCAATTAATGCTGTTTGCCCTTTTGTGGATGGCATGAGTCATACAGCCAAGGCCTTGTTTTCTCTTTCAGAAGAGTAAATATAGTTTTCAGATGACACAAAAATTGGGGGAGTGTTGAAGAATGAAGAGGACAGGTTACTGATTCTGAACAATCTTGCATGCTTGGTAAACTGAGCACAAGCATACAATATGTGTTTTGACGTTAATGTCTAAAAACAGACAATTTAGGCCACACTAAGGCCACGTCCAGACTAGATATTAAAATCGATTTTAGATACGCAACTTCAGCTACGGGAATAACATAGCTGAAGTCGAATTTCTAAAATCGAGGTACTCACCCGTCTGGACGGCGCTGCATCGATGTCCGCGGGTCTCCGTGTCGATTCCGGAACTCCGTTCGGGTTGATGGAGTTCCGGAATCGATGTAAGCGCGCTCGGGGATCGATTCATCGCGTCCAGACTAGACGCGCTATATCGATCCCCGAGCAATCGATTTTAACCCGCCGATGCCGCGGGTTAGTCTGGACGAGGGCTTACAGGACAAGGACTCTGTGCTGGGAAGCAAATGACTCTGAAAATGACTTAGGGGTGGTGGTGGATAATCAGTTGAACAAGAATTCCTAATGTGATGCTGTTTATGCACCCAAAGAGCTAATGCAATTCCTGTATGCATAAACAGGGGAATCTTGAATAGGAGTGGAAAGGTTATTTTACCTCTGTATTTGGCTCTGATGCAACCGCTGCTGAAATACTATGTCCAGTTATGGTGCCCACAATTCAAGAAGGATGTTAATAAACCAGAGAATACAAAGAAGAGCCACAAGAATGATAAAAGCATTAGAAAACATGCCTTTAGTGAATGAGCTCTTTGGGTCTATCTATTTAGCTTAACAAAAAGAAACTTAAGGGGTGACTTGATTAGTCTATAACAGGGGTAGGCAACCTATGGCACGTGTGCTGAAGGCGGCACACGAGCTGATTTTCAGTGGCACTCATACTGCCCGGGTCCTGGCCACCGGTCCGGGGAGATCTG
Organism: Gopherus evgoodei; assembly: GCF_007399415.2. NCBI lineage: Eukaryota > Metazoa > Chordata > Testudines > Testudinidae > Gopherus > Gopherus evgoodei. The sequence goes on from NC_044334.1 coordinate 905,650, forward strand.
CATTTTAATTTATTTTTAAATGAAGCTTCTTAAACATTTTTAAAACCTTATTCACTTTACATACAACAATAGTTTAGTTATATATTATAGACGTATAGAAAGGGACCTTCTAAAAATGTTAAAATGTATGACTGGCATGCGAAACCTTAAATCAGAGTGAATAAATGAAGACTCGGCACACCACTTCTGAAAGGATGCCGACCCCTGGTCTATAAGTATCTACATAGGGAACAAATATTTAATAATGGGCTCATCAGTCCAGCAGAGAGAGGTCTAACATGATCCAATGGCTGAAAATTGAAACTAGATAAATTCAGACAGGAAATCAGGCATAAATTCTTAACAGTGAGAGTAATTAACCATTGGAACAATTTACCAAGTGTCATGATAGAGTCTTCATCACTGACAATTTTTAAATCAAGATCAGATGCTTTTCTTAAAGATCTGCTCTAGGAAGTATTTGTGGGAAATTCTATGGCCTATGGAGATGAGACTAGATGATCAGAGCATTGTTTTCTGGCCTGTGAAACTATGAATATCCCCCTCTCACTACATTGCCTGACTCTGAGAAAACAGAGAAAAACCCTACCATGTCTTACTCATTCAGCCAGATGAGACAAAGGAAAAAAAACGTTATAATATGTAATCCATGTGCCCCGGGATCAGTGTAGGTATTCATGGTCCAGTGCCCCTGTTGTACATTGTATGATTTTCACACTCTGGGGTTTGTATAGGAGCCTATATACCATGTAGCCATCTTGCAGCCTAGTATGGAGGATTCATATAATACAGGGGTCTCAAATTCCCAGCCTGCGGGCCACGAGCCTCCCCAACGTGGCCCATGGGGCTCCAAGCAGTTTTGTGGCTGGGTCTCTCCCCGGGCCCCACCTGCTGCCCCCGGGCGCTTCCCACTTAGGGGCCCCCAGCAGTGCAGTGGAGCTAAGTGGCATCTGCCTGCTCGCTCCAGTGGCTGCCAGCGGGGTGGTGCCTGGGGACAGAAGCGCGCAGAGGTGCCCCAGCCTGGCCTGGCCTGCCCCACATTGGAGCCCTAGGTAAGCACCACACCCGACCTCCTCCCAGAGCCTGCACCTCCTCCCCACACTACCCTAGCCCCCAAACTCCCTTCCAGAGCCTGCACCCCCTTCCCACACACTTCCTCTCAGAGCCTGCACCTCCCCACCCCTCAAACTCCCTCCCAGAGCCTGCACCCCTTCCCACACACACCCAGCCCCCAAACTCCCTCCCAGAGCCTGCACCCTCCCCATACCTTCCCCAGCCCTGAAACTCCCTCCCAGAGCCTGCACCCAAGACCCCCTTCCCCACCCAAACTCTCTCCCAGAGCCAAGCCTCTCACCCCTTCTGCACCCCAATCCCCTACCACGGAGCTCCTCCCTCACCAAAACTCCATCCCAGAGCCTTAGGCAGGTTGGGGGGCAGAATTTGAGGGGGGTGGGTTCTGGGCAGCATGAGTGACATTGACCCTCTGGGAGGATTTGAAGACTGGCACTGGCTCTAAGGCAAACTGAGTTTGAGACCCATGATATTATATGTACCAGGAATGGGGCCAGGTATGTATGGTGCATTGCACTTGCATTTTAGGATGATGGAACATATAGGGTGTGGCACTGAGGAAATGAGGGTCTAATGTAGTATGTTGTGTGAGCATGAGCATACTGCCAGGGTGAAGGGGATGGGTATTAGCCCCTACAAAGGTGCTATCCCCAGGTAATGGGTGTATCAGGCCCTACAGACTGGGGTTGCTGGGGTGGGGGAATTCTACAGCATTTAGTACCTGGTTGGGGATTATAGAGTGAGTCTGTAGGATGTGAGATCCAGGGGAGAGACACCAGTTTAATTTTTTCTTTTCAAAAGTTTTTCAACAGAACAAGTTTTTTGACTGAATCGAAATTTGTTTTCATCTATTTCTTTTATTGCTCAAATAACACTTTCAAACAAAATTTTTGATTTTTTTATTACATTTTTTAAAAAATTTGGATGGGTGTAATAGAGCTAAAGTCTCATTACTGGGCCAGGTGGTCTCGTGGGTAGTGCTCCCCATATACCTCTCAGCAGGAAGGCCTTTCTGACCAGTTCCTAACCTGAGGATGGGTTTAGCTTCACCTTGAGTGCAATGTCCTTGTCCTCTTCTTATCAGAGGGGGAGCAAGATTGAAATGAGGCTTATGCCTTGCTTGCCAAAGGGCCAGTTGGTAAGGGAACCCAGGCCCTCCCATTCCACCAGGCTCCTACCTAGGATTCTATGAGAGTCAAGGGGGTCAGGCATCCTGGAGTGCCCTCGGAGTTATCCTCCCTGGGTCACTTCCTACTATCCACCTCTCCTCCATGACTTCAAGTGAAACATCCAGTAACAAAAGAAAAAGAAGAGGCAACTAAACCTTCAGCTCCAACTGGGCTCAGCCCACAGGGAGGCTTCTTCAGCACCCTTGTCCAGGAGCTCTCAAGATAAGTCTGTCTTCCAACCCAGCCTCCCCCAGAATGAGCAGGGTTACTCCCTTGTAAGCTTCTTGTCCAGTTGTATAATGCTCTGCAGGTCTGGAGGGGCATGGCTACTTGGACCCAGTACTGTCCCTTAACCCTTTTGGGCCCCATGTGGGGTATGTACACCCCATCAAAATGGGAAATCACTTTCTTTCACTTTAACAAGAAGTATGCCCCCTTTTTTCCACTAAAAGGGATTAAAAGAGGGAAAGTACCCCCAGTGAAAACAATTAAAAAAAATTCTTTAGAAAATTTCTTGTAAATCCAAAACAATTACTGTTACCTAAGATTTCAAGCAAAATAAAGAAATTGTCTGCAAAATCAACTTACCTTTTTTCGAAAAGCTCTAGACAGGAGCATATATAAATTGTTGCATCAACAGTACGGCCAGCTCCAAAAGTTCAAAACTCATGGGTCACACAAATCTCATGACTTTTGGGGGGCCTAAAAATGATGAGATTAAAAAAAATGTTGGATTATTTTTTATTGCCGTCTAGTCCCTGAGCCTCCAGAGTCACTTGGTTCATATTTTCAAGGTTTTTTTCTGCAATCACCAGAGTTAAAAACTTACTCTTTTTCTTCTAACTGAAAAAGATTCTCATAATCTCGTTACTCCAGGAGCTGGAGCTTTAGGACAACATCACATATCACAAGACTCTCAATATAATCCTGTACGTGCACGCACATGCATGCCCATAGATGATACAGAGTCTAGCTCCCAGCTGTGAGATGGAGCTTTGTATTGGCTGTGATACTTGCACTGGGGGAGCCATATACCTATGGTGAGTGAGTGGTTTGGTTTAGGGTGTAACGCTTAGTGGAGGAACTGACATATGGATGGGCTTGGCAGAATTAAATTTATATAATTTTAGAACTGAGACAGACAATGCTTATTTTAAAGCATTTTTTATTTTTATCATTTGGTATGTTCAAAACTGCAGGAGACAATGGGGGGGGGAGGTGTCAGAACATAATTAATGACAGTACCTGCTTAGATTCTGGAAGTTAAAGCTTCATAAATATAAAAATCACAAATTGTCAACATTACATGTAAAAACATACAAATATCCATAAATGAAACTTCAGCTCTCAAACAATATTTTTCTTCCTTTGCCTTGTCTATAAATTTTTATTAACAATGGAAATGTGTGTGTGTGTGTGTAAATCAACATTTACTTACATTTACTGATTAAAATCTCTCCCTTCCAAGCCTACCTGTAGAGGACGGCACTGTTGTGGGGCCCTAAATTGTGAGACACCAGGTTGAAGGACTCTACAGGGTGTGATGTGTGTGTTTGGGCCGGGCTCTATAAGGGATGGCACCCAAGTGGGGGAGGGGGACTCTATGGGGTGGCTCTATAAGGGATGCTATCAAGGTGGGGGAGGGAGAGTCTATAGGGTGTAGCGCAGGGGTGGACAACCTTTCAGAAGTGGTGTGCCAAGTCTTCATCTATTCACTCTAATTTAAGGTTTCATGTGCCAGTCATACATTTTAATGTTTTAGAGGGTCTAAGTCTATAACATATAACTAAACTACTGTTGCATGTAAAGTAAAGAAGGTTTTAAAAATGTTTAAGAAGCTTCATTTAAAAATTAAATTAAAATGCAACCCCCCCGGACCAGTGGCCAGGACCTGGGCAGTGTGAGTGACACTGAAAATCAGCTCACGTGCTGTCTTCCGCACAGTGTGCCATAGGTTGCCTACCCCTGGTACAGCGTGTGGGGCTTATAAGGGATGTTACCAAGGTGGGGGAGGGGACTCTAGAGGATGTGGCGCCGGGGGGGCTCTATAACGGATGTTACCAAGGTAGGGGAGGGGACTCTATAGGGTGCAGCATGGGAGGCTCTATAAGGGATGTTACCAAGGTGGAGGAGGGGACTCTATGGGGTGTGGCAGGGGGACTCTATGGGGGCGTTACTGATGTGGGGGGAGGAGACTATGGGGTGTGGCGGGGGGACTCTATAGGGGCGTTACCGATTTGGGAGAGGAGACTATGGGGTGTGGTCGGGAGACACTATAGGAGTGTTACCGAGGTGGGGGAGGAGACTCTATGTGGTGTGGCGGGGAGACTCTATAGGAGCGTTACCGAGGTGGGGGAGGAGACTCTATGTGGTGTGGCATGGGGACTCTATAGGGGTGTTACCGATGTGGGGGAGGGGACTCTATAGGGGCATTACCGATGTGGGGGAGGAGACTCTAGGGGTGTGGTGTGGGGACTCTATAGGGGCGTTACCGATGTGGGAGAGGAGACTCTAGGGGTGTGGTGTGGGGACTCTATAGGGGCGTTACCGATGTGGGGGAGGGGACTCTATAGGGGCATTACCAATGTGAGGGAGGGGCTCTATGGGGTGTGGCATGGGGACTCTATAGGGGCGTTATCGATCTGGGGGAGGGGCTCTATGGGATGTTACCGAGGTGGGGGAGGGGACTCTATAGGGGCATTACCGATGTGGGTGAGGAGACTCTAGGGGTGTGGTGTGGGGACTCTATAGGGGCGTTACCGATGTGGGGGAGGGGACTCTATAGGGGTATTACCGATGTGGGGGAGGGGCTCTATGGGGTGTGGCGTGGGGACTCTATAGGGGCGTTACCGATGTGGGGGAGGGGCTCTATGGGGTGTGGCGGGGGACTCTATAGGGGCGTTACCGATGTGGGGGAGGGGACTCTATAGGGGTATTACCGATGTGGGGGAGGGGCTCTATGGGGTGTGGCGTGGGGACTCTATAGGGGCGTTACCGATCTGGGGGAGGGGACTCTATAGGGGCATTACCGATGTGGGGGAGGGGCTCTATGGGGTGTGGCGGGGGACTCTATAGGGGCGTTACCGATGTGGGGGAGGGGCTCTATAGGGGCGTTACCGATGTGGGGGAGGGGCTCTATAGGGGCGTTACCGATCTGGGGGAGGGGCTCTATGGGATGTTACCGAGGTGGGGGAAGGGTGGCTGTGGCTCGGCACGGGCAGGCAGTGGGGGGCTCTGCAAGGGCAGGACCGGGCACTCCTAGGGCCCTGCCGCCAGCAACACGTAGCGCCCCTACCAGGCGGAGGCGCCCCACTGGGACGGGTGTGGCCCTTGGGCGGCTTCGAGGCTCTCGAGGGCGGGGCCGTAGGTGACAGGAAGGGTCCTGGGTGCGGTGATTGGCTGATGAGAACGAGGGGAGCCTCTCGGAGGAGCAGTGCTCAGGGATTGGTCGATGAAGGAGCTCGGGGTTCCTAATTGGACTCGATTAGGGGCGGTAACCTGCGAGCTGCTGGCATCGCTCATTGGCTAGTTTGGGCGGAGGCTGGCGCGAGCATGCAGGCGCTTCGGAGATTGGGTGTGTTGCCGCGTAGGGGCGGGGTTCCGATCCCGGAAACAGCGAGGTGAAGGCTGGGTAAGCGGTGCCGGTCGCGCCTGCGCACTGTGGCTCTGGGTACGGGAAGATGGTGCTCATCAAGGAATTGTGAGTCGGGGGCTGGGGAGCGACCGCGCCAAGCATCGATCGTCTCCGAGGGCGGGGCCCCCGCCCCAAGCCCCGCCCCTCTTCCGCTCTGGGCTCCGGCCCGTCTCCTCAGCGGCCCGCTCAGTTCCGGCCCCGGCCCCGGCCTGTCGCCCCTGCCAGCCCCGCCCGGCCTTGGCCGCCCCCGCCAGCCCAGCCTTGGCTGCCAGCCCCTCGGGCCTGTCGCCCCTGCCAGCCCCGCCCGGCCTTGGCCGCCCCCCCCGGCCCGTCGCCCCAGCCCCGCCTGGCCCGGTCTTGGTCCCCCTGCACCCCTCACAGCCCCTGTCTCGGCCTTGCTGCCGCCTCCTCCCCCCATCCGGGACCGTCGCTGCCGCCCCCCCTCGCCCCCGTCATGGGCCCGTCGCCGCCAGCCCCTCCCGGCCCGGCCTTGCCCCCCGCCCCCCCGGGCCCGTCACTGCCGCGCCCCCCCTTGGGTCCTGGGCCCATCACTGCCGCCCCCCTAATTGTAAACGGGAATAATCATCAAGCAGATGTATTTCCATTGAGGTCTTGCAAGGGTTAGTTTGATGCTATTTAATATTTTCATCAATGACCTCGAAGAAAATGTAAAATCGTCTCTGACTGAGTTTGCAATTGACCCACAAATTTGGAGAATGATAAATAATGAAGAAGGACAGGTCACTGATTCAGAGTGAACTGGGATTGCTTGGTAAATGGTGGGCAAACTATATGTTTTAATATGGCTAAACAGAAACGTATACGTCTAAGAATAAAAAATATAGGCCCTAGTTACATGATGAGGGACTCTGGCCTGGGAAGTAGTGACTGGGAGAAAGATTTGAGTGTTGTGGTAGATAATCAGCTGAATGTGAGCTCCCAGTGTGATGCTGTGGCCAAAAGAGCTAACTAATGCGGTCCTGGGGTGCATAAACAACGGACTCTCTAGCAGGGCCGGCGCTTCCATTTAGGCGGCCTAGGCAATCGCCTAGGGCGCCAGGATTATTGGTGGGCGGCATTTTGCTGGAGGGGGCGGCAGGCAGCTCCGGTGGAGCTGCCGCAGTCGTGCCTGCGGACGCTCGGCTGCTCCCGCGGCTCCGGTGGACCTCCTGCAGGCACAACTGTGGCAGCTCCATCGGAACCGCGTTCTAGTACCCTCCGCAGGCACGACTGTGGCAGCTCGACCAGGGCGCAGGGCGGCGAAATTGCTCTGTGCCTAGGGCACTAAAACCCCTAGCGCCGGTCCTGATCTCTAGTAGGTGTGGAGAGGTTATTTTACCTCTGTACTTAGCACTGCTCTAGTGCTGCTGTAATACTATGGTTCAGTTTTGGTGCCCACAATTCAAGAAGGGAATTGATAAATTGGAACAAGTTCAGAGAAGAGCCAGGAGTGTGAATAAAGGATTAGAAAGCCTGCCTTATAGTGATACTCGCAGAGCTCAATCTATTCAGTTTACCAAAGGGAAGTTAGGGTGCGATTTGATTACAATCTAGGTATATCTACATGGAGAACAAATATTAAATAACGGACTCTTCAGTCTAGCAGAGAAAGATCTAACGTGGTCCAGTGGGTGGAAGTTGATGCTATACAAATTCAGACTGGAAATAATTACCCTGTCAAAAATGTACACCTTAACCATTTGAACAGTTTATCAAGGGTCATGGTGGATTCTCCATCATTGGCTATTTTTAAATCAGGGTTGGATATTTTTCTAAAAAAGATGCTCTAGAAATTATTTTGGGGAAATTCTGTGACTTGTTTACAGGAGGTCACGCTAGATGATTACAGTGGGCCCTTTTGGCCTTCGAATCTATGAATTTGAATTATCGTTTTGCTCTGAACTGTATTTACATTATACCTGGGTGACTGAGTTTTAAAATAACCCTGTGAACCTGGCCTAATAATTGCCAAACAGACGATGATCATGATTTTACTTCACATATTCTTTACTCCGTTTTCATTTTTTGTGGCAGGAGAAGCAACTAAGAGGTTTCTTCTCTAAAGGAAAGAATGTTCCCTAGGCAGGGCCAGTGCAACCACTAGGCGAGCTAGGCGGCCGCCTAGGGCGCCAAGTGGTTGGGGTCTCCAAAAAGCACGCTCAGGGGAGGCAGTGGAGTGGAGGTGAGCTGGGGCAGAGGGATGCAGGGGAGGACCACCCATAGCAAGTAACGGGGTGGTGATGTAGGACAATGGTCCCAAACAGCTGATTGGCGCCACAAGCCTGGGAGGCAGGAGAAGTTCAGCTGGGGCAGAGGGGAGGTAGGCGGCTGTTTTCCCCCTGCCCCTCCCCAACCCTGCCTTTTTCCACCCCCACCCCCCTGAAGATTGCAGCCAGGTCTGACCCTGCACTCTCCGCATGGTAAGTGGAGCAACCCGGCCCCAGCCTGGTCCGCTCCCCTGGCTCCCAGCTGTGCCACTGGCAAGTGTGGGGGTGCGGTTCCCCCCTCTCTCCAAGGCCGGGAGCCGGGGCCCCAGGCCTCTGGAGGGGGTAAGCTGGGGTGGGGGATGGCCCCAGGCCTCCATGGGGGACAGGGTGAGGAGGGCTGGCTACTTCCTGCAGGAAGTGGAGCAACCTGGCCCCAGTCTTCTCCGCTCCCCTGGCTCCCAGGCTTGGGGGGAACCACTCCCCTGCACTCGCTGGCATTGTGGCTGGGAGCCAGGGGAGCGGAGCGGGCTGGGTCATAGATTATTAGGGTTGGAAGGGACCTCAGGAGGTCATCTAGTCAAACTCCCTGCTCAAAGCAGGACCAGTCCCCAAATGGCCCCCTCAAGGATTGAACTCATAACCTTGGGTTTAGTAGGCCAATGCTCAAACCACTGAGCTATCAGCCCTCCGTCCCCCACAGAGGCCAGGGACCAGCCCCCAACTCCTGTGGAGGCCTGGGTCCCCTCTTCCCCCCTGGAGGCCTAGAGCCCCACACAGCCCCCCCTGTGGGAGGAGGGGGCTGCGTAGGGCATCAAAATAGCTAGGGATGGCCCTGGCTCCCCGGGCTGGAGTGGGGGCATAAGGTGGAAATTTCGCCTAGGGTGCAAAATATCCTTGCACCAGCCCTGTTCCTTGGCATTATTGCAGTGTGTTGGCCACACATTTCAACCAATGTGCCAGATTTATCTATTCCATTTTATTGTTGTTTATGGAGCACAGTGTATTTGTTGAGATTGTAGTATAAATGTGCAAGTGCAGACACCTATAGTAGTTTTAAGTATGGAACTACAACTTGTGTGGTGCGTTAGCTTTTCCTTTATCTAACAGGTAAAGGATGCATAAAGTGCAAGAAACTGCAGTAACAGATTGGGATGAAGTAAGAATTGTCAATTGCAAAGACCGACTCAAACTTTTGCACTTTCTTAGATGAAAACTGCATATTCTGTCTGACAGTGTCTCTGAGTGCTCAGCGTCTAGAGCCCTTTCATACAGCAATACCTCAAAATGTTGATTTTGCTCAAACTCGAGGGATGGAATTGGCAGCAGGCAGCAGCTGGCTTAAACTGATGGTTCTTTGTTTTAAAACAATTAGTTCTTTTCACCTGTCCAAAGCAATGTCAAAGTTGGTGTTTGGAGGCAATGTCTAAAATATCTAGTAGCAAATGAAATTGCCTTATTCACATTATGTTGACATGTCTTCCTCTGCTGGACATTGCACTGAATTTTGTTTTGTTGAAGAAATTCCCATTGTGTCCAGAATAAATCTTCCCTTATGTTGCATTTTCCAAGTCAACTATGGTGACTTGTTAAAGGAACATATTTCTTTCTTGTACATAACCTGAACTTCTGGCCAGGTTTCTTATGTTTGGCGACCTAGCATTAGCTTTAGGAGTTAACGCTGTGACAACTTAAGCAATATTTAGCGAATTCCTCTGCCAAGCGAAGGAGTGTCAAATGTGGACCACCGCCAACAGTCATAATGTACAAAATAATGCTTCAGCTCTTGTCTTTATAGCACAGATACTGATAATCTTGTTGATTTGTGGTTAATATGCACTGTCATCCTGTGCTTTACTGTGTTCTGTCCACTCTCATTTGTCCTCACAGTCTCCATGAGAGGGTAGAAGTAAACATTGCAGACTGTGCAGAGCATCACTGCACTGAGACTCTGCTGTTTAGATGGCCAACTTGTTTGAGAGAGGGAGAGGTGGTTGAACGCATCTAACAGTTCCATTCTGATGGGTTATGAGTAATCAGTCAGCTAAAGAAACCTCCCTCTTACAACAGCAGTTGGGAAAGAGTCCGTAGATTCTGGGCTGAAATGTTGGCACAATGACTCATAGACGTCACTGCTTGAAAAGACCAGTTTCATTTCTCTCCCTCCCCTGACCAGTGCAGGCTTGTTCCCTACATTGTTTTCTAATGGTTTTTGTAGTGTAGTTTTGAAGGGCTCAGTTATGGGGCTCTCACCATTTCCATTGGGAGAGTGCTTTTCCTAGTGATGTACCGAAATATTTTTGTTGCTTAGCTTTATATAATTGCACCTAGTTATGCCTGCTTGGACCCCTCCAAATAATGCCTTTCTTCTGATGTTTATACCCATTCACCGCAGTACAACGTAATACAACTTTATTTGCATTTTGTATTTGACACAAACTGTGTCCCAAAGCCCTTGGATTAAATTTCACAACTGTCATTGTCATACTGTCCAAACTATTACATACTTATTTTTCACTCTTTTGGCATAAGGAATTATTTCAACCTGTTAATGGTTTATGCTGCTCTTACCAGAATTTGCTCCAGTTTTTTATTTTAAGCATCTTTGTAGTGCTTGAGATGCGAAACAAAGAGTTTAAAATATACAGCATTAAAATAGAAGTAAATACAAGATGCCAAGAATCTCCAAATAATTGCTCTCCAAAACCCAGTAAACGGTACCCCATCATCATTATCTCTAAATTAATCCCATCTCCTCGTATGCCTAGGGGAAAACGTGAGCCTGGGAGAGTGTCTAGAAAATTAACAAATCTGCGGAGTGGCCAGGAGTGCATTCTGGAGTAAGAAGCACCACCTTCTCCTATTTAGACCAAAGGACTCCAGTTTGAGCATTTCTGTTGTTTGTTACCACAGCAGTATGCATAAGGAGATGGGCTGTCACTTAACTAGCCATAATAATTAATTTTATTAACCACTTTGCACTTTATAGGTCGAAGCAGCTCTTTGAACTCCACCTGGGAGTCAGTAGATGGATTGATCAGCTATATAATGTGCTCCCTGCAGGAAACCCCATTTAGCAAGTGGACAGCCACATTTGCCACTAACTTTAGCTTCCAAATCGTCCCAAGGTCTGTCATCATGTGTAGCATGCTGCAATAATCTGAGCTCAGGGTGTTAAAGGCATTAATAATTGTAGCAAGGTCTGCGTCTGATAGAAACAGCCACTCCTTAGGTGCAGATTGGGTTGTGGAGGCAATGCTCTTGGCCAAAATTCTTAGCTCTGAGTAGTCCCAGAATTTATAAAGAGCTGTGTATTGTAGATCTATGAGACAACTGAACAGGTACCAGTAATGTCAGCAGTCAGATGCCCAGAACTGGCGGTATTCAGCATCCTAGCTGTGTTTGCATATCACAGCTCTAGTGAGAGAGACAATCTCCTCCTTGCTACAAAATGAGGGTGGTGCTACTGCTTTATGCATGCCCCAAAACTTAATTGGCCTTTTTTGCTATTCTATCGCATTGCACACTCTCATCTGGTGTGCTCTCTGCTATCTGTAGGCCTTGCAACTACTCCTTCCCAAGTTTCTCCTTCCCACCAACCATCTGTATTTCAGATTGTGTTCCCTTGAGATTTATTTGCTGTATTTTCCCAAATTGAACCTCATTTTATGTTTTGCCTTATTATAGGATAGGAGAATGCGTCACTATAGTGAGGTTGCTTAAATGAATTAGGGTCGGTGAATTATTATTTTTTAGGACACAAGCTCGTTTCTATTACCCTGTTTCATTTATGTAGCTTTTCAAATTATGCACTTTTAGGGCTGAAATCTTCTGTTCTTGGTTTCTGTTTAAAGGTGAAATTTTGGAAAACTCAAGCAAAATGCTTTCAGTTACGGGATAAGAGAAAATATTCTCTGTGGGAAGGCAAATTTCAAAGATCCTTTCACAGCTGAAGTATAAAAAGTAAAACTATGTATGGGTAGTCCTTGGGGATTAAAACCCTAGCTTGCTGGGTTGAGGCAAAGGAGAAATCATTTTTATAAGTAATTATAAACCGCTTCTAAGCATGCATAGTGGGAAGCTAAAATTGTAGCGAAGCCTTTTGACTCTCGACCTCCCTTGTGGCATCCTGCGAAATTCTGCCTTACTGGACGCTTATGCTGGAACAGACACTGTAGCTGGGGCATTTTGTATTTAAAAAAAAAAAGTTTTCAGGTATCTAATTGAAAGTGACTTGCCTGAGGTGTCACTTCACGTCAATGGCAGAGCTGGATATAATTCTTAGGTCTCCTTATTCCTCCCCTATTTCAACCACTCAAACCTTTTTTCCTTATAACAAGTATCTAACATGGGGTTGTACTTGGTTGATTACTTTCTACTTATGTAATTTTGTCTAACTAGTATTGTTTTATAAAAGGTCAACGAACATAGATTTTGCCATTTTTATGAATATCTTTATAAAGGCTAATACAGATACTGCCTGTGGAACAGATGACTGACTGTTTAGATGCTTATTTTTTACATTCAGTTTGTTCCTTTTCTTTTTCAGCCGAGTGGTTTTACCATGCTCAGTGCAAGAGGTATGTATGCTCTACCTTTCTTGTTGGACTTTATGGTCTTATTTTAAAAACTGATTAGCCTGGATCCAAATGTTGGTTCTGTACTGTGTGTCCATTAGTCTACCAGATGTGAGTTACTGTCCCATCAGTGAGGCAGAGCAAACTTTTCTCAGCTCTCTGGCAAAGTTCTCTGGTCAAATTGAAATACCTAAATTCTAACACACTAAACAGTTTTCCTCTGTCACATTTTAATGTTGAAATTTTGCATCTTTTAATTTCAGTATCAAGTTGGGCAACTTTACTCTGTGGCAGAAGCTAGTAAAAATGAAACAGGAGGTGGTGAAGGAATTCAAGTCTTAAAGAATGAGCCTTATGAAAAGGATAGTGAAAAGGGACAGTATACCCACAAAATCTATCACTTAAAGAGGTAAGGGATCTATTTGTGTTCTTTATGTGGGGGAACTACTGACCCATGATTTCCCAGCTTCTATTTTCATCATGTAAAAGTACAGTACACTTCAGTCTTGACCAGGAAATATTCAGAGCCAGTTTGGAATTTTATGAAGGGTAATTGGGAAGAAGAAGAGCACATCGTAAAATAGGTCTGGACATCAAAAAAGGTAAGTTTTAGGCACTTCATTCAGCTGAGACTTTTCTGCTTTTTTATACAGCTCATCAAATTGCTCATGTTAAATACATGAGTTTTCCCCTAAGCTTGTGATACTTCAGCCTGTGCTTTTGTTAGTGAAGAAATTCATGGCAGCAGCATATCCCTGCTAATATGTGTTTCTAACAAGGCTTTACTTGATACCTTTCCTTGTGCGACGTGAGCACTACCTCAGCCAGGCTACAGTTCCCTAGACTCTTCCTGAAATTGGGCCATATTTGCTGCCAGTGGGCTATGTTTTTTGTTCCTTTTACAATTATGGAAGAGGATTTCATCTGAGGTCATTTTCTTGCTTACTGTTTTGACACACATGCACCAGTGTGGTGTCTAGTATAAAAAGTGGTTTAGTATCCTGGCTACAATTGTCTTCCACTTCTATTCTTGAATGGGAAATGTTCATTAATATTTGCCTATTAAAATTGTTGCTGGAATCTTGCTACAGCTACTGGGACCCCAGTCTATTTTGATCCTGTCACTACTGTAAACAGACTGTCCAGTGGACCAAAGAGTATAGTTCTGTATCTGTTACGGTTTTCTTTGAAGACTTAAATAATATAGAACAGAAGCTTGTAGTTAAGACCTAGAAAAAATTGACTGACAAGAAACTGAATTGTTGACCAGAACCTCCTCCTAGTTCTCTGTGATTGGTAATGTCAAAGTCTTCAAAGTTAGAAACAACTTTCTGACCTAAGAAATGCCTTCTTGGTTGTCTTTCATTTCCCTTACCTAAAGTGACTCTGGGATTCAACTAAGCCTATGCTTTGTGCTAGTGTTTAATATGGCAGGTGTATGCAGTACAGATTAGTAATGAAGACATGTGCCAGGGCTTCATTTCATCAGGAAGCTGTACTCGTTCTGTTTCAGTTTGAGATTAAGATACTGGTAATTTGTGTGTTGCTACAATTTTGTGGTGTATCTAGTAGAAATTGACTCGTGCGACGTTTGCTGACCTAAGTTCATGAGGAGTGAAGCCCTCCTCCTTTTTTTTTCTGTTGGACTACTTACCATGATAGTCACTGGTTTTGTTTTGCATGGCTTACTATATCATTTTACAAGAAATCAGAATTTTCAGCTCTTGTTATTGTTTAAACTGCTCTTCTGTTTTTTTCCTCCAAAACATTATGAAAATTGTGAGTATGTTGGAACAGAGCCTCCCAGCTGGCCTGTCATATTTCTCGAGCCCCTGTTGCAATACTATTTCTAAATCGCTTAGTACCGAAATGTATATTAAATAACGAGTCTTAACTTGAGTCATTAGAGTCTGACTTGTTTATAGACTGCCTTTAATGTGGGGTTCCTTACAGCTTTCCAGTTAGTTCACTGAGCTCACGTTCTAAAAATAGGTATTTTCTTTTTTAAAAGAGATCTGAAACTCAGTAATATTTCACTTTTTGATTTGGTTCCCTCAGAATAAATTACTCCTGGAGGAATTCTGTGCCACTGCGCCATGCAGAATTTAGCGGAATTCCCTGTTTACTCTGCAGAATTTCTGGCTGCCACTAGGGGCTGCTAAACTCTGCAGAGCCCCGCTCAAAGTGAGCGGATCACCCTGCCTGGCAGGGCTGGAGGCTGCACGCTTTGCTTGATCCTCATTCTCCTGGGATGGAGAGGACCTGGGAGAACCAACCAGCTTTGGTAAAGGGTGAGGAAGGGCAGGGCTGCATCACAAAACGTCCCCCGGTGGGACAGTAAAGAGATTGGAGCGAGTAAAGGCTCCGGGTGTGCGGGTGCCTGGGGGCTGCCCTGCTGCTGGGCTCTGTGAGGAGTGGGGTGCCTGGTGGCTGGACTCTGCAGGGAGAGAAGTGCGTGTATTTGAGCTCTGTGGGCCCCACACAGCCCCCTCCAATACCCCCAACTGAAAGTGGGTTATTGTAGGGGTTTCTTTAACTCTCTGCTCCCAGGGGAATCTTTTTTGCTGTTGTCTGTATTGTTGACATGTTGACAGGTATTTTGAAATAAATTACCAAAATAATTGAAACTGGAGTGATTATATTGTGTTTTGACAAAATATGCAGAATTTTTTGCAGAATTTTAAAATAGTGTGCAGAATTCCCCCAGGAGTTGTGTGTGTGGGAGGAAGGGCACTTTCTGTGATACATGAGGATGTAATTCCTGTTTGTTTATACTTCAACAGTTTACTTATTTAAAACTAGAGCTGGTTAAGCAAAACTCCAATAATTTAGCTAACTCTCTTCCATCAATTCATGAAGAAATTATTCATGAATTACTTCTTCTTCTGTTTGACTAACTCCTTAAAAAGTAAAAAACCCAAAGGCACTTTTTCGCATGCATGTGCCTTTATTAAACTAAATGTAGAGTTAGGTATGTCCTAGTGCATATTAATCTCTGAGTGGAAGTATCCCTTAGACAGGACAGTGTGCCATATTTGAAGGGTTGTAGCCTAAATGGAAAGGGGAAAGACAAACTGAAGGCACAGGGACAATAGACAAACTAGGGCAAGGCAATAATATCAGGGAAGGCTGCAGGTCTCCTTGTCAGACCTGGGCACAGTACAGACACTGCACTGGTGGATGTCGTTGAAGGTCTCCTGGCAATGAATGAAGATCCACTGTCCATTGCTGATGTTTTCTATCATTGGCTTTCAATACCATTAGTTATGAGGTGTTGCTGACTTGCCTGTAGAGGGAGTGGATATGACTTCTCTCAGGTTGCTGACCATTCCCAAAGGAGGAGGATGGATCCTTGTTCATCATACCCAAGAGTGCTCCCATGTGGAATCAAACAGCTTTCAATTTTATCTCCCTGCCAATTCAAGACATACACGGAATCAGTGGCGGGGAAGAGAGGGTGTTAATGAGGCGTATTTCAATATATTGGTGTGTGCTTTCTCATTTGACCCAGCTAGTGCTGTCCAATGTCTGATTCAGTATCTGGGAGACTGAGGTAACATGAAAATGAGACATCACTCCTAGCAGAGAGCCAGAGCAGGAACCCCCTTGGTTTAAAAGAGGGAGCTGCTGACAGGGTCCTGAAGTGGTGAATGCATTTCTTAAATAGCCAGATTTGGTGTTCTTCAGCTTGTGCTACCTAGGCATTTGGGGAAGGAGGGGTATGATAAGAGCTAATGTTTATGGTAAAGGTGGAGAGTAGTGACTATTTGTCAGGTTTTAATTTAGTCTTTGGTTAATTATTTTTCTGGTTTGGAGTGAGGAGCAGCTACTGGTCCAGTCTTTATATGTGGCGTTTGTGTTTGTCAGTGGTGCATAGAGCTTGAGATGTGTGTATCTTTTGTATATAAATCAAATAAATGTCGTTCAGCTGGCTCACCTCTGATCCTTAAGTGTGTTTCCTTTTGGTGGAAGAGTGTGGTACAGGCACTCTTCAGTGTACACTGTAAATTATAAATTCACTTTAAATACTGAAATCTCATGTTTGCTATCAAACCAATCAAAATCAGTGTTTTGCTATCCAAGATTAAACTTGTTCAAGTCAGATAATTTTTTTTTATTGCCAAACGGAGGTTCCAGCTTGGCAGCATGAGCCAAAACATGAGCTGATCTGTTGGAACTAACTACAAGCATATGGCAACAGAGAGTCCTGTGGCACCTTATAGACTAGCAGGCTTATTGGAGCATGAGCTTTCGTGGGTGAATACCTGCTTGCATCCGACGAAGTGGGTATTCATCCACGAAAGCTTATGCTCCAATACGTCTGTTAGTCTATAAGGTGCCACAGGACTCTTAGTCTGGATGTGTAAAAAGCAACAAACACGGCTACCCCTCTGATACAAGCATGTGGAAAATTATATCCGGAACTTGACATAGAGGGTTGCTGTGGCTACTGTGAATTAGAATATTTTTGTTGGGTTGGCTCTGGCTGGCCCATCTCCATTTAAATCTGTTTAAAACATTAAGGTTGAATATTTGAAAGTAACAATATGTTATTTTGCCATTTGTTCTGGATCGCTCCCATGTGGTCAGTCACCAGTGGTACCTGTAGAGTGAGAGAGCTCACACTTCAGCAATCCTGGTGAAAAGGTGATCTTTACTTACCAGCCATTCTTTGGGGAAAGATGACTTTTCCATTCCATTTGAGGTAGAAAGAACCTTGAATGATTGTCCAGAGTGTTGGACTTCAGCCCGGGTTACTGGCCTTGTTCTTGGCCCCTTCATTCTTTTCTCTGAGTAGCCGCACTGACTTTTCAGCTTCCTTTCTTGATCTAACAGGGCATGAGACACTGAAAATATTCTCCATTTAAAAGGAATCTGTTCAGGAACTGGGCATCAAACAGTAGAGGTAGTGAAGTGATTATAAGGAATTAAAGCAGACCGTAGAAATAAATTACTGCATAGGATGGCACTTGAGCCTTTCATCTTGAGAAAGCAGAGAAAATCCTAACCTGAGTTGCAAGAGAAATGAGTTCAGTAGCAATCTAACTACGTAGCAGATAACTGTTACTCACAAATGCTATGTTATGTGGGATTTATTGGTATGGTATGAAATGGAACTACTAACTCCTGGAAAGTTGTTGCAGGTCATTCTTTAAGTGGGCATGGGCAGAGCTGAGTGCAGTTGTCTGTACTATACCTAGCTTAAGTCTGTACCACTGATTACAATTTTATAAACTACAAAGTCGCAGTCTTTAAAAAAAGAAATCAATGTTTGTTTAGTGGTGGAGCTATGCCTGATCCATTATGGATAATGAGAATGTCCACAACTGTAGATAGAATCTCTCCTGCTTCAGGGCATAAACCAATCACCAGCTGCTTGGGGTTCAGAAAAACTTATCTTTATGAGGTTTCTGTACTTTACCCTGAAGCATCTGGTCTGACCACTCTTAGGGAGAGAATTCTGGACTCGGTGGCCCTTAGGTTTAATAAGGCCTGGCAATTTTTATACTAGGATATCAATATTTACTACTTGAGACATAACTGGGATAATTTAATCTATTCCTATCCAGGTTCTAGATCAGAACTAACTGAGATACATGACTTGATCTGTTATGTCATGCTGCTAGAGAGATCAGCAGACCAGAACCTCAGAGCAGAGTTTCTTTAGGCAATGGTGTTTAGTGTAGGTGAAGAGAAAGGAAAGCTAAACTAAATTTATAATTGAGATCATGCTGCCAAAAATATGCTTAAGTGACTCAATTACTTTGGGAATGTTAACATTATTGCAGTTCATACAAATTAAACTGATTGCTTGTGCATCATTTTTAATATGCTTGGGGTAAAAAGAAGTGCCTTTTCAATTAGATTGCTAGAAATCATTGTGGAATCTCATTCAGTTGGCAAAGCTGTAACAAACATACAATATTTTGCTCTTCACAGTAAAGTTCCTGGGTTTGTAAGGATGATTGCTCCAGAAGGCTCCTTGGTATTCCATGAAAAGGCTTGGAATGCATATCCATATTGTAGAACAAGTAAGCTTGCTCTGAATTGATTCTTACATGTTTGCCGTACTGCTTAGAGATGCTATCAAGTGGTTTAGGCCCCAAAGTTTTGTAATTGGGTGGAAAATATCTTACAGATCACTTTTTGGCAAACCTAATCGGGCTGAGCTATGCAGCCATGAAAGACAACGTAAGTCAACCAGCAGTTATGATGTCTCCAGTACAAGACTAAAGAGTCTGACTGATGTCTCTTTCCAAGTCCAGGATAAAACTTGTTAGGAAAGAGACATAATTTACAGTCCCTAAAAGCTTCTGCAAAGGATGAGTGTAAAGGTTAAAAATTACAATTTGTAGATAGCAATCAAAGTTCCTTTGATTTGATGCAATATTTGTGTTTACTGTCCAGAAAACACTTTGGTCTTTAGAGGAGGAAGTTGTGTAAAGGAGATACATTCACTGTATTCCATTTCTGAAGCTTTCAATTTCCAAGAATCCTCTCCCTTTTTATTTTTTTGGCCTCTCTTGTGTCAAAATGTTTAAAACACCTTAAAGCATACTTCATCTTTAACGTTAACAAATTGTTTCACAGAAGTATGCTGATGAATGGTTTTATTGTGGGGTTATTTTATTAAACAAAGGGTTTTTAATGAGCAATTGTGTTATACCTTCTGTATATAACTCCATCTGTATTACAGATTGCTTTAGAGTTAAGACTTTTGTGACAGAGTTGTTGCACATATTAACACTATTTTGAATGCCTTCTTTTCCTTTTCGTTGCATGTCCCTCTGGCTTTCAGTTGTAACGGTGAGTACCTGGATTATTATTTGTTTATGAAATGTGTTTTAATGTAGCTCTTAGTTATTAAAGTTATAACTGACTTTCTGATGCTGCGTATCTGCCAGTCCAGACTCTGGTTTACTGATTAGGTAAGATTTCATCAGTCTGATACTTTCTGCTACTTCTCTCCTTATTCTCTTTTTCTGCTCTCATCATTCACTCTGCTCTTCATAATTCCTGATATTGGAACAGTGCACCATGGCTAAATGATTTAATAGCTGTGAATATACAGCTTATAATGGCAAGAGTTCCACAGGAAACTATCCAGGAAAGGGAAGAAAGTGCCTTGGGGTCTGCTTTCCTCCAGCTTAGCTTAGCAGACTAACTTTGCCCTATTGCATCAAACACTCTCCACGCAATTACGGCAGGGTCTGGGCATGTGACCTGATGGAAACGGACAGCCAATGTCTCTGGAGGAGCTTTCTTTCCACCAGAAAGTGGTAAGTACTCTCAAGGATAGTCAGAAGGGTGCAGACTTTCTCTAGTTCAGTGGTCCTATGTGGTAAGGTCTTTGTGAAGGCTGGCACGAAGGAGTGCCAATTATGTGTCCAAGTACATAACCTCTTCCATTAGGGAAAGTGAAGTGAAAAAAACAGCCAGCCTAAAACATCCCACAGCAATCCCTTATAGGATGTTTTAGTTTTCATCATAGTCTTTGAGAAGGGTAAAACCTCCAATAACTCCTGAATCAGTGTGTGTGTGTGTGTGTGTGTGTGTGTGTGTGTGTGTGTGTGTGTGTGTGTAAATAGTGAAAACTGCTTAGTTATCTGAGCTATGACACTCTATTCCCTGCATAAGGCCAAATTAGCCAAACTGTACTGTACTTGTTGGAGTCACTCACTGAATTTAGATGTGAAAAATACTTGGGTTTTTGAACTTCCAGGAGACAGAATACTGTATTCGATGGAGTACAAGTCTGCTGGAGTGGCAGTTCTTGCTGTAGTTCCACCCCAGAGCCAGCTGCTGAATTTTCCTGCTGAATGTCCTGCTTGGAATCATTCAGGTTAAGTGCAGCTGTAGAATGGGAAAGGATTAGCAGTTCCTCATTTGATTTATCGTGTAGTGCCCAAGAATTTACAAGTCTCTTCTGTAGACATAAACAAGAAATGCTCAAAATAATGTCATTGCACTGAGCAAAGTTAGTATTCTAAGTAGTAATGGTTTAATGTAGCGGACACACAACTGCTATCATAATTTAATGGCAAATTTGTGTAACCTCATGCATCACTTTGCAAATTTGGCCCTATAGGCTGATGTGCAAAGCAGTTCTTGCTGGCAGTGCAGTAAAGTGCATTTTAAATGAATGTTAATTTCCATAAATGAGCAACTTCCTTTGTGACTCGAGTTTGGCCCATCCTACAACATCATAAGCCAGTGTGTTAAAGCTGGACTAGTCAAGGTAAGAATGACACCAGTAGGTATTTAAACACTGAGCTAATGTCGAACAAGAAAACCCTTCTCTTTGTTAAAAACGGTTGCTGTAAAGTGTAAACCAGTTTTTGGTCTCTTCTCTAGTATATAGCCACTGTAGCTTGAAATTTAGTCAGTTGACCCTGGGATGCTTGGCAGAAACACCCCCTGCCAGCATCTGACAATATCATGGATCTTGCCTACAGAGATACCACTGATACTGTAAGAACTTGCAGCCCAACCTTTCCTCCACACTGAGAGCGAAAATGTTTGTAAGACATTGAGGTGAGAGCATCTTATTGTCCCTTGAGCAGATAATGGATTATCCAGCACGGAGTGAGTTGAGCTTTCTGTTACAGAGAAGGCTGGGGGGAAGTTAGGAATGCTTTGGGGAACCAGACATTCTCATTGAGAAGCTCACATTAACTCATGCTCCACTTCTATAGTGCAGAAGATTCCTTCCTTTTATGTATGCCTGGCCAAGAGTTCATACTTTGTGAAACTGACATCTAAGCTAATAGCTGATATTTAGAAAGTGTTTTTTCCTGACAAATGACACTCTTTCATTTGCCACTTTTTTTTTCAGTCTTACCAGTAGGCAGTTAGTCTGAAAAGTCAGCTCTGTTGAGGCAGAATGATGAAGGATCGCAGGGCAAATATATAGGGTTCCTTGACTGTGGGAAGAAGGGCCGGCTCCATGGTTTTTGTTGCCCCCCTTCCCCCAACGCAGCAAAAAGAAAAGGGGGGGTGGGGGAATCATGATCTGCAGCTCTACCACTGCCGCTTCAGTCTTCGGTGGCTGGTCCTTCACTCCTAGAGGGAGGTAGGGACCCACTGCCGAAGACTCGGATGTCCCACCCCTCACCATTGGCCACCCAAAGCAGCTGCTTGCTGGGCTGGTGCCTGGAGCCGGCCCTGGTGGGAAGAGCAGGGTAATAAGACTAGCTCATGTGTGCAAAAATTCCTATTCCTGATTGGTGAAGTCCGGCTGATTTGAATGGGTTACCTAGGGAGGTGGTGGAATCTCCTTCCTTAAGAGATTTTAAGGTCAGGCTTGACAAAGCCCTGGCTGGGTTGATTTAGCTGGGGGTTGGACTAGATAACCTCCTGTGGTCCCTTCTAACCCTGATATTCTATGAAATGGGCTAACCCAGAATCTGGATTGGTATCACAGAAACCTGTCTTAAATTTGAAACTACTGCTTGTCATAATGGTAAGTGTTTCTTCAAAGACTGACTGTGTTTTTGTTTTTGTAAAGTGTCTTGCATCCTTTCTAATATATTAGTTGGAAGTAATGTTAAATTGCTTGACCTGCTCTCTGTCAAGCAGATTTCATTTGTGAATCCGAATTTATTGTAGAGTTACCACTGTGGACACTCCATGAAAACAGTTCAGCTCTCACTAGAGACCAGCTATACAAGGAGTTGCAGATGGGGCTGTAAATCAGCTTTAGCCTAACCAATAGCAGTATGTGCGCGCACATACGCATGCAAGTGTATGCTTTCCCTTTGTATCAGTAACAGCTTTCCTTGCTTCTCAGGGGAGGGGTGGAAATTTTGTCTGTTAGGTGGAGTTTCATGTTTAGCATTGTTACGTTAAACTTCATGTTTCCTGGATTTTAGCACTAACTCACAGAATATTAAAAAAAAAAAAAAATCTTTTGGGACACTTCTTATATTTTAGTACTATAGATCCCACAGCAGAATAGTATTTTTGCATGGAACCTTTTGTTAAGACTTCTGTGGTGGTCAGTCTTAATAAATAAAAATTAAAATCCTGATTTTTAGAAGAAATAGAAAACTTGCTGTGACATGGGTGGAGGGGTGGGGGGAGAAGATACTGAAACCACTCGAAGGACTCCAACTGAAGTGTTTACAGATTCTCCATATTTGTATGGGTAGGTGTCATGGGTATCTAGATTCATCAAATGACCATCAGTCAAGTTACAACTTATGCTCTAACCAATATTTCAGTTTGAGGTGTAAGGCTTCTAAATTTGTCTGTTTCCATGTGCAGTAGTGGGGCCTCAATTTCTGTTTCTGTCAGAGTTAAAATGGGAAGCAAAGTTGCTAGTCAAGGCCTACAGTGCCTCTCCTGATGGAGAAATCAACTTGTTACATGTAAGATTTAAAAGGGTAAAAAATATAGTCACCCTTCTGCTGCTTGGTTTTTTTTTTTTACAGAATGAATATATGAAAGATGACTTCTTCATAAAAATCGAGACCTGGCATAAACCAGACTTGGGGACATCAGAAAATGTAAGTCAGGGTCCAGTAGTAACCCAGTATTTGCCATACTTCCTGCACACATTTAACCTGATGGACCAGTATTCCTTTTCTGGCTGTGGCCGATAGCTGTTGCTTAAAGGAAGGCAGCCTCCCCCCAATAAATAATAAAAAGTACTCCTCTAAACCAATGAAGCTATTTCTCCTACAGCCATGGAAGGAAGAGGTTGGAGAAAGGCACAAGAGTTCCTAGACAATTCTGTGTGTGCTTAATCTGAAGTGTATCTATGGCTAACAATTATATGTATATGACACATGCTACATATCTGGGCACTTCAGTTTGCATTAGGTCACTCTTTTGAGAGATACATGTTAATGGATACATTTCAAAACTGTGTATGGCTAGCCAACTTCAAAATGTGCTGGAGTCTCTCATTTAATGAACTCATTTGATGTATGGCAGGTTACTAATAACTGGATCACTTGCACTTCAGAGCTTTATGTGAAGGTTGCTCACGAAATAAAATGTCTGCCTAGCCTATTGAATGCATAATGATTCTAATTACAGTGTTTGATGTCCTTAGCTGTAAGGAAAGTGACAGAATACAATTTAATCTTAAAACCAGGCTCCTCTGAAAGCACAAGAACTGAAGGTTTAATAAAGGTACAACTAGCTTCAGAATTGCTTAATTAAATAAGTGGTAACTTCAGAGTATATTCCCCAGGTGATTCTAAGAAAACTGTCCATCTCTGTAGAACTCAGAAAAATCTGGGTAATAAAGAACTAACAGTGGCTGCAATAAGGCAACAAAGGGTAAAGTCCCTTCTCCCCGTTGCAGGTGCACGACTTGGATCCAAACACGTGGAAGAGTGTTGAAGTTGTCCATATTGACATAGCAGACAGAACTCAAGTAGAACCAGCAGTAAGTAGACACTGAGCTTACTGGGAGATGGTTGTCATATCTAGCTAATTACTTTGGCCTTTGTTTGCACCTTAACATTGTTTTCCATTGATTGTAAATAAACTAATACACCCAATGTATTTGATTCCATTGGTAAATATAAAATTGCTTTAAATAGAAGTATTGATCTAAATTAAGGGATGTCAAATTATTAAAAAAATTAAGTCATTAATCACGAGATCAAAAAAATTAGCTGTAGTTTTATTTGCACTGTTAAACAGAATACCAATTTAAATTTATTATACATTTTTGATGTTTTTCTACATTTTCAAATATATTGATTTCAGTTACAACACAAATACAAAGTGCACAGTGTTCAGTTAACATTATTTTGATTACAAATATTTGCACTGTAAAAGAGAAACAAAAGTAGTGGTGGTTTTCAATTCACCTCAGAGAAGTACTGTAGTGCAATCTCTTTATCAGGAAAGTGCAATTTACAGATATAGAATTATTATTTTTTTAGGGCTGTTAATCGCAGTTAACACTATTTTTTTAAACCAGTGTTAATCATGCATCTCTGTTTTGACCCTCTTCACTTACGGTCCTTCATCACTCGGCGGACACTGGCACAGTTCTACTGTGTTCTCATGATCTGGAGTGATTAAATATCAGAAAGTTAATGGAGCAAATCAGCAAAAGTTGAGGTCTTTTGAATGGGAAGTTTATTTATAAAAGCATCCAGATGGTTTTCTGGGTAAAGAGACGGTTATCTGTAGCCAAGGCAAGGCTGAATTTCACTACCGTTGAAGTACTTCTAGTCTGCGGTACCACCTATGCTCTAAACATGCTTTCACCTCCAGTTCTTGTGCTACAGATAACCCACCGATAGCAAATGAATCCCACCAGCCGCGACAGAGTACACTTAGGCCTGGTCTACACTACGCCTTTAAACCGATTTTAGCAGCGTTAAACCGATTTAATGCTGCACCCGTCCACACAACGAGGCCCTTTATATCGATATAAAGGGCTCTTTAAACCGGTTTCTGTAATCCTCCCCAACGAGAGGAGTAGCACTGAAATTGGTATTACCATATTGGATTAGGATTAGTGTGGCCTCAAATCGACGGTATTGGCCTCCGGGCTGTATCCCACAGTGCACCAATGTGACCGCTCTGGACAGCAATCCGAACTCGGGTGCAGTGGCCAGGTAGACAGGAAAAGCCCTGCGAACTTTTGAATTTCATTTCCTGTTTGCCCAGCGTGGAGCTCTTATCAGCACGGGTGGCGATGCAGTCCCAAATCCAAAAAGAGCTCCAGCATGGACCATATGGGAGATACTGGATCAGATCGCTGTATGGAGAGACAAATCTGTTCTATCACAGCTCTGTTACAGAAGACAAAATGAGAAAGCATTTGAAAAAATCTCCAGGCTACGATACAGAGTCCACAGCACAGTGCTGTGTGACAAGCGTAACGGAAAGCCAAAGAATCAAATGGACGCTCATGGAGGGAGGGAGGGGGGTACTGAGGACTCCAGCTATCCCACAGTCTCCGAAAAGCATTTGCATTCTTGGCTGAGCTCCCAATGCCTGTAGGGTCAAACACATTGTCCAGGGTGGCTCAGGGTATATCTCGTCAATTTACTCCCCCTCCTCCCCCTGTGAAACAAAAGGGGAAAAAAATCGTGTCTTGACTTTTTTGTATGTCACCCTATGTCTACTGCATGCTGCTGGTAGACGTGGTGCTGCGGCAATGAATAGCAGCATCCTGTCCTGTCCCCTCCCCTCCCCGGTGGCAGACGGTACCATACAAAAGAACTGATAGCTGTCATAGACTCATAGACTCTAGGACTGGAAGGGACCTCGAGAGGTCATCGAGTCCAGTCCCCTGCCCTCATGGCAGGACCAAATACTGTCTAGACCATCCCTAATAGACATTTATCTAACCTACTCTTAAATATCTCCAGAGATGGAGATTCCACAACCTCCCTAGGCAATTTATTCCAGTGTTTAACTACCCTGACAGTTAGGAACTTTTTCCTAATGTCCAACCTAAATCTTCCTTGCTGCAGTTTAAGCCTATTGCTTCTTGTTCTATCATTGGAGGCTAAGGTGAACAATTTTCTCCCTCCTCCTGATGACACCCTTTTAGATACCTGAAAACTGCTATCATGTCCCCTCTCAGTCTTCTCTTTTCCAAACTAAACAAACCCAATTCCTTCAGCCTTCCTTCATAGGTCATGTTCTCAAGACCTTTAATCATTCTTGTTGCTCTTCTCTGGACCCTCTCCAATTTCTCCACATCTTTCTTGAAATGCGGTGCCCAGAACTGGACACAATACTCCAGTTGAGGCCTAACCAGCGCAGAGTAAAGCGGAAGAATGACTTCTCGTGTCTTGTTTACAACACACCTGTTAATGCATCCCAGAATCATGTTTGCTTTTTTTGCAACAGTATCACACTGTTGACTCCTATTTAGCTTGTGGTCCACTATGACCCCTAGATCTCTTTCTGCCATACTCCTTCCTAGACAGTCTCTTCCCATTCTGTATGTGTGAAACTGATTGTTCCTTCCTAGGTGGAGCACTTTGCATTTATCTTTATTGAACTTCATCCTGTTTACCTCAGACCATTTCTCCAATTTGTCCAGATCATTTTGAATTTTGACCCTGTCCTCCAAAGCAGTTGCAATCCCTCCCAGTTTGGTATCGTCCGCAAACTTAATAAGCGTACTTTCTATGCCAACATCTAAATCGTTGATGAAGATATTGAACAGAACCGGTCCCAAAACAGACCCCTGTGGAATCCCACTTGTTATACCTTTCCAGCAGGATTGGGAGCCATTAACAACTACTCTCTGAGTACGGGTATCCAGCCAGTTATGCACCCACCTTATAGTAGCCCCATCTAAATTGTACTTTCCTAGTTTATCTGTCTGTCCTCATCATCCTGAGAGTGCTCCTGGCTGGCTTCAGGTGAGGTCGGCCGGGGGCGCCTGGATAAAAATAGGAATGACTCCTGGTCATTCCCGGTAGATGGTACAGAACGGCTGGTAACCGTCCTCATCATAGCAACTGGGGTTGAGTTCCACCAACCTCTTCCCCTCCTCCCCCTTCATGTCTAAAGAAAAGATTCTGTACTGCCTGGACTATCATAGCAGCGGGATGCTGCCTCCCCCTCACTTTATCTAACTAAAAATTCAGTGTTTCTTATTCCTGCATTCTTTATTACTTCATCACACAAATGGGGGGACACTGCCGCAGTAGCCCAGGAAGGTTGGGGGAGAAGGGAAGCAACGGGTGCGGTTGTTGCAGGGGCACCCTCTAGAATGGCATGCAGCTAATAATTTCTGCAGGATCTGACACGGAGCGGCTGTGCTCTCTGGTTCTCTGATACTCTGGTTCTCTAGTACACTTGTCCCATATTCTAGGCAGGACTGACTCTGTTTTTAGATAAACCATAAAGGAGGGATCGACTCGGGGAGTCATTCCCATTTTTGTCTTTGAGCCCCCGGCCGACCTCAGCGAAGGCCAGTCAGGAGCATCCATGACAGCAGCAGACGGTACAGAACGACTGATAACCATCATCTCATCGCCAATTTACAATGGCACAGCAGACGGTACAGAACGACTTATAACCGTCTCTGCTACCTTGCAATGGCAAATGAATGCTGCTGTGTAGCACTGCAGTACCGCCTCTGTCAGCGGCATCCAGTACACATACAGTGACAAAAGGCAAAACGGGCTCCATGGTTGCCATGCTATGGCATCTGCCAGGGCAATCCAGGGAAAAAGGGAGTGAAATGATTGTCTGCCATTGCTTTCCCAGAGGAAGGAATGAGTGACGACATTTACCCAGAATCACCCGCGACACTGTTTTTGCACCATCATGCATTGGGATCTCAACCCAGAATTCCAATTGGCGGGGGAGACTGCAGGAACTATGGGATAGCTACGGAATAGCTACCCACAGTGCAAGACTCTGGAAATCGACGCTAGCCTCGGTACACGGACGCACACTGCCGAATTAATGTGCTCAGTGTGGCCGCGTGCAGTCAATTTTATACCATCTGTTTTACAAAACCGGTTTCTGTAAAATCGGAATAATCCTGTAGTGTAGACGTACCCTGAGAGTTCCAGGATCACTGCAATCTCATGGATCAAACAAAGTATAACAGCTTAACCAATGGTATTGCAAAGTAGGTAGCTATCAACTGCAGACCACTCATCATTGTAAATGACAAAGGGCTAAGAGGTATTCAGATTGCATCTTCCAATCAGTCATAGGCTCTGCCTTCCTGAGGATCCATTCCATCAGGAATACATGACCTATATCACAACGAAAAGACTACACATTTGTAGCTTCTGAAAAATGCACTAGCTGTTTGCTTTGGTGATCGTGGACATCCTTGAACGATCACAGCTGTCTTGGAGTCACAACACACCTGATTGATGCTGCATGGAGTCTACAGTCATTTGCTTTAACAGTAATATATAAGCCTATGGTTAATCACAACTAATTTTTTTAATCTAGTTAATTTTTTTTTGCATTAATCACTTGCATTAACGGTGATCTAAATGCTCAGTACTCTTAAATTTTGTGGGCATTTGCCAATCTATCAGGTTTGATTTTTATCAGCACACTGAGGGCAATGGATTTTTGGGAAACAGACAGCTTTCAGTTTTAATACAGTAATTGCCTTGATCAACATTTGTGTGCTAGTTTCAGTGTGTGAGGCTGAAATTTAAAATAGGAATTGAGTCCAGCTCTTCTGCATGGCCTGGCACAGAGTGCTGACCTGGCCATCCCTTTTTGTTGCTGTTTTAGGAATATATTTTTAAATAGCCCGGAGTGGGGTTATGGTAGGTTCAAGCAGGTCTGTCTTTGCTGCAGAAATCTGTGTTGGAGAATTGCTATTGCTTCTATCTTTTCAAACTTTATTGAATACTTCTGCCCTTCAGTGCAGCAATTATCACCAGGTGGGCTGATCTTTCATCTCTGCTGATAGATAGATGGGCCAGCTGTAGCTAGAGAAACACCAGTGTCATTTCTTCAGCTTCCCCTGTCCAGTTCAGCTTTGTTGCTGCTATTATTTTGAAGCACGTAGAAGTATGCCAAGCACCTCCCATGGTCCCTGCCCTGAGAATTTACAACCTAGTTTCAGATAAGATGCAATTCAAGGATAATGCAACAATGAAAATGACAGAGCGTACCCTGGTAAGGTTACACAGTTACTTAGTGTAGGGGTGTGTAGTTTGGATGTTGCAGTGCTGGAGGTGCTCAAGAAGCATAGCACATATAACTGGAAGGGATCTTTTGGGTCATCGAGTCCAGTCTTCTGCTGTTGGCAACCCCGTCATATAATCATGTTCATAAACTTAGCAAGCTCCATCTTAAAAGTAATTCGGTGTTTTGCTCTCACAACTCCTATTGCGAGGCTGTTCCAGAACCTTACTCCTCTGATTGTTAGAAACAATCTTCTAATTTGCAGCCTGGATATAGGCCTGGCAAGCTAACTTGGGAATGGCAGTGCATGTGTGAGGGGCAATGAGAGAACAAGGCATGGAAATGATTGCAGACGTATTAGATGTCCCTTCAGAGGCAGAAAGAAGATGCTTAGTCTCAGGCATGCACTTTTATACAGCATATAAGCTTTCAATTCATTGTGCTGTCCGGTACTTCTCACATGCACATAAAAAAAGTGATTGCATCAGACTGCGCTGTCATGAATAGGTACAAGGACTAAGCATTCTTTCTTAACCGTGTTGTGTCCTGACTTTGAATATTGTCCTCTCACCATTAGCTTAGCATACTACTTGAAATGTGTATTTTCCCTTAAGTTTTTGACTGTATGGATATCCATTCTCCACTGACCAACGGCCGTTTGGTTACATTGTTAATCTGGAGAAGAATGTAAAATACCTTGATTTGAAGGTTAACTGCTAGACTGCTTAGAACAGAGTTTTGCAAGAAAACTTGTTCGGTTCATGTTGCTGTCTTTTGTCCCTCTTTTACTTATGCATGCACACACACGTACCCTTCTTCCCCATTGCATATCTTTTTTCACTTGGAAAAAGCAAAGTCCTCTTTCATAACTGTGCTAACCACTGACAGAAGAGAATATACTGTGTATTCATGTGTTGCTTATGAAGGGAAGGAAAACTGTACATCTTAACTGCAATTCACCAAGTTGTCTTTTTCAGTAATTTTGTTTATTTTTAGAATATTCTGAGAACCCCCATTTAAATCAAGTTAAATATGTCTTGCATGTTTTCATGCAGCGAGGAATCACTTTACTGTTACTTGTGGTGGTTTTGTCATTGCATAAATGATCTGGAAAAAGGGGTTAACAGTGAGGTGACAAAATTTGCAGATGATACAAATCTCCTCAAGATAGTTAAGTCTCAGACTGTGAAGAGCTACATACAAAAAGATCTCTCAAAACTGGGTGACTGGGCAACAAAATGGTAGATGAAATTCAATATTGATAAATAGAAAGTAATGCACATTGGAAAACATAATCCCAACTATACATACAAAAGGATGGAGTCTAAATTAGCTGTTACCACTCAAGAAAGAGATCTTGGAGTCACTGTGGATAGTTCTCTGAAAACATCCACATATTATGCAGCAGCAGTCGAAAACGCAAACAATGTTGGGAATCATTAAGAAAGGGAGAGATAATAAGACAAAAAATATCATATGGCCTCTATATAAATCCATAGTACACCCATCCCTTGAATATCGCATGCAGATGTGATTGCCCCATCTCAAAAAAAATCTATTGGAATTGGAAAAGGTTCCGAAAGGGACAACAGAAATGATTAGGGGGTATGGAACGGCTTCCATATGAGGGGACAGTAATAAAACTGGGACTTTTCAGCTTGGAAAAGAGATGACTAAAGGGGAGGAATATGATTGAAGTCTATAATATCATGACTGGTGTGGAGAAAGTAAATAAGGAAATGTTATTTACTCCTCACAAGAACTAGGGGGTCACCAACTGAAATTAATAGGCAGCAGGTTTAAAACAAAAGGAAGTATTTTTTCATACAACACAGTCAACCTGTGGAACTCTTTGCCAGAGGATGTTGTGAAGGCCAAGACTATAACGGTTCAAAAAAGAACTAGATAAATTCATGGAGGATAAGTCCATCAGTGGCTATTAGCCAGGATGGCAGGGATAGCATCCCTCACCTCTGTTTGTCAGAAGCTGGGAATGGGCAACGGGAGGAATCACTTGATGATTCCCTGTTCTGTTTATTCCCTCTGGGGCACCTGGCATTGGCCACTGTTGGAAGATGGGACCCTTGGCTAGATGGACCTTTGCTCTGACCCAGTATGGCCACTCTTATGTTCTTATGCATATAACCTTAGAAAAGATGAAGAGGCAGGTAAATATGTTGTGTATTTCCAATTCCAAGCCTGACATTGTGGCAAGCCATATCAGTGCTGTCATCTGTAAGAATGCTGGTTCTGACCACAGTATAGGTTTATGTGTATAAATATGAAGCTATGGTAATTATTAGACTCCAAGGAAGTGGATCTAAGGGATCCTGTTAGTGTAAATGCTTCTGTTTACGATATGCCCTTCATGCACCATCGGAGAATGGGCACTACTGTGCTTAGCTACAGCATCAATACATTTTGTATTGAAGACTGACCAGGCAGCGTAGCTAAATATCTGTGCTCGGAACTCCACTCCCCATCTGAGGCATTCTTTGCCTGGTTCCTTTGAATAGTCTGTGGAATGCTTTATATTACTTGCCCTATTTTTCCTTTAGTCGCATTACTTTGGGTGTTGTTGGGGGGTGGGGATAGTGTAAGTGTCTTTCCTGTCTTTGTGTGGTATCTTACTGGTACACTACGGAGAGGGCTTGCCGCTCTCCTGTCTGAGAAAAGTTGTATATATTTTTTCATTACTTCACAAATTTTTCTGAAAATAAGGTAATTACATTTGTAATTTTCTAGCAGTTTTTCTAAAATCCTTAAACTTTTGTCCTCCATACTAAGTGAGTTAACTTTAGCCAAATTCTGTGCCAGTTTCTTTAGTTTCTAACTATAATCAAAACTATAACAAAGAAATATAAAAATAGTAAATTCCTTAAAGATTCTAATGGCATGCATATGCTAATCCACACCCATGTAAAAATGTATACAAATGATTCAGCAGACATATGCTGTTCTCTTAAGGTATACATTTAAACTTGGCCTCTCTTAATCATCTCCAGCACTTTGTCTAAGTAGCTTTTGTGATTTGTATACAAAAGTCACTTCCCAAGAGAGGATGAAGCTTTAAAGCATAAGCAGAAGTGTACATACAATTAACATGAGAAGAGGTTACATTTTTGGAAGCAATCAGAAGGAAAATGAGCATAGTGAAAACAATAAAATTGAAGTCAGGTTTGTAGCTATTTCTGTGCATTGAGGAAATTACAGCTGCCTTGTTCCAGACCATATTTGATGCCTATTTTGTTTCTAGAACAGCATCTGTGTTTTAGTAATATTTAGTACAGATCAGTAAACTTTCTAGCAATGGCGCACAGATACCTGAGGCGACAGAATTTCTATGGAGCATGTGGTACCATCTCTGTTCTGTACTTCTCACTAGAAATGTAGCTTTAAAATTTGAAATAAGCTTTTGTTAAAGTTGTTAAGAGGACTTTTTAAAATATCCCCATTTGAGAATAAATACTTCTGAAGGTAGAATGGAGTTCTGCTCTGAGGACTGTATTCATGGCATATTGTAGAGCTAAAAAAATTTTTTTGTTCACCGAGAAGCTTGGCTTACACAACATCTGTTGTTGGAAGTGGCCTGGGAGCTTCTTGTCTGGCTCGCAAAAGCTGAGCGTCTACGTTACAAAAATGATCCAAGCATATGCAGTGGCTTGTAGAGGGGTATAGACATTGCTCCTCAATGTAGGGGTGAGTGAGAGCCCTAGTTGTTCCAGACTGGCTCCAGATCCAGACCTTATCTTATGGATCTCTCCATTTCCATCAGGCTTGGGTAGGTGAAGGCACTCAGTGCAGTGTGTTTAATCAAAAAGTGAACTGGAGAAGCTTGGAAAAAATGAGCTAATCCTGTAATGTGCAAATGTTTCTTCACCAGTCCCATGAAGCCCAGCTGCGTACCTCCCTGAAGTGCTCTTGCTCTAGAACACGTTGTTGGGTTTTGAAGAGTGTTTTATTTTAAAGACGTTTTGAAGTGCTTGCTCTTTTAACAGTGTTTTAGCCCCTGCTGGCGTGAGCCACTGTGCTCTGACTCCATTGCTCCAGAAGAGATTTTTGGGAGCTGTGCTGTCCCCAAATGATCCATCCTAAGGTGTGTCAGTGATCAGTAGCCAAGCAGCAGGGTGTCCTGGAACCTAACATTGTTAACAGGTTAGTTTGGGGAAAAAAAGCTGACTTTGTTTCAGCCCTGTGCTACTTGGGCATTCAGCACAGAGTGGTGGGTTAGCTAATGTTCCAAACACCCTTGCAGTTCGCTGTATTTTCTTAAAAAGCTGTTGTCTAAGAGATGGTTTTGCCTGTGATCACCAAAGTTCTCCTGTCCCTTCAAGTGCCGAGTAATGTTGTAATAGAAAGGACTGAGGCAAACCTCACTCTTCGTGGCCAGGGCTTCTTCTCTGCTTTGCTTGACATTTCTCTTCTATTCTGGAAGACTAGGCTATGAACTCTGTTTGATTTTTTTTAATTTTAGAACCTGCAGAGATTCAGTGTTTCTCTTGGAGTACGGTTTGAAAGGATTAGATTGGTTTGCTGAGCTGATATCACATGCTACATTTACCTTGTCTGGTGTGTACTGCACAGTGTAATTCTCTCAAACTTCAGCCTGCCTATAGGAAGGGTTGTTATATCTCCTGTGATGCTGACATCAGGTATTGGCTTTGAAAACTGAACAGCTTTAACATGCCTTCCATGATTTGGTCACCCCTTCTCAGTTCCGCCCCCTGGACCCTAGGCTATATACTAGGGGTAGGCAACCTATGGCACGGGTGCCGAAGGCGGCACGCGAGCTGATTTTCAGTGGCACTCACTGCCCAGGTCCTGGCCACCGGTCCAGAGGCTCTGCATTTTAATTTAATTTTAAATTAAGCTTCTTAAACATTTTAAAAACCTTGTTTACTTTACATACAACAAGCCTACCTGGCCTTGTGTTGTTCCATGTGGCTCATAAAAACCATGGGGCTTGGGTCTAACTTGTTCTTTCCACTTCTCATTATCCCATTTTTATCTCCTTCATCCATCCTTATCTCATGTCTTCTTCCAACTTGCCCTGCTTGCCTGAAATAACTTCCGTTCCCACATTTCTTCATCTGTCAACTCATTTAAAGTGCTTCTAAAAGACAGTCTCTTCCATGAATCTGTCAACGTCTGAATGCTGCTCCCCTCTCTTCTGGTGTGCTTGTACTATATTTCTTTTGCTAGTATATTTACATTGTAAGCTTGCCCTGTTACCTCAGTTATGAGACTTAGCAGGAGACAGAGCTGCGACTGCAGGACTGTTCCAGAAGAGATCCCAATGAAAAGATGAATCTTGCTAATTTTTTGCTTAAATCTCAGCATTTTTACGGTGAAGTGTAACACTCATTGCTTCAACCAGTCTTTATAAAATACCTCCACCAAAACACTCGTGCACACACACTTCCTGATTGTTGGAGAATGAGCAGAGTAGTGGTAAAAGCTTGTGTATAGTTGTACCTCCCTGAAGCACTGTGGTGAGAGGGTAGACAGTATACCTGTAAAAAATCTTCTTGGTGCTGACCTGGTACTGTGTAGTGAGGTCTGTTCGTTTGAAGTACTGGCATTCAAGCTCTGCCAACAGTGGCCACGTAACATGTCTGCTCACCAACAATGATGACACTTAATAGTCTAAAGCTTAAAGGTAAAATTTAACACAGGGCTGAGGTGAAAACTTTGAGAGATTCTGTCTATCTGAGCACTTAGCGCTGCATCAGTTCACATTCAGGAGGTTTTCTTGAGAAACAAGCATATATCCTAACAAAAATATGAATGGTGCCATGTAAAACTGCCTTAAGTTAAGCCTAGAGAGAGATTTTTTTTTCTTCCTTTTGTAACTGCCCTTTTTACACGTGCCTTTCAGGTGCTACACGCCTGGGAGGCTGAACTGAGTTATTTGCTCAATTATAACTCCTAGCAGTTGTGGTGACGCAAGCCTGTACCACCTCAGTAGTACTGTTATCTTCTTCTACCTTGGTCTCTGTTAGCCTGGCCACTGGGCCAGGTTTTAGAGCCATTTCTCTGTGGAGCCTGGGATGGGTCTCTGTCACTCTGAAAGGAATTGCAAAGACCGAAGCATCTTGGTTCATGGTTTCATGTTCTTATTGCTGTAATTTATGTAACTAAAGGCTGATGTTTCTTTGAAGAGTTCTCTATTGCACTGTTGCAAATGATGTCAAAGGTGCCTTTGAAATACTGTCCTTTGAAACAGCTTTTGAATCCCCCATATGCTGCTGCCCTATTGCATTATAATTTTTTTTCCTGTCTCTCTCCAACTTTCAAGAAGCTTTCCATTTTTTTTTTTTAGCTGTACTGTTTATTCAACAGTTGCCTGTTTCACTTCCTAAGAAGGACTTACTGCTGTTGGGAATTATGCTCTGGCTGTATATATATTTTCCTTAAACTCAGAAAAGAGCTTTTGTTTGTTTGTGATCTGGCTCTAGTCCAGGCTCCTTCTTTCAGGCCTGGGAGGAGGGCCTGTGTCTGAGAAGAGTGCCAACAATTCTGTCTTGTGCATCGAAAGGTTTTAATCCAGACATTCTCACTTTTTCCTTCTACTCTTAACCAGACTTGGGTTAAGTGATTCAGCATCTTTGCACAAATTGGTCTCTCTTGTTCCAGAAAAAAATTAAAATAAAATAGATTAATCATTGTAACTTTTGCTTAAATACCAGATTTTACTTATCTGTGACTCTTCATTTGCAATATTTTTTCTCCTCTCATCTCCTATTGCTGATATTTCCCATCCTGCCCAAGAGCAGGTAGATCCTTTTTTATTTATTTTTATTCCCCCTCCCCCCTTCCCCTGTGCAAAGTGCTAGGAGCAGGCCAAACATCATTTTGTAGAATAGGGTGTTCTAGTGGTGTCTGGCCAAATAATTTCAGAAGATAGAATGTTTTTTTTTCATAGACAGAATTTATAAAGCTGCATATTTAGGTAAGCAAAAATGCTGACTTGCCAAAGCTAAGGTTGCACATACAACCATGACTCTACTCCTTAGAGCTTGTTTACATGGAGGAAAAAGCCTGGAATAGCTATTTCTGAGAAACTGCTCCTCAATATCTTCCTATGTGAACACTGATTCTCCACTGAGTGCCCTTGTGTAGTTTAAATTAATGCACTTCAGCAGCTAATTAATCTAATCCACAAACAGGCATTCTCAGTGCCAGATGAGAACTTCTGCATGGGAGTTAGTGTGGAATAGCTGTTGCACTTTAAATTCACACAAACTTCCCCATGACTTCTGTTGTAGGCAAGACCTTAGTATTCATTATGATGTCTGTTTACATGATCCCATACAGGTTCTCAAGTATAATGTGCTACAACATTTTCTGCAGGCTTGCTGAAGAGATGCACAGGTGCGCTGTCTCATTTACTGCAGATACTGTATGAGGAGCTGAGAGTAAGCCCTTGCCTTATTAACTGACATCTTATACGTGCCTTGCATGGACTCTAGCATTCAGTGTACTTAGTAGAAGATGCTACATGTGTATCTAAGATTATAGAGAACTATGGGTAGGACAGTGAGGTTATGTAAAGATTGTTTTAATGTAAATGCACAAGAGGGCAGAGATCAAGTTGTACAAACCCACCAGGAACCCCTGGGTACATACTCAGGGTGTGTAATGTGTGCTACTGTGGGTTGTGATCTTTGATTTACTTATTTTCAATTAGTCTTTTTAAATATAAATAGTACCAATAACGAAATTTAATTCTTTAGGTTAGAGCCTCTGAGGCAGTCACAGATTGATCAAATTTAGTGGAGGACTGTGAATGATACAACGATCGATACAGTTAAAGACTTTATTTAAAATAAAATAGCTAAAGCAAACAGGAATTACAATATAATCATAGACTCCGTTTTAAACTCTTGTTCTAAGATGAAATGGTGCATCCAGTGGTGAGAAGAATAGGTATATAGTCCTTTCGCTAATGGTACCCTCATGGTGGGTGAGAACTTTAATCTAATCTACTCTTTTTATAACACCCCCTAATTAGTTAGTATTTAACTTAACTTTTACATATCTGTATTTCTGCTACCATAATTAAAATACCTTCTACTCCCTTATTAGCTATTTAATATTAAACATTACCTTAATTAACATCTGTGTAGTCACCATTCCAATAACTATCAACATAGATAGTATCCTTCCAAACCATTCTCATTTTGTCTAAAACATTTTAAAAACCAGTAAGAACCAAACTTGTTTACATCATGACCTGGTGTTATGTCCTAACTTATCTCTAGCTTGCCTCTGAGCTGTCTCACTTCACTTCACCCACTATTTACCAGGCCGCATTGTCAACCCTATATTTAGCCCCAAAACCTGTTCTCTACTTACATTTAGCTCATTTCTATTTAACATCACTCTCACAGGTCACAGGGCACCAGCACTGTTTTTAGTGCGCTGGCTTGATGAGCTAGCACAAATATGTCCACGAGCAGGAGGTCACATCCGTGCTCCAAGTGCAGACATAACTTCAGATCTGCATGTTGATAGATCATCCCACCAATGATTGAATCTGCCCTCTGCCTTATCCAGAATGGATTGTTATAGCACTAATCTTTTAAATATGCTTTTTCTTGTTGGAACATTTGTTGCTTTAGTTTTGATACCTTAAATTAAGTTATGATAATTGTGAAGTAGCAATTTTGCTGAAGGCAGTGCTCTGTGTTGACATGGAGATCTTACTGACACAAGTACAGCTATTGACTTTAGCTTTCACAATTTTTGAACATTTTAAAGAACTTATTAGCAAACACATTAGATAGCTGAATGTTATTTACAACACCGATAGCTAAATAAATAATGAATGCCTGAATGCACAAGTGATAATCTAGTTACAGTGAAAGTTCGTTCTTTTAAGATGTTCTACTTAACATTAAGAATCATGTACAGTATTTCTATAAAGATGTCAGTGAACTCCACTGTATTTTCAGCAAAGTGTGCTCTTCATTGTAAAAATATTTTGTGGAAGAAGGTTAATGCTGTTGGATTATGAAAACCTTTCATTAGATGCTTGTTTTCAATAAGTGGCTTTTTCAGTGTCTGAATTCATGAACATTTAGCAATCAGTCTGGAGACTTAAAGATAGCATTAGAGGGATCACATACTTTTTGGTCTATAGTTATCCTTTCCTTTCCTTCCAACAAGCAGATCTCAGGTTCACTGTTTTTTTCCATCATTGAAGTGAAATTTTTGCTTGTTTTGGTAAATTGTGTTTTCTGGACTGTTTTCACATGCCTGAAGACGTCATAGTAACTAAATCTCTTCCTGTCCACAGCTTGGTGGTGATAATGTCAGAACTGGATCTCAGTGTTTGTTGCAATGCTGTGCATTTAATAGAAGGATGGGGAACTGCAGCCCATCTACCCCTCAGTGTATTGTCTATGAAAGTTCTATAACCAAATTCGAGCCTTCTCATTGCTGAGCTAGCTTACTAATTTTCCATAATCCTCCTGATTTTGAAATAAAATTGCAAAATTACTAGATTTAAACTTGAATTAGAGTAATTTTGCGAGTCTGCATACATGTACACACACTTATGTCACTCATCACCACTTGTGTCCAGTGAACACTGCAAATAGTGATGCTGTCTCCGGCGGCGGAGTCTTCCCCACTGACCCTGTGGCACTTGTGCAGACTGCCCAATGTGGTCTGTTGGGCAAGCCATGACAATTTTGAATGGGTTGGGGTGCCTCTGGGTTCACTGCCCAGGCCACAGGCTTCTTGTTGTGCTCCAGCTGCTCTGTGTGGACTCTGTTGGACTGTGTTAGCATGCTCTAGAGCAGGGGCGGGAAAACTTTTTGGCCTGAGGGTCGCATCAGGTTTCAGAAATTGTATGGAGGGCAGGTTAGGGAAGAGAGTCATGGCTTGTTCTATCTACCCCTCCCCCCATTCCCTGACATCCCCCTCCCACCTCAGACCCCTGCCCCATCCACACTCCTCTGCTCCCTGACAGCCGCCGCCCCATCCTACCCCTCCTCTCTTTCCTGACAGCCCCCCCAGGACCACTGCCCCATCCAACCTCCCCTTCTCCCTGTCCCCTGACTGCCCCTGGAATCCCTGCCCCTGACTGTCCCCCGCTGTCCCACCCAGCCCCCCTGGGACCCCTGCCTCATCCAACCACCCCTTCTTCCTGTCCCCTGACTGCCCCCCCTGCCGCCCCATCCAACCCCCCTCCCCCTTCCTGACTGCCCCCCTGGCAGTTAATAGAAAGAGAGATACCACCTCTCAATGTCATTTTATGGAAAGTGGGTCTTGTCAAGCCTGATGTCATTCTTTGAGATTACAAATTTGGTTGCTAAAGGTAACTGTGTAGATGTAATATTACTTAATGATCTCGAAGTAAATATAAAGTCTCTGCTGATAAAACTTGCAGATGACACAAAAGTTGGCAGAATGCAGTAAAAGACTACTCTGTTATTTATCAATCTAGATTGCTGGATAAATGGTCCCATTCAAACAAAATGTGTTTAATATTGCTAAATGCAAAGTGATACATCTAGGAACAAGGAATGCAGGCAGGATTTACAGAATGGGGGACTTTATTCTGGAAAGCAGGGGTTCTGAAAAGAATGTAGGCATCATAATGGACAATCAACCCAACAGGAGCTCCCAGTGCGATGCTGTGGCAAAAGGGGCTAATGCAATCCTCGGATGTAGAAACTGGAGGGTTGTGAGAAGGGAAGTGACTTTAGTTCTGTATATGACATTGATGAAACTGTACTGAACACTGCGTACAGTTCTGGTGTCAACCTTACAATTATATGGAAAAATTGGAAAATGTGTAGAGAAAAGCTACAAATTTTTCAAGGCTAGAGCAATGTTACAGTAAGACTTAGAGCTCAACCTGTTTAGCTTTTCTAAAAAGATTGAGAGGTGACTGGCCTTTATGGCAAGAAAAATATCAGTTATTTAACCATGGGAGCAAACTACCCAAGGAAGTGCTGAGGGAATTCTCTATCTCTTGAATTTGAGAACCACTGATCTAACTGATCACCATATGTGGAGTGGAGAAGGAACTTCCCCCAGGTCAGATTGTCAGTGACCTTAAGGATTTTTTGCCTTCCTCCACAACATGGGATGCAGATAACTTGCCAGAGTTATCTGTATACATCTTACTTAATCAATTTCCTGCCCTTGTGGAGGTCCTCCTATCCTCTCCCTATAGCACATTATAGTCTGTTCTCCTATGGGCTGTAATACCTGGTCTAATTTCAGTTGTTGGGTTTGGTGTGTGGGTGTTGGTGACCTGCAATGTATAGAAGATCAGATTCGATGATCTGGTTGTCCCTTCTGGCCTTAAACACCAACTGCAAGTTCTGTTGTAGATGTGGAGGGAGATGGATATTGCAATATACCCTACAGTGTGGAACTTGTCTCCCCCAACAAAGGACTTGTTACCTGCCAGCCTAAGATACAACTCTGAATTTGCCTAAAAGTCAGGTGATGTCAGAATGCAGATATTCATTAGGTCAAGGCTCAGGGAGAGAGTCTTGATTTTGGTCTTCATATTGTAGTTCGTTATAACCTGTGGACTCGTAATAGACAGCCACAAGAAATTGGAGAATAGGAAGGAAAGTTGTGTGCAACTTCCACATCCTACTCCCTGGAGGGGGAAAAGTGTTGAACTTTCTGCCTTTCGATGTCACTGACTGAGCCCTTGCCCTTGTGTTATGGAAATAGTGAATAGCCGTGCCCAAACTACATTCTCTGTACGATTCATTGTTTTGTACATCCTTATGTCTCATATTTGTCCCTCCTTTAATGTAAATCTCTTCAAACTCTTTCTATACATGCATCCGATGAAGTGGGTGTTCACCCACGAAAGCTCATGCTCCAATACATCTGTTAGTCTATAAGGTGCTGCATAATTGCATATTTTATGTAGATAATTGAAACAGAGACAATTAAAAATATAGTAATAAACAGTCGTTTCTCCCCCTCCCCCAAAGCCTGTCTTCTAAAGTCTATATGTGCACAGATCTTAACTGTTAAAATTCTCAGCTGATCCTTTTTGAAGATTTTAAAAAACCCTAAAAGTCTCAGAGGGTTCACTGTTCTGATCAGGTGACTATTGAATGACTGTCACAAGTCTCATGATAATTAGCTTCTAATAATTTGATATAGATGATGATTCTGTAAATTTAATTTGAAATGGTAATTGATTTTATACTTCTAAGTTTAGTGTTTATCTGACTTGAATTATTCTACTAGGCAGGTGGCCACATGCTGGTTTTACTTCTTTCTCATCCCCCACCTTCATAGATTCCAAGATTAGAAGGAACCATTATGATCATCCATTCTGATCTCGTATGGCCTGTCATACAAAATTTGCCCCAAATAATTCCTAGAGTAGATCCTTTAGAAAAATATCCAATCTTGATTTAAAAAAATGTCAGTGATGGAGAATCCACCAAAACTATTGATAAATTGTTCCAGTGGTTAATTACTCTCTCTGTTCAGTATTTATGCCTTATTTCCAGTCTGAATTTGTATCTAGCTTCAACTTCCAGCCATTAGATCATGTTATACCTTTCTCTGGCAGATGAAAAAACCGCTAATTAAATATTGGTTCCCCATGTAGCTACTGATAAATTATAATCAAGTCACCCCTTAATCTTCTCTCTATTAAGCTAAATAGGCTCGAGGAGCTAAGTCATTATAAAGTATGTCTTCTAATCTTTTAATCATTTTCCTGGATCTTCTCTGAACCCTCTCCAGTTTATCAACATTCTTCTTGAATTGTGGGCACCAGAACTGAACGCAGTATTCCAGCAGCGGTCACATCAATGCCAAACACAGAAGTAAAATAACCTCTCAGCTCCTACTCGAGATTCCCCTGTTTGTACATCCTAGGAGTGCATTAGCTCTTTTGGCTACAGCATCACAGTAGGAGCTCATGTTCAGCTGATTACCCACCACAATCCCCAAATCTTTTTCAATCATTGCATCCCAGGATAGATTCCCCCATACTGTGAGTATGGCCTACATTCTTTGTTCCTAGACCTGTACTTTTACATTTAGTCATGTAAACAATGTGCATTTTTAACCAAGTGATCTTGTTTGCTCTGAGTCAGTGACCTGTCCTCATTATTTACCACTCTCCCAATTATTTTTTCATCTGCAAACTTTATCAGTGATTGTTTTGTTTTCTTCCAGTTTATTGATTAAAAATGTTAACTAGCATAGGGTCAAGAACCAATTCCTGCAGGACCCCACTGCAAACCCACCCACTCAATGACAATCCCCTATTTTA
Organism: Gopherus evgoodei; assembly: GCF_007399415.2. Taxonomy (NCBI): domain Eukaryota; kingdom Metazoa; phylum Chordata; order Testudines; family Testudinidae; genus Gopherus; species Gopherus evgoodei. Next base: position 948,189 of record NC_044334.1, read on the forward strand.
CAATCACATCTTGAGAACTATCAGATAGCTTTTAATCTGTTTAATGTGTGCCATGTTAATTTTATATCCTAGTTTTTAAATCAAAATGTTGTGCAGTAGCAAGTCAAAAACCTTACAGAAGCCTAAGTATATTACATCAACAGTTTTATCAACCAAATTTGTCATCTCATCAAAAAAAGATATCAAGTTAGTTTGACAGGATCTATTTTCCATAAACCTTCCTCCTCCTCCATTTGCTTGTATTTGGTCACCTAGTATTGTAGATTGTAATCCAGGTAATTAATCTTTGGTACAGAAACTGTCCTTTTGATAAGTGTTTGTACAGTTCTAGCACATTGGAGCCCTGATTGCAATAACATTTATATAAATAAATAATATCCCCAGTTCTGTCAGTAGTTTCCAAACCTATCCAGCAGGAGAGTGCCATATTTAGCAAGGACTTCTGGCCCAGATTATGGGCATTATTTCCAGTGTTAGCCATGCTTGTTTGGGCTTCCAATGGCTTGTCTCAATTGTTCTGTGCATTTGCTGGCTTCTTTATAAATGCTCTTCTAACCTGTACTCTAATCATGAAATACAGGTCCATATGATTAGGCTCCTTAAAATGATCACACTCACTTTTCCAAGGAATTCTACTGAGAAGTGAATAGATATCAAAACATATTTTTATAACATTCCAGATAAATAAAGTCTAATGCTGCAGTGGGGATAGTCTTCCAGCCAGGGTTGTTGGTCAGCAGCACACTTCAGGGTAGATGCTGATGCAACTGGACGATCTGTTGGTGGCACTTGTATGCACCAGAAGTGACCTGTGCCGTTGCTCTCTCTGAATGTATACAGACCACGTTTGTAGCACTTTAGGTCACCACCATCGTAGGAGATTCCAGGCTGTTTCCAAATGCAAAGAATGTTCTGATTTGCAAGCACTAGGATTTGTGCATCTGTGTTTATTCATTCACTTTCTATTTTATTTGCTTTTTTTGAGAATGAATAGCTTTTATGACAGTATAAACCAACTTTAATTTTTGGAAAAAAAATGCATTTAGTATATCCCTAAACCTAACTTGCTAGCATTCTTACATAAATTTAATAATTAATAGTCTAGAGCAAAACATTCCTTGACTAAATTCTATTCAACCCTGAATATAATTTTATTTAGCAAGTCCCTTCTCCTATGCCACCTAGTCAGCCTACTACACGAGCAGTTTAATTGTTTATCAAAGTTGTATTTAAAAACATGAAATACACAGAATAACTTGGAGAATAAGAACACTTCTGTACTGTTAATGTAACTTGAAACTCATTTAAAATATGCTTCTGTTGCAAAGCAAACTTGCTTTTGTTCTTTCCAAAGGATTGCAGAAAGTGCATACCAAATTCAGCCTTCAGAATACCCAGGAGCTGGAGATTCAAGTAGGCTACAGCTGTCTTCACCCCTAGTATTCAAAAATAACTAATAAGATGCGAAGTCTACAGCTGGTGGCAAGCACCATAAACCATGAGCCAAGGGCTTCTTTACATTTGATCCTCCCTTTCCCTGTGGGATCCTAAAGGAGACAGAATATTAACAAAGCCATCAGGCTGTCTCATTCCATGCTATTGCTCATCTGCAGCTATAATTAGGAGTTAAGGTTGCGTACTGTATGCTGAAACTGTCTCATATGAAGGAATATACTTGCTCATTGCAGTATGCTTATAGAAAGGAAACATGCAACAACTTTCACTGCTGTATCTCAGTGAAATCACAAATAAACATAAACTCCGATATTTAAAAGGTTGATATTTTACCATTGGATCAGATACTGAGATTATTATCATAGTAACTCAGTCTCAGGGTTAAATATGTGGGTATACATTTAACTGGCACAGATTTTGAATGCAAACATGCAATGGTTATGCTCCTTCCTTAGCTTGTCAGTATGGTGGATAAAGCACTCTGACCAAAGTTAACACCATTGAGAGTACTTTTGTAGAATTGTCTAGTTAGTTGAGAACTTTTAAAAATATCCTTAGTTAATGTTGACCAGTTGATAGACCCATCTCTTTTGTTCAGACTTTTGCTAGTCCTTTGGATGATTGCTGCAGTCAGGCTTCATTGTAACGATAAAATTAGATATGTCTGCCATTTAAGTCAACCCAGTCATTTGCCTCATTAGTAAGTGGTGCTTAACATTACAGGTGTCTAGGTAGTGATTATTTACATACTATTTTTGAAAAGCAGGGAACAAGTGACTGTTTTAGCTGCTAGGTTTTTAAGTGGATTTGAAACTCCCACTTTTCAGAGTGGTAACAGTTATGTATGTTCTGTGCTAAACTGCACACCATTCTTTGACCATGACTCTTTGCTGCCTCTCTTATGAAACAGCATGAGCAGTGGCTTCAAATTGTCTTAATTTTCTGCATGCGCATCACCTTTTGTGGATGAAATTTTGACATAAAAGCAATGGTGATAGATAACTAATAATGAACAATACAACATATTTATGAACAGTATGGGGATGTGTCTGGCTTTGGGCTGCTCCAAGACACCTTATGCAACCCCTCAGTGCTTAAGTCCAACTCCAACAGTGTAGGTTCTTCTAGGCTAATCTGTTGGCCACTCTGACTTGCTGACTAGTTACCTTGATAGCTAAGTCCATAGTATTCCAAAACAAAGTTTTGGAATAATACTTGTTTTAACTGCAGTAGATTACTGAGGTAAGAGAAGCAGTGTCTCCTGAGATGGTTATAAAAAATACCAAAGTGTACTTCTGTAAGAATTTTGCATCTTCTTTACATTGCCAGTAATATGGATTGTTGTTTTAATGCAAATGATTTGAATCCTTGTCACAATTCTGATATGCCTTATTATATTGCATTGACAATATATATAAAACCAAGTCGTCATCCAGAATGTTGCAACATCACTTAACAATGAGACAATATGGGCTATAATTTCTGATCCCAGTAGATCTGTGCACATAGTTAATTTAGTTTCCATTTTGATGATTCCTATTTGGATTAAGGAGCACAGATTTCGCATTAAGTTTGTGAGCAGCGATGCTGACCTCCTAAATGGTTTTAATTTATGTAGCAAATGAATATTAAGAACTGACTAAAACCAGAAAAGGGCTTAACTTAGAGACTTAAATGTACAACCAAAATATTTAAACAAATAACGCTTATTTTTTCTAACTTCATTTTTGAAATTGCTATTGAAGATTTTTGTAAACCCAATTCATCTCATCTCTTCATCCCGTCAGCTCATCCAGTTTCTCTGCTTAGTACATTAGTCATCACTGAGGGTATGTCTAAACTTAAACTGTAGCACTTGAGTGTAGACATTACCTATGCCAATGGGAGCAGTTTTCTCATTGCCATAGATTATCTTGTCTCCCTCAGAGGCAGTAGCTACATCAACGGAAGAATTCTTCCATCGACATAGCACAATCTACACCAAGGGTTAGGTTGGTTTAACTACATATCTCAGGGAGGTGGATTTTTCACACCCCAGAGACGTAGCTATGCTGATGGAAGTTCCCAATGTAGACCAGCCCTAAAATGCCACAATTAGAGTATTTTTAATTTCATTATGTAAATAAGCAGTGTGAAGTTATTTGAGAGACACTCCTTCAGTTGCCGAGATATTTTGATATTCACTTCTTTTCTGAAGGATACCAGACTGCCTTAATAAATGTTCAACCTACCATCAGCATTATTCTCAAGCACATTTTAACCCCACCTAACTAGATTTTCTTCTTCTGAAAACTTCATTCTATTATTTTCTAACCTTTTAATTATATTTTTGAATGATTGCTGTAAAATCTTCATAACTAAATTTCTATCCACCCACTGAAAAGTTGAGACAAACTTTTATTTTGCAAATGCTCATCTTGTGCCACCCAATAAAATGATAATTAACTGAAAATTCTTAACTAGCGGTGTTGTATCCTGTTTTATCAGAGAAGTCTTACTTATTAGCTGCACTTTGGCAGTTGAATAGGCTGCCATGGTCCTGTGAAGTTGAAATTTCAAAGTGGAGCTAGTTTTGGCTCCCTTCCACCTGTAGTGGAGAATTCTAGATTTAAAAATAAAATATGCAGTTGTGTTCTCTGTATGGTGGTATGATACTAACTTCTGTGTAGAGAAAGATGAACGCATATGCCAGCTACAGAATTTTCAGTCTTAAATTAGTACCTCTGTCTCTTGTGTTCCTGTGGCATTTGTTGCAAATAAAGGATGAAGGAACAGAACTGGTTCTGTTGGGTTGAGAAATGCTCACCATGGTTGTGACCATCATACGCTGCTTGTTATTTCCAGCTTGAATTGTAACTTTGCCTTGCATTCAAACAGAATGAATGGTATAGAGAATTCCTGCTGGGAGCTCCTACTTGCCCTATCTTATAATAAAATATCAAGGGGAAATCCAGTGAAATTTAAAACTGGAAAAAGATTTTTTTTCTGCAACATGTAATTAACCAGTGGCACTCACTGCCAGAAGAGATCACTGAGGTTAAGAATTTATGGTTGAAAGAAAGAATTAGATTCTTATATGGCACCTTTGCAGTTTCATTAGACAGGTTTTTTGTTTTGTATTTTAAAGTGATATAAACCCTTATGGGATAAGTCAACCACTGACTGTTGGTTAGAGTTATTCCATAATTGTCCACAATGGATTTTTTGGTAACATTTCCTGAAGCATCCAGTACTGGCCACTCCGAGACAGGATACTGGGATAGTTGGGCTCTTTTGTGTTAGTCTGTTCTGGCAGTTCCTGTTAATAACATCACTTTGTATAAACAACTCTGTGTGTTTGTCTTATAAGATCCTGAGTGCTATATTATATGTTGGTGCCAAATACAGTAGATCATGCTCTTGACTACTGGGACCTGATCTAGCCACAGAGAAAATGGACTTTTCTAAACTATGTACTTTCTGCAATTGACTCGTATTTGGTTGTCTTAAACTTTTTTCCCAGGAAGGAGGAAAGGAAGGTGTTCTAAGTTTAGTATTAAGTGACTTGTTTGATTCAGTTACTGTGTCTCTGCCTAGGGATTGATAACACTCCATTTTTAATCTTAAGAGATGCAGTAAGAGAGGTGATAGTTTAATTTCACTTTTCATCTTCAAAACACTCTGCAAACATTATTCCCTGCAACAGCCTCTGAGGCAGGCTTCAGGAAATACCAGTAACTTCTTTGTGATAATTCTCTCTCCTCCCTCCACAAATCTTATCCTGCTAAACATCAGTCCTATCCCCTCAGTCTTTTAAATGATATAAATTAAGCTTTATTTACCTTGTCATAGTTATATCTCCTGTCTCTCTCTCTCTTTCTTGTCTTGGGTTTTTTTAATAATGTCTACCACTTTTGTATCTTAATTATTTTGAACGTAGGATAAAAATTAAGTTATAAAAAAAATAATTTTTTAGCAATGTAAAGTTAGCATTTAAATGTGAATGTTATTCAAGACTGAATAGTTACCAAAGAAATGAAATTAAACAAAATAATCGCATAGAAACTATAAAAGGCATAAATCCACTTAATGACTTTTTCCAACATAGGCAGCCTGCCAAGTCTTCAGGCATCTTGCTTTTCATTATTATCTACTTCATCTGTATCTTTGTGATCATTGCCTTCAAATTCATCAGTAGCTCAGTCTTCCTTTTCAACCATCTTGCTTTTTTGTTATCTTTTTCTGAATCGGCTTGAACTGCTTCATCTATATCCTTGTCATCATCTTCAAATTCATCATTATCTCCTTCTTCCTCTTCATCTGATGAATATTGAGTCAACTCTTCCTCTGTCATTTTCTTCTCTAATCTTAAATTATGATGCATGGTCACCAGTGTCCCAGCAGTAGAGGTCTTCAGTCAGTTTCTGGTTTTTGACTGGATGACTCCCCAACTATTTTCAGTCCCCAGATGCAGTAGTATATGGAAGTGTTAAAATAATTTTTGTCCCTGAAGCTAGAATTCAAGGATACAACCCTTTCCACTATGCTGAAAGAGCAAGCTGTTTAGATTACACTGCTGGGCTTGCATTCCACATTGTTTTACAACTTGGTGGGATACTTGTTGCTTTATAACTTGCTACTTCCATGAGAATCCTTTGTTCATTTGTGTAATCTTTAAAAATTGTAATAGCCTCTTTGCGGTCACAAGCTGAATCAAATTCATCATCAGAAAGGTCTTGGCCCTAGAAGCATGGATCAAGATTATGAACAGGAGTGATCGCTTGTTTTTCCCTTGATACTATTTTGTTATTTTTTTCTTCAGCATTTTTAAGTGAACTGTGTTCAGTGTTCTCATAAATGTTCCTTAATGTTCAGGAACTCATTTTTGGCACCAGACAATGTAGAACTGTAATTTTCCATATTCGGGATGGACTGAGCTATGGTTTCAAGCAATGAAATAAATTTAGAATTTTGCATCCAAAAGACAGTCTTCAAGAATGTCTGCTGACTTGGGGGTAACACTCAGCCATCCCTTCTTCAGCAGCAGCTAATAGAAGAGACTTCTTGCATATTTAAAGATTTTAGACATTTAATAGGTATCCATTGAGTAGGACAAGGCTTCCTCAGTGTAGATAAAATACTAAATGATGCAGAAAAATGGCTGCTAGTATTTTTGTTTGTTTTTGAAAAACTTGAAAATGCTCTTCATTTTTGACATGTGATGAGAAAGTTGTCTGGTCTTAATAACCAATGAAAAGCGTCATCATATGGGCATCACATCCAGAATATAGACAACGTGGCTACTCCTTTATCAAGAAAGCCCAAGCGTATTTCATATTAGCCTTGTTGATCAGAAGTTAACCCTAAGTTAACCACTTTCCCTCGAATCCAGTTGTTAATACACCTCTATCCTGATATAATGCGACCCGAGATAACACAAATTCGGATATAATGTGGATATAAGCAGTGCTCCAGGGGGGCGGGGCTGCGCGCTCCGGTGTATCAAAGGAAGTTCAATATGACACAGTTTCACTTATAACGCGGTAAGATTTTTTTTGCCTCCCGAGGACAGCGTTGTATCGGAGTAGAGGTGTAGTTGTAAACAGGTCAGCAATATATTGGGCTGTGAGGTGATTACGCATTCCAACGCAGAACCTGAGAAAACACTGGTTGTGAAGTTTTTTACTGTCAAGTTGATATTATCATTGCGAATATTGCTCCGTCCATCAGGCACTAGACACATGAGAATGCTAACTGTTACTTCACATCTGCTTTGGCACTCAGACTTCCTACAAGCTATTTCCTACATAGTACTTAAATTAGGCACAATTTATGAAAAAAATCTAGTATATAAAGAATTTTGACTACATGAAATGATGTGCTGCTGTTATAAATTCATCTAGCAAATGTACAGTCGTTTGTTTTTCTGGTCATGGGACATTCTATCCAAAAACCTCTTAAAACCAATTTGATGAACATCTGAAGATATTCCAGGAGTAGGAGTTCTCAATGCTGAAGCAGATGGAGTAGCAAAATTCTTATTAGAAGATTAAGAAATTGAATTAGCTTCACTTTCATTGTCACTCATATCACGATTTTCACTGAAAGAATCCAGGCTTCATGATGATGCTGAGGATGAAAGAGAATGTATAAAAGCAAACAAATTTTGATGCCAACCAATTTTCCCTTTTTTGCTGTTTGACAGTAGCTGGACATGTCACAAGAATTCAGCAAGTGTTTCTCCATTCTGTCATACACAGAAGAACAGAACTTGCACTTAGCTTTATTAGTTTTTCCATGTTCGTATCTAGTAAAAAAAGAAAAAAATTTCCACACAAATGGTTTTGCTTCCCCAACTCTGCATAATTTGTAACTGTTAAGGACTCGCTACTTTTGGAATGCTGTTTGTAATACAAGAGATACTTCCTAATCTAATCAACCAGTAGCCATTGAGTTCTGTTTCTAACTGCAGCTGTTCCAAAAGATTCCAACCAATCAAAATGTTTTCAGGCTTGTGGCCCCTCCCTCCCAGGATGCTTAGACTCCTAAATCATATGGAGAGTGAGGTGGTCAGTTGGCCTCTCCTCGTTGCAGCAACCACAATGGAACCGTAAGCAGCAGCAGGAGGAGGAACAGAGCAGGAAGGGAGGGATCTATACACAGATGTGATATGTCAACCCTCATTAGCATGGAAATATTCATATTTTCAGCCAAGAGTGGTCTGGAGGGGCAGTTGTAAAGGGTATTTCTGTTGAGAGGGGAGGAGTGGGGGTTTCTTTTACACGGGCATTTAATGTGGGCTGACTGTTTTGCTCCAGTGAGGGAGGTCTGGAGGGTTTATATCTATGATACTTTTGTTTAAGGGACAGTGTTAATAGCTGTACATCTTTTTCCCATTTGTGTTGGGGGAACAGGTTTAATGATTGAGCCCGCCTCCGTTCCCATCTGAGTTACTTTTTATGTAGGTCTTGTCAGTTTAGGCTTGTAAGCTTTTGGGGGCAGGGATCGTGTCTTTTTAACTTGGATAATGTATTTTGTGAACTTTCTTGATGGCCTGGTATACAAACAAAGATATAGATACATACCTTGTTTATTCTAAAAGATTCCAGCCAATCAAGATGCTCAACTTTCTGTTCACCATTTTACCAACAGGTGGCATTAGCATGTAGTAAAGTGAGTGACCAAGACATTTAAGTAGGCTTGCTAACAAAAGGCTCCACAATGCGATTAAAAAAGCAGGCTGCCACCTATCTAAGGACGTTCTTGATGGAATATTTGACTTTAGTCAAATAATAGACAGTCAAATGACTGGATTGCCAAGTCTATTTGAAGGTAAATTAGATTTGCATGACAAGATTGCTACTCAGTCTCATGGAGTCTTGTGCTCTTCTTGCTTCCTTGCCCTCACTTTTGGTATGCATCTATAAGGTTTTTCCTCTCTCAAAATGTATCCTCGATAGTTGACCTTGAGTAGCTTTCCTGTAATCGGCATGCAAAATTGTGCTCAGCGCTCCAGGAGTGCTTGTATCATCGCATTTTGCATGGACCTAATGGTCTCTTCACACTTGTTTTCTCCAGCTGTTACTTCAACTTGTTTTTTTTCCCTTTCTCGCTGTCAGGCATTTTGTTGGTGATTAGCTTCTCATAGACTCATAGAGTTTAGGGTCAGAAGGGACCAATATGATCATCTAGTCTGACCTCCTGCACAAAGCAGGCCACAGAACCCTACCCATCCACTTCTATAACAAACCCCTAACCTATGTTCTATCCCTGTGGTTTCTAGGAAGTCCTAACTTCCTAATCAATATCTTGCTCAGATACTACAAAGATGAAGGCTATAGAAATGCTTAAAGTAAATTATAGCTTGTAAACATTTAGCACCTTTGGTCTTGTTTAGCTTAATTTTAGTTGCTTGGCATTTTTCTATATTGTGTAAGTTGGTGGAAAAATGTTCTGTGCTCTTGCTTAAAGTGAACTGTTCAAAGCAGTTTACAATCTGAAGGTAGTGTAAATGGCTTAGCACTGGATATCTGCCCCTTCCCTCTCAAATATTATAAACTTACTTCTACCATAATGTCTACAAAAAATCAGCCAATGTGTGATTACTAGCTTGAGGGAGTGTTGCGGAAATTTGATAGTTACATAATAATTACAACTCAAAACAGTGCATGTATAGATGTGTGTACTTTATCAGTTCAGGTCGTAAACTCTGTGGACCCAGGATAGTGTCTACCTTTGATTTTGTACAAAATGAGTTGTAGCTATAAGCGGTTCTTTGACTACATTGGAAGCAAGGGAGTGACAAAGGAAGGTGCTGAGCCGCTACTTACTGGAGAAGGAGAGCTAGTTACTGAGGACATTAAAAAAGCTAAGGTGTTAAACGCCTATTTTGTTGCAGTCTTCACTAAAAAAGTTAATGGCAACCAGATACTCCATACAATGAATATTAAGAACAAAGGGGAAGGAATGCAGGCCAAAATAGCGAAAGAACGCAGGTTAAAGAACATTTAGATAAATAAAATGTATTCAAGTCAGCAGGGCCTGATGAAATTCGTCGTAGGGTACAATAGGAACTAGCAGATGCAATCTCAGAACTGTTAGCAATTATCTTTGAGAAGTAATGAAGGACAAGTGAGGTCCCAGAAGACTGGAGGAGGGCAAACATAGTATCTGCCTATTAAAAGTGGAACAAAGAGGACCTGGGGAATTGTATACTAGCCAGCTGAACGTCAGAAGGATACTGGCTCAAATTATTAAGTCTGTTTGTAAACATCTTGAGGATAATAAGGTTATAAAGAATAGCTAGCATGGATTTGTCAAGAACAAATCAATCTAATTTTCTTCTTTGACTGGGTATTGGCCTATTGGATAACTAACTCCTCCTATTTACATTAATTCTTACGGGAAAATTGGATTTGCATAACATCGTTTGGCTTAAAGTTGCATTTTTCAAAAACGTAACTAGGATGTTAAGTGAGGCGTTACTGTATGATAGGGGCTGTTTTAAAAAGAAAGGTGATCGATTGTTCTCCCTGTCTACTGAAGGTAGTACAAGAAGTAATGAGCTTAATCTGCTGGAAGGGAGCTTTAGGGTTAGGTATTTTAAAAACAAAAACTTTCTAACTCTCAGGGTAGTTAAGCTCTGGAACAGGCTTCCAAGGGAGATTGTCAAACCTGTTTTTAAAAAGCTTCCAATGGCAGGGATTCCACAAACACTTGTCGGGGGTGGGTTAGGTTTGCTTGGTCCTGCCACGGTGCAGTGGCTGGACTTGATGACTTCTCAAGGTCCCTTCTATCCCTTTTTGGCTCAGTAATTTTGCGGCTTTACACTGGTGGTGGTGTCTCAGATTTCCCTGTGACTGTCTAGCTTTTTTCTCTTTTCAGGACTATAAAGCTGATGAGGACCCAGTATTGTTTCAGTCCGTGAAGACCAAGAGAGGACCTTTGGGTCCTAACTGGAAGGTATTGTGAGCTGACCTTACTGCCTTACAAAGACTTCATCAGCAGAAAGTAAACATTTGACAGCTCTTGAGGGCCTTGCAAAGTGGGTGGTGGCTTTAGTTAACACTAAGTTGATAGGAATATACTTTAGTTTCTTTTCCTTTTCAAATCCAGTTAAATAAAGTCAGTGCATTTCTTATGTTAGTGAACAAAGTATACCCAGTCTGTCACTATAACAAAAATACTGTATTAATGTTAAAAATAAACAGTGATTTAACCTTTTGGGATCATGAGGTTAATTACAAAATTGTTATACTGAAAAAAGTACTAACATCGTTGTTATAAATACACAGCTGAATTTTATACTACAATGAATTCCATGTGAATCATTTGTCCTAAACATACTGTCTGTGATTTTCCATTTGAAGTAGTTTTAGACTGCGGGAAGCTATAATTGGGAGTAACTTTGTGTGTTTACATTTGAAGAATCCCTGGTTACATCTGATGAGTAGCTAACTTATTTTCTTAAGAGATCATAAGAACAAGTTCTTACCTTGTATGATCCTTGTTTAATTGTATTTGGAGGGGTGCTATTGGGAGGCTGATTTATCTGGTCATATTTTGTAAATACAAACATTGACTACACAAGTTGGTAAGCAGAAAAATATGCTGGTTCACTGAGTTTCCCTGGTTCTGCATCAAAATGATATTAGAAACATATTAAGGACTGTGTGTGGATTCCTTGAGGCAAATTTTCTATACTGGCTGATCAGAGAATCCAACATGCCTCCCAGACTTTTCGTCTTGGTACCTAACCATCTCTACTGCTACAAAACCTTCCATCACTCAGCGTCCCTCAGCATTGCATGCCCCATTGTCCTTCCTCCTGATCCTTTGTTGTTGTGTATCTCATTTTACATTGCAAGGTTCCGTAATCTGGGACCTTGCCACCTTTCATGATTGCAAGCACTATGCATCCTGTTATACTATTTAGGGCTATCGCACACTTAAAAAAATGATCCGCGCAATTTAAAAAAACAATAGAATACCATTTATTTAAATATTTTTGGATGTTTTCTAAATTTTCAAATGTATTGATTTCAGTTATAATGCAGAATAGAAAGGGTACAGTGCTCACTTTATCATGAAGTGAACTTACAAATGTATCAAAAAAAAACTGTATTCAAAAATAAAACAATGATCTGGAGAAAGGGGTGAACAGTGAGGTGGCAAAGTTTGTAGATGATACTAAACTGCTCAAGATAGTTAAGACCAAAGCAGACTGAAGAACTTCAAAAAGATCTCACAAAGCTAAGTGATTGGGCAACAAAATAGCAAATGAAATTTAATGTGGATAAATATAAAGTAATGCACATTGGAAAAAATAACCCCTGCTAAACATACAATATGATGGGGGCTAATTTAGCTACAACTAATCAGGAAAGAGATCTTGGAGTCATTGTGGATAGTTCTCTGAAGACGTCACGCAGTGTGCAGCGGCAGTCAAAAAAGCAAAGAGGCTGTTAGGAATAATTAAAGGGATAGAGAATAAGATGGAGAATATCTTATTGCCCTTATATAAATCCATGGTACGCCCACGTCTTGAATACTGCGTACAGCTGTGGTCTCCTCATCTCAAAAAAGCTATACTGGCATTAGTAAAGATTCAGAGAAGGGCAACTAAAATGATTAGGGAGTTGGAACGGGTCCCATATGAGGAAAGATTAAAAAGGCTAGGACTTTTCAGCTTGGAAAAGAGGAAACTAAGGGGGATATGATAGAGGTATATAAAATCATGAGTGGTGTGGAGAAAGTGAATAAGGAAAAGTTATTTATTTGTTCCCATAATATAATAACTAGGGGCCACCAAATGAAATTAATGGGCAGCAGGTTTAAAACAAATAAGGAAGAAGTTCTTCACACAGTCAACCTGTGGAACTACTTGCCTGAGGAGGTTGTGAAGGCTAGGACTATAACAGGGTTTAAAAGAGAGCTAGATAAATTCATGGGAGTTAAGTCCATTAATGGCTATTAGCCAGGATGGGTAAGGAATGGTGTCCCTAGACTCTGTTTGTCAGAAGGTGGAGATGGATGGCAGGAGAGAGAGAACTTGATTATTACCTGTTAGGTTCACACCCTATGGGGCACCTGGCATTGGCCACTGTTGGTAGACAAGATACCAGGCTGGATGGACCTTTGGTCTGACTCAGTATGGCCATTCTTCGGTTCTTAATGTAAAACTTTAGAGCTTACAAGTTCACTCAGTTGTATTCCTTGTTCAGCCAATTGCTCAGACAAACAAGATTGTTTACATTTGCAGGAGATAATGCTGCCTGCTTCTTGTTCACAAAGTCACCTGAAAGTGAGAACAGGTGTTCTCATGGCACTGTTGCAGCTGACATGGCAAGTTATTTACATCCAGATGCACTAAAGATTCATTTGTCCGTTCATGCTTCAGCCACCATTCTAGAGAGCATACGTCCATGCTGATGACGGGTTCTGCTCGATAACAGTCCAAAGCAGTGCAGGCGGACGCATGTTCATTTTCATCATCTGAGTCAAATGCCACCGATAGAAGGTTGATTTTCCTTTTTGGTGATTCGGGTTCTGAAGTTTCCGCACTGGAGTGTTGCTCTTTGAAAACTTCTAAGAGCATGCGCCACACCTCATCCTTCTCAGATTTTGGAAGGCACTTTCGATTCTTAAACCTTGGGTCGAGTTCTGTAGTTATTGGTACCTTCTTTGCGTTTTGTCAAGTCTGCAGTGAAAGTTTTCTTAAAATGAACAACGTGCTGAGTCATCATTCGAGACTACTATAATATGAAATATATGGCAGAATGCGGGTAAAATAGAGCCGGAAACATACAATTCTTCTCCCAAGGAGTTCAGTCACCAATTTAATTAACACATTTATTTTTTTAACGAGCATCATCAGCGTAGAAGCATGTCCTCTGGAATGGTGGCCAAAGCATGAAGGGGCATATGAATGTTTAGCATATCTGGCACGTAAATACCTTGTAATGCCAGCTACAAAAGTCCTGTGCAAACACTTTATTCTCACTTTCTGGTGACATTGTAATTAAGAAGTGGGCAGCATTATCTCTCGTAAATGTAAACCAACTTGTTTGTCTCAGCTGTTGGCTGAACGAGAAGTAGGACTGAGTAGACTTGTAGGCTCTAAGATTTTGCATTGTTTCATTTTTGAGTGTAGTTATGTAACAAAAAAATCTACATTTGTAAGTTGCACTTTCATGATAGAGATTGCACTACAGTACTTGTATGAGGTGAATTGAAAAATACGGTTTCTTTTTTACAGTACAGATATTTGTAATAAAAATATGAAGTGAGCAGTATATACTTTGTATTCTGTGATGTAATTGAAAAAATAAAAACATCCAAAAATATTTAATAAATTTCAATTGGTATTATTTAACAATGCGATTAAAACTATGATTAATCGCAATTAATTTTTTGTTAATTGCATGAGTTAATTGCAATTAATCGACAGCCCTAATACTATGTCATTAACAGACTCTTAACTCCCTTGTTGTCCAAAGAAACTTAACTCTGTTGTTCACTTTTATTCTTTGGACTAACAGGAGCTGAGTAGGAAGAATTTATAAAAATAAGAGGGAAGTGGCCAGTAGGGAAGGAAAAAGTAAGGTGCTGGTAAATGAAAATAAAGAAGGCAACAGCTGAATGAAAGCAAAGCCCAGCCTATCTTTTCCCTGTTGTGTATCTGGTACTCCTAACTCATAGTGCTATAGTTCACTGAGATCCCTGCAGCAATAGAGCTGCTTATGCTGGTGCTTAATTTATGAGTTTAGATGAGAGATCATATACCTTGTTTAGGTGTGCATCTGGGTTCTTGAACTCTTGGTTCTGATACATATACACACTTATCCTTTGGAATATGTGTCTGTCATATTTTTCATTATTTAGGAGTCAACCTATTAAGTGGCTTGTTTGCATAGTGATGAGAGAGTGATTTTAAAAGTAACTTGACTCACCATTTTGATTCAAGGCAAAGCCTTCAGGCCAGTGTCTCTCAGTAGTCATGGCTACAGCTATCATAGTGGTGGTCTTAAATGCATTAACAAGCTGCTTGTTCACGTGTTTAGTTTAAAAATAAAATAAAATCATGCCTGGGTTGATTGAGTTTTAGCTTTTCTCTTAGTTTTATATTGGGAAACGGTTGTTTTATAAAGAGAAATATTAAATTCTTTGAAAGCTCTGTTAACATTAGTGTCACCTTTCTGTGCAGACAGGCTTAATTTATTGGCATTATGTTGGTGCATAACTTGATAGGTGGTCATCCAAGTACCATAGTGGCTCCCATGTCTCATACTTGAGATACAGACCTGCCTTGGAAGTCTCATAGAAGCAGAGACTCATAATTCAGCTCCTTCTGCGTTGTATAGTGAGCAAAGTGCTTTACAGTGTTGTCTTTTTTGCTTCTGAAGCATCGGGTTGTGGCTGCCTTACTAGTAGTGGTATTCTGGGCTTGATGGACCAGTAATCTGATCTAGCATGGGTAGCTTCCCATCTTTCTCGGAATGGTTGCTCATCTCAGAAGCTGAGGTCAAGCCCTCTGTGATTAGAATTTGACATCTAGGGGTAGCTTACATCCCTTGAAGCAGCCCTAGAATAGAAGGATAAAAATATACTTCAGCTAGAGACTGAGTACAGAAGCTGAACCAAGGTGGGTATGGCTTTATGGCAGAGTTATCTTAAGTTTTCAGGTGTTTTGAGACTTGTGTTCTGTGGTGTTGCATGTCCTGGGTGCGAGTAAGTTCAAATGACAGTGGTTTAAATGAGGTGAGATTTGGGGTGAAACACTGATATGATTTTATATGCTGTGGTCTGTGTATGGTATGATGAATTGGCCTCAGCTGAATCAATGTTTCTTGTAGAAATGTATTGCATAAATGTCTCAAGATTTCATTTTAAAGTTTCCTGTCTTTGGTTGCAAATAATCAGAATCTGAAATGAGTGTACTTGAGTCTGCAGACAGCATAAAGTAATAGCTCTGAGCATTATGAGCTGCCCCAAGTTTTAAGTGTAAACCAGGCTTTCAAGAGCTCAAAGGCACAGTAAGGCCAAGTTGCTTACTCAATGGGAGCCGGTGGCAGTGTCTGTGGCTGTATATGCTGTTTTCCAGCATGGTGAAAGAGTGGATCCCCTGACAGTCAGGTTGTGCAGACCCTGCAAAGGTGCCTGTGTTTGTCTCAATGTTATTGTAGCAGCTTATTGACCCAGTAATGAGTGCTTGTACATGGGACTCCATGGGAGAGGGATTTCAGCAATTGATGCTCTGTACACTGGTTTGAGGGATTAAAATATTGACACTGGCAACTTGCTGTTCCCAGGAAGAAAGATATGGTGACTTCAAAAAAATTAAATTAGCCTTATAGTGTATATGTGTAACTTGGCAGCAAAGGCTTTCCACTACCATGAATCATGGATGTGGATAGGTGTTTACAGCCAATTAATGACTTGGATTTGCACAGAAGGATTAGGTGCGTCACCCAAAATTAATTGATTTTGCATCTTAATTTCTCTGTAGCCTCAATAGAATCAAGGGATTAAGATGCCTTTTAGTAAATCAACAATGTACAAAAGAAAGTAACTTCTTTGCCTTCAAGTCAAGGAAGAAAAACAGTGTTGGTGGATGCATTTTCCATTCATTGAGGAAATTGGTGGAACCAGCTACCAGAGAAGATTAGGCTGGGCCTATGAGTTGACTGTTTTTTGTTGTTGTTGTTTTCTGAGCATGTAGCAAGGGCTCTTTGCAAAAGTTTCCCATAATAACAATTGTTTATATTAGGGTGACTAGATGTCCTGATTTTGATAGGGACAGTCCCAATTTTTGGGCCTTTTTTCTTATATAGGCTCCTGTTACCGCCACCCCGTCCCCATCCCGATTTTTCACATTTGCTGTCTGGTCACCCTAGTTTATATTAACACAGCTTAACCAGGCTCTAGGAGGTGGACAAAGAGTAGAATCCTTTTGAAGGTCAGCGTGCAGATCTAAGCATCCTGTTCAGCACTTTGGGTATGGCCACACTTGCAGGTGCTCCCGCGGCAGCTCTTTGAAGTGCGTGTGTGGTCGCAGCACCAGTGCTGGGAGAGAGCTCTCCCGGTGCTGCAGGTACTCCACCTCCCCGTGGGGATTAGCTTACAGCGCTGGGAGCCACGCTCGAGCACTGTTTATAATGGCACTTTACAGCGCTGTAACTTGCTGCGCTCAGGGCTGTGTTTTTTCACACCCCTGAATGAGAAAGTTGCAGTGCTGTAAAGAGCCAGTGTAGCCAAGTGATGGACACTGTAGAAAAACCAAAGTGGAAACAATCCTCTGTGTGTGCTTTCCAGTAATCTGTAGTATTCCGTGTCCCAGTGAAACTCAGCAAGAGGTGGAAACATGATTCTGATGTACCGCTATTCGTCTGGAGCAATATCTCCTACCCTCACCCCCTTTCCTCAAAGAATGCTCATAGCCCACCTTTTAGTATAGAGTTATCTGGAAATTTGATTTAATTGTATTTGCTAGTCCAACTGCATCTCAGCTGTTTTCAGACAAGAGTGCACAGTGTTCAGTATTACTGATTACATTAAAAAGAATCCCACTCTTCTCTCATAATGTTCAAAGGCACAGTAGTTCTGATGCCCATATCCCTGCATTAATCATTCCTGCAGCAGGCTTTGACTTTGCACTATAAGGCCATTTGGATTTATCCAGCTTCTTAGAAATGATGAAATATTCATTGAAATAAAAAAAATATACATTTTGATGTAATAGTCTCTCTGTTCGCAGATGGTTTCATGAACTTAATTTAAATATCTTGTGAAAAACATGAAATGAAATGTTGTGAATTGATATTTGGCTTCCTGTTGAACATTAAATGATTGATTAATCCTACCTTTGAAGTCAGGAGCATCAAGGGAGTAAGGATTTATTTAGTGCTTGCTCTAGAGATTTTGCTTTAAGTTCTTTTTTTATCTGTAGATTGTTTAAAATATCAAGCAAAAATGGCTTTCCCATCAAGAAGCCACGAGTTTGAATGTTAGAACTATTTCTTTGGAGGTGTTGTGTGTTTTATTTGTCAAGTGTTACTGCAGTAAGTGCCTAGCATTTTGATCAGCTAGTCATGGTGCATTTGTGCTACAAAAATAACTGATCACCGGGCCACAGCACACTTGCAGTAATCGTGTTATAACATGGCCCATGCAGGCAAGAAGAAACCACCTTGAAGAATTATTTCTAGACAAATGCACCACAAAACCAATGGTATACCAGAGATGCATAGATATTGTCATCCTCTTGAGAGACGACCTAAACTCCCTCATAGATTTTCATCACAACTTTAGCCACCATCACCCATTCATTAAACTCTAGTCTAGAACACTACCATATTAGCATTGACTTCCTGGACACCACAGGACACCATTGTTTGATGATGCTAAACAATGTATTCCACCCTGTGACACCTTGAGGCCATGTCTGTAGGTACAGTGCCGCAGCCTCACAGCTGTACCAAGACAGCTGTGCTGCTGCAGCACCTCTGGTGAAGATGCTGTCTGCTAACAGAGTTCTCCTAACTGCATAATAAAACCACCTTGTGAGTGGCAGAAGCTGTGTCAGCAGGAGAAGCTCCCCAACTAACTAGTGCTGTGCACATGAGCTCTTACAACTGTATAACTTACATCACTCAGGGATGGTTTTTTCACACCCCTGAGTGATATGAGTTATTTCAACATAGGCTCTATCTACACTACAGCCTAAATACCTTCCCCAGAACTGAAAAAGAGCTCTGTGTTGCTGAAAAGCTTGTATCTCTCACCTGCAGTAGTTGGTCCAATAAAATATATTACCTCATCCACTTGTCTCTCGAAAAGAAAACCTGATTGAAAAATAGGTTCCTTTTCACGGTTATATAGGTATACACCAGAGTTACAACAATTCTGTTATGGGGTTTTCACATGTTTTTCTGTCTTCAAAATGGTGACCTGTGTTATATTTTGCATCAAAGATTCCATCCCTTCTAATACATGGGGCATGGTTTAGTGAGCTTCAATGAATATTAAGGAATCTCTTGTATAATCAAGTATTTATATTGCATACAAAAATACATTCAAATAATGTGACTTAGGTTGCAAAGTCAAGTACTTGGAAGTTAAGTAATGCCAGATTTACAGTTGCCTACACAGCCTTAATTCTTGTCCCTTTATTCATTCAATCTGTGCTTGCTGAGGCTGTGATACTATGGAAAAATAGTATGTGATCATGTAATTAAAAGTTCTATCCTAATGCATGCACACAAAAGGGTTAGTTCTGTAATAGACCTGTACCCCTTGAGCCTCAGAGCTAACTGTGCTGGCAGACAGCAAGGGAAGGCTGTTATCCCAGAGTGGAGATGGATTGTTACCACATATACTGGTCTGTAAGGTTAGACCACCTGACCTGGCTGATCTTTCTTCCTCCCTTGCTGAGGAGGTGGGGGCTTCCTGCCCCATGTGGTGCCTATGGGGGATTGGTGGGGGGAATGACTTGCTTGAGCCATGTGCTACATCTAAGGGTTGTGAGGTGGGGGGAAAGAGGGTCTGACTGACCATCGGTGGTCCATAGCCTCAGGGTCCTTCCAGACTCCGTGCTGCTCCTGGACTTCCAAATTGCCTCAATAGCTTAACAACAGACTTGCACCTGGAGCTGACAGACCATGTCCTTCTTTTGCTTATCCACAGCTCTGTAATGTCTCAGCTATGCTTGTTTGCCTTTAAATTCCTGGTGGTGTTCAAAGTGCAGATCTCTATACAAAGCCACATGTTGACCAGTGTCATTTCTGAGAGTTGCTATGCTCTAGATGTGGGGCAGGTGATGGCATATCAGAATCTCATGCATTCCCTTATACATCCTGAATGTTTAGCAGTGACCTACTCAGATGGAATTTTTCCTATTCTGATCAAAGTAACTGAAACACTTCATCTTGATCAAATTGGGAGAAATAAACCTCTCACCCTCCATTTGCATTCTCATCCCCAATGTTTTCTCTGTACTTCTGCCTTCTGTAACAGAAAACTCCAGTATTTCCATCTCATTACGTCATTCTGTCTTACAATATTAGCTTTATTTCTTAAAACTTCACCTTCTAAAAAGTAAGCCTCTAGCCCTCATGGTTGCATAGAAGCTTGAAATTGTCATGCCTAAAGGCTAAAAAATCAGAAGGCAAATAAAAACCCAACATTTATTATTTCTTAATTTCATTATTTTAAGCCAAACACATGATTTTTAAGTGCTGGGGGTTGGCTGCTGAAATTGTCCTTTTTTTCCCCTCTCTTAGTGGTACCTGGGTTGAAGATTTGTGCTCTTTCAGCACATAAAGCAAACATTGCACTTTAAATCTTCTGTTTGTAAACCGAACATGAGTCAATTCTGGATACACTTATTTCCATTTACTACTAATAATCAGAGCGCTGTAGTGAGAAATTAGTGTAGTAAATAAATGCACATAATTCAGCTCTAGTGTGTCTTATAATTTTGAATATCTGGAAAATGTTCAGTAGAAAACCTTTACTGTCTGCATGAATAATGAACTGTCATATATTTAAAAAGAATGTTAGTTTCAAAAACTAATTTTACTCTTGCCTGGCATTCTACCTTTAAGTCCTTCTGATGTATTTGCCATAGATATAAGAAATGAGAACGTGTGGTCTTCATATACTGACCGTGTCCTATTCTAGCCAAACACACAGCTTTTTGTTTAGTTATGTAGCCCAAATATACATTACTTTCCCTTAGGCTGCTTCTGCATACCATGGCGTAACTTAATATGCATTGTTAAATTAAAAACATGATTTAGCCTCTTGGATTACATTTAAACCTAGACACACAAAATCTAAAGAATCCAACAAAAATAAAACATACATTAAATAATCTGAAGGCACTTCACAACTGCTTAGTAGTAAGGAATATCACAATAAAATCAGTTTTGTGATACTCACATTTTTGAGGATTATTCTGATTTAATAGTTCCTTCCGGCTTGCTAATAGTGTTTCAGTGAAATATCTTCAAAGACTTTCGTATTAAAGATGCCTCCACTAATTGTGTTTTTCATGTGATTGTTTCAGAGAGTCTCTAATTCGCATCATGTAAACTAAAAAGTAATTCTTAGTGCAGTGTATTTATAATGCTAGGTTTGAGAATTGGCAAGAAGTGCTTCCAAACCTTAAAAATTGTAGGTGAAGAACAATCAAACAACCTACATATTAGTCGATTTTAAAAATGGACAGACATATAGTCAGATGAAGGAGGAGCTAGGCAAAATACTAGCCAAAACTAAAATTGCTTAATTTCCCCAGAAACAATTTTGAATATTTTTCTTAGTTTTTTGTCAAGAAATATAATTTTTATATTTGCATTTTTAATAGCAGATTTTAATTTTAAAGTGGAAGGGAATGACAATGAATGCTAGTATTCTTAATAATTTGCCTAAAATAGATGTGCGCTAGCATGAAGTTATCACAAATGCTCCCAAGGTTCAAGTACAACTAGAGGGATTTTTGGAAGCAGAATAAATACTGTCAAGCAAGTTAGTTGAACTTCAATTTGCTGTCACTTGTTGAATTGCCCTTTATACTCTGGATGTCCAGAAAACAAAGCAAACATAATGTAAGTACGAATAAACTGATTTAAACGTGTATTATCTGTCCTAATTAGGATGACTAATTTCAAACTGAACGTACAATTTCAGTTGAAAATGTATTAACTGAAGTATTTGTTGCTTCTCAGAAAATAAACTTCGTATGCTATGACTTCAGGTGTGTAAGAATAATGGACTTCATAAAAGTGCACCTGTAACTCAGGTTCTATTAACGAACCAAGGCATTTAGGCCAAAATATCACTTGTCTTAAAACTGGCATGGAGTGATGAATATCTTCCAAGTTCTAAAATCTGGATTTAAATCATTAGTCTCTGCTTAACAAATAACCACAAGGTGTTGAGTTGTCCTAGTATAGCTATGGCAGAGGGAGCATCAGGTTAACATGAGGCTTGTAATCATCAGTGATGCATATGCACAAACAAGAAAGTAACCCAATTTCACATTAATGTCAAGGTTTGTTTAAAAGCCTAGCTGAATAAATCAGTGTCCCTGTTAATCAAGGGTGACATTAGTAGGGAAACTTCACTGAATAATACAAATCCCATTTTAAAAAAAAAGCTCGTCTTTCTTTCTGAAGCCCCTTTCTGATGTGAAGCCTGCCATGGCACGTAAATATAGTTTATAAATCGTTACATAATTTCACCGAACGAAGCAAAGTGTTACTTTGCTTACCGATGTTACTGTTATAAACCGGTGATCGTGAAAACTGTGTGGAGTTGAGTAGAACGTATGTGTAGTTGTATAATCATGCCTTTTTTTATTGCAGAAGCCTTGGAGTCCAAGGTGTGTACTTGACATAGAATCATACATGTGACACTCTCCTTTTGTTTGTAGGCATCTTTGGTGCTTTAAATTTGTTCTTCAGCTGAAACTGGTCTTTGACTTACTGCTTTTGTGCAGTTATGTGAAAATGTCAAAATAGCCTTTCTGCTTTGCAGTAAAAACTATATTTTTCAGATCAGAACTAGTCAGCTTAAGTGGTGCCCCAGACTAAAGCCTCTTTCCTCTTGGAACTCTCTAGAGTTCACCTGATACACTGGACTTCTAAATTAATTAAGCCATCTTAAAACTCCTCTTTCTCAATGAATTTAGAAATCCTGTTGTAATCTAGATCCTGTTTTTAAAACTGGCTTCAATGCACTAGACAGGGAGTTAGATTTCCTATTCTTCAGTGCAAGTTACTAATAGTAAGAGAAGTGGTCTGCAAACAGCCATCTTCTCAACTTATTTTGCAGAGATCTGAAATAGGGATCTGTGGCCTCAGAGGCTGAGTGTTGCAATCTTTAAAGGATTCAGTGTAAGTTGTCTGACAGTAGGTGGCATGTTGGTTAAGAGAACATATTTCTGTTGTGCTCCAGTGACCCGCAGGCTCTACGAACAGAATGAGGAGGGAGAGCACAGTGCTGTAACACAAGCTTTTATTTGCTTTTGAAGAGGCTCAGCACTTTGGGTTTGCAGTTCCAGGCATGTCCAGCTGAGTGGCTTATCTACAGTACCAGCCTTTTGGGAGCCTGACTGATTTTTCTGGGATCAAGAGGGCAATGTGAAGAGTACTCATGAATTGATTTTTTTGTTAGTCACTCTGTGTTTTTATGCTGTGACAGTGCTGGAGAAGACAATCCTCTGTTCCCACTACCGGCAGCAGAGAAAGCTTCCCAATTAAAGTGCCCCACTCTTAATATGCAGAGGCCATCTCTTGTGTGAGAAGGGAATTATCTCCGTAGCCTGTCAGCCTGTTGTTTCTAAGGCCACGTCCAGACTAGGAATTAAAATCGATTTTAGATACGCAACTTCAGCTACGAGAATAACGTAGCTGAAGTCGAATTTCTAAAATCGAGGTACTCACCAGTCTGGACGGCGCTCCATCGATGTCCGCGGCTCTCCGTGTCGATTCCGGAACTCCGTTCGGATTGATGGAGTTCCGGGATCGATGTAAGCGCGCTCGGGGATCGATACACCGCGTCCAGACTAGACGCGATATATCGATCCCCGAGCAATCGATTTTAACCCGCCGATGCCGCGGGTTAGTCTGGACGAGGGCTAAGGCTGCTAGTCAATTAGTGCCATTGTAGCTTTTTCTTTGTGAGGAGCACATCTGACCTACTGAGAGTATCCATGTGGTTCTAGGAACTGGCCACTCATTGGAAATAAACTGCAATTTTTCAATATTTTAATTAAAGCATAAGCAACGTTTGTCAAGCTTGATTGAGACTCAAAGATTGCAGTAGATATGGGACTCTATTTCGATATCCCAGACCTCATCTCCACGGATAATACTGGTCACCTGTAACTTTAGTTTTTTTTTAAGCTAACTAATTTTGTTTCAGCAGAGAATTGCTGTCAAAGTGTAAATTCAAAGTCCAGAGTTTCATTGTTAGGCGAATAGAAAGAAAACAGCATGCAGACTAATCCCATGGGAAAGAAAGAACTCTGCTTTAACTCTCTTCTAATCAGGCCTTGTTAAGTAACTGATATTTTATGATGCAGTGAAATACTGTTACTACTTAATAAACTGCTGCAAGGTAAAACATCACAAATTGCTTTGCTTCTGTCTTGGATGACTATACCTCTGAGACCTAGGGAGGTCTTTCCTCATCTTTAAATTTTTTTTTTAAATAAGATGCATCTCCTTTTCCTCAGTGTTGACAGGCTAAATCTGGAATCTTGGCTGAGTCAGTGTAGTGTTGCACTCTTACACTTGAAAGCAGTATTTATCTGTTGTTCACCTGATCACAAAACAACTAGTCAGCCACCATCGTGTTTTTAAAAAATACAAAATGACGTGTGTGTTTGGAAAAAATAAATTAATGGACCTATTCGTTACCACCAACAGCTTACATACATTTTGATGTAACTAGTGTTACAGATACTGTGAAGTCACAATAGTAGCTTTCCAATGAAGGTTGTAAGACGGTTTCTATTACGTCTGTTTTTTGCCAACCCACCCACTCCCAATTTCTGAAAAAACGTTTTCTGCTTTTGCACAGAATTTCTTACGATGTCCCTTGTCAGAGTATATTTTCATTTTGAAAGTGGGAGTTAATTGGCCAAATTGTTTGTTTGTTATGGCACTTTAACAAGTGCTGGTTTAGCACCTTCTGAAATGTCCTAACTTTTTTGTCCACTCATAACTTGGGAACAGCTTAGTGTAAGATCTTCAGTTTTGTCTAGTCCAGAATCCTCAATGAGAGCAAGTAAGTCAGGTAGGAGAGTCCTTGGTCATCAGGTGTTCTCCAGGGGTGTGTGAGCCTCCACAAATGGTCAGCAGACTACAAACTCTGTTCCACCTAATCTGAGCCTTTCATTTAAATGATGTTAGCCAAATGTTAGTGTGTTAAGTTTGTAGTGGAGAATTTTAGGAGAGATACTGCCTCCATCCAGCTGCACTCACTCGCTACAGCTGGCAGAGATCCAGTAATTTCCCAACGGCTGCATCTCTTGCTGTGGGGAGGGCAGGTGATGGTGGGCAGCTTTTCAGTCCCCTGGGGTGGACCCTACTCTCCTCATATCCCTGAGTCTGAAACTTTTTCCGTCATTCCTATGCGATGAAGTCTGCGTAGGGCTGATAGCCACTTGCCAGTACTGCTGGCTGTTAAGGAGAATGGGGTGCCCCTGCCTGATTTAGTCCTGCAGGCAGAAGTATGATTATTCATATTTGTACATGCAATTAACTGAGTACAAACAGACATATGCAGATTATGCTAAGAAACGGGACACTGATTGTGGTACCAGTTCCTAGGAAAGGAAGAAGGGTATGACATTTATCTGTGTGCACTGTGGTATGTAGACACAATAGGCGTGAGGTAATGGTATTCTAACAAGCCTACTACTGAACTGCCTTGGTTCTTGAGTTTTGTTGTTTTCAGTGGATTTTTGTGTTATGAAATTTGGAGAAATTAACTTGGGTTTCAAGTGTAAATGCGGTGTTCCACACGTTGTCAAATAGGGTTTAATATTTAATTGGACATTGTCAGGTCAAATTTGTGAAAAATAAGCTGCCACAAAACCAATAAAAACATTTTACATTAATCTCTTTTCAGTTCAATGGAAATAGTTTCAGCAAATATTCCCTTGTAGTGCATTAGCTACCCAAACAGTGCAGAATTGTTATACTAATGAAAACCAGAAAGGGAAAATTATTTGATATTTACTTAAACCAAAACAAAACCCACAACAGTAGTCTGTTAATTAAACAGTAGTTTAATTGTCAAGCTAGACTACTCAAAAAGTAACCTATTGGCATAAATCATGACAAGGAAATGTAATTTTAAATTTTCAGATTTAATTCTAAGACATGTTCATAACAGAGGTAAAGTAGCTTTTTTAATATGGCTTTTAACCGTAGTTTCTTATTAATCCTTGGTACTCTGCATGTTCAGTCGCAGTACAACCATTGTCTAAGCCTTAAAATGGTGATTTGCAAGAGTAATACTAAATGTGTACATCTGAATCCTTGTTGTTTATTCACATTTATAAATTTCCATGCCAACAAGTTTTTATTCAAACACTAACATTAAATGAAGATATTCCCCTCCCCCACCCAATTCTCCACAAACAGAAAGAGCTAGCAGCTGATGAAGACTGCCCTAAAATGTGTGCTTACAAGTTGGTGACTATCAAATTTAAATGGTGGGGACTACAGAACAAAGTAGAAAACTTTATCCAGAAGGTAAGAGCTGCTTTTTAAATACTCTGTGGCATAGTTTAAAAAAAAAAGTGAAAAGTTGGTACATTTTTTCTTCCATTAAAATTAAATGTTAGTGAAGACATTGATCCATTCAATTTTTCAGCCAATCAAACCACTGACTTCTAAGGTCCCAAACCTGCAGCCACTTATGGCTTAACTTGACTTCTGTAAGTAGGCGCATTGATTTAATCAGAAGTACTCATGATAGTAAAGTTAAGCACATGTGTAAGTATTTGCAGGATTGGGGCCTAAATTTATATGGCACTTAAGAATGCTTTGCTTCCATTATTCTCTCTAGTTTAAAAAAAAAATCTCTTTACGTAAAACATGAGTGCTTTGATGCTTTTCCAGCAGTATGTGCACCAAAAGTCTTGTGAAAGTTTCTTATTTTTGGTTGCTACTAATCCTGTAGTATTCATGTTTTTTTTTTTTTTTTTTTTTTTTGTAACATTAAATTGTACAACAGCCACAGAGATTGAGGGATTACAAAGCAAAATGTAACATATACCAATGACTTAGTTAAAAGCTGCACCATACCTGACTGGATACGTGTCCAGAGGGATCACTCTCAATGTGGTAAAAAACAAAAATGTATCTTGCAACTTGGAATGTCCATACGCTGCTAGACTAATCAAAAAGTGAAAGACCCAAATGCGGAACAGCAATTACTGCCCGAGAACACAAACATCACTGCTGTCAGCAAAACAAGACATGCAGATGAAGGCCACTTGAGGAAAGAGGGCGGTAGTTACACTTTCTTCTGGAAAGGAAAACCAGCAAGCGACAGGTGAATACACGGTGTTGGCTTTGCAATCAAAAACCTTCTAGTCATCCGCCTGACTGAGCTCCCCATTGGCGTCAACAGGCACCTTATGACCCTCCACATACAATTGGTCAATAAGTCATTTGCCACTATAATCAGTGAATATGCATCAACTTTTGATGCTGAAGAACAGAAAGAATCCTCCTACACTAACCTTGATAAATTTGTCAACCATTCCAAAAACAGATAAGGTAATCCTCTTAGGGAATTTAAACACAAGAGTTGGCCGAGATTCTAACCCAGGGGTAGGGAACCTATGGCACAGGTGCCCAAGGCAGCACGTGAGCTGATTTTCAGTGGCACTCACGCTGCCCGGGTCCTGGCCACTGGTCTCCAGGTGCTCTGCATTTTAATTTAATTTTAAATGAAGCTTCTTAAACATTTTTTAAACCTTTATTTACTTTACATACAACGATAGTTTAGTTATATATTATAGACTTATAGAAAGAGACCTTCTAAAAAGGTTAAAATGTGTGACTGGCACGCAAAATCTTAAATTAGAGTGACTAAATGAAGACTCGGCACAGCACTTCTGAAAGGTTGCCAACCCCTGTTCTAACCTATGGAGTAATACCATTGGGAAGGAAGGAGTGGGCAAGACCAATTCCAATGGCATCCTTCTACTCAGGAAATGTACAGAGTATGATCTTGTGATCACCAACATAATCTTCAGACAAAGCAACAAGTACAAAACAACTTGGCAACAGCCCTGCTCAAAACAATGGCACCTTCTAGACTATGTCACTGTAAGAACACAGGATCCGTGAGATGTCCAAATCACCTTTGTCATGAGAGGAGCAGACGATTGCTGGCCTGACCACCACCTGGTAAGGTCAGTCATGTCCGTCAGGATTGCACTGAAACATAGAAAGCAATCCAAATCACACAGATGGCAATATAACAGCCAAAGACTTCAAACCTCAGTGTACCAAGAGAACTTCCAAACATTCCTCAGTGAAAAATTGGCCATATGCACACTTGGAAATGACAACACAAGTGTTGAAGAAGGCTGGGAAGACCTAAAACAGACCATCCACGAGGTTTGCGAGGAATCCATTGGTCTTGCTACCCCTGTCATCAGGACTGATTTGACAACAACATTGAGATTACAGCCGTTTTGAAGCAGAAGAGAAAAAGCTTTCTGCAAGTGGCAAAGCCAGCCACTATCCAGTCAGAAGCAGAGCTCTTCCATCTACTCAAAGCTGAAGTTTAAAGGAGGATCCGAGAAATCAAAAACAAATGGTGGGGAGGAAAAGCAAAGCAAAAGAAATCCAAACATTTACTGACAGACATAATATGCAGAGCTTTTTTTTGAGACACAAAAACCCTGTACGAACCAAGCTCATGTGGCCTCGCACCTCTGAGATACGAAGATGGTAGTGCCCTTCTTAAAGATAATGAATCCATCAAAGAGCACTGGAAGGAACATGACCAAAAGCTTCTAAATCGAGAATCAACTGTGATGACACCATTGACTCCATGCCTAAGCACCCAATCTGGGAAACTCTTGCCAACCCACCAACACCTTAGTAGGTCTGCAAAGCAATTAAACAAATTAAGAACAATAAAGCAGCAGGCCCTGATGGCAAACCAGCTGAAGTACTGAAAGTGGGGGAAGAAACACTGACTAACAAGCTTCACTTGCTGCTCCTCAAAATCTGGTGCATCAAAGAAATCCCTAGTGACTTATGTAATGTGAATATAGTCACCATTTTCAAAAAGGGAGACGGCCGACTGTGGCAGCTATAGAGGCATTGCCCTCCTCTCTGTTGCTGGGAAGATTCTTGCTAGAATCTTACTTAATCGCCTGCTCCCTCTTGCAAAGGAAGAACTTCCAGAGTCCTGATGTGGCTTCAGATCATCATGAGGTACAACAGACGTGATTTTCGCAGCCAGGCAGATCCAGGAAAAATGTCAAGAACCACACCAGGAACTGTATATGGCCTTTATTGATCTGACCAAAGCCTTCGACTCTGTCAGCTGTGAGGCTCTATGGAAAATCATGTCAAAGTTTGGCTGCTCAAGCAAATTTATCATTGTAAGATTTCTCCATGACTAGATGACTGCCTCCATCCTGTGTAGTGGCTCTACCTCTGAGCCCTTTGTCATTTGACCTGGCACCACCCTTCTCTTCATTTTCTTAGCAGCTATGAAAACATTAATCCAAGACCGTCTACCTCAGGGCATTGGCGTCATATGTCGAATTGACAGCAACCTATTCAACCTCTCTCATCTCCGTGCCAGAATTTTAGTAGTATCAGCAACAATAACCGAACTTCAGTACACAGATGATTGTGCTGTAACTGCACACTCAGAGAATCTTTAAACAGCCCTTAATTACTTCTCTGAAGCTTACAAAAGCCTACGGCTAACTCTGAACATCGGCAAAACAAACGTTCTCCATCAGCCAGTCCCCGGTCAATCATCAGATCCAGCAAGGAAGATCTATATCAACAAAGAACTGGAAAACATAGAATACTGTGCCTGTCTTGACAGCCATCTCTCACACAAGGCAGATATAGGCGTCAAGATTCAGCACAGAATTCACTGTGCCAGCCTTGCGTTTGGCAGACTGTCTTATCAGGTGTTAAACAATCACAACATCGAAACACATACTAGACTTTTAGTTTATAGAGCAGTTGTAATCCCAAATCTCCTCTACGGCTGTGAGACTTGGATGACGTACAGAAAACACCTGAAAAACCTCGAACACCAGGATTTTCTTTGGAAGATCCTCAACATAAAGTAGGAGGATCATCACACTAATATCAGTGTTCTCACAGAGGCCAACATCTTCATTGTTGAGGCCCTGATTATCCAGCACCAGCTGAGGTGGAGCAGGCACTGTATGCGCATGCCTGATGTATGCTTACCAAAACTACTGTACCCCCAACTCACCAAAGGAGAAGGGAAATGGGGAGGCCAAAAGAAACACTTTAAAGACACCTTCAAGATAAATGTCAAGAGAGATGGCATCAACACCACATACTGGGAGACAGCAGCCCAGGATAGGGATAACTGGTGAAGACTTGACAGAGGGAACATCCATTTTTGAGGAAAATCGCCTTGCCTTGGTTGCAGGAAGACTCCAGAAAAGAAAGGAAAGACAACTGTCATGCAGCAATCACAGCCCAACCCTGTCTTAGAACACCACCTGCAGTGTGTGCTAAGGAGCCTGTGGCTCAAGAATCAGACTCCTCAGTCACCAAAAGACCCATGAGAAATAAAACCTATGAAAGAGATCGTCCTCGACCTGGAGGGATCACAGACAGCTGGTTTTGTTACACTTTGCACTGTTTACTTCCTCTTGTTATCTGAAGCTGTTCTGAGTGAATTCTGGGAAAGCAGCGGGCGTTGAGATCATAGCACTAATCTACGGCTTTCTTGCCTGTAGAGTATGACCAGCATATGAGTTTGTATCATTGATATGAGAACACTGTCTTTCTTTTTCAACTTGAATGCTCTCTCAGCACTACAAACTGTACAGGAATTGCTACAGCCACTTTTGAATTAGACAATTACAGCTCTTTAACAGAGCAATGCTACATATGGGTTAGGAATGGCAGAAATGCAATATCCAAAGGAAATCACCAGGTACTTTAAATATAGCAAACAGATGGAAATACCCAAACTGGAACTGGTCAGGACATAGAGGCTAACCCCTTTAACTCCTAACAAAAGGTGCCAAGGAATCCTTAATTTGACTTACATGTGCACGGGTATGTCTCTCTTAAAAAAGATGCCCTTTGCAGCAGCCAATTGTTCTGTGCACCATATCGGGACATAATTCAGTTCTAATACAAGGGGGACAGAGAGGAGGCTGGGAGTGTAAGTGTGCCACCTACTGAATTCCCAGTGCCATTTTTTTCTTCACCTCATTTTACCACAGATGTTTTTATTACTGAGCTTGTACTGTAGCTGTGGGGTTTTTTTAAAGTGGATTCTATCCTTAATGTAGCTCATGCATTAGTGTTCCTGGGTGGTATATATATTCTGTCTAGGATCAGATTCAGTGGACTAAATGTATTTTGGAGAATGCATCCACAACCTTTACAGGTAACAAAATTGCCAAACGTTCTTTCTAGGAAAGAATTATTACAGAGTGCATTTCATTTTCCTTGTTGAGAGGCAGAGAAGAGATGTAAAATCTTTTTAACTTAAACCCAAGAGTCTGGGGAGTCTGGATAGTGCCATTGTGAAATAAAGAGCATGAGACTATATAGCTGCAACATCCTTTAGAATTTAACTCAATTCTCCTTTGGACATTTATTGATAAATCATAAGCATATTTTCTAATGCTGCTTTGTCTCCTTAAAGCAAGAAAAGAGGATATTTACCAACTTCCATCGCCAGCTGTTTTGTTGGATTGACAAGTGGATTGATCTGACTATGGAAGACATCAGGAGAATGGAGGATGAAACCCAACGAGAGCTGGAAGCGGTAAGAATGTTTTGAAGCTGTTTATAAATGTACACTCTATGGTAGTTGGGGCTGTGTAAGAATCGGAGGCTACATAAATTTGCTTGTGTCTATCCCGCCAACTCTGTGTGCTATGGGATAATGCTGATAAATGCTATGCTCTTCACTGGATCTCCTCCACAGAGCCATGCTCGTGGAGCTTCTGCATACCATGCTGCAAAGATCCAGGAGTTGTTGAAACGTAGATGTTTCTGGTAAGTATCCCATGTCTTGAATGCTTGCACTGAGCATCTCTTTCCACTTGTATTATATACCTAGTGCACACAATCCCACAGCTCCCTTTTCATCACTTGTCAGTTGGACCTTGGAGCTGTCACCTCACTTCTGCATTGTAAGTGTCCTGTTTTTTTAGTTTTCAAATTGTAATTAGTTGATTATTTTCCCCTTCAAACATGTCTTGAAGTGAGTGTGTGTGTCACATGAGGGCAGTTGGACTTGTCTTGATGAGCGTGATAGACATTGAGAAACTCATTTCTGAAAAAAATCTGTCAGAGAATTAACAAGCACTTGGTGTTGTTTCCTTCCGTGTCTTAGGCTACGTCCAGACTACCCGCCGTATCGGCGGGTTAAAATCGATTGCTCGGGGATCGATATATCGTGTCTCATCTAGACATGATATATCGATCCCCGAGCGCGCTTATATCGATTCTGGAACTCCATCAACCCCAACAGAGTTCCGGAATCGACAGGGAGAGCCACGAACATCGATACCGCGCGGTGTGGACGGGTGAGTAATCCAATCTTAGATATTCGACTTCAGCTACGTTATTCACGTAGCTGAAGTTGCGTATCTGAGATCGATTTCCCCCCCGTAGTGTGGACCAGCCCTTAGAGGCTGTCAATGGTCATAGTCTGACCTGTCTGTATGGTCCCAGAGGTATCTGAAAGGAAACTCATCCTTCAAGCAGTTTTCTCCCTTTTCTCTCAGATGCTGAGGAACTAGCTAGGAAAGGACCTTTCTGCTGCAAAGTCATTGTTCAGGCTGTGGTTCTCCCACTATGAGCATTTCTGTGTGAATTCTGAGCCTCACTCTGATTTTTTTAGCATCTGCCAAAGCTACAGTTTGAACTTTGTAAGGTGCTTGGTGACCGCCTTATTGCCCAACACCCATTTGGATTGCAGTCTCTTCTAGCACTCTGGTTCTGCTCAAATATGCAGAGTAATGAGCTGTGAGCCTTCAACGCATGTGGGCTGCCAGAGACCCTGAAATAGTTTGGCTTTCTTGCCACAGACCCAGTATGGCTATTAATACCAGTTCTTCTCCAATACAAACTGTTGCTCAGGTCAAGCAGACCTGCTTTGCTATTGATATGAACACTACCTCTGACTCCCCCATCCCCAGAGCTACCCTGGGCATGTCTGGCTAGATCAGCCTTATACACTGCTGGTTGCATTGTGGGGAAATGTTTTTGAGGAGGAATAGAGATGCTTCTGCTCATCCCCCTGAACGTGAGCCCAACAAACCTTCCTAACCTGGGAGTTTGGACCGGCTCTGCTCTGGAGGCTGGAGAGGTTGTAGGAATCCATCTTTTAGCACAGGAGTCCCTGAGATCAGCTTGGATCAGTTCTTAGTAAAAGGCCAGATATCCTTCACTCAGCTCACTCTTACAAGACACTTGATTCTTGGACCATTGGATGGGCACACAGTCTTGTATATCTTAGCCATATGGAATGCCAAGTACAGTACGTGACCACCTGATGCTGAGAAATATCTGTCTGTGTCAAAATATTCTCTCTCCTTTTTGGATAAACTGCAGATCATTGGTTTCAAAATGGCCAATTACATTGCTCCAATTGACTGAGGGTTTTCAGATCACAGAATTGGGTACTGTCTTGATTACCTTTAGTAGTTAAGTGCTTGCTGTATTCCTGAGCCGTCTTAGATGCCTGATCTTCCTTTAAGAGTTAACACTAGTATAATACAGGGTGAATGGAATTTCCTATTCACAGACCTGTAGATAGCAACAAACCCAACCACCTTAAGGACAAAATATGGAGAGACTGTCAGACAGCCAAGGCCAGGGGCAGTTTCCAAAGGCCACATGCTTAATATTTATACTGCTTACTGTATTTTTCACTCCGTTCATCTGATGAAGTGGGTTTTAGCCCACGAAAGCTTATTCCCAAATAAATTTGTTAGTCTCTAAGGTGCCACAAGGACTCCTCATTATGCCCAACAATGGCTCTCAGCAATAAGCTTTTTTTTCAGTCAGGATGGCTCAGAAGCATTATGTATGGTTACTCAGACAATGTTCAACTGTGTATTTGCAATATGAAAGATCTGTTTTGCCTTTGAGGGGCAAAGTGCCCCATTTACTGACCCTGTAGAGGGAGTGGGTGGAAGAACTGCATTTGTCCGTTTACTCCAGTTCTAAATGCCTTCCCATATTTCCTAACTTTTAAGCCAAGGGAAAATAAATTGGCTGGCTGTTTTATCAACACAGCTGAATGTGAAATGTCCTTCCTCTTCAAGTAAGGCAGAAGAAGGGGCTGCTTCGGCAGATTCCGGAAACACTTTTTGGAATAAGATTGATATCTCCCTCCCCTTAGGAGCACTTCTGCCTAGATGCGAATATGAAAGTGGATGCTTGCTACGGTAGGACATCTCTACATTAATTATTTCCAAAAGAAATCATTTCTGAATTTCCCCTTGTACTCCCACTTTATCCCAGACTGACGAGTTTGGGAAACTGTTTCATCAGTAGGGATCTGTGAAAGAGAGAGAGTGGTTTCCTGTCTTTAAGGAGTTCATCAGAAGGGTTGTCTTTTTTATTTTAATTTTTTTTTAACAACCTCAATTCCTGATCTGGTATAGGCCAGACATCATCCAGTTTCTCTGGGAAAGAGGGAAATATAGTCTGAGGTGTGCACACCGCAGGTATGTGTAGGACAAGCCTCAGAGATCATGGAAAACTTCCCTAAACCTTCCCCTTGTTGTGTCTGCATGGACTGTAGATGCATGTCTTTGTGGAAGAGGCTTCCTGTTGATAGATATCTCATAGGTGAGTAA
Source organism: Gopherus evgoodei (assembly GCF_007399415.2). Lineage (NCBI taxonomy): Eukaryota > Metazoa > Chordata > Testudines > Testudinidae > Gopherus > Gopherus evgoodei. The sequence continues at coordinate 982,723 of NC_044334.1, forward strand.
CCGCTTTTTTGACTTTGCAAAAGTGATCTCAAAGATCAAATGTTCAGATTCACAAATATTTCGCATAAATAGAATATGTTCTCCGATCTTTTACTTCCAGAAGTACATGCTAGTTTGTGAAGATTTTCCTCTAACTGGGAATAAAAGAACATGGGCTAAAGAGAAATTTCCAGTAACTTTTCTGTTTGTGTTCACTTACATGCTGTCGCTCTACTAGCAAATACTTCAATCCCTAAAATATTTGCTGTACATTAGCTCTTATCTGCCATACTGAAGTTAAACCTGGTTTTCTTGTTTTCAGGATATAACTTTTAACCTCGTCTTTTTTTAAGGATTGTGTCTGTCCTGGAAACTGGCTTTTACTTCCCCCTTCATTCTTTGCAGAATAAAACAGATGGTTTTGTGTCTCTGGATTTAGTAGATTTAAAGCTCCTCACGATAACTTATTATGTCACTTTTTTTCAAATGTGTACTCTGGTGACTTCAAAAATATGTGGTCTTGTAGCTGGAATATCTTATTGTGAGCCACATAGAAAGGGTTGGCTCCTGCTGTTTTAAATACTCTTACCGCTCTTTCTTTACTAACACAATAGAGATATCTGCAGGCACCTACAAAACACATTCCAAGAAGATTTTTTTGATGGGAATATCCTCTTGAGGGGCAATAACCTAATGGTAGCGTATAACCACGCATTGGGTCACCCACGATATAAGTTGAACATTCCTTTTAATTTTATCCCAAAAGAATTTCTGCTCTCCACATGCCACATTTAACTAGCCACTTGCTGAAATATTGTGGCAAACGGTAGTTCTCACTAAATCTCAAATACTTCAAGGCTGACACTTACTATTATGGGCTTGGACACCAGAGAGAAGGGTGCTCCGTGATGAGATGCTCAGCATGATAGGAATGTCCTTGCACTTCCAGCCTTGAGCAGTATTCAGCCTCCCTGGTGATATAGTCCAGGAGCTCACTGGTGTCTGCAGTTTTATGTTGTTACAAAGAAACAATTGCAGGAAACAGCACAGTGTCTAATTAGGTTGGCAGTTTTGCATTTTCTTGTGTTGCTTTCTGTTACTATTTGCTTTCTTTAAAATCTTTTACTTTTCTTTACTTCATTAGATACTCTGCTGGATTTTCTTGGTTCTCCAGTTCCTCATCTGGTTCTGTTTTCATTTTGTCAGTTTTTGTTTCCTTTACTATCCATTGTTTGCTGCTTCCTGGATGCCTTTTCTTATCCCCCTTCAGTGGGTTTCTAGTCTCTCCTCACATCCTGTTCACAATTTTTCTGCACTTACCTCTATTTCACTCTTCTGTACAATTGCTCTCCTTATGCGATCTGACTCTGTGGACACCCAGAGCACTTCTGCCATATTAAACCCTCTCCATCAGCTGACTACTTGACAGTGCGGATCCTAATCAGAGCATAAGAAGTAAGCAGCTTGAAACTGCCAAGACTGTGCTCCCTCAGCCCTGAGAAACAGGAGAAGTGCTGTATGCTTCAGGCAGTTTGGTATACGCTTCAGATGGCCCTTAGGAACTGAGAGGCTGCCTCCCTTTACAGCAGCTGTACGTTGCTCACTCTGACTTTCCTGTCCTACAGAGTGCCCCTTCCACCTAGCCTCCTCACACCTTCAGCTGGATATGGGACTGGCTCTGAGCCATTTAATTCTCTCCTAATAACCTCGTGACAGGTTCTTTATTTGATAGCTTACAGTTTTATTTTACATTTAGATGCGTAAGAAGGGTTCCGTTCGAGGCACAGTGGCTGCTGACGTCTAGAGGAATCCTCTGTAGGGTCAGAGGCAAAATCAAGTTGTGTAAGTGAATTCCTGGGAGAAAAAGGAGGAATCCTTTCTGGTGATGGGCGTTACTGGCGGAACAACTATTCTAAAGCGGTGCAGCCAGATTCCTTTCTTGGGCCTGAACCCCTGCTGCTCCCCCTGCTTTGACAAAATCAACAGCAGGACAACAGCCCCATGGCTAGGATTCATTTGAGACCTTCAGCATGCTTTTAGCATCATGATGGGCTCTGGGCACATGCTCAGTTCAGTCAGTAGGATGCTATAATCGTGGCACAAGCTAGCTATCACATCATACTTTATGCTTGTCTGGTGCAGAAGCTCAAAGTGCAGGCTCTATAGTTTGTCTTCTGACGTGTGCTTTGGCTTCAGGACACTTAGGCTCCAAAGCCTGCAAGAGGCTTCCTGGACAAAGTGACATTTTGCTGCTGTATTAGACTCTTTGTGGTTAAAGAAAATATAACTGCATTTAGAAAAACGGTACAGTCGAAATGGGTGTGTGGAGGGGACGCCAATCTATTTCCCAGTTCAAGAAAAAAAAATTCCCTAAAATGCTGCTGCCGGGAACTAATTTCCTCGGAAGTCCAAACCTTTATATTCACACCCAGTACCTTTTAATGTTCATATTTCCTGCTCTGAGCATTTTCTCACATGCCTTTAATGGTGGATCCTGTATCTGCAGCTAACTTCAAATCCCAGCGATCCAGCGTATGGGAGTGCTTTTTGATGTCTGAGTTGCTGTTCTAATCACAAGACTGATAGCCAATCTAAAAGAGTCCTTAGAATACTTGAACTGATACAATATGATCCAACTCAATGCTGGTGAATGTTTGCGCTGCACTAACTATTTTTCTTAGAGAATTAGTAAAATCTGCATTTTTAGAGTTGAATGTTACTTGAGTAACTGTTGGCACTTATTGCATCTTTTCTTTTTTCTGCAGCTACGTAATCAAGGCCAAGTGAGAGGAACAAGTGCTGCCAATGATGAATGATGATGGATCTGACCTGTCACTTGCAGGGTTGATGCACAGATGTGTGTGTGGATGCATGATTATCTGTATATAATTATATATACATACACGCATACTGAGGGCTGTTACAGTTTCTCCAGGGTACTATACCCATCTTCAGCAAAGATACAAAGAAAACTGCTTTCATTATAAATATCTGAAGCAAATACAAATTGACTAAGTAGTGTCATTTAAAGGATAAATTGACTGCAGAATTATGCTAGCTGGTATGTTTCCTGAATGTCAGTACTGGACCAATTTATTCTCCTCTTGAATCACTCTGCTATAATATGTCTATCTCATTATAAGCCAACAAATTCAGATAAAGTAATTTTAAATTTCATGTTTTCCCTATGTGATTTTGGAATAGGAACTATGCATGTATTTATACCTATTTATTTCTGGATTGTCATCTAAGTCAAATCAGAAAAAAAAATTTCTATTTGTGAGAATTGGAAGACTTTTGCTGTTGAATGAGGAATACAATAATGGCCCAACTTTTACTCATCTTGCTGAAAGAAATCACCTGTTTTATTGGAGTTTTGTACATTGAAATTCAAATGTTTTCTTCATTAAAAATTGGCAAAATTAAGGAAAAAGGCTTGTGATTTATAACAGTTTGAACTGAACAATTTTCCAGGAGGCTTTCAGACAGAATAACTGACAATACCGGTATTGAGCCTTTAAAGTATCTTTTAGGCTGTGTAGTTTAATTGAATTCCCTAGAATAACATTTATTTCTGAAATTATTTTTTTTCAAAGTTTTCGTTTGGAAACTATGCAAATGGTCTCAATTTCACACACATTGCACAATGGAATATAACGGTGACTTTTAGCTCTTTTCATGTTGAAAATTCACTTTTAAAAAAGATGTTTACTTTCAGATATGATGAAAGTTTAAATTGTAGCATCTGATGCTTCTCTGATTTATTAGAAGTAGACATAAAAGGAAAGATGGTATAATAAAGGCCTTTTTTAGATAGTTCTCAAACAGTAAGTTGTCTTCATGATTTTTTTAAAGAAAAATATTCCAATTGAAGCATATCATAAGATTTATTATCAAAATGCTTGTTAAATCAGGAACAACTTATTTTAGGACCACTAGTTAGGTAAGGTTTCCTCCCAGAAGCCTCTGTAGGGTGAGGTTTGCTGAAGGATCTCTGTCTAGTTTTTCAACCCCACACCCACACCAGACGCTTGGGAATAATTGCTTATTTAATTAGCTGATAGCGAGAGTGATTCGTCTTCCTTTACAGTCAGTGGCAAAACTTTCATTGACTTCAAGGGGAGCAGATCAGGCTTTGAATATGACTAGCCCACCTAGCCCATCACCTGCAATGACGGTCAGACAAGTGGACATGGATTTTTTGTATGTCTGTACTGTATTATTGCCTCACTATCTTCCGTGCTACAAGGTCAGTCTTTGGTTAGTCCTTTCTCTCCTAGCAATGAAAATAGATGTCTATTCTCTGTACCAGCAGAAGATTGGTTTTGTAAAAACTTTTAAACCATGTTTATACAACTTGCTACAAGGAGGGTTTTTGCAAATTTGTGAAACTAAGGGCTCAGTCCTCTTTTCAGCGCAGAAATGTAACTCCTACTCTCACCAATGGGAGCTGGAATGCATTCCAAGGAGGGAAAGGAACCCCTATCGTTTTCATGGTTTTTTGGACTAGCTACGAAAATTTGAGGAAACTTTGTAGTGAATGTAAATGTTTAGTTTACTTTGGCAGTCTCTGATGTGAACTACAGTAAAACAGTCAATGAAATTTAATTAAATAAATTTGATCATAAAATATCCTTTGTGTTGTGTCTTGGGTATCATCAATGTCACTTTGTGGATTTCCCATATTGCCATTTTAATTCTCTCGATCCGTGGAAACTCTGTATGAGATGGTTACAAATCTGATGCCTTCAGTCATTTAAGCTGAAAAAGAAAAAAAAAATTCAAATACCAATGGAAAGCCTTGAAATACTTGGACTCCAAACTGAGTAATATAAATATTTAGGTGAAATCTTATTGATAGTTGTGGAGTGTACTGTTCAACTGATTGTGTTGCTGCAATGGTGTATTATGTTTTCTGTTAACTGATCTTTTTTTGGTGTTCACCTTAGGAATTATTTGTCTGGAAACAGTGGCACAGTCTGCAGTAGAAAATGAGCTATGTGTTTGAATCGTGATGTTCAACATTGTTTCCTCTATCTCCCCAAGGAATCCCTCAAAGTAACTAGAACAATTTGGTCACTGATGTGGACAGAGCCGAAATGTCTTCAACCTCAGTACAGAAAGCATGATCATCCCCCTCCTAGCAGTTTAGTCGTGTTTTCTGCAAGTTATTGCAGTACCATTCAAAGATCCACTGAGGATCCTATAGTGCTAAGCATTTGTGCAGATGCAAAGGAAGACAGCGTCCATGCCCGGAAGAGCTTATGCTTTTGTTGCATCTTGTTTCAAATGACATTTTAATGGGCAATACTTGGCAGGTTCCTGTGGGCACACTAGCAGGAGTGACTGTGCAGGAGGGATTTCAAGGAAGAGGGTAGTGACTTCCCCAAGTTCAGGCAGAACGTTCCACATGCGAGGAGTGGCATGGAGTAAATGAACATGCTTTGGAAGATGCAGACGAGTAGATAGCTGAGGCTGACATTGATTGTTGTTTCTCTCTTATATCAAACTGTCAAATTATAGCTATGCAGGGCTGGGGGAAGCAGCCCTACTCCTACATCAGACACAGAATTAATGGAGGCCTGGGTTGATTTGGTTTTGCAAAAGCTCTTCCAAGACTGATACCCCATCAGGACTGATATGGGAATATGGCTACACAGGGATAAAAAACCTGCCGCTGGCCCAGGTCAGCTGACTCAGGCTCATGGTGCTTGGGCTCTGGGGCTGAAAAATCAGTGTGTAGACATTCAGGTTTGGGCTGCAAGGGTGGAGGGTCCCAGAGCTCAGGCTCTAGCCTGAGCCCAAATATCTGCACAGTGACTCTTAGCCCCACGAGCCTGTCAGCTGACACAGACCAGCTGCAGCATTGCCATGGTTCTTTTATCCCCATGTAGACATATCCTTAAAGTCCATCTAAAGCATGCAGTAGAAGGTAGCCAGTTCATGCTAAGGACAGTGCATTGTATTTCCACATCTTTTGACCTGTGGCTCCCTAGCAGTGTTCTAGCGAATTCTGTGTAATACATGACACCAAAAATATTGTGGAGGCAGGAAAGCATGACCACTGTGGTCATGGTAATAGCAGTGTGCTCAGAGGAGCTGCTAATTCACGTGGGTTTTAAGGCAGGGATAGTCATGAGAATATTCCAATGCGTGTTTTAGTGCCTGTCATGGGGGCAGTAGTGTTGTGGGGTGATATGCCAGCTGACAAAGTTGACCATGACTTTTTATTTCTAGAAGATGCTTGTCTAGAATTGGAAGTGTATGCATAAAGACTGAAATAATACAGACTAATGAACTCCCTGCCCTGCTCTGACAGACACCTCAGTAAGTGGGTGAGCCTTTGACCGTGCCACGTAGGGCAGCTCTGGGCTCTGCTAGCCCAAAGGGAAATCAAATTCTAGTGCTAAGGGCCTTGTCCTATGAACTCTGCGGCTGTTGTTTAAATCTAGGGCTATTGAATTGAGCATTTTGGTGAGTCTTTGCTGCTGCAAAATTGTGGGGGAGATGGTGTCTCTGGTAGATTGAACTCAAACTAGGCAAGTCTTGTATAGATTAATCAGCAGCTTCAGCTTGCACTGAGGAAGTAACAGAGAGCCAGTAGAACCTTTGGCCTACTGTGGGGATCGGCAACCTTCGGCACTTGGCCTGTCAGGAAAATCCGCTGGTGGGCTGGGACAGTTTGTTTACCTCCAGCATCCACAGGTACGGTCAATTGTAGCTCCCACTGGCAGTGGTTTGCCGTTCCAAGCCAATGGGGGCTGCAGGAAGCGGCAGCCAGCACATCCCTCGTCCCACACAGTTTCCCACCACCCCCATTGACTTGAAACGGTGAACCATGGCCAGTGGGGGCTGCGATCAGCTGAACCTGTGGACGCTGTAGGTAAACAAACTGTCCCAGCCCAACAGCGGATTTCCCTGATGGGCCGCGTGCCAAAGGTTGCTGATCCCTGGCCTAGTGGTTGTTAAATTTACACTGTGGGTGGTGCTGTTCAACAGGTGTCGGCTATGTTCTGTGCTAGCTGGAGACCGAGTTATCTCCAGGAAAAGCCTCACATAGTAGGTGTAGAAGGAAGTGACGATGGGTAACGTGGGCCAGACCTGCACTGGCAAGTTGAACACAATCCTCTAAATGCAGGTGGGAATAGGTGGTTAGGACGCGAAGAGCTGTCATGCCCAGAAACTCCGACTGATGGGTGAACCTCTGTACCCATGATGTGAGCAGCATGTACTATTTAAACAGGCAGGTACTACCCCCTGTTTCCCTCTCAATCTTTCATGTTGCCTGCCATGGGCACCTCAGCCTTGCCTGGACTGAGCATCATCTTGCTTTGATCCAAGCCCAGTCTCCACCTGGTCAGAGTCCAATCAAAGAACCCCGTGCAGTGAGAAATATTCAACTCTGCTTCAAGATGAAGGCAGCTTGGCTTCACAAGGCTGTTCCCAGAAGAGCACATCCATGGGTTTGAGACATTGTGGGCAATATGGTGGAGGAAAGTCTCCATCTTTGGCCAAGTTATTGCGTGAGACAATGTGTTAGACTCTGAGCACATTTTAAATTCTACCTTGTACGCAGGGTCTGTAGAGATGCTATCTTTAGTCTTACTTGGTATTTCAATAGTATCTTGCTGTTCTAGTGGCAAAATGTCTCTCATTGTTATATCAGCTGCCCAGAAAAGGCAGAAGTTTGATTTTAGTCTCTTAGAACCCAATGTTTTGAGGGATAAAAAGCCTAGAAAAAATGTTTGTGCAAATACTCATGAATAAGTAAAATGAGTTCCAGTAGGATCTGGTGAGAGCTGCTGAATTGCAGAGGTCAGTGAAAATTCACTCCTATAAAGGTTTTAATGTGTTGTGATAGTGAAACAATATATGTGGCTTCCCTGTTTGCCTTTAATGCATTCTGATACTGCCTACAAATCAGTCAGAAGCAGAACTGCCCTGTGCAGCAAGTGAAGGCAGGACTCAGAAGGGGAACAGGAAGAGTGACTTTGTGTTTATTAATATATTTGCTGAACAAAAGCTTTGCCTGTGGGCATCCCATTGAAGTCAGATCCCTGCCCTCCCAAACTGACCACACAACCTCAGCTTTCTCTCTGTAGAGCAGCTCTGGTAACTTTTCATGGAGTGCCAGTTGTCTTAATGCATGTTCTTCTGCTCTGACTAGTGTGTGACTGATGGTTTCTGCTTATCGAGGAGGCACACAACACTAACTGTGTTCTTTTGCTTGGTTTTGATTATTTCCAGTGTTTAGAAATAATCCAAGAAAAAGGAACAAAGTGCCCATGTGTGGGGCTTCAAGTGACATCCAGGCATAAGGGAAGTGCAGCAGAATCTTTACAGGAAGAGGATTTTGTTCGGTCAGTAAGTTGGTAAGATACAGAGAAGCTTAGAAGCCGTGGCTACTTGACCATGTAAGGTGTCTTTTGAGGTGCAGTCCCTAAAATACCAAATAATTGACTCATTCGTATTTTTTCCTTCTGTTTGCTTTCTCTCATGTCACTGTTTTCCAGTGTTACTTTATGGTGTCATTGAGCACCCAGCATTTGCACTGCACCTTGGTCTTGTCTGTCCATAAGAACGGTCAAACTGGGTCAGACCAAAGGTCCATCTGGCCCAGTATCCTGTCTTCCGACAGTGGCCAATGCCAGGTGCCCCAGAGAGAATGAACAGAACAGGGAATCATGTGATCCATCCTCTGAACTTTTATCCTACATACTCGCACTGCTCTTATCACCAGTGCTTCTAACAATGAGAGGGATAATGTCACCGTCTTTACCACCAGATCATCTCAGCCTTATCTGAGCCAGGTTAGACTACACAACAAATAACATGTGGTGACCATTGGTGCCCTTTCTCTGTTAACGCCACTAGGGAGTGGCACATATGGCCACAGTCTGGAAAGAGATTAGTGTAGGTGCAGCCATAACAGCAGTTGCCCTTACCTCAGTTTACCTGCATATTGACCCAGGCTCTGTGGTGGAGCTGAGGGTGGATGTCTCATAAGAAATATAGCATGTTATTAAAACAAAGCATGGTTCCAGCAAGGCTGACAAGAACAGTGTTTGCCTGTAAAATAGTAGGTGACTTTCAGAGTGAGAACAAACCTTGTACGAAATCAAAGGGGAACTGTCTAGATATCAGAGGCTGCCCCTGCTCCCAGCCCCACCCCAGTGGCTATAGGTGTGTTTGGAACAGCACCAAATTAACAGTGTTGTCATAGCCCAGCTGGAGCAAGGAAAGTTCAGCCCTGGGCTGATTTTATTCTGTTCACAGCAGTTCGTCTATCAGCAAGCATGACTACTTGCAGAATACAGTGCAAGCTGCGTGTAAAGACCATCCTTCCTCCATTGAATGGGACAAGTGCTTGCATCTAAGGCACTATTCCAAAGGCTGAAGAACACTGGCCTAGAAGGGTTATGGGCAGCTTAACATTCCTCTGGTGCTGCGGATGCTGGCTTTGGAAATCGTGGCCTCTGTTCTCTGCCTGAGAGTTCAGTGCCTCTAGATGCAAAGTGTGACGCTTTCCAGGGCTGTAAGACACCTTGCTCTCACCTGCCCTTAGCATGAGGGATCCTTGTCTGCCTGCCCAGGGTTCAGCTCCTTGACGCTACTAATTGCAGGCAGCACAAGGACTCCCCTCTCAGCTCACTCAAACTCCACTGGCCCTCTGCGGCTTAACAGGCATGCTTCAGCCCTGCAGCCTTCTGCATGTGCCCAGTACAGCTTGTCTCCACTAACTGGGAGATCAATTTAGTGCATCTAGTGAAGACCTGCTAAATCAACTGCTGATCGCTCGCCCATTGACTCCTGTTCTTCACCGGAACAAGACGCGTAAGGTAAGTCGACAGAGTTTCTCCCATTGACCCAGAGCGGTGTAGACACTGCAAAAGGTTGACCTAAGCTCCTCGGCTTAGGTCAGGGGGGTTCGGGTGCTGTGCTGCCCCCTGCCCACAGGTGCAGCTCCCATTGGCCAGGGCAGGGGGACAAACTAGCGTGCCTAGCAGGTGGCTGCTGAGGGGTCGTGGCATACGTTTCTCCCCGCTGCTGCCTGCTGTGGCTGGGCTCGAGCTGAGGTGCATGCTCTGCAGTGAACCGAGGTCTGTCACCCCGTTGCCGGGACTCAGGAGTGCTGGGAATGGGGCAGCACCTGCTTCTCTCTCACTGCATCCCTCCCTGTCCCATCCCACTCTGTCCCCCACACCTCCCCATCCTAGCCCTATATACCTTACAGTGCTCTCTCGCCCATCCTCTCCACCCTCCAGAGCCTCCACCCCCATGTCCCTCACCTCCCACAATCCTGCACCCCATTCACCTCTATACACTGCTGCACTCCCATTATGTCCCTATACACCCCTGTGTCCCCCCCCCCCTACTCATGCACCTATAGCCTTCTGTCTTCCCGTGCATCCCCATCCACCCTGCTCTCGTCCTTGGCCTCTTTCCCTCCCCATCCCCTCTCTCCCTCTCTCTCTCACATACACACATATATACACACACACATACTTTTCCCCTCCAGCCCACCTACCCTCCTCCCTTTGCAGCTGGGTGTGTCTGTCGGCAAGTGTGTGCATGCATTATATGTGTGTAAGACTGTGTGTGTATATAGGGAGGTGCATGTATTGCCACGTGTGTATAACTGAATAAAATTTGCAACCTAAGTCTTTCCTTTTGCTGGCTTGTGCACAAAATTGATGACATAACGTGTCTTCGTTTCATAACAAGTTTTTAAAAGAGAAGGGAACTCTAAAAGAAATGTATTATTTATTAAAAAGTTAATGTTGACTAGTAATTGCAGAAGAGCCGATGTATCATACATTCCTCCCCGCCTCTGTCTAGCTACATTATAAACTTTGTTGCAGAGTCTCTTTTTGTGTATGTCCAGCACCTACCCACCCTGCAGCCCTGATCTTACTTGGAGTCTCTAGGCACTAAACAACTGTAAGAATAAATAATGTGGAAGTATGTGTGTTAATGCATGCTAGATATGTACAAATAATACACGTGTGTATCTGAATGTAGATGTGGGAGTCCGTTTCTACAGATTTATTTTTATAGCTGTCTGGACGGTGCATTTCTGTGGTTGTGCTCTGTGGATTTGTATTTGGACTTCAGGAGTGGGCCTTTAATGGACCCATTGCAGCTGTGATGTGTGGTCCTAATTCCACATATAAAATTATAATAACTTTAGTGAACAAAAAACATGGAGCTGCTTGAGAAAAATGGGAAGAGGGGAGGGAAAGAATCATGAAAACCCTTGTGAAATTTAATTTTTTTAAAATTGCCCTTGTTGATTATTTTGCTGCCAGCTCTAGTGTCCTGTAACAAATAAAACCTGAACTTGACATAATACAAATGTCAAAACAATAAATATGCCTGTTTGGGCCTTGCAGTGAAAATGAGAGTGAGGATTGGGGGGAGGAAGCGACGGGAGTGGACAGAGTGAGCAGGAGGCGGGGCCTCAGGAAGGGGTGTGGCAGGGGCAGGGCCTCGGGGAAGGGGTGGGGCAGTGGGCATGGCTACAGTGTTCGGTTTCTGGAATTAGAAAGTTGTCAGCCATAAGCTAGTTCACTATCAGCTCACTTCCTAAGTGAAAGACACCAGGGCATCCCTTTGCAACCCTGGATATGTCCAGACAGGCTTTCTGATCTTTATTCACAAACCAGACACCCTCTGACTGGATGTTCCTTCCTGTAGATTTTTGCCATCTCTTGTTCGTTTCTTAATCTTGATTAGCCGGTGGCTTAGTATGCAGATAGGAATCCATTGTGCCGTATACAATACTCAATTTCATGTAACCAGACAGATAGAGGAGTGTGTCTGACCTGACTGAAAGGAACATGTTAGTCACCTGGTGACGAGCTTTAATTCAGACCATAAGAACAGAATTTCCAGTATAAGTCTCTAGCTCCTTATCTTTGCATATATTGCCCTGGTTATGACGAACAGGGGGTTAGTCAGTAGAGATTTCACAGGCCACCCTTTAATGAATTATTGTGCAAGTAACTGACCCAGAGGATCCCTGTAAAACTCTATGCATCCCCTGAGCCCTCAGCCGGTTGGTATCAGGAGGTCCTGGGTGTGTCAAACATCAGCACCATGGTCTCACTCAGGTGCACAGTCCTGAGGTTTTCTTTCCACAGTGAGAATTATTGGGAGGAAGGCATCAGCTTGCATGGTCTGTCTTTAGTGCTGTGTCTCTAAGTAATATTCCTCTTTCTTGCATCTCTTAGGGGCTGATCCTGCAAGACTTGAGTAAAAATAAACTTGTATGCATGGGTAGTTCCATTAAAGTAAATGGGATGACTCGCATGCATGAGCACTGGTGGGGTTGGGTCCATAACGTGTGAATAGTGTTTGCCGCCAGAAGATTTTTCTATAAATGCGTCTACAGCAGTAGAGACTTCCAGGCAGTTCTGCGGGTTCCTCTTGCAGCACTGGTGTGAATCTTAATCTCTGTGGAGAGATTTTGGCCTGCTAACGATGCATAATATCTGTTATAAATTGTAACTTGTATGGTTCATTTTGGTAAATGCAAAATTGGATTCTCTTTTTTTAACTACACTCTGCCTGTTTAATTTCCAGATGGCAAACCTACATGAAGTAATGGAGTGCAACATCGTTTTGTTATAATGAATATGTAAACCTAATATTTATTCACTGCAATGGACTGCTGTGAATGATATTTTAGCAGCAACCTTTTAAGTATATTACTTGACTGTACAAATGTGTGTTTCTAAAAGGGAACTGCAAAGATTTTTTTTTAATTGCATGTTCCCCTATTTTTTCTGCTTTGACATAAAGACCCTGAAAAGCTTTTCAGAAGAGTTTGCAGGGTTTTTTTATTTTAGCATTTCTTATAAACAAAGTCTGAGTCCTCTCTGGTTTTTCTGGGGTAGCCCCTGGTGGGTGCTCATCGCAACACTGGTGAACCTCAACACATTTCCCAGTATTATTAGCACTAGTTTAGCTTCCCCTGGAGGAGCAACACTGGGACCTGTGGTGCAGAGTTGTCTCTGGGCCTGTCAGACACTCAGGCTAGCAGCAGCCTTAGCAGGTTCTGCAGCACCGCACACAGGGCTCTGGATTCTTGTGATGTCGCTATTTCTCCAGTTTTCCAGTCACCACAGTCAGAACACTTCTCTCTCGTAATGACGTGTGTGTATGTATAGACTATCCTAACACCACAGTATCTGAGTGTAACACTAACAAAGCCCGGTCGTTGGCAGGCAGGATCAAACAGGGGACCTCTGGAGTGTAGTGCAGGAGCCTCTACCCCATGAGCTAAAAGCCACCTGGCTCCGAGCTAAAGCTGCAGAGCAGACTCATTTTTTCTCTCTCTCTAAGTAGTCTCGGTGCCACTAGATGGGACAGAACCCCACAGCCAGTAGGTATGTGTGTTACATAAGCATTTTTCACATGTCTAAAACTAGAAACACCCCTCCCTCCTCACCCTGTGGGAGCAACAGCTTACCTAGTTTACGAGATCGCTTTTCCTTATTCTTCATACACACACACACACACTCAGTGACCAAAAGATGTTTGCATTCTGTTCTGAAGATGGCAGGGGAATCTCAATCTCCTGAGGCAAAGAGTCACACATGCTTGCTCACCTGTGATCTGTAGAGCACAGTCCGGTCATGTGGGGTGGCCTTCTTCCATGACCCCCTCTTTTTTTCCAGATGCTAAACTGCACTAAAAGAAGCCGAAAAGGCATCAATACTTTCCCAGTGTTACTCTTCCATCTTGACAACTGCTGTAGGTGCCCCGGGGATGTATGCAGTGGCCACCAGGAGGAAAGGTGTCCATGGGTAACAGGATTCCAAAATGAGGACACTGGGTGGTGGGGGGAGAGGGTACCTATGGTGGGGCACTGAGTGTCGGTCCCTGTCATGGCAGCAGGTGCAAGGCCTGGATGCAGCGATAGCTGTCAGCACAGGCAGACGGGACCCCCTCCCCAGGGCTGGGAGTTAGGAGCTGGGTGACAGGATCTGGCAGCTGCGGATGCAGGGGAGGAGCCAATTGGAAAGCAGACCAACTGGGGCTCTTTCTGAGCTGCAGCCTCTGCTCTGCAAAAACCCCGGACGTTGTCTGTTTGAAAAATCCCCATGGACAGAGGACGGAGGCTCAAAAAAAATTGGCTTTGTCCAGGAAAACCTGGATGTATGGTAACCCTATCCAAGGGACAAGGTCTCCATTCAGATGTGGCCCATGCTGGCAGGTGTTTGGGAACCTCTGAGGTAGCTGCTAGTATCCAGCTGGATCACAGAGTGCAGCATTGTACTGGATGCATTTATTTTTGAGGATGATGATTTGAATATGTAATAACTGAAATCCAGAATCCATGCTAGCGAGCTGTTTCAGTATAAAGGGTTAAGGTTCTTGATCAAAGAACTGCATGCTCCATCCCTCTGAGCAGGAGTCAGCCCGAGCCAGCCCTCAGTGTAAACAAGTGCACAGGAGGAAACTGGCTGAGATCTTATTTTTAACATGAGCTTGCAAAGCAGCCAGCTGTAATCTATTTCTTTCTCTTTCTGTTCTCAGCCCTGACATGGGACATGGGGCCCTGGAGGCTGGGAACCTGTGGGGAGGGACTGGGGTGTGAAATACAGGTTGCCAAATTCAAAACAAGTAAGGAAACCACTTAGCACTTAATAAACCATCAGGAGAAAACAACCCCCAACAAGATAATGTTCACAAACTGTGTGAGCAAACAGCCATTAGGTCCAGCAAGCTAGTGCTGTTGTCACTAATGCTCCAGAATTAATAAACTAGTGCTTAGCATGGGAGAACAAGGGGCTAATGAGATCTTCTGTGGCAATTGCAGAAATTATTACTGGCCTGTTTGCTATCCTTCATCATCAAAGTTCTACAGCCTCTTGAAATGAGACCATAGGAAATGTGAGCCAGCCTCCCATCCGTGGCTCAGAGGTGATTTAATACCTTTATGTACTGGTGCTTTTAATGAAAACTCGAATTGTATCTAGCATTATCAATGAGGTTTATATTGCAACTCATTTCATGAAAAGAGCAGGAGTTTATAGTAAGCTGCCTTAACAGGAAATGCTTGTCTTAACAGCTACCCCCATGGGTGCCCCATGGCAATCTCTCTCTCTCTGCTTCTGAATGCAACCACAATGCAGGCTCAGGATTTGTAAAGGAAAGGGTGGGGTTGGGCAGTCCTGAGTAGAGAGGACAAAGTGAGTTGCTAGTGGCATGGGAGACTGCAAGGTTCTCTCTTGTCCTTTCCGGGAGCTTTCCTGCATGTTGAGTGAGCTGCTGCCCTTTGTCATACAGTTATGGTGACCTTTGTTTTTGTGTGTCTAAAAATGTGCTAAGCAAAGAACAGGCTGCTGTCCTGAAGAGCTCTCTCAAATGGGTATGATATGACACAACGATCTGGGTTCGTCCCATTTAGCCAGACGTAGGACTGCAATGCACTTTTTGCAGCAAGGCAGAGAAGTGCAGGCACTACGAGGCCTGTCTCTGTGCTGACTTCCGTGGCCCAGCTCCACTGCACATCACAGCAGCAATGGGCACATCACAAAGTTTGCACAAGGCACCACTGAGCGGGTTCCTGCTGTTTCAGGCGTTACCCCCACCCAGGGTGGGTACAAGGAAGTTTTGTGCCCTAGGCGAAACTTCCACCTTGCACCCTCCACCCAGCTAACCCCGCCCCCCACCCGGGGAGCACCCCAACAGCAGGTACCCCCCCCACCGCAACAGCTAACCCCTCTCCCCCCCGTCCCCCCACGACAACTAACTCCGCCCAGGGAGACTCGCCCTGTCCCCCCATGGCAGCTAACCCCGCCTAGGGAGACTTTCTTGCCCTGCCCCCCACCATGGCAGCTAACCCTGCCTGGGGAGACATCCCCCCACGGAAGCTAACCCTGCCTGGGTAGCCCACCCTAGCTCACCTCGGCTCCGCCTCCTCCGCTGATCACGCTGGCGCTGCTCTAATTCTCCCCACCCAGGCGTGCAGCGCTGATTGGAGGAGACTTAGGCCATGTCTACATCTAAAATTTTGCAGCGCTGGTTGTTACAGCTGTATTAGTACAGCTGTATAGGGCCAGCGCTGCAGAGTAGCCACACTTACAGCAACCAGCGCTGCAAGTGGTGTTAGATGTGGCCACACTGCAGCGCTGTTGGGCGGCTTCAAGGGGGGTTCGGGGAACGCGAGAGCAAACCGGGAAAGGAGACCAGCTTCCCCGCGGTTTGCTCTCGCGTTCCCAGAGCCACCCAGCAAACCGCAGGGAAGGAGACCTGCTTGCTCGGGGTTCCGGGAACGCGAGAGCAAACCGGGAAAGGAGACCAGCTTCATTACCAGAGGCTTCCTCCTTCCACGGAGGTCAAGAAAAGCGCTGGTAAGTGTCTACATTGGATTACCAGCGCTGGATCACCAGCGCTGGATCCTCTACACCCGAGACAAAACGGGAGTACGGCCAGCGCTGCAAACAGGGAGTTGCAGCGCTGGTGGTGCCCTGCAGATGTGTACACCTCCTAAGTTGCAGCGCTGTAACCCCCTCACCAGCGCTGCAACTTTCTGATGTAGACAAGCCCTTAGAGCTGGGCTGTGTGCTCAGTGGAGGAGACAGAGTGGAGGTGAGCTGGGGGGGGAGCTGTTCTCCTGTGTGCCTCCCCCCACGTTACTGCGGGCAGCCCTCCCCGCGCACCCCCCACCCAGCTCACCTCCACTCCACCTCCTCACCTGAGGGGACTTTTAGGCGCCCCCAACCACGAGGCGCCCTAGGTGGCCGCCTAGTTTGCCTAAATGGTTGCACCGGCCCTGCCCACACCGGTGTGCGCTGTCTGGAGCCGCAGGGCAACATAAGAAAATTAATAAGAATGTGTTCAGCTGAGAGAGTGGTTACAATATCGAAGGAATAACTAGCCATAACGTAGGTAGCATGTGCTTACTGAAGTTAAATGTCCCTCTGCACCAGCTCTGAGAGCTGGCGGTGAGCTCCAGTGCACAATACCAGCAATGAGAAGTAGAGAGAACATTGTGCCCCATTAATGTTTCATTGTGCATGGCACGTGACAAACCCATGACACGTGGGATGAGCATGCGTGGCAGCAATGTGTGAGTGAGACTGACTGCAGTTTGTCACTGGTAAGGGAAATGTTGCTCTCCTGCTATGCAGAAGGCCAGGCTGCAGAGGAATGACCTGGGGAAGGTATCTGCAGGGAGTAACCTGGCGTGTGCGCACAGCTGTGGGAATGGGGCTCAGCAGTCTGGCACAGAGCAGGGAGGGAACTGAAAGGTGGAGCTGAGGTTCTGTGCTGCCTGAGTTGGAGCTTTCTATTTTGAAAAGATTTTCCCATTTCACAAGCTGCTGCCCCTGCCCGCATGCTGGAGAGGAGCTGGCAGAGCAGCAGCAAAGGAAGCAGAGGGGTTGCTGCCCCAGGGGAGGTGTGGGTCACTGTTTTTCACAGAAGATTCCTCCTTAAAGCTGAGACTCCTGACTTTGGAGGCAACTTGCTACGAAGGTCTCCGTTTGGTAATGAGGGGCCTGGGCTTAGCGCTGGAGTTGAAGGTTGTCTCTGAGGCTGGGGAGAAGTAGCAGCAACAAATCAGACCAGTAATGTTTTATACCAATATCTGAGCATGCCATGGCCACTGCTCTCGTTGTCCTCCATTCTGCTTCGGCTAGTGGCCTCTCGGGTCCCTTCTCTGCCCTAGTGCAGTTGTCATTCTTTGTGCCTCCAGCATGACCCCATTTATGAACCTTGGCCTGAAGCTAAACAGGGCCTATCTTTTAATCTCTCCCTTCATCTGACTCTCCCTCTGGCAGCTAACGAGTCTTGTTGCCATTCTCTGAAGCCTCCCAGTTTCTCTTCTTTCCTTTCTGGGATAGGACAGCCAGACATGCACATGCAGTTCTAGACCTGGCTTCCCACTGGTTAATAGCAAGGTGGTAGCATGTTCTAGGGCAGGGCTGCCCCCAGCCTTTCAGCCGCACCTTAGCAGAATGTTTCATGGATCCCTGGGCTCTTCTTGTTCATGATTGCACACGCCACTTCCCATTTGTAATCGTCCTTGGGCAACCACAGCTCTTGCTGAGGGTGACCAGGCATCTGGTTTTTGTCCGGGACACCCGGCTGGCTGCGGGGCTAAGACAGGCTAGTCCCTACCTGTCCTGGCACCGCTCTGTGCCCTGGAAGTAGCCGGCAGGTCCGGCTCCTAGGCAGGGAGGGGCCACAGGGCTCTGCACGCTGCCCTTGCCCCGAGCACCAACTCCGTGCTCTTATTGGCTGGAAACTGCGGGCAATGGGAGTGGGGGGGGGGGCGGTGCCTGTGGGCGAGAGCAGCACACAGACTCTCCTGGCCCCCCTGCCTAGGAGCCAGACCTGCTGGCTGCTTCTGAGGTGCAGCATGGTGTCAGGACAGACGGGGCCTGCCTTAGCCCCACTGCGCTACTGACCGGGAGGCACCCGAGATAAGCCCAGACCCCAACCCCTGCCCCAGCCCAGACCCCTCTCCTGTGCCCTGAACCCCTCATCCCTGGCCTCAGCCCACAGCCCACACCCCCTCCTGCACCCAAACAGCCTGCCGCAGTCCCCTCCCACACTCCGAATCTGCCGGCCACACCCTCCAGCCTGGAGCCCCCCCTGCACCCCAACTCCCTTCCCCAGCCCAGAGCTGCTTCCTACATCGTGAACCCCTCTTTTATGGCCCACAACCCTAGCTGGGGCCCTCACCCCCTCCTGCATGCCAACTCCCTTCTCTAGCTTGGAGCCTCCTCCTGCACCCTGAACCCCACATTTATGACCCCAGATGGAGCCCTCACACCCCTGCCCCAGCCCAGAGCCCATACCCCCTCCTGCACTCCAACCCCCTGCCGGAGCCCCCTCCTTCACCCCAGAGCCCTCACCCCCTCCTGCACCCCAACTCCCTGCCCCACCCCAGAGCCCTTCCTGCACTCTGAACCTCTCATTTATGGCCCCTCATCCCTGGCCCCAGCCCAGAGCCCACACCCCTAGATGGAGCCCTCATCCCCTCCTGTACCCCAACCCCCTACCCCAGCCCAGGGAAAGTGAGTGGGGGGGGGGGGCCTCAGGAAGAGGGGCGGGGTTAGGATGTTCAGTTTTGTGATTAGAAAGTTGCAACCCTAGCCTTGTGTACATGGCGAAGGCTTATTAGCACAGTAGTTGGTCGATTTTTAGGTTGTTTAATGTGATTTTTCAGTGGCCACAAGGTGAGTCAGACCAGGGACCTAATCACTGTGTGGAGGAGTACTGCAGAAGGGCTCCACTCAGCTCTCCTCCGTGCTGCCTCTGAATTACATTTTAAAGAAGGTTGTACCAGAGTGGTTTAAACCTGTTCCCGGTAGTTAAAGCTGGAGGCAGTGCTAACAAAAGGCCAAGGACAGATGTGTCAAAGTGGCAGCAGTTTTCTGTGAAGTTCCCGAGCAGCGGCCGTGCTCACCGGATCTTGGTGTCTATGCAAGGGACGTCAGGAAAGCCCTGGGAGAAAGGGCTGGTTCTTACAGCTGCAGTTCCCAGATGCCACGCAGTGCCAGACTTGGGCCTCCAGCCTCCATCTATCTGCCTCAGGGCCTGATTTAACAGAGCACTTAAGCATGAGCTTAGGCCCCCATTGATGCAAATGAGACTTAAAAACAGCCTGCAGGAGAAACATCTTCTTCAAGTGTTTGCATGTGTCCATGATGCTGTAGGTGGGTCCGCTCCTCGTGCATCAGGATCACAGAGTTTTCCCTAGGGGTGGCCTCATCCAGCATGAGGCTCCTTCTATTATGAAGGGAGAATGTAAAGGGCAGAGTCGCCCCCAACCCGCTTTAGTTCCTTCTCATTGTACGGGTCCAATATTTAGTGTCCCTTGTGAACGGTTCACCTAGTGGTACCATTCATCCCCAATGCTCAAAAACCTTATTTTTATTTTCACTTTTTGTTTGCTTTAATTTTCTTTAATTTATTTTGGTCCTGTTTTGTTTTTTCACTTAACAGGGCCTCAGGGTTCAAGGCACTTGTGGGCTGCAGAAAGCCGTCGGTGATCCTCATTACTGCTGTCTCGGGTGCCTGGGTGAGGGTCACATTGGGGGTGAGTGTTCCATTTGTTGTTGCTTCGAGGCCAGGACAGAGGAGCTGAGGGAGGTGCCTGGAGGCAGCCCAGAGGCTGGTGTTCGAACCCCTTGGCCATTGAAGGGCAGTTCCTCAGTGATGCCTCCCCGAAGGGCTCCCTCATCCTTCCCAGCAGAGCAGAGATCTCCATCACCAGGACCAGGGCTCTAGACCTTCTGAACTGTCCCCACCTCAGAAACACAAGAAAAAATTGGTCTCCAGTTCCTTGATGTCCAGAGTTTGGGACTCCTCTGCAGAAGGCCAGTCTGGCTCTGATGGCAGAGCATACACTTCAGCTCACTACTCCCTGGCACCAGCTCATCCAGACAGCCTCGAGCTACCAGTATCGATGCCCTCACAGGAACCCTCATGACAAGCTACAGAACAGCTGTCCTGAATGTCTGCGGGTCAACAGCCCATGTCAGTCCCAACCACACTGTGGGCCTATGCAGGGCCAGAGACTTGCTGAGCTTTTCCATACCACGCTCCCCCCGTGCAGAACCCTTGTATGGGGTTGGTACGGCAGCCAGAGCTCTCAGCTCTGGAGTGCACTACTCACTACTCAGCCCTGGTACCTGTTCCTGCCTGGTCTTTGGGCTGGTACTGGTTCATCCATGCTGCCTCTGCCAGCAGCTGGGAAACCCTCTATGCCTCCTCTGGCACTGAGTCTCTCACTTCCACATCACTGACGACTCCTCAGACTCTCGGGAAGCCCAGTACCAGGAGTCTAGCGCTTCCTCCCGTTCCTGTTCCCACACTTGGTGTGGTTCCAAGAGGGTGTCTGCTAGAGCCTGGGATGCTGGGGCCAGACATGCCTGGGGCTTGCTACCAAAACACCCCCAGGATACCGCCAGCATCCAGATCTACTTTAGTGCTTCCTGACACAAGTCAGTCTTCTGCCAGGGAGCCGCCTTCTGCAGGTGCCAATCAACCTTTGAGCCCTCAAGCCCAGGACTTACTCAGCCTGTCCTGAAGCCACAACCCATCCTCGTACTACAAGAGCAGCTTGGGAAGATTTCTCCCTTGCCTCCACTGCAGCCATCCTCCTCCTTCCCACCTCCTCCTCTGCACCAGATGACTGAGGGGGGTGGTACCTGGAGTTCCACAGGCGAAGAGCAGCCTCCCTGGCTATGCGCATGGAGCAAGTGGAAGAGAATATCCTCAAACTCATTGACATTCTCCATCCCACCATGTCAGGGTGGTGACGCTGTCTGTGAATGAGACCATTATGCAGCCAGCTAAAACCATCTGGCAAAGTCTTTTCTCCATTCCACTGGTTGCTAAGAGAATGGAACAAAAACTATCAGGTTCCATCTCAGGGGCTTGAGAAGCTTTACACCTGACACCTGGGTCATTAGTGGTAGCTACAGTGAATGAGAAGAGTAGACAGGGGAGAGCTAAGGCTACCCCTGAGGACAAAACCACCAAGAGACTTGACCTTTTCGGTAGAAAGCTTCATTCTGCAGCAGTTCTGCATGGCCAATCCTGAATCCTGTCATTGACCCATTGGCTCATACATGTTACCCCAGCAGGAAAGGCAGCCTTTCCTCCACCACTATACGTGGTGCAGCTGAGATCACTTCTCCAAGTTCCTTCTGAAGTGGTTTCTAACTTCCATCCGAATCAGTTTACCTGCCAGTGGTCTTCGCACAACTGCTTTTACATAGGGATGAGTGAAAACTCCACCCCTCAGCATTGGTTGAGCCATTAGCTTTTTCCTCAGTAGGACTTAGGCCTTTCGAGTTTTGTCCCAGCTGTTTACCCTGTACACATGATGTACCAGGGCTCATCCAGTCACCACTCAGCCTCTCAAAATGGATCATGAGCTGCATTACCATGCCTTCCACTGCCCCAGGGGTAACACTGCTCGACAGACTCATGACATGCTCCACCATAGTGCTATTGACCCCAGCAGCATTTGTGACCCATGTCCCTGTTATGGATACCAGCAGAGCAGTAGCGTGGTCCTCCATCCATGCTTTCACCAGAGATTACTCTCTGTCCAGGCTGGAGAGGATACAGATGTAGGCAAGGCGGTCCTTACAGTCCCTCTTCCCATGAGAAAATGCTGGCATGCCAGAGAGGCCAGAATGAGGTGAGTGATGTTGGTTTCTTAGCTTCTTAAACTCTCTCAGCACAGTCCAAAAGGTTGACAGTTTTCAAGGTCACACTACAAGGTTGTCTTTTTAAAGATGTCAGTTTTTTCATTAAATACATTCCAGATTTTCTGGAACCAATTACTTATTTTAGGCTGATGTCTAGAATTTCAGTTTGCTGCTAGTTCTGTAACAGTGAGTGAGCTTAGGAGAGGCATGAATGGGGTTATTCTCTGTAAATTAGAGGGCCTTTCTTGCTTCCCAGCATGGTAGAGAATCTGCTAGTTAGATATGTTGAAAGAGATTCCTCCAGTAATTTAAGTGTTGGTAATTACCCAGTGAGAGACAGTTATGCCAGCAAGAACCAAATTTTAGCCAATCCATGTGAAACACTCACCTCAATATCAGATAGAAGCAAAGGAATTTGTATTGAGTTCCATAGAAGCTGTGGAAATAGAAAGATTTTAGTGTTGTGTAACAAGGTGAAAATCTACAAAGCAAAATCTTTGCTTCATAAGGTGTTGGGGAAGGATTTTTTTTCCTCCTCCATCATACTAGAATTTGAATTCTAGCCCCTTTCCACTAGGCCTAATTTTTAACAATTAACAGGTTTGTTTAAATTGAGTTAACTTCAGTTGTGATCATCCCCTTTAATGTTCCATTTCCACAATGATTTCAACAAGTGAGTTTGGTGACAGGAAACAGTGAATTGTAAGTGACCATTCATGGTAAACAAAATTGGTTTCGTAATTGTGAGGTCTGCACCAGACACTGAGTTCTGTACAATCAGGTCACATCGTAGGTGTGTGTCCCGTCAAAACAGCTCAAGATTGAATTGTTCAGTCCTTGCAGTAAACTGCTTGTGACCAAGAATTCTTCTTTTAAAAAAAACCAGTTACTCGGTGAACAACAAATTGGGAATGATGTTACATTTGCAAACAGAGGTGAAATTCTACCAACAAATTAGCTGTCGATTATTTGCAAGCCTTGTTCCTGACTACGGCTGCTTCTAAAGCTGTGGGTAATACCAGTATAAAATGTTACCTTGTGTGCAGTTACTGCTTTCTAGGTTGCTGGTAGATTTGTAGGTTTTAACATCTCTGGGCACTGCTTTTAACTGCCTGCATCCACCAGCGGAAGAGAAGAATTAATATTGTTCCTGTCACTTGAAACCTTTGTGGTTGTAGCAGCTGAACTTGTGACCCCAGCAGGCTGGCCTGGCACCACGTGTGTCAGGAAGTGCACAGTGTGCTGGATAGGCAGATAAGTTATTTGGGGGCCCTGATGATGTACATGAGTTTCCTTCTCTTTGCATCGCATCCCTTTAAATCCCAGAACTATTGAAGAGTGCTGCCTTACAGCCCTGTTCTTACTTCATTTCTAACCATGCTTGACAGATGCATTTTAACATCTCGACCTCTGCTAGAAGAGTTGGAGTGAGTAAGTGTTTCAGGTTAAATATTGAAAACTGATGGTTATGTTTATGTCAAGCAGGATAAAATAGCTTTGTAACCATAAGAGCTTCACAGCTGTCCTATGTAGTGGCCAGTTGAGGCCTGGAATTTGTCCGTTCTAGATGCCTAGGAATCTTGGCTGGTGCTATTGTTAAAGCTGGGAAATGTGGAGAGAACTAGTTGTTTGTAAAATGTGTTGAGCTCCTTGGATGACACGTGCTACAAAGATCAAAGTTTGGGCTGGCTCTTTGTAAGGGCTCATTGCTCTGCATTAAGTTAATCACCCTGGCAATCGTGTGGTCTTGTGCATCCTCCTTGAGTCTGTTTTTAATATCACACTCTGCCAGTTTTTAAAATCTATCTCCATCGTCCCCATGACATCAGTGAATTTAGCATCACAGCTCTTGTATGTGCACTGGCATGTTATGAAAGATGCTGAGGAAAATGACTGATGGTGGAGTGTCCACAGCTGTCAGGCAAACACATGCCCATGACCCTCATAATGAGAGCAGTAGAAATGGCTAAGTAGCCAAGACCCTTAGGTCCATGCTCTTCATCAACTCATTGACCCCTTTTGCCACAAGTTTGCAGCCACTGTTTGTTCCACAAACCCCAAGGACTGGCTGCTGCCTTGCGTCCCGTTCCTCCCTGCCCTGCTGTGCTGCTGAATGTCTGTGGGGAAAACCCAGGTATCACATTAACTTCCTCCTCTACAAACTGAGATTTCTGCCCTCTTCCTAACAAAGCTGCTTCTTCAAGTGCTTGCTCATGTCCATTCCAGTTAGGTCTGTGCGCGCCGTGTGCACGTTCGTCGGAAGATTTTTACCCTAGCCACACTCGGTGGTTCAGCTGGGTGCCCCCTGGAGTGGCGCCGCTATGGCGCCGGATATATACCCCTGCCGACCCAACTGCCTTTCAGTTCCTTCTTACCGCCCGTGTCAGTCATTGGAACAGTGGAGCGCGGCTTAGCTGACCTCCACTTCCCTAGCTACTCATAGTTCTCGTGTATATAGTTATAATCCTTTTATATATATATTTATATAGTTATATGTTTTTTCTTTACTAGCATAGTTAGTTTAGTAATAGTTAGCAGGGTTCGGGGAGTAGCCCCTTTCCCGCATCCGGTGCCTGAGCCCATGCCCGACTCACCGGGTTTTAAACTGTGCTCGGCCTGCCACAAGCTGATGCTGACAGGAGATCCCTACGACTCCTGTTTGAAGTGCCTCGGGGAATCACACTTGACAGCTAAGTGCTCCATTTGCAAGGCTTTTAAGCCGAGAACAAAAAGGAGCGGGACTTTCACTTACCCCTCCGCCTTTGGCACCGAGCGATGATCAGTCGGCGGGCAGAAACGCCTCCTTGGCACTGGACCCCGCCGGTACTGCCGAGGCCTTTCGGCACCAGCCGTCGCTGGCACCAAACTCGACTCGGCACCGCTCCCTCTCTCCGAGGTCGAGAGAGCCTACGACGACTCCTGCCAGCGCCTGACGGCTCCCTGGCACGCACCGTGGTTGATCTCCCTGCTCCTGCTGCTTCCGTGCCACCTGCACCACAGCTAGAGAGCTTGTCTAAGTCAGATCGCCCGGCACCGACACCTGCCGAGGCACCGACGACGTCGGCACCGTCGATTCCGGTCCCATGGGGCCGTCGAATCCAGTGCCTGACAGCTGCCCGGTGCGCGCCGTGGTTGAGCTCCCTGCGCCTGCTGCTTCCGTGCCAACTGCACCACAGCCAGAGAGCCTGTCTAAGTCGGATCGCCCGGCACCGACACCTGCCGAGGCACTGACGACGTCGGCGCCGTCGAATCCGGTGCCTGATAGCTCCCCAGTACGCGCTGTGGTTGAGCCTACTGTTCCCTCCACGCCGGAGACATTCCCAACGGCTAGGGATCTCATTGCCATGACAGAGTCGATGCTGCCTGACCCCGGCACCACCGGTGCAGGTAATACAGTCTCTTGGCAAGCCTCCCTTGATATGACCATTGTGACGAACTGGGAAAGTTCTTAATGTTTTCTCTGAATACTGTGTTGGTGCCTCAGTGTCCTCATGGCAGTTCTTAAGTATCTGGCAGAGCAAAGGGCCAGTGCACCTAAATGCCTGGCACTCTGTCTCCTGGCAACTGATGGCCTGGGCCCCTCCTCTGCAAAGGTGCCAGCTGAAGGTGTTGGAGACAAAGGGATCAGATGACCTCCTGGCCTGGGAAAGGTGCTGAGCAGAGAGGAGGGGCTAGGGGGGGTTGTTAGTCTGGAGCTGGCTGAGGGCAGACGTGGGGGTCTGGCTCACTGCCCCCCAGAATGGATCCGGCCGAGGGGTCCAGTTCTCTGTACCTACAAGCTCTGTTTTAGACCCTGTTCCTGTCATTGAATAAACCTCTGTTTTACTGGCTGGCTAAGAGTCATGTCTGACTGCAAAGTGGGGGTGCAGGACCCGGTGGCTTCCCCAGGACCCCGCTGGGGTGGACTCGCTGTGGGAAGCGCACGGAGGGGCAGAGGATGCTGAATGCTCCAAGGAGAGACCCAGGAGGTGAAGACGTGTGAGCTTCTTGCCCTGAACAAGTCTGCTCCAAGGGAGAGGAGGCTCCCCAAAGTCCTGCCTGGCTTGGTGGGGAGGAGTTCTGGAGCATCGCCCGGTGACTCTGTGACAACCATCCTCTGTCGGCACAGCAGAGCGGCACCGTTCATGATCACGGTCCCACAGATGCTCCAGGTCCCGTTGGCACTCCTGCTCCCAACACTACTTGCAGTCCCGGTGCTGTTCTCCTCCTCGGTACCGGTCGCACTCGCCGCGCAGGTCAGTATCCCGTTCGCCGACCCGCTACTCTCAGCACCGTTCCAGCTCCCGGCACCGCGACTCCCGTAACTGCTCCTGACGTCAAGCCTTGAGATCTCGGTCGACCTCCCGGCACCGCTCTGGTTGCGGGTCTGGATCTCATACCAGGTACTGGTACGCCTCCCGGTACCGGTCCCCAGTGCCGAGTTGGGCAAGGTCCAATAGAGTCAGAGACTCTGCCCATGTTTTTTCAGCACCTCCATGGCCATCCAGACACGCATCAGTGTCATCCCATGAGGACAGCTCTTATGCTCAGGACCGTGATTCTGATGTGCCCACCAACAACCTGAGAGCCCATCAGGACCTCCTAAGGAGGGTAGCTCTCCATATGGACCTCCAGGTGGAGGAGGTCCCAGAGGTAGAGGACCCAGTAGTGGGCATTCTATCGGCTGTTGCCCCACTAGAGGGGCCCTACCTGTTTATTCGGACCATCCAGGCAAATGCCGATACTAGGTGGCAGTCCCCAGCCTCTATCCCTCCTGCAGCCAGGGGAGTCGAGCATAAATATATGGTGCCCTCTAAGGGGTACGACTACTTGTATGTCCGTCCTCCTCCCTGCTTACTAGTCGTTCAGTCCGTTAAGGAGAGGGAATGGCATGGCCAGCAGACGTCAGCCCCGAAATCAAAGGAGGCTAGGCGAATGAACCTACTCGGCCGCAAGGTGTACTCTGCAGGGGCCTTACAGCTCTGGATGGCAAATCAACAAGCCTTGCTTAGCCGCTGTGTGATGCAGTAGGGACTGTCTGTGTGGGGAGTGGGAGAGCAGGGGAGGACTTTAGGAGATGGACGATGCCAGGGCCTGTAACCTGAGCTAGGTAAGGGAGGGGAAAGGTCAACACCTTTGCCCGGGAAGGGGACAAAAGGAAGGGAGTGGCAGGAGGGAAGCAGTTTGAGTTTGGGCTTGGGGCTGTGTGGGTGGAATTCAGGGTATCCTAGCTAGGATCCAAGCACCCTGAAAGCCCAGAAGGACTCGGTGGAGGGGTCCTGACTGTGCCTGCAAGCTCTGCTGTAACCTGTGTTCCTGTTGTCCAATAAACCTTCTGTCTTACTGGCTGGCCGAGAGTCACTGTGGGTCCCAGGAAGAGGGGTGCAGGGCCGGACTCCCCCACACTCCGTGACACGCTGTAATTATAACACCTGGGTGGCGGTAGTTAAGTTTATGGAGCTTCGCCCACAAGACTCCCGCCAAGAGTTCGCTGCCCTCTTGGAGGAAGGGAAAAAGGTGGCCAGAGCTTCCCTCCAGGCCTCATTGGATGCAGCAGACTCAGCAGCCAGGACTCTGGCCTCAGGTGTTGCCATGAGGCGCATCTCATGGCTTCAGGTTTCAAACCTCCGGCTGGATCTGCAGTATACCATTCAGGACTTACCATTTGATGGTAAAGGCCTCTTCGCGGCAAAGACAGCCCCAGGCAGCAAAGCCTGAAGGACAACTGGGTTTTAATGCGCTCTCTCAGCGTGCATACACCGGCGACCAAACGCAGGCCTTTCCGTCCCCAGCCACACCGCCGTACTCTGTGCCTAGCCAGAGACAGGACTTTGGCAGACGGCGCGGCCGAGATGGTCGCAGACGACTGTCAGGACCCCTAGAGGGCCAAGGTCAAGGTCCCTCACAATCACCACCGGCATCAAAGACAAACTTTCGAAGGTGCGCCCAAGGGCGGCGTACCAGTTACAGGCCAGGATCCCATTCCTACTTTCTCCTGGCGTGGTCTCGGTTAACTTCAGATCGCTGGGTCCTACGCACGGTGGAGTATGGATACCACCTCCAATTTGTTCCAACCCTGTCCCCCTTCAGGGACGCCTCTCATGAGCAATTCCTCTTACAAGAGATGCAGACGCCGATGGACGAAAGGGGCAAGGGGTTTTACTCCTGTTATTCCCTAATCCCCAACTCAAACGGAGGTCTCAGACCTATCCTAGACCTGCGAGGACTCAACCAGTTTATGATAAGTTGAAGTTCCGCATGGTATCCCTGGGAACCATTATCCCGTCCTTGGATCCTGGAGACTGGTATGCCACCCTCGATATGAAGGACGCGTACTTTCACATCGCCATCTTCCCTCTGCACAGGAGATACCTTGGCTTTCTAGCCAACCGTCAGTACTTCCAGCTTACGGTCCTGCTGTTTGGCCTTTCTGCAGCCCCACAGGTATTGACCAAGTGTATGGCCATAGTCACTGCCTACCTTCTCCGATGTCAGATATGCGTTTTTCCGTATCTGGACGATTGGCTTATCTGAGGAGACTCCGAGACGCAAATCACTCAGCATGTGGGCATCGTCAAGGACCTATTCACACGTCTAGGGCTGATGATTACTGTAGAACAATCCACTCTGGTTCCCAGGCGGAGGTTAGACTTCCTAGGAGCTATCCTGGACTCCGACCTAGCCGGAGCCTGCTTACCATGGCCGCGGTTTCAGGCGATGGCAACAATCGTCCGTGGTCTGCAGACTTTCCCAATGACCTCGGCTCGCACTTGTCTCGGTCTCCTGGGTCCCATGGCTGCCTGCAAGTTTGTAACCAAACACGCCAAGCTCTGCCTCCGTCCTCTCCAAGTTGGCTCAACTCGGCGTACCACCCAGACAGGGACCCAATGGTCACGATAGTCACCATTCCCTCGAGCACCCTAGGCTCCCTAGAATGGTGGCTAGCTCCCTTCCTGGTGTGGGCAGGGATGCCGTTCCATCCGCCCCAGCCCTCACTGTCCCTGACGACGGACGCGTCATCTCTCAGCTCGGATGCTCACCTCAGTCACCTTCGAGCTTAAGGCCTTTGGTCTTCTCAGGAGCTGGCATTCCACATCAATTTCCAAAAATGAGAGCAGTCTGCCTGGCGTGCCAGGGATTCCAGCAGCAGCTGCGAGGCTGTGGTGTCTCAGTTTTACAGCCAACACAATGGCCATGTGCTACATAAACAACCAGGGAGGGACATGGTCTTCCCCTTTTTGTCAGGAGGCCATCCATCTCTGGGACTTTTGCATAGCCCACTCGATAAATCTGGTAGTGTCCTTTCTCCCAGGCGTTTGGAACGCCTTGGCGCTTCGACTCAGCAGGTCTTTCCTGTCTCACGAGTGGTTGCTCTGCCCCGATGTGATACGTTCTGTTTTCCAGAAGTGGAGACTTTTCCCCACATAGACCTGTTCGCTTACCGCGAGAGCAGGAAATGCCAGATGTTCTGCTCCTTCCAAGGTCTCTCCCCGGGATCGATCTCGGACGCTTTCCTGATGCCGTGGAAGGGCCAACTCCTTTATGCCTTCCCACCATTCCCGCTGGTTCATTGGGTCCTCCTCAAACTCCGCAGGGGCAGAGCGCGCATCATCATGATCACTCCAGCTTGGTCCAGGCAGCACTGATACACCACGTTGCTCGACCTGTCAATAGCCAACCCAATTACCCTGCCACCCCACCCAGACCTCATAACTCAGGACCACGAAAGGCTTCACCACCCGGACCTGCAGCCTCTTCACCTCACGGTGTGGCTGCTGCGTGACTAAACCGGGGTAGCAGGAAGCCTTCCACCTGGTCAACGTACCTGGCCGAGTGGAAGCGTTTCTCCTACAGGTGCGAAACACTTGATCTTACTCCTACTGAGGTCTCAATCCCCGCTATTTGGCCTGCCTCTGGCCTACAACAGCAGGGCCTAGCGGTGTCATCGCTGAGGGTACACTTGGCAGCCACCTCTACTTTCCACCCAGGCTAAGGTGGTCGTTCTGTGTTCTCACACTCTGTGGGTTCGAGGTTCCTCAAGGGCTTGGAGCGCTTACACCCTCAAGTACGCCGCCCAGCCCCAACCTGGGACCTCAGCCTGGTTTTAACCAGACTTATGTCTCCCCCATTCAAGCCGTTAGCGACCTGCTTGCTGCTATACCTGTCTTGGAAGACAGCTTTCCTCGTAGCCATTACATCGGCCAGATGAGTCTCCGAGCTCAGGGCTCTTAATGGTGACTCCGCCGTACACTGTTTCACAAAGACAAGGTGCAGTTACGATCACACCCGGCTTTCCTCCCTAAGGTGGTTTCGGCCTTTCATGTTACCCACACTCAACGCAATGGGAGCAACAATTGCACTCCCTGGACGTCTGTAGAGCGCTCACATTTATATTGTGCGGACAGAACCATTTCGTAAAACGCCCCAACTCTCTGTCGCGGTAGCAGACCGAAGGAAAGGCCTTCCTGTTTCCTCTCAGAGGATCTCATCTTGGGTGATGGCGTGCATCCGCACTTGTTATGATTTGGCTCATATTTCCCCAAGGCACATCACCATGCATTCTACTAGGGCTCAGGCTTCATCTGCCGCCTTGCTGGCTCGTGTTCCTACCCATGAGATCTGTCGCGCAGCTCCATGGTCCTCGGTTCATACCTTTGCTTCGCATTATGCTCTGGTTCAACAGTCAAGAGATGCTGCAGCCTCTGGCTCAGCAGTTTTATATTCTGCCACATTTCACTCCGACCCCACCGCCTGCATAAGGCTTGGGAATCACCTAACTGGAATGGATATGAGCAAGCACTCGAAGAAGAAAAGACAGTTACTCACCTTTGTAACTGTTGTTCTTCGAGATGTGTTGCTCATATTCATTCCAAACCCACCCTCCTTCCCCTCTGTCGGAGTAGCCGGGCAAGAAGGAACTGAGGGGCGGATGGGTCGGCAGGGGTATATATCCGGTGCCATAGCGGCGCCACTCCAGGGGGCGCCCAGCCGACCCACCGAGTATTGCTAGGGTAAAAATCTTCCGACGAACGCACGCGCACGCACACCTAACTGGAATGGATGTGAGCAACACATCTCGAAGAACAACAGTTACAAAGGTGAGTAACCGTCTTTTTGCATCCCCTCTCCCCAGTCAGCCCCACTGCTACAACCTCGATGCCATTTTCTGATCTGACATACTCCCTTGAAGCCCTCTTCACTCTCTGCTCCCCTTCAGCCAAAACTATATGAAGAAACCCCCCATATGGGCACAATTGAATCTGAAATACAATAACCATGTTTACTTGTGAGACACAGACCCGCAAGGACTGGCTACAGACACTCTGCTGCAGTGGTGCCTTTTTGGCAGCTTCTGGAACACACAACACTGTGAACACCACTAGAGGCTCACATACCACCCTCTTCCGATACGTTACAGCTGATATATTGACCAGCAAACTGCCTGGCCACACTGCCTCCTCCCCAGTCTCCCTTTGGTTCATACTGTATCAAGGACCAGTCTGGTACCATCTGTGCCAAAGCAAGTTCTGCAATATCACCTAGCCAAGCCTTTGAGACATGTGAGGCAGGAACTTTGTCTCCTAACAAATCATTGATACCTTCTTGGCAGTCAGCACAAACTGGCGCCCGGGATTTTCCTTCACTGACACACTGAGGAAAACGGGGACTAGAGATGCAAGGCAGAAGCATAAGTCACGGTGCTTCACCATGGCCATCACCCCAGCGGCCAAGGGAGCCAAACCAGGCGTGTGGGAGGTCCTCCGAAGCCGCGGGACCAGCAGACCCTCCGCAGGCAAGCCGCCGAAGGCAGCCTGCCTACTGCCCTCGCGGCGCCGGCAGAGCGCCTCCCCGCAGCTTGCTGCCCCAAACACGCGCTTGGCGTGCTTGAGTCTGGAGCCGCCCCTGGGGGTCTGTACCCTACACACTCCAGAAAGTCCTAAGACCCAGTTCCCCTCTCGTTGTTGCTGGGGCTGCCCAGGAGTTGTGGTTTGTGGGGCCCTTGCTGGTGTGTTCTGTGTGACACTCTCCAGTGGAATGAGGGCTAAGCATTGTGTGTGCACCACAATGTGGGGCATAGGGCTCTTATTTTACAGGTAAGGTTTCCTGTGGCCACAGTAAAGTCATCTTGTCCTTTCTTCTGCTTCCAGTTCAGGAAATAAACAAACCTGCCAGTGTAACAGCACCTCTGTGCCTCCCACAAGCACAGCTGGGTTTGTTTTATTTGTGGGATGCTTTACAAAGTTACCAATGGAATGGAGGAACCCGGGGCTGATTTGTGGTTGGAGCGGTTGACATTTCTATGTATCACTAAATCATAATTGCTAGGCCAGGAGTAATTGAGCATTAAAAATAAAATAGTCACGTTGGTTACTTTCATAAACATCTTTATTTGCATGGCTGATGGCTCCACTGAGATGGATGTGATATGAATGCTGGGTTCCAGGGATGCATTTAAAGGTCACATAATGTTAACATTGTTTTTCAGGCAATTGCTTGTTGGTGTTCAAGGATTTAATAGCTAGTCTTTAATCTCTGGTCCTAGGTCTTTGGTATATGACTACTATCTTTCATGGAAATGCCGAGGTTAGAACTATTTTCTACCTTCTTGTGTGAAAAGCTCCCTGAAGCAGTGCAGACATCCTTGTCAAGGAATGGCACGGATAACGGTATCCATATTACTGGCTAGCAGTGATGTTGAAGATCTGGAAACCCTGGATGCCTCCTATATAAAATGATTGGTTAAGATGTCCACAGTGTCATGAATGGGAAAAAGGTCTGTCTCATGAAGAAACAACAGCGTGGGAAGAATACAGATGATTAGTCAATTTTTGGACAGGCCCTTTGCTGCTCTTTCGGCTTTGGTACACTGCTTGGCAGTGATTCTGCATTAAGGTTCTGTATAGAACTGTTTGTTCCTCACTGTTTTGATGTGGAACCTACCTGTTTTACTGTGCAAGGGTATGTCTGTACTGACAGAGTTACAGTGCCACTCAGAGCACCAAAGGGAAACCGCTGTTGTGTGTTCACACTGTCAGATGGCTGCGCAATAGTGTGTTCACACTTGCAGCGATATTCGGAGTGATGCAATCTGGCAGCTATCCCACAGAGCATCTCTTCCTCTTCTGTCGCTAAGACTTGTGGGAAAGTGGAGGGGGTCGCAGGGCTTCCTATCCCAATGCCCTGGGATGCATTGCGTTGCATCCCAGCAATCCCTGTGCTTCTGTCTGCATTTGGCACCTTCTTTCAATGGTTTGAGTATTGCACGCTCTGCTCTGCCTCTTTGGGCTGCAGGAATGGATCCCACGCTGTTGACCAATATGCTGCTCACTCTCACTAGCACGTCACGAGTGGCAGTGGAGTTATTCCTTAAACTACAAAGGCAAGAGGGGTGCGACATTGATCTCACCATGTGTTGTAGCTGCAACACGAGATTGCTTGTGGCATTCACGGAGGCGCTGACCACAGTGGAACGCTGCTTTGGGCTTGGGAATCAAGCACTGAGTGCTGGGATCTTCATGGATGTCTGGGATGATGAGCAGTGGCTGCAGAACTTTTGGATGAGAAAAGCCACATTCCATGGGACTGTGTGAGGAGTTCGTCCCAGTCCTGTGGCACAAGGACACGAGAATGAGAGCTGCCCTGTCATTGGAGAAGCGTGTGGCAATTGCACTGTGGAAGCTGGCCACTCCAGACTGCTACCGATCAGTCACTAACCAGTTCGGAGTGGGAAAGTTGACAGTTGGATTTGTGTTGACAGAAGTGTGCAGGGCCGTTAATCACATCCTACTCTGAAAGACTGTGACTCTGGGCAACATGCATGACATTGTGGACGGCATTGCACAAATGGCTTCCCTAACTGCGGAGGGGCAATAGAGGGCACGTGTATTCCAATTCTGGCACCAGACCACCTAGCCATCGAGTATATTAATTGGAAGGTGTATTTCTTAATGGTTCTCCAGGCGCTTGTGGATCACTGTGGGCGTTTCACAGACGTTAATATAAGCTGGTCCGGAAAGGTGCATGATGCCTTCGCGGTGGGGTCACCACCGAGTATCGCGTCCAGTTCTTTGTAGAACCAGCAGCTCATGGTGCAGCACCAGAGTGGTGGTTTGCCTCCCACGCCTTGTGGTAGGTGTTCCACAGCTCCTTCACTTTGACCCTGCACTACAGTGTTCCGATCATGGCCCCTTTCTGTCATGCATCATGAAATCTGTCCGTAGGTATCATCATTCCTACAGCTGGGACTGGACAGCTTGCTCTCCCCTAAATGCTGATGAGGTCCAGCAGCTCAGCATTGCTCCAAGTGGGGCATTACTTGGTGCATGGAGCAGACATGGTCACCAGGAAAGATGCACTGAGACCAGTGCATGCATCATCAAGCAAACAGGAAGGGGACTTTCAAAATTCCAAAGGAATTTAAGGGGTGGGGATGGTGGTTGGTCACCTGAGAGCAGGGCAGTAGAGTTCAAACCAATCATCAGGGAGGTGAGAACAGGCATTGTGGGACACCTCCCAGGGGCCAATCGCAGCGCTGTCATCGACCAGGGTGTCTACACTGGCACCGTGGCACTGTACCCCTGGCGCAGAAAGCTCTACACCTCTTAACGGGGTGTCTTTTTTACAGCGCTGCAACTGTGCAGTTTCTGCGCAGTAAGTGGCTTGGCCGTATGTACACCTTGGGAGTTACAGTGCAGAAAACTGCTTTACTGTGCAGAAACTTGCCAGTGTAGACAAGGCCTAACTACTTAAGAATAAGCCCCCAAAATAGAGCATTTGATTTATTTAGTTTACAGTGGCTGAGATCTTGAAAATGACATTCCTTTCCTTGAAAGACAGGTGGGCGAGATAATATCTTTTATTGGACCAACTTCTGTTGGTAGAAAAGACAAGCTTTTGAACTTCACAGAGCTCTTCTTCAGGTCTGGGAAAGGGAACCAGAGTGTCCCAGTTTAATATGGGGTGGGACAGGTTGTTAACCAAAAGGGGTTAACATATATTGCAAGAAACCACTTAAAATGAAGTGGACAATTGACGCTTCTGTTGTGCAGGTTTCCTTTCTCAAATGAAGTGAAGTACGGCTGCGTACTTGTTCCAGTGCTGTTCAACTTTCTCTTTGCCTGTATCTTCTGCCAGGCCACAAGGGAATTGGATCAGGGGATATACATCCGCTACCCGCTCAGTGGCTCCCGCTTTGATCTTCAAAGACTCAATGCTGAGACCGAGCCACTGGAGAGACTTCTCGTTGAGGCACTCTTTGCAGATGTGATGGCCTATAGACATGACAACCTTCAGGTCATTGTTGATAGGTTTTCTAAAGCCTCCCAGCTCTTTGGCCTCACCATCACTCTCAGGAAGACCGAGGTCTTGTTCCAACCAGCGCCTCATTCCAATGCCCCAGCACCAGCCATCTTCATCGAGGGCACACGCTGAAAAATGTGGATCAGTTCAAATATTTGGGCAGCATCATCTTAAGTGGCAGTTCCCTTGATAAGGAAATTGCCTCCAGAATTAGTAAAGCCGGCCAGGCCCTTGGCCGACTCTGAACAAAAGTCCTTACCCAACACAGCATTGCTGTCTCCACCAAATTGAAGATACACAGTGCAGTGGTTCTAACATCTCTCCTGTATGGATATGAGACGTGGACGCTTTATAGATGTCACATTAAACAGCTCAATTTCACATGCGCTCCCTTTGCTCAATAATGAGCATTTGCTGGCAGGACAGTGTGACCAGTATTAAGGTTTTTGAGAGAGCAACACAACTAGCAGTGAGGAAATGTACTGAGAGTATAATTTAGGTGGACTGAACATGTCATCAGAATGGAAGACCACCGTCTCCTAAAACAGATCCTGTAGGGGGAGATGAGTCATGGTAAAAGAAATAAGGGTCATCCATATAAACACTTCAAAGATAATCTGAAGATCAGTCTCCTGGGGGCTGGCATCAATCTCAAAGAACTCGAGCAAATGTCTTGGAACAGGACTCACTGGTGGTCTCTGAGATCAGCATGTAACAGGTTTGAGCAGGATCATTTCCAGGCTGCGCATGAAAGGCATCACAGAGCTGCATCATCAAACGTCATGGATATGGATTTGCCATGCTGTCAGTGCAGCTGACTCTCTGCATCAGGGTTCGGACTTCAGAGTCCATGCGTAGCCATAGATGAGAATTACAACAATACTTTCATCATTGTCAGCGATGGGCTACCAACAACATGAAAGTTTCATTTGAGGATGAGGACTGAGAGGTCAGATATGGCGTGATCACTTTATGGCAAGTGTTTGCCCACAGGTGATAGGTTATTTTTATCTTATCTTTTTTCTATGTGAGTTCATTCAAGAGTGTTGTGACTCTTGTTTCATCAACATAGTTGTTATTGAGGCTTTTATACCACATGTTCTGATAGGCATGTTTAGGAGACATGGATCTTGAAAAGGTTGGTTGTGGGGAGCAGTTTATTCATTGTAGCAGTGGAGAGATGTCTGTAGATTTTGCATCTATTCTGACAGAGTGTGGTGCTGCTTTGAGTTGGTGTGGTGTGGTCTTGAGGCATTTGCTTCTGACCATGAGCTTGGAGAGGTTGGGGAGTTGTTTGAAGGCCAGAAGAAGAGGCCCAGGAAAGATTTTTTTCAGCATGTGGTCTCCATTAAGTATGGGTTATAACGGTTTGATGATACTCCATATGGGTTCCAGTGTGGGGTTGTAGGTGACAACTAGGAGTGTGCAGATTGGGTGGGGGGTTCTCTTTCTGCATTGAAGCAGGTTCTCTGATGTGATCTGCTTTTCTGATGGAGTGTCCTTATTTGGTGAAGGCAGTTAAGGTGTGTATCCCACTCTCTCTCCTTGGAGTATATTCTGCAGTATCTGAGTGCCTGGCTGTAGATAACAGATTTCTTTTTGTTTGGAGTGGTTACTGGATCTGTGAAAGTAAGGGTGGTGTTCTGTGGGTTTCTTGTCTTTAATTGTCTGTAGGGTTCTGTTGCTGAAGCTGATAGGAAGTTAATGCTGATGTGGGAGCATTTTAAAAAGAGTTTAATGGACGGGTTGTGGTGGAAATCTATGAGGCAGGATATGTTGTCTGTCCAGTGGATACAAATATCAATGTATCTCAGATCTATTATTGGTTTCATGGTGCATTTTTCCATAAATTCTTCCTCAAGGTGGCCCATGAAGCAGCAGGCATATTGGGGAGTCACCCTAGTACCCAGTGCTGTTCTCTTGGTTTGGACAAAGTGCTTGTGAAATGTAAAATTGTTACGGGTGAGGATGAAATGGATGAGTTTGATGTTTGGGTTGGATATCTGAAGGTTGTCCGTTGTCTTTATTGATATTTGAGGAAGGCAGTGATGCTGTCATTGTGAGGGATGTTGCAGTATAAGGCGGTAACATTGCTGGTGGTAAGGATGGTTTTCTTAGGGAGGCTGTTAATGTTTTGGGGTTTCTGGAGGAAGTTGGTTGTGTCCTGGAGGAAGCTGGCCTTTTCTCTGTCTGATATCCTGGGACCAACATGGCTACAATAGCACTGCAAACATTCCTTTCCTTAGCACTTTTTGTGTTTTCTTGTTAGCAAATATTGTTTCCCTTTCCTGTTACTTGAGAAGCAAAAGCTCTATGGCTCAGCTTTGTTTGCTTCCTGGTTATACACCCACATCATCAATGATATTATGACAGCCTTGGAAACATGTTAGTTAATTTGCTGCTTCCCATGTCAGCTGGCAAAATTTGCTGTAGTCAAACAAAAGCACAGCAGGATTTGTACAACCCATGGTTATTGGGTGGCGGTGGGGGGAGAGTTGTGTTGTATTATGTGTCTTGCAAATATAAAAAATTAATAACTATTTTAAATCAAGTATTGGTCCTGAACTACAGCAGTCCCTTGAGGAGGGTAAGAAAATGATTCTTTGCACCAAATATCTATAGGATGCAATTTATCTATATTTCCATCGGAGCCCTATGGAAAATACACAAACTGATGTGGTCTAAAATAATAGAAGATTAACACTAGACTAGTGCACTGAACAGGGAAAGCTAAATATATGGTTCTCATCACCATAATTACTTCATCATAATTTTTCTCATTAGATCATTGGTAAATTGCCAGCTTCTTGGATAGATGTAACCTACTCTAATTGGAACAAAATGTCCTCTAACTCACTTCTTGTGTTTAAAATAAATAGAAATATGACTGGGGATGTAAAGGAAAACCTGCCTGGTTGATTTGTATTAGATGCATTTTGTTAGTTAACCCAAGAGTTAAATACTTGTAACTGACAGTTCATCTCATCCACTTCTTGTTGGTCATTCACTAAACAGATTTACATAAATGCACATACTCTTCACTTTCATTTTTCTCAGCCCTCAAATATCAGTGTTCCTGAACTATTTCACAGACCATCTGTCTAGGGGAACTAAAATGATGCTTTAGTACCTGAGATGTTGATATGAGAGAGAAAGATGTGCAGACGGGGTGGAGTCCACAGCAAATGTGAAAAACTTCAGCTGTGCAAGAACGCTGAGGCTGGAGAACGTGTTTGAAACTCTGTATCTCAGGGAGAGAGTCCAGATCTCCCTGAATTCTAGGATTAGACCAGACCTGACTGAATATGAACTTTTTATTTAACGTGTTCAGGCCAGTGGTTTTGCTGCTGCTGTTTGTTATTTGCATCACTGCAGCACCTTAAGGCTACAACCAGGTCACGGCCCTGTTGTGCTGGGGCTGTATGTGCATGTAGTCAGAGGTAGTCCCTGTTCCAAAGAGTTGACAATCTAGCTAGACAAGGCAAGGATGGGAGTATTAGCCCCATCCTACGCATGGGGGACTGGAGCTCAGGAATTAAGGCCCAGATTTTCACATTGAAATCAATGGGTGTTAGGTACACAAATACCTTTGAGGACTGGGCTTTTGGTGACTTGTCCCAGGTCACCTGGGAGTCCGTGGCAGACATCTCGAGTCCCACAAGACCATCCTTCCTTTGGTGACCATTCATGTTCACTATGGAAATATGAGTCATGAAAACACAAAATCAGAGACATTGAAAGATTTACTTCCGGGGTTGGTACCTCGAAACCACACTGGCGGGTGCAACTGAAATGCCGTAAGAATGATCTAATCTTACATTTGTATACAATGCCCATTCCCAGAACAAGTTGGGGCCAGATCAACTGTGAGCAGAAACAGGCCGGTGAAACCCAGGCCTGCTGGGTGTGGCACTCTGTCCCCCAGCCCAGCTAGAGATTGATGAGTCTACTACAGCCTCTGCCAAGAGCCCCAGGGCTTTAGCCCATGCAATAGAGGCTCATGCGCTAAGTTTCAGAGGTCCCAAGCTTGATTCCACCTGCCGAGACTGGGGTCTGTCCAGGGCTGGCTCCAGGGTTTTGCTGCCCCAAGCAGCTGCTTGCTGGGTTGGTGCCTGGAGCTGGTCCTGGGTCTGTCAGCGTAACATAGGCACACTAGAACATGAAGGCACACTAGAATGAGCCTCAGAGTGCCTGGGCCATTCAGGTGCAATATGGGGCCCTTGCACCTTTGAATCTGTATATATAAACATGCTACAAACTCATTAACAAAGCTATGGTGCAAAGAGACAAAGCAGAAGCCGCCCACATGTACCTGAGAAACAAGATTGGTCTGTTAAGTGTTCCATACTCGTAGGTCTCACTTAATCTTCAAGAAATATCGTGATTAAAAGTGACATGGGGTGGGGAGCAGGAAATCTGTGAGTTCCCACCACTGACTGTGCTGATGTCTAATATATTTCGGGGAGGTGGGGGACAAAGGGAATATTTTTTTGTTGCTCCTGCTGTCAAAATAACACAAGTTACAGAAAGATAATTGCTTTTGGGATGCTAAAAATGTAGGTGAGAAAAAACTTGTCATGGTTATCTTTAATGTGTCTGATTGTGAGTATTGATAAAACAGGAGATGAGACTGGAATTCAGAGTGCATTCCAATTGAAAATGCTCTGACTTGTTCGTAAAATCAACTACAGTGTTCTTCGCAAACATCTTACCGAGCCACCACGCAAAGTAGGAGACGTGAATGTCCAGATGGTGCCAAGACAAGTTCATCCGAGTTGGAGAAAAGTTTCTGGTTCCAACACACCAAGGGAATAAGCTGAAATTACCATGTTTCCTGGCTAGTAATTTCTTGTATTTTAGTTAGTGAAAGTGGCTTCTCTAATAATTTGTTCTGATAAAAAGAACAAATCTGTTAATCTTTTAAATCAATTATTTTTGTCACTGCTACTTTTATATTCTTTCTGCAAAGAGATGTACTTGGGCTGCTACTACTCTGGTGGCCAGCAGGGGTCACTGAATACTGAACATTTGTAGAAAATCTGAGTTTCTCTTTAGGTATAATACTTACTAAACAGCATGGTGGGATTTGTTTAGATAAGCACAGAAAGGAAAACCCATCTTTTCCCTTGCTTAAGTAACCGTGGCTTATGTGGGCTCCAAACATTTAATAAAAGGATTTGTGAATGGGAGGAGAGACAACTTTGAATGCATTAACTGTATCTTAAATAGTATATACCAGTTTACTAGAAAGATTATTTGGTGGAGAAACACAGTCCTGTTAGAATGTTCTGTTCCTATTAATACAAAGCTGAATTATGCTGAATGTGAAAATAAAAAAATGCTGTAGATTCCCTGACACTTTGCTCTGTGACTTTACCCACAGCTCTGATTTGGGGTGATTTTTAATTCTGGCTGTTTTAAAATCTGTGCTGGTTGTTTTGAGCCTTTGGCCTACTGGCACTGTGTAATATTGTTATAAATCCTCAAACACAAGAATATACAAAGTCTGTTCCGGCATTCAGGATTCGAACGTGAATGTTTCTGCGTTAGGCATACCTTCCCCCTAGCTAAGTGATTTAACATCTTTTCTGAAATATAAACATACTGTCTAACTGCAAAGCAAATATCCCATTGGGACTTTATTCCACTCTGCATCAACTCATAGCAGGGGTTAGAAACAAACTCTGGGTTCATCCCATCTCATCCCAGTGTCACACACAGCTCCTACCCCCATTAGTATGAGTTCTGTATTTAAATTTATGCTTTAAAACATTTTTAAAAGGACTTCCATCTCAAGCCTTTGGCACCCATGGCAATCTCTTTAAAATTATACAAAAAATAAAAGTTCTGTATAATGCCCATAATCCTGGTATCTGAGGGCTGGATTCTCAACCTGTTCTGGGGTCTCTGCAATTTTTCCAGGGACTGAAGGGAGGCTGACCAGTCTGTAGTTCCCCAGATTCTCCTTCCCTTTTTTAAAGATGGGCACTATATTTGCCTTTTTCCAGTCGTCCAGGACCTCCTCCGCTGCCATGAGTTTTCAAAGATAATGGCCACTGTCTCTGCAATCACATCAGCCGACTCCCTCAGAACCCTCGGATGCATTAGATCCGGCCCCGTGGACTTGTGCATGTCCAGCTTTTCTAAACAGTCTTTAACCTGTTCGTTCACCACAGAGGGCTGCTCACCTCCTCCCCATACTGTGCTGCCCAGTGCAGCAGTCTGGGAGCTGACCTTGTCTGTGAAGACTAAGGCAAAAAAAGCATTGAGTACTTGAGCTTTTTCCACATCATCTCACTGTCCATCATCTGACACTTTGTCTGGTTTGAGTTCCTCAGCACCCAAGGTAAGAGAGGGATGGGCAGGAATGTGTACGTTAGCCGTTCCACCACTGCACTGGAAATGTGTCCCCTCTGGAGCTGTGGCCCCGTCCCACTTGGGAGCAGGAGACTGGGCATTTCTTGTTTTCATGAGAGACAAAGAAATCCTACAGTAGGAATCGCCATTGTTGAAAGGTGCTGCATACCACTGAGTCATGCAGTTT
Source organism: Gopherus evgoodei (assembly GCF_007399415.2). NCBI lineage: Eukaryota > Metazoa > Chordata > Testudines > Testudinidae > Gopherus > Gopherus evgoodei. The sequence goes on from NC_044334.1 coordinate 1,024,711, forward strand.
CCACTTGGGGTGTCTGGAGAAATGTCGGCTGAAGTGTCTACCAGTGTTCTCCAGCCCGGTCAAGGGGCACTGCTGAGAGGATGATCTGGCGGTGAATGCACCACTTCCAGAGATGGACGGTGTCCATGCAAAGAAGAGTGGGCCTTTGCCCTTCCCTGTTTGTGATGATAAACTGTTGTCATGTTGTCTACCATGATTTGAACATGCAGGGTCTGGATACATAGTAGGAACTATTGGCGAGGTTTGTGCAATGCATGCAGTGTTAAAGGTGTAGGTGTAACTTGGATTCCTAAGACATCCAAGTACCCTGTGCTATTGGATTGTCCAGATGGGCTCCCCAATCTAACAGGGAGGCATCTGTAATTAATCTTTTTGAGGGTGGGAAGGATGAGGGGAACCTCTATGCACAGTCTTCCTGTTTTCCCATTAGGTGAGTGAAGCCAGAACTCTGGGGGGGGAGTGAGACCAGCTTGTCCACATGCCATCCACAACGATGCCTACCGATATCACAGACAAAGTGTAGTGATGGGCGTCTCATATGTTCCCATGTGGCCTACAAAGGATGAGATGTGATCGTATTATCATCTGAGGACTCCATAGCTTGGAACTGGCTGTGAGGTTGGTTTGCTTGGGCCATAAGCAAGTCTGCTCCAGCAAAGTCTCTAGTCTGCATGGGCACTAAAAGGGACTTTTTTGCATTTATTTGGAGTCATGATGCTTGTGGGAGTTGGAGTAGGGACAGGGCTGCTAGCTGCACTTGGTCTGACTTCCCCAGGAGCACTCCTCACTGCCCTGCTCACCGAGATTCCAGGACACATTCGTGTTCCCTGGTAAGCTGCCGCTACCCGTGACACCTGAATGCTCTCAGTGCTGTTGAGAGGCCAGAGGGGAGCACTGTGTGTTAGTAATGGTCTAGGCCTCTAGTAAACCCCGGGGACCTCCTATGTGCAGGACAGAGATCTATGTGGAAATAAACATCCCTGAAACTGAGAGCTGGTTTTAACAAGGGGATTATAGAGGCCAGGGTGATCATTCTGAAATGTGGCAGATAAAGGCTTCCAGCTGTCTGCAATCCAGGGTGGGTGTCCTCAATCTACTCCTAAAGCTATTCTAAAACTAACACTATCCTAGAGTAAACTTACCTAGGGACAGGTACAATGATGTACAACTGATTGTACTACAGAAAACACTAGCTAAAGCTGTGGAGAGGTCCATCTCAGACCACAGGCAGTAGAAAGGAACGGGAGAGGCCGGCTGTCTGCACTGCCCTTTATAGCATTGGTTTGAAGCACAAGGAGGAGAAGGGCACAGGCTTGGACCAATGGACGCAGCTAGTGAAAAACCTTTCAGTTTCAGGCACATGGAGTACATGCACTCCCTCGAGTGGAATACACATAGGGGCTCTCACTCAAAGAGCTAACCCTCTCTGGAGGCCTGAGAGCAGGAGTGGCTTTTTGCATCCCAGTAAGCACCACTAACTCATCTAAGACCTGGTCTACACTAGTCTGTTATTTTGGAATTAGCCAAGTTAATTCGAAAAAAAAGATTGCATCCACATGACCAAACCGTTTTTTTGATTTAAAGGGCTCTTTAATCCAATTTCTGTACTCCACCTCGACAAGTGGAGTAGCGCTTAAATTGAGATCGCAATCCCGGGTTAAAGGTATTGTGGATGCAATTTGACGTTATTGGCCTCCGGGAGCTATCCCAGAATGCTCCCTTGTGACTGCTCTGGACAACACTCTCAACTCCGATGCACCAGCCAAGTGGGCAGAAAAAGCCCTGGGAACTTTTGAATTTCATTTCCTGTTTGGTCACCATCAGCACAGGTGACCATCAGCACAGTCCACCATCACAGGCGACCATGGAGAGTCCAGCATCACAAGAAATCATGCAATCCAGATTCGCAGACGAGGCTCAGCATGGTCCAAACGGGAGGTACTGGATCTCATTGCATGTTGGGGAGATGAGTCTGTTATGGCAGAACTACGTTCCAAAAAAAGGAACACTAATACGTTGTCTTTCAGATTTCTTACGTACAGATTTGCTGTCGTCTTTCAGATTTCTTACGTACAGCTGTCCTCAGTGTTTCTCTGAGCTTCCTTACCAGAGGTATAGAAGTTTTTGTTTCAGAACTGAATCTTTAAGTCTTGTCTCATGCGTTCAGTATACACCACATAGCACTTGTTTACGCGGAGCAGCAATGCGCACTAATGGGGTTGGATTTCTAAAGTGCACCAGTGTGTCTATCCCTAACTGGCCTGTACAGACCCTGCTGGTGTGAACACAACGTTTCCTAGTTTGCATTAATGCAGTGCTGTTTCAAAAAGTTCTACATTAATGTGCACTAGAGAACTTTTAGTTCATGCCAGCAGGGACTATACAGGCCAGTTAATGGGTGACACATTGGTGCATTTTAGAAATCCAACCCCATTAGTGTGCATTGCTGCTCTGTGCAGACAAGCCCCTAATCCTGAACTCCACAATGGCCCAATTTGAAGCTGGGCACATGAATTTGTTGTTCTTTATTTAAAAAAAAAAATAAAAAGCCCCAGACCAAACCCCCTAATTTTAGAAGCTCTGGTCTTTATACCATTAGAGAAAAGCAGCTTATACTGCTACTTTTAGAAATGGGCTGTCAACCTCACATTATATGCAATAGTCCAAGACAAGTGATGTGAATTTCATTAAAAGATTTCTGGAAAACCCAGTAGTCACAGACAAAAAAAAAAAAAAAAAAAATTCCTGAGCTGTACCAACCCGGGGAATCCCTACAAAAGCCTGGAAGGAAAATGGCTATAATTAAAACCTGAAAGCAGCGACTTCATAAAGAAGTAAACGAAGAGGTGGATTCTCTGTAAATGATGATCTAGAAGTGTTCTGGGCTGTAAGACCTCATTTCAAATGAATTCATTAAATAATATTTGAATCATTTAACAGTTTGAACTTTAGTGTACTGGTGATATCTTTAGGGATTTTTTTCTGTAACAAAGTAGTCATTGTTCCTAGTCTCTGCTTGGGTTGTACTCTGGATATTAGCTGGAAACCTGATAGCCTGACATTGCTAGGAGTCCATGAGTACAACATGAGTCCTCTGCAACTGGGATTAAAGCAGGCCTTTTGTGCCAAGCTGGGATAGGCTTGGAAAAGTAACGATTATGGCTGGTAAGGGATTTTTAAGCCTTGGTAGTTATGGCAAGGAGCCAAGCAGGTTTGCTTCTGGAAAGCAGGAACGCCAAGTGTCCTTGTCAGGCTGAGTGTTGTAATCATTTCTCTAGTACATGTAGCCGCCACAGCATCATTTATAAAATAGGAGCATGAATTGATAATTTAATTAAATAAATAGTGCCTGGCCCAGGGGTGTGGGAATAGGCTCGGAATGAAAGCAAGCGCCTTGCGAAGTGGCAGGCTACATTGGGGTTCTGTGGACACTGGGACAGGCCGATGTAGCTCTGCAAAGGTTTACACTAATGACAGAATTTGAATGTTCAAAAATGAAATCTGCAAAGACTAAGAACAGCCCCCCGCACCCCTCGTGCCTCCTCCTGCCCCCTACAAGCTTAATAATGCATTCATCTAGTTAGTTCAATTTAATGTTTTTAGACTGGTCTGGATTAGGAAAAATGGTATGCATTCAATATTGTGACTACTCAAGAACCTCCTAGTGCCCGCTGGCAAAGGGGTGCGCAGTTGTTAATCTCCTGTGTTTTTGAGCTGTACATTCTAGTTCACTAAAGATTATAATGGGAGGTCTTAAATGAAAGCTGGTGTCACACTGGCCATCAATATAACTGAGAAATGCTCATCTGCATGTAGTGAAAGGAGTTATGTATGTACACTGAAAATATGTTCTTGGAGTCTGTATCAAGGCACTGGTCTATCAGCAAAGGTGAAAAACAAGTTTTCTGTCAAACAAGAAGAGCTGTTTATCCAGCTGTTTACATATAAATTGAATAGTGGCTCACTAATCTGAGCTGAATGCAAGTGAAGGCAAGAACGTCATAAAGAAACTAACAGGGAAGAAAAACAGCAGGAGAGGAGAACCTTATTTTGAGGTGCACTTCAAAGGTGTGCTTGAGAAGGAGATGCTTAGGGTTAGCACAGGAAGTACATGGAGAGCAGGAATGCTTAATGAAAGTGGGATCTCATAGACTCATAGACTCTAGGACTGGAAGGGACCTCGAGAGGTCATCGAGTCCAGTCCCCTGCCCTCATGGCAGGACCAAATACTGTCAGTGTTAAAAACACTGGAGAAAACTCTAGGTGAGACAAGCCTGTTTAGACAGGCAGTTAACCTGTTAGCTTAAGTTTAGTCTCTAGAAAGCTGGTCATGATTTTTTTATATGTAACCATTTGTTTCCAGGATTCTTACTATCACTCAGATCTCTCTTCTTTGATTATAAACTTATTCTTGTTTCCACTATAAATGTATCTCAAGGCTGAGGTGTTAAGCAAAGTGCTGGTCCTGAGTTGACTCTTACAAGCTGGTGTGTCCTATTTCTTTGGGAACAGCAGGCCTGGTGAGTCTGTGGGCATTCAGTAGATAAGGGGCTGGACACTGCAGGGAATGCTCGGGCGACTCAGGTTGACTTGTGCCTCTCACTCACCTGTACAGAGAGCGAGGCCTGCAGGGGCCTGGCAGGCCATGTTTGTGCTGTTGGGCTTGTGGTTTCAGGGAGCTGATCCACAGCAGGCCCAAACAAGGCTGCTTCACAATAAGGGTAGGTGATGGTGAGGTGCCTCCCAACCCTGGTACCCTTGGGGAGCATCACACATGTATACATAAAATAACCCAATTCGGCTTTGAAGTCTACCTCTGGCTGAGGTGATTGGCACAGAACTCATATTTAAGTGGGGCAAATCAGCCTTTTGCTATGTAGATTTCCATGGGATACTTACAATCTTTCTTGTGAAAATTGTTCTATTAGCAACTTCTTTTGTGTCTATCAGGACCCTGGACAGACCAAATGTACATTGTGGTGTCACAAAAGGTGTAGATTTGTATTAGAGTTTGTTTAAAATCTTTGCAGGTCCCTACTAATGGCTTGTCTACGCTGGCAATTTACAGTGCTGAAACTTGCTACGTTCAGAGGGGCCCAGTGCTGGGAGCTGCGCCCCTCATGGAGGTGGGTTTTTAGAGCGCTGCAACCACAAAGTGTAGACTAGCCCTAGGAATGGTCAGTTCTTCTACAGTCACTTAACTTTATTGTCCAACCAGTTTTTTTCATGTGTGATGAAGAATATTTACAAACCAAGTTTCAAACTTCAGCTGCTTCAACTAGCTGTGTGTGTGTGTGTGTAAATATGGCAACTTATTTTGTTTAAATGAGATTTTTGTAACACTACAGAACTCAAATGACAGGATTTTGCAGAAACTCTGAAAAAAATCATAAGTGACTGAGACTAATCTCGGAATAGTTCAGTCTCTAAGGTGAAATTTTCAGAAAATTAGTACAAAATAAGAGTTTTTAACAGTTGTGGTTTCAATCTGAGCTATAAATAGTCACCTGCTAAAACTCAGAGAAACAACTGAAAGGGGTTCTCAGGGTGGGAGCTGTGGTTTTGTTTAGGTTTTGTAATGACCCAACCACTCCCAGTCTTTATTCAGGCCTAAACTGATGGTATCTAGTTTGCAAATTAATTCCAGTTCTGCAGCTTCACGTTGTAGTCTGTTTTTAAATTTTTTTGTTGAAGAATTGCCACTTTGAGGTCTGTTATTGAGTGACCAGAGAGACTGAAGTGTTCTCCTACTGGTTTTTTAATGTTATGATTCCTGATGTCAGATTTGTGTCCCATTTATTCTTTTGCATAGAGACTGTCCAGTTTGGCCAATGTACATGGCAGAGGGGCATTGCTGGCACATGATGGCATGTATCACATTGGTAGATGTGCAGGTGAACGAGCCCCAGATGGTGTGGCTGATGTGGTTAGGTCCTATGATGGTGTCCCTTGAATAGATATGTGGACAGAGTTGGCATCGGCCTTTGTTGCAATGATAGGTTCCTGGGTTAGTGTTAGTGGTGTGTAGTTGCTGGCAAGTATTTGCTTCAGGTTGTGGGGGTTGTCTGTAAGTGAGGACTGGCCTGTCTCCCAGGGTCTGTGAGAGTGAGGGATCATCCTTCAGAATAGGTTGTAGATCCCTGATGATGTGCTGGAGAGGTTTTAGTTGGGGGCTGTAGGTGATGGCTAGTTAAGGTGACCAGATGTCCCGATTTTATAGGATAGTCCTGATTTTTGTGTCTTTTTCTTATATAGGCTCCTATTACCCTCCACCCCCATCCCAATTTTTCACATTTGCTCTCTGGTCAACCTATGGCTAGTGGCATTCTGTTACTTTCTTTGTTGGGCCTGTCTTATAGTACGTGACTTCTCGGTACCCTTCTGGCTCTGTCAATCTGTTTCTTCACTTCATCAGGTGGGCATTGCAGTTTTAAGAAAGCTCGATAGAGATTCTGTAGGTGTTTGTCTCTGTCAGAGGGATTGAAGCAAATGTGGTTGTATCTTAGAGCTTGGCTGTAGACAATGGATCGTGTGATGTGGTCTGGATGAAAGCTAAACTTAATTTCCCCAGTACTAATTTCTCCCTACTGTTACTCACACCTTCTTGTCAACTGTCTGTAATGGGCCACTCTCTTACCTCTTCAACATTTATTTTTCCTCCCTTGGTATCCTGCTTTAATTGACAGAGTCCTGTGGCACCTTATTGACTAACAGATGTATTGGAGCATGAGCTTTCGTGGGTGAATACATGGGTGATGTGTCTGATGAAGTAGGTATTCACCCACGAAATCTTATGCTCCAATATGTCTGTTAGTCTATAAGGTGCCACAGGACTCTTTGCTGCTTTTACAGATCCAGACTAACACAGCCTTCACTCTGATACTTGCTGTTAATTGATTTATCTCGTTAGACTGACCTAACACTTGGCAAAGCAACTACCATACTTTCATGTATTTATACTGCTCCTGTAGTTTTTCCTTCATACATCTGATGAACTGGGTTCTAGCCCATGAAAGCTTATGCCCAAATAAATTTGTTAGTCTCTAAGGTGGCACAAGGACTTCTCGTTTTTTTTTTTTTTTTGCTGATACAGGCTAACACGGTGACCAGTGAAACCTTTCAATGTGCCTAATTTATGGATTTGCAGCTGTTTACAAGAAATGTCTCTATAGTTTTAACCAGTGAACTTACTTTTCTCTTCCCTTAAACTGTTTTGAAATTTTGTTGCATAGTGTTTGTCATGCCCTGCCCTACAGGGGGCTGCAGTTCCTTGGTCAACAAACAATCCTCTATAGAGAGAGAGAGTGTGTGTGTGTGTGTGTGTGTGTGTGTGTGTGTGTGTGTAGGTGTGTCTGTTTAGTACTCTTGCTAATCCTGCTCAGATTTCACTGCCCTGTCAGTGTTCTCTACTGATTCAGGATATTGCATGTTCCTTTTGGGTCCGTCCATCCATCCAACACACCAGCTTTCGTGTAATGGTGACTGGCTAACGCTGTATTGGTTGAGGTGGAAGAGTTGTAATACATCCAGATTCCAGACAGAAATGTTAAAAACTTTCCTGCTACTATTAATGTTAGCCACTAAACTTAGACACCTCCTCTCAGAAGCATTCATGTTTCTCTTGCTGTGCAGCTCTACCAAAAGTACCGAGTATTGCCAGGAAAAATCAGTTCTTCAATGGGCACCTTTTATGGGACCATGATCTGATCTTAAAGATAATCACTTTGGCCAGTACAAGATAGGAAACACTAACTAAACGGGGTTTCTGGTATGCTTTCAGGTGAATAAACAATCAAAACTTTGCAGTGGTGACTTAGCAGTAAAAAAAAAAAAAAAAAAAAAGGGTATTTTTGAGGCCCTGAGACATCTCACTGAAACGGTACCTTTACAGAGAATTGGAGGTATAAAAAGCAAGTAAAGGTAAGATTTTTTTTTGTTTGATAGTGATTTAAAAGGCTTTTTGCTTATGATTGGCCAAGCTGAAGTTTCTCCCACACGTGTGCTTGTTTTGAACAGGCTATGGTAGCTTTTAGTTAGATTCTCAGTGGTAACAAGCCGACATAGTTAATTGCTGCAGGGAAGAAAAATCATTATGAATAGATTTGCTGAATAATTATGAACTGAACTGAGCTCTTGTGTTTGCTCACTAATTGTACTAGTCATGATGCTTATGTATGATGCACTCATTTTGTTAAAAAGGGTGTTTTTTGCTGAGCAGCAACTTTTTTTAGTGCAAGCTGAATAGGCCTCTTTCTAGTCCTGGTTTGTTGAACCTGATCGTTTTAAGTTCTTTGAATTCTTTTTTAAAACAGTAACCCCTTTCCTTGGTTTTAATCATCAAATTTAGAGCTTGTAACAGGGAACCTTACATCACAATATTGTATTGAGAATAAAAATAAATAAATCCTCTGAAATTTGGATTTGGCAGCAGCAATTAACACTCATTTTCAAAGAAAACAGAACACCTGAATATAACAGACTGTATTTCTACTTTAAATCTTTGGGTACAATATTTTATTCAGTATTGGGGACAACTTAAGAGAATCCTCATCTTTACTTGGCTGGACAAGCAGTATAACTCTCTGATTTTCACTCGGCTGGGATGGACCACCAGTTGTGCAGTGGCAGTCTTCTCATGATGTTGTGACACCATGTTGAGATGTACATGTTACCGACATCAGTGCTCCGGGTGTGTGTTGGTGAAAATACTTTGTTAAATACTGGAACTGAGCCTGGTGATGGTGTTTTATAAATAATAGACACATTGGTACTGGCCAGTGGCGGACAATTGCTTGATCAGACGTTACCTTGCAATTCCAGTCAACTAAATCCTCTTTTCATTGTCAAGACATTTAGGCTGGTATCAGTTTGCTCGCTGCCATTTTTTGCATTGTCAGTTCTGTAATACAGTGATTCTCAAACTGTGGCTGGACCCACAAGCCCTCCCTGATGCTCTGCAGATCTAAACACTTTGAAATTTGTGGTGGGAGATTTGGATTCTGGGGAAAGAGGTGGATCCATTTGTGGTCCAAAAAATTAAGAAGTTGGATAACCCTGGCTAGTGGGGTGTGCTGGCACTGTCACGTGGTGCCCATCTACCACCACTTCCACACACCTAGATGGACTCTCTCCTCTTACTAGTATTGGAACCGTCCTGTTTCTTGGGGAGTAACTCTTCCAGCTTGCCAAAAGGAAGCCGTCTGTTGGTCACACTGGTAGACATTTCTCATCAGGAAGTAACTGTCCATATCTCATGTGGTCCAGTTTTCTACTTAACCAGTTATCTGAGGTTGACCACTCCTTTCCCTCTGGAAAAGAGAGATTACACTAAATGGACATGAGAAGCTGATAGAGGCTGTTATACCCTTGCTATGCAAGTGCAGCTGAGTGTTAGTGTGAATGCGAATAGGGTGAATGCGAGTAGAGTGTGTGCATGGGGGAGGGGGGAGACAAACATTGATTCTGCAGCAATGCATTTGAGACTTTCTGCCTAAGAAACAAGGAAATGTCCAGTTGCTGAATTGTATTCTTTCAGGGTTGTTCTGCACTTCAGGAAGTATAGCATTTGTAGCCATATGGCTGAGTTTTGATTCCTCCCAGTAATTTGAGTGAGCCTTCCTTCTGAGTAGATGGTTCCTAGTTACCCTTTCTTCGATGCTAGCTTGCAAATTTTATTTCAATAGAGAATCCTGAAAATATAAGCTGATGGTGATTTCACTGGGGCAGAAGCCATTTGGAGTTTGTGAAGTTTTTTAAGGAAATGACATTACGTGCGCATGCGCGCGCACACGATTTTTAAAGTAACGTCTGAATACACTGTACAGTGTAGAAAGAAAAGAAACTGTATCAGGCAACAGAAGTATTAGCATTCTGCAGTGAAGAATTTCTGAATATCTGTCTTGCTGAAGGTAACTAGCCTTCTCACAGTTTATCAGATGGCTGTCATGCAGGGAAGATACAGCATTCTCTGGTTGCCCCATCTCCAGGTACTCTTAAATAAGGGTATGGCAACGTGAGCCAGGGCAGAAGAGGACAGTATGCAAGTAAAACTGGGTTTCAGCTAATAACAAAAACAAAAGTATTGACATTTTACCAGCAGGAAAGAGTCTATCTGAACCTTCCCTTGTCTGGTTTAGCTTAAACTGGGCCACATAATCTTCCCCCCACCCAACAGCCACAACTCTGTATGACCTCTGTCAAGACACTTTTTAAAACGTACACAGATACCTAACTAGATGGCCTTTTGATCTGAAAATGTCCCTGGTATCACCAATAAGTATATTGGTAAGGATCCAATAACAATATACATAACATATCCATACTGAGCCAATGCCATAAGAGAATAAAATAACGAATTGAGTGCCTGGCACTTCTATAGTCAATGAAGTGTTGGAGCTAAAACCTCAAAGCATAATACTTTCATATCATTGTAGGCTCACACCCTTGCCTCAATAATAATCATATCAGTGCTCAGTTCAGCTGCTGCCTTACTGTTGGTAAAGGTGAAAGTGTTTTCAGAAGAGCAGAAAACAAAATGTTGGGCCTGAGCTTTGTGGAGAATAAAACCAGCAAGTTTCATCTTCATCTCTTGTAGCAGTTTGATAGTGACACGTCTCTTTCTCTTGGACACCAGTTGTGAAGTCTGGCCAGGGTTTTATGTGGTCTAGTTAATTACAGTGGAATCTTCCTCTGGGGCTGGGGAAAACAGAAATCTGTCCACACCACACTTAGCAGTCAACAAATGCAAATCTCTTTCTTCTGGAAGCTAGTACAGAACCTGGCCAGGAACACCAAGGTGCCATATACACTACAACTTCTAACTAACAGCTTCCTTTCCCTGACTTTATTATAGAAGTAATTCAGACAAGAACAGAGTGATGGGGGACATACCAATTGGCTTTCCTGGAAGAATAATGTATCAAGAGACCTTGCTTGCTTCAAGATCTTGTTTCTCATCTGGGACATGATCCAATTCCCACTGAAGTCAACAGAAGTTATTCACTGGAGAAAGTGTAGTTCTGGGAGAGACTTTGGCTGTTGATTAGAGGGTCCCTGAGCTAGAAGCTGGAGTAGAGGGCAGGCCCGGGTTCCCCTACCAGCCACTGAACAGTGGCATTCCCATGGATTGGAGGACTGCTGGAAACGATACCCAGTCAGCCAGTTCAGTGAGACTTTGATGCCATGGAAGGGGGAAGGGAACACCCCAAGTCATGAGGATGAAGTACTGAAACTCCTGGAGGGTGAGAGGAGCCACAGCACAAATGAGAGACGCAAAGAGATGGCTATTCCCCAGGTGCCTCCACAGAGAGAACCCTGTGACATCACTCAAGAAAAAGATCTTGGAGTCATTGTGGATAGTTTTCTGCAAAGGAGCTGCCCAATGTGCAGCAGCAGTCAAAAAAGCCAACAGAATGTTAAGAACCATCAGGAAAGGGATAGATCATAAACAGAAAATATCAGAATGCCATGATATAAATCCAAGGTACGCCCACATCTTGAATACTGCTTGCAGTTCTGGTTGCCCCATCTCAAAAAAAAAAAAAAAAAGAAAAAGAAAAAAAGGATATAAGAATTGGAAAAGGTGCAGAGAAGGGTAATAAAAATGACTAAGGGTATGGAACTGCTTCCAGGCAAGGAGAGATTAAAAAGACTGGGCTGGTTCAGCTTATAAAAGAGATGACTAAGGGGGGATATAATAGAGGTCTATAAAATCATGACTGGTGTGGAGAAAATGAATAGGGAAGTGTTGTTTGCCCCTTCACAGAACACAGGAACTAAGGGTCACCTGCTGAAATGAATAGGCAACAGGTTTAAAACAAAAGGAAGTACTTTTTCATGCAACACACAGCATATGGACCTTGTTGGCAGGGGATGTTGCGAATAGGGTGGCCAGATAGCAAGTGTGAAAAATTGGGACAGGGCTTGGGGGGTAATAGGCACCTGTAAGGAAAAACCCTGAATATTGGGACTTCCTCTATAAAATCGGGACATCTGATCACCCTAGTTGTGAAAGCTGAACCTGTAACTAAGTTTTAAAAAAATAAATAAGGTCATGGAGGATAGGTTTATCAATGATGGTTAGTCAAGATGGTCAGGGATGTAACCCCGTATTTCAGGGGTCCCTAAACCTCTGACTGCCCGAAGCTGGGACTGGACAACAGAGGATGGATCACTCAAAATTGCCCTGTTCAGTTCATTCCTTCTGAAACATCTGGCACTGGTCACTGTCAGAGAAAGGATACTGGGCTAGATGTACCATTGGTTTGAGCCGGTTTGGCTATTGGTATACTCTGAAGAGGATCTTTCTCTTTCATTAATATTTTTGTTCAACATTTTTGCTTCAACTTAACTGCTGCAGAAACTCCTAAGTCCTGCTGAGAAGTTGCATTGTCAGTTGTACAAGTGCGCAAACATGTTCCTGCAGACCTGGAAGAAAACATTGCTGTTTGCCAAGCTGTGTCCATGTCACAGGTTTCAGAGGGGTAGCTATGTTAGTTTGTATCAGCAAAAACAACAAGGAGTCCTTGTGGCATCTTAGAGACTAACACATTTATTTAGGCATAAGCTTTTGTGGGCTAAAGCCCACTTCATCATCACAGGTAACTGCTTTCAGTCATTCTTCAGTTAGAAGAAGCCACTGCACTTAGCGATAAGGACATGTTTTACAATTCATTGAAGTTTTGGATTATCACTTAACCTTACCTTTGGGTTCCCATAGCCAATAAACAAAATAATTAAGGAGGTGATTAACCAACCTCCATTTAACTTTTCTTTTGAAAGAAGCAGCTTTTCCATACCTGGATCTTCAAGGAAAAGCCTTAACCTACCTCTCATGTGGCATGTAGCTGCTTCCCTTTCTATTAGAGAGATAAGGGGGCAGGGGGAGGTCATACCTTTGATGGGACCAACTGGTGTCGGTGAGCTTCATAGCTTAGACACAGCTCTTCTTCAGGCCAGTTTTTATTAGCATTAATTCTGCAGTCCAACTGATGTCTGGTTCAGAGATTGCAGTAGAAATGTGTGTTTGCTATGTGTAAACACCCCAGAGACCCAAATTTAAAGGGGGGGGGAGAAACTCTTGCACCATTGCTACAGGGTCTAGCTCTCCCTACTGGAAACTAGTCCTGCTTTGAGCATTACTGGAGAACACTAGCTGGAACTAGCTGGGTTCACTCCTGTGGCACAGGCAGACCAGGGACAGGGTGGGGGATCTCGCTGGCCAGTGCTGGGGTCAATGTGTTGCTGCCTCCTGAAGCTCTAGCTTTTGCAGAGGACGAGAGGTCCTGTGGTGCTGAGCAGGGCTGTCTGGCGCACTTAACCCTTTAGCTGTTGCTGCACATGTCCCTGGGCTGGTACTCAGCAGGGCAATGGGGCCTTTGCTCTGGTTGGCACCCTTGGCTCCTGTTTCCACTGCTCTGCCCCATGTCACAGCCACCTGCACTGGAGCTTGTGTGCTGGCAGGTTCCCCCAATTGCCTGGATGGAGGGGTGTTGGTAGTGGGGGGCCTCAGGCCCCCTCTCAATTAGCCACCAAAAGGAAACGGAAAGGGGCCTTGAGTTCAGTGGTGGGAGGAGGGGAGGTGAAAGGGGTGGGGGTGGGTGCTCAGAGAAGTGACTTTGGATGGAACCTTTCTGTTGAGGGACCCTGCTGTAATCTCTTGGATCGCTAGCACCTCTTAAAATTGTACATGGATCTTTATTTGAACACTTGGTCATTTCCTTTCCTCTGGCAATGGATTAAACCCAGCTGGGCGGCAGTGAGCACATTCCGCTCACCTCCCAGTAAAACCTTGGGGGCTGTTGCTAAAAGGCTGTTTTTGGTGCACAGGATTTTACAGCTCCCTTCTCCTGCGCCTGAGCAGGAACTGCTGAACATTAACGACACAAGCCACTAAGCACCTGGTTTTACTGCGCTGGGGTGGGACTGAGCACTGGCAAATCAAATACTTCTGGGCACTTACTCTTGATGGGCTGCACAGCAGAAGGAAAACGCCTTCCTCCCCACCAGCCTTGCCAAGGCATTCACACAGCTGGGGCTGCGTTTCCCTATTTGCACGTGGCTCCCTAACTAGTAGCACCAGGTGGTTTTGCCCCCTGCTGCACGTGATTGGGGCAGCTCTTTTAGTGGCCTGGAGATGACATCCATGCAGCAGCTCTTCCCCATGCAGGGTGCCGCTGCCAGGACTGGCTCAGGACTAGCTCGCTCTGTTTCTTGGTAACTCAGTATTTTAATCTGAACTCATAAATCATTCTATTCTTTGGTAAAAATACTTCACCGGTCCCTTTATAATGCCCCTTGCTCGAGGTGCTGCTGTTCAGGTTTAAACTGGAAAAGGCCATGGTCTGTGAAATGGAGATTGTCAGAGGGATTGGGCTAGAACTTGGCCTCATACTTTCACTATTCATTAAGACAATCACCATACTTAATAAAATACCGTAATTTGGGAATGGTTCTCCTGCCCTACTTTCAGACAGTTCATGAAACTGACCAAGCCACAGTCTATAAATTGTCTAAAGCAGAAGCTACCCCCTGGCTCAGGCTGGATGCACTTTATATATGTAAACCGCCTCTCTGCATGTCTGTGCATGCACCATCTACTCCCACAGCTTGGGCCTCCAGAGCAGGAGAGCGGTGGCCTCGGCGCTGTTTCTACCTCACCTTGGCTTGGTCCAGAGGGAGAGGCGAGTGCAAACGCAGGCCAGGTCCTCAGCAGCTAGGAGCGGAGCGGGTTTCGCTGTGCCGGCCCAGCTGGGGCCTCCTCCTTTCAGCCTGTAGCGCAAAGCTGCCGTTTGTTTTCAGGCCGTTTTAACTCCCGCCCTCCGCCAGCCTGGTGCACAACTGGCACGTGTGGACGGAGAGGTGGGACTGCTCGGGCGCAGCAGGAGGAGGCCGGCTCTCCTGCCTGCAGCCTGCGCTGGGTTTCCGCGCTGGCCGGGGGCTGCAGGCGCTGTTCCGCGCGGCTCCCCCCCGGGCTCCCCCAGCAGCCTGCGGAGGCTCGGGCCCGGGCCGGCTTCGCCTCGCACCCTCCCTGTATTTCCCGGCGCTGCTAGCGGGACATTGGTGCGGGGGAGCCGCCGGCGAGTTCTCAGGCTGCAGCCGGGCTCAGACAAAGGACAAGCACAAAGATCAGGCCAGGCAGGAGCAGGAAACCTCAACTCGCGGCCGGGAGGGGCGCGTTAAACGCTGCTCCAGCGAGGCCTGAACGCCGCTACCTGGCCCCGTCCGCCCTTCCCTTTGCACCTTCGCCTTTTCGGACCAGGCAGCGCACCCCGGGCCCTGGGCATGAACCAACCCGCCATGGGCCCGGGCCTAGGTCCAATGGAAGCGGAACCTCTGTTTCCCACTGGTTCTGCTGCGCCGGAAAAGCTCAGGGCTCGGCCCCACGAAGGTTCATAATGGTGCTGATAGTGTATTTCTGTGTTCCACAAATAAAGGGAATTAAATAGTTTACAATCTTCTCAGTTTCAGCATTTGCAATCATTGGAGGCTGAGGATTTATATTGTGAAACTATCCTCGAGTTGCAGCTTTGGACATCCTTGCGCCTGATTGTTTATCACTGAAGCGGAAATCGTGCACTTGGTATAAGTACTCTACCATGTATAGGAAGGAAAATCTAACAGGAGAAGGTTGAAACTAATGAGAGATCCGTGTTTCATTCATATCTTTTCTCCTGCAGGATTTGTCTCTCTTCTCTCACACTCGGGTTGGGATTTGTGTGCATCTGTGCACTAGGGGGCAATGTGTCTGTTTCAAAGAAGCCATCCCAGCAACGCAATTGCTACTAGAAATTCAGTCTCATACAGACATTAGCCGAGAGAGATCCACAGTCCCTCTTTTACACACGCGCCCGCAGACAGAGTTTAGCCTGAACTGACTGAGCAGAAGACTCGGCACTTGGGTGCCCTCTAATTAGGTTAGAAGTGGGTGGCTGGGGAAGGTTAAAAAAGCGGCCGCACGTCTTTCCATTAACGAGCTGGGTTCTGGTGGGCTTCAGTCCTGGCCCGTAGAAAGAGTATTTTTGAAAAACAAGTCAAGGTCCGCGCTGCTGTAGAATAGTGGGGTGCGCTTGGACAGTCCTACCTACCCCAGCAGGCAGTGGTGAATAAGACTAGACCCTCCGACTTTATCCAAATAGAAATGTTTTGTCTAAACTGCTGGTCCTTTCCTGTAACGTTCGGAACTGGGTTAAATTGTATTAGCCGCTGGGTTGGGGAGCTGGCATTTCCTTTTGTCACTGTTTTCCCGGGAATCGGTACCATTTTATTTTATTCCTTTGTATCACTATCAGTCTTTACTTATTGTATTTCCTGCCCATCCTCTGGTATAAACTACGCACCCCAGGCCTTTCACAGCTCTCCTTCCCCCCACCCCCTCACTTTGCTAAGTAATAATTTCCATGTCCAATTCCATTTCTTTTCTAGTTCTGAAATCTCTAAGCCATCAGCAAGGAGGATAGTTCACATGAAAACTAATTACACAAAATCAATATTTAATCACAGCCCAGCATCCTGATCCTGCAGAAAAATCCTTTTAAAACTCTACTGCCATATACAAATACTTCTTCTTGGCCGCTTATTTATAGATCTCATTTTTTTGGTGGGAGTAATTTTCATTTTTATTTTTTTAAATCTATTGACATCTAGAAAATGCGAACACCTGAATTGCCTTATAGTTGTAGTTTATTTCTAAATCCAAGGATTTTAAAAAAGTAGCAGTATTTTCCTTTGGAAATGCTGGCGCTTGACGTTCTCCCGTTGCCCAGTGCGTATCCACAAAGGCGGGAGGAGTTTCTCCCAATATTTTTAAACCTTTGGATTCAGTTTAATCCCACTTTAAGGAGCAGAGTATGATGGGGAGAACTGGATAGCTCCTACCATCCCGGCTGTAGGCTTGCCTGTTCGGTTCAAGTCTAAATGGAAAAAGACCTGGGTTGAGAATAATTTCTGTAAAACATTTATTTGATGCGCAGTTTTGAAAAAAGTGGAACGGAACGGACCTTCACCGACCTTAAACACATGTTTAAACGGAGTTTCTATGTAATAGTTTTATTTATATTTAAATGAGTTAGCGTAATTGTAATTGAGTTTTTTTTAATGTACCCGTTTGCCAAGATCCCTTTTAACTACCTGATTTCAAGGTTGTCCACCCTTTTGCAAACTTCGAATTGCGGGGGGTTCAGCCCCCGTGGGGAGCCGAAAGAGCTAAACATTTTAACTAAGATTATTGGGATAAATATTTCATAAAGAGCAGAGCAGATATTAAATTACACTTATTGATTTTGGTATCACAACCCAATTCCTCTCCTGGCCCCGCTAGACTAATTGATCTCTTAAGGAGGTTTGGCTGTCTGGCCATTACTTTGAATGATAATAATAATAAAAAACACTATCAATGTTACAACAGAAATCTTGCTTCGACACACTCGCACTTCGCGCAACGCTTGAAGCAAGGTGTAGGACTGAAGACCAGGAATAAAATATGCAGCCTGTACCTTGCACTGGCTGAGCCTTGTGCTCAGAACGGATTTCTGTTGTCCCTCAGCCCAGGTCCCTGAGGACAGCAGCGAGCAATAGATCCCCCCCCCCCGGCCCTTTGCAGTCCTCTGCCGTGGCAAACTGACAAACGAGTGGGGAAAAGGGAGGCGGCGCTGCCCTGAGCCCCGGCCCGCGGCAGCGGCCGGATGCAGAGCTGAGCCTTTGGGACGGGAAATGGGAACAGTTGTTGAGGCGCGTTGGGGGAGTTCAGGCTCACCCGGAAAACTTACCCTCACCAGAACCACTCCCCGCGGCCCGAAAGGCGATAGCCCTGGCAGGCAGCGCTCGCCCCGCGCCTCGCGGAGCAAAGGCAAACGTGTGTGAGCTCTGTGTGAACATGGCACGTACACCCCTGCACCGCCGCGAGGAGCCAGGGCATGACCACGGCAAACCGCTGCCGAGACGGTGCACTTCAGCTGGGATGTCAAAAAGTCTTTAACACCAACGGCTCCTGCCAGCCGGGGTGTGCTTTGACTGCCCGCCTGGGATCCGGCCGGCCCGGCCGCGCACTGTTTACACGGGAATCGGCGCCAGAGCGCGCACCGCCCGCCTGCGCCCAGCGGAGAGCCCTGCGCTCCCCTCGGGCCGCCGGTCCCGTCCCGTCCGGTCCTCTGCGCGGAGCCGCCGCGAGTTGCAGGCGCTAACAAAGGACCCGCTTTCAGGCCGACATTTGTTGATGGCCTAGTTTGCAACGGGGCTGGAGAGGAGGGAGTTAAATGCCGAGCGGCGCGGCGGGTAGGAAGGTGACGGGCACCGAGCGCAGCAGAGCCCGGCTGCCAGGGGCGGCGGAGCGAGGGGAAGGCGCCACCTTAACGAGGAGCCCCGCCCCGGGCCGGAGCAGGCGTCCCGCCATTGGTGCAGCGCTAATGGCTGGAATTGATTGCTGAAATGCAAAACTTGTTGCTGTTTCTCCAGCTCTGGGTGAGAGAGGGAGCGGGAGAGAGGGGAGCGGAGACCCTGCAGCGCCCCGAGCCGGGCACCCCGCACCGCCTGCGGCCGACGGGACCCTCGGCGCGCCCCGCGGATCCCGTGCGCCCGGCACGCAGAGCCCGCCGCGACCCGCCTCTGCAGCCCGGCGATGCGGAGCGGAGCTCCCGGGGACTGGAGCCGATGAGCTGCGGAGCCGAGCCCCGCCGGCCGCCGCACCAGGTGTGAGGGAGCGGGGCACTCCCAGGCGTAAGTGCCGCGGCCGCTCGGAGAGCCCCGGGCTGCGTGGGGCGGAGGCCCGCACCCAGGCGGACCGGTTTCATTCCCTGGAACTTTGTTTGGAAGCCGGGGCTGACGCTGCCTGTTTCTCCGTGCCCGCCCCGCCCGAGCGCATCCCCGCTCAGCGCCCCCACGCCCTGGCCACCTGCCCCGCAAGATGTGAGCGCGGGGACAGCTCCCTGGGGACCCGGCTCGCCCCGCCGCTGCCTGCCGCAGGGACACCGTGACTTGGGTGCTCCCGCTCGCTGCGGTTCCGAGCGCGCTCCTGGGGGAGCCGGTCCGAGTCGCGCACCGGGGTGCCATGCCCAACTGATCCCCAGAAGTATGTTTGGGCTGGAGCAGTTTGAGCCGCAGATGAGCAGCAGAAACGCCGGACAAGGAGAAAGAAACTTTACCCAGGCCGGACTGACCATGAACTCCCACTTCAAATCGGCAACTTTCCACTCTGGGGGCCCCGCGGACCCGGCCATCAGCGCCCTGGCCGAGCCTCCCATCCTGGGCATGAACATGACTGGGGAAGCGTACGGCTTCCATGCCCGGGGCCACTCGGAGCTGCATGCAGGGGGGATGCAGGCTCAGCCGCTTCATGGCTTTTTCGGCAACCAGCAGCCTCACCACGGTCATCCCACCACCCACCACCCGCACCAGCATCACCCGCACTTCAGCGGCAACTTTGGGTCCGAGCCCAGCGCCTCCTGCTTGCATGGAGGGCGGCTGATGAGCTACAACAGCATGGGCAGCCAGCAAGCGTTTGCGGAGGGATATGAACATATGGCCGAGAACCAAGGAGGCGAAGGCTTTGGACAGCAAAGGTCAGGTAACATGCCTGATTTCCAGCACAACTCCAGCGCCTCTAACCACGCCGTGCCAGCACCCTGCCTGCCACTGGATCAGTCCCCCAACCGGGCTGCCTCCTTCCATGCGCTTCCAGCCTCCAGCTCCTCGGATTCCCACAGCCTGGAGCAGAGGCGGCTTCCCAACCAGGGAGGCGTCGATTCTTTGGAATACAATTACCCTAGCGATGGCCCTTCAGGACACTTTGATCTCCCAGTGTTTTCTCCTTCCGAGTCAGACGGGCAGCTTCCTCACTATGGTGCTGGCAGACAAGTTCCTGGGGGCGGCAGCTTCCCTGGCACGTCTGTTTTGCCCAGAGCACCAGGCATGGCGGGGATGTCCAAAGTTCACCCGCAGCAGCAACATGGTGTGTTCTTTGAAAGGTTTGGAGGTGCTCGTAAGATGTCTGTGGGCATGGAGCCTGGCCTTAATGCCAGACATCCTTTAATGCAACAGCAGCAACAGACAGGTTTACTGGCCAGACAAAACTCCTGTCCGCCAACAATTCCTAGGCAACAGCAAACAGAAGCCAATACTCCCAACCCCAACTTGCAGGACAATGGGCCAATAATGCAGAACCAGCATGCACAGTTTGAATACCCTATTCATAGACTGGAGAATAGGAATATGCATCCATATACTGATCCCGTGTTTAATATGCAGCACCCTCCTCCGCAGCAGCAACCAAATCAAAGACTGCAACATTTCGATGCCCCCTACATGAACGTGGCCAAGAGGCCTAGGTTTGACTTCCCCGGTAACCCCGCTGTCGATAGGTGCGCGTCCTGGAATAACAGTCTGCACAGCGCGGGCCTGGAAAACCATCTATCGCCTTCCGCCTACCCCGGCCTTCCGGGCGAGTTCACGCCCCCGGTGCCGGAGAGCTTTGCGCCGGGGCCGCCGCTCCAGCACGCAGGCCCCGACCCCCAGGCCCTGCAGCAGCGCCAGAACGCCGCCCTGATGATCAAGCAAATGGCGTCCAGGAACCAGCAGCAGAGACTCCGGCAGCCCAGCCTGCAGCAGCTGGGGCACCACGCGGACGTCGGCCCGAGCAGCCTGGTGCACGCGGGCCCCGTCGGCAACATGCCGCAGCCCGGCTTCGAGCGCGAGAGCGGCGGCCGGGGGCCCAACTTCGAGCCGCAGGCCCCGCACCTGGCCCCGGACAGCGGCTGGTTCCCCGGCCCGCCCCCGCCGGGGGAGCTGCTGCCGCGGCGCATGGGCGGCCCCGCCGAGCCCGGCCTGCCGCAGAACGGCTCCGGCCTGCTCTTCCGGCCGGCCGTGGAAGGACACGTGCCGGCCCTGCACTCCCCGGGCGTGCACGCCCCGTTCGGCGCCGGCCTGGCCCCGCTGCAGTCCCCGGGCGCCGGCGTGGGGCTGCCCAGCGCGCCCGCCGAGCGCCGGCCGCAGCCCGACTTCGCCGCGCCCCCGCTGGGCGGGCCGGCGGGCTTCGCCTTCGGCGCCTCGGGCCGGGCGGCCCCGCCGCACAGCGCCAGCGCCTCGCCCGGCGCCTTCCCGGCCGCGCCGCCCGAGTTCCCGGCCAGCAAGCTGGGCGCGCTGTCGCTGGGCTCCTTCGCCAAGCCGGCCAAGGAGAACGTG
Organism: Gopherus evgoodei; assembly: GCF_007399415.2. Taxonomy (NCBI): domain Eukaryota; kingdom Metazoa; phylum Chordata; order Testudines; family Testudinidae; genus Gopherus; species Gopherus evgoodei. Next base: position 1,045,882 of record NC_044334.1, read on the forward strand.
TTCGGGCAGAGCTGCCTGGCCGCGCTCTCCACCGCCTGCCAGAACATGATCGCCAGCCTGGGCGCGCCCAACCTGCACGTCACCTTCGCCAAGAAGAGCCCGCCCGAGGGCAAGCGCAAGCTGGGCCCGCCCGAGCCCGACGGCGGCCCGGCCCCCGGCCCGGACTTCTTCCCCGGCCCGGCGGCCAAGGCCCCGCCCGAGAGCAGCCTGTCGCCGGGCTACGCGCCCGAGGCCCCGGCCGGCGAGGGCAAGGCGGCGGCGGCGGCGGCGGCGGCCGGCGGGCGAGGCCGGGGCCGGCGGAAGCGGGACAGCGGCCACGTCAGCCCGGGCGGCTTCTTCGACAAGTTCCCGCCGGCCGAGGGCGGCGGCGCGGGCAGCCCGGGCCCGCCCGACAAGCCGCTGGCCTCGCCCTCCTGGGCCAAGGGCGGCGAGCTGCTGCTGGCCGAGCAGCCCGACCTCCTGGCCTCGCTGGACAGCGGCATCCAGAGCGCCAGCAAGTCGGACGGCGGCTCCCCGCGCGGGGACTTCCCCGACGAGCCCAGCCCCGCCTACGGCCACGAGGACGAGGTGTCCTCCAGCTCCGACAGCGCCCTGGCCAAGCCCACGCGCAGCCCGCTGCTGGGCGGCTCCCCCAAGCTGCCGCGGGCGGAGCACGCGCTGCTCGGCGCCCAGAAGCCGCTGGCCCTGGGCCTGCTGGGCGCCGCGGCCGCGGCCCCGGACGGCTACGGGCTGGGCGGCGCGGGCGCCCACCCGGCCACCCCGGGCCTGGAGCAGGTGCGCACCCCCACCAGCACGTCGGCCCAGGACGAGATCCACCCGCTGGAGATCCTGCAAGCGCAGATCCAGCTCCAGCGGCAGCAGTTCAGCATCTCCGAAGATCAGCCGCTGGGCATGAAGAGCAAAAAGGCCGAGTGCCCCGGCCAGAACGGGGAGGGCGAGTTGAACAGTTGTTGCTCGGATAACGTCAAAGGTGCCATGAGCACGATAGACCTGGACTCTCTGATGGCAGAGCATAACTCCACCTGGTACATGCCTAGCGAGAAGTCCTTGATGGAGGGACAAGAGGAGGACAAACCTTTGGCACCGTGGGAGAAGTCAAAGCCTCAGAATCCCAGCAAAGAAGGTATCTATGTCTGATCCCTTTATGAGCGTGAATGTACCTCGGTAGCACGCGTGCTTCTCTTCAGACGTTTGCCTGGTGGGAACCTTCCTCCCGGCACAGGCCACTCGCCTTGCTTGACTTGGTGTCCTGCAAGGGGCGCTGGGGGCTGCCCTCCTCCCCGTGGAAATCCCTTAGGGGCTGTGTGGCAGGTTGAGTCAGGTGGGCCGTCTTTCCTGTTTTGCAGTTTTTCAACTATCCCGAGCAGGCCAGTTTCTAATGAAAACATACAGGCTTTCGGCATCCATTGTTCCTCGAAGCACTGTTGAATATGGAAAGATAATTACCTAATCGGGGTTGGTAAGGGGGCGTTAGGATTGTTACCTCTCTCTGGCTGCAGCACCCAAAATAAACTCCTGTCTCCTGCTAATAGGAAATGCATTGCTAACAGCAGCGTGCTTGGATTGTTGCTTTCCAAGACTAGGTTGGGCATCCCTTCACACACAAAGGAACAGTTGTTCCTCTGTGAACTCGAAAGAGGAAATATGTTTGGTCGGGAATTTAAACAGGGGAGTTACCTGTAGGTTAGGTAGGTGATTAGTGATTTAGGGAACCTTTGCCTGTTTGGGTGAATGGAATCCACAGCTCAGATTTGGAACAAAACACCGCCCCTCCCCTATAAACCCACACAGTTAGAAATTCATTGGCTAAATGAATAGTGGCTCTTTGCTACTTAAAACTAACAGAACTCTTACTGTAGAGGAAGCAGACAACCGGTTTCTTGACAGTGTTTAGGAGGATGGTTTTAAAATCTTAACTTGTTTGTGCCCATAACACATTCATTCTCATTTCGATCTGGCAGTATTCTAAGCCATGTAATTTCCATGTTAACATGGGTGAACTCAACTCATTTTTTCATATTGGACTAATTATGCAGGGTAAGTTTAAATATACATGGCAAGTGTTCCGATGGGGTTCTCAACTTAATTTGCAGAAATAAGTATATTGACAGAAGAGAACTTCCTGCTGTGGCAATGTTTACTTTTGAAAAAAAAATATATTCTGTATTATAAAGGTTTTGGTGAATCCAGCAAAAATGTTTGGTGTTAGTGTTGCATAGTCTCTAAGTATTTTCCTGTTTATCTTTTAAAAGAGCTAAGAAGTTTCTACCATTATTAACATAAACACTGAGCCTGATTTTATATTTTCTTTGTCAATATAAAAACATGCTGCGTTGATGTTTAATATCAACATTTAGTTTTCATTCTTTATTATCTAGAGGGTATTATAATTCTAATATGAAAAATATACATGGATGGAAAACTGTTTTAGTTATAGATGCTCCTTAACAAAGATGATTTCAGATTTAATAATTTCCATTTTATCATTTTATCACACCCTTCCCCCACATACTATATGTGTAAAATTGTCTATATGTATGCACGTGTGTGTGTGTATATATTATATCCTGTACACATATATGTATCATGTATTTTATGTTGATGGTTCATTTTGCTAACATTAGGCTGGTTCAGATCTATATTCACTGTCTCCTCTTAAGAGCTGCTTTCTGTCGTACCCTTGATTGAAGTTGGAATTTAGGTAAAGAGAGATGTTATTAAAATGAAAATGGAGTTTGAGTGGTTTGGAAACTGCATAACTTCCTACTTGCAGTTCTGGTGGGCTTTCTAGCTTTCATTTTCTGAAGCATGAATGCTAGCCCCCACTGTTTGTCTCTTTGTTCATGTTTAATGCCCAGCACAGGAGACTCTCATTTGAAGCCGGAGTGCTTAGCATGCACAGCAGACTCTAGGAAACCCATCGGCATTCTCCATGCTTTGCCCAGGCAAGGACATAAATTGGTTTGTTTGGGGCCCTTCTTTCCATTTTTAAACGGAGTTGCACACAGCATCCTTCCTGGCCCCTTCTCTTTTATTGTTTCTTGTACACAACATCTAGAGCTGACTGGATCAATAGCTAGTTAGCACAAATCACAGTTCCTGTCAGTTCTACCTTGTCAGACATACACACACTTAGGCACACTCTAATTAAAAGCAGATTGGGGAAAAAATGAAACTAAATTTTTTAGATTTTAATTTATTGGATTAAAAGAACCAAAGTGAAATATTTTTGGACTTTTTTGGTACAGCTTGTGTACATGTGACTGTGGCAGTGGAGTTTTTTGTTGTTGTTGTTGTTGTTGTTTGAGACAACTCCCCTACACACAGTTTGATATTTAAAAAAATGGACTTGTTTGATAGTCACGAGTACTTTTAAGGAAATAACTCTTCCTTCTCATATAATGATAATCATAAATATTATTACGAGAGCCAGATCATCCCTCTTGTGCTGATGTTCCTGGAAGGAAAACTAGATAACTTGCATTCCTATATAAGGATAAGTTTTAGTACTTAAACCTCTTAACATAAAATAAGATATTGATCTAACTCTATAACACTGGTTAGATATATTCATTTTGCTTTCCATTTTTACCCCTTGGAAGGTTTAAATGGACCAATTCTTCAAATGAGACAAATGATATAGATAAATAGAGAATTCACTTTAATTATCCTTTGAAATGATAGGAGGCAAAGTAGATGAGTTCTTTTCCCTGTCACAAAATAAGTAGTATTACATTTTTAATTAAATCATATCTGTACGTGCTTGAAGTTGCATTTAAGAAAGGGGTTTTGTTTTATCATGTGACTAAAGTTCAATCCATTTTTAGTCAACTGGAATTTGCCTAAAACAATGTAGGTTTCTAAATGTTTCCAGCTGAGCATATACAGAAAATGTATGTAGGTTTCAAACATCACTATTTAGGAGCCAAGCATTAGTAACGTTTAATACAAGACAGTGTGAAAGGTTACATAAGTTTATTAAACTTTTTAATTTTGTTATATTATTAAAATGCTCATATTTCTGAAGTACAGCTTAATCTCCCTAACAAATATTTTGAACTTTTTTAAGTTATACTCATCGGGGTCAGAAAGAACCTCTTCTGTTTTGTACGTAACACACAACTACCGTGACATGCATTGATTCTTCTGTGGACTTCTTTTGGAGGTTATAAATAGGGTGAATGGAGAAATTCTAGCTCATGGAGCACTGAAGTCAGCATTCCATGTTCTTGAGGCCGTTATCCAAAGTGTGTGTGGTTTTTGTGTTTTTAAGATTAGTTAGTTGTACTGTGACTGTTAAGAGCTTTGTTAATTGAAGTATTTTCTGTCTGTAGAAGGCAACTTTTTAAATATTCAGTTAATACCCACACTAATGGAAGAAACAACTTGTCTGAATAATTGTTGCAGTGACCGTACAGACTCTTTGCTGATGCTCTGTTTTTTTTTGGTAGTCGTACTAGAATGAGTGTTTGTCATGTCTATCATTATTTGTGTGAATAGTGAATTTAAGGATAGATAACAATAGATAACACATGCGTGTGTACACATACAGCATGTATGACATTTTGTGATTATGTATTTGGAAGTTTCATCCTATTACAAGATTTATTAAAATATCCTCATCAATTAGGAATATTTCCAGTATTAAGTTCTTTATACTAAAATAACCTTTGTGAGGTGAATAGTAGGGTTTTCCATAAAGCTTGATAGAATTTTATACCTTCTCTGTGCTATTCACCCGGGATCTAGTATTGAGGAACATTAATATTGTCTGTAGAAATACCGATAACTCTTAAAACCTGAGCTAACTGTCATTAGGAAAAGCCGGACCAAGATCACTTGCAGAGCCCAGGATGAACTGAGTATGTTTCATTTTACTTAATTTGATTAAACTAGGAAAACTTTTTACTTCAATGGAATTTTGATTAGTACATTCTGGGAAGCCAATAGTTAAAGTTCTTGGTTTTTGTTCCTCCCCACCCCCACCATTGAAATTTCTAAGGTCCATATTGGTGCCTTCACTTGACATTTGCACCAAAGGAATATGTAACCTAAAACCACACCGGTGTTAATCAGGGAAAATGAAAATAGATGTGGTTACCCTTTGTGGCTCTTACATTGGTGGTTGCCCATGTTCATTTCCAAGTCCAGCTCAGTATGTTTAATTTCGAATCTTTTTGTTCTTAACTATTTCATAGCAGTAATAAACTTGTCTTTGGAACAAGCCAAGACATAAAATGCTAATCAAGCAAACTATTTAAAACTGTACATTTCTACAATATATTAAAAAAGGACTTAGATTCTCTCTCGATACGGGTGTTAGTCATTGTCAAATTTTCTTTTAGCTCCCAATACATTCTTTGGTGGGTTTTTATTTTAGTAAGCTGCTAACTTATTTGAGAGGTTTTACCAAGGAGAATAGATTTGTTTACTGTGTCAGAATTTGTCAAATTTCCTGTGCGGCGTTTCAAATGCTGAAATAACATTAAAAGCAATATATGATTTGAAAGTGACTTGTACTGTACTAAGGACTAGGAAATGAGTTAACACTGACTAAACTTACTTTATAGCAGGGAAACTATGATTCCTGGTGCTATTTTGTTTGCTTGATGGAGGTATTTAAACTTCCATGAGGAATTTTAAGTTACCAGAAATGCAATTACCCTTGCCAAGAAGTTATGTGATATACTCTGCAGATATGAAATACACGTCTTTAATAAATGATCTGGGCTAGCGAGCTGATTTATGGTGAGAGAATACTCCCACTGCAGATTGCAACGAAGATTTCACTGTGCATTTAGATTTGGATTTAATATGATCTCTTAAACTCTTCTGATCTGTAAAAATCTAGCAAGGTTGCTCCTGACTGATTCGGCTTCATTTGAATGACAGTAGCACCATTTCATTTACTCTGATCAGCCATTAGCTTTGCAGTATCATTTTATAGAAAAATGTTCCTGTTCAGAAACACTTGCTTCTGTTTTATCTGCTGTTAGAGAGAAAATATTTGCAGCTTTATATGCTAAATATCCGACAAGACTGGGAATAAGGGTAAAATTTTTAGTATCAATTGCTATAACTAACCTAAAATACTGAAATATTTAATGCAGCAAGTATGTGGATTTATTGGCTTCAGTTAATGTTGTACTTGTCTGTATTTTTCTTAGTCTTGCATTTCTTTTTCTTCAGATTTTTCAGTCCAGTGTAATAGATGATTGGCATGAATTCAGATTTGGCTTTCAGTGTTAGTAGGCTAATTTTTTATTTTGGTAACAGTTTCTGTTATTTTCTAATGAGATTTGTTTGTGGGATTGCCTGTAACAGGAATATTATTTAAAGTGTGTGTGTGTGTGTGTGTGTGTGTGTGTGTGTGTGTGTGTGTGTGTGTGTGTGTGTGTGTGTGTGTGTGTGTGTGTGTGTGTGAGAGAGAGATCGAGATCAATATATTTAGTATACTCTTGGTCTCTTCAAATTTTCACATGCAGTGTTAAAGGAACTGAGTGAAACTAGAAGTATAGGTCAAAGCAGAGATTTATTCTGTTCTGTGATTTTGTGTGTGTGCTGTCTTTCTAACAAATGATCTAGTAGTGTTTGAACAATTTATTATAAAATAGTAATTCAATTTTTTTGTAAGATATCTTGTTCCATTGTTACTTCTACCCATCAAATTCTGATTTTTATAAGGCATTGAACAAAGGAGTGATTAAAAATAAATAGACTTCCAACGATTGTAACAATTAAATCCCAGCCTCTGCGGTCTTCTAGACAAAGTAAGGATTTTGATACAGCAAAATGCTTTTTATATATTCATATAAAATTGTAGTACTAGACAAATGACTGTACAGTTAGTATTTGTATGTGTGTATATGTATAATTTATAAGTGTGTATGTGAATCTGTTTGTGAAATATGTATGTGTATAAAGTGCGTGTGTGTGTGTAGTAATGGCTTAGTCAGAACCTGATTATATCAAAGTATGAATTTCTGCGTATCCTGTGGGCTGCCTTTATTGTCCTTTTAAAGAGAAGTTTCATGTTGTTAAATTTTTCATTAAAAAAAGAAAATACTGATCTGACATCCCCAAAACAGTTGTTACTTGATTCTAACATATTTAAAATATCTAGAGTAAGACGTTAATTCTTAGGCAGCGGAATTGTCGCCTGTCTTGTAACTACTGTAAAGTATGTCCTTTTCCTTATTTTCAGGCTGGAGTGCTTTATATACATAATAACATAGATAATCTGTCAACTTCAGAATGCTAATCTGTAGTGGGACTGTAATGCAACCAGTAGTAATCATTCCATCAGTTTGTTTTGCCTTTTTTTCTTTTTGAAGGAACCCCTTGTATTTTAAAGAATTTTTTGAGATTTACTTAGGTGAAGGAGACGTTTAAAAGAAACATCTTTGGTTAGAGATATACTTAGAACATGATGACTTGATAGCTCCTGTTTTCCTACTCTGTGTTTTATATTGAGGCTCTTAATTTTGAGAACAATGGCACAGCAGAGGGTATCTTCTCAGAAATAACATTGAAGATGCTATCACTTTATCTAAGAAATACAAAATCCAAGCTGACTCTTCTTGCCACTGTTAAATAATCCAATTCTTAGTTTTGATTTAAAATGGATGTTAAACAGCATTTTCCTCAATATCTTGTAGCTGGATCCCACACTTGGACCATAGTGATATTACTGATAATTTAGACAAAAACATTAATGTCTTTTGTAGTTGGCTGCTTTATCTTCCTGAGACACTTAAGCCATCTTTCTCTTGAAATGTTGATAATTAGTAATGTGTTAACAATTGTTTTCTTTCCTTTTGTGGAGGAACACCACAAGGAAGTTTATTGCAATGTGAAGTATGTTTAAGGATTATATTCAAGAGTTGCAAAGTTAAATACCTTTTAAATGTAAGGCTGTGAATTTAACAGCTGGAGGTCTAACCCATTAATTTTAACAAGCTTACTTTCTTAATACTTCAAAGAGAACATCTTAGATGATACTGGATTGCCAAAAAAAAAAATCCACAAAATATCCAGTCTTTATGTTTCACTCTTCTGCTTTCAAATGACAAAAGCCCACTTATGCAAGGAAGGAATTAATGTGTTCCTTAATTGATGTAATCAGTTGTGAGTTTTTTTAACTGCACTTGGTCAGTGTTGCACTAAATATATATTAATAAAAAAAAAGACGTTTGTTTTATTAGTGTTTTTCTGACACTTAATTTCATTTCTGTAACAGTGCACGGGTTGGTTTAGGAGACCTAGAATTTGTGTTGTGTTCAACAGCAACGGGTAATGAGTGTGTATCTCTTCAGGAGACCTTATTTAAGTGTACAGCATATCTATCTTTTAGATTGGAGCAGTGCTAATCCAAATGCTGTCATTTCCAAAGAAAGTTTTCTCTTGACTATATTTGACAGTAACAGATTCAGCATAAGTGAATCTTATTTAAAACTATTTCATTCCCAGAGGTGCACACTGCAGTGTTTACTAGCAGTTACTGAAAACAAGACATTTCTTGTCTTTGTGTGTTTAACATTTTACTGGAAGCATCATTCATCTGTGCTAATAAAAATTTTTGCAAATTTGTTTTTATTTCTGTATAGTCTTTGAACATAAAAAATGCAGTGCATGAAGTTACAGTGTCTAAATTTCTATTAGGTTTTGAGGTTTGTCTGAAGAACCTACTCTGGTTTGGTATGCAGAAATCTGGTCATGTTTAAGTGCTCCAATGATAGATTTTGCATTAAAGTAAATATAGTTCATTTGAGATTAAATGCAAAAATAACAAATGTACAAGCCTTAGAGTTCTGCTGGTGCCTCACTGCAGAATGTTTTATTAGACATTGCACTTACCGTCTTTTCCATACAAGCTCGTTTACTTGAACTTTTGTGCATTTGATTTATTTTATCTTGCTATGTACAGTGTTTGAAGCACCTGAAAAATTAGATGAGGTGAAATGAGTTACAAGCTAATTGCTCCTCCCCGCCCCATTTGTTTGGATACTCCTTGGTAGGCCCTTAGTCATGCTCCCAGGAAAGCATTTCATCATTCAGTTGTTTTGAAATGGCATTTTTATATGGCAAAATACTATTTTAAAATTAAGGCCAATAGTCATGAAATATTTTAGTGAGGTTGTGTTGCTAATGAAAAGATTATTCTAAGGGTGAAGAAGGACTGATAACTAAAAAAAAGGCAGCATATTTCTTGGTAAGAAATAAACAAATATAAAACAACTTTTTGGTTTACAATCCAGACTTTTAATCCAGTGAATGAGGCATAACTCCCTACCCCCTCCAAAAAAATGTAATTGCGAGGATTTAATACCTTTTACTATTTTATATTTTAGAATCAGTTCATTGGTGAAAATGCAACACAAGGAAGTTGATCCATTAACACACATGAATGAGAAGTGAACTAAGGATTATAATTGTCTGGTTAGAATCTTAGGGTTTTGTATTTTTCCCCAGAAAAGCTCTCGTTCGCATTTTTACATAATCTCCCATTCAGTGACATTTTGTACCTTTTGATCTTGTGTGTGAGAAATGACAGAAAGGGAAGGATGGGAGTTATTGAAGGAAATTCTAAAAAGTAAAATAAAAATGCACTGTAACCACTTAACTGTTTCTGGAGAGACTATGCTGCATGTGTTCTGCTGTGCACTGTTATGGATGCAGCTTTTGATTGTCTAGGCTATGCCAGCCAGTGTGAACAGAAAATATGTACAGTATGTCAGTAGCCAGTCTCTTGGCTAGATGGCACAGTTGGTCAACTCATTACCATTTGGCTTGTGGTGACTTGAGTTTATATTTGCTTTTGATCACAGTGGAATCTATTTTAAAAAGGTTTCCACTTTATTATTATTTAAAATAATTTTTATAGAGCTATAAATTGACATGAGCACTTGATAGTGCTCTTTACAAACTTAAGAGCTCTTCCCCACCATGAACGATTTACAACCCAACTGAGAGAAGACAGTCAAATCCAACACAAGATAAGAAAATATTGGGCAGTCCTTAGTATGCCTGCAGCCATGTGATGACAAAATGACCACACAGAACCAATTTAATTATTGCATGGTATAGAGCAGCCAAATGTCTTTAACTTGGACGAAACATGACCAGCCTTGTACTCCCTGTTTTAAAAATAAAATGAAAGCAATGTTCTGGAAAGCAAAATAGTTCTAATCAGTAAGATGACTTTGGTGCTGTAATGCCCCTCCCTACCCTAAATATAGACGCATGGTGCTCTTTTTATGATCACCAGAGCAGCCAGCACACCATCTTTCTGTGCTCAACTCATATAATTCCTTAGCTTTAGCAGCAGAGGAAAAGTAGGACCACTTCACATACAATTAAGACTGGGATGTCTGGCTGTTTTGACATAGTAAAGATTACAGAAGAACCTGCAGAAGCAAAATCCTTCATTTTTTTTTTTGTTCCAGTAGAGAGTTTCAGAACATCAATGTTTGTTAATTCTAGCTGTCTACAAAATGGGTATGAATTTAGCTGGATCTCTGACTGTGCTGAGAGATGGAGGCAATGAACATGTAAAAAGTTACAAAACTGAAACGTAAAGAACCCCCCAAATCCTTGAGGTTAATCACAGTTTTAACTTCTCTGTGCACCTAATTATATCAAATGTCCTAGATAAAAAAAAAGTGTTTAGTGGACACATCATTCTAATACACTGGTTTTGCTTGCTTGGACTGATGTACATCCAAGAAATGACACATGCATGTTTTCAGAAATGAAGAGTGTAGCTTGCTGCTCTTACTTGCACCAGGTCTCAGATATCCACTACTGGAGGAATGATTTGTCATTGGTTCTAGTTCTGAATTCTTTGCCATTGGCAAATGGAAATATAATTTGACCTAGCCTTGTTGCCAAAATAGAAGCAAAGATTCATAGCACCAGCTGCTGACAGACCTGTTGCTTTTATAATTTGTTTGTGTTTTCTGAAGAGAGCGATTACTTTTTAGTTCAAATAATTACCCAAAGCCTCTCACATATGGATAATTTATTTTAAACCTCTTTATACAAATGACTTTCAAATATTTTCCATCACAGAAAGAGTAGGTTGAAAATCTCTTCCTTGAATCAAACAGATATGAACTTCAAGAGCTAGAAAAACATACAGTTGGAGAGATGGTAAGACAGTGACATTTTTATGTGTACCTATTAAGCATAATGGAGGGTTGGTTGCTGGCCCTAAATTTGGAACAATCTTTCTTTATCTAAACCCTTAATACCGAAATAGTTTCTTGTAATTACTGTGTTGCAGGGAGAACTACAGCTCGGTAAAAGGGATAAAACCTGTCCAATTGTATCAGCCATAATTACTGCATTTCTGAACTTCTGTTTTGAGAGAGAAAATTTATTGCTATGATTGTCAAAAATAAGTAGGTTAAAAGAAGATGCAGAAGAAAATCAGAGATGAGGACTATCAAATGAATAATGCTCAGAAAATGGTTTAGTCTTAGCCTCTATTTTTTGGTGAATATTACTTTATCTCAAACATTTAAGGATCAAATGTTTTGTTTTTTTTAAACATGCACACGATTGTTTTTATGTTGGTCAAATTTAGGATATGGAGTTATAAAATGTAAAACTGAGGATATTTTGTCAGTTTCATGTTAATATCTAATCATGTTGTTCAGGTAAAGCCTAATTAAACAGGCCTATTTAGTTCTGGGTTCTGTTTGTACTTTTTGATGGAGCGTATTTCTGCTGGTTGTTGTATGTGGATAAGGCCACACCATTAGGACAGTGTATCATTTGCTTGAAATTATTGTTTAGATTATATTCATTTTCAGATTGAAGGAAACTGGTTTTAATGGGTGAGGAGCGATTGTTTACAATAATTAAAATAGTTTTTCATGTCCTACATTTTGTTTTGTCTTTGTACATGGTCGTAACTTTGGATTCCTAGCCTACCACAGTTAGAAAAAATCCTGTATAATTTTCAAAGTAGTAGTGCCACTTAATTGTGGTATTTGGTCATATTGGGCTCATATATTCAATCGAACAATAGCTTTTCCTACTTCAGGTCTGAAAAGAGAAGCAGAAAAAATTGCTTTAAACATTTTGTAAAGCCGGTTTATTTCTCCTTTCCCCTCCCTATCACCTTGCAAAAAGTACTTTATTTGTCCTCTTCCCCCACCCCTTCACCCCCTTTAGTGAATAGATTTTAAAGGGTTTACTTTTTTAATGGTTTTTGATGACTGCTCTTGCTTTCAATAGTGATCTGGCCCAAATAAAAATGGTGAGGAGTGCCCATTACTGAGCTGTAAAAGAATGGGTTATGCAGAAAAACCGTTTAGATAAAAATGTAATTTTCCCTTCCGCATACAGTGCTAAGAATTAATAGTACATTCTTCCTGAGTGGGCACTATTATTATATTCTTGCCTTAATGAAATTCTTTTCTAAACAGGAGTGTTTCATTTAAAACTTTAGAACAAAATTGATTTCTCTTTATCCCTTCAGAATTGGTACCTCAGTTTTCAGCAGTTTTTTCTCTAGTTAAATCTTGCTGAAAAGGCTGTTACTGTAGCATATCCTGGAATTTTGTTGAAACTTTTTATATGTTAGGTCCAAAGGTGTATGATTCAAATATTAGCACAGTTAGATTCTCTCTTGCTTCTTCAGGAACTAAGTTACTGTGAATTTCTTATGTATGAAATTTCCTATCTTCATTTGTGCCTTCTGATCGATTGATCTGAATGTCAATTGTGTTCTTACTGGCTTTGTTAGGCGCACTCAGCCCATAGCCAGAAAGCAGTGAAGACACCAGTATGTCACTTACTCATTTTTGCAAGAAATACTACAAAAGAAGAAATATGAAAGTCAAAGGTTAGATGGTTTACTTTGTGGTCACTACCTAGTTTATTTGTGTGTGCGTGCTGGGTGATAATCCATCATTTTAATAAATCTCGAGCACAGATGGTTCACTTAGATGCATTATTATACTATGAGTGCATTTTTTTGTGAAAGTAATACCCAGAACAATTTCTTTAAATGTCTTAAGCATCTTCAGAATGATTTTAACAAACTATTTTCCTCTTGAAATAAACAAACACCTAATGGAAAAGAAGGAAATCGTTGGCTAGAGTAATCGGAAAAACTGTGGTGGAAAGCCCATTGAAAGAGTCACTCTCTCAAAGAGTGCTTCTGAGGAATTTGTCTGTCTTCACTTTTGTGGTGTTTACTGTTTGGCTGGTCTGTTGTTGCTCTTGTTTTCTCATTATTTAGGTAGCACAAGGCCAGTGGTCCCCAGGAAGGATAGTTGTAGTGGCTCTTGTGCCAAGTAGATCAGTGCAGTACATCCTACTAGTATTTTTGGTCCCTAGCCTGTGAGGCATGGCTGAGAGTAGTAAATTTGTGCCAGATTCGTCTCCGTTGGACACAATGACAGAAGATTTTATGCAGTTTGGAGGTGTGCACGCACACGCACCCACACACCCCAATTTTGGGTGACAGTAATTCTTTTCCTCTATTAGCATTTGCTGTTTTCTTTTTAGGGCATGTATGTCACAACCAGACTCTGATGTGCTGCTGTCATTGACTCTGGCTTCATGCGGTCATGGGTCATTAGCCAGTGTATGTGAAAGCCCAAGGTATTTTTTCTTCCCTGTGACAGCTTTTCCTTGGATTAGAAGGAGCAGTTCTCTGATATGAGTGAGTAATGGTCATTCTTCCATTGATGTAGGTATTCATAAGACAAGCAAGCACATTTGGGTTATAATAGCTTTCCGGCAACCATGCAGTAGTCATAAATAACCAGTCTCGGGCAATAGAAAATTAAACCTTATAGTAATGCTTTTAACATTTTCTTTTTTTAATAAAGGTAGGCGAATATAACAATAGAGAATTATATTTTAGGAGTGGGGCTAGTGGGGGAAAAACCCTGCTTCAAGCAGATTTTCACTGCTCATGCTTACATAGAAAAAAGCATTTAATTAAAAACATGTTTGGCAATGTTCTGATGAGTATTATTAACACACAGTCTATATTTAACAAATATTCATGATGATTTAAAAAGAATAGGAGTAAATATCCCTCAATGCCCCAGACTTCTCACAAAATAAAAATCTGCGTAAGCAATCTCTTTTAGGCAGCCTCTTGGAATACCTGTTGGAAGAAGCGTGTCTTCAGGTGTCTTTTTCTTTACTGCAAATTGTTTTTCTTACGATACATTAGATACAGCAAAAGAGACTTCCTTGTTTTGCAGAGCACCCGCCCTTTGAAATATTTCAATACTAGACATATAAACCAACAGCGGACTTAATGTCCATAATACTGCTTAGAAAATACATCTATCGGCAAATTTTATAAAAACTGGCAGTTCTGTTGCAGTGGCCCTGCAACTGGAGTCTTTAAGTTCTCTGCCCTTGCCCAATGGTGGGCTTCAATTCAGTTTTTGCTCTTCCACCTATATTCAAAGGGTCTGACCCCGTTCCCATTTAGGTAAGTGGCAGAACTCTCACCGACTCTAATATTATAGATACAAAGAGAAGAGGAGGTGGGGATCCTGTTTGTTCAAATTAGTCTTTTAAAAATTTTATTTTAATTTACAGTTATTCTTCAATTACTTAAACATATTCAGAATAGCCTTGACACTTGTCTGATTTATTTTGGTTTCTTAATAGTAAAAATGTGTATAGTCTGCAACTGGGTATATCTCACAGATAAAAGAATAAAATGTTGCAGTTTTGGTGGCAACTAAAGAACCCTACGCAGAAGCAACTGCCAAAGCTTGACAAAATGTAATGCCTCTTTCTTGAGGTGTCAACAGTGCTTTATTCAAAGCCTTTCATCTATCTTCAAACCCAGTGGGGAGGGAAATTCTACATTCACTAAAAATAAATAAATTTAAAAAAATCGTTCCTGTATATAAACGGTATATTCCAAGCGTCTCCTCCCCACCATGACTCTTGCTTTACCAACTGAAAAAGGTAGAAATCGGAAAACTGTGGGTTAATCTGTTTGACAGGATACAGTTTGTAGACCTAATTTGCAAAGAATAAACTATTTGTTGAATAGTTCCCCCCCATTTGCATATTAATGGTAAAGCGATAACAGAACTCTGGAATTAAAGATTCAAAATTTCTTCAGCAAATAATTATTGGTTTGCAGATTGTGAATTTGCAAGTATTTGTGATTCTCAGTGTTCAGTCTTGGTTAGCTATGTAAATCACTTAGCATTGTTTGTGCTTTGACTGGAGGATGTATGTACCTAACTAAAACACTAGTTGCAAATTATATTTTTGTGAGTAATATTTACAGTTTGCAAATCATGCTGTTGACTAGTTAGATTTTCCAATCTATGAAAAGAAAAATACTACGTAACTTAGGTAATTTACCAACACAACTTGAGGTACAGGTTATATATTCAATTGTATAAGTTCCAGTTTCATTCATTTTGTGTGATTCATGTAGCCAGTACAGTTCAGATTACAAATCATGTATTTTGCAATCAAATATGTAATTCACTGAAAGCAAATTTTGAGAATTTAAGTTTTTTAGTTTAACATTTGCTCTTTGCAAGTATTGTGACAATGAAGCATGAGCTCTTGAATTTTGTGGAAAAGGAAAATAAAAAGGTCACAAAAATGGTTGAATCAAAATAATTGTAATTTAAACATTTGTGAATCACTATTTCCTACGCTTGCTCAACTCTAGTATTTGAAAGTGTCTAGCAGGGGTAGGCAATCTATGGCAAGCGTGCTGAAGGCGGCACATGAGCTGATTTTGAGTGGCATTCACACTGCCCGTGTCCTGGCCACTGGTCCGGGGGGGCTCTGCATTTTAATTTTAATTTTAAATGAAGCTTCTTAAACACTTTAAAAGCCTTATTTACTTTACACACAACAATAGTTTAATTATATATTATAGACTTATAGAAAGAGACCTTTTAAAAATGTTAAAATGTATTACTGGCACGCGAAACGTTAAATTAGAGTGAATAAATGAAGTCTCGGCGCACCATTTCTGAAAGGTTGCCGACCCCTGGTGTATAGTGTAGTATAGAGCGTATGTTACATCTGAAGTATCCCAAAACATGCTATTATTAGTGAATGTTTATATTACTTTAGTAGTCTGAGGTATTGATATTGGCATCCCATTGTGCTAGCTAGCTTATAAACACACACAAATATGCAGTTCTTGACTATGCAGACTCTCAACATGCAGTAAATATCATTGCACAGCTCCGTTCTTCCCCCTGCTCCATTCCCAAAAACAGTGGTTCTAGGACTTGTGCAGCCACTTTGTTGTTGCAAAATGTCATGCTTTACATTTCCTAAGAAAAGTCAAACAGAACGCTTGTCTTCCAGATTTTAGTGCATTTCTCCCCACTTTTTGCCTAGCTCTAGTTCTTAGAACTAGTGTGCTTTGCAGTCTTGTGAGTCACCTGCTTGCCCTTTGAGAATGATGCATGGAAGTACAGACCTGACAGGAATTGTAGTCTGTGTTCAAATTAGGTTTTGGTGAGGTTTTTTTTGTTTTTGTTTTTTTTTTAAGGGTAACTTCATGGCTCAAAGGATTGGGTATGGGCTACAGGACCTTTCCCCTTTAGATCACCAGGTCGACTCCAGTCCAGGTCAATAGTGACCAAAGTCATTTCCATCTGAATCATGTTTGTTTGACTTATGTGAAATGTGTTGGTGGTCTGTCTCCTTCTTGATGGACAAGTGTGCACATCACAAAGCCACTACGAATACTGGCATTAACTGACACTCAGGCCAAAGACTGAATGGGCCAAGGACTCTAAACTACCCTCTACCTCCTACTAGCTGTTCCTCCAGGTCAGGGGTGAGACAAACTGGTGAGGAATGGTTTTGAGATGCTTGTCTGTTCTTGATGTTCCCTGTTCCATGGCTTGAAATCTGGCCTCCTGAACCAGCATGAAATTTATATTAAAACTAAGCAGAACAATGTTTTAAAACTAGGCTTGGAAGGATTAATTTTTTACCGTAAATGAATATCAATTTAATTGTACACGCCCCCAGACTGACAAAATATTTCTATTGATCATCAACATTTACAGATAGGCAAAGTAAGAAAAATGCTCCTTGAGAACTTCAGAGTTTGATTTAAGAGTATTTACTTTGTATATTTTGGCACATGATGTTGACATTTTGTGTGTGAATGGTTATAAAGCTAACTTTTTGAATGGCCAATGTCAACTGTCATTAAT
Organism: Gopherus evgoodei; assembly: GCF_007399415.2. NCBI lineage: Eukaryota > Metazoa > Chordata > Testudines > Testudinidae > Gopherus > Gopherus evgoodei. The sequence goes on from NC_044334.1 coordinate 1,063,080, forward strand.
TATTTTGACCCTCCCATTGTCTGATTCTGCATAATTTCCTGCAAATGTAAAATTTTAAGTAAATAACAATAGAAAAAAAATCTTTAAACCCATAATTTTGAACTGAAAAATTACATCGCTCAAAGTAAAACAAAGCTTAAAAATAAATGTTGATATTATCTGTAGAAATTAGTGTGTATATATATGTGTATATATAAAAATAAAATAAAAAATCGAATTCTGCCAAACCTATTTGAAATCAAGGTAGATGCAACAAATGATCTGAAGTCATAAGAAAACTCGTTAAGAATATTCTTAAAAAGATTAAAAGGAAAAAAAAACCTTCAGGCAGGAACTGGAGTACGAAATTTCAGCTCAGTGCAAATAAAAATTGCCTAGGTCTGTGATTGCTCCAGGTCTGTTGGGTCCATGAATGAGGTTGGAGCTAATAGGGTGGTGGTACGGGTAGCCAGAGCAGTGAAAACTGGAAGGTACTAGGAGTACATTAGGGCTAGACCCTCTAGTGCCTGAGCTATAACCTCTTTAGAAACAGGTTTTCTAATGAAATGGCGAGGGCTCCAGAGCCTGCATGGGGCCTGTGGCAGCATAACCTGTCTGACAATTCTGTATTTGCAGATTTTCATTAGGTCAGAGTAAAAATGCTTCTGCTTAATATGAATTTTACTGCATAGGTTGAAATACAATTACATCTGAAAATAATCCTTTAATTAGGGTTTGCCTATTAAATCTCATTCGATAAATTCTTTATCTTTAAATCCTGGTAAGGTTTTTGAGCACGGATTTTTGTTCCCTAGGGTTCTTCAAACACTAAAAAGAACCCACTGTGTCTTTAAACTCTTATATCTTATGAAGGAGGAGGGGAAAGGGGCCCTCTCAGGATTAATTAAACAAACGTCTTGCCAGGCATGCTTTAGGTTTTTACCGCTGAACGTCTACCCCTCACCCAAGTCAGTTGCTTCTTATTATTATTTTATTATTTAATCACAGCCCTTAAAGAAGATTTGAGAGAGATCCCTGTTCTTCTCCAGGGCTCCTCTATCTATCTGCCCAGCCTGTTTGTATATGGTTAAGTTTGTACGCCAGTGAGAAGCAGAGTGGAAATGTCAGGGGTCAGGCTGCAGGCAGGCAGGGAAGCAGTCAGGGCAGGTCAGCTGCAGTCTGAGTTTCTGAGAAATCAGAGATGTTCCAGAAAAGGTTAACTCTTTCCAGCACAGCTGCCTCTCTACTCAAGGAGAACTGAAGAATGTGTATAGTAGCAATAATCTGACTTGAACTAGTTCATCATCAGATTTTGAGTTGCTTTTATGTCTGTCACTGATATCCACAAAGGTTCAAACCGGCTTTTTTTTCAGACTTACCATCTAATTTATGTTGAATAGATCAGCTTTTTTTCAGGCCTCTTGCCTCAGTCAGCAGGTCTATAAATTTGCCTACCTTGACAGCATTGTGTCTGGAGGATATGTCTGCATGGATCCTGGCATCTAGGAAGGAAACTGCAGAAAAACTTCACTGTGCTGCCCTTCTAAATCAGCAAGAGCCAGTGGACATACAACTTACTGCACAAGTCTTGCAGTAAACAAAGCAGTATATGTGCCATAAAGGACATAACTGCCTTTTAATTTTTTTTTCAGTCCTGAAGGTTGTGATGTGACAGCCCTCAGAAAGACCACTGTCAAGTGCCAGTTTAGTCAGCCTACCGACCTTTCCCACTTAACATGTAGTCTTGAAGTTGTGTACGTTGTGCTGGCTTCAGTGTGTACAATGATTAGTAAACAACTGACCAGTTACTCAGTGGAGTCCTTCGAACATTCTGAATGGATGAACCACAGTGTCCCATGTCTGCACCATCCCATTTGCAGGGAAAGGAATATTTTAGCACCACTATGCTCTTGTTATGTTGGGTCAATACCAGGTTTTACACAGCACAGGTTGTCTGTAAATTCCCTTGAGTGAAATCCTAGCTACACTGAGGTCAGAGGGAGTTTTGCCATTGATCAGTGGGGCCAGGATTTTACCCCCATATTTAATAGCCAGCATGATTTCACTTAGACCCACATGTTGGTCTTGTAGTTGCTTGGTTGTAATAGTCCTGCTGGGGTGACAGACTGGATTAAGGTCTCCTAGATTTTTCTTCTTGCGCTGCTCTGGCAAAGTCAGGAGCCACAAACAGTACACTACAGGAGCAAGTCAAAATGGTGGCGCTGTGAGGTGTGACATACTCTTCCTAATGTCCTCATTATACTGATTTTGATGATGTTGGCCCCAGGCTTTAAACTTTGTGTACACGTGGTTTGAGTGCGCTTGTTTGCACATGCATGCTTTGCGGACCAGGAAGGCTGTTAAATTGTCAAATGTTAGCATAGAACTAAAAATTGCGTTTACAAGGGTAGGCTATTTTCTTTACTCTAAAATACGCAGTCGCTTTTAAAAGTAGTTATGAATATGCCAAAGCAGTACACTCCACTGTAGCTTTTCAGAGTTAATTGTATCCCTCATACACACAACAGTTAGAACCATCATGCTACAGCTCAACTTCTAATGGCTCCCTGCTATGCCTAGACTGGGTGTGATGAACTGAGAATATGTCTGTACAATTCAGGTGAATTATGAACTCAGTGTGCCTGTGTCAGGCTGCAAATTCCATTTTGAATGTGCAATCCGTTGCCTTCTCTATGCTCTGTTTGCCTCTGTGTTGGGCTGGAACTCCAAAGGCTGGTGGCAAAAGATTGACAGAGAATAGCTGATGCTGAGTACCCTCTTGTTGAAATCTAGTCACATGAGACAAAGGTCTGGTCCTTGCCCAGAAGCACTGGTAGGGGGAATGGGGGACGGATGTTGCCTTGGCAGCAGTGCCCCTGGCAGGGGTTCGGGCTCAAATGGGGAAGCTGGCAAGAGTGCAAATCACCTGACACAGGGTGGTTTTAAAATTGTAGAGCCTGCTTGGGGGCCTTCTCTCTGGGCACATGTGCCAACCTGCCTGAGGCAGGAGGCATCCTGACTGCTGGGGCACAAGTGATCCCTAAGCATTCCCAAGAGAAAGGTGAGCTATTGAGGGGCATTGTGGTTTCAGAGGTTTGTTTCATATGGTCGTACTTTCCTTTACTTTTACACAATGAAGGATAAAGAAGCACAAATGTGTTAGACTCTGTGCCAAGTTTTCTGAATGCATCACATCTACTGTGTGCCCGGAGAGAGTTAAACGGTAAACCAGATGCTTCACGCTTTTAGGGTGGAGCTCCGGAAGGGGGTGTGTTTAAGTAACCGGAGTGTGTAAGGGTTCAGTGCTGATCCGGGCTCCTGGCGCAGGTGCCTGAGCTCTATATCTGAGAAGGGGTGAGAGACTGAGCATCAGTGCCCAGGGAATATGCCAGAGAGGCCAAGGGAGGAACCAGGGCTGCAGCCTGCTGTTGCTCTAGAAGCTTAATACACCATAGGGGAACCGGATTACAGAGTTTTGGACTCCTCTCACAGCCCTCCTTGGGGGTGACCAGCTGGGAGCTCTCTAGAGTGTGTGACACTGGGGCTTACCAACACCTGTGGTGATGCAGGTGCCATTCCCCAGTGTATGTTTGGAGACCCGGGCAAGCTGAGGTGGGTTGAAAAAGTGATACGTCTCTCACTTTTAGTCTTATTTACACATAGTATTTCCTCTAAAATTCCCCTTCCCTTGTGTTAGTTTGTTTAATGAAAGTTGTGGCACTTGGCTAAGCCTTGGGGAGCATGTATCAGAGGAGTGCAGGAAATGAGGTGGGAGTCAACCACTAGGAGCAGAGTGATCGTAGTAGAAACCCAAACCTTCAAATGCAGTGGGGTAGTCTGTGTAGGGTTACCATATTTCAGGTTCCAAAACGAGGACACGGTGGGGGGAGAGGGTACCTGCGGTTGGGGCACTCATTGGAGGCTGAGGGGGCAGTGTTGGTCCCTGTCACAGTGGCAGGGCGGCTAGTGCAAGCCCTGGATGCAGAGACAGCCGCCAGTTAGCACTTCCCGGTGGGACCTCGCCCCCTCCCCAGGGCTGGGAGTTAGGAGCTGGGTGACAGGATCTGGCAGCTGCGGATGCAGGGGAGGAGCCAATTGGAAAGCAGACCAACTGGGGCTCTTTCTGAGCTGCAGCCTTTGCTCTGCAAAAACCTCGGACATTGTCTGTTGTTTGAAAAATCTCCATGGACAGAAGACGGAGGCTCAAAAAAGAGGCTTTATCTGGGAAAACCTGAATGTATGATGATCTTAAGTCTGTGCCTCTGTTATGAATTCCATAAAGCACATGTCTGCAGCCCTCTCGATGCCTGGGCTGAATAGCTAGATCGATCTGATAGTTCTGTTTCCTAAATGTAGACATTTAATGCCTTCATAGATTCTCTGTAATTCCAGAAGCCAGCTTGGACTTTGTGTGGTTAGGTGTTGATGTTGATTTCAGTATTTAAATACTCAAACTACACTTAACCCAAACAGTTCTGTGCTTTTCTGTCTGCTTAGTAGGCTGTGCATTTGTAGGGCACCTCAAATCTCTGACTTGTGTAGAATGGTCATAGCCAGATTCAGAAATGTACAGAATCTAACCAAATTCAAGCCCATGGTAAAAATGGACTCTTATCTAGTGAGAGCCAAAGTGGCACCTGGGTCATAAAGGAAATCTTAATAACTTAAACTCCTATATGAATGGTCCATATGAGGCTTCCAGAAATACTATGTGATTTGATGTTTCAGCCTGACAGTGTTCCATTTATGCTTGATTCCACACTTTCTATGTGGCAGTTCTGGGGAGGAGGACCCATGTCACCTCATTACTTTAAAGCAGAAAAGTGCCACCTGGTAAATGCCAAATTTAATTGCATTTAGTTATCACTGATAACCCCCCTAAATTTTACTTGCAATTATTTTGGGAGACTTTTCTGCAGAAAATCAAAGGCCTTATGATTGGAAGGAGAGCTGGATCAGTGTCTTTCTGGTTTGCAAGTAGATGGGACTGTGTCCCAGATACAATCTCCTGGCACATCTCCCTGATATGCTGGTTTTGGAAACCCTGTACAGTAACTCCTCGCTTAACATTCTAGTTATGTTCCTGAAAAATGCGACTTTAAGCGAAATGATGTTAAACTAATCCAATTTTACCATAAGAATTAATGTAAAGCTGGGGGAGAGGGGTTAGGTTCCAGGGAATTTTTTTTCACCGAACAAATTACTAGTATATACACACACAGAGTATACGTTTTAAACAAACAATTTAATACTGTTTACAGCTATGATAATTGTGAAGCTTGGCTGAGGTGGTGAAGTTAGAGGTTGGAAGACGGTGGGATGTTTCGCAGGGAATGCCTTGCTGCTAAATGATGAACTAGCACTTGGCTGAGCCCTCAAGAGTTAACACGTTGTTGTTAATGTAGCCTCGCACTCTGGGAGGCAGCAGGAATGGAGGGGAGGGGAGACGGCACAGCAGACAGAGACAGACACACACCTTGTGTGTGGGGGAGAGAGAGATGCACGCTGCCCCTTTAAGGAAGCTGACCCACTCCTCAGTGCACTGTCTGTTTAAGTGGATCAGGAAGTTGAGACAGCAGCTACTGCCCCAGGCGCTCTCTGTCCCTCTCTGCCCATGTCCTCACCCTGCTCTATATGGAGAAGGGATAAGTAGGGTGCAGGATCAGAGGGGAGGGGGACACCCTGACATTAGCTCCCCCCCTCCACACAGCAAGCAGGGGGCTCGGGGAGCAATTGATAGCCTGCTGGGTGGCTGCAGTACAGGGAATTTAGGGGAGCTGATGAGGGGCTGCCGGTGCACCCTGATTCCAAGCCCACACCAGCTAGCTCCAACGGCTGCTCTTTCTGCAAGCAGTGGACAAAGCAGGAGGCTGCCTGACGACGTTAGAAGGGAGCATTGCACAACTTTAAACGAGCATGTTCCCTAGTTGATCAGCAATGTAACAACAAAACAATGTTAACCGGGATGACTTTGAGGAGTTACTGTGGTTGATTTTGGTTCAAGTGGTGAATGCTTGAGGAGAAAACATAATAAAGCTCTCTGAGTTTGTTTCCACTGAGCTTGCTCCCCTTAACAGCTGCCTGCGCCTGCCCTGTTGCAATTTTGAGAGTTAGCTATGTGGACTCCATGGAGATATGGCTATTGGAGAAAAAATAGGCTTATTTTTTTCCCCTTACTCTGCAGTGAAACCCTTGGACCTGGTTAACACATTCCATTTTTTTAGAAGTGAATTTCTGTCATCTGTGGCCCTCCTTCACATAACTGCATTCTTTTGTCTGATTGTTTTTCATTTCCTCTTCAGAGAGATTTCATATACAAATGTTCAATACAAACAAACCTTAAACCACATCAGTTTGAGCTTCAGCTACCTTGCCCACCAGATCTGTCCATCAATTTCACCTGTCTGTTTCGAGATGGACCAGCACTTGGTGATATTGCCTTCATCTCCTTTCCTGAGTTGCAGCCAAGCTGTGCATATTAAATTTGGGATTTTTAGCCACTTAAAATAGCTGGAAAATGACTAACAAAAACACACCTAAAAATGCATGTTAAAACAAAAGCTATCGCTGTGCCCTGCCACCTATTGCATTCTATCTGCGTGAATGGTGTATATCAGTAGCATACATCCATGCAGTCTGCGCTGTGGTAGATTCCCAGCCTTTGTATTTGTGTCTGATCTGGTTACTTTTCCTTGCTGTGTTGAGTGGTGAAATTGATTGATTGAACTCCTCTTGATTTTAGGGCAGACCGTTTGCTAGGGACTCACTGTATAACCTGCTTCTTCTGAGAAAACAAATTACAGTGGAGGCCCCCTAAAGAGGATTGGGAGATATTTCAAGGTAATACTAAAAAATAAATGGGACAAAAATAGCTAAAGGTCCTCTACACTTTCCTTTAGCTATTGTAAGCCTGTTGTGAACCACAATTATATATTCACAAATATGCCTGTGCAGCTTAACCCAGACTCTTCACACAAATGGTCATCACCTCATGGCACTCGAAGAGCTGAGTTGCACAAGGTTCATGGGAGCTATAGCCTTTGCCTGTGGCAGTTGTGTATTGCAGTCTCTTGTGATTGTGAATTATGGGAATGTCAGAGGCGCCTACAGGAGTTGCAGGCAGAACTGGGGAAAACATTGAGAGGTGTGGGAGGGACTGAAAGGAAATCCAGAAACACGTGGAAAACTTTTCTTCAGTAGCCAGTGGACTCTAGAGACACCTGCTCTAATGATTAGAATAAACATTGTGCCCAACTCTTCCAGGCCTGGGAGATGTGCAGTACTACAGGAAAGGAACAATGGATACTAATGTGATTCATTTTTACTCTAGGTTAATATGAGCTCATTTAATTTGTGTCCTAAAACTAAGCAGCCACAAACTCCCTTGAAAGGAGTCTCTCACCTTTCCCTTCAGTTTACTTAAGAAAGTAGTGATTTCAATATGTAATGTGCAGGATTCACAGTCTCCTACTTAGCGTTGCCATATCTGCATTTCCAGCAATTATGTAGAAGCTGCTGTATGAATCTGGGGAGAATAAGCTGAAATGTACATTTCTCTCTGTGCATAATGACCATTTATTCGTTGCTGTTACCAACTCCATTAATACACTCACTTCCCTTGCCAGTATGAGTGGGCATTTTAATGCTATTTTTGGAAGCTCATTCTGTGCACGGAAGCCCATGTTAGACTGAAGGTAATATTAGTACTTTTGACCTGTGTGCCCTCAAGATGAAATGAGCTGCAGCAAAGCTTACCAAAATGATACCACCGGTTATAGAATGAACTGACTGTTAAAGTAAATATTGCTCTTTCAGTTACCATTTTCTGGCTGGTGTTAGTGGTTATGGCTATGCTCTAGCCTGCAGGCCAGAGTTCACAAGCCAGCACTGGGCCCTTTTTTAATTTCACACATATTAAAGTAATTTAATAACCAAAAAAAGCACACAATTTGATAAAATCTGTTTTCAGGCCTATGCTTCATTCATAGGACAGCCTTCTTAAAGTTGTTTAAAGCTTTTCAGTGAGTAATAACTTGCTTTCAAAAATGTGGCACTGTTGGTGGTTGGTTGGTAGGTGGCTCCTGGGGGAGGGCAGGGGGCTGTGAAGTAGAGTCAAGTGCATGGAAATTGAAGGCATTAGTCATCATTAATAGGCTTAGCTTCTTGTTAAATGTCAAGGTGGCAATTTAAAGCAGTGTATTTAAACATAGTTTCACTCAATTTCAGTCTGTCCTGAAATAATGCTAAGCAGCCTCTGGGAACTGGTTTCAGTTAAATGAACCAATGTTTAACAATTCTTTTCTAGCCTTGGTGGGGTCTGAAAAATTCCACCCTGAATCTTATGGAAGTCTGTAGATTTTCTCTGAGTTCTGGGATATCATGAGATGGAATTCACTGGGTTTGGATTGGTGTGGAAAGTTGCCATGTAGTGATTTGTTTTGGAAGCACCTAGGGAATACAAGGCAAAGTTACAAATGTTGGATGCAAAAGTCAGCATCCCATCTGTTCTGGGTACACAGGTTGTAATGTAAAATGGGCTCAAAATATTTAAACTGCAAGTGAGTGAAGTAAACCAACAGCACGGGAAACATCTTTCCAGTCAGCCAGTATTCACTGCAACCGTGGAGTTGACCTCTCCTCTCTGCCTTAAATACAGGAGTGGCTAGGTGACTGAGGCTCCCTGAAAACATAGTTGTCCTGATCTGTGCGCACAGCCAACAACCCCAGTTCAGGATGCAAGCATAAGAGGAGGTGTGTGTGTGTGTGTGTGTGTGTGTGTGTGTGCGCGCTCACGATAGACTTCCTGCCAAGCTGATGTAAGACCCTGGGCTTAATTTCCTTTTCTGTGTCCCTAAGTGAGAACATTTGGAGAACTTGAAATGCAAGACACTAAAAGTCGACAGATTAGAGACAATTTTTTCTTTGCCTTTGTCCAGTCCTGGCCCCCTTTCAGAACAGCAGCAATTTTGGAGTTCCTTCCAGGGAGTCATGGACAGTAAAGAGGAGATGGTGCTTTGTGTGAAAGCTTGCTTCCCAAAACTTGGAGCTGTTAGGGAAGGTGGCAGTGTTTCATCGGAGGGGCTGTGCAACTCATAAACACCCATCTATTCTTTATGAACGGCAGCTTCTTCTGTGAGTTGCAGGTATGTTATTAGTGTAGACAGTGGTATCCATTCTTATCAATAATAGGTTTACACAAATGAGGTTTCATGCCTCCCCAAAGTGAGTCGTCAAAAAAGTCTTTATTCCCTGTTCTTTGGCACTTTCAGTTCTATGGTGAAGGGAGGCATTGGGAAATAACTCAGAGCTCCCTGTGGGTTTAGTGGCCTCTGGTATGACATAAATGGCAGTGTACAATTGAATCAACAGAAATGGGGCATATTCTAATTTCTAGACTGTCACTTGTGTTCTCCTAGGACTGTACAAAAGTGATTTAGTCTCTGGGGGTGTTCTTTTGAGAAGGATGTCATAACTTGGACCCAGAAGAAGATTCTAACTGTATGAAGCTCTTTTGCAAATTCAGGCCTGTATTCAAGAAAAGTACGGAATGTCTCCAAGGGTCTGTTCTCATGTGGGAGCAGATAAATGCTTGACCTCTTGTTCAGGAGACCTACAATGATGTAGGTAAAGGAAAATGAGTTTTGTTCTAGGTTGTTCAGTTTTTAGTGAACATCACAGAGTTAGCCACAATTTACCAGTTCAGGAAAAGGCCAGGATTAGAAGCAAGTGCATGTTAGCAGAGATGGTTTGTTGGAGCTGTGGAGCAGGTTTGTCTGAATTGTCTCTGGCTTTGCCACACAGCTTTTATTTCATGAGCACTAAAATCTCCCAAATTAGCCCTGAAGAGAGGGCAGAAAGAGCTTTTCTGTGGGAGTTGCATATGATGCAGTAAAGACTTTGTGTTAAATTGAGAAGAGGACCCGGGGGCAGTCAGAAAAGAAGAACGATATCCGTTAAAATCTGGCCATTGTCACCTAAGGGGAAGCAGAAGCTTGTCCTGTTCCAAGGAAGGAAACTGAATTTTCTCCAGAATTCCAGACCTTTCAAATCCAGCCCTGTGGATGTGTTGCTTCTCAGGGAGCCACGTAGTTAGGAGAGAAATAATGTAATAACTTCCATGGAAATAAGTAGGTGGAGGCTTTCACTCTTGCTGGGCAGTGGGGGAGTGTGTTCGGACAGGGAGGAGCCTTTCACCCTTCCCTGCTAGGTGTTGGGGATTTCTGTGCCTTTTCCAGTGATCTTGATAAAAAGAACAAATCTGCTTAAACTGCGTCTCTCCCTCTTCCTTACCCCTCCTCTCCCCCACACCCTTCTCTCTGCCTACTCATGGTCACACTGTGCTGTAAGCTGACTGCCGCCTCCACTGACAGTACAAGTCATTCGCTACCAGGTGCTGCACGCACTGTCTCTGGGCATAATGTTAGTGCCTGAATGTGCATCCAAGAGACATGCCCCCTTTTGTGCACGCTGGGGCTTTTAAAGTGGGAGATTGTGAAATGACTCCAGCCCGTGGTGAGGGAGGTAATGACTTGCTGTTAACTCTGCCACGCACTCTCAGGATCTCTTTCCTCTTCCTGCCATTCCTCGTGGAAATACAAAGAAAACAGAAGTTAAGAATAAAATAAAAATTCATATTTGCAGCAAGTGTTTCACTGTGTTCTGTTGCCTAACTTCTGGGCAGGCAGCGAGGATTAGCAGAGCCCCTTGCCAGCTCTGACTGCTTAAAGCAAAATAAACATCTTTGCAACATGGTCTGATACTTGCTCCCTTTAGAATTGCATGCACCTCCAATTAGTCATCCTGTCCACAGAAAGGAGTCAGGGAAGATTAGAGGATGCTTGCCAGATTTGACAAGCTGACAAGGAAGTGGTGCACTGATGCAACATGAAGGGTAAATAGGTGATGTCCCCACACTGGGGAGCGGTGGTGGTGGTCCTTGCTTTTCTCTCTCTCCTAGGTGAGTGATGTCTCTTCTAGCTGAGGCAAAGTCTAATGCTTTAATGAGCAAAGCTTTTCAGTCTTTGTTGTGGGATATATTAGTGGTCTAGGACAATGCTCTGTTTTAGGCACACAACTTTGACTACAGAACCTTTCTTTCTTTGTGAGAAAAGGCTTCTTCAGTGTCACTCTGCTGGTTATAAAAATTCTTAGGTTAGGTCTCTAATAAATCCATGGGCTGGCCAAACCAAACGAGTTCTTAAAATGTTAATGATGAAGATGTGGCCCATACATTGCAGTTGAGGAGTTCTGTGCATGCCATTCCTGGGCAACAAAGAAGAAATCGCCTAATCCATATTTAAACTGCATATAATTATGAGTCATAGGCTTTATCCGCTCATCTGAGCAACCACAGAAACCTCATCTTTTTCTTTAATTTTATTCATATGTAGATTAAACAGTAAGTAAAAAGAATGTTCCACATATACTTGTTTTATTGGTTTTAAATCAGAAGTATAGATTGCACAAGTTGCAAAAAAAAGATGGAAGCAAAAAACCATACTAGGGAGAATAGGTCAGTGGTGGAACAGATTACACTTGTGGCAGCAGAGTGCTTGGTGCTGTACAGAGTCCAGAGCAAAACACAGTTCCTGTTCTAAGGTGTTTAGTCACAATAGACAGTCCAGTGCATGAACACAATGTGCTGGGGGTGGGGGGGTGGTGGATTTATCACACTGTTTTTTAAAAATAAATCTCATGTTATATTTCATCGTATTTATAGATGAAAGTGGAAAAAATAGCATATACTTCTTCTCTTAAGGCTCAAGAAAATATTTTGTCCAACAGTTTATAAGCATTAGGTTAGTGAGCAGTTAAGTAGCTCATTTGTTTACAAACATGAACAGACTGATTCTGTTTTACATTTCAATTCTAAGAGTAAATTGATCTAGAGAGACTAAATCCAATGTGTAGATAAACATGAAATGTTTTCAGATGTTTTTCTTGAAAACTGAAAAAGATTGTTCTGTAGCGTGCACAGATGCAGAGCCATGTGCCTGAACCAATATGTCAAACTGTCATGTGGGAGATTTGGTGAAAAACATCTTGTCCTAAGGGAATAATTTTAAACACCCTATGTAGGGTTGTAGTCCATAAGAGATCATTATTGAAATCTAGTCCCTCTTAGACTAGTTTGGCCCTTACTTAACAGGCTCAAAATGAACAAAAGCCCATTAATGTAGCCTTTGAGTTGTTCTGGAATAGTAGGAGGAAACTGATCTTTGATCAGGGAGTACCGGATTTTGAACCAAAACATCTGATTTAGCCTTAACAAGATCAGTAGCAATTTGAGAGCTTCATGCTTGGCTAGTCATTGAGGGCGTGCTGCTGTGCACTGGGCCCACGCTGTGCTGGGTAGATGGGACTCTGGGGCAGCCAAGGAGCAGTAGCAGCGTCTTTGTCAGAGCCTTTGAAGCAATGTAAGGGACAAGCCCTGAGGCAAGTAGCCATTCCAGGGATCTTCACCTCCTGTTTGTCACTTTAATCTCGCAGTAATGCTGCAATGTAGAGTGGAACCCATTCCAAACCAGACCGTTACCAGACTGTGATCGTACGCTCTCTCTCACTCCTTGTCTGCATCTCTGTCCCCCCTCCTTTTTGTTGTTGGCAAAATTAGAGAAATGACACAGGCAGGACTCCATATTCCGAGGAGCTTAAACTCTCATTGCCTTTATACAGCATCTCATATTGCTTTAGCTATGAGCTCCCCTAATTAACCTCACCTTTGGTGTGGGGATATGTAATATATGTTCTACCAGAGCAGGTGGAGATATGTTTTAATGGAATTAGAGTTTCTGGAAATGAAGTCAGGGCACATCTTTGGTTGAGTGGTACCATCCAACTGAATAGAATAGGTGTTTATTTTTAAAATGTCTTTTATGTAGCATCTTCATGTGCAGAAGCTTCATGGAGAAGTTGTGGGTTGAAGAGAAAGAGAGAAGATGGAAGCTCTAAAGAAAGGATGTGGTTCATTGCCTCATTAGAAAAAAAGGTGTGCTTTTCCTAGTGTGGATGACGCATTTTGTCATTTTCACACCGGACATGTGTAGTGAGTTTGCTGCTCGAGATGAAACCTGGGCTTCTCCATAGTATATATATTAACTTGACCTGCTCACTCATGTGAAAGCTACTGTCTTGTCCACACTAGGATTTTACCTTGTGTTAGCTAACACACAGTTACAAAATACAGCTCCTCTTTTAGTCTGGACGCAATGCTAGACGGCCCAGGAGAAGCAAAAGAGCAACTTCCTAAATGTGTAGGATCCTGGCGAATGGGTGTATCTGAGGTATGAAAAGGGCTGCATGAAGTATGCTGTTATAAAGCCTCAAAAGATCAGGGTTTACAACTTGGCCATAAAGAGTGTCTGGGCTGAAGCTTGGTGTGTAGTCTTTTTGATAAATTTTATTATTAAAATATGTACTCTCTCTCATCCCTTTGCTTACTGATGCTATGTGTATACATCCTTCTCTGCCTTCATTTGGTTGTCAGTCCTGAAAATGCCATTTTGTTAGTTGAAGAATGCAAACATGGGAAAAGATAGGAAGAAAAATGTGATATTTCTGTTCCTTCATTGATTGAGCATGATTTTGAGGCTATGCCTACGCTGTGCCACAGTGCGGACTGTAGGGCAGAGCCCTGCCTGGGCAGTGGGACTATTTTTTAATCCTGCTCCTGCCCTGAAATACCTACACCCGCATTGTTTCTTGCATTTTTATCCCATTTCCACCTGCAAAAACCTTAGATTTCACGAGAGACTGATTCCCTTATGCTACTAAAAAACAAAGTCAGTTAATATATTATATATAAAAAAGAAATTCAGACATAATTTTTACCACTAAAAGAATAAAACAGATTTTGCTTAAAATACCTCCTGTTATAATAGACATCAAATCTTTTTCTATCCCTCACTTAAATTTAAGTATTAAGTTTTGAAGTGTTTTCCACAAATTACCATAGTCTGTCTCCCCTCCCTCCGCTTCTTCCCCCCAATCCCGCCAGAACAAAGTGTGTTTTTTACCTGCTCCTGTTGTTATGGCAGCAGGTCCTGCGGAACCCACAGTATCCCATTCCTGTGGCAGTTGCACTCTGACTGCTCTGTGTAGACACTGCTGGTACAAATGTTAAGGTACCTAGTTTATATTAACATAGTCCTCTTTCAGACAGTGTAGACAAGCCCTTAGAATGTGTGTGAATATTCATCACTTCATAAAAAAAAGTCTTCAGTGAATGTTCTGAAATACTTGCTTAAAATTTGCAGTTTGGACAAATATCTCTGTCAATAAACAAGTTAACCAGAATATTTGTTGAAAACAAGCACATGTGCTTGTGAACGTAGTCAGGCTTCATTCATTTAAATGATTGCAAATAATTTTTTTGTAGTGTTTACCCCGGTCTTCAGATGTTGTGTCTGGCTTTTGGAAAGATCTGTGTGCAAGTTGAGGATAATAATTGTCCATGTTAACTTCCAGGGCATTTAGTGTTTGGTGCAGGAATTTTCTCCATCGTGTACAATGTGGTAGTATTGGCCTGCGTGCGTGCGTGCGTGTGTATGTGTAATTTTTTTCATCTTCCTCTGAAGCACCAGATGCTGGATGCTGTTATATGCAGGATAATGGGTTTGATGGGACATGTGTGTTCCTCCTTACTATCCTCTGAACATTTTCCCAATGTTAAACTTGGCATTTGCAATAACTCTGCATGGTAGGTTTAGAATTATCAGAGCTTTTCCCCATTCCCCCTTCAGGTGAGAGAGCTGGAGGACCCTAGCTGCAGCCAGAGGCAAAATGATCACCTGAGCCCTGCAGTTGTGTCTCCCCCAGACGTAAAGGGCTAGAGACCTGGAGAATATGCTTGGAAGTGCTCCTTTGAAAGGGTAAATGCAGGCTGGGAACTCAGCAGGTGGTCGCGAAGCAGGTAGCTCTTAGGTACGGGCTGAGTGCCCACTGAGGATCTGGATGGAAGAGAGCGGGACATTTCTAGAAAGGAAGTTGGTATGCTATCGACTTGACCTCATCTTGCTTTTCTTTTGTTTTGCTCTGATGTCATGCTGATGCAGTACATATCCAGACTCCTTTTTGGACACTAATTGCTTCATTTGGTTGAGGTATGGCACCTTACTCTGCACACATAATGTATCTTAAACATTTCAGTTTTTTTCTGTAGTTGAACATCGACCAACAAGAGATGATCATTTTCAAGTGGCATGTCCTACAAATCAGTTTTTTTTCCTTCGCACCCATCCCAGGTTCTAACATACAATAAATGTCACTGTTGAGCAGGGAGTCTCCCAACACAGTTGCCAGGGATCCAACAGGCAACACAGCTCTGTTGATGCCAGGGTAACAATCCCATTGCTTTTATGAAGAACTTTTACAGCTTTCTTGCAGTCGTTTTCATAGGATTAGTTTATTTTTTAAATATAACTCCTGTGTGAAAAGCATCTTTAAAATTCTTTGCTTACAGAAAGTTAGGTGCACACTGTAATTGACCATCGTTTATCCTGAAATTGGCCACTCTGAGGCAGTGAAAGGCTGATGACAGCATATTGCTTTATCTGATTAATTTTAACCTGCTGAGTCCCATCAGTCTCTGCTAACACCCCCCCTCAGGATTGAGCGTGCATTGCATAAAGCAGGTGGTGTGATGTGGCGTGGTTAGTTTTAAGTGAGGCAATGAAATGCTGGGGCAGGCCTAGTGACACAGATTTGCTGAGGCTGCATTGTTGTTTTGGGACAAGTGTCGTAGTAGAGTTTGCGATGTTACGCATCAAGTGGAACAGACGCCCTTCCATTTTCAACACAGAGCAGGATTCCCACAGGAAAATATTTGCTTGCTGATTTTTAAAATATTGCTGTTTTTATCAAGGAAAAATCTATATTTAAAAAGCCCCAAACACACAGAAGACCCCGTATGTGAACTTTCACCCCATAAATTGCTATTGAATTGACTCTTGTCCCCTGAGGCCCATCTGCAGCACTCGCCGTCTTCTCTGCCACACCTGGTATTTAAGGTGACCAGGTGTCCTGATTTTATAGGGACAGTCCCAATATATGGGACTTTGTCTTGTACAGGCGCCTGTTACCCCTCACCCCCATCCCGATTTTTCATACTTGCTGTCTGGTCACCCTGCTGGTATTAGATCTATATCATATTCAGTGTCTAACGAAAGAGCAGCCAGTGCCAGCTAACTCCGTTTACTACCCATCTAGATGATGCCTATAAATGATACTTCACCAGTTTAGGGCTTTACTTACTTGAGTAGCCGCACTTCAGTCAATGACTTACATTCGTCTCTGGTGTAACTTCCCTGGGACTGCTTATGTGAGGAGGGGAGCAGAATTTTGTCCTTATTGCTTTGTCAGGGGCTGACTTTGACACACTGAGAATGAAAAAGTCTGTATTGATTTAAACAAACATAAGTGAACCTCCATAGCTATCCCTTTGCCAACAGAGATACACTTCCTCTTTTTTTCCCCTCCAGCAGAGGAAGAATTCTGCTGTCAAACCGATCACAAAGCACTGGCTTTTCCTGTACTGAGACCAGTGTGTCCTGCACTTAAAGGGAGACCTAAATAGAAAAAAAAATTCAGGTCCTGTGTATTATGTAATAGGCATGAACTAGACATAGTTGAAAAAAATAGATTTTTCTATTTGATCCTTTTTTATTCCTCTGTTGCCTCAAGAAGGTTTTTTATTTTAACCCAACATTGCAAAAGTGTTTATAATTTGGGCAAATCATTAAATAAAAAAAAATCATTTTTTAATGTTCCTAAAAGAAACCTGAGTCCTTGCCTTGTAGTTTTCTTGGAGTGCCAACGTCTTAGTATTCTGGATTCCACCTGATAGGCTTTGCAATTGATGTAGTTAATAATAAATCCTGAAGCTGCTGTTTGCTATTCTTTGGCCTGGACAGAGTGTGGCTTTGGCATGGCCCATGCTGCAGGATGCCTGAGGTGGGCCAACTCCACAGCAGATGAGTGACTGTTGTGCACGTGGCAGGGGTTGGGTGTCCAGAGTGAGGTAACTCGTCCTGTTGTAACTGTTCAGGGAAGCTATATTTTTGGGAGAGGGTCGGAGAATCACCAACTGGGGAAAAACCGTCACTCAGCTCTTCCTGACCTTGAAAGGAGGTATGCTTTGTCTCTTCTTTTAACCAAATTGGCTCTCGGGTGATTTCGTTATAAATAAGTTTCTATCAGGAGAGGAGAAGCAGGGGTACATCAGTGACAGGAGGCGACATAAAACACCCGCTGATGACCACTGCTAAAAACAGAGTCTATCTTTGAGTGCCCTTTATTCTCTGTTTATCTCCTGCTCTCAGCAGTTCCTGCTATTTCCCCATGCTTTTCCTTCCTTGTGGCCATCCATCCTTCATTCAGATCCTCATAAGACTTGTCTTTACCGGGATACCTACAGGAAATAAATCAACCAAGCATTTTTTAAAAGGAAAAATCAATCATGCTTTGTGCACATCTTGTTGAATACCCACATTGCCTGGATTATTGCCTTGCTCACTGTCTCTTTTCCTGCGCCTTCACTCCTCCAGCTTGATGCCTGTTTCAGTCCATGTCTCTTATGATGGGGAGGGGAGGACTAGCACAACTCTGGGTGTTCAGTGAATAAATAATTTTTACAGCTCTGTAAATTACAAGGCACTCTGACCGGCATCAGTGTTTAGAAAACCTCAGCATCTTTGACCTAATTATACTTTTTGTTTATTATCACAGCAGAGAGTGAGGATGTCTCATTCTAGCTTAGAAATTCAAATTGAAAACACCAATATGCTAGGCAGGCAGCCCTGTAATATTGTTTTGTGTTGCCTTTACAAATTATCATACTGAGAGAGCACCTCGCTAAGGAGGTATCTAAGTCACTGATCCAAAACAAAGCTCACATTATTTTCTTGTATAAAGGCTACATAGAGTGTCACTGTCCCCAATTCTGACCTATTTCTCCATGTTGTGTAGTGATCCTGTAAGAGTGAGAATAATCCAGCATTAAAAGCATTTTCAGTTTTAAATCGGGTACTGTCAGATTGTGTTGGGATTTTTTTTTATGATTAATGTAAAATTGATATCCTCATGATTTTGTAACAATTCAGATCCTCTTCATATATGGTTGATTTAGGAGCAGGTTAAATGAGGGAACTTTAACTTGCTCCATGACATGTAATAAGCTAATACTAGTTAAGCGTATGGAATACAAGTGAGAGATAGTGGGGGAAAGCCTTAATAGAGTTCAACATTCACACCAGTTTTCTGACCTTCTCATCATTACTCATGCAAAGGGGATAGTGTGGGATTTCAAATGGGACTTTGCTCTGAGTTATATGTAAAGGTTTATACAGATCCCTGCTTCCTAAAGGAAGAGGCTTTCCTATCTGCTGTTGATAGTTATGTTTTGTTTTGGAGAATGGTCATTTGATTCAAGCTCTGTGGTGACCCTGAGCATTGGCTGGCATTTGGGTAGCAAGTGGGTGTGTTGTGGTTACGACTAATAACCCAAAGAGAATTCTTGTAACTAATGTAATGGGGTCATAGAAGCAGTGAAATTCCATGTTGTTGTGAAGGTCCAGCAGTCTCTGCTGGCATGCTGTTCACGTGTGTTACTCATGCTGCTGCTGCTGTGTGTGTGTGTGTGTGTGTGTGTGTGTGTGTGTGTGTGTGTGTGTAAATGCTGGGTGAAGTTGTCAAATGTGAGAGAAAATGAAGACTGCCAGCCTAGATTTGGTTTTTAGCCTGCATTTGTAATGTAAAGTACAGGGTGGGTTTTTGAGCTTGAACTCTGCAAGGCATCCTTGCAGGGGCTGGAAAGGACCTTCCAAGCCAACTAGTTCATTCTTCCTCTCTCAGGTCTCAAGTAAATTTAAAGCTGGAGTGATGCCAGAAGTCACCTCCTGTTCAGGAGCTGGTATGCCTGTAATGGAAGGTGAAATGGAATGAAATTAATCTGCCCTCTTCCCACTCCCCATGTCTGGCAATTGAATTTTGACCCAGGTGTGAATATGTAATTCATTTTCTTTTCAATGACTGTCAGCTGAATTTTAGGAAGCTTGTTATTTAATCAGTGTGCTGGGCTGTCTCCAGATAAAATCAAATGAATAAGCCACTCCTTTCTGTTTCTGCACGCCGAGGCCACATATAAACTCTGTTGGGTCAGCCCAGCTCTAGTAGTTGAAACCTCAGGGTTAGTGCTTTGTTTCTCTGATGGCAGGGCTCTGCAAATAAGGGATGGGAGGCAGTGCAATTTGGCTGTTAAGCACCTTGTGTAACTGCAAGCCAGCCCTCATCTGGTCCTTTGGGGGAGCTGCCTCGTAACAGGCTTCAGTGGAGAGTTAAAGGGCACTTGTATCTTGGGATGGGAATAAAAATGTAAAAACTGAAAGATGATGGATTGCAGGATTAGCTGTGATTTCCTCCAGAAAACAGAATCTTTGGCTGTCTTACTACAGAGTCCACATATGTTCTAACTGCAGTGGCTTTTCTAAATTAAAATGTAACTCATATTGTGCATTGTCCTGGGTTTTACAGCTAGCAATCTGAACTTCTCTATGAGGCAAATAGTTTTAAATAATAATTAGAGTTCTAAGACTCCTAAATGAATGTAATATTGGGGGGGAAGGAGGAGAGGAAACCAGCACGGCTTTTCTAAAGGAAAATTGTACCTCTCTAATCTGTTAGTATTCAACACAATAAAGCATTTTCAGTTACGTAATTGGCTGAACGAAATGAGACCTAACGCAACCTTGGTATTGCCTTGTTTGTAAGGTGGTAATTTTTGGAGGCCATATGCAGTCTGTTCCAGAACTTCAGGGAGTGCTCCTGGCATCAGTGGAAAGAATCTTTGGTGATAATCAGAAAGCCTGATTCCACTGAAAGCAGGTGTAGTTGTGACCTCAGACGCCTATCAACCAATCACACTGTGGAGCTGGGTGCTGAGAAGAGGGAGAATAGGGCAGTGTTTTTCAAACTGCAGGTCGCGACTCAGTACTGGGTTTTGGAATGTAGGGCACTGGGTCGTGATGGCTCTGGTCAGCACTGCTGACCCCAGGCCATTAAAATTCCCATCGGCGGTACTGCCAGGCTAGTCCCTACCTGTTCTGACACCATGCTGCGCCCCGGAAGTGGCCAGCAGCAGGTCTGGCTCCTAGGGGGAGGGCACAGGGCTCTGTGTGCTGTCCCCATCCCAAGCACTGGCTCTGGAGGGGATGAGGGGTGGGGTGAAGGGTGGGGGATGGTGCCTGTGGGCAAAAGCCACACAGAGCTGCTTGCATGCTTCCGTCTAGGAGCCGGACCTGCTGCTGGCTGCTTCCGAGGCGCAGTGTGGTCCGTGGTGCCAGGACAGGCAGGAAGCCTACCTTAGCATCCCTGCTGTGCCACTGACCAGGAGCTGCCTGTGGTAGCCCTGCACCCCAATCCCCTGCCCTAGTCCTGAGCCCCCCCATACTGGAGCCCCTTCCTGCACCTCAGACCCCTCATCCCAGAGCCTGCACTCGGAGCCCTGACCTGCTCCTGCATCCCAACCCAGTGCCCAATCCCTGAGCCTCCTCCCACACCCTGAACCCCTCATTCCTGGCTCCACCCCGCAGCCCTCACCCCTGCACCCCAACCCTCTGCTCCAGCCCTGAGCCCTTCCCACACTCAACGCCCTCATCCCCAGCTCCATTAGGTCACAGGCATCAACAATTTTCTTCAACTGGATTGCCAGAAAAAAAGTTTGAAAACCACAGGATTAGAGGGAGTGGGGGCTACAGCCTTTTGGGGATGGGAAGATGTGACACAAGGTTAGGGGTTGAGCTAGTTGGAAACTTTCCTGTGGGATGTTTTGTCAGAAAATGCCAATTCATCAAAATTGACATGTTCTGTGGGTATATGCTGATTTCAACAAAATTTTACTTGAAATTATGTAGGTTGGCTGATCCTGCCTCCTAGCTGGCCAGCCAACCTACCAACCAGGAGCTGTTGGTATGGGCCATGAGTTTGGTCTACAGAAGCAGTAAAGTATGAGAGTCTCTAGTTCATTTAGATTTTGAAAAAGTGTTTGACAGAGTCCTGGGCATATGGCTACTAAGGAAACTAAATGGTCACAGGGTCAAATATAAGAGTCTGTTGTGAATTGACTAAGAAACAAAGATAGAAATAATCAATCAATTTTCAGGATGATAAAAGGTTTGGGGGACTACAAATATCTATTTTTAATATAGTTATCGATGGTCTACAAAGCGGGAGAGGTGAGGAATGAGGTGCCAAAATTTGAAGAGACCATAAAATTATTTAGAATAGCCAACACTAGAGAAGGTCGAAGACCAGAGCTAGGCAAATTGGTAGCACAAGAACAGATGAAATTCACTCATGACAAATGCAAGGTAACATGCGTTGGAAGGAATAATTTGTACTATCATATTACTGGGTACTAAACTAGCATTAAGATCTCAGGGAAAAGATGTGGGCAGCACTGTGGACAGCTCTTTAAAATCCTCTTTCTTGTGTATTGGTGATTAAAAAGGGAACAGATTGTTACGGTGAATAAAGCATGTGATAGAAAACATTATAATCCCATTCTATTCTATGCGAGCCCATTTATTAACAAATCTGTAGGATGCCATCACCTGAAATGTGTGTGTTCATTTTTGGTCATCCTATCTTAAAAGGAAAGCAGTAACAGGAGAAGGGACCCACGGACAGGTGGTAAACAAGATTCAAGGATTGTGGTATAATGAAATATGTTGAAAAGACTGTTTTTAGGTCTTTATCATTATTTCAAATACCTCTGCTGAGATAGAGGTATTTAAAATAATGCATGGTGCAGAGGAGATGCATCGGGCATTCCTAATCACCAGTTATTATACAAGAGCAAAACATTATTCAATCAACTTGAAAATCAACACATTTAAAACCAACAAGAGGAAATACTTTCTTTGCACAATGTACAATTAACTTGTGGAACTCACTGCCACAAGATATTAAATCCTGTGATTTGTTTGGACTTGATAAAGTCATTTAATACATAAATAACAAAAACCTTTACAATCATAGAAATAGAGATCTGGGGGGACCTCAAGTGGTCATCTAGTCCATTTACCCCACACTGAGGCAAGACCAAGTATACTTAGCCAATCTCTGAAGGTGTCTGTCTAGCCTGTTCTTAAATACCTCCACTGCTGGAGATCGCACAACCTCCCTTGGTTGCCTGTTCCAGTGCTTAACTGTACTTACAGTTTTGAAAATTTTTACTGATATCTAACCAAGATCTCCATTGCTCCAAACTGAGATGATTACTTCTTGCCCTACCTTGTGTTCATATAGAGGACAGCTGACCACCATCCTCATTATAAGAGTCGTTAAGGACTTTGAAGACTATTACGTCCGCCTTCATTCTTCTTTTCTCTAGTCTAAACATGCCTGTTCTTTCAACCATTCCTCAAAGGTCAGGTTTTCTAAATCTTTGATCATTTTTGTAGCTCTCCTTGGGACTCTTTCCAGTTTCTTGACTGCTTTCTTAAAATATGGTGCCTAAAACTGGACAGAGTACTCCAGGTGAGGCCTCACTAGTCTTATGCAGAACAGAACAGTTACCTCCTGTGTCTTGCATAGGATGCTCCTGTTAATACATTACATTACATACAGTTACGTCAGACAGGAAAAAAATACAAGGGCTGTAAACTCTCATGACTGAAGGATATAAATCTAATGATGAAGGTTAGGAAGAAACTTCCTTTAAGGGCAGCTTACTATGTCAGTATCGATGATGGGGTTTCTAGCGCCTTCCTAACTGGCCACAGTTGCTGATAGTAAACGGGACTAGCAATGTGTACCTTCATATATGTAGAGTCCTGCTGTAAGTCAGGAGTGGCAGAAGGTCCCTAAAAGTGGGGGGGGGGGCACTAGCGCCTAAGCCATGGCCCTACCCCCAGCTGCCCCTTCCCCCGAGGCTTCCCCCCCATGCCGCCACTTCACCCCCAAGACAGCTCCACCCACTCGCTCCTCTCTGTCCCTCACCCTGTTGCTCGCCTTTACGGCTGTTAAGAAGTAGGAGGGCATAGCCCTCTGTTCCCCTCTGTTCTGGCACCCCTGCTGTAAACCCCTACAAACAGAGCACTACTGAATAATAAAACTTGTGTTGAGTTACTGAGAGAAGCAAGAGTTTCATCTTCTGTAGGCCAGGCATGTCCCCTCCCTTCATGGTCAGTGCTGCAGCTGGATTGTTTTGATTCCAGTTCTCTCTGTCTCCTGTATTTGATTGATCACAGAAGTATTCAGTGAACTGTGTTCCTTTTTCTTTGCTGCTGTTTTAAATTTGTAAGTGGTTATGTTGCACAGACCTTTATAATAATCTCTCTATTAACCCTTTCCAGCCCACGACCTTCCCCAGAACAAGACCTCAGCTGCGGCGCAGACTGGCAGCCATTTGCAATGCCTCTCGGTCCACTGCACGGATGACATGGGCGAGTCGAAGGGCCGGACTGCGGTGCCGACATGGAGATCCCTGCACTCAGACATCTCCAACAGATTTGGGACTTTTGTGGCTGCCCTGACTTGAACAAAAGGAAATTATTTTTTTCTCTCAATTTTAAAGGGCCGCTACTTCTACGTGGACTATTTTTCTAGGTTGGTACCTGCTTAGTGGCATATGGACTGGAAAGGGTTAATTTAAAGTAAACCTCAATTTTTTTAATCTTCTGCCACAGTATGTTACCAGTGTTAACCCTTCTGCAGTTAGCACACTTTTGTTTAAGATTTTCCTGTTAGATCATTTCCCCCATTATTCCGTGATCTTGGCATACGTTTATAGATGAGGCCTTTTCCTTTCATCTCAACGTATGTCCAAGTAGTGTGTCATAATAAGACAGACACTTCTCCTTCTTTTTGTTTTTTCTTCTTTTTTTTTTTTGCCCCACCCCCTCCTCCGCTTTGTTCAGTGCTTATTAAAATGGAAATCCTGAAGAATGGCAGTTCAGGAATAAATGCCGGTTGAAGTGAAATTGTCATCATATTATATATTGACACCAAGCTTTCGTCAGTCACAACCAAACCAAACCAAACAATTAATGCTCTATTAAGTATTCAGTCTGTGATTTTTGTCTCTCCTGAGATAATTTATTTTTTATTATCAAGAATACATTCAGCCTTCATATCTGCTGTTAAGTGGAAACAACTATTCAGTTTATTTGCTGACTTGAAGCCCACATATAGAGTGTTATTCTGAACAATAGGGCCTGGAGCAGTGAAGCCTGGTTGACCAAACGTGTTTTAAAAAAAATTGAAACTGCTAGTTAAAGCATTTTAATCCCTTCTCCACCAAGGGCCAAGGTTTGAGTGGGATTCCTTACACCCTTCTTTCTCTTACTAGGGAGGCTTGGGGAGTGCAGATCACCTCCAGGACACAGTGTGTATCTAAAGTCCCCACATCTTTAATTTTGCTCCCAGAAGAAGGGAAGTTTAAATACCACATTATCTCTATAACGGTTGAAGCAGGGGCTCCTTTTAAGGAAAATCACATACCAAACACCGTTTGTACTGTACTCTTCCTGTGAAACAACTTCCTGGTTACGTGAATGTAAAAAAGCTCTGATTCCTTGACATGAGGAACTCCCCTGTGCTAGGCTAAATTTAAATCCGCCATCCAGCCGTTACTTAGGCCTTGTCAACACTACCACTTATGTTAGCAAAACTTACGTCGCTCAGAGGTGTGAAAAAAACACCCCCTGGACGACATAAGTTTCGCCAGCATAAGTGACAGTGTGCACAGTGCAATGTCAGTGGGAGAGCTTCCCCTGCGGACACAGTTACTGCTGCTTGTTGGGGGTGGTTTAGTTATGTTGACGGGAGAACTCTCTACCATCGGCACAGAGTAGCTATGTGGGAGATCTTACAGTGGCACAGATAATGGTTGCCACACTTCTTATTTCCCTCGAGGCCCAGCCCCCTTCTTTGCCTCTTCTCCCCCCTTCCCCCCCTCCAAGATACCTCCCCCTGTTGCTCACTGGATCATCTCCACCTCTCACCGCACCCCACCCCACCCACCAGCTAGGCTCCCTCTGCTCCCGGGCTGGGACAGGAGCTGCTGCAGCCTGACAAGGAGCTTGTCTGCAGGTAGGAACGGCCTCAGCTGAGCGGGGGCTGGCAGGAGTTAATGACTCGGCACCTCCCCTTGCCCTGCGGTAACTGGATTGTTGGTGTCTGGTCAGTACATCTGACCAGACGCTGCCAGGTCCCTTTTTCAACCAGACTTTCCGGTTGAAAACCAGGCACCTAGCAACCGGACACAGAAGCCAAAAGCCGCACTGCGTGGGTAAAACCTGGGTGGGTGGCAACCCCAGTGCAGCTGCATCGATACAGCTGTGCCACTGTAAGCTCTCTAGTGTAGATGTAGCCTTAAATGACCAAAGTTAGTCACAAGTCAGCACTGAAGCAAAGGCGTCATTTTTTGGCTAAAGAAGAAGGTGCCTCAGATTGCTGGTAAAGTTTTTAGTGTAGCTGCTTGTCCCCTTTTTCCACAGCAGGGCTTTGGTGCCATTACTCCAAGTGCTACCCTTTAATGTATGTCACTGCGAATGTTGAATATGTGAGATAAGGCATTTTCAGGAGTGGAACCAAGCATGAAGCTGGGAAATTTGGTACATATCAGTACGTACTGGTGGGTATCCTTTTCATTCTAGCCAGTCCTCACATTTGTGCACCTGTATGTCAGAGATTAGCATTCTCTAAACTGCCCAGGGTGCTGGTGGAGCCTAAAGTAGATCCCATAATTCCTGCTGGTAAAGACAGTTTCTTTTTGACGTTTGTCGTGTTTTAAGGACAGTATTATTAGATACATACAATAAAAGGAAACCATTCTTTCCTGCCCTTCACAGATAATACTCATCAGGACAGAAAGCTGGAAACAAATGAGCTAAAAACAAAAATTAAAAGATGATCGGACACTGGTGTGGTTTTACGTAACGTTATCTATAATCTGCGTAGCCTCTGCTTACAGTAGGACTAAACGCTCCCACCGTTCTTCAGATGTGTTCAGTCCAGTGATGCTGGAACAGTTTTTATAGTGGGGGTGCTGAAGGTGGAAACCATGTATTTGGGTGGTTGTTACTATTTCAAGCCAGTGGGTGTGGCAGCACCCCTGTTTCCAGCACTCAGTCTCCTCCACTCCTTTGTGGTTACTAAGACCGCTGGAGGATTAGATCATAGCTGTGAAATAAAGGACTGAAACACCATGGTTATTTATCACTTGCTTCATGGATTCACAGTGTGCCCCTTTTTGAGAGTTGGTGTTCAGAGGTCTGTCTTGAATTTATCTTGGATGGTCGCATTGGGCCATTGGTTTTTAAGCAGAGTTCTGTATTGATACCACTGGGGAGGGAATTGTGCTTAAAAACTCATGCTATATTGTGGTACTGAAATCTTTCAATCATGCTGTTTCAAAACTCTCAACATATTAAATGATGTTACAGATGGTATTTAACTTGTCACGTTCTCCTAGCTCTCTTATTTGGAACAAGCTCTCATTGGCCTTACGTGGATTTATTTTCCAGTTGTGTAACTGCTTACTGAGTTGACTTGGGTGAATTTTTTTTTAAACTAGGAAATTATAATAAGGGTCCTTGAGTTTTAGTTGTTCTTTGTTTCAGAATTTAGAAAACATCCCTGATTTTGAGAAACTTTTAATCTTTTTTTAGAAAGATTTTATTGACGCTGGAACGGTTACTGGAAATACGGCGTTTGCCCCTGCTATAATTTGGTGAATATGGAGTTAGCTTGTATTCACGACACTTGGCTGGATCCAGATGAAAGGCTCAAATCTTCTACCCTTCACCTACTCTAAATAACATTGTATGAGGTAATATATATCCCGATGTAACAATTGTTACCCAGCTTCACTTTGGAGAACACGCCCCAACCCAAGAAAGCACAGTTTAAGTCCCAGTTCCACAGAGTACTTAATTTTAAATATAAGTAATTCCATCTCTAGTCATCAAAGCACTTATGCATGTGCTTTCCTTGAGGCACGTGTTTCTCTCATTAGCTTTAATGGAATTTAAGCCAAGTTTTAAAAAAAAGTAGGAGGGGGAGGAAATTTGGTTCGGTCTGCGGAACTGCCTGTTTATTTATCACAACTGTTTGGACAATACTACAGATCTGCTTAACCTTTTTGGTAGCTTTGTTCCATCCACCATGTCTCCCTGGCTTGTAAATGGCTTATTCTCACCTTAACTGAGGGACAGAATGCCAGCTGCCTAATAGTAATTATTGAGGTGATACCAGCACATTGCAGTGGGATTTCAGGGTGCCTATTTGCAAAATTCTGGTGGAATAAGGTGTATGCATTTATTGACCAGGTCAGTGTTTGTTACTAAGTTTTTGTCACCTGTAATAAGTTTCCTGTCCAGCTTCTCCATTGATTTGATGACAAGTGCGCTGATTTTTTTAAACATATACGAAATATCAGCAAAGCAGTAGATTATAAAAAAAAATAGTTTCTGGAATAATACTTGTCTTCATTTTTAAAATGCTTTGAGAGCTAAAGATGAAAAATGCTGTGTGAGAGCTAGGTATCACTAGATCTCTATTTTATAGGGCAGGAAAGCTACAGGGTGGAGAGTGACTTGAGATGAGTCCCAGAGCTGGGACTGTAACACTGTTCTCCTAACTCCTAGTCCAGTGTAGTACCCATTGGCCTATCTGCTTCTTCAGTATAATTTTAAAATTCCTGCCTTTGAGGACAATCTAATCCAATAAGTAATGAAATTCAGTGAATTGCAAATGCTGCAAAAGTGGCTGCATAAAGACAAAAAAAAAGTTTAAAGTGCATCTGCATATTTTGAAAGACTTCATGGGGGTAAAAACAGTAGTTTTATGGTAAATATGCATTTATCATGTGTACAAGTTTCATTTCGTGTTGCAAACAGCTGCCTGAAATAATATGGCTTCATACTGCAGTGTCCACTTTGGTCTGCCTGGCATTTTCAGTTGCTGTACACAGGCACGTAGTCTAGGCAGTAGTCTAAGCAGCATTTTAGAAATTAAATCTTTTAGTTCCGACCCCTTGAAGGTAAATTTCTCCCTGCACAGTGTTTGCTGACTTTTTTGATATGTTAAAAGAAATCTCATACTTACACTTCGAGTTTAAGTATAGTAGCATATTGAGCAAAATATCTTTTTTTTTGTTTGTTTTAAGTTATGGGGAGTAATGAATCATCTTTGTCAAAAAAGAATGAATAGGCCTTATTTATTAAATGCTCTTTGGGAGTTTTCCCCAGGTCATGTTCTCATGGGGTTAATATTTCTCTGTTACTATAGTTAAGCTGTTCACTCTCCAGTGACATGAGTTTAGATTCATTTTCATTTAATTAAGGTGAATTTCAGCAAATGTGGAATGATTTCAGGATTAATATGGTATGGTGGGTGGAAGGGAAATAAAAATGAAAATTTTGTCATCTACTTCATTTAGCGAACTACTCTGAAACCTGTATTTAGAGGTGGTTGTTCTAAGGCTAGTTACCTTTCCATCCAGGAAATCAGTTTGAAGGCTTTCTGGCACAACACCAAGGCTAAATGTTCATTAATTCCTTAATGAAGAGCTGTGTAATATGACCACAAGTCTATCTGCTGTAGAGCAAGTCATGTTTGCTCTAATACTAAGAAGAAATAGAATTGGTAAATTTGATTTTTTTTTTTAAAGCTGCAGTGTACCCTTTTCTTCATTTCTAGACTCACAGCTGTTCAGTGGATGGGATATAAGAGCTTAATCCATTCTTATAGAATTGTTTCTCCTTTATTGCTTAAGGCTAATGGACGAAATAGTCTAATTTTGTCTTAGAATTTCTCTATTAAAATTGTTGGTTTGAGTCCATCCGTTCATAGATTTTGATTGATGAAACTGCAGGCTGTGAATTCCGGCAGTTATAACTTTATCACTATTCACTACCCAAGAATATTACAGCTTTAAAACAGCCTTAAGCAAAAGGATGTTATTTCTTTGTACTAAATTTGGTTCATGGATAAGAAAAAAGAATCATAACACTGGTAATCCGTACTGCATAGCAAACTCTTCTGAAAAATGTTATTGCACATGTAAAATATGAAAACTTGACTCTGCTGTGTGTTAGGCAATCCTGTAATCTTTTTTCTCTCTTGTTAAATTCATTTCTTAAATGCTTGGTTGGAAGACTGTGACAATAGCTCATGAAATTGAGTGTTATTTTTCTTTCTTTTTTTAAATATGTAAAGTGCAGTCTTCTGTATTCATGCATATTGTATATATCTGTATATGTTTTACTGAGCAACTAAATAACAATAAATATGATGTTAATGGTGGCTATTGTATATTTCATGCAGTGTTTTAAAATTATTTGAATAGAGTCTTTCCTGAGATTCTTGGGAATTGTGAAATGATGCAGTTCAGATATTGTGAGAGTGAAATCTTTGCTCTGTTGAAGTCAGTTGTAGTTTTGCCATTGACTTCATTGGAGCTAGGATTTCCCTCTGCCTGCCCGATACCCGTTTGTTTTTTTTAGGGTGAAACTTGCTTCCATGTGGAGGCAGGACTAGATGGTGCTGAGGCCATGTGCTGCTCTCTGGACAAGGGTGAATTTCATCCTTGGTGAGTCTTGCCATACTTGACAACATACACATCAAGTTTCCTTCTGTTCACATAGTTTTATTATTCAGCAAGATGTCAGTGCATATAAATCCTTGTTAGAGTTCCTTAGCCAAATTTTGTGCTATTGCAATTCTAAGGATCTTTGATTCTTTTATATCTGACCTGTGTCATATTGGACATACAATTTA
This sequence comes from Gopherus evgoodei, assembly GCF_007399415.2. Taxonomy (NCBI): domain Eukaryota; kingdom Metazoa; phylum Chordata; order Testudines; family Testudinidae; genus Gopherus; species Gopherus evgoodei. Next base: position 1,092,840 of record NC_044334.1, read on the forward strand.
GCACAGGTTAGGACTAAATTGGATGATTATCTCTTAGAAAAGTGTTGTTTTTAATCTTTATAATATCTTTCCTGATGTTCCAGGGAGTAGTTCTTTGGCTGGAGCACATTGACAAGCATGGCGTAGACTACTAAATCCACAATAAAGGTGGCTTGTACAGGAAAAAAAATATAAATTTAAGTAATATCAAGTAATATCAAGTCTTATCTTCTCTGTTTTCCAAGGGCTTCCTTGGAGGGCCAGAGAACTGAAGTGTTCTCAGTCAGAGGAGCAGGCGTATTTGATTTTTCACAAACCTAGCTTTTTCTCCAAGTGTTTCTCAGGATTTTGAGTGAAACTGGTGGAAGGAAAAAGCAAGACAGACCAGAATTCTATATGTATGATCAAAATCTCTTCTCCTCTCAGTTCAGGTTTAAACACTTTTATGCTACTATATTCCTATTAGTCTTCCAAAGAGTTCTCCAGCAAAAAAGGGAGAGTGAATACTGGATATTTTCTAATGTGGAAAACAAGCAAAAACCCACGCAACCCCCATAAATATATAATTGGAGTGGGGAACAACTTTTTACATCTTTATACTTATAGCACAGCAACAACAACAAAAAAGTGCAACCAATTTTTTTTCCGTTTGGGAGTAGCTTCAAGAGTGATTTTGGATAATGCTGGAGACAACTCCACAATTTTTTCCAGTTAGCAGCTTAAAAACTCAGAATTTCACTTTTTGGTGAGCAAGTGTGACAGGAGGAACCAGCCACTGTGCCTATGTCTTACCAGGATCTCTTTATGCTTCATTAGGTAGTTAGTAACTCACATAATGCATCTGAGTATCCGTATAACTAAGCTACCAATATAATATGTCCCATAGAAGGCCCTCTAGATTTTTCGTAATCACCTCTATTTTCTGTAAACCAAAGTCCCATCGAAAATGCAAGACTCTCAGCTCAAGTAGAATAGAAAAAACAAAAATTGTATTGAGACCCTCTTCAAGTCATTGTAGTGAGATTGCTTTATTTCTTTTAAAATCTCGCTTGAGTAAATTAAACATGTAATTTACCTGCAAGGATATGTGATCATCTCTCATTGAATTGCTTAGATCCAGGGATCAACAGGGAGAGGGATTTTTTAATCTTACCTGTGAAGATCTCACTATCTTTACAATACTGCATTATGTTAAATCTGGTAATTATGCTTTAAATAGTTTGTAATGCTGAGCTCTTAAAAATCTTGTTCATTTTTATTTTTTGAAACCCTGTTGAGGGTATGAATTTTAATATTCTTCATGACTCTATGGACTCCTATTTCTTGCCATGAAAAGTACAGTCTTGTACTCGCAGAAGGTCCAGGGAAAACATGCAAAGTGGTGAGAAAAAACACACCTTTCACTTCCCTGGTTTTATTAAGATTTTAGTTAATGTGGTTTTAATTTTCTGGTTCATGTGCAGTCTTGAGAGAGAACTCTAGGCAACGTTTCTGGAGTTCTTTCCTTAAAGGTGAAATGAACATGGGATGAAATACATCTTATACTAACTACATTTTCTCCACAGAACCCGATTAAAAAGGTGGATTTGCTGAGCTGCTCCTACAAGCTGTCTGCTCCTTTTTTCTCAAGTCCTTGCTCTATAGGTTCTAAGACTAAATGGGCTTGTCTGTATGTAGGGTTTAATCTGCAGATTTTCAAATTAATCTGCTTTGAAAACATTTGTGTGCGCATGAGGCTGTTCCTTGTAGTTCTGACTCTGCGTTTATTGTGAATTCCGGAGTCCTCTTTCACGGTGAGTTAACTTTGCTGTGAAATGAATTAGTTTGGTCTGTTCAGATGTGTGCACTCCGTGTCTGCCATGCTGAAGGTGCTGAACACTAGGAAGATCGCCTATTGATCTCCTAGAACCTTTCTGAGTAAGGTCATTCTCAGCCTCCTAGTTGCCTGCCTTGCTGTAATGGCACCTAGAGCCAGGTGAGTCTAAAGGAGATGCAGAGAGGATTACATCCAGCTCACCCCAGATTTACTCAGCTAGCCCCTCAGACACCATATAGGCACCTCCAAGCAAATGCCAGACTAGGAACTTAATTCCCAACCCTTTTCCCCCTCAGCCTCCAACACACAACAGCAGTGTCACCCAGCCTGTACCACCTGGTCAGAAATCCCAGCACACGCATCACTGATCATCTCCAAGGTTCTACCCGTTGTTAGTTGCTACCAGTGTGTAGCTCTGCTCTTGTTCGATGATGATAACAGTCGGCTGCATGCGTGTTCCCTCTGTGTGCTGCCCCGGCTCTGCGCAGATCGCTGACACAGCAAACCCTGAGAGAATCCCCAATGACCACAGACTCTAGTAAGGTACAAAGGCACCCAGCCAGGTTTATTGTCAAACGAAGCACAGTAATAGATTCCTATAGACTCTACAGGACATACTATGAATATGTGCCCCCTGGCAGTGGACACAGCTCAGTCAGTGGTGGGACACTCCACTGCCCTCTAGGCTGGACAAAGATGCAGACTCTGGGACCTACTTTTATACCGTTACAGGACAGATTACTCATCCCTCCTGATGTATTGAGGTACAGCCCCTTGGCTCATTAGGTTGCTGTCTCCCCTTTGATCATGTTGTTTCAGACATACAGATCTATCCATCATACTGTCCTGTCTTTAAGATACACCTGCCTGTTCCTTGTTATGTCTATGGAGTGTCCTTGTATCAGGCTGTCCAGGTGCCATGTTGGCACAAGTTCATCTTATTAGCTCTTATGTGTGAACGCACCTGCTTCTAACAACCCTCTTCTCACCAATTTCTGTGAGTGAGGCCTGGCTCTGGCTCACACCCCAGCTTTTGCTTAGCAGTGTCTGGAAGTACTTTGGTTCAGGCTTTAGGCCTCAGACTAGGCCTCTGACACAAGAGTTTGTTTCAGGTCCTCATCTTACTACACACCCAAAACTGGGAAGATTGTCAGGAAATAAAGCCAGAAATGCACGTTTAAAAAATGCTATCAAAGCCTTGCTGCAATATGAACAATAACCACTTGTCATTTTTCAAAATACCCCACCAGTTATGGCACTTGCACTAGTCAGTCCCTTAGGGAGATGGCCATTCTCCACAGCCGTGCACCTGGGACACCTGAAGGAGAGAGAATGGAAAACAGGATGAAATGTTCATGGCCATTGTTACAGAGTGCCAACTCCCCCACCCCTCAAAAAAAAATACGGAGAGGTGGAGGGAGTATCTGAGGGGAAATCTGAGAAGGAGCTTTCTAGGGTGATTGTTGCGGGGGCTGAGGACAGCATGGCAGTTGCTAGGGCCAAAGACAATATGAAAAAGACTGGGCGTTGCAGACACAACTCCTGGAGGCAATGTAAAGTCAAAATGCCCTGCTGCAGTGCAGTACTGCAAACCAGCACCCAGCCTTGTTCTACAGCCTCTGGACAATTCAGGCTACTGGGAAAAACTTCTCCTCGCAGTACCCCTGCAGTGGTGCACTCAGAGACCACTCTCCCCTCCCAGACCCTTTCTTCATTAATTTAAATACAGTTGAGTGCCCAAAGATCCTAGCATCAGCTGCTGTTCCAGACCACACAGCATGTATGTCTGTAATCCTGCCACAGTGGTCAACCAGTCCTTGAAGCACCATGGAGAAATACCTCATTCTGAGCCCTGATGGAAGGAGGGAGGCAAATAATAGGCACATGGGTCCCATCAATTGCCCCAGCACTGTTTGTGAATCCTATGGGTTCAGTGTCATCAATAACTTGACATTACCAGGTTTTATAGCACAGTGCCATCAATACCTTTTCCCATGGCATCACACCTCTGCATGCCAATGACCCTTGTAGCCCGTCTCCCCACACTTGCTTAGTTTGTTATGGACCTGTAGCATTTGAGGGTGGCAATTGCAACCTGTTTGTCCATAGGTTTAGGTCCCCACATGCTGGTATGCAGCACCTCATGGGATAGGGCACTGCATGCCTCTGTAGTTCCAGGGTTCAGCACGTATTTCTGAAAAGGTTGCTTTCTGTATGCTGAAATTGTTTCGCCACTGCTGGTCATCCCAGTGTGCAGAACAATCAATTCCCATGAATCTGTGCTGGTTTCCCGGGCCCAGAAACAAATCCCTCTGCATGCTGTGAAGCTGCTCCAGGAACTGGCCCGCTACTTTAACTTGCTCAGGGTCTTCTGCGTCTGGTTCTGCTTCTGCCGAAGACCTTGCTGCTGCTGGAGGAGCTGCTGCTGCCGCCACATCATCTGTTTAGTGGGGAGAGGGGAAGTCCCAAGCTGAATTCATCCAGCTTTGAGTGCTGAAATACAGTCCAAGCAGCCGTTGTGCATTTGAGGCTGCCAGCAGAGTGGCATGGAGTCCATGCTGGGTCCATGCTGCTGACGGCAACTAGAAAATGGTGCTAGCTTGCCCAGAAAGGAAGTCTGAGGTGGAGACAGATAACTCTTGAGATTTTGAACTAGCTTTGCTTCAGCATCTGCAAAACACAGTAAGAAAAATCCCAGCAGCAAAGCAAAGGAGCATGAGGTATCCTCAGAGAATGCCATGCCCTCAGTTGGCAGCAAACTGCTGCTGTGTATACACCATGGTACACGTGAGCAGAGGACATATAGTAGTAGCATGTATACCGGACAACAACTTGTCATGCACGTTACCTGATGTACAGCAAAAAGCTGCAGATTAACCCCCTCCCACTATGTAGACAAGCCCCAAGGATTTTATACACTCCATCACCATAGTATCTGAGTGCCTGCCACACACAATCAATAGCAATAGTAAAAACCCTAGTGGGTTTCAGGGAGTCTGGCACTTCTGCTTTAGATTGGGCAGATCAGAACTGTTAGTGTGGCAGCATTTCTGCATCTGAGAGATCCTAGTTTTGCAACTGCATCTAAAAATCCATAACTCCAAGCAATGGCCGCTGATTTCTTAAAGGTTCCTGAGTTAGTGCTTTTAAGGCCGTTTGCTCAAGTTCTGCATGGAGGGAGAGAAGACCCAGTTAAACACTAGCCTAGGTCACTTGCTGTGTGTTTCAGTCAGGTCAGCTGAGGAAAAGCAGAATCTCACTAAAATCGGATGCTGTAGCTTACACGTAGTTATCCTGAGTGAATACGTTACAGCAAAATTGTAGCCCACAGTGCCCTCCAGAACAATTCAAGATGGATACCCCATAGCAGAGCTCTGTAAGCTTTAATATTTTCTTTTTTGTGTCGCTGAATTAGGTTTAACGTGGGCTAATTTAACTGGTCTCTACGTAGGAGTTTAACTTTTGATTTGTACCTATATTGGAATCACTTTTTCTCTTCTCGCTATTGTCTAGGTTGCTACAGCTGTTTGTGGCTGGCAGTGATTCTGTGGCAATGGCGTATTGAAAATAAACAGTTTGTTTTGTACCTGGAAGATTCCCGCTTTCCTCAGTTCATATTGATGGCTTCCAGCTCCTTTCCAGCCCTCTGTTTCCGGGAAAAATATCTGCATGATGGCACCTTATTGCCATCTGGCTCGTTCCTACCTTGCCAGTTACTGGGGCTATTTGAGAGAGATTGGTCTGGCATTTAACATGGGCTACGTCAGGCTGCGACCTGCCATCTCTGTCTTCGGGATTTGCAATGGCTGTCATCTTGGCATCTCTTGGTTTTTACAGGGTCTCTTTACTACTTTATTACTGGGGTCCTGGAGCTCATATGAAGAATGTTGACGTCTTTACAGCTGCATCTAGTGCAATCTCTATATGGCCCTCAGTGAGTTTGGCCTGGTCTACACTACGTGTTTAGGTTGAATTTAGCAGTGCTAAATCAAATTAAGCCTGTACCCATCCACACAACAAAGCCATTTACTTCGACATAAAGAGCTCTTAAAATCCAGTTTATGTACTTCTCCCTGATGAGGGGAGTAGTGCTGAAATCGACATTGCCAGTTCAAATTAGGGTTAGTGTGGACGCAATTCAGTGGTATTGGCTTCCGGGAGCTATCCCACAGCACACCATTGTGACTGCTCTGGACAGCAATCTGAACTCGGATGCACTGGCTGGGTAGACAGGAAAAGCCCCACGAACTTTTGAATTTCATTTCCTGTTTGCCCAGCGTGGAGCGCTGATCAGCACAGGTGACCATGCAGAGCACATCAGCACAAGTAACCATGCAGTCTGAGAATCGAAAAAGAGCTCCAGCATGGACTATATGGGAGATACTTGATCTGATCACTGTATGGGGAGTGGATTCCATGCTAGTAGAACTACATTCCAAAAAACAGAATGCCAAAACATTTGAAAAAGTCTCCAAGGGTATGATGGAGAGAGGACACAATAGGGACTCAGTACAGTGCCATGTGAAAGTTAAGGAGCTCAGGCAAGTGTACCAGAAAACCAAAGAAGCAAACAGACGATCCGGTACAGAGCCACAGACATGCCACTTCTACGCTGAGCTGCATGCAATTCTAGGGGGGGCCCGCCACCACTACCCCACCCCTGACCATTGATTCCGAGGAGGGGGTACTCTCAGCCATGCCTGAAGATTTTGTGGACAGGGAAGATGAGGAGGACGACGATGAGCTTGCGGAGAGCACACGGCACACCGTTCTCCCCAACGGCAAGAATCTTTTTCTCAGCCTGACTGAAGTAGCCTCCCAAGGCGGTAACCCAGACCATGAAGCCATGGAAGGGACCTCTGGTGAGTGTACCTTTGTAAATATAAAACATGGTTTAAAAGCAAGTGTTTTTTAATGATTGAATTTCCCTGAGGACTTGGGATGCATTCGCGGCCAGTACAGTTATTGGAAAAGTCTGTCAACGTGTCTGGAGCGGAAATCTTCCAGGGACATCTCCATGAAGCTCTCCTGGAGGTACTCCAAAAGCCTTTGCGGAAGGTTTCTGGGCAGAGCAGCCTTATTCCGTCCTCCATGGTAGGACACTTTTTACCACGCCATGCTAGTAGCAAGTAATCTGGTATCATTGCATGACAAAGGCTGGCAGCGTATGGTACCGGTGATTGCTGGCATTCAAGCAACATCCGTTCTTTATCTCGCTGTGTTATCCTCAGGAGAGTGATATCGTTCATGGTAACCTGGTTGAAATATAGGAATTTTAGTTAAGGGGGCAGAAGTGGCTGTTCTTACGGGGCTGTTTGCCTGTGTCTGAAAAGAAATCCTCCCTGCAGTTAGCCAAGCCTGGGGGCGGGGGGGCATTGGCACTGAGCTGTTTGCATTTGGCTAGCAGGGATCTTCCCTGATACCAGCCTCGCGGTGGTGGGAGGGGTAAAGTGATCATCCCAGAGAATTGGATTGGGGGGTGGGGGTTAGTTTGGTTTCTGCTGCTGCACGTTAATACAAAAACCGCAGCACTCAACGGGCTTTGCTTGGTATGGGAAAGGAGGGTGCTGCTTTTATGAAGGTTGAAGAAACCTAAAGACAATAGCTTACCATGGCTGCAAACAAGCTGAATTCCGTTGCCCAGCCCTGCGTCTGTGATTTCTAACACCAAATCCGCAGGCACTCAATATTAAGATGCAAAATGCAAACTTGTACCGAAATCACATGTGCTACGTAATGTGAATAGTGGTGTTCACTGTGAAAGAGTACATACATTGTTCTGTAAAATATATCTTCTCTTCCTTTTTTCTCTCCCACAGCTGCAAATTTTTCAAGTCTCTCTCCTCCATCCCGAAGGCTATTTCAGATAAGGTGACGAAAAAAACGCACACGAGATGAAATGTTCTCTGAAATCATGCAGTCGACCTGCAGTGAAAGAGCTCATTTGAATGAGTGGAAGGACACAGTATCACAGTTCAGGAAAGCGGCCAACGAACGTGAGGGCAGAAGAGACGAAACCGAGGACAGGAGGGACGCTCGAGATGAGAGGTGGCGGCAGGAAGATCAGAGGAGGCAGGATGCAACGCTGCAGCTACTGCGGGATCAAACAGACATGCTCCGGCGTCTGGTGGAGCTTCAGGAATGGCAGCAGGATCACAGAGTGCCGCTGCAGCCCTGTATAACTGCCCTCCCCATGTTCCATAGCCTCCTCACCCAGATGCCCAAGAATGCGGGGGGGGGAGCCTCCGTGCACCCTGCCACTCCACCCCAGTGGACAGCCCAAGCAAAAGGCTGTCATTCAACAAGTTTTGAAGTGGTCTTTTCCTTCCTTCACTCTTCCACTCCTCCCATACCCCACCCGGGCTACCTTGTCAGTTCTCTCCCTATTTTTATAATCAATTAATAAATAATACATGGTTTTTAAATGATAGTGACTTTATTTCCTTTGAAAGCAAGCTGTGATCGAAGTAGGGAGGGTGGGTGGCTTCCAGGGAATGAGTCAATCAAGGGGGCAGGTTTTTATCAAGGAGAAACAAACAGAACTCTCATACCTTAGCCTGACTTGTCATGAAACTGGTTTTCAAAGCTTCTCTGATGCGCACTACGCCCTCCTGTACTCTGCTAACTGCCCTGGTGTCTGGCTGCTTGTAATCAGTGGCCAGGCGATTTGCCTCAACCTCCCACCTCACCATAAATATCTCCCCCTTACTCTCACAGAGATTGTGGAGCACACAGCAAGCAGCAATAACAATGGGGACATTGGTTTGGCTGAGGTCTGAGCGAGTCAGTAAAGTGCACCCGCGACCCTTTAAACATCCAAATGCACATTCTACTACCATTCTGCACTTGCTTAGCCTATAGTTGAACTGCTCCTGACTACTGTGTATGGCTTCATGAGCCATGGCATTAAGGGATAGGCTGGGTTCCCAAGGATAACAATAGGCATTTCAACATCCCCAACGGTTATTTTCTGGTCTGGGAAGTAATTCCCTTGCTGCAGCCATTTAAACAGATTAGTGTTTCTGAAGACGCGAGCTCCATGAACCCTTCCCGGCCATCCCACGTTGATGTTGGTGAAACGTCCCTTGTGATCCACCAGTACTTGCAGCACCATTGAAAAGTACACCTTACCGTTTATGTACTGGGTGCCCTGGTGCTCCGGTGCCAAGATAGGGATAGGGGTTCCATTTATCGCCCCACCACAGTTAGGGAATCCCATTGCAGCAAAGCCATCCACTATGACCTGCACGTTTCCCAGAGTCACTACCTTTCGTAGCAGCAGCTTAATGATTGCTTTGGCTACTTGCATCACAGCAGCCCCCACAGTAGATGTTCCCACTCCAAATTAATTCCCGACTGACTGGTAGCTGTCTGGCATTGCAAGCTTCCAGAGGGCTATCGCCACTTGCTTCTCAACTGTGAGGTCTGCTCTTATTTTGCTGTCTTTGCACTTCAGGGCAGAGAAAAGCAAGTCGGAAAGTTCCATGAAAGTGGCCCTACGCATACAAAAGTTTCACAGCTACTGGGAATTGTCCCAGACCTGCAACACTATGTGGTCCCACCAGTCTGTGCTTGTTTCCCGGGCCCAGAATGGCATTCTACAGCATGAACCTGCCCCATTAACACCATGATCTCGAAAATGCCAGGGTCTGCAGTTTGAGAGAACTCTGTGTCCATGTCCTCATCAGTCTCGTTGCCGTGCTGTCGCCTCCTCCTCACCTGGTTTTGGAGGTTCTGGTTCAGCATAAACTGCACAATCATGCGTGAGATGTTTACAATGTTCATGGCTGCTGCGTTGAGCTGAGCGGGCTCCATGCTTGCCGTGGTATGGTGTCTGCACAGGTAACCCAGGAAAAAAGGCATGAAACAGTTGTCTGCCATTGCTTTCACAGAGGGAGAGGGGAGGGGGCCTGATGACTTACCCAGAACCGCCATGACAATGTTTTTGCCCCATCAGGCATTGGGATCTCAACCCAGAATTCCAATGGGTGGGGGAGACTGCGGGAACTATGGGATAGCTATGGGATAGCTACCCACAGTGCAACACTCCGGAAGCTGACGCTAGCCTCGGTACTATGGACACACACCGCCAAATTAATGTGCTTAGTGTGGCCCCGTGCACTTGACTTTATACAATCTGTTTCCAAAAATTGATTTCTGTAAAATCAGAGTAATCCCATAGCGTAGACGTACCCTTTGTCTGGCTAGGCAATGAATACAAAGAGGCCTTTGCCAAGAGCACGGGTTCTCAAACGCAGTCAGGACCCCTCAGGGGGTTGGGAGGTTATTATGTGGGGGGTTGCGAGCTGTCAGCCTCTACCCCAAACCCTGCTTTGCCTCCAGCATTTATAATGGTGTCAGGGGTGGCTCCAGGCACCAGCACGCCAAGCGTGTGCCTGGGGCGGCAAGCCACGGGGGGGCGCTCTGCCAGTCGTTGCAAGGGTGGCAGGCATGTTGCCTTCGGTGGCATGCCTGTGGAGGGTCTGCTGGTCCTGTGGCTTCGGTGGACCTCCTGCAGGTATGCTGCCGAATCCGCAGGACCGGGGACCTCCCACAGGTAAGCCGCCAAAGGCAGCCTGCCTGGCGTGCTCGGGGCGGCAAAATACCTAGAGCCGCCCCTGAATGGCGTTAAATATATAAAGAAGTGTTTTTAATGTATTGGGGGGGGTCACACTCAGTGGCTCGCTATGTGAAAGGGGTCACCAGTACAATAGTTTGAGAACCAGTGGCCAAGAGGAGTGATTGAGGGTGCCGTGGGCTCTATCGAAGCCTGTTTCATTTATCTTTTTTCTGGTAAATGCTCTTTATTAGCTTTGTTCTCTGGTAAGTAATCTAGAGTCATGGAACTCTTCTAGCAGGCTCCTGCAATGGTTGCTGCATGACAGCTAGAACTGCTTGTATCCAAAGGCTTCTCTTTACTGGTACCAACTATAAACTCTCAACAGCTGCTCCTCTGCTTTCAGTTGTTAATGGTGATCATCTCCTTCCTGTTTCTGGGTCTGAGAGGCTGGGAGCTGCTTTTCATCCCATGGCAAAGTTAACAGTTGAAAATAAGCTGATGGGATTTCTGTGATTGGCTAGGCTTTATGGTGGATTTACAGACAGCTTTTAATAGATTCAAGATTTTTGTAGTCATTGCGGTGCTTAGCTAGCTCCCTGGACATTTGTCTTGCCATCCTGTGCTGTGATTTGGAGTCCACGGGCACTAGTTTCCCGTTTGTACTGGAATTTAATGAAGAAATCATATCCCCATTTAGGTAAAACCAATAGCTGGTTCTAGAGCTTTTGTCAGTCTGACCTCCTGCTTATTGCTTGCACTGTGTTGATTCTCTGCTGAAGTTTGAAAGCTGGCTGTAGACTTGCCCGTTTTCCCAAGCTATTTAACTGATGTAAATCTTGTAATTATGTCCTTTGAATTGTTTTCTGCACAAAGCTTTGGAATGCTTGTCACAAAAGGGCCTCTCTAAATATGTGTTGTACACATAACACTCAGAGAGCCATCCATATCCTAGCTGGGTCCACTGCAGAGCATCTGTGGGGCCCTCAGCAGTCACCTGATGATGCACTAACTCTAACAACGTGTAAATCGTGTAGCTGTGTGTGCGCGAGCACACACTCAACATGCATGCTTCTTAGAGGAGGCTACTGTGAATGTGGCAAACAAACTTTTAGTACTGTTAATGTTGTTTTGGGGTAGTAGGCGTTTAGGTCTGATATCTCAGGGGACCCTCATGTCTGAAAGTCTTTGGCCTTTGAAACACGCACATCTTACCCAGCACAGCAGAAGGAAGAACAGATGATCCTAATACTGCATTTATTACCCCAGCATATATGATTTCTCAAAGGTTCTTTTCAGACCATTGTGTTTCCAGGCTCCCCTGCATGGTGGTAGATATTTTGAGAATAGCACTGACTCTGTGTTAGCATGGATGGGGCTCAGGACACACACGTCACTAGCAAACTAAGGAAAAGAAATGCAGCAATGGAAATTTGAGTCAAAGGCTTCATTTTGGCAGCAGAACTTGTAAACTTGTTAGAAGATGGAATCATGGTTATAATCTGTTATTTTAATAAAAATCATCAGGTGTTTCAAATTTTTCAGGTGTGTAGCTTGGAAGCAGTCAGCTCCCTGCGAGGGCAACATGGTTCATGGTCTCCAACAATCATTGCTTTATGGCTAATGCACATTGCGTATGTTTTGTTTATGAAATATGTGAGAACTATTTGTGCAGACACTATGATGTGTCCGTCTGGGCCTCCAGGTGCAGGGCAGCTCTCAGCTGGCTGATCTCTCTGTTCTGCACCTTACTTGTGTTGATGAGATGGCACCAGAATTAACCAATTACGTTGTAGGAATTAGAGTGGAAAAGAGCTAAAGCAAATCATTTAGTTCATCCCCTGGTGACTGGTGCAGGATTCTTTCCTGTAGTCTAGTTCTCCATCACTCTGTCCAGCAGAGTTAAAACTGGTCTGAGCAGATAGGATTACACACCCTCCCTGGAGGCTCTGTCACACAAGCACAGTTGGGCACAATTTTTAAACATTCGGAATGTGAAAAGGTTTTGTAGTCTCATTGGCTTTCCTGGGGCATCCTGTATAGATTATCCTTTGTGTTAAGCAGAATTTTTCCTAACTGTATTGTGACATACATATTTCAGATAGACAAACTAATGCTATCTGAAGAGGTCTTGTTCAGTAACTCTAAGGGACACCTCCATTTCCTGAGGGCAGAAGAAAAATTGAATGGGGGAAAATATCCCCTGACCCTAGCCTTGCCTTGGGAGCCAGTGTGTTTTAGTGAACTGAAGGTAGGATTGGGAGCCAGGAATGCCTGTTATAAACCCTCCTTTGACACTTGCTACATGGCCTGTAGCCAATCATTTAATCTGTGTGTCTTGAGTGTGCAACCTAAAATTGGGATAGCAGGGATGTTGTGAGGCTTAGTCAATGTTTGCAAAGCACTTTCTACATGGCAAATATTGTTATTAACCCCTAGACAAAGATTCTATTTAAACATGATGTAAAGTTTACAAACAATTAAAAAAAACAAACTGCATTTTTTTCTTTCCAAGCAAGGATAGAATCGGTTCTGAAGTGTAGCTCTGCTGATAGAGGGACCCCATCTTCTGGTGAAAAGTCCTTGGAGGGTTTTAATACATTGGAGCTAACTGGCACGTTGGTGGGAACGTTTCTCAGTTTCCTTTTATCCCCTGTAAAATGCCCCCCATACACTCCCCTTTTCTCAGTATAAAGCTGGAATTCTTCCAGACCCTGCACTGGGCTTGCAAGAAAACTTTACTGTGTAAATTTGCTCTTTGTGTCCGGAGTCCTTTGTTTAAACAGCATTGTGAGTTTGCTGGGGAGGGATGGAAAGGGGGGGAGCTGGCAGGGAAGAATTTGAAAAGCCCTGACCTCTGATGAATAAAATCCAGCACATTAACACATTCTTCAATAAATTCATGATTGCAGATAAGGTGGGAGTCCCCAGGGTTGGCTTTTCATTAACCCCTGCTGCTAACCCAAACACAGTGCAGGGTTTTTTTAGTTCACTAGGACAAGCAGAGCCCTTTTGTGGCTGAGAGGGTGAGTGTGCATGGAGAGATCTCATATAGGGAGCCAGGTTAAAAAATGGGACACTCTGTTTCAGAACAAACCCCTTTGGTTAGTTTGATGAGATTACAAAAGGGAAAGGCTTTAACAGGGGCTGATTGAAGCTAAGTAACTGTTTCTGAATACAGTAAGAGCCAGGGCGGAAAACATCTGACTGTCAAGTAAACAGAAGTCTGTGAAGTATGGCTAAAACACCAAGCCTGGACATATTCAGATGGGTTACCGTGCAGCTCACTGGAAAGGTTTTGCAGTGATACAGTTTGGAGCTTCTGCCGATAACTCGAGGATGGCATTAGGAGAGGAGGCCAGATGTGCGAGATCCTTTGTTCCAAAGATGAGTTACATTATTTCGTAATGTATCAGAGGGGTAGCCGTGTTAGTCTGGATGTGTAAAAGCAGCAAAGAATCCTGTGGCACCTTATAGACTAACAGACATTTTGGAGCATGAGCTTTCGTGGGTGAATACCCACTTCTTCAGATGCATGTGGTGGAAATTTCCAGGGGCAGGTATATATATGCTAGCAAGCAAGCTAGAGATAACGAGGTCAGTTCAATCAGGGAGGATGAGGCCCTGTTCTAGCAGTTGAGGTGTGAAAACCAAGAGAGGAGAAACTGGTTCTGTAGTTGGCAAGCCATTCACAGTTTTGTTCAATCCTGAGCTGATGGTGTCAAATTTGCAGATGAATTGAAGCTCAGCAGTTTCTCTTTGAAGTCTGGTCCTGAAGTTGTTTTGCTGCAGGATGGCCACCTTAAGGTCTGCAATAGTGTGGCCAGGGAGGTTGAAGTGCTCTCCTACAGGTTTTTGTATATTGCCATTCCTAATGTCTGATTTGTGTCTATTTATCCTTTCCGTAAAGACTGTCCAGTTTGGCCGATGTACATCTGGATAAATGGACACAAATCAGACATTAGGAATGGCAATATACAAAAACCTGTAGGAGAGCACTTCAGCCTCCCTGGCCACACTATTGCAGACCTTAAGGTGGCCATCCTGCAGCAAAAAAACTTCAGGACCAGACTTCAAAGAGAAACTGCTGAGCTTCAGTTCATCTGCAAATTTGACACCATCAGCTCAGGATTGAACAAAGACTGTGAATGGCGTGCCAATTACAGAACCAGTTTCTCCTCTCTTGGTTTTCACACCTCAACTGCTAGAACAGGGCCTCATCCTCCCTGATTGAACTGACCTCGTTATCTCTAGCTTGCTTGCTAGCATATATATACCTGCCCCTGGAAATTTCCACCACATGCATCTGAAGAAGTGGGTATTCACCCACAAAAGCTCATGCTCCAAAACGTCTGTTAGTCTATAAGGTGCCACAGGATTCTTTGCTGCATTATTTTGTAATGTAATCTTTATCCCTAATGGGAGGTATCAGAATTCTAGTGTGTGAGAGAAATACGTCTGAGGAAGAGGTGAAATATATACACTTTGAATTAAATATAATTGAAGTACAAAGTTTCTAATGTGACTTTGTGATGAGACGGCATTTTATTGGTTTGAACTCGTCGCTGTTTCTTATTTTATATATAGCTGGTATTTGACACCACTCCCCGAGTCTCAGCAGAAAGGGCTGTTGTAGAACTACTGTGCTGCTGTAGAACTTGCATCTAAATGAACCACCCTCCTGCTGTGCAGTTCTGACTGGGCTCTGGGTTCTAGAACCTTTGAAAGTGCAAATTGGCTCTGACCGTCCCCTTGTCCTCCTAGGTGCCATGCTAACACACAGTATCATTGGCCAATCAAATAGCATCGAAATACTCTTTGGCCTAAGTGGATGTATGGGGGGTTGGGAACCAATGAGTTCAAGTCTCACTTTTTCTACTGCCTGCTGTTAATAATTCTATGCCCTTCATGTCCCTTATTGGTGTCCAAGATCTCTTACATCACTGTTTTACATAAATGGGAATAGACTCCAGATCTCTAGCAGAGAAGAGCCTAGCCTTTACCACACTATTCCCCAGAATGAAACCGCCAGATCCTAGTATTTGGCCATGCTGTATGTAAACCGGGGCTACTCATGCAAATACAACCTGCTGTTTCAGTCCTTTGCTAGTGGCAATGCACTGAGGATAACAGCCCTCTCCTGCTGCCAGCGGTGGTAATTAATTAGTTAGCTCACATGATAGAGGTCTGTGCTGCATTATTGAAGGTCTAAGGTTGCCTGGACAGTCTTAATTATGGTATTTCCTAACTTTACAGAGCTTGACATTCCAACCTTGACATTCGTTAACATAATCTTTTGGTATGTAATTTAATTTACATGTGATATATAATTAATTATTCCTCGAATTTCCATTATTAACTATTTGGTGAGTGGCACAAAACTATCTCCCACTCAAAAGAGGGTACATGAATGCTCAAGGTAGAATAATAGAAGATTAGGGTTGGAAGAGACCTCAGGAGGTCATCTAGTCCAACCCCCCTGCTCAAAGCAGGAGCAATCCTAACTAAATCATCGCAGCCAGGGCTTTGTCAAGTGGGACCTTAAAAACCTCTAAGGATGGAGATTCCACCACCTCCCTTGGGAACCCATTCCAGTGCTTCACCACCCTCCTAGTGAAATAGTGTTTCCTAATATCCAACCTAGACATCCCCAACTGCAACTTGAGACCGTTATTCCTTGTTCTGTCATCTGCCACCACTGAGAATAGCCAAACTCCATCCTCTTTGGAACCCCCCTTCAGGTAGTTGAAGGCTGCTATCAAATCCCCCCTCACTCTTCTCTTCTGCAGACTAAACAAGCCCAGATCCCTCAGCCTCTCCTTGTAAGTCATGTTCCCCAGCCCCTTGATCATTTTCATTGCCCTCTGCTGGGCTCTCTCCAGTTTGTCCACATAATTTCTGTAGTGGGGGACCCAAAACTGAACACAATACACCAGTGCCAAATAGAGGGGAATAATCACTTCCCTTGATTTGCTGGCAATGCTCCTACTAATCATAGAATATCAGGGTTGGAAGGGACCTCAGGAGGTCATCTAGTCCAACCCCTGCTCAAAGCAGGACCAATCCCCAATTTTTGCCCCTAATCGGCCCCTTCAAGGATTGAACTCACAACCCTGGGTTTAGGAGGCCAATGCTCAAACCACTGAGCTATCCCTCCCCCCAGTGGTACAAAGACCCTGTCAGGCCATAGATCCTACATGTGTTCGATCAGCCAACTCTGGCAGTAAGAAAATACTGCAAATTTTGTTGAAGGAAGGGGCCATAAAGTGAACTCCCAGCCTCCTGTGCTCTACTCTCACCAATCCCTCCCTCCCCACCCAGCTATGTGAGAACCAGTGCTATTTCGTTCCCAGGAGCTAACCCAGTCCTAGACTGGAGTGAGATGGGATTGTGGTGCTGGTTGGATAGGATTGCTTGGGGGACATCCTCTAGTTGGGGTTGTGAGTATCGAGGGTCTGGATCACAGCAGGGCTCCAGGAGGGGCTTCTCTGCAATCATCCTTTTGGCAGGGTGGTTGCTTTGGGCTTTGCATGGTTTCTTATGTGCTCTGCTTTGTGGCTGGCCTGCCTTACTCTCTGGAGAGGGCACAGTGGAAGACTTCAGCCACTGACACTTGCAAGGTTTTTCCCATCTGATGATGTCATCTATGGGCTTCCCTCACAGAGCTGCCTTTGGGCAGTAGCTGCAGAGATTGTCCTTCCCAGTCTATTTAAAACAGTTTAAATTTCCAGGGTTAATAAAGATGCATAGGGACCATGTGTTGTATTTATAATTAAACCAAATAGTTTTAATTGATGAACCCCCAAGATTTCTGTTCTGGATGTACTGAGATTAGGAATTAAAATGCCAGGCTCCCTAATTAACTACCACTATCCTCTCAGTGCTCGGTTCTTTCCATGCGTAGTGCATTTCAGCCCTAAATAACCCCAGAGGCTTGCACCGCTTTGTGTGAATAACCTCCTAGATATATTTGCCCTGTAAACTTGATACACTCTTATCAACTTTCTTTCTTACAATCACCAGTAAAGGCAATCCATTGTGGTGAGAGATTGCTGCTGTCTTAGTGCAATTTAATATTTTACCATTGCTGCTCTGAAGTGAGCAAACGCGATGTTTCCTTTGGATAAATTAGAAAACAATAAAGGCACATTCTGCCGATAAATTGTTGCATGTTATATTGTCCTACTGGACTGGGTATTTTTCTCTCCAAATATGCAAAATCACTTCCCTACAGAAGCATCACTATCCTAGCAAATGCAGCGGATTTAATATTTACAAGCAGGCTCTGAGGATCTGACACATTTGACTGAAAGGAACAGTCACAGCTCTTGCCCATGGAAAATCCATCTGTTCCCCTTGTATTCAGTGGCACTTTTTTTCCCGGGGGAGGGGAAGAGTCACTGTAGCTCAGTTATTACACATGCACCCTCTGCTGCTGGGTAATTCTGTAATGCTCTGGACTCGGTTAAGAAGATTCAGTCAGGCATATGCCTCTCCCTCTTTATTCGACCTTTTGCTGTGCAGGAAAGCTGTTTTTTACATGTTGAGGCTACTGTTACTTATTCCCCTTGGCTGTGTGCATGCTTAACAGAGAGCTGCCGAGCCTTGTGCTGGAGGCATGGGGCCCAAGTGCAGAGGCCGTCACGGTGGGGGGGTGGGGGCTGGAGAAAAGGCCCTTTCAGAGGAGGTTCTCGGATTAAATTGAGGGGGGGAAGGTTTGTTTTTTTTTAACTCGCTCTCTGGCAGGATTGTAACATGCCTGGTCAGACAGAGGGGAAATGCAGCCATGCTGCTAGCAGCCCAGGCAGAGGGGAAGGTGAGAAGAGCAGTCTGGAGTACGGCTGTGGGCAGCAGCTCCCTAAGCCATCCTGCACTCTGTCAGTACTTGGCTAATGTTTGCTTGTTTAGGCCAAGATTTCAGTTCAGATTGGCCTCCTGAATGAAAAGGGACCGAATACGGCTGGCAGCTGTGCGGCATGGCCATGGTTTGTTTTGTTCTCTGTCTTGAATGGGCTGGTATTGAAAAGTCATTAACTAATGATAATTGGCCTAGTCCCTGGCTCTGAAGCAGTGGGCCAGGGCACTGGGGCAGGAAATCACTCCAGTCTGGTGACCCTACCAGGCCAGTACTTAACATTTACTGTTCATCCCCAGCCATACTGACAGGCCCATGTGAAAGTTGACCTTCCTCCATTTCAGGATTTAGAAAGAGTAGCTTGTTTCTGTGCCACGCTGTCACAGAGCAACAGAGCACAGTAAGGCAGAGGCCTGATCCCTTTAGAAGTAATGATACGCCCTGGGGACAGCACAGGTAGCTGTTGGCCTGATAATTAAGGCATTTTATCTTAATTTGAGCTGTTAAGAAGTATCCCTTTTCTGTGATTTATGGCCTCAAAATCGGCCAAGAGACTTATCCAGGGTCTAATACAGCTTACATGGAATGTTCCCAGTTAGACCCCAGTGGGCCTATTACACAGTATATAACAGGGGCTGGCTCAGTCTTTCAGCACTTTAAAGGCTGTTGTCTTTGATTGGCTGATGCGTATCAAATGCAATCCGCTTCCCACTGTCTGCTCTGTCAGCCCCCTGGTGCTGGCCCTTTGACAGAGAAAGCACCCTTCCCCGAATTTCTGATTTCACACTGATGCACAAACATTCTGTGGCATTTGAGCCTATTGTATTCAAGCTAGTTAAATTCCTTATGCATGTGCCTCTCCCAGAATGCAGAGGCAATATTTATTACAGAAATATCAGTGTAGCAACCGTGCCAGATAGTCCATCATCTCAGGAGACTCCATAACAGTAATGGTTCCACTGGACTTAGAGATAGCAGATACATTCCTTTAATCTGCAAATACATCAGGGTCACTGATACTATAATACACTAGATCAAAGACAATCATTGTAACTTTAGAAATAGTCCAGTGTGCACTACAGAGCAACAGTGTGAATGTGTGGTCTAGCTAGGTATTTATATTGTGCTCATCATCTGTGTATTTGAGCACCTTAGCACAAATATTAGGATCAAATGTTCAATAAGATATTTATTTTCAGCCTACCCCCTTTTTTAAATTTTTTTTTAAGGTTAAGAGGAATTAAGTTAAGTGAGAGCAGAACTTCAGATTCCAGATCTGCTGCGTGGACCTGGGAATAGAGCATTGACCTACCAGTGGAGCTGCTGTCTCTGTCTCCTATGGCACAGCCCAGATCAGAGCAGGACTTCTTGGGAAATCCCTTGAGTTGAGGAAACCTCCAGGAGAGAGTGTGCCACAAGCATCGAATCAAAACATATAGCCCAAGGAGTTTGGGGTATAGACTAGAGCATATTCCAAACTGATGTACACGTGGTACAGAGATTTGTGGATGGGAGGGATTAAAAGGCAGGGTATTCTTGCAAAAATATATCCATCCATTTGAACTTGGGCCAAAGAGGGCTTTGGCTGGGCTACCACCAAACAGTGGATAAGACCCTATCTATCAATCTTCCTCTTGGTGTTTCTCTCTGAGCCAGATCAACTGGGAGGAAGAATTTAATCAGAAAAATATGAATAATTGTGAATTAGTTAAGAACAGCTTACTAGATGCCCCAAAAACCCACAGTCCCAGAAATGAGGAAAAAGGCTGTGCTGGTTAAAAAAACTACCTGGTTTAGAGTGGCAGTAAAGGCAGCTATAAAAAATAATATATAACGACTGAAAGAAAGGGGAAGTTGAGTAAGGAATATGAAGCAGAAGTTAGGAAGTGTAGACAATTGATCAGGGAAGCAAAGGGGCACAAGGAGAACTCTCTATTCAGTGGCATTAAGGACAATAAGAAGGAATTTTAATAAAAGATATTACCTCATCCAACTTGTCTCTCTAATATCCTGGGACTGACCCAGCTCCAACTACACTGCACACATAAAATTAACATGGCACACATCAAATGGATTAAAAACTGGCTAACTGACTGATGGGTCTCAAAATGAAGTTGTTAACAAGGAATTGTCATGAAGTGGGCGTGTTTCCAATGGGGTCTTGGCCCTACGCTATTTAACATATGTATCAATGACCTGGAAAAAAAGATAAAATCATTATTGATAAAGCTTGCAGATGACACACAAACTGGGGGAGTGGTAAATAATGAAGAGCAGGACCGGCTCCAGGCAGCAGCATTCCAAGCTGGTGCTTGGGGTGGCATTCTGCAAGGGGTGGCAGTCCCTGTTGTTTTGCCCCAAGCAGCGCACTGAAATGCTGCCGCAGGCAGCGGGGACGTCCGTGTGCCATTAGGGCGGCAGGTGCGTTTCCGCGGTTAGGGCAATTTGGCGGCAGCTTCTATGTTTAGCTGTCCAGGGCGGCTTCAGCTAAACATGAAGCTGCCGCCGAATTGCTGCCACCGAGGAAACGTGCCTGCCGCCCTAAGGGCACATGGACTGCCCCCTCCGACAATTTGGTGCGCTGCTTGGGGCGGCGAAAACTGTAGAGCCGGCCCTGATGAAGAGGACAGGTAATTGATATAGAACCATCTAGATCTCTTGGTAAGTTGGGTGCAAGCAAACAATCTTTGTTTTGATATGGCTAAGTGTAGATGTCTACATACAGGAACAAAGAATGTAAGCAATACTTAGTGGATGGGGGACTCTGTCCTGGAAAGCAGGGACTCTGAAAAAGCGTAGGGGCCTGTACTGGATAATCAGCTGAACATGAGCTTCTAATCCAATCCCGGGATGCATAAACGCGAGGCTGAAGTACAAGCTGAGACGTTATTTGTATATTTGGTGCTGGTGTGAATGCTGCTCCAGTAATGTGCCCACTGCGGAGGTCCACAATTAGAGAGGGTTCAAAGAGCCCTGAGAACGAATAAAGGATTAGAAAACAGGCCTTAGACCCACAATGCTCAATGTATGTAGCCTAACAAACAGAAGGCTAAGGGCTGACTTGATTACAGTACATAAGTATCTACATGGGAAACACAGTGAATAATGGGCTCTTCAGTCTAGTGTAACATGATCCAGTGGCTGGAAGTTGAAGCTAGACCAATTCAGACTGGAAATAAGGC
The DNA here is from genome assembly GCF_007399415.2 of Gopherus evgoodei. Lineage (NCBI taxonomy): Eukaryota > Metazoa > Chordata > Testudines > Testudinidae > Gopherus > Gopherus evgoodei. Next base: position 1,114,229 of record NC_044334.1, read on the forward strand.
ATACATTTTTAAAAGTGAAGGTAATTATTCAAACAATTTACCAAGGGTCACGGTGGATTCTCCATAACTGACCATTTTAAAATCAAGATTGGATTTTTTTCTAAAAGCTCTGCTGTAGGAATGATTCTGGGGCAGTTCTCTGGCTGGTGTTACATAGGGCAGTGGCCTCCAAAGTGGGATGTGTGCACCCTAGGGGGTGCGCGGCAGGAGGAGCGTTTTTTTTTTTTTTTTGCTTCATCTTCAGTTCGAGCAGGAGTCTGAGTGGTGGGAGTGCGTGCTCAAAAAATTTTTTACTGATAGGCCTGTGCGATCAAAAAAGTTTGGAGACCACTGACATAGGGGGTCAGACTAGATGATCATAATGGTCCCTTCTGGCCTTGGAAGCTGTGAATCTGCACAGGAAGGGCTCTGGGCTGGAGGAGGAGGAGGAGTGAGCCGTAACCTTCGCTGCTGAGAAAGGACAGTGGCACTAGTGAATATGGGCATTTCTGCAGAGGAAGGTACTTGCTCTTTGAGGAATGGGTTGGGTGGTGGTAGTGAGGTGCTGGGTTTTTTAACTGGGCCATGGCATCTGGATCTGTTATGATTCCATATCCACTGTGCTGGCCCTCATTCCAGAAACTACCTCATGTTATGTGGTCACTTGTGAGCTAAGATTCATTTTCAAACAGCTTAAATCATTATTGATGCTTAAAAAGGTTACATCTGCAACTCATTTTCTATGTCATTGACATTCCTTTCTGACAAATAATTTCAAAAATATGCTGTAAAATGTTTTGGCCTATGAATGCTGCAGTCCAAGATGAGAGCTGCACAAAGTGAGTGCACAGCTCAACATCTTTACTTCATCTCTGAAGGAAAAACTTAACTCCTTGTTTGCTCCAGTTGGGCATGGCACAGCCATTCGTGGAGGCCATGTGCTGCGTTTGCTGCGGCTGGCTTGGTTGGAGAATCGTTTGTACTGATTGACTTTCCTACGGTAAATGTGCTCGCAGTGGGATTGCTGTCTGTGGCAACCAGTGATAACTTGTGCAGATTGCTAGCTCTGATGAGCCCTTAGAAGTGGAGTAAGAGAAGGTGGAAGACAGGCGTGGTGTAGGAGGGGAGAACCCTGGACACCTGCATGGCTGAGAATGGAGGGAGTGAGCTCTTCAGTTTGGTGCTAAGGAAACTCTCATCTCTCCCCTCACACTATTCAAGTAAAACCTTCCTGGTGGACAGTGCTAGACGGGATCCAGCTCTGCCTGCCAAGCAAATGGTGAAATGGAGAGAAGAGGAGACCGCCCTCTTCATGTTTTGACCTTTAACTTTATGCTGGAGGTAAATGCACAACACTGGGTATTGTGTTGGAAAGTTGAGTTGCTTGTGAATGCCTCAGAGGGCACTAGCGTGAATGGACACTATTCAGTGTTCCTGTTCTGGAGAACTTTTAGGAAACCCTTTGTGTTCAGGGACCTCTCCAAGCAGCAAGGGACCCATTCATGTCTGGGCACTTCAATTTAAAATGTTGCCTTGAGCCCCTTGCTCTCCTTTGCTGTGGTGCCCAGCATGGCCTCACTGCACTGGAGCAATCTAAGCATGGTGGGTTTGGAAAGATTTCTTCTCTTCCTCTTATTTCAGCATTGAGAAGAGGTCTGTTCTGATGTGGTGATAAGAGATGCTACCTGCCATTGATCTCTGCTACACTCACAGAAGCACAGCACTTGTGGGGTCAAAGGAAAACTTGCAGGAGGAGGCAGCTGCCGGCAGAGCTCCTTAGCCCTGCTGCAGTTGCTGTGCCACACTCCCTCATTCATCTAGCCTTGCATAACAGAAGACTGCATGCCAAAATGTGAATCTTCTCACCAGCATCCTCCTCAGTGTTGTTCCATTCACCCCAATGAGGTATCAACTCTGAAGTTAAGCCTAAGAAATGCTCTATCCACCAGCGCTCCCTTTGTCTCCCTTCACTTCTTCACCCACTTCTGGATGGACTTTACAGTTTCTAATTCATTCACTTACACAGGCATAGAGAGAATCATCTTTAAATGGTCTTTTCACTTTTTTCAAAGGTTTGTCCATTCTGGAAATACTGGCAGAACCAATAATATAAGCTAGTTCTGTGCTTTCATTTTGTAGTGCATTTTAGAGACTGTTCAATGAAACAAAGGTTATTGAATGATTTTGTGATCAGTTAACCTTGCGGACAATTCCCAGTTTGCTTCATCATTCTTTGCTGCTTTAGCTGCATAATGTATGTCTCACAGGCTGTGTAGCAGGAACTGCCATGCGTGTGGCTGCATTCCAGTGTTTGTGCTAAATGCTTCCTATTTTATTTTCTGGAAAGTTGAATTAAGTTGCAACCTCAACATGAGTCAACAATGCGATGCTGTTGCAAAAAAAAGAAAATGCAATTTTCGGTTGCATTGACAGAGGCATAGCATGCAAATCATGGGAGGTGATAGCACTGCTCTACTCAGTACTGGTTAGGCCTCAGTCCGGTTTTGGTCACCAATGTATAGAAAGGATGTAGAGAAATTGGAAAAGATCCAGAAGCGAGCGACAAAGATGATCAAAGTGATGGCATGCAGCCATCTGAGCAAAGGCTGAAGGAACTGGGTATGTTTAGTTTGGAAAATAGGAGATTAAGGGGGGGACATGATAGTGGTCTTCAAATACTTGAATGGCTGCCATGAAAAAGATGGAGAAAAGTTGTTCTCTCTTGCCACAGAGGGCAGGACAAGAGGCAATGGTTTCAAAGTACACACAGCAGATTTAGGTTAAATCTCAGGGAAAAACTTCCTAACTGTAAGAACAGTGGGACAATGGAACAGGCTGCCTCGGAGGTCATAGAAGCTCCTTCACTGAAGGTTTTCAAAAGGAGACTTGGTGCCACCTATCTGGGATGGCTTAACACAACAAATCCTGCATTGTGGCAGGGGGTTAGACTTGATGACCTTTGTGGTCCCGTCTAACCCCATGGTTCTATGATTCTGTGATTCAAAGAGTTTTATCCACACAACTTGCATCAGAGTCACTGGGATTCACACTACAAAATCCATTGCAGATCTTCAGCAAGGAACAGGTTAACATCTGGGCACAGTAGCATCCTCTTCTAAAATGGAAGTGTTTTCCCGAAGCTGAGGCTGTGGGGATTTCCTGCAGGCTGGGCAATGGGACCACCTTTCCTTCCTTGTGTAAGGAATTTGTTTGATCTCATTAGATGTTGGGCCCCACTTTGGCCTTGTCACTTCTTGTAGTTAGGGAGCTTCATCCCCACTTCTGCTGCTGACGATGTCTTTGTGTTTGTGTCCCCTGATTCGTGGCCAAGTTAAAGCTGATCATTGTATGATTCTATCTTGATGACTGTGGCGCAAGGACATTTCCACTGCACTCCCTAAGTTAGTGTGCAGTTCTGAGCCTACTGCACTGGGCTCTGATCACATGAACATATCTGGCAGCTGTAAAACTGCAGAGTGAAGTGCTTTCACAGGGCTTCCCAGCTGCTGTCACAATGTGGTAATGATTTCAGGGAGAGACAATCCAGATTGTTTTGAATGAGAAAGCAATAAATGACCTTGGCTCCCTGGTTAATGCCCAGGTGTACGCAGGGGAAATAATAGAGAGTTGCCTCACAGGAATCCTCATCAAAGCCAAACATCATTTGTGTAATTTGCTTTGGAAGGTGGGACTTGTCTCTTTATTTACCGAAGGCTGCTGATGTCCAAGATAAGGTTTACATCTGATGGAAGCTTTTAAAGTGCTGCTCAGACAGGGCTGCTGACCTTCCTCTGGCCTTCTTAGGCATTATGCCTTTGACAGAGTCTCTTCACTTATCTGAATTACAAGCCTTGTTGGGAAAGGTGGCTCTGGTAGCTAGGTGGGTGAGGCTGGATGTCCTTAGAATGTCTGCTTGGCTGTGCCCTCACAGGTAGAGCTCTGCTGGAAGTTTGTCTCCTGGGGGAAAGCAGTAGCTTAACCTGCTGGGAGGCTTGAAACGACTGCTTTATGGAGCTGTCCACAGGAAAGGTCTCCATTGCTGAGCTGGCCTCCCTACCAGATGGCCCTGTGATCTTCCTGAGGTGACTGCTCAGAGAGGTGGCTGCTGTCCCATCGAAGGAATTGCTTCTGAGCCCCCCACTCCACACTGTGTCCCCCCACAGTGCTGTCCCCTCTTGGGCTCCCTGCCAGCGTGGGGCAGCACTGGAAATCCAACAGAAGCAGCAAAGTGCTCTGTTCACCAGCATGCACCACCGCTCAGAGCAGAGGACTCCTCTTCCCAGCACTCTGAGCAGCCCCACTCACTGCAGCCTAAGCAGGGCTAGGGCTTCTCCTGGAACACGAAGAGGAAGTCCAGCTCAAGACCCTGCAAATAAAGCCTGGGGAGTCCAGTGGCTGACAGGAAAGCCTGGAAGATGTAGCTGGAATAACTGCCTGGGGCAAAATACAAGAGTCACAGAAACAAACTTTGTAAATCAGATTCACTGGAAATGTGGGTAAGAGTGAAGAACTCTGCAGTAAATCACCTAAGCGAATCCTCCCTGAGGTTCACAGTCAGAGTGCCCTGAGCTGCACACATTGTCTGTATGCTCGAGTGGCTGTCTGCCAGTCACTTTTTTAAAGCCTGGCTCTTTCTGTGTAAACGATGCTGTTGCTTGCATGCTCCATTGCGATTACAGAGCCCTGTATGCATCATTCATTCGTTTTGAGAAAGACAAAGAGGGAGACCTGGCTTGATGATGATGATGTCTTTTCTTGGAGACCATGATAATCTGTGAGCAAGCCTAAAGCTGCAGATTCCTCTGCGTTCCCTAAGCTGGTTTTTGAAGAAAGCTTTGGCAAGTTTCAGGGACGGGTTACCGCTTAGCATCGGTTCCTTGACTTACTGCCATGCCTGGGGGGACAGAGTGCCACACAGAGCAGGCATGGCTGGTGTGTGCATTTGTGGGTGTAGTAGGAGGTTGGCAGTGGAATCTCAGCTTGACTCTCTAATGGTATGAAAGGGGTTCGGACTGCTTGAGTCTTTCTTCGGCAGGAATTGAAGAGCTGAGATTTCAGTGGTGTGGAAACCAAGACCCATGTTTTAGAAGCATAAGTTTAGTCATTAGCATTGGGGACCTATGCTGAAATGAGTTATGGGAGCATTGGACTGTTCTTAAGAACCACACGTTCTCTGTCTGCCACTGGATTTGGACTAGGTTGTTGATTTGTTGTTCAGTAACTTCACAGTGGGGAAGAGATTCTGTGGTACAAGTGGCTTCTCCTGAAAAACATGGAAAGGGCAATTTCCCACTGCCCTGGGTGCTTTTCTTCTGCCTCCCATAAAGAATGTGAGGGGCTTGATCCAAAGCCCACTGGAGTCAATGGGGAGGCCTTCATTGTCTTCAATGGGCTTTGGATCAGTCCCTGTGTCACTAGATCCTACGCAACCCACTAATACTAATGAGACCGACACCCCTGGACTTGACATCATCGTATGAGTTAATAGCAATGAGGCCTCTTTGTTTCTCCTCTGCATCTTTTGGCAGCTGCTCATGCAATGACTCTTGCTTGCAGGCCTAGAGGAGCACATCTACAAGAGGGAGCCCCCAAGTTATTTCTAAAAGCTGGGCAAGTGTTCATTGAAAACAAGGTCAACCAGCAGCAAGGTACAAAATCCTCTCACCCATTATTTTCATCTCCTTTCTATGTGGTGGTTGGAGTCACTCACAACAATCAGTCTTGGGGTCTCCAATGCCACTGTGGAGAGGAACTCAGCCAGAGCTTCTGTGGTGCTACCAGGTGATCAGTACCCAAGGTTCCATCTTAATTCCATCCTGGGACTCGCTCACACATGCACTATGCACACTTCATTGGCTCTACGTTGGGGATGTGTAACCTTGTGCGTTTGGGGCTAGGTGCATCAACATGGCCACACCACCTCCCCCAGCTTGTTGCTGAACCACAAGAGACATGTGGGCTAAGAAGTGTCAGTCAGCCAGGTCTCAATTATAGATGCTAAAGCAAGGACCTGAGCCATGGCCCGATCACAGATGGTGAAAGCCTCATCAGAGGCAGACTTTTGATCGAAGAGCATGAATGACCTATGGTTTTGGAGTCGCATCCCCAGAGCTAGAGAAGGCCACCTTGGCTGAATGTGCCATGGATTCACACAGGTTAACTATCTGTGCACATGTTTGCTAGCTTGTCCCTGATGCTTTGGCTCATATCTTCATCCTGTAGACAAGGGGTCCCTGTGCCGGGGAATGCCTGATGGCAGCTATTAAATTGCTGTTGTTAATAGTGTGAATGACTTTTTTTCCTATGAGTTTGGTTCATGAGAGTTGAGTAATTGTATTGTTTATTGTGCTTAATGGGACATAAATCAACAAGCCTGGAGGAGCCAATGCACTCCCAATAGGCTACGTTCTCTGCTTATTATCTTTATAGCAGGTGTAGTGAAAATTATAGTATAAGCTGTAGAAGCAACTCAGTCTGTTTAATATCCATCCTCACAATCTGTAGCCTCACAGGGAGATGCTGGAATCTAGTGTCCAGCTTCATGTCTCTTATTTCATACCCAGTCCCTAAGCCATAGCTGTGGACTGCATGGAGGAGCCAAGAGCTGCAGGGTTTCCATGTAGATGGAAACATGGAACAAGAAAGAATTTTACAGTCAGCTATGGTACAGCGATGAGAAAGGAAAACAGGCTGATTCCAGCCCCTCAAATTGCAGAGATCAATGAACATTATACTTGGTGCCCAAAGTGGACTTTCATCTAATGGCCTCAGAGTTCTTGACAACACCAATTAATTGACCCTCCCAACCTCTGTGTGAGCTGGGTAAATAATCGTATCCTCCATGTTACAGATGGGGAAAGGCATGTAGAGAGAGATTACTTTACTTATGGCCACACAGTGACTTAGTGACAGAGACAGGAATTGAACACAGGAGCCTTATTCTCCAACCACAAGATTCTGGTATCTTCTAGTGAAGCCAAACTAGCCTACAAATATACTATAGGTGAGTGCAAAGGGCTGGGGATCAGATCCTGTGGATGCCTATACTCTCACTACAACGTACCAGTAATGCCTGCTGACATCTGACTTATTCCCAATCATTTGTTCTGACTCTGGTTTGTGTCTCCCACATTCTAAGAAAAGGCACTGAATGAGGTAAGAGGACAACTGTTAACATTTAATTGTCTGAGTAGCAGTGCAGTTTAGGTTGGGAATTCCTTATTCAGGGCTCATGTAAAGTGGTCTCCAGATACTTTTTAAAGAAGCATAATGTAGAATGAAACAAAACTGTTTCTGTCTCTGATCTAGTCTCTATTTTGAGCTCTCTTCTTATGGGCAATGACATTGGTGACTCAGCCCTAGGAGTGTGACATTATACCATGCTCATCTAGCCATCTTCCATTCATCTGGAATCACGGCGGTGTAGGAAAAATTACCCCTGCTCTGATAGTACATGCTGTGCAGCCTCTTTTGGGAGAGGAAAGCAGACCATGAGTAGCTTTGCACAAGGTCCCTGCCCTGTCAAGACTCGAGAGTGTTTGAACCGGTTTCACTATTTAGAGGTCTGCTTCATGTGCTGTGGAGCAGTCAGAGAATGTTTCCTATTTCCCTACATTTTCTGAGGACATTCTGAGAAGGTTTTCCCATTAACTAAGTTTCTTTCAGAAGCGCAGCACAGGGCTCACACTGCTTAAGAGAATCTGGTTGCAGTATTGAAGCATTATTTGTGAACAGCAAGGAGATGCTGGCTGAATTAGTAATGAAAACCCAACTGGTGCAGGGTATGTGTAAGATGGTAACACATAGTGATTGTGTTACTTATTTTGTGTTGCAAATATGCTAGCTGCTATGATTGTGAGGCTCTTTAATGTTTCTTGATACTAAGGAAAAAAGTTTATTTTTTGCTGCTAAAAAGAGTATCGCCAGTGAAACAAAGACTCTTTCAGCTGAACTGAGTTTGATATATTAATATGTGCAATCAGATACCATGGTGATGAGCACAGCTTATATACCTACATAGATAGATGTACTGGCTCTCTGCCTTCTTCTTTGTGAAACCAGGGCTGCCCGGGGGAGGTGGGGGAGAATGGAGCAATTTGCCCCAGGCCCTGGGCCTCGCAGGGACCCCCACCAGAATATAGTAGACTATAATATTGCAACTTTATTTTTATGGAAGGGGCCCCCGAAATTGCTTTGCCCCAGGCCCCCTGAATCCTCTGGGTGGCCCTGTGTGAAACCATGGATTTGTCTGTCTGTCTGTCCAGGCTGTCTTAAAGTGTGCTTTATGATGATTTGTCAGTAAGATACATTTACCTGAGAGCAGGCATATTACTTCTAAAAGTGCCTGTAACGAGGCTGAATTGCTCTTCCAGGCCATTCCATTGCCAATCAAAGGTCAATATTTACTCACTCAGTCACCTATGCCATCTTGAGATTGCTGCAGTTATCACAGAATCACAGAAATGTCAGATTGAAAGGGCCTTCGAGAAGTCATCAAGTCCAGCCCTCTGAGTAAACCTGGACCTCCCCTAGCAGGTGTTTATCCAACCTGTTTTCTCTCTGTCATGCATGTGGCGTCTGCAGATCAGCATTCTATAGATGCAGTTGTAGGTCCATAAGCTATTCCAAGGTTTGTTCTGTGACACTGTGGCTATCCCCATTTCACCTTGAATCCATAGCTGGGGCACTGCATTATGACATGTTCAATGGTTTGGACGTTCTTGCCGTAGCTGAATGAAGGGGAGTCTTTGATTTTCCGCTTGTACATCAAGTAGCTGCATCTTCCCAGGTTTATTCAGATGCGGTTCAGTGTGGTCCAAAGTCTGCATGGAAGGTCAAAACCAGAAGGGCGGCTTGTTGGATTAGTGCTAACGTGCTTGTTTGGAACAGTGGATGAGGGCCAGACGCTTTGCCATTGCCTGGCAGGATCCAGACACATTACTTAGTTAGATGTGGTCCATGGTGGGTTTTGCGATTTCAGGCATTGTTGGGGTATGTTGTCCATAACTTGCTGGATAGGAAATTCAAGGTGGTCTTCGGTGCGTGTAAGTTCTTGTGCTGTGGCTCTATCTCGGCGGGTAGCTGGAGGTCTGATGTTTGCCTATTATAGAAAGCCATGGCAGAGGCGTTGTTTTAAAGTTCCCAGGACAATTTGTGTGGTCTGATTCAAGTTGCCTATCTGCAAGGTGGCTATGCAGCTCCTTGTCCACACCGGTGCACAGTACTGTGCAACTGAGTACACTGGGGCCCAGTGTGATGCTGCAGCTTCAGTGGAGACTCAGCTAGCCACCCCACGCTCCAGCCCAGGGGTTCGTGTGGCTTGAGAGCCCAAGTGGCTCCCTGAGCTGCAACATCCACACTGGTACTTGTAGTGCACTGGTTTGAGCCCTGCTAGTATGAGTCTGTCTATCCAGGCTAAGAGGACTCACATCCCCGCTGCGGTGTAGACAGACCCATCTAGGCCTTTCCATGTCATCAGCTGTTTTGGTTGGTTGGTTGGTTTGTTTGAAGGAGAATTTCCTGTCCCTCATTAGGCTCAACTTAAAAATGCTAGATACAGTCTCTTTTGAGTTTCCCCTTATGCTTGTTTGAGAATCCTTGGCAGTCAGATTCTCAAAGTTGTTCATCTCTGAGCCAAGGAGCCCAGCTCGCTGGCCCAGGTCCTAGTGTTTTCCAGTGGGAATTAATAGAGACCACTGACTATATAAGTATTCCAAGTGGAACTTCTTTCAGCTATGGAGTGCGCAGCGTGTCAGAGTGAAGGCACATATTATTGCTTCCTCCTGGGCTCTTTCCACTTGCTCCTGGAGTACGTGTTTGGTGGGTAGATTTAAAGAGAAATTCATAGATGCTAAGTTACTTATAATATAGTTCTCACCACGACCAAAGCAGATAGTATCCAGGTTAAAAGTTGATATATAAATAAGTCCTCAGAGCTTTCTGCTTCTAATTGGGAACACATTGTAGAAACTGGCACTGCAGAGGTTTTTATTCCATGCTTTATGCTTTAGAAGAAATTCGTAACTAGAAAAATCTAAATGTTCTACTCTCACTGTCTGACTTAAATGTGGCTGTTTCTGTAGCCTAATTTCAATCAAATGGCTCCTGCTGGCTTTTTACTTGGAAAGGTTCAGGTATGTCATGAAAAATGATGATTGTATTTTGGAAGATCCTCTCTGCTGGGCCTAGATGAGAAGAGGAATCCAGGGGCAAACAGCTTTCTTATTTATTTACGTTAACAAAACTTTTCACTCAAGTGTGAGGTGATGGACAGATTTGTTAGCCTGTTAAAAGCTGCAAGGAGCAGAGCGGTGCAGAGGGCTGTGGGACTGTTACCCACTGTCCCATCAAACCTCCTTGTGCAGAAAGCTTTTCTGACCTTTTCCTGCTACCAGACTCCTGGACTTTGCACTTCAAAGAAATACATAATGTGATGAAAGATCAGAACTTGCTTTTGAGAACTTCAGGTTTTTGTTGAATGCATTTGCCTGGAAATGCCCTGCTATGGGCCAGGTTCCTGCATGCAGGGTGATTGTGAAGCCACCTGATTCTCAGCATTAGGGTTGGTTTGAGGGCAGTTTCCATAACAGGATCCTGAAGTTTCTGTTTTCAGCATAAAAACATCAGATTTGAATGTGCTGGTGACCCAGGGGGTCTCTGAAGTCTCCCAGGAATACTTGTGGCAGCATTACCCCTCCCCAGTGTTATCGACAGGGGAGTTGCAGTGTAGGAATAAGTCCTCTGCCCAGTGCTAGGTAGACCCTCCAACTGACTTCACATGGACCCCCAAGCTGCCATCAGTCACTGTTAAGAGAGGTCACACTGTACCAGTGATCTACAGGTGAAAAGCTCTGCGTTGCGGCCAGTGCCAAGTGACGAGTGACATGACACTGCACTTCCCAGTCCCCTAGCTCAGGGAGCCCATGCTGATTCCTCGCCCTGATCACTCGCTCAGTGCTCGGAGCCAGGGATGCTCCCAGCTTATGTTAGAAACAAGGAGCAAGTCACCACTTCCACATCCAGGTAGGAAACTGACTTTTTGGGAAGAACAGCCATACTGCAAGGAAGATGGACATGGCCAATCCCTTCCCTTTGTGATCGCAGCTGCTGCTGCGGCTCTGTACTGCTCCATGTGTGTGGGAGGAGATGTCAAATCCTGTGCTACGCTTACAGCACCAGACACAAATGTATTTCCAGAAATAATACTGTTTTTGAACAGACTGAGAGAAGCACTCTGACACACGTCTTCGACTCAGTCCCATGGGACAAGAGCCTGAAAAAGAGACACCGAAGAACGTCAGCAGCTTACTGCAGTCCTCATTTCCAATAGTCCAGAGGTAGAGAATAATCATGGGAGAACAGAAAGGAAACCTTAGTAACAGTGTAGGAGCTACTCTTGGCCGGAAATGCAGACATGTAGGAATACTAGCTGCCAGGCTGCATGGCTACACAGCCATGCGTAGGAGCATTCCCCAGCCACCCGTTGGGCAGGACAGAATTATCTAAGTGTCCGAGCAGTCGTTATCTGCACATGTCCTGTGACAAAGGGTTCCTTGGTTTGGAAGTTGATGTGATGTAAATGAGGAGCACTGGAGGAGGAGGTAATGACATGGGAAGAGGTGGAAGAGGAGATGGCACGAGAATGAAACCAATTACAAAAAGAGCTTTTCTTTGCTAGGTTCAAATCCTTGTGCTTTTGGCAGTTCTGTAGGCAGTGTGACTACTTCTGAATGCTGCTCTCTATGCTCCAGGATGGGCCTTGCTCTCTGTGCTCGGGGCAAGACCTGTTCTCCATGCCTGGGGTGGGGCCCTTGCTCTCCACCACAGTGGCTTGACTTTAGCCCTGCGTGTAACCCTTTTGGTAGAAATTCCTTTCCCTGAACTAATTCTAATTCTTGCTCGGAAGTATTTTCTTGAGCAGTGACAGGGATGGATTAACAGGCATTAGCTAGGGAATCAAATGGCCCAGATGGGCAAAAAGGCAACGGAGGCCCAGCATGAGGTTAGGTGCAGGGCCAGCAGAACCCTGAGGCCTTTTGCAGGGCCCAGGGTGGAGCTGTGGGTGTTTGGGGACAGGAGCATCTGGGGCCAGGGGCACAAAGCTGTGGAGGGGGCAGGGAATATTAATACTGCTCAGAACTCCTAACTTGTGGAAAACATTAAGACTCAGGGGCTCCCCCCTTTTATTTTTCACATTTCTAGCAGTGCAATTTAGGAACAAGCAGTTGCCCCTGAACACAAATATTTTGGCCCTTTGTCAGTCTAGCTACTGGGTGAGGCATCCTGAATGGGGCTTTGCTATATTGGCTCCCATGGGGATGGTGTGGCCACGTCTGTGTGTTTGTCTGAGAAATATTATATCCTTGGGGGCAGCCAGTTTAGGAAGAAATCACTAGAGGCCAGAGAGCAGACAGCTAACAAAACTACCATTTATTTACAGACACAAAGCTCACCTAACTGGCCGAAGCTGGCTGGGTTATCCCCTAATAATCTAACTCAGTTGCCATAGGAACAAAACAACCATGACAACCAATACACAACATATTCCTCCCCCCCAATAAGAACATCCCCTAAATAAACACACACTAGACTAGAGAAGGAGGGTAGACTGCCTCCATTCCCGGCTAAACCCTGGGGATTATTTTGCTCCATAACCGTGAGTTCGCCCTAGCTAAAGATCCAGCCGATGAGGAGGCCTTCTGTCTCTAGGTGGATTATGGCGAACTTCTGGTGTTGTTGCACCCAAAAGTACAAGGGCTCAGGGTCTGCAGCACGAACAGATGAGGAGGTGGTATCAGCTCATGCTGGGCAAAGGGGTATCTCAGCCACTGGCAGTAATGGAGGAGAACAGTCAGGAACAGGTGATTCGTGAGTCCGTGTCTCACCAGAAGAGGTGAAGTCAGACCACTCAACTGCAGATGTGTCCTGAGGACTGGCATGACCTGGCAACAGCTGATCTACATGTCGCCGCCAGGTAAGATTCTCTGCAGTCCAGACTGTGTAGGAAACAGATCCTGTTTGAGTGATGATCGTGGCAGGGACCCATTTAGCTCCGGTAGTATAATTCCAAGACAAAATTGGCCGTCTCAAGCTAAAGGTTCGGTCTTTTGCTGTGGGTGCCCCTCTGATGACTTGATATTGCTGCTGACGTTGCAAAATTTGTCGGGGTTCAGAAGGTTTCAGCAGATCAAAGCAAGTGTGCAGCTGTCGTCCCATCATTAGAAAGGGCAGGGATGCCTTGGTCGTAGCATGAGGTGTGTTTCTGTAGGAAAGTAAGAAGGTATCCAGATGCTTTTGAATGGAGTGTTGTCCCCTTGCTGGTTTCAAAGCATGTTTCATTGTCTGCACAAATCTTTCAGCTAATCCATTGGTGGATGGATGATATGGTGCTGAAGTGATGTGGTGTATCCCATTTACCTTCATAAAATTTTGAAACTCCTGAGACGAACTGCGATCCGTTGTCACTCACAAGTTGTTCTGGCAGACCGAAACGACTAGAGTCCCTGTAGTTTTTGGATAGTACTCTCTGCAGTAGTGGACTGCATTATAGAGACTTCTGGCCATTTAGAATGGGCATCTCCTGCCACTAAGAACATGCTTCCTTCAAAGGGGCCAGCGAAGTCAACGTGAATACATTGCCACAGGTTTTCAGGCCAGTCCCATGGGTGTAGGGGTGCCCACTGGGGTACATTCCTCACACCCTGACATGACATACAAGCTTTTGGCTTCTCTTCAATAGCACTGTCCAATCCAGGCCACCAAAAATAGGTTCGTGCAATTTCCTTCATGCGCACTATTCCACAGTGACCGGAATGTAGCTGTTTTAACATCTGTGATCTCAGTGGTGGTGGAATAATGACACGTCTCCCCCACAACAAACAACCAGATTGGACCGATAACTCCGTCCTCCTGGACATGTAGGAAACAAGGTCGGGTGAGACCGGGAGGTTTGTCGAGATTTTCCATGCATCACTAGGTCCATAACATGGGACAATACTGGGTCAACGCAAGTTGCCTTCTTTATCTGAGTAGCAGTGATGGGTGTATTCTCTACTTGTTCAAAGTAGAAGATTTCCTTTTGGGCACTATCTTGATGTTTGACCGGCAAAGGCAACCTTGAGAGGCCATCTGCATTGCGTGCAGAGTGGATTTCCGATATTTGATTTCATATGTGCGTGCTGAAAGTAACAATGCCCAGTGTTGCATATGACACGCAGCTAATGGGGAAATACCTGTGTAGAGTCCAAAAACTGATGTCAGAGGTCGATGGTCTGTGAGAAGAGTAAACTCCGCCCAAACAGGTACTGATGAAACTTCCGAATTCCAAAAACAATTCCTAATGCCTCACGTTCGATTTGGGCGTAGTTAGTGTCTGCTTTGCTTAGAGTGCGTGAAGCAAAAGCAATAGGTCTCTCTTCTCCCGAAGGCTTAAAGTGTGACACAACTGCTCCCACTCCATAAGGGGAGGCATCGCAGGCCAATTGTAGGGGTAAGGATGGATCAAAGTGTGTTAGAACGTCAGAATTTAGCAATGCAGCCTTAGCTTTATTAAATGCAACATCACAGGTTCAGTCCACTTCCAGGCCTTGTTCTGCCCAAGGAGCTCGTGAAGTGGTTTTAGCAGTGTGGCTAACTGTGAGATGAACTTTCCATAATAGTTCAATAGTCCTAGAAACGAGTGTAGCTGGCTTACATTTTGAGGTGAGGGAGCCTCCACAATAGCCTTAATTTTGCAGGGGCCTTATGAAGACCTGCAGCATCAATGATGTGTCCCAAATATTCAACAGAGGGCTGGAAGAATTCACACTTGTCTTTGCAAACTCGGAGGCCATACTCTTCTAGTCTTTGTAAGGTAGCCTCTAAATTCTTTAAGTGATCCTCTTCATTCCTTCCAGTGACCAGGATATCATCCAGATAGCACTGAACTCCTGACAAGCCACACAAGATCTGGTTCATAGCCCTCTGGAACAGGGCGGGAGCAGATGTTATTCCGAAGGATAGGCGACAGTATCGATAAAGCCCTTTGAGTCACAATAGTCAACAGCTCTTGGGACTTTCCATCAACGTGCATCTGTAAATATGCTTGACTCAGATCAATCTTACTGAACTTTTGTCCCCCAGCCAGGCCTGCAAAGAGGTCATCGATGCGGAGAAGCGGGTATTGCTCTGCACACAACACTGGGTTGACAGTGACTTTAAAATCACCGCAAATCCAGAGAGAGCCATCTTTCTTCACTATTGGAATGATAGGAGTGGCCCATGAGCTATGGGTAACTGGTATTAGGACTCCATTGGTGACCAGGCGCTCCAGGTCCGCTTCAACTTTTGGCCTGATGGCATATGGCACAGTTTGGGCTTTCAGATATTTTGGTGGACTGTCAGGTTACTGTTCAATGTCACAGGGATTCCTTTCATACTTCCCAAATCCTCTCCAAAAACAGCAGCATGTTTCCTTAGTATAAGGGTTCTTCTTTAGTCATCCGGTGCACTTCTGCCCAGTTCAGCTGAATCTTCCCAAGCGAAGACCTACCCATTAAGGCTGGGTAGTTACCGCTCACCACAAACAATGGCAATTTAGCAGCCTGTCCATTGAGCTCCACCTTAACATCAATAGTGCCCAACATGGGCACACCTTCTCCCGTATACGTCTTCAGAACAGTTTTTGTTGCCTTAAGCGGAAGATGCTGTAGCTTTTCTTTATACACAGTCTTGGAGACCAGCGAGACAGCTGCACCAGTGTCCAGTTCCATGCGTATAGGTTTGCCATCCAATAACGGGGTTACCCAGTATTCATGTGAGCCCACCGCCAAAGACAAAACATGCAGTGGCACTTCCTCTTGCGATGAGGTGTCACTTTGATCATCCTGGGTCTGCTGTAGGGTATGCAGAGTTCCTCTTTTTGTCGGCCAGACCACAGGCCTCTTTTTCTTTTGTTTACAGGCACACTCAATGTGTCCCTTTTTGCCACAGTGTCAACACACCAGGTCCTCACACCAGCATTCTGATGCCTGGTGACCTGGCTTACCACAGCGGTAACATTCCTGACTCTGCACAGTTTGGTGGGTAGGTTCTTGTGACACTTTTTGCAGCCTAGGGGATGCACCAATTTATTGCGCCTCCCTTGTAGCCAGTTCCATGGAGACTGGAATATCAACAGCCTTCTGTAAGGTAAACTGAGCCTCTGTCAGTAAGCGCTTCCGTATAGCTTCACCATAGAGGCCACACACTAACCTGTCATGCAGGGCATTATTTAACATCTCCTTAAATTCAGTGTTCTGCTAGCTTTTTAAAATTGCTACAAATTGTACAACTGTTTCATCTTCTTTTTGGTCTCCTTTGTGGAACCTTGATCTTTCAGCAATTACCAGTGGGGTTTGGGGGAAAAACGGGACCCGAGGATTTCCACAATGTCACTGTAAGATTTAGTCTCAGGCTTACCAGGGTGCAGTAAGCTGCGTAGCAGGGAGTAGGTTTTAGCCCCTACAACACTTAAGAATATTGGCATCTTCTTCGCTTCTGTAATGTCATTTGCAGTAACAAAAGCTCAAAACGCTCAGTATACATCTGCCATTGCACTATATTCTCATCAAAAGGTTCCAGTGGCCTGGTCAGAGTAGCCATGATTTTTAGTTTCACTTTCACAGTCAGTGCAAACAAGCAGTTTTTTTGTTTGTTTGTTCTTTACCTTGACTTCTGCTTCCTTCTGTTCCTGGAGCAGCACTGGAATCCCATCCTCGTCGCCACGTGTTATATCCTTGGGGGCAGCCGGTTTAGGAAGAAATCACGAGAGGCCAGAGAGCAGACAGCTAACAAAACTACCATTTATTTACAGACACAGAGCTCACCTAACCGGCCGAAGCTGGCTGGGCTATCCCCTAATAATCTAACTCAGTTGCCATAGGAACAAAAACCATGACAACCAAATACACAACAAGAAGAGAGATGATGAACCTGAACTGTAGTACTTCGTAAAAAGCTAAGGGGAAAAAATAGCCTTACTGCACCGTTAAAGCTGAGAATCAGGCACCCAAAGAACAGGAGACCCCAGCATGCCAGTTGCTCCAGCGAAGGCAGCTCCATCTCGGGGCATTGGCTCTGCTTTCCATGAGTATCTCAGAAACACAAAGAATGATAATATTTAACAGGACAAACAGGAATAGCAAACACTACAAGCCAAAGCCTGCTGTCCTGGCCCTGGGCCCCATGGGGCCAATCGGGCTGGCTGAGCTTGAGGGATGGGTGAGGGCAGGGCTGGTGGATGGGGAGCTGGGAGGGCTTGGGAGAGGCTGGGTGAGCCAATGGAGGGAGAAGGGAGAATTTAAGAAAATTTAGTATTATTTTTGGACACCTTTTCAGTTTTATAAGCTTTGTATCTGCAGCCAGAGTATTAGATAGGAATATTTAAAAAAATCAATAGAGATACAAATAAATAATTTAGGAATCTGAGAGGCAATATCTTCCCTAAGGGTGTTGTAGGGCATCCCATTCTAGTGCCTCAGAACAGCCCTGAATCCATCATCAGAACAGGAGTCTTCAATCCACTTTGTGCTCTTGTCTATTCTCAAGGCGGAAATGCTGCATTCTTGCAGCCTATTTTGCTCTCTATCAGTTGCAGCCTTGCTAAACTGGAGGCTAGTACAACAGCTTCTGCCTTGGAGAAGCCTTTGACTCAGTACTCCATGTTGGAGTGTGATGGGGATGGCCCCAATACCAGCAAACCTGTTCTGTAAGCAAACTGGGAAAGAGCTTTTGTGAGTTTGAACTTCCTCTGACCGCCAGATCCAATGGAAGCCCAATGCTGATAGACTGAGCAAGAGTGTGCATTGCTGGAATGAATTTACACGGCACTGAATCCCTGGGCATTCTGCACCACGGTCTAGAGTAGATGTGGTTCTGAGGCCTTGAAATATCTAAACTAGACAAATAAGGATGAGCTCTGTCTATGGGGATTACAGCATGCTTTGGTCTAATTGTTCTTGGCACCTTGCCCATCCCAGAGCTTCTTCAGTGGAGAGAAATAACAGCTTGACTAGAAAACACTCTAAAGACAAACTGCCATTAACACATTTTTGTTAACTCCCTACTGTGGCTCCAAGTGGAAGTTGTAAACGTTTGTAATAGAAGGAATTAAGGCTGATATGAACTCGCTGCAGTGTGCAAACATCATTTGCAAATACACAGAAGCCAAAGGGGCCAGGGGTCTGTAGGCCCTGGACTGGGGCAGATAGCGCTGCCATTTTCTAGGTCTCTTGTCCCTAGAAATGCCATTCAGGAGAGTAGGAGCGCTGTCTGAGTAACCCTGAGCTGTCCTGGCTGGGTAAGAGGCCTGCTGCAGTGGGCAACGTGGAAGAGCTATTCCACTTCTCTGAGGCTCTTGCTTGGGGGGAAAACACCTGCAAGTATGACTAAGGAGCAAGGTACAGTCACATCTCTGCTTTAAAAATAAATAAATACATAAATAATTTGGATACTGTGTGAACAGGAAGAGTGTATACTTTGGCTGAATGACCTCCTTTGAATTCTGCTTTCAGTGCTGCTTTCCAGCAAGGAATGGCAAAGTGATTGATGTTGCTCTCAAATGCATTTCATTGTTTGTTTTTGGTGAGGAGCACTTTTGATCTTCTGAACTTTGACCTGACCTGAAGGAGTGAAGTGGGCAGACAGTCCTTGCAATGGTCAGGTGACGGGAGTGTGCTTTGGTCAGGACTAAAGGGAAACTTGAATTTCTTTTGACTGACAAATTCTCAAATGTGAGGATTTTCAGAGAATCCTTAGCTGACAAGCATTGGGAAATAGCCATCACTTTCTGTTAGAAGGGTACAACCATTCCAATTGGACTAGCAGAATGTTGGAGCAGGGGAATTAAGTAAAATTAACTGATGGATTTAAATTAAATCCAAGTGAGAAACTATCTTCAGAATGAAAGAAATCTTGATCTATTGGAGAACTTGGCTCAGAACTGACAGTCATTTCCCCTTGTTGCGCAAGGACTGAATGAGCATTCACGGTTTTTATGAGGTTGGTGTGCAGGAGGGTTTGATGGAGCTAATCACAGATTGTGCCTTTCCCAACCAGAGCACATTATCTGAATATCCAATGTTAGATCCAAGTGCTGTCTTCAAACTCCGCCCAGCAGCTTATAAAGGGCAGAGAACCAGGCCTTTTGGGACACTTGTGTGAGTGCCTTCCTTGGGGAAGCAATCACTGAAATCAAGCAGAGTTAACATTCCTGTTCTTTGAAATCCACATTCTGAAATGAACCCGGTCACCCTGTCCCCCCAATAGCAAGCATAGGCCAGACTTCACTTCTCCAATCCACCTGGCAGGTCTTGACATGGGTATTCTGCACTTTCCCTGTCTGTCAATCTTCTCATTGGCACTACCAGGAGATTCCCTTGGTAGAGACAAGGGCGTATTGGAGTTGGGACTCCCCTTGGGGAAGGGAGAAAAGATTTTTTCCCTCAGAGTTTTAAATGAAATTTTTGCACTTTCTTAAACAGCAATTTAGAGAGAATTTCCTTGTCATTCCCAAGCTGCATGGCTCTGTGGTGGATTTAAAGCTGGCCTGTTTTACTCAGTATTTTTCTCAATGAGATAATGGAAAATGCCTCTCTTGACTGAGGTTAGCTCAGGGCTTGTGGGAAGATCATTAATTCAAAGCTATAAGCATTACTAAAAATATATATTGCTCCTCACACCTCCGCTTCATTGCCCAAATAAAAAATGGCAACAAACAGGCGTTCTAACAGAGGGACTTATGGCAGGGGTTTACTGTGCTGGAGTGAGACAAGAGACCTGCATGTTTAGCTGGGTTTTAGGAACTGGGCAAAGTCTGTGCAAATGTCATTTGTGGTTGAAGAGAACTGACACAGTTACTGTTGCATGCAGTGTTGTTGTAGCCATGTTGGTCCTAGGATATTAGAAAAGGTGGGTGAGACAGTATCTTTTACTGGACCAGTTTCTGTTGGTGAGAGAGGCAAGCTTTTGAGCTACACAGAACTCTTCTTCAGCTCTGTGTAAGCTTGGAAGTTTGTCTCTCACCAGCAGAAGTTGAGCCAATAAAAGATATTACCTCACCCATCTTGTGTCTCTAATATAGTTACTGTGTTTTTTCAAATCAGTCCCTTTACTTGAAATGATTGTCTCGACCAGACCTGCCCAGTTTCCTAACCGACTCTCCCTCAGCTTTCAGCTTGGTAATTCTTCCAGAGGGGCATGGAGACACTCTCATGGTTTGTGATCCTACCCGCAAGTGGAAACCCCAGTGTATCCTCTGAGTGCAGGGACCCAGCCAAACTTCTCATTACCAATGAGAAAATGCTGTTTGTTTTTTATTCTGGTCATTGCTTTGTAATTGGCAGTGCAGGGCCAGGATCAATAGGGTCTCTTTGTAAATTGGTGATAGGAAACATAATTAACAGTGTTTGTGATTTAGTTAATGGCACTGGCTAAGAATTCTAAGTAACCTAATTTGTGACTGTGCTTTTGAGTGCATTTTTGTCTTAACTGAGCGTATGAAGCTAGTAAACGAGGCAGCTGTCATTTGTGTAGAAGGGAGTATGGAATAACCTGAAGCAATAAACAGTTCTACGCAAGTGTGTGGTTCTAATAGTCCTGAGTGCATCTAAAGATGTGTCGTTATAGGAACCTTTGGAGAATATATTTAAATCCTGTGTGGAAACAAACAGAAAGCTATTATTATGCAGGCAGTGAACAGTTCTTTGAGTTGCTGACTGTCGTTGTTAAGCAACTGGATATCTCCAGAAGGCCTTCTCTCTAGATCAGGTTTCAAACTGTTAATAATCTATGAGGTTATCAGGTGGACAAATGAAGAATGTCCGGAGCCAGCATCAGCCTAAGTACAGACATGTGTGGGTATGTTGTGAATATGGGGGAAGTCATTTCACTTGTCCTTAGAGGTGCTCAGCCGAGCTGAACTATCGTTTAAATGGAGAATATAAAGGTTTTCATGTATGCATAAGTCTCTTAGGGTTGTGCTTTCATAACTCATTTAAAACTGTCTTCTGTGAACTATGGGCTATTTCCTTACTGGTCCAAGAGTTTCATATAATACAGGTTTTTATGAATTAGACATACATTCCACATATGTTGAAAATTAACTTTCCAGTATATTTTGATTTAAAGAAAATTGTGGTTTGGTTTAATGATTATATAATAAAAGTCACCTAAGCTGATTTTAACATGCAAAATGAGAGATGAAAAGACACTGGAAGGTGTTTCTGAGATGTCTCGAAACTCCAGAACAAGTATCGCTTCTGAGCTCACAGGATGTGTCCTCAAAGCCCAGCAGACGTGGTGCTACTGAGCTTCTAAAGTGTCATGCTCCATTAGCAGTTTTGTCAGTTCTCCTGCCACAATCCCACTTGACATAATATAAATAGTGGCCTGTTTCCAAGAAGATCCGTACAGATTTTGGGCCTGACTTTGAACTCACTTAGACTGATGTAAATCAGAAGTAATTCCAGTGCAGTCAGTGGAGTTACAGCACTGTGAAACCAGTGACGGGACCAGAAGAATCAGACCTTGTGTTCCTTTCAAATGGGATATTTACAAAAGACCATATAGCATCCCTTCCCAGAGGGAGAAAGCAAAACTGATTCTCTGCTAAGAGACAGTCGGGGCTTTTTTTCTGTACCAGCTTTTTATTGGAGTCTTCATGTGCACTATTGCACGGCAAGTGCTAGGGTAATTTTAATAACAACACCATTGGGATGGAGAGAGCTATGTCCTGCTGCTGGATGTGGCTCTCCTTAGTCTCTTCTTTTTCTTTTCTTGTGTCACTCGGATCTTTGCAGACAGACAGACATGGGTTTGGAAATCTAATTTACAGGAGAAATGGTGATGAATGGTCTGTTTACATGTGAGGATATTCTGCTGATCCCCTAACCAGGGATTTCCTCACAGTGGCATGTAGTCAGTTGACCTTAGCTGGACTTAACTTGCAGGGGCTAAAACATAGTGACTAGGTTTCAGTTTGGAAGCTTTATTGGATGCTGTCTCCTGTGCTAGGAGCTGGCATTGTCTCCTACACAGGGGTTGGGCACTGGGTGTTTTTTCCATGTGGGCCCTGGGGATTATCTCTAGATGCTGATGTTCTGGCTCCTCTGCAGCCTCTATTTCAGGCTGTCATGGTATAATTCCCCACTCTGAACCTCAGCATCCAAAAGATGGGGTACCAGCATGAATTCCTCTAAGCTTAATTACCAGCTTAGAACCTGTAGCGCTGCCGCCAACCAGGAATTCCAGTGCCTGGTACACTCTGGTCTCCCCAAAACCTTGCCTGGGGACACCCAAGACCCAGACCCTCTGGATCTTAGCACAAGGAAAGTAAACCCTTTCCCCCACCGTTGCCTCTCCCAGGCTTCCCCTCCCTGGGTTACCCTGGAAGATCACTGTGATTCAAACTCCTTGAATCTTAAAACAGAGAGGAAAATCCACCTTCCCCTCTCCTTCTCTCTCCCCCTCCCAGACTCTTCCTGAGAGAGTAAGTAATCCTAACACAGAGAGAAATCAGCCTCTCTCTCCCTCTTCCCTCCTTTCTCCCCACCAATTCCCTGGTGAATCCAGACCCAGTCCCCTGGGGTCTCACCAGAATAAAAAACAATCAGGTTCTTAAACAAGAAAAGCTTTTAATTAAAGAAAGAAAAAACAGTAAAAAATATCTTTGTAAATTTAAGATGGAATATTTTACAGGGTCTTTCAGCTATAGACACTGGGAACACCCTCCCAGCCTGAGTATACAAGTACAAATTAAAATCCTTTCAGCAAAATACACATTTGCAAATAAAGAAAACAAACATAAGCCTAACTCGCCTTAACTACCTAGTACTCACTATTCTGGACATATAAGAGACTGTATCAAAGAGATTAGAGAGAAACCTGGTTGCACGTCTGACCCCTCTGAGCCCCCAGAGAGAAAACCACCAAACACTAGCAGCACACACACAAACTTCCCTCCCTCAAGATTTGAAAGTATCATGTCCCCTGATTGGTCCTCTGGTCAGGTGACAGCCTGGCTCACTGATTTTGTTAATCCTTTACAGGCAAAAGAGACATGAAGTACTCCTGTTCTATTAACCCTTAACTATCTGTTTATGACACAGGCACTCAACTCTGTACAGGGATGAGTGGTCATGTATTTCCCATGTGCAGGATACATTTGATGTAGTCCTGATTCAAATTACTCTCCTCCAGTTCCAGTGTGGGTAGGAGTGCTAGGGGTGCGGCAGCATCCCCTGGTTTCAAGTTGCTTCCATCATATACAGGGTTTACAGTTTTGTTCAATGGCTTTCAGCACCCTCACTATAAAAACTGTTCCAGTGCCCCTGGTTGTGGGTGCCTCCCAGCCCAAGGTGCTTTATAAACCCCATATGAATATGTGATCCTTGCCCCAAGGATCTTACACAATGCTGCTTCCACCCCCATTTCATGTGAGGCACACTGCCAGCTAGGCTTGTTCACAAGTTGCACTGAAGTGAAGAAGAGCCATGCTCCAGGCAGTTGGGAATCAGGACACCTGGCTGTTTTCCCTGCTCTGCCCCTGACTTGCTGGATGACTTTGAGTAAGTCATTTCCCCTCTCTTTGCCTCAGTTCCCCAATCTGTAAAATGAGGAGAATGCCTTTGTCCTGCCTTGGTGTAGTGTTCTGAGACCCAGGCATGACAAGCCCCTCATAAGAGCTAAGTATGATAGTCTTGTGTTATGATGCATAAATACTGCGGACAGAATTTGGTTTAGTGCTTAAGTATTTGCATTTCTTCTCTATGTAAATTCAGGAGAGAGCCTCTGTGCGCGCAGTTCACAATGCAAATGGCCTTTATTGCTATACCACTGATTGCACATACTCAGTTCACCAGTAATTGTACCCATGCCGTGTGCTTCTCCTGTGCTGACTTGAGCAGGACCCTGGTTCCTGTCTGTGCTGCATGTGCTGTTCTTCCTCAGGAAGAATCCTACACTAATAAGTGTTACCTTTACACTTCCTTACATTGCGTCTTATCTCAGCCTGGTCCAGCCAAAGCTCCAATGTCAGTCTGGTGTATCTGTGTCTTTGTTCCGTCTTCCTTCATACTAGCGGGTCCCTTAGCTCTGTCACCAGGGTGTGATCGTGGTTGGATGTAAAATGACTGGGTAATGCTTTTTATTTAATTGTATTCCAACCACTGAAAATCACGTACCAATAAAGTCACAAACAGAAACAGCAAGACTGATCAGCAGGAAGGTCCTTGCCTGCCAGTGGTGTCAGAGTGCGCCATGCCTGAGCTCCCACTTGGCGTATCTGGGTATGTGGGAGGTGACATTTTCCCCATGTCTGCAGAGCTCATGGGCGGAAGTGCTGGGGAAGAATGTTTCCCCTGCTAATATAATACTCCTCATGGGTTACTGGCGCTCTGAGCAGCAGGACGTTCACCTCAGTACTAGATGACCCCCGCTGAGGGAGGCACGGGCATGCTGCTGTGGACACAGAGCCAGTGGCAGTAGGGGCAACATGCCACCTATTTAGAGTATCTGCAGCATTTGGCAAATCTCAACCCCATGGGTCATTTTCCTGACGATGCCCCCACCTCACTCCATGCTGCTGCTGCTGGTTCCTGGCTTCTGCGGGGCAAAGCACAATGGTGGAGCTCTCCCTCGTTCTGACCCCTCCTTTCGCACACAGGAAGAGGGAATTGTTCTATTGACTCTTCTAGTGGTGCCCATGGGCCTGAAGGTAAAGCTCTGCCAAAGCTGCCAGAGCACTAGGATTCTAGATTCCTGTCTGGGTGACTCTCTCTTGAGGCCGCCAAATCATCTTTCAGAAAAACCAGGGTAAGCTATTTAGCAGTGGCTTAAAAGGAGAATGAAAACATTGTGGGTCCTCCGGGAGATGGTTTTGTACAGAGTGAAAGGAGAAGCTCTGTATCACAGCGACTCACACTAAAAGGGCATTGTCCTCCCGCTCCCAGGCCAGGAACACCACCACCACCACACTTAGCATTATCTCTGTCTTCATTTCTAATTGATCACATTTCACACCCAAAGTTTCTGCTGCCTGCAGTTCATGATCCTGTAGTAGTCCAGAGATCAGCCCCTGGGGCCTGTGATATGTTTACACAGTACAGGGTGATGGAAGAGAAGATACACACTCACACTTTTTTCTGAGGTGGAATACGGACTTGGGGGAATAAATAATGTGATGACACCAGGACTTAAACGCTTGTACAGCTGCATTGATTTAGTCCAAAGGGTCTCGCAGTTCTATTGATCTGTCTTTCTCTGCTCCTTGCAGCACCTGGGGAATTACAGGGCCAGTCCCTAACACGTGCAAGTAAATATGATATTTCACTAGAGCCCTCTCTGCTCTTCAGGCAGCTGCCTAGCAGCACGGGGTTTGCTCAGGTTCCTGTGTGGGAGAAGGAATTCTTCCAAAAAGATTGTGGAGTTAATTGTTACCATCTTTTGCTAAGGACATGGAAACAAAAACCTCCTTCTTTACATATTTTAGTCACTCCACTATTAACAAGGCAAAAGCAGATTTAAAAAATAATAAAAGTAGTGGTTGTCTTCGAATAACCACTTTCTGACCAGGAGCATTGCCTTGAGGCTCATTTGCTCTCATTCGCCATTAGGCCTTGTGTCTGCTTTCTTCCTACAGCCCCTTCCCACTACCCTCCGTATTCTTAACGGGGCTCCGCTCTTGTCTTTCAAGGGCTAAACTTGTTAAAATGAATCACATTTGGCATAGCTCCCTGTGGTGCCTCTCCAAATAAAAATGGGTCCCAGCTCGCATGCTCTATTTTTGTTTTGTTTCTGTATGTGGCAATTTTCTCTATACAAAACCCTCTTTTGTCAGTTTGCAGAAGAGATTATGGGGAAACAAGAGCCTGCCTTTTTTATACCCATCTTGCATTTTCTCAGGGCTCCACGAATGGCATTGTTCATGGCCAAGGAACAATGACATTTTTCTGTTCCCATATCTGATGTGATTAAAGGAGCTGCAGAGCAGAAGTTACACAGAAGAGTATAATTAACAGCGAAGAAGCTGCTACTGGATGTGAAATGCAAGGGGCCCAAGACTTAGTTCCTGTGACAGAGAACCCTTTTCTCTGGTCTGTAAAAGGGAGTAAAATTGTGCACCTGACAGAAACTGCAAAAAGCACCAACCTCTTCTTTCAGAGCCCTTCGGAGTCACGGGGCACTCCCAGCCACCTCTGGTGCTTAGCGTGCTGCACGGCTATGAGGAGGAAGGGAAATTTCTGGCCAAAATCACAAGGAAAAGCCCTAGCTGTTATGCAAAGTGAGTTGGGACTTCTACAAGGGACCTCAGTTTAAAGGTCTCATCTGAAAGGAACCTTTCAAACATCTTAAGAGGCAGAAATGATGGAAAGGCAGGCACCTTGGAGCAGTCAGTCACACAGCCCTGGCTCCCTCCCTGTACAGCCCTCGGCAGAGAGCAGTGTCCTGCAGCAGGGAATGGTTTAAAGACTTGTAAAACCTGTGAAGATTTTTAGCAAGTGGCAGGAGAGCTCATGAGCTGAGCAGTGCTGAGAAGAGGTACAAACGGATTTGGCAACAGACTGTGATTCTAAGCTCTTGTACACTGTTGTACGTCTGCTGATTTCAGTGGAGTCACTCCTGATTTGCGTTAGTTTAAGTGAGAGCACAATCAGGTCCTGTGTTACCAGGGTCCTACATGCCTGAAGCTGAGAATAACCCAAAGGTAATACCGTGTGTTGGGAGGAGGAACAGCAGTGCACCGTGGAAGCAGGTTCTGGGCTGATGCCCTGTTTTAGCTGTGAAATTCAGGAGGTGATGGAACAACTGAGAGAGGCCATAAAAGGATTAGGGGAAGGATCAAGCAAAGGGGTAAACCTGCAGCAGTGAATGTGCAGGGCTGTCAACAGCTCTGTGTCCAGCGCAAATGCAGCTCCAGCAAAGATACAGCGAGAGGTCACATACGCAGAATGTGAAGTACAGTGTCTGTCTTCCTGTTATTTCAGATGTTGGGATTACTATGCGGGAAGGGACTAGTTCTCCTTACAGCATTGCTGTCACTGCCATTGCTGTGCGGTGTTTCACAGTGCTCACAGGAGAGCTGGCAACTTCAGGGAAAGCAGGTGAAAGGCAGATGGGCATCAGCTCAGCAGAGCTCATGGTCCTGTCTATGAACTTGGCAGACAAGCATGGCTCTGATGGATGTCAGGAAAGGAGGGGTGAGGAAAGTGTCCGTCACGGAGCTCTGCTGACATGGTTACTCAGCCAAGGCAGCATATGTACATGAGGAAAACTCCCTTGTGCTTATGGAGGTGATGTTGCAGGAGCCGGTCGGCCAGAGTAACTGATGCATAGAGTGGGAGGGAGACTGCCGATGAGCAGGTGTGGGAGGGTGTTCCAAGCGGCGCAGGTGAGGAGCTGACAGGAGAGTGGAGGGAATGGGGAGGAACCTCCTCCTGTAAGACTCTTCCTTCGTCTCCGTTCCCGTCTGACTGTTCTGGATGGTAGATACTCTGTCAAAGGATCCCTGACAGGCCGGCTGGCAGAGACTGCCACGCCAGGCAGCATCCCTTTCTCAGTTGTTACCACTAACACAGAGCAGTATTATTCCCTCCAGAGTTGTGGCTTCCCTGAGTGCCAGAGCCCCTGGGGCTGTGCTGAGAGGCTGTGGATTCAGATGGTCCAGTTCCAAGAGAATCTGAATTCCCGACTACAGGAGGCTGAGAATAATCAGGACCAACTGTGCCTGGTAATGGGAATCCCTGATGTTCTGTTTATGTGAGCTCTGTACAGCAGTGATCTGCAGGCAGCACAATTAGAGCAGCAGTGACAGTGTGTATCCAGGAAAAGCTGTTGAGAGCTTCCTGTGAGTGTGAATAATGAACATGTGAGTACATACTTGTGGTGCCAATGAGGGGTGCTGCCCCGAGAGCCCAGGAGACTGGACACTGCAGTTACACCTGGGACATGCATGGAGCATGGGGGCCAGATGGGCCAATGACAGCATCCACCAGCCAAGAGGAGAGATGCACAGGGGATTCTCCTCAGTGGCTTTTCATGTTGGGTTCATATGTCTCTGCTGCGTATTTGGTTCCAGACTGCTGGGTCCAATGGGTCACCTGGCTACTCCCAGCGACACGCTGTCCTGTGGGCTCCAGGTCATGCTCTTATCCCCAGGACAGTCTGCAGACAGAGGCCAAGGACTGAATGGGCACCTGAGTTGACATCCATCAGAGAGAGCCGTGTTTACCCACAACACAAAGCTGCCATCACACTTGGAAGAGGAGTGAGATCATTTCACACTGGGCACTGAACAGCCATCTGACGCTGGGTCACCCTTCTCCTGGGTCTGAATTGGAGATGCCGACCCAGAGGTGAAAGACCCCCTTATCTCATTCCCACTTCCCTGAACCCTCCACTCCGGCTGACCCAGATGGATTGGAATTGGTGACCTGGGGAGAAAGGCTCTGCATCTCATCACCAGTTCCCTGAAGTGTCCCAGTCTCCTGACAGTTAGGTACTTTTAACCAACTCCCTGTAGTGCTTGCAGTACTGAAAGCACCTCCAGTCTTTCAGGCACTCAGTCCATTGCACTGAAGTCCTTTTGCCTTGAAGCTGTTCGCGTGCTCTCTGGGGGAAGCTGCCTTTGTTCCATGGGCAGCACAATGCTGCCTGGAGACAAATGAGAGTCCTGGAGGAGAAGGACTCAAACTTCCCAGGCTTTTGGCACAGCCTCCCATGTCCCCCCAAATGCGGCTCTCCCCTTGTGTCCCCTCCCCCTCTCTCTGCTTTTCTGTAGTTTACATATCAATAAATACACACCTGACAACGCAGAATGGCCCCTTTGTAAGGGCTCCGGCTCTGCAGAAATGTTCAAAGGACAAGGGTTTCAAGATGTAGCTGTGTAAGGGCCAGCACTGACTGGAACAAATGCACCCCGTCTCTCGGTATGGCAGTGTCTGTGGAAACAGATACACTTTGCAGTGAGATTGGAAGGCAGCAGACTTGGACTGTGTCAGGCCAATGGGGTACGTGAATTCCACAATCAGACGGGTGACTGCCTAGAAGCCTTGGGGACCCCCCAAAAGGGCTCTCTGGCTAAAGGAGCAATTGCCTAACCGCAGCCTCTGGGATCTCCCTAAGAGGCACGGACTGAACTCCTCTAATGCAACCTCTGCACCTGCAACAGGGCCCACAGTGCAGGCAACAGAACTTGGAGGTCACAGAAACAAAGAGTGCAGATAGCGCTGGTAAAACACACATGGACAGCTGATGTGTGCACGTCACTCGGGACCAGTTAGAGCCCCACAGTGCACTCACATGTCCACGCTGAAACCAACCTGTTGGTGAAATCTGAGCAATCCAGATAAACCCTTGCTGCCTCCTTCTTATTAGCCGTGCCTTGGAGGGCAGGCTAGGAGTCTGGCAGTAGTTAGCAAGATCTCCATGTTGAAAAGATGATTTTTTGAGCAGGAACCTAGTGGGTGCTGACTTCAGGGGAGCTGGCACCCTGCCCTCCCTTAGTGAGGCATTAGCAATCTGCATTTAGCAGGGCCCCACTGCCTCTCTGCTAGGTTCTATTTTCTGCCTAAAGCTTCCCAGGATTGATGATAACTCAATGTGTAATGCAGGTGAAACTCAGCCGAGCTGATGATGTTTGTCCCTTCTGGACACCCATGTGCAGCCCAGCCATTTTCGCTGTGAATATGTAGCACCTTACCACGCAAGCCTTGTCAGCTCTATCTCTAGGCAGTGCCAGCCTGGATTCTCTAGTATGTCCTCTGCCTGGAGAGTTTGCTGGCCAGGATTTCCCAGATGCTGACACAGTGCAGAACAAAGACTCCTTTGCTTCCCTATTTTAAATGCCTTCTGTGCCACAGTTGGCTTTAGATTATCCCCTTAACTTCCATCTCATGTGTTTAATCTGTTGCAGATCATCGGAATACCACGGTGACCCATGAGTATTGACATATGGGTAGAAGATGTTTAGGAGCCGTCGTATAAATGGTTGTGGAAAACAAATACCCATAATGATCCACCAGGCCACTGACTGAATGGCTGGCTAGCTGGCTGTACAGACCTATCTAAAAGAGAGGTTCTGGAGCTGTCTTGTGTCTGTCAGTCCCAGTGGGCAGAGGTAAGGCTTCAAACTGAAGGTGGCAATAGTGATTACTTGACAAAGACCAGCAAAGAATCCTGTGGCACCTTATAGACTAACAGACGTTTTGAAGCATGAGCTTTCGTGGGTGAATACCCACTTCTTCAGATGTGCATCTGAAGAAGTGGGTATTCACCCACGAAAGCTCATGCTCCAAAACGTCTGTTAGTCTATAAGGTGCCACAGGATTCTTTGCTGCTTTTACAGATCCAGACTAACACGGCTACCCCTCTGATACTTGACAAAGAGGTAATTCTCACTTTCCCAATCACCAGCCCCAGGTCACAAACCAAGATTCAAAGTGTTCCCACAATGTGAATTGAGTCAGGCGCTATCTGGAAGAATCCCACAAGAGCTTGAGTCCAATAGTTCTGGGCAACTCCAACCCCAGGCCCGTTGAAAACTCTGTTCTTCTAGGGCAGGGGCTGTCAAGCTTTCCCTAGGGTGGGACACCTCTTAATGGAGAGACTGTCTCATGGACCACTCCTCCCATTCACAGTTGCACAGCCTAATTCCCTTCCCATGATTAAACAACATTCCTGTGGCAGCTGCAGCAATTACTTACATGGCAAAGTAACATATGCAAATGTTTAATATCTTTTTAGTTTCTTCTAATGTCATTGAGCAGGTCCCATTCATCCTCCTTCTCTGGACTGCTGACTAAAGCTGGGAAATGGTTTTCCCTTCCCAAGCTGGGATGAAAGGTCAAATTTGTAAAATGTTCATTCGTAAACTGAAAATTCAGGTCAATTGAACCATTTCGTTTTGATAATTTCAAAAATTTTGTTTCAATTTTGATCTTTTTAAAAAGAATTACAAATGTTTGTACTGTAAGTAGCCTCAAATTTGACATGAAAAGTAATTAAGAACCAGAAAACCGATATTTTTCATAAAAAAAATGTTGAAATGGGACAGTTTGACAATTGTGAAACTTTTAGCAAAATGTTTCGAGTCAATACATTTGTTGAAACTGACTGTAGCTAGGGGGTGTGGTTGCTCTCAGAGTTTGATGGGGGGAGACGTCTACGCACTCCAACACTAACTCTTCCCTTGAAAGTATTCAGGTTAGAAGAAAAAACATTTAGTCAAACAATTCCTGACCAGCTCCAGTGCTGACCCTCCAGAGGTCACATTGCAAACCACTGAGGTAGGCAATCCAAGAGGCAGCAAAGCAGCCTGTAAATCACAGCTATTCCTAACTGGAACCTACCTACCTAACAAAGGCCATGCTATGTCATCCAGCTTGGGATGCATACAATTAGCAAAAACTAGCTGAATTATGATACACTATTTACTTGAGTCCGTGGCTTTGAGACCTGTAACTTCCTCCCCTCTAGGCATTTTTCAGATCGATCAGAGCCATACACTCCATATGTCTTTGGGGAAATTGGGTTCAACTACACTGCAAGCGGTGGTATGTTTCATCTCTTAGTGCCCCTCACCCCTTGTAACGTGCAGAGAAGGGACTAGTAACAGATCCAGTGTGCACATGTACTAATGGTGATGTCTGGCTCTTGAGCCAGTCTCCTTGTGGCACCAAGAGATCACTGGAATGAGTCATTCTGGACATGAGGGCATGTGTCTTGGACGCATGTGTGACTGAGCAGAGTGTTAAACAGGTTCCATTGGAAGCATGCCTTAGATCTTGTTTTTATTTGTTTTTTTTACATTTTCCTTAAGAACCAAAGTGCTGAATTTGTACTGCTTTTTGTGAAGTGAGATAGGCCCTGGGTGGTTTTGATAAGTGGAAAGAGC
The DNA here is from genome assembly GCF_007399415.2 of Gopherus evgoodei. NCBI lineage: Eukaryota > Metazoa > Chordata > Testudines > Testudinidae > Gopherus > Gopherus evgoodei. The sequence goes on from NC_044334.1 coordinate 1,146,114, forward strand.
TGGAATTTCCTGTGGTGGACACTTTTTAATGGACCTAAGGTACGCTGATCATACGCTGCTCTTAGCTGCAGCCATCTGTGCAATGCAAGGAATACTGGAGTCTGTAAAAGCAGTGAGGAATATATATGGTCTGTTCTTGAATGTGGTGAAAATGAGATGCATGGACGTTGACATGATCAATAACAACAGGATGCAAGTGCACATCGTGATTAACAGTCAAGTTGCAGAAGCAGCAGATGAATTTGATTATCTGGGATCATATGTATCCAACCAAGCGAGCTGCTCCTAAAAAATTGAAAAAAGACTAGGAATGGCTCACTCAGCCATGGGCTCCTTTACAAAAGTGTGGAAAAACCCTGGTATCTTGAAATGTCTGAAGGATTGACTGGTGAACAGCTTAATTTTTTCCACAATGACTTATGGACGTGACTCCTGAGAAACTAATGCTGCTGGCAAGAAGAAAATTGAAGCATTTGAGATGTGGTGCTGGTGAAGATTGTTGTGTTATCTCCTGTATGGAAATGAAGATGAATACTTATGTTAGAAATGTTATTGGAGAGAAGGGGACTCTGCTCTTGGAAATCAACAGACAGGAACTTATGTGCTTTGGTCACATCAAGTGTAGCGGTGGAAGTAACCTTGAGAACATTAGCATGGAGGAACGGTTGTGTGTTAGTGTATCACAGAATGACCAGCCAGGAGATGGATAGATGGTGTGCAGCAGATCACTGGGAGGTCAGCTGCTGAGTGTGCGAAGTTAGCAATGGATCAAGAAGGCCTCTGCAAATTCTGCTGTGATGTCACCAATATTCAGTCTTGAATAATTGGAATTAACTTACTTATGTGAAGTGGAAGTGATGGGGAGAACTGAATATGAAACAGGACAAAGGCTGAATGGATTGAGCACGCAGGAGTGTCTCCTCCAAGCCAAGGCATAAGGACTGAGTGTGAACTTGACCTTGGAGTCAAACTAGGGTGACCCAACAGCAAATGTGAAAAATTGGGTTGAGGGTGGAGGGTAATAGGAGCCTATATAAGAAAAAGACTCAAAAATCAGGACTGTCCCTATAAAATCGGGACATCTGGTCACCCAAAGCAAAACTGTTAGTGGTTTGAACACAGATGACTATGGGAGTAACTGAGTGAGTGACAAATCCTGTGGGGATCCTATGGGCACCTTACCTGCTGGGGTAGAAAACTATCAGCTTAGAGCAGACTTCACTGGAGTGTAATTACAAGGATCGTTCTGTCTCAGGTCTTTCCTGGACTTACTCATCTTTCCTCATCATAGGAAAAATAAGAGAGTCCTGAAAAGAATTGCCGCTGCTCCAGTGTGTGTTGGGTCTGAAAGCAACGAGAAGGTCCCATTCAAGAAAAGTCAGATGAAGAGCAGAGCTTGAGAGTGTGTGTGTGTGTGTGTGTGTGTGTGTGTGTGAGAGGAGTTCTTGGGAATTACTGGGTGTGGTGTATTGTATTGTGGGGGAGAGTGTCAGGGAAGGAGAGGGAGGTGCGGCATACTACTCGTCAGACTGGAACTGGCACCTCCTGCATCATCTTCTATTGAGGAGGCTACAGTGCAGGCAGAACTGATTGTGCATGTCAGTGAGTTGCTAGTTAATGAGTTGCTTTGTGGTCCCTGAGGTTTAAATAATGAACCTTCTAAAGAGCTGGTTACACTCGCTAGATAGGAAGCTGAAATCTGCTTTTCAATTAATTTAGTTTTTGAAATATAAACACAGCCAGAATTGCGGGAACCACGTGGAGGGGTTGAGCTGGATTCAGTCTCATGCTGGGAGATGATGAGAGCATGTCTGGGTTGTGCAGTATCACTCTCTTGCAGTGCCTCCTAGTCTGGACCAACGTCAGGGAACTTGGCTGAATTAAACGGTCACGCAAACTTGAACTTGCTCTAGGGTGGAGCTTGGTATTGGAGGCATGAAAGGGCTACTCATGCCATAAGCTCTAGGATACTCTTGCTATTTGGCATCTGCAGACTCTGCTTTGGACCAAATTGCTCTCACTGCCTTCAGTATCTCCACCAACATTATGTGTGATGCTGAGTTAGATCCTCCAGCATTTTAATCTTGTGGGAATTCTTCTTCTCAGAGCCTAAATATCCCCCCACTAAACCTCTTTCTGCCCACGAGTCCCCTATCCTCTGGCTGAAGTCTGCATGGGACTCTACCTTCAGAGCCTGACCTGAACAGGTGGCTGTTGAGGGACACTCCCTCCCCTTGGGTTTCAGCTGAGCAGCGTCTGCAGCATGGCAGTGCAGAGCACTAACAGGCACCATCTAAGGCTCTGCTTGCACATCTGGCTATCACCAGTGCAGCTTCACCCACTGGCAGCAAAAGGGACAAGGTGCCGGGGGTACTCAGGGCTGGAATGGGAGCTGGAGGATATAGCAGGTCAAGAGGAGGCTGCATTGGCAGAGCTGTGCGAGCGCTTGGTTCCAGAAGAGCAGAGTGGTGCAGGTCAGAACTGAGGTGCATCAGCAGGGCTGTGTGCTTAGGGGATTGGGGGTTCCCAGGACGACTGTAGTAAGAGTGTATCAGGCGATTTAGTCCCTCCCTTTTAGTTCCCTTTTCAAACTGACTTTTTCCCTGTCGATAAGTGGTATTTAAGCCCTCGGTTAGTGATTGTTGTTACCTCATCGAGTCAGTCAGTCACTGTGCAGGATAAAAGGCTTGCTGAAGGATATGCTTTGTAAAGTAATTGTATTTTGCAGTAAATGTATTTGTCACCGTGTACAATGTTTGCCCTATTTGCCAACATCTCTACTTAATCTCACACCAATGTATGACATTTATAAATGCACATTTGATACAGTTAATAACATGAGAATGTAGCACTGAAATATTAAGCCATTTCCATAACTAGACACAGCTGAGTATAGCAGCACTAGCCCTTGGACCTTTGATCAGCCCAGCAGTTTGAAGTCTGAGTTGTTAATTGTTCCCTGGTGGTGAGGGGTGGAGCTGAGCTGAGCTAAGCAGGGAAGACTTGGTATAAAAAGTCACTTGCTGGGTGAACAGAGGCAGCCAATGGGCATTTTGAAGGGAGTTTGGAAATGGAGTGTGGGAGGCTTTCTTTCCAGGTTCAGCCATACATGTGGTATCAAGATGGCCAGAAATGGAACAGTGGTGGTGACCTGCAATGGATGTACCATGTTCTCTTTCCTGCCTCAAGGCAGAAGGAATTCCCTGTGCATGAAGTGCAAGTTGGTGACTGTGCTAAAGGAAAAGATTTTGGGATTGGAGAAGCAAGTTGAGAGGCTACTAAGAATCAGAGAAGCTGAGGAGTTGCTAGTTAACCAGGTTTGAGGAAACACCAGTATTTCAGATTCAAGGAAGAATGGAGTGGCCCCAAAGGAACCAGTGAGTGAGGAGGCTTGGCAGTTTGTATCCACCAGAGACAAGAGGTCACGGTGGCATTCTACCCAGCTGGAGACAGATGAGCATAGGCTGTCTGTAGCCACCAGAGAGAAGAGGAGCAGGGGAAATTCCACACAGCTAAAAGTTTCATACCAATATCAGGTTTTCAATGTGGACATGGTGTAAGAATAAATAAATATATGGAGATATACCTATCTCATAGAACTGAAGGGACTGTGAAAGGTCATCAGGTCCAGCCCCCTCCCTTCACTAGCAGGACCAAGTACTGATTTTACCCCAGATACCTAAATGGCCCCCTCAAGGACTCAACTCACAACTCTGGGTTTAGCAGGCCAATGTTCAAACCACTGAGCTGTCCCTCCCCCTCTCAAGATCCAGCAGGTCCAATGAAATGGAGAGATGTATGGGACACAAGTGTGTATAGCAACTCGGCCCAACCTGTATGAAATCACACTTCTCTGCAAAGGGTTCTCTGGTCATCTAGACCAGTGGTCCCCAAACTTTTTGTCTGGCGGGCGCCAGACGAAGGACCGTGGCAGCGGTCGAGCATCCACCAAAATGCAGCTGAATTTCTGCGGCATTTTGGCGGTGAGGCCTCTCGATGACACGGTTGTCAGCAGCAAGCAGCATCATTGAGAGGCATCACCACCGAAATGCTGTAGAAATTTGGCAGCATTTCGGCGGATGCTCGACCGATGGCCAGGACACGGGCTCATTTAGATGCCCCCGTGGGCACCATGGCGCCCACGGGCACCGTGTTGGGGACTTCTGATCTAGACAGACAATTCTTATTGGAAATTCATAAAAACAAGAATGGCCATATTGGGCCATCTTGCCCAGTATCCTATCTTCCGACAGTGTCCGGTGCCAGATGCTTCAGAGGAAATGAACCAGAACAGGGGAATGTATTGAGTGATCCATCCCCTGTTGTCCAATCCCAGCTTCTGGCAGTCAGAGGTTTAGGTTTAGTGGCACCCAGGGTTGCATCCCTGACTGTTTTGGCTAATAACCGTTGATGGACCTATCTTCCATGAACTTATCTATTTCTTTTTTGAACCCAGTTATACTTTAGGTCTTCATAACATCCCCTGGCAAGCCCACAGGTTGACTGTGCGTTGTGTGAAGAAATACTTCCTTATGTTTGCTTAAAACCTGCTGCCTATTAACTTCATCGGGTGACCCCTGATTCTTGTGTTATGTGAAGAGCTAAATAGCACTTCTTTATTCATTTTCTCGCACCCTTCATGATTTTATAGACTTCTGCCATATTCCTCCCTTAGTTTTCTCTTTTCCAAGCTGAACAGTCCTAGTCTTTTTAATCTCTCCCCATATGAAAGCTGTTCCATCCCCTAATAATTTTTGTTGCCCTTCTCTGTACTTTTTCCAGTGCTAAGGTATCTTTTGTTAGATGAGGCAACCAGAACTGCACTCAGTATTCAAGGAGTGGTCTCACAGTGGATTTATAGAGAGGTATTATGATATTTTCTGCCTTATTATCGATCTCTTTCCTAATGGTTCCTTACGTTCTGTTCATTTTTTTGACTGCTGCTGCACACTGAGCAGGGATATATCCACATTTACTCCAAGATCTCTTTCTTGAGTGGTAACAGCTAATTAAGACACTATCATTTTGTGCATATAGTTGGGATTATATTTTTAATGAGCATTACTTTGTATTTATCAGCATTGAATTCAATACGCAGAAGAACAGAAATAACATTCTGCAAGGGATAGGTGGACAGTAAGAGAGTTTGCTGGGTTCCTGGAGCCAGGACATGAGATAACTCGTTAAGACTGGCTAGATTTCTGAAGTGTCCTGGCAAGAAACCATTGATGATGGTTGGTATCCTGCTACACAGTGTCATTAATGCTAATATCTCACAAACAGTAGATGACTTCAGGGAACTCAAAAGTGTGCTGCAAAAGAAGAATGGCTAAACAGTCTTGTCAGAGATCTTTTCTGTCCCATGAGCAAAGGAAGGCAGTAGCTTCTGGAAGTGAATCACTGGCTAGGTAAGTTGTGTATAGTGGAGGGGTTTGATTTTTTGGAATGTTGGTCCACCTTCTGTGAAGAAAAGGGGCTGTATAGTTTGGATGGCCTCCATCGCAGTGGAAGGGGAACAAGACTCCTTAGGGACAGGCTGACTAGAGTAGTCAGAAGTGTGTTTAATAGCCAAAGGGGAAGATAAAAAGAGCAAAGATATAAGCATTCAGTTAACGCAACCTTGAGATGTTGAGAACAAAATAAATCAAGGAGCCAACGGACATGAAAAGAAGAAATTGTTTAATTGCTTCTACAGTAATGCAAGGAGCCTGGGTAACAAACAAGAGGAACTGAAATTGCTAATTTATGAGCATAAATTTCATCTAGCTGGTATTACTGAGAGCTGGTGGGATGATTTGCAGGACTGGAATGTTAAAATCAACGATTATAACCTATTTAAGAAAGACTGAGTTGGCAAAAAGGAAGGGAGAGTAGCATTCTATGTCAAAAATAGGCTGACCTGTTTCCAAGTTACAGATAACTCAGACACAAATGTTCTTGAATGCCTATGTAACAGCTACAGCACAAGGTGGGTTACTAGTTGGTGCCTGCTACAGACCCCAAATCACACTAGGGAACAGGATGACCACCTCCTTATACAGCTGTCTATAATGAGAGATGTACTTGGACGTCTGATGCTGCCAGTATTAAAATATCCTTGGAATTTCTAAACATTATAGGTAATAATTTCCTAACTCAAAAAGTGTTGCAGCCAACACAGGGAATTCTGTTATTAGATCTTGTCCTAACAGATAAAGAGGAACTGATCACAGAACTAAAAGTTAATGATAGCATGTGTACAAGTGATCGTGACTTGATCATATTTATAATGTGCAAGCAGAATAAAGTTCAGACCAGTAATATCTATACTTGGTGCTTTATAGGACCAATTTCACAAAGCTGGACAAAATTAGGAGCCAAATCAGTTGGGGGGAAACATTTAAATCACTAAAATATGAATGATAATTGGCAATCATTTAAGGACACCTTATTAGATTCCCAAAACAGCCCCACAACTGAAGAGAGAGGCTGTGCTGATTAAAAAACACACATGAAAGAAAGGGGAGGTTGATAGCAATGAATATGAATCAGAAGTTAGGAACTGTAGAAAATTTATAAGGGAAGCACAGGGAGACAAGAAGAAATCTATGGCCTGCAGAGCTATAAACTATAAAAAGAGTTTTTTAAAAAATATTAGGAACAAAAGGAATCCTGACAATGGCACTGGTCCATTGCTAGATTAAAATCTTAGAATGATCCCCCAATTATAATGCAGAAAAGGCAGAGATATTCAATAATATTTCTCTTCTGCATTTGGGGAAAAAACAGATGATACAGTCTCTTTCCATGCCACTAGTATCTCTGGAGGATGTTAAACAGGCACTACTAATGTTAGTGATTTTTAACTAGGTAGATCCAGATAACGTGTTGCCAAGAGTTTTAAAAGAGCTGGCTGAAGAGCTCACTGAACCATTAATGTTGATTTTCAATAATTTTTGGAGCCCTGGGGAAGTTCCAGAAGACTGGAAAAAAGCTAATGTGCCAATTTAAAAAAAGGATAAATGGGATGACCCAGTTATTATAGGCCTGTGAGCCTGACATTGATCCCAGGCAAGATAATGGAGTGGCTAATATGATACTTGATTAATAACAAGCTAAAGGAGGGTATTGTAATAATGGCCAATCAACATGGGTTTATGAAAAATAGATCCTGTCAAACTAATTGGATATCTTTTTTTGATATGATTACAAATTTGGTTCGTTAAAGGTAAGAGCATTGACATACTATACTTAGGATCTGTAAGGCGTTTGACTTGGTGCTGCCCAATATTTTGATTAAAAAATTAGAATGATATAAAATTAATATGGCACACATTAAATGAATTAAAAACTGGCTAACTGATAGGTCTCAAAATGTAACCATAAATGGGGAGTAGTCATTAAACGAGTGTGTTTCCAGTGGGCTCTGCAGGGACTGGTTCTTGGCTCACTGCTATTTAACATCTTTATCAATAATATGGAAAAAAACATAAAATCAGCACTGATGAAGTTTGCAGATGATGCAAAAATTGGAGTGGTAAATAATGAAGAGTGATCTAGATCATTTGATAAACCGGGTGCAAGCAAACAATATGCATTTTAATACAGCTAAATGTAAAGTTATACATCTGGGAACAAGGAATGTTGGCCATACTTACAGGATGAGAGATTCTATCCTGAGAAGCAGGGACTCTGGAAAAAAAATTGGATGTTGTGGTGGATAATGAGCTGAATATAAGCTCCCTATGTGACACTGTGGCAAAAAGAGTTAATGCAATTCTGTGATGCAGAAACAGAGGAATCTCAAACAGGAGAAGAGAGGTTATTTTACCTCTCCGTCTGGCCCTAGTGTGACCATGGCTGGAATGCGGTGTCCAGTTCTGGTCCCCACAATTCAAGAAGGATGTTGATACATTGGAGAGGGTTCCAAGAAGAGCCTTCCAAGGGGAGCAATGGAAGCAAAAAAACAAATTGGCTTCAGGACTAAGCTTGGTAAGTTTATGGAGGGGATGGTACAATGGGACTGCCTAGAATGGCAGGTGGCCTGTCAGCGACTGCCAGTAGCAAAATTCTGCAACGACCGGATACAGAACACTAGATGGGGCGGGTTCCGAGTTACTGCAGAGAATTCTTTCCTGGGTATCTGCCTGGTGGGTCTTGCTGATCTAACTGGATCTAACTGACTGCTGTATTGGGTGTTGGGAATGGTTAGCAGAAACCTTGGGGGTTTTTCACCTTCCTCTGCCGCATGGGGCATGGGTCACTTGCAGGTTTAAACTAGTGTAAATGGTGCAGTCTCTATAACGTGAAGTCTTTAAATCAAGATTTCAGGATGTCAGTAACTCAGCCAGAGGCTGGGGGTCTGTTGCAGGAGTGGCTGGGTGAGGTTCTGTAGCAATGTGCAGGAGTCAGACTAGATGATCATGATGGTCCCTTCTGAGCTTAGTCTGTGAGTCTAAGAGCCATGAGAATGATTAAAGGATTAGAAAATATGTCTGACAGTGACAGCAGACTCAAAGAGCCCAATCTATTTAGCTTTGCAAAGAGAAGGCTAAAGGGTGAGTTGGTTACAGTCTATAAATATCTACCTGCGGAACAAATATTTAATAATTGTCTCTTCAATCTACCAGGGAAAGGTCTAACGTGACCCGGTGGCTGGAAGTTGAAGCTAGACAAATTCAGACTGGAAATAGGGCATGAATTTAACAGTGAGAGTAGAACATAAGAATGTAAGAATGACCCTATGGGTCAGACCAAAGGTCCATCTAGCCCAGTGTCCTGTCTTCTGACGGTGGCCAATGCCAGGTGCCCCAGAGGGAATGGACAGAACAGGTAATCATCAAGTGATCCATCCCCTATCACTCATTCCCAGTTTCTGGAGAGTAATGAACCATTGGAACAGTTTACCAAGGGTCGTGGTGGATTCTCCATCACTGACAATGTTTAACTCAAGATTGGATGTTTTTCTAAAAGATCGTCCATAGGAATGATTTTGGGGAAGTTCTATAGCCTGTGTTACACAGCAGATCAGACTAGATGGTAGTCATGGTCCTTTCTGGCTTTGGAATACGGGCAGTCCTCTACTTGACGATGTTCAGTTTATGAACCTGCCTGTATATGACTCATGGCACACTTAGCCATGGCTGCAGAGTTCTGTGGGTCCTGCTCAGGGAGGGTCTCTTTCTCCAAAGACAATGGGTATTCATGGAAATGTTTGTCCCTTTCTTCCTGACGTGGTGAAACTGTGGATATAAAAACCGACAGCAATAAAATGTCTTTAAAGAGCTAGCTTCCCATTGGCTTTGAGTCGCCTTTAGAAAGGTAGTGGTCAAGAAAAGAGACTGTACTTGGGACTTCCGACTCCAGCAAAACTATCTGCCTTGCTGTGCAAAGTGACTGCTGGCTGGGTCTATCAAGAGCACCTCTTTAACAGGGACACTGTAATTGCTAAGGCACAGTCATTGTGTCAGTGTTCTCTGACAGTATCCTGCTTTTCAGTGCCTTGGAATTTTGGAGTGGTTTCCATGGGTTGCAGATTTACAGCATTAAATGTTTCCAGCTGAATCTCTGAAAGTTGCTTCTTGCAACATGCTTCTCTTTGTTTTCCTGGAGGCAGCTGTGCCCACTACGTATGCATGAGCTAATAAAAGAGAGTTATTAATATTATTAACCATTATTACAGTAGTGCCTAAGGGATAGCTGAGAACAGGACTGCAGTGTGCTAGGTGCTGTACATAGAATCAGAGGAAGTCCCTTCCCTGAAGACCTGGCAGTCCATAGATCAGATAGATACAGGATGGGGGACGGGAGCTAACAATCAAGCAGAATGAACAATGTGATGGTGGCAAACATCATGTTACTTTCATGACTATTTTGGCTTTGTTTTGTTATTTCAATCCTTTCAGTGATGTTATGTCAGCAGGGGTAAAACCCCAGTTTGCAGAGCACCTGGTACTGAGTCTGGCAAACATCATGCGTGTGTTAATAAAGCTAAAGGTCTTACAGGTGAGGAGAAAAGCTTTTCTACCCACAAGGTGAGGCAAAAATAAAATGAATCAAAGACAGGTATTTCATAAAGCGTGTGGCAGGAGGCAGCCCTTGGGTTACTAGAAGTAATGTGATATATTAGCCCTTGATTTAGCAGAGTCTGCTTTATACTAAAGAGGAGGTGACTGTAAATTGTGATGATTTGTGTAGACTTTCTGGTGTTATCTTGGCAAAAAAGGGCCATCTCTACAGATAAATGCACTTGATCGAAAATGTGTGTGTGAATTTTTATGTATGCCGGTTTTCCATGATTACACAGTCTGGGGATGGATATTAGCAGGTCTGTATAAAATGATACTTTGTAAAAACATCATCTGCAACCATGGGAGAGAGACTCCAATATGTTTTTACCCCTAGTCCAGAATCTCAACAGATCTGGTGCATTTGCCCTCTAAGGACATGATTTTACCATAGCTAGTATCCTCAGAATTTTAACTATAAGGAGAATTCCGGGTGAGGGGCTGCAGGTGTGGTGGGAGAAGGTCTCCTGCCTGTTTGAAGAGAGGATGAGAACTTCTGGGTAAAAATGGGAGAGGAGAGAGAGTGAAAAACAGGTTTTAACCTGAAAATATAAAAAGGGGATTTGCAAAAAGCCCACTTCCTCCTTGCAGAGGCTGAAGGGCCAGGGACAGGAGTGAAGCATTGTGAGTATTCAAAAGTTCCCAGCACAGAGCAGCTCACAGACATAATCCACATTGGAAAGCGTTTCTGGAATTCTCCTGATCAGAGATTTTGAAGGGAGAATAAGAGAACCTTGCTCCCAAAGTGAGTCAGAAGTGAAGCGTGATTCTAGCAGCCAGTGCTGGTGAGAACCCCACTAATGAATGAGGAAATATCCTGCCAAAATGTTTATCAGCACTAGGTTTGATAGTACGTTTCACAATGGTAATTGGGTTATTTACTTTTCACTACAAAGCTTCCCAGTATAGATTGTAGATTAAAATAAAGTCGCTTATAAATAAAGGAGGCTTCTTTTCCTCTTTCCCCCTCATTTTAATTCAGTGCAGTAGTGCTGCAAATACCACCAGGTCTGTGACTGTGAAAATAAGCAAGAACCTTTGTGTTCCCAACTTCTTCCTGATTCTGGTTCTGAACACTCCTCCTGCCCCCAAACCCACATTTGTCTCATTCTTTTTAATCGCAGATTAGAAATCCCAACATCCTGCCCCCCTCTGAAACTGAACATATCATCAGCTGAGGACTAAAACCATCATTTTCAAATCAGCGTATCTTAGCTCTATTGTTTTGGTTAAGAAGATATTCTCTAGTTCAAACAGGAATTAATTCAGGAAGTCCTATGACCTGTGTTATGGGGGAGGTGCCAGAGTGGTCCCTGTTGGCTTTATAATCCATGAAACTATATTTAGGTGCCTAACACCAAGCCCCCACAAGTTTGACAATTTTGGTGTCAATTTGTAATTCAGGCTCAGACCTGCCCAGGTTTTTGTAAATATTTCAAGCTACGTTTTCACAGCGTGGGGCATTAGCAGAAATTAAGGCCTGAGTTATGCTGTGTTATTACTGAGTACTTTGATATTGCAGCATGGCAGGTTGTTTGGGGTTGTGAGGTATGAGCAATAGATGAATGGTTTTGCTAAAGTACCCATCAGTGAAAAAGTGAGTGATGTTGATATTTTAATAGCCACCATTGGAGTTCAGAGTTAACACAACATTTAAATGAATGGGGGTAGCTCACAGCTCTGAGCCATTGTTTCAGGGTAGCCAGGGTGAGTACTGCATCTTGTATGTTAAAACTATGCACAAAGTCTGGAGCAACAGCTACAGGCACCTTATTTATTAACTATTTACATGTATACAGGTATAGAACACTCCTGTAACTGTGTATGCAGTTGCATTTGGAAGGTTTTCTTTGCAAACATAAGGCCTAGAAACAATATTTTAAAAAGAAAATATTCATTCTGGAGTTAAATTCTGCAGCAAGGTGGTGGATTCCACTTCCAGTTTTGTCACTATGGAATAGCAGACAGCATGAAGCCCTGCCTATAGCATGTATTGCTGTGATGACTGCTACAATGAAATCCAGCAGAAAATAAGGCGAGGAAGGATATTTACTGATTGTATTTAACTGCACAAATGCTCCTTGCTGGGCTCAGCATGACATGTTTATTAGACGAAAATATGCCACTCTTGAGTGGATGTGGCAATAAAGGAGACTTTGGCTGGTAGAAGGAATAGGTGGGTGCCGATATCCTACACTGCCAGCCCACAAATGGGCTGCACAGAACATTTTGAACAGCTAATGTGGCTTTTGTGACTATAATTCTTTCTCATCCATTATTTCATTGGCTCGAAGTGTTCCCGCTTCATAGAACCCAGCAAAATCAACAGTTGAATTTAATATGACTGAGTAATTCACATGGAACAGGTACTGACAGAGGTAATTCAGCCTCTAAATTATGATCATAAATTTCCATGGCATGGCGCTTCTGGGGGTGGGGGTGGGGGGCGATGATTTTACTGGGCAAAGCAGTCACTGAACTAATGAAACAGTGTAAGAATTCTGCAGCTGACATCGAGTGCAGCCGGACTGCTTAGTGTGCATGCAGTTGGCACGCAGCATGGGTGACCAGTAGGGTGTGCTTGCCTGGCACCAGTCACCAGAAATTGCTGCGCTTGACACCGAGAACTTAACTCCAGAAGAGCTACTGATCAGCAGATGAGCTCTGAGCTCCCTTACTTAGTGTCCTGATCGGGAACAGCAAAGCAAGAAACCCTGACAGCTGAATCTGCCTCAGGAGGTGCAAGGGACAGAGGGGGTGGGAGGGAGGAACGGAGGGCGTGGAAGGGTGACCAGAAATGGCACACATGGAATTGTTGTCATTTCTGACTCCCTGCATGATGACTCTGGGCTGTTTGTACAGCTGGGAAATGCAGTGCTAACAATTGGGACTGGTGGGTCCGGCCTGGTGTTGAGTGAGCTCTGAGCTTCTGTGCTCTGGACTATGGCTCAGCACCTGCAGTGCCACGCCGGTGGATGTAGAAAAGAAAATGTTTGACCAAGCAGGGTATAGCTGGGAATGAAAGCAAACACATTTGACCCTTCACCTACTATGTTAGAAAACAGCAGCTTTGGCAAGTGCATAAAATGTGCATTGGGCTGGCCTATGGCCTAATACAAATGGATAAATACAGTAAATAGTTAGAACAACAAGAAAGCACGAGACCCAGAAAAGGAAAATGAACATCTCATTTCCTTGTGGAAGCTGAGTGCAAGGAAGAAACAGCATAGCTGATAGCAAGTGCGTTTGTTTGTTAACAATATTTCAGTGTGATCTGTCAGAGGTATTGTTAGTTACACAGGAAATTGTCATAGTCTCTGACTTCCATCCAGAGCATATCAATTGAAAATGCACCCAGCACCCTGAATGGCTTGGAGTGGATCTCCTGCATTGCTCCCAGGAAGCCTATCTCACTAGTGTTCGGGGAGAAAGTGGCCTGATGCTCCAAAAGTGGAGATTTTCTTTTCCTTTTTGCTGTTATTACATGGATGCTCCCACTTAGCTAACTCATTCCTCTCAGACTGCAGCGTGTTTGAGCTTGTTGGAACCGCAGCCGATAAACTCCCCACCAGGGTGGTGTGAGGTGAGCACTCCCAAACTGCAGGCCCGGTGGGTGGGACCTCTTCTGGGGGGCTGCTGAGTGGGAAATTATCTCAATACCTGGTAAAACTGCAGCATGCCAAGAAGGAAATGCCTACCAATGTTCAGTGCTGGTCTGGAGATTCAGCCTCAGGAGTGGGGCCCATTCCTTACTGTGTGGCCGTAGAGAGGCCAACCTCGCAGGTTGCTGTATTCGTATGGTTGTCCTGTTTGGCCGATTCACTTCTGGGTTCCATCCTCGACTGATAAATATAGACAGACAATAAGTTACTGAACCATGGCAGAGGTTTATGAGCCAGACATGCAAGAATGGTTGAAAGTTAGAGAAAATGTATTTATTACAACACTTTTCATGGGCAAGTTATCATTTTGTCAAACTTTATTAGAGGAAGTAATTAATGGGCTGTAAAAGGTGCTAGTGCGTAGCCAGTAAAAGAGCTAGTCCTGTGCAAATTGGCAGTTTATAGATTTATGATTCCTTCTTTCCTCATTTATTAATATGGAGAATGCGCAGGACATCTGTTATATATGGGCTTGTGAGCCACTGCGCATCTGCACAGGGGCCATGACTCCGACAGCCCAGCAATGGGAAGGGAAGGATGAGCGCCCAGTGTGGGTCGGATTCCTATGCTTCTCCTTTGTTCACCACCAAGTTCTGTCTTTATGTGGCCGAAAATCTTAAAGATATGTGGGAATTAAATAACACCCTTCAGATCTGGGGTGAAATCCTGGCCGCGCAGACATTGGGGGAGTTTTGCCAGTGATTGCTGTGGGGCCAGCCTTTCACACTTGGAGACCTTGGCAGGATGCAGACCCACAGCCTGCAAGCACCTGGATGCTCATTTCGCACAGATTTTCCAGGCAAGCCCTGAGCCCAGGATTCAGTGTTTCCCCTGTGAGAATCCCCTGGCAAGGGGCACCCAGGCTCTCCCTCAGAGACCAGCCTTTCCCCTACTGGGGCACTGGGGCCAGCTTACTGCCCCTTGATGTGTCTGACAGGGGGCAGCTTGTCCGGCTGTTGGGGTGTTGACTGGAACGTTGGGGCCCAAAGGCTCCCTGGCAGTTGAGGCTGGTGGTTAGGAATTTAGGTCACTATGTGGTGAAAGGCTGTGCTGTGAATGTGCTAGGAGAGACCATGTCCCCAGGTCTTGAACCTGCCATCCCATTTTTCCTGCCAAGAATCTCCAGTCAGAGCAGAGTGGCCCGCAGCAGAGGGGGTCAGGAGGCAGATGAGAGCCTGTGGTCCAGAGGTGCACCCAAAGTGATGGTCCTGCATGGTTCGAGGAGGCATTTGGTCCATCGGCCTGGGAGACCTGAAAGGGGGAGAATGCTGAAACCACCCTAGGAGGACAGGAAAAGGGAGGTGGCATGTCCCTGCAGAGAAGGAGGAGAATAAGCTGCATATTAAAGCCTCTGAGTTTGAAGTTTGGGTCTCTGCTCCAGGAGGCATCACCTGCTTCGTCTGGCTCTGATGAGGTCCCTGCAGGTTGCTTCCTATGAGACATTGGCGATATATTGCTCATCATAGCAAAGCTCCTTTTAAACATGCTAATTATAAACACCACTTGTCACAAGGTTGCTTGTGAGAACTGGGTTATGAACAGCTTGTTCCATGGTTACTCATGAATGCCTGTCTGGACACACTGGTTTGTTGTTATAGGACTGTACGTGTGTGTGCATTGCTTTGTTATTGTAGGGTTGCACAGGAGCTTTTTTAGTTCTATTATTTTGAAAATAAAAAGCATTGGATTGATTGTTCAAAGTAAGGCTTTACTTAAGAGCTGCATGGACTTTGCAACCAGATATTAGTTAAAACCCCCCAGAGAAGGTGCTGTAGGTCAGAGACTGGTCCTCTTGATCCCTCAGTGCCCCTTTTAATTAGGGCTGCATCCTGGCAGTTTCACACCTTCGCTGTTGACCTATGGGGTTTCTCTCCCCAGGCACAGCTTCCAGCACATCAGCGTGCTCTGCATGCCATTTCTGTCTTGGGTTGGTCTGATTGTCATTTTGCTTGGCTCAGTTCTGCAGGCTGTTCGCCTACGTTATCGGACAAGTTGATATTCAGAGTGGCTACAGCAGCAAAACTAAACCCTTTGCTTCAGATTGTTTTGTAAAGATGCTCATTACAGATGGGACTCTGTAAACCAGTTCAGTGCCCAGGCCCACCCTGTTCCTGAGTGCAGTTAGGACAAGATGCTTGGCCCTCTTCAAGAGTAAAGAAAAGAGTGCAAACCACCATAATTTCACCAATTATTTCACCTTTCGAGCTGTAGATCTGGATCTTTGGAACATCTGTTTCCAGATACCTGCTCCTCAGTGTTTACAAGTTCAACTCCTTCCCTTGTCACCACAACCAAGCAGCATAAACAGTGTTAGCTGCAGCACAGCAGAGCTTCCTATCCTCTCTTCACTGCCTCAGCGTCTTTTTGAATCCCTATGTGGGACTTGCTCTCCATACATAGAGTAGAGTGTTAATGTAATGAAATAGGAAGCAATCATGCCTGCTGGTCTTACCTATGGATTTCTCTCTCTCTTTCTCTCAGATATTTAAAGGAAATTCCAGTGTCGCTTATCTGTGATCAAATGGGGTAAAAGAACTGGACCAGTTGCTGAAAAGGATAGCAAGTTCCAAGCTATTATTCATCTTTTCTTAGGCAGTGAATAGGAGGAAAATACAATGTCCAGCGTTTAACTGCAGGGAAATGTTAGGGATGCCTGTGCCAATCAGAGTGATGATGAATTCTCCCAACCTCTGTCGTATAACTTCTGAAAAGAAAAGACATTGTCAGTGCCTTGAACCTGCCCTCCCCAACACTGTGGGTTCTGGTTCTGTCTCTGCCACATGCTTTCTAGGGGCCCTTCAAGTCACATGATTTTTCTATGCCCTGGTTCCCCTCTGTAAAATGGGGGTACTGACGCTTCCCCCCTGGCAGGACTCTTCTGTGGATAAATCCCTGCGGGAGTGAGTTACTGGAGATGATGGGCATGAGAGAAAAGACTGGAAGGGGACCCACATTAGGTCTCGTCATTGTCAGATACTGCACATCTCTCTTGCTGAGAATTGCACATGGGCAGCTATCGCTGTAGTATCTGAGCATCTTCCATAGAAAATCAACAGGGATTCCCAAGCCCCTGCTGGACTCCATGGAGTTTCCAGCAGAAGGTGGTCTGGACAGTTTCCCATTGCCTCCCTGTGTGGCTGGAACCTGTTTACAGAAGGGTTCTCCAGCTCATCAGTGTTCTGTGCATCAGCCAGGATGTATCTAGAGCCCGGAAGACACAACCGGATATTATTTATGGGTGTGAGAGCTGCTGTGTCTCTTAACTGACAGGGACCTCAAGGATGCTGCTCTCCTCTCTTGAAATAATGGAAATATTTAAAATCAGTTTTGAAATGAAGCTAGACCTCTTCCCCTTGGTGTTGTAATGCGTTTCCCATAGCACCAAGCATGAGGGTGAGATTCATCCTGTTTAAATATATCTGCTAGGCCGTCTTTTTAACGTGACCTTGGATACAAATGCTGCTGATTTTCAGCAGCAGGAGAGTTACTGCTCTGCTTTCCTCCTCGATACCTCGGGTGTCGACTTCATTTAAACCAAGTCATTCATTTTTTTCCTGCAGCTGTCAGACTCCTGATCTCAAAGCCCCCCAAGACTCCACAGAGTTCATTTTTATGTTGATAACGCTGGCATCGGATAAACTCCCTGGATGGAGAGGATGCCTTTGCAGGAGGTTGTGGTTACTAGAACAGTATTTGTAAGGCGTGCAATAAGCAGAGCCATGAACTTTAACAACTCTTTCAGCAAGGGAATAGAAAATGGTTCCAGCTTAAACAAGCGTACCTTTTAACAGCCACACTAGCCACTGCTGCCCCCTTTATGCTTCTTTCACAAAGACAGAGGGGTTGGGAAACTGGGGGATATAATCTTGGTGCCCAGGACAGTGAAGCGCCTGATCACAAAGCTTATAGTTGAACCGTTGCAGTTAAAATAACAACAGGAGCTTTCTGGAAGCAGAATGACTCCCTGCAGCCCCGGCTGTCCCATCTCTGTGCACAGCAGCTGGCTTTGGGCACAGTGCCCCCATGGCTACCAGAATGATTCCTGGGTTTGGGGTCCTGCCTCCACAGGTACCTGCTCCATCCTGGCAGGGTGACAGTTTAGATGAGAGAGAAAAGTTTCCCTATAGGATCAGGCTACGTTTCTGCAGCCTGGGTCCTGCTCCTGGTGAGCCTGGGGAGCTGTGGCTGTGTTCAGCTGGGAGGTGGAATGGTGGAAGGCAATTCATGCTCTACACCAGCTGTGGCCCTGCAGCAGGAGGGCTGATCCTTGTAACAAGGGGACTCTTCCCATTGGTCTCTCTTGGCTTTGCCCAGTGCAGTCTGTCAGCCAAAGGTCCCTCTCTCCTTGGCCTGCCCTGGGACCAGTTCTATGTGTGGTATCTTGTTTTCTCCTGGGGATTACGTTAATACAATTGATTGTTTGTTTTAAATAGCTCTGGCTGCTGTGTCATTATTACTAGATGCTGCTGCATAATTTATTGATAGAAATATTGGCTGACTGGCGGAGGGGGGCCTTGACTTTCACCTGTTAACCCTTTGCCTGCCCACATAGCCTCTTGTCGTTTGTACAGAACCACAAATAGTCTTGCTTCTTTCTCCCTCCCTGACAGGAATCAGGCAGGTGGGCTCTGGGGGCTGCTCTGGGGCGGAGGGCGGGTAGGTGAAGCAGAGGATCTATCTCTTGTGAGTCTGTTGAAAGCTAGGAGTGTGTTAGCACCCCGGGGCCTGAACTGCTCCAGTGATCCCCATTCCCAGAGATGTGCCGGAAGGAGCAGCACTCTCCATTAGGGGCTTCCAGCCACGATGGGAGGGAGAGAAAATGCTTTTTCCTCCAGGGAACCAAGCCTCCCTCCTTCCTAAATGACACTGATGATTGATGGGGAGTGGGGATTGTTCCCCAGCTCCTTGCTTGGAACTGCAAGTGTTAGGAAACCTCACCACGCAACTCAGCTGCCTGGCAGCAGAGTAATGAAAGCCACTTTGGGGAACTGCTGGCCAGATTCTGCTGAGCACCTGCTGTTTAAAAGATCAGAAACATGAAACCAGAACTTAGCGAAGGAGCCAGTTACAGAATCTACAATGGCTGCCTGCTGTTCCTGGTTCTGCTATTATTGCTCCTCTTGCTAAACCAAGAGCCTGGCCAACACACCACAGCTCTGACGGACCTCTCTCCACTCAGAGTGAGAGAGCTGCTGAGACTACAGCCAGTGTGTTAGCAACTGCTGCAGGCACCTGTTTGCTAGAACCCAGGTGGGACCACTCGCTGGTTTCAGGTAGGCCCCTGAACAGGTATCAGATGGCAGCCTGCCATCTTGGTCTAGATCTGAGCCAATGACCTAGAGAGGAAGGTCTCTGTTTGAGTTCTGCTTTCATTGCTGGAGACCAGCAGATAGCTTACAGCAAAAGATTATTGGTTCTGCATTAGTCTATAGGAACTGGGAGATAGCTAGTTATATACCATCCTAAAATGTCTTCCATCTCTCATGATCTCTGTTTGCTCTTTCTGCAATGCTGACATTCTTGTGGATGTTAATTTCTATTTCCCCAGCCTGTGGGTCC
The DNA here is from genome assembly GCF_007399415.2 of Gopherus evgoodei. NCBI lineage: Eukaryota > Metazoa > Chordata > Testudines > Testudinidae > Gopherus > Gopherus evgoodei. Next base: position 1,165,381 of record NC_044334.1, read on the forward strand.
AGCATGGAGAAAATATTCCAGGTATCTTTCCTGTCACTTCCTTCATCTGGCTGATCTCCTGTTGACCACTAGACTACCCTGGGTGTATTTCCAGCTGAAGTTTTGCTGCTGTCAACAGCAGAGATTCACTCAGTTTTTAGAAACCAAAAAGCTATTGCAGAGGGAAAGCAACCGGATCTTATAGAGTTGTAGGACTGGAAGGGAACTCGAGAGATCTTCTAGTCCAGTCCCATATACTCATGGCAGGACAAAGTATTATCTAGACCAGCCCTGACAGGTGTTTGTCTAACCTGCTCTTTTAAAAACCTCCAATGATGGAGATTCCACAACATCCCTAGGCAATTTATTCCAGTGCTTAACCACCCTGACAGGAAGTTTTTTCCTAATGTCCAACCTAAACCACCTTTGCTACAATGTAAGCCCATTGCTTCTTGTCCTGTCCTCAGAGGTTAACAAGAACAATTTTTCTCCTTGCTCCTTGTAACAACCATTTTTCTCATTCTTCTCTTGGGCTCAGGAGTCAGGCAAATGAAAACAAAGCTTGGCCAGCACTCAGTGTGGTTCGCATTTCATATTGCCAACATGCTTCACTGGGCTGATGGATGGCTCCCAGCAACACAGCCCAGCCCATGGCCTCAGCATGCTGATGTGAAAGGACACAAATGTATCAAGGGGTGTGTGTGTCCAGATTCAGCTTCCTATGATTTCAGTGGGAGATCAGTACATGCATCCAAGGGCAGCGTTTGGTTCTAGCTGGGGCAAGTTTGCAGGCAGCCATGGGTGAACTTGAGAGGTTTTACAACTTTAGTTTGGGTGCATTTTGAGCCTCGCCTGAATCACCTGAACCTCTTGAGTGTGTAAATGGGGATGGACTTTCATGTGAAATGACTGGAACTGCATTTAGGCCAGAAAGGCTGTTTGCATGGTATCCTGGTGCCTCCAGGCTCCCCCAGAACCTAGGATGTGAGAATGAGTACCGGTTGTCAGAGCTATCTGGATTTACTTGAGCTACCACAAGGCCTTGTATTGGTCTTCACTGCCCAGCCCAAGCTGGTTCCCCCTTCCTAGTCACTGGCTCTTAAAGCCTTGGAGAAAGTGTTTTGGGATGAATCTTTTCAGATGGGCAATATCCTCCCTAAAAACACATTAAATATGTTTAAATAGCAGAGGGGCAATTAACGTAAAGGTAGGGCCCAGTTTCTGCCAATGGTGACAGTTTGATGACAAATTCCTGTGCACCAGAAATGTGGTGAGCCTCACTAGAGGCCCCTGAGGGAGGAAGTTTAACCCTTTCACCAGGACTGAATGGGATACATGAAGTTTGTAGAGATCCTGGCACTCACTCCTGGCCTAATACACAAGTGTTTCCATTGACTTTGGTTTTCATTGCTCCACTTCCCCTGAAAAGTGCATTTTAAACCCCACGGGTTGTTTTTCAATGAGTTGTATTGCTTGTTGCTTTGGTGTTAACGCTGGTTTTGATTGCAGTTTGTTTTTCACTCCGTCATTGCAGTGAATGGGCAGTGCAGCCACTTGCCCATTGCTTGGTACAGAACTGTGCTGTCATGAATAAGTTGTTCCAGCCTGGAGTAGTCTGACTTGGATGGGCCTCCCCTGATGCCTGTGTGTGTGTTATTTTGTTCTTCAGACTTGTTGCTGTGAGAGGGTAAATTCATCACCGCGTGAGCCAATGTGGGGACCACATTCGTAGGAGGCAGTTACTGTATTTTCTCAGTTCAGAGCTATATACGTGATATTTAGAGCATTTCTGGTGAGTTATGGCATGTGGTAGGTTCACGCACCTTGGCAGATCCTTATCCAGTGATGGCAGCAGCTATTTGACTTTCCATCTCAGCCCCCATTACCATGAAAGGGTCAGAATTATAGCTGAGCCGTGTCACCAGCTGCTGCAGCCAGGCTCCACATATCAGCTCGCTCTTTGCTTTAGAGACAGTAAAGGGGGAAACCAGCTCTGGCCTTTCATCTCTCACTGCTAATCCTGCCCCGGGGTTAGCGCTCTGTGTCAGACCAGGGATTCCTTAATTCACAGCATCCTTTTCAGCAGCTCTGTTTTTCTTGGACATATTCCTAGCTCGAGGATCAGAAAGTGCTCACTCAAGAGATCCATCTAGTAAGGGGGTCAAGAGCTGGTTTTCTCACTTCTGGCGCTAAGCGAGAGGTGATAGGTGGTATCCATCTCTGTGGTCTGAGTAAGACATCTTATGGGTCAGACTCTGCTGTCAGGTGCACCTGTGTGACTGCCCTGAATTCACTTCAGTGGCTACAGAATTTGGCTCCAAATACCCACCCCCCATCCTGATTACCACCCCTCTCTAGCCACCTCCTCCCAGAATACTGCAGACTAGCAGCTCACGATTAATTGCCAAAGAGGATGATGGCCTGTTCTCTGACTGAAGAAGCAGTGATCACCTGGACACTACAAACCCCTCTGCCATTTTCAGTGGAAGATTTTATATACATAATTTATAAATACTTTGTTTATTGCTATATTATTTTGCCATTGTGTATTTATTACCACCAGTTATAAAATCCCTGTATGGACAAGGAATTTGAAAAAAAATCAGACTGTGTATATTGAGGGATAAGACTCTTTTCCTTATTCTAATAAAGTTCCTTGTTCACTGTTTGAAGAAAGAGACTTTGTGATTCTTTACCATTGTCACATGACAGTTTCCATTACTTCTCGCGGGACAATAATCCACCGCCGTATTGTTTTTCTTGTATGTTTTATACTTACTGTATATAGTGCCATAGGTGTATGCTTCTTTAGAAACAGAAAGATACAACTCCTTGCCTAAAGGAACTTAAAACCTTAATTTGAAGAGAAACAGAAGAAACAGTGTAAAGGGATGCAGGCAACTTGGACCCTAGCCATTAAAATAAATAAAGAGTTACCAGTAGTTTTAGGTGCTTCACTTGCTGCTGAGTTCCTCTGCCAGTTCTTATGGGTTTTAAAATCACATTCTTCTACTTTCCCCCTCTACATTTGCTGTGTGAAAGACCCCAACAAACAACAGGGGGAATTGAGTGAGCAGGGAAACAGCCTGACTGCCTGTATACAGATTAGAGGAGCAGAGAAAAATATTTTTCTCTTTTTTTGTTTTAGTGATGAGTTTAATTTAAAATAATGGTAGATGAAAAAAATGTAGAGGGAGGTGTGATTTATAAGCTGATAATGTCCCTTTAAGGATAATGTGTGTAACTCAGCTACACCTGTGCTGCTCATCATGTAAGGGTGGGATAGAGCCTGGAGTTTAGGAGATATGAATGTGGAGTTATTAATGATGCAGATTGGAACCTATCTTTATAGAGTGCCATGATCTAGAAGGATCCCAAAGGTCTTTATAAGCTGTGTATGTGTGCGACCCAGAGGCATGAGAGGATGTCCCAGAGAGGGTGTGGCTGAGGCATAACTACCTATCGGCAGGATATTGCAGATGGGAGCACATTACAGTCAGTGATTTTTAACAGCATCTGGTATTTTTAAATTTGATTTTCCTCATTATAGTCTATTTTTTTAGAGTTCTGAAAATCTCAAAAAGGCAGCTTGGGCTATTTACCCTGAACGTCTAGGCTTAGCAGGAAATGTGGATGCAATTAGAAAATATGTCATCTGTTGATGGGATACCTGAGAGCACAGCTTTACTCAGCACCACAAATGACTCATTTTGGCTAACCTAGTGCATCCCCTGGGTTTAACCAGTAGCCCATTCGGGGGCGGGAGAGGGGGATTTCACTCACTACAGATGTTGCGTTTCATTCATGCTTTCACTTTCAAACCAATACCCATGGATCCAAGCCACAGATTTCTACCAGCGATGAAGAGAGCACTGGACATATCCAGCTCACTTCAAAGCTGCTTGATGAAGAATCAGAACTAAAGTGTTTGTAGCTCAGGAGAAAGTGGGGTGGTGACCCCTTCATGACACTTCCAACTGCTGCTCCAAAGTCATTTTGGCCTGAATCATCTGAACACTGTGATCTATGATTGCTAATTAAATCAATTCAAACCAATCCCTTTTATCACAGGGAAGAGGAAAGCACATCCAGCTGTGAAACATGAGAGAACTGAGATGCTGCCACATAGATTCACACAAAAGAAAACATAAAACACATCAGACGCTGGAGAATTCTGGGCAAGAAGGCACTGTACATTTTGTGGAAAATTCAAGAGCCTCTAAATTCCAGAAGAACATTTGGAGCTCTGGCCTCTGGAAACACACATGCAAATCGCAAGGTACAGTTTTAAAGCTGTGCACAGGAGATGCTCACACAGAAACTCCAGCTCCAGGAGCTGGTAAAAGGATTTATGCCTTAATGCCCACACACTGCTTTGTAACTGTACCCATTCAAATAGCCCAAGAGTGCACATCTCCTCCTAACGGGGCTGGAGCTCAGTTGTGTACTGTTTGGGATTTCTGGGTGCTTAATAACAGAAATCAAACACTCTTGTAGCAGTAGAGATGTATAAAGCAGACTTGAATACAGACTGTCCTTACAATATGTTGTTAGTTAGGGAAGAGTAACTCATAAACCAAAATATTACCAGGCTATTTAGAGATTCTTCAACTGTTATAAACATATCAACAACAAATAAATGAAGCATTTGATAGTGTTTCTCCTGTGCCAGAAAATCCTCCTGTTTCCTTTCCTGACCTAAAGAAAGGGCAGACCTAAGGCTGTTTGGATGAATGCAGTGTGCTGTGACAGTGGATCCTTTCCAAGGCACTGCCAAGAATGTGTAATCTGACTGCAGCAGAAAATACATATAAATATCTTCCCCTCTAGAAAAAAAGTGAGGGAGCAAAACATCTTGATTAAGCAGCAATGCAGTGTGTGTGGACAACATGAGGCAAAAGCAGTTTCCCTGTAGGTGTTAATAGGTGCCAAGACTGTCAAATGAAGTGTTTGATTTCTTATAGTAGTAAGAGCCAGTTACTGCCAAGCTTACCTAAAATCCTATCTCCATTATACTGTGTGAGCTAATGTGCCTCGTGCCTTTCCCGTTTCATGGCAATGCGCTGTTAGAATGGAATAGCTCTTTCTCTGTCTCAGCACAAGTCAGCATCACAACTTCCTCCACTGACGGAGCAGGCTCCTAGCATCTGTCTTCTTGCTAGAGATGATGCCCCACACTAAGTTCATTTCTGGTTCTCTTCTTCCCCAAGTGCGTTGATTCTGTGCCCTGTGCAGAGAAATGGAGAGCTCCCTGCAGTGCTAACCCTCCTGCCAGCATTCTGACTCCTCCTGCTCCAGCCTGTCATGCCTGACCCCTCCCTAGAGCTGGCATGTCATGTGTGCAAACTTATTCTGATGCAAAGGCCGAGGGTGGAATTTGGATTCCTAGTTGCTGTACTGATCCAGAGTATTGGTCTGTCTCATTGGGTATCGCATCTCCTGCTGTGCTGTTAGACCATTGGCCCCTCTAGCCTGTTTATATAGCACCAAAAGTGTGCTTAATGCTTTACAGATGGCGAGAATTCAAGGTACCTGCCTGAACATTTGAAACCTACATTCAATACCATACAGACAAAGGGGATGGAGGGGCTGTGCCATAAAAGCCCAGTGGTACAGCTATGGGTATGGCAGCCCCTTGTGTTTTGTGTTTGTGATTGAGGGGGGCCCAGCAGCTCGACACCTTGTATTCCAGGTGGGGGGGAAGCACAGGTTCTGAAGGGAAGGGCAGCCCTTCCCCCAGTAGAACAGGGAAGAATGCTGTCCTCAGGCTTCTGATGCAAAGTGTCAGCAGCATCCCAGGCCCGTTACAAGTGAGTGGAGCACCAGGATGCACTCCGATTCTCAAGGGGGTATCAAAAGGGACACTCTGACCCTGGGCCAGGATTGGCAGCACTTACTTCCTGCCCACAGGGCAGCTGGTCCCTATGGAAAGGGATGGGCAGGACTTAGTCCTCGAGACTGCTCGGTGGGATGGAAAATGGCAGAGAAGATGGATGAATCTATGTTATTGTTGCCCCTTTTTGACCCGAGCAGCTGCTAGTCAAAGTTTGGGGCCCTGTGGTGTTTCAGCTGGAAGTAGAAATCTGTGGTAGTTCTTTGGTGCAATTTTGTTTATTTACAGAGAATGCACAAAGCCTGCTGCCTCCAAACACAAAAGGAATCAGATATCGTTTCAGCCTGCACCTCAGCCCAAAAACCTCTCCCAGGATTTTTCCAGGGTCAGCCATCCACTCTTAGCTGAGCCTCCAAGCTGTCTTGCTCCCTCAGTCTGTTATTGTCTGACTGCAGTTTCTGAGACGGCATTCTCTCTCTCTCTCTCTGCACGCAAACACACCCCCTTCAGTACTCAGCCAAGGGCGCCTAGTGGGTTGACACACACTTCTTGTCTTAGGTGGGGCTTATGCTTGCAGTTATATGAGTGAGTTCACACGTGCTAATCTCAATGGGGTTCTAAATCAACCTATAACCTCATAACATTAATTTCTAGCATCCATTGCCATTGCTGTTCAGGGCTCCCAATATGAAAACTCTACATCAGACCACTCAGCTTCACATAATGGCCCTTGGGGTGACATGCTGCATCTAGGGCACAGCACATCCCCAGTAGCCAGGCTGCACATAGGGTGTGTGGGGACAATGCCAACCAAGCACACGGGAGCAAATTCTGTGGTACCTTCATGGGACTGCATGGAGTGTAAAAAGCCCTGAGTTCGGCCCCAGGATGTGAGTGAGTCACCAGCCCCCAATTACGTCATGAGGTGCAGCTGGGGAGGGCGAGAAAGTTCTGTCCCGTCTCTGCCCATGGGTTTGGAGCCATGCAGCCAGAAGCATTGAGCATTCCTGCTGACTAGGGCGTAGTGCCGGGTGTACTGGGAAGAGTGAGACCACTGTGAAGAAACCAGTGCATTCACTGTGCTTGTGCTCCTGCAATTGGTGCGTTACAAAGGACACATTGTCTTGCCAATGTAAATAACACAACAAAAGCATCAGGCTGACGACTCCATGTGCTCTGGAATCAGTGCATGCAGGGGCGGCTCTACGTATTCTGCTGCCCCAAGCATGGCAGGCAGGCTGCCTTCGGCGGCTTGCCTGCGGGAGGTCCCTATCCCGTGGATTTGGCGGCACGCTGGCGGGAGGTCTGTCGAAGCCGCGGGACTAGCAGACCCTCCGCAGGCATGCCCCCAAAGGCAACCTGCCTGCTGCCCTTGCGGCGACCAGCAGAGCACCCCCCGTGGCTTGCCGCCCTAGGCACACACTTGGCTAGCTGGTGCCTGGAGCCTCCCCTGAGTGCATGTGTGTGAATCTGTCCCTGCTGTGTAGTGTGCAGCCCATCACACCCACAGCTTAGACTTCTCAGCAGGCAGAAGAGCATCTCACGCACATGCATCTTTGGGTTCTGTTTGGGGGTGGATTCCTTTGAGCCCCTAAATGTTGTTTTCTTGCCATTCTGGCCTGTGAGGAGCTGAGAACCTGTGACCTGCACATCCTGATGGTGCAATGGCACCTTGCTGCTCTCAGCCACTTCTCGAAGACCTGATGGGAGGCTTCTCTGCCTTGCCCACAGTCCTACTGGTGGATGGTCCCACTCTTATGCGGTATCTGTTAAATCAATAGGGGACAATGCGATGGGCCCAATGTCAGCAATATGCTAATGGTGCACAGTTATGCGTCTTCCTCATCTAGCCCCTCTGGCCTCCTAACCCTGTGGGAGAGATTGGCACCTCAGTGGGCTGGACACCCCAGGGATGGGCTGGTTGTCTTGGGCATAAGCTGTTTGTCTCTCAGGGGCTGGATACCCCAGGGCTGTGCCTGGCTGTGCACTGGTGGTATTAAGGGAGGAATAAAGCAGCTCATCTTAGATTGCTGGTATTTTTTTTCAAAGATGCTGTTTGTATTGATAGATTTTTGGATGATGCTCTAGCAAAAAAAATCAATGTCCCACTGATTGTACCAGGAAGGGCAGTCGATGGGTGAAAAAGCTGCAGCAGGCGTATTGGGAAATAGATTTTTCTGCCCTCCAGACATTAGCTTGAAATTCTTTGAAATGAGGGGAAAACAATCTGTGTCAGAAATGAAAAATTAAGGAGATTAATAAGTGGCTCCTTTTCTCCTTTTTATTTTTGTTTTCCAGGATGTCCTTAGACTTGTATGGGGGGCCTTGGCCAGTGAGCTCCTTCACAGGCCCTGCTTTGCCCCCCTGCCTCCTACTGCTCTCACGCCCTCAGTCTGGGAGGACAGAATTTCAGTGTGTATAACTGTAGATGTGTCACCTGTAGAAATATAAATTCCTTGGTGTCCCCCAGTCCAAGTGCCAGGGCCATAGATAGGCCGTGTACCCATGACTACACAACAGCAGATACACCTGCGTGCACACATTGGTAGTAGGTATGGGGCAAATGGTTCTGTTAGTTTGTCTGTTGTTGAAGACACCAGATTGTTGCATCTTTCAAAGGGCGGCTGCTTGACTGAGGTTATTTGCTGGAGGGCATGAATGAGGAATTATTTAAGGTCATCCTAGGGGAAAAGCAGCATAAAGTGTCTTTGAGCTCCTTAGTCCATAAGAAAATGTTCATACTCAATTGACACCCGTGCACACAAATTCACAACCCCCCACCTATCCACCCAGGGCAGTTTGCTCAACTTCAAAACAGTGAGTGCCCAGAGTCTGCTGAGCTCTCTCTTGGTTATCAGCTCTCAGAGGGAAAAGCAGAGCAGGAAATTTCATGCTGTTGTTTTTCTGCTTTGGATAATTGTCTGTGCCTCAGCCTTTCCAAACAAAATGCCTCTCTCTGTCTTTCTTTCCTGTGGGACCACTTGTTCCCAGTCCCTTGGGTGGTCTTTTTATGCAGCTTTTTATCCACTCTGTGGTAGGCTTATAGGCATGTCTCCAGAGAGTTGGAAAACCTGCTTGCTCTACCCTGCTGCAGAGAGAAAAATGAACTCCCAGAGCTTCATCCAGATGAAATTAAAAAAGGGAAGAAAATGAAGAGAGCTTAAATAATGAGAGGATTTTTCATCCCCACTGAGCTGGGGGTTTGATTTCTACCTGCTCCTGGCAGCTGCCTGAACGAGATCCCTGCAAATGTGTGCACATCACAGAGCCATGCGTCCACTGGACTGCAAGCACGTTGTTGTCTCTGCAGAATTACCACTCTAGGCCGCCTGAGCCTGCTAACATGGTCACACACCCATCTTTACTGGGCAGGGCTCTGTGAACAGGACTTGCCACTTTCTAATACGGACGACACTATTAACAGAGAGTCAGAGGAGGGAAAGACTTGTTGGGTCCCTCCTAGTGAAGAGAGAGCTATCCATGCTGGATAATTTATTCCCTGACACTCAGTGGGAACCTAGGTCAGCCCATGGGCTGTTTGAAAACTTTGGCCAGGCATATTGTACAAAGTTTTGCCAGCACAGAAAAATGTTGGTTACGGGTATGAAAAAAATCACCTCCCTAACTCACAGAGCTATGCCAGCAGAATCCCTGCTGCAGACACAGCTTCTACCAGCACGAGACTCCTGTTCCAGTGTGGTTGTCTGGGGAGGTGGTTTGACTGTACCAGCAGAAGAACAGCTGCGTCTCCACTGGAGGGCTTTCCTGGTGTAGCTATGTGCATAGACTGTCACTTACACTGCGATTCACCGTTTGCTATTCACTATTCCTGTGCAGCTGTGTGTGATCGATTGGTCATGTAAGTCACATGGCATTTATTCTGCTCCCTGAATGGAAGAGTGAAACTTCTGTGGCCAGGAGGAAGGAAATCAGAGATTTGAAGATGAACATATTTGCCACGAGCCTTTGTGTGGCCAATCGTCCCAAGCGTCTCCCATGGTTCTCCTCGCCCCAGAGGACCCTCTGAGCCTAAACAGTGAATGATTTGAGTCAGCTGTGAGTCCCTTTGTTACATCTCTAAGCTCTTTAGGGCATGGTGAAGAGACTTGTGCTTTTTAGTTCTGGAGGTCCCTGCTTTAGTTCTTGGTGTTGGCCAAAATGGAAGCTGTAACATGCAAATTCATGTCCACACTTTGGACATTTTCTGCAGGAAGCAGGAGGGAATTACAAAGGTGGCTGCTCCCCCAATCCTGCTTTTCCTCAACACTTGTGAGTATGAAATGCTGTGCAGAAGATTGTTTGTGATTTGTGCGTGATGTGTCCATCCATTGTCCTGACATTTTTTGAAAGAGCGGTGAGTAGTGAAATTGCCCGAAAATGAGTGGAGAATTTTTGTCTGCACAAAACTCTGTCTATATTATAAATGTATCTGCCCTTACTGTCTCTCAGCTCTTCCCCTGTGACTCAGAGAAGTAAAGCCCTGGGTATGTAGAAGACAGCAAACTGGCTAATTAGTTTCCAGAGTAGTTGGGGGAGAGAAAAGGGGGGAAGGAGCTGTGATTCTTCTGCATTCATCCTCCTATTCTGCAGGCATGCTGGAGCCTCTCTTCTTCCAGGAGAGGTTCTGTGAGTGGGTGTGAGAAGTGGGTGGTAGGCAGAACGGAGCAGCTCTCTTCATGGCATGCTTCCCTTTGGCCAGGTGCATTTCCAAAGAGAACCCTTGGAATCCCGGTGCTCCTGCCCTAGAGCGATGTATGTGCATGGCGCAGGTAGCTGGCCAAATGTCCCCTGCCTCCCGGTCTGCAAACCCCTCTTACAGGGGAAAGGGGCTCTGGCAGGGCGGGGCTGCTCCAGCAGCTGTACAGCCCTCTGTGTGGACACCCATACCCCACCTAGGAGGCCGTGCCGTGGCCCCCCTCTCTGTGTGCAGGTTTCTCACAGGGGAGAAGCATGCGGCACCTGGCGCTTTGTTTTCAAAGGACTCAAGCATGTTCTTTCTTTTCAGCCACCCCTACCCCTAGAAATAGGCTAATTCCAGGCGCAGGGGCTCACAACACCCTCCGCTGCCTTGCTGTGCTTCTGAAAGTCTCCCAGCTGGTTTCCAGGGTAAGCACGGCCTGCGGCGATGCCCTCAGCCAGCCCTTGAAGGACCTTTCTGGGCACCAGGGAAATGGCAGTAGTAGGCTGTGCTTTTAGGATATGAGTGAGAGGTGGCAGCAGGAGTGATGGGATGGGTCGCGTGCTGACACCCACTGCTTTTATGATGAGGGAAGCAGCCCACTGCCTACTGAGGGGCAGGCAGGGCTCGGGGCCTTGCTGCTGCCTGGCAATCAGGCAGTCTTTGGCCCTGCAGGACTGGATTGTCATGAGTTCAGCATGGTGGGTGCTGGCCACCAAAATCTGTCTGTCTATCGATCTGTCAGTTGGCTTGTGGGTTCTTGTCCTGATGAGCCACTGATGAAGGAGAGAAGGAACAAAGGCAGAAGCAGATAGGAAAGGACTGGTCATTGCTGTATTACATAATCACCTGTAGGCTTAGGGACAGGATGCAAAACAAATGTGTCACGCAGTTATTGGGTGCTCTGCGTCAGAGACATGGAATGCCTTGCTCTGTATTTCACCTGCAACAGCTGAAGGCATCGCTAATGCCTAAGAGAGACAGGGAGGTGCACTGCTGACCTGCTTTGGCTTGGTGTGAAATCACGCTTCGCTGCAGAGGGCAGCATGAAAACCTGACCTCAGCCTTAACAGGCACAGTGTGTTTGACTAAGTCCCTGCCCCTGTGGTCCTGATTTAAGAGAGAGTTCAGCCAGTGAGTGTACCAAAGCATGGGCAGGATGGTGGGCAAGCGGGATTAGGTCATACAGCTGGGAATCCTTGAAAGTGTTTTTAAAAGTATAAATATGTAAAAGAATAGGAACATGCTTTCCCCAAGAGTCCCTCAGCGTAGGCTGCTGATTGCTTCCCTCACGGCGGAGATGGGTCCCAGGGAAGGAGCTGAAAGAGGAGAGGGTAGTGACTTTGCAGGTTAGTGTGAGGGGGTGCTCCATGTGCGAGGGGCAGCATGCAGCAAAGAATACAGACAGCTCGGGGGAAGCTGCCAAATGGGTGACCGAGGTTGTATATACCATGTGTGCAGAGATGGTGTCCATGTACTAGATAAAGGTATCACATAATTGAGGACTGTGTCACAGGTCTTTGGCCCCTGTCGCCTACCCACTAATCCATCTCCCTGGGACATTCTGTAAAACAACAGGGACTAGCCCTGTAAACAGAGAGGTCACCTGTTTGCAGGCAAGTTGGTCCCTATTTGTCTACAATAACAGAGCACGTGGAACTCATGCATGTTAATGCAGAATGTGGTGTGTGCCTGGGACACCAGAATCAGGCATGTTGTTTGGAGTGGGTGAAGTGGGAAGAGAAATCAGCATTTTTGCAAGACTTGCCAAACGTGTGGCCTTTGATCCTCCATCCCCTCAAAAAATATTAGCTCTGGCCCTCCTCAAAGGAGCACAGACACAGAAGTATTAGACTCTCTGACCAGATGGGATTGCGAGCAAAGCACCTCTCCCTTCTGTGCCTTCATTCATCAACTGATCTGCTCTGCTCTTGCTCTAATGAGTTTGGGACCAAGCCATCCTAGAGATCACTGCTTTTCAGCAGGAATGCTTAAGCAAACAAGTCCCTGATTTAAAAGGAGGTGTCTACAGGCAAGGTGTTCTCTGAAGAGCTCCCTCTCTGCCCTGGTCCTGGGTAAATTGGCTTTGTTTCCCTGCCACAGACCTCATCTCATGTTAGTGAAGGGGGCATGCACAAATATGGGCCTTTGGCTCCTCGCAATGGTGAACCCGGGGCTCACCCTGACTGGCTTTGGAAGGGAAGGGGACATCTCAGCTACTCTTCGTCCCTTTGCGGATCTCCTTTCTAGCTCTCTCTTCTCCTCTCGCTGACTTGTCTGACCCTGGTTTGTTTAACTGCACATGGGGTGTCGAGGGAATTCGTATAGAGGATGCTCATGGGCTCTCTTCCATGCAACACAGCATTGTTCAGAGCTCCGAGGCAGGAAGCAGACACCTCTCATCACTCAAAGCAGCTCTCACTCCTGCTGGGAAAGCTTTGAGCTGGGATCCAGTTAGTCACCAGCATCCATCTGGTTACCATTGCAGCCTTCCACGCTGAAACCTAGTAAGTAAGTGTCTGTTGCCTTGTGTCCAGCTTTCAAGAGGAGCCTGGCTGGAGGTGGGGAAATCCCGTGAGATTCAGGTTTGAATGTGGACACTTGGATTATGTTGGTGAGCGCACTCGGTGTCTCTCTTCAGCAACCCAGGGTGCTCCCTCCCTCGTGTGGGCATGGCCTGAGCATGCGTCTCCAGGCACTGTCACCATTGCACCTTGAGACTGATTGGCCCCACCCAGTCAGTTCCCCTCCCCCCATTTGTCCATGCACCTCAGTCTTGCCATATCCCCTCCCTCCACTCTAGCATGGGACCTCTGTGCATTGCAGGAGCAGCCAGAGGCCCCACAGGAAGGACCCCGTTCTGCTGGGTACTGCACAGACACATGGAAAGACGTGGCCCCTGCCCGAAAGACCTTACAATGCATTGAATGGTGACTGCTGGTCATGCCAAGCCAGCAAGGGTTTAGTTGTGTGTGAACAGCTTGGAACGTGGGGATCCGGAAGTCAGCTCCCAGCTCCTCTGCCCAAGGAGGGTTTGGACTGTGTTTTTATTTAGCATTTGACTCGCAGAGCCCAGGTGAGTGTCCCTTGCCAGCCCCCCGCACTAGCACAAGTTGCAGCTCCTCAGGCTGTGCAGCAGCCTGCCCCTCCATCTCCAAACAGTACGAAGCAGAGAACTAGCCACCCCGGCTTGCAGCTGAGCTGCTATGCGCTGAGTGCCGGTACATCTCCATCAGCATTACAGCTTGAGCCAAGATTTATTGGTAGGGCCCCTCAGGAGCGAGATGGTGGTGGTGGGGATGGCCTGGTTTTACTGTAGGATTTAATATCTCCTGTTGCATTTATTTGGTAGTGTGCTGATTAATGACATAATAGAACTGAACCCATTATTCTTACACGTAATGAAGAGTTGTGACTAAAAGTTAACGGACCATTTACCACCTTCTGGAGACACTGCAGCTGCATTCCCACAGCTGCATCCGTTTCAGTAAATACACTGAATATTGGCTTATTGCCGCAGCTCCCTGCTGTACTCACAGCAGGGGGCGGTGGGATCCCACCTATCCTGCAGCTCCCCCACCCCGAGCTGCTGAGAGGAGATGGAGTGAGTCTGGGTCACACCTTTGGGGCTGCCTGCGTGAAGCCAGTATTTGTCACAGGTCCATTCCCCAGTGATACCTTTGGCTGAGGTGCCTTGCACGGGGAGCCCCTCCATAGTGTGTCGGAGAGCAGCCAATGTGGGCAGTGGGCCGGGCAGCAGCTACACCCTAAAATCTGGACTGAAGGGAGGCTGCCAGCAGAACATGCAATCGCTGGGAATCCGGGCTCAGGCCAAGAGCTGTAGGCTGGCACCGAGGAGGGGTAGGGTGACCCCTTTGGCTGACGGGATGAATAAGCCTCCTGGGTCCCAAAGAGAAGGTCATTATGCAGGTGTCATTGTAAAGAGTGGGAGTCCCCTCCTCCCGTGAACCAGGGGCCTCTGCAGAGACTCCTGTTCAGCTTTTCTGTGGGCTGAACCATACTCCATTTCTCTGCTCACTACTGCTCTTGGAATGGGAGCTGCAGGAGCTTTGGTTGGAAGGCCAGGCAGTTTCACTGCAGCTGCTGTAACCACCTCCATATCCCCTGCTGAAATGCTGCTCTGCACTTTCCCACAGCAAACACTGCTCACTGACAGGGGCGGCTCCAGGCCCCAGCATGCCAAGCACGTGCTTGGGGTGGCAAGCCGCGGGGGTCGCTCCGCCAGCGCTGCGAGGGTGGCAGGCAGGCAGGCTGTCTAGAGCCGCCCCTGCTCACTGAATCACCATAGGTATCACTGTGCCTCCAATGCAGTGAAGATGAGGGACTATTTTCTCTTTCTCTGAAAATGCCAGTCCCCAAAGCTGTGTTCGCTAGGGGTGATGAGATCACGTCAGGGCAGATGCTCTGGTTCACAGTAAGATGGTGCTTTATTTTGTTCCATGCACATTCCTGCTGCTGTTCCTTCAGGGACAGTTTTCATCTCCTCCATGCCCAAGCACGTACATGCGCCATCTCCCCAGTCGGTACGACTCATCCACGAGGTTTCACATGCCCCGAAAGCTGCAGAGAGCTGGGGACATGGCAACGTGGAGGGGTGAGACAGGCTCTGCCCCTCTTCCAGGGGATGGGCCCAAGAACTGTGCTGTCGAGGGTTCATTACACTTTCTCATGTGATTTAGGGGAGGGCAGTGGTTTGCTCAAGGATGCCTGGGCTTGCAGTACCAGTGTGCAGAACTGGGGCCAGGATTCCATAGCTGAGTGTCAGGAAGGCCCTTCTTTCTGCCACTTTCACTTGTTATCCCTGAAGTGCCTGTATTTCAAGTACTAGACACCCACTTGTTTGTGCTGCTTTGCATCGACAGTTTCATGTGTGATTGCTGTAACTGTACATGCAGACATGGTGTTGGTTTGTGCAGTCAGACCTGAGGGCACGTTAGCTGGCAATAAGAAACGCCCAAGTTTCTCCTCCAGCCTTTAAAATCAGGACCCAAATGCAGCAGAGCCATGTGTGCTGCAGGACTGGGATGATTGTGCTCAACAGCCTGCCCCACTCCTCTGAATGTCAAGGCATTGGCATGAATAACCCAGAGGGGGAGAGACATTCCTCTGTCCTTTCACCTAGTCAGGTGAGTTGCACAGACATAAGCAGGACTGGCACTAGGGTTTTGAGCGCCCTAGGCAGCCGGCAATTTCGCCGCCCCACACGCTGGTTCCGCGGCTCCGTTGAAGCTGCCGCAGTGGTGCCTGCAGGAGGTCCACCGGAGCCGCGCGAGCAGCCGACCGTCCGCAGGCACGACTGCGGCAGCTCCACGGGAGCTGCCTGCCGCCCCCTCCGGACACCTTGGGCTGCCAGCTGCCATGGCGGCGCCCTGACCCAGGGTCAGTGCACCTCTGTGGCAGCCGGCGGCCAGGGGACCCCCGCCCCTGGGCTGCCGGCTGCCGGGGCGGTGCCCTGACCCAGGGGACCCCCTGGACTGCTGGCTGCTGCCAGGGCGGTGCCCTGACCCAGGGGACACCCTGGGCTGCTGGCTGCTGCCGGCAGCTCAGACTCCCTCTCTGTCCCAGCAGCAGCGGCTGCTCAACCATTTAAAAAAAAATTGGGGGGCGCTTTTTGGCGCCCTCAAATCTCGGCGCCCTAGGCAACCGCCTAGTCCACCTAAATGGTTGCACCAGCCCTGGATGTAAATGAAGGTAGAATTTGGCCCATTCGCTTTTTAAGATGGATCTAATTAAGAGAAGGTGTGTGGTACCCGGATTTCGCCAGGGCTATTTATTGCATTAACTAGGAGGCACAGGCCAGGGCCACTTCACTTGTCCCCATCTGCATGAAACTTTATCATTTGATTCATTCTCTTTATTTTAGCTTCATAGAAGGGACGAAGAAAATCATTGATGGTAACTATGAGATAGTAGGGGACAGCAGAGGACATATGGGTATGTCAGGGAAGCAGATGGCCTATCTGACTAAACCACATCATATAAGTTTATGAGTCAGGCAGGTGCTCTTTCCTGCTGTTTTATAGTGATGTCTTAAGGATTTCCCTTTTGATATATGAGGAAGAATCGTCAGCCGAGCCCTTCTCTATCAGAGGCTAATCCCAAAGTAAATCACTCTAAAGCAGCAGGAGAGAGGGCTAGCACGGCACCCACTGTACAGATATTCTTTTGCTATAAATCATCAGTCATGTTCTTAAGAGATTATGCTGGAAAAAGCAAACAATATAGAAAGGTCAAATACAAATAGTAAAAATGAAATAGTTTGTTACCTCTCTCTTTCTGCTCGCAGAGGAGAGACTGCTTGGCCCTGGAGCAGGAGAGCAGGCGACTCTTCCATCACAGCAGAGCTCAGGCCGGGGTCAGTGAAGGAAGATTTTCACTCAGGATCAAACTACACACAAACAGCACGAACCCAGGGGGTGGCTGCCTTTACTGCACGTGCAGATGTGTGTGTTGGGAGAGGAGCTTTCACTCTCTTAGTCTGCCCTCTCCTGCCCCTCAGTCCTGTACGTCTGCCATCACAGCTGATACGAACATAAGAGCGGCTATACTGGGTCAGACCAATGGTCCATCAAGCCCAGTATCCTGTCTGCCAACAGTGGCCAGTGCCAGATGTTTCTGGCAGTTGGAGGTTTAGGGACACATGGAACATGAAGTTGTGTTCCTGACCATCGTGTTTAGTAGCCATTGATGGACCTTATCTGATTCTTTGTTGAACCAAGTTGTACTTTTGGCCTTCACAACATCCCCTGGCAAGTTCCACAGGTTGATTGTGTGACTGTGTTTTGGGTTCCTTTTGTTTGTTTTAAACCTGCTGCCTATTAATTTCACTGGGTGACCTGCTGGTTCTTGTGTTATGTGAAGGGGTAAATAACACTTCCCTATTCACTTTCCCCATACCAGGCAAGGTCTTATAGACCTCTGTCCTATTCCCCTCCTGCCCCCTACCCCAGTCATCTTTTGTCTAAGGTGAGCAGGCCCAGTCTTTTTAATCTCCCCTCAAATGGAAACTGTTCCATACCCCTCATAATTTTGTTGCCATTTTCTGAATCTGTTCATCTTTTTTGAGATGGATCGACCAGGTGTAGGTGCACCATGGATTTATATAGTGACATTATGATATTTTCTATTTTATGATCTATCCCTTTCCTAATGGTTCCTAACATTCTGTTCGCTTTTTTGACTGCTGCTGCACATCGAGCAGATTTTTTCAGAGAACTATCCGCAATGACTCCAAGATCTTTCTTGAGTAGTAACAGCTAATTTAGGGTCATCATGTTGTATGTATAGCTGGGATTATGTTTTCCAGTGTGCATTACTTTGTATTTGTCAACATGGAATTGCATCTGTCATTTTGTCACCAGTCACCCAGTTTTGTGAGATCCCTTTGTAACTCTTCACAGTCTGCTTTGCACTTAACTATCTTGAGTCATTTTTGTACTGTCTGCAACCTTGTCTCATCACTTTTGACCCTCATATTTCCTATTTATGAATACGTTGAACAGCACAGGTCCCAGTACAGATCCTGGGGGCATCTCGCTATTTACCTCTCTCCTTTTTGAAAACTGACCATGTATTCCTTCCTTTGTTTCCTATCTTTTAACCAGTTACTGATCCATGAGAGGACCTTCCCTCTTGTCCCATAACTGCTTACTTTGCTTAGTAGCCTTTGATGAGGGACCTCATCAAAGGCTTTCTGGAAGTCCAAATACACTATAGCCACTGGATCACTCTTGTCCACATGCCTGTTAACTCTCTCACAGAATTCTAATAGATTGGTGAAGCATGATTTCCCTTTACAAAAGCTGCATTTACTCTTCCCCAAAATACTGTGTTCATCTATGTGCCTGACAATTCTGTTCTTTGCTATAGTTTTAATCAATTTGCCTAGGACTGAAGTTAGGCTTCTTGGCCTGTAACTGCCAGGATCACCTCTGAAGCCTTTTTTAAAAATGGTGTTACATGAGCTATCTTCAGTTACCTGGTAGAGAGACTGATTTAAGTGATAGATTACATACCAGAATTAGTAGTTCTGCATTTTCATATCTGAGTTCTTTCAGAACTCTTTGGTGAATACCATTTGTTGCTGGTGATTTATTACTGGTTAACTTATCACTTCGTTCTAAAATCTCCTCTTTTAACACTTTGATCTGAGACAGTTCCTCTGATTTTTCACCTAAAAAGAATTGCTCAGGTGTGAGAATCTTCCCTCACATTCTCTTAATTGCAGACAGATGCAAATAATTCATTTAGCTTCTTCACTACAGCCTTGTCATTCTTGAGTGCTCCTTTAACACCTCGATCATCATGGGGACCCACTGACTGTTTGGCAGCCTTCCTGCTACTGATGTACTTAACTTTTTTGCTGTTAGTTTTTGTTTCCTTACTTAGTTGCTCTTCAACATCTTTCTTGGCCTGCCTTAAATGTCATACTTGCAGAAACCCCAGAATGGTCAGAAACCCGCCTCTGCAGCACACCACATGCTGAGGATGTGAACGCAGCAAGTATAAAGGAAAGTTTGAGTCGTACATGGTAATGGGGGTAGTAGGGATGCTATGTGAAACTTCCTAAGTGAGCAGCTTTGGCATCCATGTCAAGGAACAGTCACAAAGGTGGGTGCACATGTATTTTCCTGTCGTCTCTAAGGATGTAAACCTTCACTGCAGGGGATGGGTGCAGAACAGAGTTATCAACATTGCACTGTCCAGGCCCAGGTGAACCTTTTGTCTCTAGGCCAGTGGTTCCAATGATGCAGCCCAGAGTGGCAGTGGCCGGAAGGTGCTGCTCTCTCATGGTTGTTCAGTGGCTTACCAAGTGAGTAGCTGGTCTGAGGCAGATGCCCAGAGCAACCCTTATGGGGAGAACTTGGTGCACTGTGAGGGGGGAGCACACGCAGGGGTTTCTGACCACAATGTAAGGATGGTCATGTGGCTGAGACGCTGGACAGGGCACTGGAGATCTGGCTTCAATTCCCAGCTGTGCCACAGAGTCCCTGTGTGACCGCGGGTGAGTCACTGAATCTTGCCAGGCCTCAGCTCCCCCTCACAATATTCTTCCTGCCCTTCGGGGGCCTGTAATCCATTAATGTTTGTGGGGCGCTGAGACTGTGGAGATGGGGGCCACAGAGAGAGAGCGAGCAATGAGTGCTGTCAAGGAGAGCATGCATGGTGGGGGGAGTGCATCTCATTGGCGGTGGGAATCCTTCTGTGGGGCAGCACATGGAAGGAGCTGCGCCGAGCAGCCTTGCCTCGAACATGCCTGCCTCGTGGCGTCACCTGCTTGTTAATGTCGGAGGTGCTGGCTGCCCTTCTCTCTCTTCCCTGATTACATTGACACTGATCCAAAGCGCTGTTGGAGTTTGCTGCTAATGCAGTCTTTACATGTGATTAGCTGCCAGCCTTTAAACGTCCCCTCTGAGAGACATTGGGGTTCTGTCTGCTCTGGCCCAGAAGCCAAGGAGAAAGTTAGCCCCAGGGAGTGTGGGCAGCAGTGCCTCTCTCTGCAATAGAAAGATCTCCGCGTTTATAATTGAAATGATGTGTTTGTTGCTGCCCGCCATATGGAAGTGCCATCTGAGACCTGGGTGGTGCTGTGTCAGCCTATGGGGTGTCCTGCTGTGCTTCAGCACAGGGCTTCGTTCTGTAGGAGAGATTTATTCCTTATGTGTTAGGAGAACATGAGCCTGTGCTTAGCTAGGTAGGAGCAGCAATTCCAGGCCCCACGTCTTCCTGTGAGGAAAGAGTGATTTCCTTCCAGGGAGTGTCCATCTCCTAGCGCCTCTCACTTCCCTGTAGCCATGGTCCCACTGTTCCAGCATCAGCTGATTCTGACCCACAGCCATGTGCCATAGTTGTTTGTTCCCTTCCAAACCCTTCTGCCGTCACCCTTCTCCTCCTGCCTTTGTTACTCTGAAATTCACTGTCCCTGATGCTCTCTCAGATCCTGCTGACACATACAGACAGCGTAAGAACTGGGGCCAGGGACACTTTGGGAGGACGTCACCACGGCCCAGCCTCTGCTGCAATAATGAGGTGAAGCTGGGTTTGAGGAGGACTTCCACGTAGACCAGCCCCCAGCTGATGCATCTCCTGGATGGTTGCCATTTACACAGCTGATACGAGCTGGGGCTTATTCTGCACCCAATCCCAATGCATCTTGGCTTTCGAGTGCAGAGGTGTCTGGATTCCTCCCGTTCCTCCCTGCCTCACTCTATCAGGAGACCTGCCTCTTGCTTTGGAAATCCAGTTTTCACTTGACTGCTGGAGTGGTGCAGTGGATGGAATGTGCTTTAGAGCAACTCACTCTGCTACAGAAACACCTAATTTCTCTCCCCCTTGATCTGGTACTGGCTGCTAGGGCAGAGAGGTGCTAACACAGTGTCAGGCATTTTAACTGTCCTGGGCTTCGGGACCATGTTCTGCCAAAGGCTCAGGGAACTGCATCTGCATGGCCCACCTGTGCAGGGTTCTGTTGTCCCTCTGGTCCCACCTGACCAGATGGCTCTGCTCTGCCAGGAGCCCGCTGTTTGGCCTTTTGGATAAAATGTAAATCTGTACTTTTGGTTCTTTGTGGCCACTAGACATCCCAATGACCTTGTGCAACGGTCAGAGATTGTTCGGGTGTAATTGAATTCTGCATTCTTAAATCCCCCTTCACTTTCAGTTGGCTATGGTATTTACCTTCACTTCCTGGCCTAATATGTTGGGGCCACAAGCGGGGTGAGGGAATATCTTTTATTGGACCAACTTCTGTTTGTGAAAGAGACAGGCTCAAGCCACAGCTCTGTGCAACTCAAAAGCTTCTCTCTTCCACCAACGGGCGTTGGTCCAATAAAAGATATTCCCTCCCCCACCTGGTCTCTACCATCCTGGGAGCAGCACACACACAACACTATTGCAAACTCTAATATGTTGGCTAAGTCGGCTGTGTGCTGTGAAACAGTTGCCATATGATGCCTCAAAGGGGGCTGCATTTCACTGGTGGTGAAAGTGATTCCTGTACTTTATATCCCAGACTTATGTCACAGTTTCTTTGTGAATCTTAACTGGATAATGTCTGTACAGAGCTTTGCCCCTTTCATCCCAGGACCCCCAGGTGGTATCATTATTTATCTGGCTGCAGGGAGGCTTTGGAACATACCTTTGCTCTGGAGACAACATCTCCACATGGCAGGCTGCAAGTCTGCTGTACTGGAACAGATATTACACACACAACTGCGTTTAAAATAGGAACACCCAGCAGTGTAAATATTCCTCCACTGACAGCAGGGCGAGGCAATTCCTTCTCTGTGGCTTCACTGGGTTCCTTGCTGTCTGAAAGTTGGTGTTAAATGTATAAAAACCTCCTGCTCTCTCCCTGGGTGACCCTGACCTTCCCCACTGGCATCTTCTCTAAGAACAGCATGCAGCCAAGCAGCCTGGAGCAGAGGGCAGGAAAGGGGCATCTCCATCCTCTGCAATTCCTGCCCTCTCCTTCCCGTGCTGATGGTGGGGCACCATGGCTGTGCCAGAGCAGCTGGTTAGACGCTCCAGTGCTTTCCTGGCTCCCGTAGTGTCGCCTCAGATCAGTAGCAGTATCTGTACTGTCAGAACACGGGCATGCGCCTCCCTGCAATTATATTGAGGCTGTTGGCTGTCCCCAACACAGACACAGATTAGGAGCCCCAGTGTTGACATGCTGACAGGTCGGCCTTGTTCGGTATCAAGTTAAGTGTGCAATTCATCAGAGCACAAATGCAGCCAACTGCTGCTACTGCTGCTGGGCTGCTTCAGTGTACACAGTTGCTAAGCAACACTACTAGGCCTGCTTCCTAAATCGATGGTTTGAAGGCATTTCTGTGATGTGTGTCATTGCAAAGCCAGCTGGGGAAGAGGCACATTTGGGTTTATGTCACCTGGGGCCCATCCCCCATCTCCTCCCTGGCTGTGGGGAGACCTGGCAATTCAAGTTCTGGGCGTTCAGTCCCCATGTCCGTGGCTTTGTTTCGTAGCTGCCGCCTCTCTGAACAGTATGATGACTCATAGCCTCGGGGGCGGGTACCCCTCTCCAGCATGGGACCTGACCTTTCACTCCTGCCTTCCAGATTCTGGCAGCTGTTGTCCAAAATGTGGCTGTGTGCCTCTAACTGCCCCTGGTCTCAGCCTTCAGAGACTGAAAGGATGAGAAGCTCCATATGGCACGTGCGCGGGTTTGGACCAGTGCACCTGGAACTGAGGCCCGGGGAAGCATAGTGCAACCAAGCCATGCACGTTCTGTAGCGTTCTCAATCTCTGAATCCTGCTCTCCCCTTCCTCACTCAGCTTGGCATACATCATCCCCTTTTCCCCCACAGCCTGCCACATATCTCCACACACAAAGAACAGTTTGCACTGTCCCTTGGAGAGAACTGAGACCCACAGATGCCACCGTGTGATAAAATAACTGCTGTGTCTACGTTTTTATAATTTATTCCTTCCCCTTTCTTCTTACTACATTGTTTTTGTAGAATAGTAATGAAATAATGCATTAGCAGTGACCCAGCTCCTATATCCAAAGTGTGCATATATCTGAGGCAGTGGGAGTTTGCTATGGTTAAGTTTCAGAACATTCACAATTCTAATGACCTGCATGCATGTGCTGATAGTTTCATAAGAACGGCCACACTGGGTCAGACCAATGGTCCATCTAGCCCTGTGTCCTGTCTTTTGGCAGTGGCTGGTGCCAGATGCTTCAGAGGTAATGAATAGAACAGGGCAATTTATTGAGTGATTCATCCCCCGTTGTCCAATCCCAGCTTCTGGCAGTCAGAGTTTAGGGACACCCGGGGCATGAGGCTGCACCCTGTCCAACTTGGCTAATAGCATTTTTGGACTATCCTCCATGAACTTTTCTTATTCTTTTTTGAACCCAGTTGTAATTTTGGCCTTTGCACCATGCCCTGGCAACAAGTTTCATAGGTTGACTGTGCGTTGTGTGAAGAAGTGCTTCCTTATCTTTGTTTTAAACCTGCTGCCCATCAATTTCATGGTTCATAACATTCTGTTCAGTTTTTTGACTGCTGCTGCCCATTGAGCAGATGTTTTCACAGAACTATCCGCAATGACTCCAAGATCTCTCTCTGGAGTGGTAACCACTAATTTAGACCCCATCATTGTATAGTTGGGATTATGTTTTCTAGTGTGCATTACTTTGTGTTTATCAACACTGAATTTCATCTGCCATTTTCTTGTTCTTGTGAGAGCCGTTTGTAACTCTTTGTAGTCAGCTTTGGACTTAACTCTCTTGAGTCACTTCATATGGTCTGCAACTTTCTCACTGCTTATCCTTTTTTCTAGGTGATTTATGAATATATTGACATCCTTTGAGCTTCTGTTATGATGTTTTTAAACAGTTTCCATGCAGCTTGCAGGCATTTCACTCTTGTGACTGTTCCATGTAATTTCTGTTTAATTGGCCTCCTCAGTCTTGCATATTTCCCCTTTTGAAGTTAAGTACTAGTGTGGTGGATTTTACTGGTATTTTTCCCAACTACAAGGATGTTAAATTTAATTACATTATGGTTGATATTACCAAGCAATCCAGCTATATTCACCTCTTCAACCAGATCTTGTGTGTCACTTTGGACTAAATGAAGAATTGTCTCTCCCCTTGTGGGTTCCAGAACTAGCTACTCCAAGAGGCAGTCATTCATGGTGTCTAGAAATGTTATCTCTGCATCCCATCCTGAGGTGACACATTCGCCATCTATAAGGGGCTAGCTGAAATCCTTCATTATTATTGGGTTTTCTGTTTTTGTAGCCTCTAATCTCCTTGAGCATTTCACAATCACCATCCTGGTCAGAAGGTCAGTAATATATTCTGACTGCTATACTCTTATTATTCAAGCATTGAATTTTTATCCACAGAGATTATATGGTACTCTTTCATTCATTTAAGATTTTTACTATATTTGACTCTGCTTTATTTCACATAGAGCATGACCTATCTGTCATTCTGATTTACTTGGTACCCTGGTATTATTATGTCCTATTGATTGTCATCATTCCACCAAGTTTCTGTGATGCCTATTATATCAGTAGCCTCATTTAATATCATAGACTCAAGTTTCTCTCCCTTAGTATTTGGACTTCTTGCGTTTGTATATGAGCACTTATAAAATGTGTCAATATTTAGTTGTCTGCCTTCATGTGATGTAATTGAACTGGATTCTTTTTTTGTTTGACTGTTTCTCTTCAGTCCCTAGCTGCACTTTATCAACTTCTCTCCTCTCCTCTTTTGTAGGATATAGAGTGTCCTCTTTAATAAATACTCCCCTTAGGAATGTATCTGTCTGAACGGTGTGCTCTTCTGCACCTGATGGCTTTCCTCCAGCCCTTAGTTTAGAAACTCTTCTACAGCCCTTTTAATTTTACATGCCAGCACTCTGGTTCAGTTTTGGTTTAAGTGGAGCCCATCCTTCCTGTATAGACTCCTCCTGTCCCAAAATGTTTCCCAGGTCCTAATAAACCTAAATCCCTCTTCCCTACACCATTGTCTTATCCATGCACTGAGATCCTGCAGTTCTGCCTGTCTAATTGGCCCTGCTCATGGAACTGGAAGCATTTCAGAGAATGCTACCATGGAGGTTCTGGCCTTCAATCTTGTGCATAGCAGCCTATATTTGGCCTCCAGGACCTCTCTTCTATCCTTCCCTTTGTCATTGGTACCTACATGTACCACGACCACTGGCTCTTCCCCAGTATTGCACGTAAGTCTATCTAGATGTGTCGAGAAGTCTGCGCTACTGTTATCGGGCTCTTCATGGTAACTGGGGTTCTCTCCCCTCACAGGGGTGTCAGCGCTAGAGGATACCATGGCGTCATCTGGAAGGAGGGTCTCAACTATGGGATCGTTTCTCTCCCCTCCAGGCTGATACTCTCCTTCCCCAAGACTTTTGTCCTCCTCAACACCCCAAAGGCTGCCAGACTGCTGTATTGCTGCCTGGAAAGTCTCCTCTGTGTACCTCTGTGTCACTTTAGTTTGGCCACTCTGGTCTCAAGAACTGGTACTCAGTCTCTGCAGGCCATGAGTTGCTTCCACCAAATGTACACATACACCACCTGGCCACAAGGCAGGTAATCATCCATGCTGCATTCAGTGCAATAAACCGAATAGCCCCAAGTGTGTACTGTACTTCTCCCTGCATTCTCTTTCCTCTCGCTGGGGTTTGTGTTTGGTTGGACAGTTTGGGGGATTTGTGGATGATTTTTGGTGGGGGAGGGCATTTATTGCCCCAAGTCCAGAGAATGTTCGTTAGGTGTCTCTGGCTCTCACTTCCTCTCTAAACTCCCTCACAAAACTCCCATTGGTTGGTCCTGTTCGCTAGCTCCTCTGGTCATTTAAAAGCTGGCTTTCTAAAGCGCTGTTCTCCCTGGGTTAGACCCACCCTCTCTGCAAGAGATCCTAAAGGGATCAGTCATCTCTGGGGCTGAAATGCTCTAGGCGTGGACTCTACTTAACAATAAATTGGCGGGCGGGCGTGGGGGTGGGGCGTGAGAGAATGGAAGTTTGAGAAAAATCTATTCAGCTATTTGTGACTTGAGAATGGGTAAGAAAATGACACTTATCAGCTAACCAACTTCTAGCCATGTTGTTTGGGACAGGTGTCACGGAGTGTGGGGGAGTCCGGCCCTGCACCCCTCTTCCTGGGACCCACAGTGACTCTTAGCCAGCCAGTAAAACAGAAGGTTTATTGGACAACAGGAACACCGGTTACAGCAGAGCTTGCAGGCACAGTCAGGACCCCTCCACCGAGTCCTTCTGGGCTTTCAGGGTGCTTGGATCCTAGCTAGGATACCCTGAATTCCGCCCATCCAGCCCCAAGCCCAAACTCAAACTGCTTCCCTCTTGCCACTCCCTTCCTTTGTTCCCCTTCCCGGGCAAAGGTGTTGACCTTTCCCCTCCCTTACCTAGCTCAGGTTACAGGCCCTGGCATCATCCATCCCCTAAAGTCCTCCCCTGCTCTCCCACTCCCCACACAGACAGTCCCTACTGCATCACATCTCTCCCCCCTTCGAGACTGAACTGAGCGGGGTCACTCTGCCCAGTGACCTGGGGAAGTTCAGGGCCCCCTCTCCGGGACAACGCATCCGCTGTCAGGTTGGCACTTCCCTTCACATGGACCACGTCCATGTCATAGTCCTGCAGGAGCAGGCTCCACCTCAGGAGCTTGGCGTTGGCTCCTTTCATCTGGTGCAGCCAGGTCAGGGGAGAGTGGTCGGTGTACACGGTGAAGTGTCGCCCAAAGAGATATGGCTCTAGCTTCTTAAGGGTCCACACCATGGCCAGGCATTCCTTCTCGATGGCTGCGTAGCTTTGTTCCCGGGGTAGCAGCTTCTTACTCAGATACACGATGGGGTGTCTCTCCCCCTTTTCATCCTCCTGCATTAACACTGCCCCCAGTCCCGTGTCTGAGGCATCAGTGAACACCATAAAGGGTTTGTCAAAATCTGGGTTTGCCAGAACTGGGCCACTAACCAGAGCCTCCTTCAGCGCCCGGAAAGCCTCCTGGCACTGCTCAGTCCAGATCACCTTGTCTGGCTTCCCCTTTTTGCACAGTTCAGTGATGGGGCCGGCTATGGCACTAAAGTGGGGCACGAACCTTCGATAGTACCCCGCCATCCCAATAAAGGCCTGGACCTGCTTTTTGGTTTGGGGAGCAGGCCAGTCTCTGATCACCTCCACCTTGGCTGGTTCCGGCTTCAGGCAGCCGCTCCCCACCCGATGGCCCAGGTAAGATACTTCAGCCATCCCCACCTTGCACTTCTCAGCCTTTACTGTTAACCCAGCCTTTCGGAGTCAGTCTAGGACTTGTTTGACCTGGGACATGTGGTCCTCCCAGGTCTGGCTGAAGACGCAGATGTCGTCAATATACGCCACGGCAAAACTCTCCATCCCCCTCAGTAGCTGATCCACCAGGCGCTGGAAGGTGGCCGGCTCTCCCTTGAGGCCGAAGGGCAGGGTCAGAAACTCGTAGAGCCCCAGAGGGGTGATAAAGGCCGATTTCAGCCTGGCATCTGCGTCCAGCGGCACTTGCCAGTAGCCTTTGGTAATATCCATAGTGGTGAGGTACCGAGCACCTCCCAGCTTGTCTAGGAGCTCGTCAGGCCTGGGCATAGGGTAGGCATCAGATACGGTGATGGCATTGAGCTTTCGATAGTCCACACAGAACCGGATTGACCCATCCTTCTTGGGGACTAGCACCACTGGCGAGGCCCAAGGGCTGGAAGACGGCTGGATCACCCCCAAAGCCAGCATGTCCCTGACCTCTCTTTCAAGATCCCGGGCAGTTTTACCAGTGACCCGAAAAGGGGAGCATCTTATAGGGGGATGTGACCCGGTCTCCACCCGGTGGACAGTCAAATTAGTGCGTCCAGGCTGGTTGGAAAACAGCTGTCGGTATAGATGCAGCACCCCCCTGATCTCAGCGTGCTGGCCTGGGGTCAGTTGCTCAGAGAGGGGAATCGCCTCCAGGGGGGAACCAGCTTTTGTCTCAGGGAACAGATCCACTAAGGGGTCATCTCCCTGCCCCTCCCAATGTCCACACATGGCCAACACCACATTCCCCCTGTCATAGTATGGTTTCATCATGTTCACATGGTACACCCGACGGTGATGTGCCCGGTTTGACAGCTCCACCACATAGTTTACCTCATTCAGTTGCTTGATAACCTTGAAGGGCCCTTCCCAGGCGGCCTGGAGTTTGTTTCTCCTCACGGGGATGAGAACCATCACCTGATCCCCGGTGGCGAAGGCACGGGCTCGTGCTGTGCGGTCATACCAGACCTTCTGCCTCCTCTGGGCTCGGGCCAGATTCTCCCTGGCCAGGCCCATGAGCTCGGCCAGTCTTTCCCGGAAGGTCAGGACATACTCCACCACTGACTCTCCCTCGGGAGCGGCCTTCCCCTCCCATTCATCCCACATCAGGTCTAGGGGCCCCCTCACCCGCCTTCCATACAACAGTTCGAAAGGTGAAAACCCGGTAGACTCCTGGGGTACCTCCCTGTACGCAAACAGCAGGTGAGGTAAGTACTTGTCCCAATCTTGCGGGTGCTGGTTCATAAATGTTTTTAGCATCATCTTCAGTGTCCCGTTGAACCTTTCTACCAGCCTGTTGGACTGGGGGTGATACGCTGAGGCCCAGTTGTGCTGGACCCCACATTTCTGCCATAAGGCCCGGAGCAGGGCTGACATGAAGTTGGACCCCTGGTCCGTTAAGACCTCCTTGGGGAACCCCACCTGGCTGAAAATTGTCAGCAACGCATCTGCCACTGTGTCTGCTTCGATAGAGGACAAGGCCACCGCCTCGGGGTAGCGAGTGGCAAAATCCACCACCACCAGGATGTATTTCTTCCCTGACCGGGTCGTCTTGCTGAGGGGTCCCACTATGTCCATGGCCACCTTCTGGAAAGGTTCTTCTATGATGGGTAAAGGCCTCAAAGCCGCTTTCCCCTTGTCCCGGGCCTTCCCCACCCTCTGGCAGGGGTCACAGGATTGGCAGTACTGTCGGACATGGGTAAAGACCCCAGGCCAGTAAAAGTTCTGTAGCAGCCTCTGCCTGGTGCGCCGGATTCCCTGGTGCCCTGCGAGAGGGATGTCATGGGCCAGGTACAACAGCTTGTGACAAAACTTCTGGGGAACCACCAGCTGCCTCCTGATCCCCCATGACTCTACTTCCCCTGGGGGAGCCCATTCTCGGTACAGGAACCCCTTCTCCCACAGGAACCTCTCCTTGCAACCTCTCCTCATGGTCTGTACCGCACTAAGGTCAGCCCGGTCCCTGTGCTTCCGCAAGGAGGGATCTTTCTGCAACTCGGCCTGGAACTCAGCAGCTGGGACAGGGATGGGGACCGGCTCTCTCTTGCTGGCTGGGTCTGAGGCCGCAGCCTCTTTGAACCGTGCCCCTGGGCGTTCCCCGCTCCCTGGGTTAGGGTCCTGCACCTCAGGTCGAGTACCTTCCCCGTTGTCGGGGAGCAGTGCCATTTGCCGACTCTGACTACGAGTCACGACCAGGGCACTCTGGGTGTTACTAGGCCAGTCCTCAAGGTCCCCTCCCATTAACACGTCAGTGGGAAAATATTGGTGTACCCCCACATCCTTGGGGCCCTCCTTGGCCCCCCATTTCAGGTGTACCCTTGCCACGGGTACCTTGAATGGGGTCCCGCCCACGCCCATCAGGGTCAGGTAGGTGTCGGGCACCATCCGATCTGAGGCCACCACCTCGGGCCGGGCCAGCGTCACCTCTGCGCCCGTGTCCCAGTACCCAGTGACCTTCCTCCCATCCACTTCCAGGGAAACAATGCACTCTTTCCAGAGGGGCAGCCCCGCGCCCACCCGGTAAACCAAAAACCCGGAACCTGGAGCATCCACAGGTGGTATGTTGCCAACTCCCCTTTCCTGGGAATGTAGCCCCTCCTCCGATTGGGTTTTTGCCCAGTCCACCCTCTGCGGGTTGGGTCTGCTTGGTCTGTCCCTGAGCTTGGGGCACTGGGCCCGTATGTGACCTCGTTGGCCACAGCGATAGCAGCCCATATCTCGTGGGTCCCCTTGAGTGGGTTGGAGGGACCTGCCGCTGGATGTTCCCCTTTTGGGGGGGTTTTCCATAGGCCCCCTTTGGGAGGTCCCATGATGACTCTCTCTCTGCGTTGAGGCAGGCCTGCTCCTTCGAGACTCCTCCCTGCCATCCCCTGCCCGACTGTCCACAAATTGGTCGGCCAGCTGGCCTGCATGGTGCGGGTTCTCCGGCTTCTGGTCCATCAACCACAGCCTCAGGTCGGACGGGCACTGCTCGTACAGGTGCTCCAGTATGAATAGGTCAAGCAGGTCCTCTTTAGTTTGGGCCCCAGCTGTCCACTTGCGGGCATACCCCTGCGCCCGGTTGACCAGTTGTAGGTATGTGACCTCACGGGTTTTACGCTGGCTCCGGAACTTTTTCCGGTACATCTCAGGAGTCAGCCGAAACTCGCGGAGCAGGGCCTGTTTGAACAGTTCGTAGTCCCCTGCCTCCGCCCCTTTCAGTCGGCTG
The DNA here is from genome assembly GCF_007399415.2 of Gopherus evgoodei. NCBI lineage: Eukaryota > Metazoa > Chordata > Testudines > Testudinidae > Gopherus > Gopherus evgoodei. Next base: position 1,195,931 of record NC_044334.1, read on the forward strand.
TACACCTCCACGGTTGTGGAGTCCAGTAAGGGGGTGAGAACTGCAATCCTGTCTGCAGGGTCAACCCTGTGCAGCTCGCAGGCATTCTCAAAGGCCGTCAGGAAGGTATCTATGTCCTCCCCCTCCTTACGCCGGGGCAGCAAGTGCTTATCAAAGCTCTTTGTAGGCTTGGGTCCCCCCTCACTCATCGCAGCCGGGGCCTCACTGCTCCTCAGCTGGGCCAGGTCCAGCTCATGTTTACGCTGTTTCTCCTTCTCCTCCTGCTCATGTTTACGCTGGTTCTCCTCATGTTCACGCTGTTTCGCCTTCTCCTCCAGCTCTCGCCTCTTTAACTCGAGCTCTTCCCGTCTCAGCTCCCTTTCATATTCCAGCCGCCTCTGCTCCACGGATGCCGAGCGTTGCCGGGAGGATCCCCTGCTGGGGGGTGGGCTTCGCCGTGAGGCTCCCCTGCAGGCCGGGGGTGTCACGGTGCCCTCGGTATACACTGGGCTCCTCCCCGCCCTTCCCCTAGGCCTAGGAAGGGGGGGTCTCGGGAAGCCCTCGTCCGCCGGTTGACCACTCCCAGCGGGGACAGACACCGGTGCCTGCGCTGCATCTGCCCGGCTGCTTCCCTCAGAGACAGGGCTCCGTTCATTCATGGGGTCTCCCTGCTCCAGCTGGGCAATCAGCTGGTCCTTGCTGAGCCTCCCTGGGTGCAGCCCCCTCTGCTTGCACAGCTCCACCAGGTCACACTTGCACCACTTGGCATACATCTTCCTGCTGGCCACTCACAGGCCGGGGTGCTCACCGCTCCCCACGGTTTCCAGGGGGACCCCTAGTGCACCAGCCCTTCGTGAGGTCACCACCTCTCTGCCAGGGTCGAGCTGCAGACTCCTGCGCCCCAGGACCGCTCGCTGCAATCCCCCGGGGGACCCTGTTACTGCAAAGTCCTTCTCACTGGGCACACACTCCCAGGGGTTAACCACCCCTTCGTTTTACTGCTCCCCAGTCACTTACTACAGGAAGCGCCGTCCACGGGGTGCAGTATATCCCACCACTGCCACCAGTTGTCACAGAGTGTGGGGGAGTCCGGCCCTGCACCCCTCTTCCTGGGACCCACAGTGACTCTCAGCCAGCCAGTAAAACAGAAGGTTTATTGGACAACAGGAACACAGGTTACAGCAGAGCTTGCAGGCACAGTCAGGACCCCTCCACCGAGTCCTTCTGGGCTTTCAGGGTGCTTGGATCCTAGCTAGGATCCCCTGAATTCTGCCCACACAGCCCCAAGCCCAAACTCAAACTGCTTCCCTCCTGCCACTCCCTTCCTTTGTCCCCTTCCCGGGCAAAGGTGTTGACCTTTCCCCTCCCTTACCTAGCTCAGGTTACAGGCCCTGGCATCGTCCATCCCCTAAAGTCCTCCCCTGCTCTCCCACTCCCCACACAGACAGTCCCTACTGCATCACAACAGGACTGCCGCAAAGATGACTGCAGCGGAAAATGAGACATGCAGTCTTGGCCTTTGCTTAGTTTGAAAAATGAGGTTTGATTTGCCAAAGACACAGCTCTTTGACAGCTGTGCACTGATCACGTGCAGCAGATTATGTGGTTCAGTTTAGAGCTGCATTCTTAGAGACCTGCACTCTGCATGCATATGTAGCTAGTTACCTGTTTGCACACTTCAAAACTTGCCAACTTTAAAGGCTCATAACTTTAAGGTCTCAATAAAAATCTGCAGAGCTCGCCAAGCTTGAAGAAAACAGGTTCAGTAGTTTCACAGTCAAGCCAAAGTTGAGGAATAGCAGTTCATCAGTTTAATGCTGTGAATGTTTAAGCTCAGCAAGGGGGCCATTTAAACTCCTATGGTCTTTTAAAATTTACTGCACACAAAAAATGACATTAAAAGAACATTAGTAAGGTTATAAAGTCAAATAATCAAACCTTAGGAAATGCCAGAGATAAGGTCGCCTTAATTCGGCCTCCTTGTGCATGTGCCTTAAATACAGTCTTTAACTACACGATCTCATTATTTTTGCACAAACCCCTGCCTTAGTCACTGTACAGGGTGGACGGTGCTGACTTCATAAGCAACTATTCAATATTTTGTTTTAGCCTTGGTATTCAGCTTGTAGCTTCCAGCCTTATTTACTGTGCCCAGTTCAAACCCTGCTCTGAAGTCAGGATTATGAATTTTCTCATGGGTTTTTCTATGGGACTCATCACTGTAGTAGCTGAGCCCAAGCTTGACCCCTCCAATCTGTCTGTGTCCCAGTCCTGCTCTTCCCCACCCTGGGCTCCTCGTGCCAGTCTCCCCTCCTAGCCAGTCCCAGTCTCCATGACTCATCCCTGTTCCAACCTCTTCGCTCAGCCAGTCTCAGTCTCACCCACTATCCCCAACTCCCAGTCCCAGTTTTCTTGTTCTCCCTGCCTGCTCTAGGCTCAAGCATACTCAGGGCAGATGGATTCTGGGGGAATTTAGCAGCTAAAATCTGAGAAGTCTCTTCTGAGCATGTGCAAACTGAAATTTTTCAAAGTCCTATATCTTCGCCACATGTGGACAGCTTTTCACAGGCACATGATCCCTGACCCAAAGGACTGTGATCCTCACTTACAAGTCCTTGCTCCAAAGCATGGGGTTACTAGAGCTTTTTAGAGAAAAGGTCACCAGGATTTTTTTTATCATGGACAAAATAATGTGTCCCCCCCCACCCCCTTTGACGTGTTCTTAGAAATGTCAGAAATGTTTTGGCTGAAATTTTCCAAAGAAATTCAGCTGGAGGCAGACAACTGGTATGGAAAAGTTCTGCTTGAACAGTTACTGTTTGGCAAAGTTATAAACAACCAAAAACTGTCTTACACTGGGAAGTGTTGGACAGCGGACTCACCAGCCATGCGGTAAGTAGGAGTATATGCAGGGATGGAAATGTGAACATATTATGCAGTACTGTCAGGGACCTGTCACACTTTAACTAACTAGTGGCTGTTAAGTCTACAAATGTGTAAGTCACTAAGTTTGGGCACCGGTAGCTCCAGTTGGCCTTTCCTTGCTGGTATCTGTTAAAACAAGACAAATCTCCGTTTCTATAACTTCTTCCCTTTAAAAAAATCACCTAGGAAATTAAATGCAAAAATGCATAGTAATACAACTAGGGCCGTACTGTTTAGCATTCAAAAGTTGAGAAATACAAAAATTAAGCTTGGCTGCAAAGCTCTAACTCTGCCCCCTTGTGCATATTCATTAAAATACAGAGTTTATGTGCTCTCAAATTACCTGAGAGACACATTTATATTTAAGGCTACAAGGGGAAAAGTGCATTATGGTAAATCATATTTTATCAATAAAGAAGGCATAAAGGCAAAGAGTTTAAGGTGGAACATTCAACTTTCACTTTCGCTGTGCAACTTTCCATTGTATATAGGTCTATGAATATCTAGCAGTCAAGAGTCATTAAGCTGTGCACATTCGTGGGGATCAGAGCTTGGCAAACAACAGATTGTTGGGTTCATTGGCAATTCCAAAAGATAAAAAAATACTTTAGGACCAGACAGATCAAAAAGTTGAAAGAATTTGCATTTTGAGTTGAACAAAACATTTAGTTTTGTGAAAATTGAATGTTTCATGCAGATTTTCATTTTAATTTTGACTACTTTAAAATGTTTTTGAGTTTTTTAAATACATTTAAAGAAAATGTTGATACAAATAGTTGTTTCAAACAGAGAAATTAGAACATTCCATTTGGAAAATGTTGAAACAAAATATTTACGCACACGCGCACGCACACACATTTCCATAAAAATCTGAACAAACAATTTGGCAAAATTGACAGAAATTCATTAAATGTTTTGGCTTCACTGAATCTGCATTTTCCATCCCCAAACAAACAAACAAGTGGTGCCGGGATCTCTAACTCTCTGACAGCGAGAAGCGTTTATTGTTCAGAAAATACCCCTGTTTCTGGTTGTGCTTGACCAGTGTAAATCAGGAGTAACGCCACTAAGACCAGCATAGTCCCCGACTATAAGTGCACTTCGAATCAGACCCCAAATAATCCTTTGTATGTTGCTTCACAGACTAAGGAAATGCTGTAACATACACCCAGGGCTGCCCGGAGATGTAACAGGGGCTCTGTAGTTAATTATGAATGCACCAACTTCGCTTGCTCTGTGTCCCTAGTGAGCTCAGCTGCCCAAAAAGTGCTATTATATTACAGCAATGCATTCCCTACCAGGATTTCTTGGGCTCAGAAATGATTTGAAGGATTTTAAAAAGACTGTGCTGTCGTTGTTCAGCACAACCATTGGACAAAAATGAGAGAAATAGCTTCAGTGGTTTTAAAACACAGCTGATGTCCTACAAGCTTTAGAACCATATTTGCTTTTCTGTTCCCAGTTTGCTGTCTGTCTGTCTGAAGTGTGCTCGCTGTTGCAGTGTCTCTGTACTGAAGGTATGTCACCCCCATGTAGAGAGGTCACACAAGTGCCGTGCACTATCTGGGTATGTCAGCACAGCAAGCAGGATCCTGCAGCAGTGAATCTCAGAGCCTGGATCAGCAGACCTGGGCTTGCGCTACGGTGCTAAACTGATGGATGGAGGGGGATGGGCTTCGGACCACGAGCTCCACCCTGAGCATTTACAACGTCGTGTTTGGTGTGAAGGGGATGCAGGTAGCACTCTTGTGTTGAAGCCAGATAACCTCTCTCTAGTATTGATGCAACTTCAGGTGTTCAGTTTCTTCTGTATCCACCCAGCCAACAGATAGTGACATTCCTTGAACAATGCATAGGCCAGAGTGAATCACTCTGTTATGTGCTGGTACATGCCCTGCATATCTGAAGAAAGGGAGAGGTTTGGACAAAAGTCTTAGGATAATTGCCTAATGTTTCACTTAATGCTCACCAAGGAACCAAAGTAAACTAACATACTTCTGTAGCTTCTCTGTCTGGTTACACATTTAACAAAACACCCAGACATGCGTGTGCAGGACCCCAGGCGGTTGGCCTACCACTCTATGAACAGCAGTGATGATGTCCTGCCTGTCCACAGAATGCCAGCAATCAGCTAAGCAATCTTCTTACCCAGCCTCATCTGAAAAAAAACAGGGCCCATTGACATCCGAGGGTGCACTAATGAAATTGGCCCTTTGTTCCTTCTATACCGAGAAGAGAATTTAGCCTCCTGATTCACTTTGAGGAAGGAATTCTTTCACTACAGGGAATAATCTTGCTAGGATTGCAGATTTCTTGCTGCAGTACAGAAAACCCCAAACTTTTGCAGTTATGCAGAAACTTCAGTTTTCACAGCATCTGAGCTGTTTCTCTGTACTCTGGCTCTCATGCCTCGGTGTACGTCAGAGACTTGCTGTTTGACACATTGGGATGTATTGAATTGGCTTTGTTGAAATAGAGACTAGAATTTCCAACCTGCTGTAGAGCAGTACCTTTCAGTGCTTTCTTTTTCTTTTATTTTGTGTAACTCAGAACAGAAATTACTAGTTGCTGTTGCATACACTGCCACCTTCTGTAACGGAGACTGAAATTTACAAAGTGCTCCAAAACATTGCCTCCCATGCTAGCTATTCTATGAACAAGTGATGTAGTCTCCAGGATTTATAGTAATTTTACCCAGCAAGTAATGGGATCACTTGGTTCCTTACTTGGACATCTGAATGTGTTAATACATAGAGCTGGTTTATTTGGGTACCGATGCCCAAGAATCTGCTGAGAAATGGAAATCAAGCCCAACAAATTCAGGAAATAGTTAACAACAAAGGGAGCCATTTAGGGACCAGGAAGATTTGGGAAGCATTTCTCCTTTGATCAGCTTTTAAATAACTTGAATTTGAGATACAGGTGTCCTATGTTATGGAATAAGAAAAGAAGAGATGGAAAAGCCTGCAGGGCCATGTCAAGGTGAGGCTGTTGTAGGATTTGACCCCTGCTGTATGTAACCTAGCTTTGAATCCTGTTGTTTTATATGAACAATGGAGCGTCCACCACTGCTTCTTCCATTTCCCTCTGTTTGTTGGAAATATAAATTCTCAGCTGTATCCCTCTCCATCTTATTGGGAATAACTCCTCCAATGAATGCAGAAGAATGTGAGGCATTGTCTATGTGAGAAAGTGGTAGCAGTTTAAAGTAATGTGTGGTTTTACATTAACTTGGTTAAACAAGTGCAAAAAAACTGTGTGGACACTCTTATTTCAGTTTGAACCATGCTTTTGGTTTAGCTTCAGTCAATGAGGATCACTTCAGCTAATTGAAAGAGCCACTCCCAAATGGAAAAAAGTATGCACACGAGGATTTGCATCTGTTTAAAAATAGTTAAGTTAAACAAGTGCAAGTTCTGTGTGCAGCCAAGTGCTGAGTGAAGTTACCTTTTCCACTGCACCCCCTGGTCTTCGGTCCTAGTCTCCATTCATCTTGGGCCTCCAGAGCCCCTCCATGTGCTACCCCAGGTCTCTAGCTGTCTCCATGTTCAGGACATTGAACAGAGTCCACCCTATCTGAATGCAGAGATTCCCCTGTGGAGCAATAGCTCCAGAGAGATCCTGTCACGGAGTTTGGGGGAGTCTGGCTGTGCACCCCTCTTCCTGGGACCCACAGTCACTCTCAGCCAGCCAGTAAAACAGAAGGTTTATTGGACAACAGGAACGCAGGCTACAGCAGAGCTTATAGGCACAACCAGGACCCCTCAGTCAAGTCCTTCTGGGGGTTCAGGAAGCTTAGTTCCCAGCTTGGGGTTCCCTGAATTCCAACCATCCAGCCCAAAACCGAAACTGAACTAACCCCCTCCTGAACTAACCCGACTCTCTTCCTTTGTCCGGCTTCCCGGGCAAAGGTGTTGACCACCTCTCCCCCCTGCCTAGCTCAGGTTACAGGCCAAGGTACTGTCCATCACCTAAAGTCATCCCCTGCCCTCCCATTCACTGTGCAGACAGTTCCTATTCCATCACAGGTCCTTCTAAGAAGAATTTTGCAGTTCTCTCATTTTGCCATAAGCTCCCTTTCCCAAGTGTCTGAGCTGGATGAGACCATGTCTGGAGGAGGGCTCCCTCTTCATACCTGTATGTGGATGTGTGCCATCAGCGTACTACACAGGGTAAAGTCTTTGGTTTAAAATCAATATTTACCAGGGACAAACCAGTAAAAAAGCAGAACAAACCCATATTTACCTTTATGGGTTAACAGTGAGAAACAAAGCCACGAGTTTTCATCCTGCTGGTCTTCATAGCAGGCCTCATTTTCAGATACACTCTGTGAGTTCTGATGGGTATTGCCACCCAGAGCCCCTGCTAGTGCTAGGGCATGACCAATGCCCTCCTTGCTCACGTCTAGTGCTCACAGTCTGTTACAACGTGTGGGTACTGTGTCTGTAACATTAAAATCATACTCCCTAGGGGCAAAAAGTGAAGTAAAAGCATCATATGTAGAACTGGGTTACTAGGGTGGGGTCCAGAGTCTTGGTTTGATTCATAGAATCATAGACATGTAGGACTGGAAGAGACCAACAGGTCATCTTCGTTCAGTATATAGAGATAATGACCAAACATAATGGTTGGAACTGGATTTCCCCAAAGAGCAAGAGTATTTGGATCTAGGATGATGGTTCAGCCCCGTTGCTAGTTATAAGTACAGCTAAAATGTGAAGCTAAATGTAAAGGTTTTAGGAGATGAAAGGTGTGTCTTCGAGCGTAGGTGGACTACAGGATAGCCTCTTCTGTGCAGGCTCCACCACGTGATTAAAAAAAAGTTTCTCTCTCTGCTGTCCTGGCTTTTTGTTTCCTTCCCCATGGAAAGGACCAAAGGTTCAATAAGGAGGCAGCCAAAATGAGAGAACATAGTTGAGAATGATGGGTGAGCCAATTCATCGTTCCAGCACGTAGTGTCCAGTGTTTCTAGGTGTGCCTACCCCATGGTTATGTAAGCTGCCAAAATGGTGTTTGTGAATAACATTGATGCTGCAGTCTGCACAGAACCCTGTTATACAAAGTCCTCTCTCTGCGGGCTGTGGTAAAGAACACAGGAACCCTCTGAGCGAGAGAGAGTCCCCTGTGAGTTTTCCTCACACCCTTATTCTCAGCAGGGCTTAGGACATTTGCTGGATGTTTTTCACTGTCTGCTTTTCTAGTTATAACTGCCAGTCTGACCTGGGGTTTGATGGGATCCAACGGGCAGAATTCCAGTGGCTTTTGTGTTGAAAGGCAGGGACTGGACTTTGAAAAGGGATCATTAAAGAGAGGCTATATTGTGCTACCCAGCACTAACATACCTCTGGCCCAGGACCGGTCCCCTCCCCCCAGTCCTGTTCTTTTGTGCCCTCTCAGAAATATTAAGTTTCCATCTTGCCCATTAGTTCCATATTCTTCTTTGCCACCTTCCAAAGCTCACAGCTTGCACCGAGCTAGAGCCAAGGAGGAGTCAGGAATGGAGGAACCTTTTTCTCTTTTTGATGCATCCACTTAGCTGCATTCAGGCTGAGAAGCTCTTTCCCACATACTGCATTACACCCTGGCTCCAGAGAGGGACGACCAAGGAGCTATAGAAGCTGCATGGGGATTTGCTTTCCAATAACTTGCTACTGCAAGCACCAACCACTCAGACTCAGCACCCAGCTGCGACAGAGTTCTCTTGGCTTGCTCTTCATTGTCTGTGTGCCCCCAAAGAGATGTTAACACTGAAACCAGCTCTAAGAGAAGCTATGGGAGCAATAAACACCTGCCAGGAAACTAGGAGGGGCAGGAGGATGGTCTGTCCATCTGGAGAACCAAAAGTAAAAAGGGTTAAGGCACAAAGTCTTGTTTTCTAATAGGTCCTTGGCCAACTCAAGTTAATAAAATCAGAACTAGGGATGATGGCAAATGACCAGCACAATGTAGTGACTGGGAAATAATGGTTAATGACTAAGCCTGAGTCCATAATTTTCACTTTCCTCAAGGCCGTTCTTCCTTGGGTCGGACCTTCTTTCACCCACTGCCTCTCTCCTGCCAGTTCCCTGACACCACTGACCTCTTGGGTACAGGACTGGGATAATCATGGTGTCAGGTGAACTAGATGTGGGCTTCTGGAGGTTTCATACTTTGTTGTTCACTACAGCTACTGGGCTGAATCCTTTTATACACCTCACCATTATTCCAGCAGGTCTTTTTAATGAAACTCTATGAATAAAGTGACCATCCTGAGACCTGCACATCTCGTATCCCAGACGTCCTGTCCCAGCCCTGCCCAGCAGCACGACCTTTCATCAGTCACAAAAGCACTCACTACCTACAATGCACTCAATACAGACCCATATAAGCAAGAGAATGAAAAGTGAAGCCACCTAACAGTAGATACCCACTACTCCTCCCCCCCCACAGGCACACACCTTACCATTACCACAACTACCATTCACCACAGGCTGTGCACTGCCCCCTTTCACTGCTTCTGTGCATGCCCTGCTATCAGGTCACATTGCTCCCAACGGCAGAGGGTGCCTGGTGCAGCTAGTTGTGCTGGGAAGGAGTAGTTTGGGAAAGGGAGTGACGGCTGGCTGGAATCTTGAGGGTCAAGAGAAAGAAAATGGACCATTATGTACACACCAATGGAACCATCATCTGTCAAGTCACCAGTGGATCTGGGTGTCTAAATGGTGGTAAGTCCTACTTACGGTGACTGGGCTTGAGAAGGAATTTCCCCACAGTGCTCTTGGTGTCTTCTTGCCCTCCGGGGCAACGAGCAGCGATTGGCTACTAGTATCAGATGGGCGAACCCTATGTGATAGTGTCCCTGAGAATGCAGAGGGTCTGGGGCACTAGGAGCCTTTCCAGCCCCTGTCCTTGTGACAGTACTGACATCTGGCCGGAGCAATGTGTGTTCCCCTGCAGCTGAGGGGCCTTCTCTGGGGCCGGAAAGCCAGCCTGCTAACAAAGTGTACATTGCTACATAGCAAGTGTCAATGCGCTCTACTACCCAGACTGCTTTCCCCCTTCGCTGAGAGGGATTTGAGCAAGTCTGAACTCTTAAAAAAAGCCAAAACAACCCACACCTTGTTACAAGAAAATAGGAAATGAGTAATGAAGTGAATGCACAGGGCTCTGGGTCCTGAGGCTTTGACGAAGTGTTAACTACTCAGGCTGTTTTTCCTGAGTGTTATCAGCTTGGAAGGGTTTTCTACGCCGGAGATGATATAGCACAAACTGTTGGTTCCTGTTACAAGAAGCCTTTCCAAGAATCACTGGGTGAATCTGGTGAGAGGGGCCTGAGGTTTCCTTGCAAGATGAAAGCAGCTGATGTTCCCATGTGGTAATCAGACTGACTTTCTATGCCCGTCTCCTTGTGCACTCAGCATCTGCCATGCTCTTTGGCCTCTTCTCTTCAACTGACAGGCCACAAAGGGTCTTCCGGAGGCAGTGGAAGGCTTCCTTAGCACCAGCTTCTCAGGTGGCTGTTTGAAATGGACTTGGGGAATGTTACCAGCCAGTAGTGATAATGGGCACTGCTTGGAACGTAGCAAAAGGCTTTGCATGTCTACACATTGTTCATAGAGGGATGTTTGTCGCGAGGCAATAGAACATGCAGATGGCTACTGGTGGGAAAATATTTCTGTGAGCTTCTCAGAGTGTCTCCATCTCCTCCAGTGAGTGACTTATGCATCTCCCAGCAGTAGCAAGGCCACACTGCCACACTGGGGAAGCAGGGGGACCAGCTGGTGCTGTGTACACTGAAAATCATCAGAATCCTGTGCTCACAGGGGAGCTCCCTGCCTGCAGGTGGCTGAATGGTTAGCAGATGAAGCACAGTTTATATCTGCTGGTAACCTGTGTCTGGATGGTGAGAACAGAGCTGGGTTTGTTCCCAGGAATCCAGCGTGCCTGGGCTGAAAGCAGCAGCTGACAGTGCTGGAGAAGGAGGGTCTGTCTGCAAGCAACAGAAAAGAGAAGGTGAAAGTACCATGGGGCAATTCCTGAGCAATGAAGTGTGGGTCAGCACACAGTTGAACTGCAGACGGCAGCAAGAGGAGCCAGGTGAAAGGACAAGACAAAGACAGCGAGAGGGAGTTGGCAGCCGCATGAGCAGACTGCAGCACGGAACAGCCTCATGCACAGGGCTGAGCAGCCAGCTTTGCAGGTTTGAAATGTGTTGTTGAAGTGCCCTGTACAATACTATCCCCGAGGTGGGAGAGACTTGAATTGCGGCTTGAGGGTGCCCCCCTTCCCCAGGAGTGAGTTCAGGCAGGTTGGGCTTGTCTGGGCCAGGGATGACGTGGATTATCTGCCTCTGCAGTGCAAACTCCTGCATGTGGTGAGCCCTGCTGTCCTTCGGAGGGTCTGATGCATGCTGCAGCAGCTTGTGTTTTCCTTCCTAGCTCTCTGCTTCCCATCTCTGCTCTGACACCTGCCCTGAAACTCCAGGCCATCCGTAACAAGGAGACATTTGTGGCAAGCCACCACAAACTGTCCTGGTGAATCCTAAGGTCTGCAAATGGCTAGCAACTGCAGGTAGGCCATAGGCAATGGATGGTTCTAGCCTTTCTAGGAGCTGTCACTGATCTCATTTTTGTACAGTACCATAATGCATTGTTCAGCTCTGCTGTCTGTCAGGTGCACACAGCGCACACCTGCCAACAGTTTGCTTAGCTCAGTCTCCCTCTGAAAGTTACTGGCTCTCACAGCCACTGACTGTCTTGACTTGTTGGGAGCCTTCGTTGCGAGCAAGCTGATGGTTGCATTCCGCATGCTGCCTGGTCTCATTATTTCATTATTCCTGCATCAGCTTTTTGAGCATCTCTCTCTTTATTTTCCTCCAATGGCGTAAAGGTGAGGAGGTCAAGCGCTAATGCAGTACTTCGTCCCTTTCATAAAATGTACCTAGCAGATGAGGAGTGTCAACACAGATTTGTTTTTAGAGTGTTTCCGCAGGATTATTTTCTTGTTAAAAGTGACAAGGAGGTGTGGAGCTGTCGGCCTTTAGCCAGAGACGTCATCTCATCTTTGTGTAGGTGAATGGGCACAGGATGACAGAGCGCTTTTTGTGGGAAAGCTGAAAAGTGGGTCTTAGTTTTATTGTTTGTTTCAAAAATAATTCCCCATCCAATCTGTCCCCAGGATTCGGTAATGCAGGGTCAGAGATGGGCAAGACCGTTCGGCAACAGCTAGTGCAGGATTGCTCCTTGATGTGTATTTTCCAGGATGCTGTCAATCCAGTTTGGAATGTCTCAAGCAGAGTTTTGTTGTATATAATCTTCTGAGATTTCACTTCATCTTCCAGCAGCAAAGTCTGATGGTGAATTCAGCAAAAGCACAGTGTTTTGACAAAATCTGGGGAGGCAGTTCTGGATTCCTGGCTCATTTCTGCCTTTGTGGGTCTGGCCTCCCTATGTGCTTGTACAAAATCTCTCATCCAGACAAGGCACAGCTGGTGCATATGTAGAGAGGGAAAGAGACGCTGAAGAATCTTCTTGGATTCTCACCACATGGAAATGAGTGACAGTATTGCTTTGCCCTGTAACCCTGTCCAAGAAGGCCCTGGTCTCTGCTGCCAAGTGGCACAATACTGCATAAAGTGACCATTGCATGGAAAGGCTGGTGCTGTTTCCATTATCTGTAATGACCTGGCAAAGACAGACCCACAAATGAGGGTGGAATTTAATTGCAGACTCTCTGGCTCACCCAGGAGGATTCGACATAGCCTCTGGTCAGATCAGGCGGCCATGCAGTCCTTTCCTGCAGCCTTGCTCTCCAATCCAAGGGGCCAGTGCAGTGCAAGTGCAGAGTCTTGCGCTCATAGTGCAAGGAGTTTGTTTCCTATGAGCTGCGCACCCAGCCGGACGCCACCCAGAGTCTGTGCCTGGGTGCCAGGAAAGCTAAGCCCTGGGCACAGCCATCTGTCAGCCTCCATCTTCTGTCCTGACAGCTCCTTTGTTCAAAAGGGAGCAGTGTAAGAAAAGAAGAGGGGTGCCTGGGCAGAGAGTGGGTGTGTCTGAGGAGACATGGGTTCAGCAGTGACCCTCAGCAGGCTGGTGCTCCCTTCCAACCCAGCCCTCACGTGGATGACACAGCCAGGGCCCCAACCTTTATCAGCATTGTCTGTGAAGGCAGACACATCTGTGGTGCTGCAGAAAGGAGCCATCAGCCAGATGGAATAGGGGAGAAGACGACTACTTGGGCTTCAATTCAGTATGAAAGAGGGGAGAAGCTGGGAAGAACCCTGTCAAGTATTGGTCGCAGTGTAGAGCCCAAATCCAGCTCTTGCTGTTCCTGCTGGCACTGCCTACCTTGCACGTTCGGGTCCCCGGAGGGCTGAAAGATTTGGCAAATTCCCCGTGGAGAGAGTCAGTTCAAGTGTCTCCAGCAGAGGAGAAGGTGCGCGCCAAGCCTATGCTGCCCTTTCCTTCTGAGCCCCCTATATGCACTGCCCTGTCATGGTTCTGCTCACATCCTGGCCCCAGAGGGGCAAGGAGCAGGGACGGCTCTAGCTTTTTTGCCTCCCCAAGCACGGCAGGAAGGCTGCCTTCAGCGGCTTGCCTGCAGGAGGTCCGCCGGTCCTGTGCCTATGGCGTACCCGCCGCCGAATTGCCACTGAATCCGTGGGACCAGCTGACCTCCCGCAGGCAAGTCACTGAAGGCAGCCTGACTGCCCCCTCACATGTTTGGAGCGCTGGTGCCTGGAGCCGCCACTGGCAAGGAGACAATGAACATTGTCTGCTCCTTCAGACCTGATATTTTTCTTTTGGCAGCTAAGGAGACTAACAAATGGCTTGCCTCTTGATGTAATCATTAAAGGCTTTGCCATGCTGTTAAAATCTTCTCCTCTCCTGCCTCTGACCAGGCCATGAGTGACCCTCTGAGAAAGGGAATGTCATTGATTAATGATGTCATCAGCTGCGTCATTTACGGGATGGAGCTGAGTGAACCTGTCTCACATTTTAGAGAATCTCTTCACAGCAGCTTCTCTGGGTAACTCAGAAATCTAAACTTTCGTACTAGTCAGTGTTTCCTAAAGGAAACCATCCCCGGGCCCTGCTACCAAGCAACATGCTTTGATAACAGGCTCCTTTCAGAAACTGATTGCCGTTAGGTGTGGAAATGAGGCTTCTTATACTTGATCAGTGAAGAGGTAAATCAACACCCCCACCAGACAAATGCTGGAGAAGTTGTTGATAGCGAACGGTGCTGCCTGCAGGATTCTCATATATTAAAGGTCCCACCCGTGGAACCCATGGATTTTTTTTCTAGTCTATGTCTCCTTCACTGTATTGGCACAATTTATATTGTCCTTGCAGTGAGGTGTCTCCCATAGCATCAGAATCTATATGTTCATCCAACTACTTCTGGGTTTACTGTGTCCCTCATGATGTATGCATGAAGAAGCAGCCAGGTGGTTTCCGTTCTGGTTATGATGGGGAGCCTGTGTGGGTAGTATTTACTGTGCAGTTTTATCTCACTGTCATCTGCGGATGACTTCAGAATAAACACATCATTGTAAGTGAGGTCTCCACTCACCTGATTCATCTCTCCGATCTTTCCCTCACTGTTTCAAAATGTTTTCCATAGTAATCAACATGGCGATTAAAACCACACAGCTCAGGCTTTGAAACCCAAATTATATGATCAAGACACGTACAAATTGTGAATCAGGTAACTACGTTAACTTTAATGGTGGTGCTGGTTATTTGAAGGTGTTTCTGTCCATAAATCCTCTTTCTACATAGACTGACAGGTCAGTTTCTCTTAGTTTTTGTGAGAACATAAGAATGGCCATGGGGGGTATAGTGGGGCAACTGCCCTACTCCTGAGGAACAGGGATGAAAAGCAGCCGTGGAGAGGGCTGTGGCTGTGATGAAAACCTTGGCTGATTGGGGAACCAGCCAAAAATGCAGCCATGCCCCAATCAGGGCCCAGCCGGCCCTTATAAGCGTGCAGTGGGCCAGGAGCATGGAGAGTCTCTCTCTGGCAATAGAGGGGGATGGGCCTGGCTGCTGAGAGCTGAGGAGGGTACCTAAAGTGGAGCAGGGCTGGGAAAAGGCCAGAGGAGCTGGGGAGCTCTGGCCTGCAAACCCCCAAGCTGCAGGCCTTGATAAAGGCCGAGAAGGATTCTGGGGTTGCAACAGGGCAGCCCAAGGGTAGGCAGAGGCAGCCGGTCCAAACCCTCCTTGCCGATGATGAGTGGCAATTATATTGCAGTCCACCCCAATGAGCGGAGCCTAGACGGTGACTGGCAGTAGCCAAAGACTGAGATGAGGTGGGGATGGGGCCTGGGGGTTCCCCGGGGAGGGGAGACCCAGCGAGACTGTGAGGTACTGTAGGGGGCAGAACCTGGGGAGAAGGGGCACTGGGGTCCAGGAGAGACATGGGGGCCCAGCGGCAAGTGGGACATCGGCCTGCAGAGGGTGCTCCGAAGGCTGGAAACACTAATTCCCTGGGTGGCCAGCAAGAGGCGCTGTGCCTGTGAGTCATCGCCTGTGACAGCAGGTCAGACCAAAGGTCCATCTAACCCAGTGTCCTGTCTTCTGACAGTGGCCAGTGCCAGGTGCCCCAGAGGGAATGAAAAGAACAGGTAATCATCAAGTGATCCATCCCCTGTTGCCTATTCCCAGCTTCTGTCAAACAGAAGCTAGGGACACCAGCCGTGCCCATCCTGGCTAATAGCCATTGCATGAACTTATCTAGTTCTTTTTTGAACTCTGTTATAGTCTTGGCCTTCACAACATCCTCTGGCAAGGAGTTCCACAGGTCGACTGTGCGTTGTGTGAAGAAACACTTCCTTTTGTTTGTTTTAAACCTGCTGCCTGTTAATTTCATTTGGTGACCCCTAGTTCTTGTGTTATGAGAAGGAGTAAATAACACTTCTTTATTCACTTTCTTCACACCAGTCATGATTTTATAGACCTCTATTGTAATCCTCCTTAGTGATCTCTTTTCCAAGCTGAAAAATCCCAATCTTATTAATCTCTCCTCATACGGAAGCTGTTCCATACCCCTAATAATTTTTATTGCCCTTTTATGAATTTTTTCCAATTCCAATAGATTTTTTTTAGATGGGGCAACCACATCTGCATGCCATATTCAAAGTGTGGCCGAACCGTGGATTTATATAGAGGCAATATGATATTTTCTGTCATATTATCTATCTCTTTCTTAATAATTCCCAACATTCTGTTCGCTTTTTTGACTGCCGCTGCGCATTGAGTGGATGTTTTCAGAGAACTATCCACAGTGACGCCAAGATCTCTTTCTTGAGTGGTAATAGGTAATTTAGACTCCATCATTTTATATGTATAGTAGGGATTATGTTTTCCAATGTGCATTACTTTGCATTTATCAATACTGAATTTCATCTGCCCTTCTATTGCCATCACCCAGTTTTGAGAGATCCTTTTGTAGCTCTTTGCAGTCTCCCTGGGACTTAACTGTCTTGGGTAGTTTTGTATCATCTGCAGATTTTGCCACCTCACTGTTTACCCTTTTTTCCAGATCATTTATGAATATGTTGAGTAGGACTGGTTCCAGTACAGACCCCTGGGGGGACACTACTATTTACCTCTCTCCATTCTGAAAACTGACCAGTAAGTAAGGAGAGTAAGGAAAAAAGAAATACACAGCCTCAAAGATTTCCATGAAGTGCTTCTCAATGCAGTCTGCTGTTTTTTTCACTTGTAAAATCAGTGGAAAGGACAGCAATCCACCCATATTTCCTAGCAGATGAAGGAAATACCTAATTCAGCAAAGGGCTGACCTCCAGAGCACTGTCGATGGTTATAAATTAAAAATATCAAGTGAGATGTATTGAGTAAAATATTTTTGTTTTCTAGTTGTTTTTTTCTCTTCAGAAGCGCAGGTGCTGTAGTTTCACAGAGGATACCATAGTCATTAGGGGAGACGTTTTTATAAGCTCTACAGCTAGCTCTGAAAAAAAGGGGACCCATTGGGCTGAAGGTTTCCCAGCTTGTTTTCAGCCCTCACTTGGTTTGTGTGCATAGAGAGCTTGTTAATATAGATTTTTTTCCCAGTCAGCTACTTATTGTTACGGTCTCATCACAAGGACTGGGGAGTTTTAGGACTGCCTCTCTGAAGGCTGTTAGTAGTGTGCCTGTTTGTTCAACCTGCTAATAAACAATTCCCTGACTTTGTAAGAAGATGAGTCAAAGGTCGTGTCTGGGAGGGAACCAGTATGAAGCTAGAGCAGAATGTTTCTCTTGCAGCCTTGCAAAACCCTCTCTTGATTTGAAAATCTGTTCAGAATCAAACAACTTTGCCTTTATTTTTTAAAGCAGAGACAACTGTATAAACTGATCTGTGTAGGAAGATTTCAAACAGAGTAGACAGGAGTGTGAAAATGGGAGAATGTCATTGTATTCTTTTGTCATGAATTTAATTCCAAAATTCACCAATGCAGAATAACTTGTAAGTAAAAAATGATGAAAAGGGAACTATGTCACCTGGAAACATCATTGATTAAATAAATACACACAAAGGCAGGCAGGCAGAGTTCAAGATGCTACTGGAGAGACTCTTTGAGCATTGGTGGGAGAAATCAGCATATGAAGATCTATGCAGGGAGAAAAGCAGTATCATAAGGCACTATATGCAGGCATAGCCAGATAAAATGATAAATTAACAGAGGTAAGTAACATCGACGCTACATGAGTTCTGGTTTTATTAGCAGTGACAACTGGTTTTGGTTTTGAACAGCATTTTATAATCTTGGGGCACAATGTCAAAAATCAAGATTGTTCCTCTCTTTAAACCCCCACAAGCCCCGAAGTGACCTTTTTTTCTAAGTGAAGGCACAGGCAGACTGATGACTTTTTCAGATATGAACGGTCATGGCAAAGAAACCCAAATGCTAGCCAGAGCTCTGACAGGGGAGCGTTGCAGACAGCATACACTTGGCCCTAGTGTGTCTGAGCTTATATGTACTGGTCTGTGGGAAATGAGGTATTTCCTTTTTGTTGCTTGTATGAAAGGATTGGAGCCAGATCCTGATCTCACCCCACCATGAATCCAACAAAACTCCATTTTCTTCAGTGGTGTTTCCCTGTGCTTACACCAGTGCAGGTGGATTCAGACTCTGTCCACAGGTGTCTGGGAATCTATGACCTTTTCGGTCTTTGGGGCATCATAAGTGAAACATTTTCTTATTTGACTGTACAGTGAATCCAGGTTTTTAATACACTCCATATGTGAGAGCCATTCTAATAAGCCAAAGTGTAAGAACATGCAATCTGTTTGGGATGTGCATGCTGATTAGGAGTCAGACTGTGTTCTGTTCCCTGTATCACGGCCATTTGTGTCACCAGACAGACATTTGCGAGTGTGTTTAGCTCATGGTAATACCCACTTTTTAAAATGTGAAACTAAAAGACTGTATTGCAGTATTTGAAATGCAATGAAATCATGCTGGTTTCACGCACGCACACTGAAGTGATTTATTAGTGAAATGGCATGTCTGGATAAAGTGACAGTTGTCTCATGGCTCTGGAAGCGGGAGGATAAAGGCACACGGGGAGAGCAGGTCGTGTGCACTGTTGACCTGTTGGGAATGTCTGTGTATGTTTTTACTGTAGGCCAGCCACTGAGAGAGCCCAAGCCCTGGTCACCTCAGTGCTGTTAACTCGGCTATCCCAGAGCACTACAGCTGGCCTGCCAGGCCAGGGGAACGGAATGAGACAGACAGGAGTAGGATCAGGCCCTTGTAGTGGGTCCTGTGTTGGGCAAGGAGCTGTGAGGTGCGCAGAGCGCTGGGAGACTGGGGTTGCGGCTCCCGTGGCTACCATGTTTTACACCCTCTGGAGTCCCTTCCCAGGCAGAGCACGTCGGGGCTCTCAAGCCTGAGTTTGACAGCTGATTGGTCACTGGGGCCAGGAAAGGTGTGATCTTGCGGCCACTCAAAGAAGTTCTTGACTTCTAAGGCCATTTAGGAGTCCAGGAGCTGCAAAGGCTTTGAGCCCCCCCCCGGCAATGTGAGGGCACACACCTTCCATCAGGCCATGTCCTGCTTCACTCCAGCATCACTGCTGTCTTGACAAGGCTTATTTCAGCCAGTGGACCTGTGGACAGAATCCTTCCTTCCTTCCCCTCGGGCTCCTCTCCATCACTGTTGGATGAAGTGCTGCCTGGGCTGACATGGAAGAGAGGCAGAGCTATGTGCCAGGTGTCAGCTGCTGCCACATGTGCCCACAGTGTTGCATGACTTCCCCAAGGCATTTCATGTCTCTGGTGGGGGAGAGGAAGGGCTGTGTGTGCATGGCTCCACGGCCAAGTTCAAAGGAGAAGAGCAGCTGCCATTTTGAGTCTCTGGGCTCTGTCTGAGAGGGACAACCAGCGCCACCTCACTGCGACTCCAGCAGGTCTGCAGCAACTCATCATCCAATGCTGCTGACAGTTCTACCAGCACCTGCATGGATATTTTCCTCAACCCATGACTAGAAGCAATCATCCACCAGTGTGCCCCAGTGCCATACCCAGGGCAGAAGATGTTTGCAATCGGGAGGTGCTGTTGCAGACAGCCCTGCAACAGAAGAGACTTCATCAAAGTCAATGGTGCTAACGCAATGGCAGCGAACCAGGCCCAGTATGCTCCTGGGATGGATACGTTCCCTTTTAAAACAACGTGGAGCGGTTCATATTCCGAACAAGAAAGCGCTGCGCAGCACTGCCTCAGCCTAAGCACACGGATTCACAAAGTGCATGTTCACACTTGTGGAAGCAGCTTTGCTTGGGAAGGCGCAAGGTAGCTCCAGGCCTCGTACCTGTGACCTGTCGGTGCTCTGTGTTCCCTGTTCATCTGATGGGTGCTGCACGCTGTAAGCATGCAGCATCAATGGCCATAATAATTACCTTCAGATGAGGCTTCTCTGCTGAGACCCCAAAGGCTCCTCCATCTCTTCAGTTCCCTCTTGGGGGACCTTGAGCCTCTGGATTCCATTTGCATCTATTGTTGTAGCCACATTTTATTTCCTGGGACATTTGCAAAAGGTTGTTAAGGGCCCTGGAGCTGTGTGTCCCACCCTCACTCAGGGGCTTTTCTCACAACGACACAAAGCAGGGGTGAGACAGTCCCTTTCCCTCTCCATGCCCTGGTTTTTGTTGGCTTGTCACCCATGTTCACACCTGACCTCTTCTGCAAGCCAACCTAGTGGAGCTGTTTTTCAGACTGTACTGAGTGTTTCAGGCCTAATTCTGTTTTCCATGGAGTAACTCTGCTTTGCAGTGGTGCAGGGGAGTCCAGGATCTGGCCCCCTGACTCCTTGGCTAGAACAGGACAAGTTGCTAATAGAGTATATGCCAGTGAGGGCACTAACTGCGGCTTCAGCATATGGGATAAATAAAGTACAAATGAAAAGGGAACCAGAGATTTGTTCTCTGAAGGCCACTAGACTCTGGAAAATTGCTGAAGGAAAGGGACAGTTCAGACCGTGTTCTGCTCCCTACAATTCAGCCTGGAGATTGAATGATTTCCTTTCTCCTAAAGATTACAAAAACCGATGGCCAGCTAACTGGGGAGCCCTCTATCGCCATGTTTCAGCCATTATTTCCGTTTCTACCAAGAACACTATGCTGGTCCCTTCATTCCAGCAAAATATTAATTCTCTGTGGCTCAATGAAGAGGGCATTGGGAAGGGAAGTCACAAGTGCTCCATTTTCTTTTCTTTTTAAAAACAGACTAGTGTAGTTTTTCCAAGGCTGAGCAAAAGAGTGATACAACTTAGTGCCCGCATTGAGTGCCTGTCCCGGGAAGATCTCAAAGCCAGATGGGTCAGGCATAGTAAGTGTCAGAGCTTGGATTAGAAGCCACCTCTCCTGACTCCCAGCCTTCTCTTCTAACTGTTCTACCCCCATGATCATCTAGAAGGTCAAATCTTTTCCCCACTCTCTCAAGGTATTTCTTCCATAGATGCACGCAGATGAAAACGAGGGAGCCCAAGTGACCCACTTTTCCCAGGATTTTAAGAGCATCTGGACTGAGGTTATAAATTCGACGGCTTGCACTGGAATCCTGTCAGGCTGCAGGTCTGAAGGAGTGTTGGGAAGCATTTCCAAGTGGGAGTTGCACTCTGTCATCCGTCATTTGTGCAGACTGAGAAGAGAGAGTCAGTGTGAGGTATGGCAACTTCTTCCTCCCTGTCTCCAGCATTAATCTAAATGCCAAAAAGCAGACCTTGTGGAATGCACCGGCATTATTGAAAGCACGAGCATCTAATTCCATATGGCATGAAACTATCCCCCAGGTAGTACTTAACAGACACCCAGCACTGTCTCACAGCTCGTAGGTTAGTGCAGCCAGCTTGGCTATTTATGCATTTCGGTATTAGGCCATATTGAAGAGCTGTTACATTAGGCTGCCTAAGGTGACAAGAGAGCACAGGAAGAGACGAATACAGACGAGACAATCAGCACACAGGGCTGGAAATTGTTTATTGAAAGGAAAGGATCATATTACACTCCATTTCTGCTGAGTTTATCTTGGTTTTTATCAGATTACGCACAGGATAACTCATCAATATTGTGATCCTGCTGACATGTAGGTGAGCCACTGCATAATTCATGGGTGCTGCAGCGCTCCAGTGATGGGAGGCACATATTTAATTAGACACTTAGCAGTTTCACTCCTTTGGAGAAACTCCTGAACTGCACCTGTTAAAGTGAACACTGCAGTTCCTGCACCAGGAATGGCCAGAGGCTGCTTGTAGGAGCGGCCCGGTGTTTTCTCACTGTGCTCCAGTTCTTTGTGGGAGAATTGGTAAGTCATCGTTTCTTGGCACATTGATTTCCTGGCATGCTTCTATGCTATATTCTAGAACATAAGACCATGACAGGGATCATACTGGGTCAGACCAATGGTCCATCTAGCCCAGTATCCTGTCTGGCAACAATGGCCAGTGCCAGATCCTTCAGAGGGAATGAAAAGAACAGGGCAATTATCGAGTGATTCATCCTCTGTCGTTCACTCCCAGCTTCAGGCAGTTGGAGGTTTAGGGATACCCAGAGCAGGGTTGCATCTCTGAACATCTTGGCTAATAGCCATTGACGGATGTATCCTCCAGGAACTTATCTATTTCTTTATTTTAAACCCAGGTATAGTTTTGGCCTTCACAACATCCCTGGCAAGCCCACAGGTTGACTGTGCATTGTGTGAAGTACTTCCTTATGTTTGTTTTAAACTTGCTGCCTATTAATTTCATTGGGTCACCCCTAGTTCTTGTGTTATGAGGAGTAAATAACACTTCCTTATTTACTTTCTCCATACTAGTCATGATTTTATAAGCTTCTAGCACATCCCCCCTTAGTCGTCTCTTTTCCAAGATAAACAGTCCCAGTCTTTTTAATCTCTCCTCATATGGAAACTGTTCCATATCCTTAATAATTTTTCTTGCCATTCTCTGTACCTTTTCCAGTTCTAATGTATTTTTTTTGAGATGGGGCAACCAGAATTGCATGCAGTATTAAAGGTGTGGGCGTACCAGGGATTTATATAGTGGCATTATGATACCTTCAGGCTTTATTATCTATCTCTTTCCTAATGGTTCCTAATGTTCTGTTCGCTTTTTTAACTGTCACTTCACACTGAGTGCATGTGTTCAGAGAACTTCCCACAATGAATCCAAGATCTCTTTCTTGAGGGATAACAGCTAATTGAGACATTTGTATGTATATTGGGGATTATGATTTCCAGTGTCCATTACTTTGCATTTATCAACATTGAATTTCATGTGCCATTTTGTTGTCCAGTCACCTGGTTTTGTGAGATCCCTTTCTAACTCTTTGTAGTCTGCTTTGGACTTAGCTATCTGGAGTTCTCTCTCTAAGGCATCTGTAGAACTGGGTGGTAGGGCATTACAGTCCACTACAGGACTGTTTTTTAACCAGTTATTTTCAAGTATTAAATCACAATTCCGATATATTTATTGTAAAATGTGCGTGGCAGAGCAGAGAAGTCCCCAGATTATGTTGCCCTTGATGTGACCTTGTATGCTCCCATTACACTTCTTCTGTTAGCATCAGAGCGACCTCAGCTCATGCTTGAAGTGGGAATATTCTGACCTTAGATTGTACAATAACCACTAAGCAAGCAATATACTACTGGAACATACCACCTTTGACACTGTTGACCAACCACTTTGCTGCCATAGCGAGTATGTCACCATGGTGAATGCTATTTTATCCACAGAGACTATGCGTGAGCATTAGCTAGTATCTGTTGGGATCTTGGATCACGTGTGAGTGTTAGCTTGCTCTTAGTCTGGATAACACCACCTCTGGAACTTCCTCTCAGGCAGGGCCCTCTTCCGAACGCCTTGCTCAGGCACAGACGGTCAGCGTGGAAAGAAGTGAGATTTTCCCCTTACAAGTTGAGTCCCTTCCCCACCCTTGGAATGCCCATTGACATAAGTGATGGTTCCACATCAAGCTAGTTGAAAGATGGGGCTCCACGTGAGGGGATCAGAATTGGGCCTGTAGGCTTGCATCATTAAATGGCATCATACGGCCACATACATGTTGCCAGCAAAAGTTTGGAAAAGTCAGTCATGCCGTGTTAATTTTCTTATTGCTTTTAACTAGTAAGAAGCATAGACAGTACAGCTAGCCCTGCTCTTCCCTGTGGTGAACAGTTCCATCAATTACACTCTAAACAAATCACAACTGGATTAGAGTTACAGGACTTCAATTCCGTTGCTTCAGATTTCGCCCTAGGGATGGAGTCGTTGCTGAGGTTACGCCCTAATGTCCAAACAGATGAATCGAAGTCCTACTATTCTGTACTTCTCCCACAATGCTGATTATCTCAAGCACTCATTAGAGTCTATACCAAAAGCCAGATATACAGACAGTGCTCCAGAAAACAGACCATGTTTATTTCATTGGAGGGTGTCTTATTTGAAATATAGATTTGCCTAGCTATCTCTTAATGCTGCTGCCATCCCCACAGTATCTGAGCACTTTCACATTGGTATTACAAAGTATATCATTTAGAAGGGTTTTGTGTTGCTTCTATCGTCCCTGAAATGCCCCTGTGAAATGAGATCATGTGAAGAGGAACAGGTGTGCTACCTCTTGCGTGATGTACAGTAATTTGACAGGTATATTTTGTCCTGTGGGGAGAAATATACTTAAAGTAGGTCAATACAGTAGGAGTGATAATATATACAGTATATGGTGTATGTATATTTCATTGGTGACATCTCTTACAGGGCTCAATTTTCAAGCATGAGTGAATTAGTAGGATGCTCTTATGAGTACTTGGACACTTAAAATGGGTATTGATGTGGTTAAGTGCTGCTTCAGATACAGATACAGAATGTGGCTGTCCTATTAAGGTTTCTGAATGGTTCCCCCCATACTGCAGTAAAAGATACACAAACTGTCTGCAAACATCCAGTAGATGCTGCTTTAGAGAGCACACTAATGTTATTCACACTGCATTGTTAGTCTGATCTCCTGTGCTGGCACTTTACCCAGAGGAATCTCTTGGCAGTTCAGCTTTTGCATTGACCGTAAGAGGTGACAGACCTGCATAACCATATATGCGTTCTGCTTCTCTGGGTAGGCACCTGATCAGGTTTCTCAAAACGGGGGTCCACACCTCTCAGCTATTAAAACAATGTTCCTAATTGGTTGAGAGAGTTTGAATTTGTGATGTTCTGATGTTCCCATCTACACAGCATCATTCCCCTGCCCTGCCTGATCACTGTGGTGGGCTCTCTTTCCAGTGGCTTTTCATTTTACATTCCACGGTGACGGAGTGGTAGACATGCCCAGAGGAGGAAGGAAGTATGTGTTGTTCTCACCTGCACATTGCCCCTGGCACTGGAGACATCTCATTCCTGAAGATTATAACCTGTCCTCCCTTTTCTCTGACCATGTCCCACCTCCCCACACCATGTACCTGCCTACAGAGCCTTGTGGAACATAGGGCTTGCCGGACTGGATCAGTTCTGAGCTCCACCCACTTCAGTGTCCTGCCTCCAACAGAGACTAGCACCAGGCGCTTCAGAGGAGGGTGCAAGAAACCTTACATCAGGCAGATGTGGGGTAATCTGCCCCCTTAACCCCCCGCTCCAGGCCGCCTCTTATTCCTTGAAGCATGAGGGCTTTAGTATCTCTTCCAAAATGTATGTTCATGCTAACTGTTATAACTCTGGATAGTCTCGTACCTTATAGAAATGTTCAGTCCTTGTTTGACTCTTGCTAAATGCTTGGTCTCAGTGACTTCCTATGGCAATAAATTCCACAGCTTAATTGTATATTTTGTGAAAAATTAGTTCCTTTTATCCATTTTGAATTTCCCACCTTTCTGTTTATTGAGTGTTCTCTTGTTCTTAAGCTGTGAGACAAGAACAAAGTTCTTGATCTACTTCTCTAGGCCATTCATTATTTTATATACTTTTGCCATGTCCCCTCTTCTAATTCCTTTCCTAAAGTAAACAATTCTGAATCAAAATGAGGTGCCTTTTCAACTGGGGTGCAGCTGTAGATCCCTGCTATACTCCAGAGACCTAAACCCAGTTGTGTTCAATGTTTGCCTCTGCCACAGACTGTTTGAAAGTGTATCTGTGATAGTGAGAGATTTTTTCATTTTTCTGGTGCTTCCCTTCATTAATTTCCTGGTTGTAGTACATTACTCATGGATAATTAAGAGTGAGCTATTAATACAACATTTAATATTCAAGTGCAGCCAAGAGGAGAGAACAATAAGTGAAGGAATTCTATACGACAAGACATTTTGGTCTCGAGGTGAGCTGGGTTGTTTGTTTTTTTTGGATGGCTTTGTCTATCAGAATATAGTGATGTCTATCCATGTAAGTGTGGTTCTGAGAATTTCCTTTATTGAGACTACAAACAGGACATTAAATTTGGGGAAATGTGTTTGGATTGCTCTTCGCAGAAATAGCCAGTACTACTCATAATTTTATTTATCTAATTTATCTTAAATTAGGGGAATTATGTTAGATTCAGCTAAGAAATGCTCAGTGTATGTTAATTTTAACAAGATTGAAGTCTGTCTAGGGACAAAATTAATGCTAAAATACCAGCACTGATGATAAGGACATTAAAACAAAACCAGAGAGGGTGGTCGCTCTGGGTCCAGGTGAAGAAGAGCTGAGCTGAGCTGGTATTTGGGGAGCCTGCCCTGAAATTGTTCATACTTTGTACAGCATATCAAGTAAATAAATACATTTCAGCCTCTGGTGTTTCTGCCAGTCCCACCCCCTTCTCATGATGGAAACAAATGATTTGTTGTTAGAAATGGAGAGGAGAGTGGAACTTACAATCTGTCTTCTGACTTATTCATAGGTTGGAGAAATGGCTGGGATTTAGTATGTCACAGTTTCTGTCAGTCTCGAGTGGCTGATCCTCAGCATTGAGGCTCATATTTTGACACCTGCTTTTTGACTGAATGGGTCAAATATCTGTGCTTTCCACTAATGTTACACTATTTGGTGTCACATTATGTATGTGACATCCCCATATACCCAGAGTGTGATAAGTCTGAGCTCTGTGGGGTCCACAGGGTTGCCCTTCTGTAAGCAAGACCTGGTTTTGAACATCACTTCTTTACGAAGATATTATGAGATATTTTAAACCAACAAAGGAGGACAGGAGTGTGCCCACACGCACACATGCACACTTGAGCCCTTGAGGGAACTAATATAGGCACATAAGCAGGTCTTGTATACCCCGTTCCACAGCAGTCAGTAGCGTGTGTGTACACACAAACACCATTCTTCTTCCCCACTCTCCGTTAAAGCAGAGGCTATCCCGGGCATCAGAGCAAAGCAGCAGGAGTTCTATTCAACAGTCAAGCCCCAATCTTCACGTGCTGACATTGTGGTAATAGCTAAAAGGAGTTATGTCTTTCTGGTTAGGTGACTGCATGAGCTCTCAGTGCATAGCCAGAAGAATTGCAGTACATGGGATTTGGTCTGTGCAGTGCTGAGTGTATGTGGACTGAAAATGCTTTGTAGAGGGAAGGGAAAAGTCAGACAGGCCTTTCTGCCCAAAGTTTGGATGTGAAATGAGCATCTCTGCAACAGGATATTAAGGACACTCTCCTTTGCCATCTACAGAAAAATTTCCTATATTGGTCCAACCCTGACCTCAGTAATGGTTGATGCAGTGTTTCTCGTTTCTGCTCACTGGATGTTCCCAAGAAATGGAAAAGCATGTGTAAAACTGCCACCAGGTAAGCACGTACAATAGTTGCCGTTTACAAGGCAGCAATTGCAAGCAGTTCTCCATGGGTATATGTGAGCTAGCACCGTTTATTAATATTTATTTCCATTGCACCCACAGGCTGCTAGAATCTATTCAGACGCAAGTCTTTGCCCCAAACAGGAAGTGGAAATTTATCTGCTGATAGCAAATGTTGACTTTTTTATGGCAACTACTGTAGTAACCCTAGTTGGCCAGCTGTATTCTTTGTAAGAGGGAGTTCTATTAATTAGAGAAAAGGATACTAATTCCTTGTATCAGTCAGACATCGAGTAGTTTTTGTTTTCCAAATATGACTCAAAAATCTCTCCTAAGACTTGTTCCAGAGTATCTAACATGCTCTCTCCCATGCTCACGCGCACACGCCACACACATGTACACAGACACATGATTTTGTTAGATGAGCTGAATAATTGGTTATTTACAGGCAATAAAGGGTAACTGTGTCTTGGGCCTTTCTTCACACAGCTTGTTTAGTTAATAATGACACCCACTGAGTACATCTATTTGTCTAATGGGGCCACGCTTTTCCACTGGTATTCAGTGCTCCTGGGCTCTCTGAATCCTGAGTACAAGCTCCCTCCCCTCTGCAATGTAGCAAAGGGCGGACAAACCAATTCCTCCAGTTTCCTGCTGAAGTGGGGAATGTAAATAAACAGAGGAACCATATTGATTCCAAATTAAACGGCAACAAAACATATTATTTACTAGTATAATAAAAATGTTGTCAGATAAATAATGTTAGTTAAGCACAAAGCTTTCGTGACCCCATTGCGTACACTCATTTCTGTGATATAAATAGCTACCTTTGTCACTGAGAAATCTTACACAGAGCTATGTGCTGTAAACTGGATTTGCATTTCTGGACATAAGGGCCTGCTTGGCCATTAGGACAATGATTACTCTCAGTGCTGGCTATTAGCAGATATTGCCATTCCCATTTCCAATCCTCATGCACCTTGCCCAAAGAAGGGGGATAAATACTGAGATGGGTGAACATGAGTGCCTGGTATTTAATGAGGCATCACAGAAACGTGGTAGAATCAAGAGGACACAGCAATACCAGGGTACAAAATATACAGGAAGGACAGAGTAGGTGGTGCTGGTAGGTGACTGGCACTATGGGCGAAAGAAAGAATAGAGTCACATATAGTATAAAATCTTGAATCAAACAGTACCACAAAAGCTGTATGGATAGAAATTCCATGCTTGAATAATAAGAGAATAGCAGTCAGAATATGCTACTGCCCACCTGACCAGGATGGTGACTGTGATTGTGAAATACTCAGGGAGATGAGAGGCTACAAAAACAGAAAACCCAATAAGTGTGGGTTCAACTATCCCTGTATTGACTGGGAACCTCTCACCTCAGGACAGGATGCAGAGAAAAATTCTAGACACCATTAATGACTGCTGCTTGGAGCGGCTAGTCCTGGAACCCACAGGGGGACAGGCAATTCTTGATTTAGTCCTAAGTGGCACACAGGAGCTGGTCCAAGAGGTGCATATATCAACCATAATGTAATGAAATTTAACATCCTTGTAGGGCACAAAATATCAAAGAAACCCACCACAGTAACATTTAAATTCAAAAAAGGGGAACTACATAAAATGAGGAGGCTAGTTAAACAGAAATTAAAAGGAATATTCAAAAGAATGAAATGCCTGCAAGATGCATGGAACCTTTTAAAAACACCAAATGGAGCCAAACTATTGTATGACTCAAATAATAATAAAAATAAAAACAAATAAGAAGACCAAAAAATGCCACTATGGCTAAACAACAAGTACAAGAGGTGGCTAGAGACAAAAAGACACTATTTAAATATTGGAAGTCAAACTCCAGTGAGGATAATAGAAAGGAACATAAACCCTGCCAAGTCAAGTGTAAAAATAAAATTAGGCAGGCCAAAAAAGAATTTGAAGAGCAACTAGCAAAAGACACAAAAACTAACAGCAACAATTTATTTGAAGTATATCAGAAGCAGGAAGCCTGTCAAGTAGTCAGTGAGGCCACTGGGGATGATTGAGGTGCTAAAAGAGCATGCAAGGAAGAGAAGGCCTTTGCGGAGAAGCTAAATGAATTCTTTGTATTGGTCTTCACTGCAAAGCATGTGAGGGAGATTCTGATAACTGAGCCATTCTTTTTAGATGAAAAATCTGAGGAACTGTCCCAGATTGAGGTGTCATTAGAGGAGGTTTTGGAACAAATTAATAAATTAAACAGTAGTAAGTCACCAGGACCAGATGGTATGGACCCAAGAATTCTGAAGAAATTCAAATATGAACTTGCAGAGCTACTAACTGTAGTATGTAACCTGTATTGCTTAAATCAGTTCTGTACCAGATGGCTGGAGGACAACTAATGTAATGCCAATTTTAAAAAAAGTCTCCAGAGGTGAACCTGGCAATTACAGGCCAGTAAGCCTAACATCAGTACCAGACAAATTAGTTGAAACTATGTAAAGAACAGAATTATCAGACAGCTAGAGGAACAAGATATGTTTGGGAAGTGTCAACATTGCTTTTGTAAAGGAAAATCATGCCTCACCAATCTGTCAGAATTCTTGAGGACTCTGAAGAACCATGTGGGCAAGGGTGATCCAGTGATATAGTGTACTTGGACTTTCAGAAAGCCATTATTTAGGAGCCTTTGATGAAGAACTTTGTCAAAGTAGGCAGCGCTGGGATGAGTGGGAAGGTCCTCTCATGGACCAGTAA
The DNA here is from genome assembly GCF_007399415.2 of Gopherus evgoodei. Taxonomy (NCBI): domain Eukaryota; kingdom Metazoa; phylum Chordata; order Testudines; family Testudinidae; genus Gopherus; species Gopherus evgoodei. Next base: position 1,225,820 of record NC_044334.1, read on the forward strand.
CTGGTTAAAAGATAGGAAACAAAGTGAGAAATAAATAGTCAATTTTCACAATGGAAGAGATAAATAGCAAGGCTCCTTGAGGCTCTGTATCGGTCCACGGCTGTTCAACATATTCATAAATATTTGGAAAAGGGGGTAAACTTGAGGTGAGATGGTAAAGTTTGCAGCCACTACAAAATTACTCAAGATCATTCAGTCCAAAGTAGACCGCAGAGCGTTACAAAAGGATCACACAAAACTGGGTGTCTGGGTGACAAAATGGCAGATGAAATTAACTGTTGATAAATGCAAAGTGATGTAAATTAGAACATAATCCCATCTATAATACAAAATGATGGGCTCTAATCCAATACTCAAGGAAAAGATCTTTGAGCAGATGAACAACTCCATGTGCAGTAGCTGTCAAAAGAGCTAACAGAATGTCTTATTATCTATCCTTTTCCTAATGGTTCCTAACAATCTTATGATAAGAAAATATCATAATGCCACAATATGAATCCATGGTACGCCCACACCTTGAATATGGCATGCATTCTGATTGCCGCATCTCAAAAAAGATATATTAGAATTGGAAAAGGTATAGAGAGGGCAACAAAAATGATTAAGGGTATGGAACAGATTCCATATGAGGAGAGATTAAAAAGACTGGGACTGTTCAGCTTGGAAAAGAGACAACAAGGAGGGATATGGTCGAGGTCTATAAAATCATGACTGGTGTGGATAAAGTGAATAAGGAAGTGTTGTTTATTCCTTCACATAACACAAGACCCAGGGGTAACCCAATGAAATTAATAGGTAGCAGGTTTAAAACAACAGGAAGTGTTTCTTCACACAACACACAGTCGACCTGTGGAACTCATTGCCAGGGGATGTTGTGAAGGCCAAAACTATAACAGGGTTCAAAAAAAAGTTCACTGAGGCTAGGCCATCAATGGCTATTAGCCATGATGGTCAGGGATGCACCCAATGCTCTGGCGTCCTAAACGCTTTTGATTGCCAGAAGCTGGGACAGGATGACATGGGACAGATTACCCAATAAATTACCCTGTTCAGTTCATTCCCTCTGGGGCACCTGGCACTAGCCACTGTCAGAAGACAGGATAGTGGACTAGATGGACCAGTGGTCTGACCCAGTCTGGCCGTTCTCTGTTCTCATTTAACAGAATAAGTGGTAAAGTGAATGGAACCTTTGGAAATCTGTAGATTCAAAGAGCATCTGGAAGTCGTCTTTAGTAATGTGAGTATAACCCTTGTGCCAGGTGGGGGGAGCAGTAGCAAGTGTCAGGGTCAAGTGAGGTGTAAGGGCCTAAATCTCTAAAATGATGAGTTCAAGATCTCTCCTAGAACCCTCTCTACTCCCCAGCTTGAGGGACTGCTCACCTTTAGAGGAGATTCCTTCCCTACCTTCAAGCACTCAGCAGTCCCTGGGTATGTCACTCCACAAATAGCTTTTACTTGGGAGAAATCAAATAATACATCTGCTTACATTACAAATGGTACAAGCAAACCCCTGAGAGTATGGGAGGGGTGTGGCTGTCGCACTAGTCACTGCCCAGGCACGAGGCGCCCTGCAATTCTGAGTCCATCTGCTGCAGGCCAGTGAAGTCAGCACCACCAGGTCTGCTCCAAAGTCTGGTTCTGCAAGTCTGCTCCTCCTGGCCTACCACTGTCAGGTCCTGGTTCCATGAAGCCAGCTCTGCTGCTACGCGGCCTAGTCTCACCAAAGCCAGTCCCCACCCAGGGGTCTCTGAGCCTCTTGTGACATTGAGTTCGCTCCCCGAGCCGAGTCCAGTCAGGCTGACCCACTGTCCTAACACTGTACCTTTCACAATTCCCACTCCTTTCATAAATACCCCAACCACCATTCATATCAATCCCAAACCAGAGCAAACACCAAATGATACAGCCCCAAACTGAGACTAAAACTGCATTGGGCAACATGCCAACACGTAAGTGAAGCCTGCCAGAGCTAGCTCCCGCCTTCTCCCTACGGGGGGAACAAAGAGCTCCTTTCCCTAGAAGCCCTTCCACCTTTGGGGCTTACCTGAAGAACGTGTAGTGCTAGAGCATGGAAGGCCTTAAGGAAACAGCTCGATCTTTGCTGGCCAAATATTCCCAGCCATTCTCTGTCTTAGTTTGTGCTGAAGAGAATTGCTGGCTGTTGGGCTTGAATTTTTCCACGTATGCCTCTTAGCCATGGGATATGCTGCCGCCTGCTACTAACAGTAATTCCCAGTCAGTACTATCGCTTAAAAGCAGACGAAGAGTACATGTGTGCAGCTAATTGGTCTCTAATATCATGAGTGTATATTAGTTATAGTGCTCACTCGGTTCTCTGCTGGAAAGGATGGTGCAAATTCCAATTTTGTGTTGTAAATACGATATTCAGAAAATAAAATTAACTCCAAAACTAACTTGTGTGTGTGTGTGTGGGTCAGATAATAGCTCCATTGTTACTTTTACTTTAAAGCCACTGGACTGTTTGTGTTTTGTTGTGACGTGCAGCACTGTCTATCTGCAGTTTTTAACCTCTCTTTAGCCTGGGGAAGAATAGTTTAGTTCTTGTCTGTGTGGGAGGAAGAGGGGAGAGGAGGGAGCTGGGGAAGGAGAGAGGTCTTGGGGAACGTCCTCGCGACACGACTGATGCTTGCGGGGCCAGATCTGTCTGACACAGCAGACCGAACCTTGCCAGGGTGAAGATCCAACCTGACCTGTTTCAGAGCAGTACATTAGCCCCGGTGTTTACCCCCAATCTGTGTTTCTGATGTAATGGTGGAAAGAAGGGATTTGTGTATTAAAGCTGGAGATGGAGGATGGGCCTGCAGTCTCTGGCTTTCCTGAGGTGTATTTGGGATTAGCACAGATCAGCTGCTGAAGGGCAGGAACGTCACCCAGAACTGTGTCTGTTCAGTTTTACTGCGCCAGCTAGGAAAAGCAGGGTCTCTGTTCAACACCATGGACTGAAACACTGCCACAAGTCATCCGGGGCAATGCTGGGGTGCAGCCACCCTTCGGGCTGCAGGGATAGCTGCAGCAACAACTTGTAAAGCTGCTTCAGCCAGGTCCTTGCTAGTTTGCGTTGGGCACCTGAACAGTTGATAGGACTCTCCTTGCCATTTCCATCATGGAGCGAGAGAGACATGGAAACCACAGTGAGAGAAGAGTGCCATTCCTCTCTGGGGCAATCACAAGGAGAGCCGCAAACGGGCTGCGCCAGAAAGTGGCTTTGCCCCAACTCACACTGCTGCAGGAGGCCTCCTGGTCCTTTTGTGCTGGTGATTTGTCCCTAGATCCGTGAGTACCTTGATGTCCTGGGAGCATCGAGACAAGAAACTCAAGTCAGCTGGCTCCTTCTAGTCAGAATTGCTGCAGACTTGGGAAAGTCATCTCCTAGTCTCCTTGTTGTAGGCCGTGGCCTGCTCACAGCCACTGGCTGGAGGCAAAGGGGGCGAGTTCAAACTGGGTAGTGCCTGGCCGAATGCAAAGCAGAATGTTTTGTATTTTGGGGGGAGGTGCCTTCGTTTTGATCGCAAACAGAGAGTTGTTTTTTCTGTACCAGGGCCTCAAAGACAGTTAATTGGAAGCAAGCAGGGAGTTTATTTGTCTATACCTACAGTGCACTAATAGAATCATCATGCTCCAGGGGCCATTTGGGGGATCATTGTAAAGATGGATCTTCTCTGCAGGCTTTTCAGCAAACTAGCTGTTAGTTTAAAGGAGATACTGTTGTTTCTGTTTCCTGTGGTGCATAAAATTAACAACTCTTTATTTGTGAATGACAGCCAGGGACTGCACTAGTGCTGGAGCGCCGTATGAAGTGGCTTATCCAGTGCCAGGTCCTCTGGGGCTGAAGCCTTCAATTCATTAGTTGTCAGGCTTGTAGGAGGCTTCCGCATAGGCCTTTAATTTAGTGTATTGCCATGGGCTACTGACCACATGACACTGCTAACAAGGATCTGGGGCTGCTCTTTCATCTTGGTGAGAAATAAAGAGCAAGGTAGGGGCCCCAAGAGTGTTAATCATAAAGGAAAACTAGTTGAAACCAGGTCACTTGGTGCAGGTTTCAATATAATATGGAGGGAGAAAGTGATACTGTTTTATTTCAGTAGCATGTAATGTAACAATGAAGTTAGAGAACCTGAACAGGCTCCAGCAAGACGGCTGTGTGCATCGAATGGGTCGAATCGTCCTTTTTGTTACATTGCAGCAGCAGCAGCTAGTTGGCACATACAGCCACAGGATGGTGTGGGGCGTCCAGCATGGCTTTGGGGCAGGATGCATAACTCATGGCTCACCTTGCAGAAGAATAGAGCCATCCCAACCATATGCCAATAAAAACATGTCTTTACAGGGATGCCACAGACGCGCTCTCCTGGTTTTAGCTCGGTGTTGATGTCCGGGCTTGTGGAGCTACGCACCCAGTGAAGCAGCTGGGCGGGTGTGGAGCTGCAGACGTGCGTTTGATCATGCGGCACAGGGAAGCTTACACCTACCTGCACTGTACAGTTCTACCCAGTGTCCTAGCTACGCTTGGCAATTGGAGAACGCCATTAGTGCCATTCAGAACATCCAGAACTGTCAGAGAGAGCAGGAGGGTCAGTGCCAAACGCAGACGAGCTTACACTCACACAGACATGGGTGGTACTTGGACGCCCTCCCTGAAAATGCTCCCTGCAGCCTCCTGCCTGCCTCCTAGCCCACTAAACACCAGTAAGGCCCCCACAGTCGGATTGTTCTTGCACTAAGCATTTTCACACAGCACGAGTGTTTGTTCTTCATTTACAAATTCACCCTCCGCTCCTGCTGGCCGTTCCCCGGCCAGATGGGTGCAGCTCCCCTCTGCATGAATTGCACAGATTTATTGCATTATACTGGAGCTTTGCCTTAGCTCAGCTGATTTCTTTAAATCTTCTTTTTGGGGGGATTTGGGGGAAGGAATACAAAAATCCTCTGTAGGAATTTCTGTTGACTGCAGGGACTGGTGAGGCAGAACTGATCAACTGCAGACTTCCCTGCTGCTGAACTCTGCCAACAAAGTGCTTACATCTGCTTTTATACTAATAGGAACTTTATGGACTGGTTCCCCCTCCCAAGAGTAAATTCCAGCGAGGTCAAACCCCAGAAAGTTGCCACTTGACACCAGCAGTGAAGTATTGACCCAGCTTGCGGAGACAAGGTTGCATCAGAGGTCTTTTGGAGCAGGCGGTCTAACGTTATCACACGGAGCCGATAACCCAGAGCCTCCCCAAATGCGCTCATTGTAATTCTGCTTGTTTACTACAGCAGCCTCGATTTATTCCTTAGTGATTTCTGCAGTGAGAAAAGGGTTTTTTCTGTTCGGAGGAACGGGCTGTGCAGTAAATTGCCACTCTTTGGCCCATCAGTATCGTTCTTGCGGTGCATCACTGTTAGTGCTGGCAGACAGACCACAGTCAGAGAAAGCCAGTCTGCTAGAGGCAATGGCAGGGCACATTCCCCTGGGCAGCGGCCGGGGCTGTTACCCTGACAGTGCCAGGCTGGGCTGAGGCATCGTCTGTTTCCTTTGAATCTTCCCTTTCTCCTTCTTTCACTCCCTGCTGGTGTCCTGTGCCAGCAGAGCACTGGGTATCGGAGTCGGCGGAGTCGATGAAGCCTTGTTTTACTGTCCTGTATTCGGAAGCAGCAACCACAAAGCCCTCGAGCAGCTGCATGAGAAGCAGCATATAAATAAATGCCATAGACAGTGAAGAACCCGTGAGTCCTACTCGTAAGCTTTGGGCAGGCTGACAGACGGCAGAGCTTAACAGAAATACAGTGGGGAGAGGCAAACATTGCATTACAAATTTTGTATTCAAGAGATGTTGGGCCAAGTTCACTTTTGGTTTGTAATGTATTTGGCATCGCTGGGAGGCTCAGTTGCTCAGCTCTCTAAGAATCAGGCCCTGGATTCATGGCCCTGTGCATAGATTTAGCGGGGTAACTTCAGGCGCCAAGTTTAAACGTTTAACCTAAATGACTTGCCTGGAGCCATGCACTGAGGGCCGTGGCCGAGTGGGGATTAGAGCCTGGCTCCCAGGCACGAGCAGTTGTAAAGGCGAATTCACCTGTGGATCTGGCCGTTGAATTTCTGACCCATTCAACAGAATAATAATGTTGAATAATGTTGAATAATGCCCACTCGTTCTGTACATGAGCCTTGATGGAAACACTGCTCAGGGAACAGCTGCTGAATACGCAGCTGAGTTCGGACATGCTTTGCAGTGCGGGAGCAAGAAGGGAATTCTGTTATTGGTGATATGGAAAACCTACCACAAAGCAAAAGCTGAGGCTGGAGGGCTTTTTGCAGCCCTGCCTTGTAGAAATCTGGGGGCACAGCGAGAGCGCTCTACATTGCCTTTTTCCTTTGTTTCCCACAGTCAGTCATGAGCCTCATCAGAGGATTCCATTCAAAGTTGTTCTGAACACTGAGTCGTCAGAGGCGCTTTGCGCACGAAAGCCGCTGGTTGAAACGCCGTTCCTAACAGACAAAATGTTAGAGACAACCCAGCAGGCCTCGCCGTGCTACGCGCGCTCCTGCACAGAAGCAGGTCTTCCCCAAAGGAAATCTTCAAGATGTGCACTTGGTGCTTGCAGTCCGAGAAGGAACTGAAACTGGGCCTGGTTGGAGGAGCATCTACTGGGCTCGTCGACACACTCACAGTGAGTTGGAAGCTGTCGGCTTCATGCAAAAGGAGACGAAGTTTAAATGATTTTCTGCTGATTTTCCTCCCCCTTTCTACCTCCTTAACTACAGTACTTGCAGTGCTCTAGGGGAGAGGCAGGGCAGTCAAACAAACAGCTTGTAAGCAGCAAAGCCAGCAACAATGCCATAGCTGCTTGGGTGAATGGGGTATGTGGTGCAGCCGCCTTCCTGAGTACATTTACATCATTTGTTGACCAGTGAATGCAGAACAAAAAGCCTGTGTCCACTAGGTTTCGGAGATGGTGGGTGTTTGTGTTAAGGGGACTCAGAGTGTGAAATGACTGGGCTGACGGTGTATATTTTCTTGAACTTAATAAATGTCCATGCGTAGTAATATTTGTTACAGTGATTAATACTTTAATTTGTGTAGAAGAGCATTTTCAGAAACATAACTTGCGTCTCCACAAGAGTTACTGTTCATTTTTCAGGAAATATAATCAGTCGAGACAAGGCCTGCTGAATTGTGGCCTGGCTTGGCAGGCCAGGTGTGAAGGATTATGGACTGTCTCCGATAGAGCTGTCTCTTTTTTAATCTAACTCTGCAGAGCTCTAATTGCTTGGACTTTTAACTAACCAGACGATGGTTTCCAGAATGGCGCCCTATGAAATTGTGCCTTGTGCTGCCTTGGAATGCTGCGGACTTGGATGCTGTCACTCCCACCCCATGGGGGGCAGGGAGGGGAACAAAGGGGGACCACCTTGGTGGCTTGGCACTGTACAAAGTACAAGGACTGTGGTTCCTTCCCCAAGAAGTTTACAGTCCTGTGCAGAGGCAGGACAAAGCACAACCACAGTGTGTCAAAGCTGGGGAAATCTTCATCTGCAAAACAAGGTTTCCCACTGAAAATGGGATTTTGGTTGAATTGAAGCTAACCGCTTTTTCAGGGTGAGTTGGGAATCATTTTAGTATGTTGGGCTTTTTCACTGACAATTTTGTTTCATTCCAAATTGACCTTTTCAGTTGTTCTGAGTTTTGAAAACTGAGCATTTTTCGAAATGTTGATGTTTTGCATCATCCCCTGTATCACACTGGAAGGACACAGTGGCTGGGTTTTGGTTTGTATTTTTTCATATTTTCCTTCTTTTGGTTTTTCGTTTTGCTTGTGTCATTCTTGTTCAAAACATCTCAGTGCTAGATTACAGATTGGAAGACGGGAAAACCAAACAAAAACCTGCAACCCTGCTGTATCACAATCATGCTGTAGGGCGTCAGTGGCAAAAAAGGAGGTGAGGGGTTCAAACCTGAATCAAATACAAAGATGTGAATGACAAAATTTGCGTTTTTTCAATTTTTTTGCAAGAAAAAAGCAAAAGGTTCAACCCAACTCTCCATATTGTGGCCTGTTGGCGTCATGTAGGCCCTTTCCTAGCTGGGAAAGATGTGCAGCGGGGTGTCCTAAGGGGAGTGCCCAGAGACACAGACTCTGCCTGGGCCCGGGACAGGTGTGCAGGGATGGGTACAGGTTCTGCCCGGGCAGACAGGTATGCAGGGATGGGGCGCAGGGTCTCCCCGGGCAGACGTGTGTGCAGGGATGGGCACAGGGTCTCCCCGGGCGGACTGGCATGCAGGGATGGGCACAGGCTCTGCCCAGGCAGACAGGTGTGCAGGGATGGGCACAGGCTCTGCCCAGGCAGACGGGTGTGCAGGGATGGGCGCAGGGTCTCGACGGTCGGGACTGGTGTGCAGGGATGGGCACAGGCTCTGCCCAGGCAGATAGGTTGTACAGGGATGGGCGCATGGTCTCCCGGGGCAGATGGATGTACAGGGATGAGTGCAGGTCCTGCCAGGCAGACAGGTGTGCAGGGATGGGGCGCAGGATCTCCCGCGCAGGACAGGTGTGCAGGATGGGGCGCAGGGTCTCCCCGCGCAGACAGGTGTGCAGGGATGGGCACTGTCTCTGCCCTGGCAGACGGGTGTGCAGGGATGGGCGCAGGGTCTCCCCGGTCGGACTGGTGTGCAGGGATGAGTGCAGGCTCTGCCCAGGCTGACAGGTGTGCAGGGATGGGCGCAGGCTCTGCCCAGGCAGACAGGTGTGCAGGGATGGGGCGCAGGATCTCCCCGCGCAGACAGGTGTGCAGGATGGTGTGCAGGGTTTGCCCGGGCAGACAGGTGTGCAGGGATGGGCACTGACTCTGCCCAGGCAGTATGGGTGTGCAGGGATGGGCGCAGGGTCTCCCCGGTCGGACTGGTGTGCAGGGATGGGCACAGGCTCTGCCCAGGCAGATAGGTGTACAGGGATGGCGCATGGTCTCCCCGGGCGATGGATGTACAGGGATGAGTGCAGGTTCTGCCCAGGCAGACAGGTGTGCAGGGATGGGGTGCAGGATCTCCCCGCGCAGACAGGTGTGCAGGATGGGCACAGGGTCTGCCCGGGCAGACAGGTGTGCAGGGATGGGCACTGACTCTGCCCAGGCAGACGGGTGTGCAGGGATGGGCGCAGGGTTTGCCTGGGCAGACAGGTGTGCAGGGATGGGCGCAGGCTCTGCCCAGGCAGACAGGTGTTGCAGGGATGGGCGCAGGCTCTGTCCAGGTAGACAGGTGCTACAGGGATGGGCACTGGGCAACACTGTACTTTAGGATGGGTCACCTTGTGATATGACATTAAAGAATCACAGACAGTCACTCTCCTCCCTCACTGAACAAGCAGATTTACTAGCCCCAGGAAAAGGAACCATCTCTACTGCTACTCGGTCTCTCTGCTTCATGGCAGAGCTTCTGGCTAGAACCCTCCCCTCGCCCCACATGGAGCTTCTTGACACACATTGACTGGTCATACAGCCTGTACTTCCAGCTGTGGGGTAGGTCAAGGCGTGTGTCCGACCACCCTGTGGGTGACCTTCCCCCAGAGGTGTGCAGAGGGAGCATTGCCAAGTCCCCGTATGGCTCGCTGGCACTGCCCAGTGTGGGTGTCAGAATGCCAAGGTGTTGGAGGAGCCTGGAGAGCTCTGAGAGCATGGAAGGAGGGGCTTGCTGTAGCCAGGGGCAGGGAACAGGATAGAGAAATGGGCAGTTGTCTGCAGCCGGCTGCCCAGCAGGAAGGGGGCAGGGCGTGGTTGCTGCTCTAGGCATAACCAGAGCGTTTCTGCATGCAGTTCATGCCTGGCCATCAGCCACAAGCTCCACTGCAGCAGCAGATCAGGCTGCAAGCCCCATGCACTCAGCTGGGGTGTGCGTTTACAGCCTGAGTTTACTGCTGCGATGTTTATCACCAGCCACTTGTCTTTCTGACCCCGATGAGATGGCAGGGTCATCAGGCTCCAATCCGCCAGCAGCTGCCCTGGCCATGCCAAGGAGATGGCCAGCATGACAGCCTGGGAGCCCCAGCAATGCTCTGGCACTGCAATAAATGGGTACACCTCAGTGCCATATGCAGACAAACCTCAAGGATCTGCCCAGCTTTAATCGGCATATGGGGGCTGCAGAGCTGGGGGCCGGTCAGCTCCTTCACTCACACCTGCTGTCTCACAGAATCTTTCCCAGCTGGCTTGGATCTCTGCCACTCTCCCTTAAGAACAGTCACAGCTGCTGGGGGCCAGAGGTTGTCTCCAGACTCTCCTGGCCTACGGAGAGCATGGAGCTTCTGGGCTCTGTATAGCCCTCGGAAGGCAGCCCAGGCTTCTCCGGGACTGTGCAAAAGCCTAGTCAGGATCATGACCCATTGTACACAAAGGAAGGCACAGTCCCTGCCCTCAAGAGCTTCCATCTAGCGCTGGAGCGTCCAGCCGCTGGTTTTCCCAGCCCCTCTGGAAGGACATGCCCTGATGATGCACTAGTAAAATCCTTGTATTAAACCTCTGCGGCCCGGACCCTTTTCTGGTGTCACATCCCAGCAGGTTACTTTCTCGCTCTCCCTGTCTCTGTCTCCTGGTTTCTCTCTGTGTCTCGTGGCTGCAGTCTCTGGCCAGGCTGTGGCAAGCTAGTTAACACGCTGCCTTGATTTACTGCTTCACATCTTACACACCACCAGGAAGAGCCAAGAGGGGTTTGGGTTTCCGCAGTGCATGGCGAGGCTGGTGTGCCTGCCACACATCACTCCTGCAGGGACAGCGCAGGTAGCCATAGCTTGTGGTCAATGGTAAAGGGGCTCCCACCTCTATAGTCTGAGGGTTCGTCTTAGTGTTCGATGTATCGGGGATCGATTTAGTGCATCTCATCTGGACGCGATAAACCGATCCGCTAATCGACGCCCGTACTCCATCTCGGCAGGAGATGGGGGAGCCGCGGCAGCCAACTTGCCACTGTGAGGATGGCCAGGTAAGTCAAACTAAGATACTTCGATCTCAGCTATGCTATTTGCGTAGCTGAACTTGCGTATCTTAGTTTGAAACCCCCCCACCCCCGCCTGTGTAGACCAGCCCTTTGGCTGCTTCCAGGCATCCAAGTGGGGCTGGCCGATCTTCATTACAGGCCATGTGTCTGTGGCGAGAAGGGGGAGGTGAGGCTTTGGTTCTGAGTGTGGTCTCTCCCCATTAACCCCTGCGGGATCAGCAGGCACTAGGGGATGAGCTGCAGCACAGGACTGTACAAAATGCATTTGGAAGGTGAGCTACTGGGACTGTGCTCCGAGCACTGTCACTGCGTGCATGCGACTGAGCACGTGCACACAAATGTGTGTGAACCTGGGAGTGTGTGTGTGTGCGTGTGCAGGAATTTGTCTATGCTCAGGTGCCTTGTGGGGGGTGTGTGTGTGTGTGTGGGGCTATGCAATCAAACGTGTGTATGCATGCTTCTGTGTCAATGTGCACATACTCTGGGTGTGCCTGTGTAATCTCACTTAGTGTGTGCACTTTTTAGTAGATGCCTGCAAATTTGCTCATTTTTTTTGTATTTTAGTGCACACATGTGTATGCTAGGTATGTATATCTGCGCACTAGGATCTGTGTGTGTGTATCTGGGGAAGCAAGTGTCTGCTGGGTGTGTGTATGTGCCCACTGTATGCATGTGCGTGTGCACGCACGCTTGCACGCTAGTCAAACTAATCTGATAGCATTCTTTGATAGGATAACGAGCCTTGTGGATAAGGGAGAAGCGGTGGATGTGATATACCTAGACTTTAGTAAGGCATTTGATACGGTCTCGCATGATATTCTTATAGATAAACTAGGAAAGTACAATTTAGATGGGGCTACTATAAGGTGGGTGCATAACTGGCTGGATAACCGTACTCAGAGAGTAGTTATTAATGGCTCCCAATCCTGCTGGAAAGGTATAACAAGTGGGGTTCCGCAGGGGTCTGTTTTGGGACCGGCTCTGTTCAATATCTTCATCAACGATTTAGATGTTGGCATAGAAAGTACGCTTATTAAGTTTGCGGACGATACCAAACTGGGAGGGATTGCAACTGCTTTGGAGGACAGGGTCAAAATTCAAAATGATCTGGACAAATTGGAGAAATGGTCTGAGGTAAACCAGATGAAGTTCAATAAAGATAAATGCAAAGTGCTCCACTTAGGAGGGAACAATCAGTTTCACACATACAGAATGGGAAGAGACTGTCTAGGAAGGAGTATGGCAGAAAGAGATATAGGGGTCATAGTAGACCACAAGCTTAATATGAGTCAACAGTGTGATACTGTTGCAAAAAAAGCAAACATGATTCTGGGATGCATTAACAGGTGTGTTGTAAACAAGACACAAGGAGTCCTTCTTTCGCTTTACTCTGCGCTGGTTAGGCCTCAACTGGAGTATTGTGTCCAGTTCTGGGCACTGCATTTCAAGAAAGATGTGGAGAAATGGAGAGGGTCCAGAGAAGAGCACAAGAATAATTAAAGGTCTTGCGAACATGACCTATGAAGGAAGGCTGAAGGAATTGGGTTTGTTGAGTTTGGAAAGAGAAGACTGAGAGGGACATGATAGCAGTTTTCAGGTATCTAAAAGGGTGTCATCAGGAGGAGGGAGGAAAACTTGTTCACCTTAGCCTCCAATGATAGAACAAGAAGCCAATGGGCTTAAACTGCAGCAAGGGAGATTTAGTTGGACATTAGGAAAAAGATCCTAACTGTCAGGGTAGTTAACACTGGCATAAATTGCCTAGGGAGGTTGTGGAATCTCCATCTCTGGAGATATTTAAGAGTAGGTAGTATAATGTCTATTAGGGATGGTCTAGACAGTATTTGGTCCTGCCATGAGGGCAGGGGACTGGGACTCAATGACCTCTCGAGGTCCCTTCCAGTCCTAGAGTCTATGAGCTCTGTAGCAGTATTTCTGGGCAGGGAGGGTGAATTCTTAGTGGGTCCTCAGCCACCTGTCGATTTTGTGTGGTTAGTGTTGAATGTTTGGCGTGTACGCCGGGATGGCACCTTGATGAGGAAGGTTCGTGTGCATAAGCCTGGGTAGAAGGGGTTGTGGAGAGCATCTCTCTTTGGAGAGGTGGTGCCGGTCCAACTGCTCCTTCTCCTGATCCTGGCTGCTTTTGCTGCGTTGTGCTGGGGGCACCGTGCCAAGGCCCAGGAGACAGGGGACAGCAGCCAAGTGTGACGTTATTGTGGCAGACAACAGTCTGACACATCGTGGCACCACAAGTGACCTAACATTGGTGCCCTGGGGGGCTGCTTGTTCTGAGTCTGCCGTGGTCATGCCAGCACTGTGGCTGTGTGTGTCAGCTGGTTGTGACACAGCCTTGCCTCCCTGGACGTCTCTTTTCTGATCCCCCTGACAGTCTGGTGAATGGACTAGTAAACTGCAGCTCCAGGAGCGAGATGAGAACTCCGCACAGGAAGGGCTTCTTGCCTGAAATGAGCAAGTTATGCCCCTGGGGCTTGTTTCTGACCCAAGACCTGCTGGAGCCCTGCTCCGCCTTGCTGCTCTGGGGCATGGTCTCCAAGGGACAAGGTGTTGGTGGGGCGGGTTGTGCCTGTTCCTTTCTCTGCACTCTTGTGGCTCTGACACCAACCTGCACGCAGGCACAGCTACAGCTTTTCCGCAGCACCTTCGGGCTGGCTTCATAAAAGCCAAACACCTCCCTCCTCCACCCTCAACAAGGCCCCCCCAGGAACCGGGTAGCCTGCAGGAGATTCTGGAGCAGTCCCCTCAATAGCTTAGCCCCAAGTAGGCTCTCCACCTGCCTCAAGAAGAGATGGGCTTTGTGGGTCTATTTTGTCATTTATGACATTGAACAGAACTTAGGCTCTGTTCCGGCTCTGGGCACCCAACAGCAGAGGCCAGAGCCCAAGTGCCAGCATCAGGTATCAGCCATGAATGGACTGTCTAGGTAAGTGCAATAGCCAAAGTGTCCAGCCGTAGCTCACATGTAATCTAGAACCTGCTTACCAAGGGCCCTGCTCTACAGCCATTCTGCACTCATGCTGAGCCGCACTCACAGGAGTTACTCCACTGAATTGCTACTCAGGGTGAGAATCATCAGGTCACAGATTCCAAGGCCAGACGGGACCATTGTGATCAGCTCATCTGGGCCCCTGTGTAGAACAGGCCACAGGACATCCCCCAAATCATTCCTAGAGCAGAGTTTTTAGAAAAGCATCCCTGAGAAAACTCCAAGCGTATGGACTGATCCTGTCAAAAAGTGCCACTTCCACCGGACCCAGAACAGGGCCTTTTAAAGAATCTCCTTAAAGGACCATCACGCCTAATGTCACGGTCTTTGTTCCGGAGGGGCGGGAGGTCTTGGAGAAGAGTTCCTACAGAAGTACTCCTGCGCTAGTGAAGTCAGAGATAATTATTGTAGCTGTACTATACCTCTCACTGCCCTGCGACGGTACAACTCCGGCAGACCTCAGGGTTATCCTGCTTGGGGTAGATTTACAATGCAGTCCTTTCCTGTAGCTCAATTCTGCTCTGAATGTGCCATACTAAGGCTGGCTTTGTTTGGAGGGGGAGTTGCACTTGGGGCTGACTCAAGTTGGACTGCACACACTATAAACAATCTCAGATTTACAGAACCCATATCTGTGGAGTTTCTCCAGGTCAGTGCCAGGCACCAAATCCCTGTTCCGCCCAGGGCAAGGCAGTTGACAGAAATGGGGAATGGGATCACCCACAGGCCACTGTCAGAATGCTCAGAGCATTCAAAAGCCTTGCTCAGAATGGAGACCAAGCTGGGTCACTGCTGGCAAGCACACAGCTGTGTCCTTTTCACCAGACGGAAGGAACTGGATGGTAGGCAAGGTGCATGCTCTCTCCCGATGCTGCGCCACAGGCTGACACGTGCCCCTCATTTACATCTCTCCTTGAAAGCTCCCATAGCTGAGTCAGTAACGTCCTTTCCCGTCAGCTTCCTTCCAGATCAACACTGGCTAGGTGGGTGAGCACTGGGGCTAGCATAACACAGTTTGTGCCAGTCATGGCCTGCACACTTTGCTGTCTCTCACATTGTTTCCCCCACCCTTGGTCTCTTTATTGTCCTTTTAGCTTCAAGCTCTTCAGGACAGGGCCTGCATCTTCCTGTGTGTCCACCAGCACAGGGCACTCTGTGTGTGTGTGTGCAGGGCTCGGTGTGTGCACGTGCAGTGCTGGGGATGGCTAGTCACAGCAGAAGGACTAATGAGTGGGCTGGAAGCGGAGCATGGGGCAGGCTAGATGCCAGAGAAGGAAACCGTGGAGCAGCCTATAGGTTCCATTTCTGCAGGGGTCTGAGAGCTGGGCAGCCGAAACACCGGTGGGATGAGGCAGTGAAAGAGTACGAGCCCTGCAGGAGCTGCTAGGTGACCTAACTTGCTTTTGCTCCCTCCAGTCTCCGATACTAGCAATTCAGGAAGGGCTATGGATCACAGGAGGTTCCCCTGCACAGAGCCTATTGCAGGGACTGGGCCAGAGAGCTCAGCACATGGGGTAGGGCTCTGCAAGGCCCAGTCATGTCCCTGCCACGCTGCGTATTTATGACTGGGCTGCTCCATAGCCTTGGCAAGCAGAGGAGCCCTGGCTGCATAAAATGCAGGGGTGCCAGCTCTCTCCCTGTGGGAAATGGACCTGCTTAATTGCTCTCCTCCTTGGAACGGGCTCCAGTCTCAGCTACTTGGTCTGGGGCCTGGTATTGGAAGGGAGCGCGGAAGAGAGAGGCCAGATACTGCTGTGCAAGCTGCTCTACTCCCGCGGCCCTCCATGCTGACCAGCGGGGGTTTTGCAGTGACAGCTGCCTCAAAACTCGCTGAAAGGCGGCTTCAAAGCAGGAGCTCTCTGTGAATTTGGTGTTTCTCCGACATTGTGATGCTTTCCCCATGTTCTCCCAGCCCCGTGAGCAGACTCTGCGCAGCAGGGGCATGCACATCGTGTACAAGGAGCTCACTGAAAGACAGAGGCATCTCAAAAGCCATAATAATGCTGAGTGCAGTTAGGGGACTTGTCACCAAGAGCACTTTACAGATAGAAAAAACTTATTAACTAGTGTGACTAACAACTTGCAGGTTTAATTGCTGACTGTTTGTTGTCCTGTTTATATTCTGTCTCCCTTTCCTTCCTGTTGGCTCAGGCCGTTCTTGGTTGTGAGCAGCAGTCACTCGGCTAATTATATGAGTACAATAAATAAAGGTTAATCTACGGTTAAAGCTCCAACAGCCCCGAGGATCTCTGTTGTACCGAGCCCCCCAGCAGCCGGTGCTGCGCAGGTCCCTGGCAGAGCTTCCTTTCTGCCCTACTAGCCACTGAGGCAGTGAGGCTGGATTATTCTTCTGTTATTCCCTACCTAAGTGACAGTGAGTTTTTGAAGATAAAGCTTTCCAGTGCATGAGAAGTTTGGATAATTAACGTCTCTGTCACACAGACTACTCCCTGCAAGATTGATTGACTGGTAAGGTCATAACGCAGAAGCCACCCACACGAAACAAACAGTCTAATGTTAGACTTCAGCTTAAGCTGAGAGTTGGTCAGCTGTCCACGGTCACAGTGGGGGCTTCCAGTCCATCTGTCAACAAGTGATTGATTGATGTGGACATCTTCCAATCTTATTCTGATTATCTCAGCAGCTGCCTGGTGGCCATTTTTCAGGAGCTGGCAGCGTTCAGACCTCAGTGACTGTGTTGGGACTTAACCTTTTCCTTTGTTATGGGGGGCCGGCAGCAGCACACGAGGAGATGATTGTGTTATGAGGCCCTGATTACAGAAGTGGACGTGAATACACTGAGCGAGTCCCAGAAGATAATACCTAGGAACCAGAATGTTTGTCTTTCAGACATTTCTGATATCTTGGCCTTAAATACTGGGGATCTGTAGAGGCCATTAGGAGCAGAACAGATACTCCAGTTTGTAACTTACTTCTCCATTGGTCTGTCATTGTGGGCAGTTGACTTGAATGTGTTACAGGGTGCCTGAAAGGCACCTTAGCAGGGGATAAAAATCTTGTAAAGAAATATAAGGATAGGAGTGAGTTTGGAATTCGCAGGAAGAGTCGGGATTCGGATTCAATCATTCTGGGAATGATTCTGAGGAGGAGAAAAGGCAAAGAGTTTTAGGACATCTCCATGTATAACTATGTTTCCATTTCACTAGGAGAAAGGAACTGCTTGTGCGCTCTCTGTGTGTACATATGTAGATGTCTAATGTGTATGTGTGTGTAATAATGTACACGGGGCGGCTCCAGGAACCAGCTCGCCAAGCGCGTGCTTGGGGCGGCAAGCCATGGGGGGTGCTCTGCCGGTCTCCGCGAGGGCAGCAGGCAGGTTGCCTTTGGCGGCATGCCTGCGGAGGGTCCGCTAGTCCCTCGGCTTCGGCGAAACCTCCGCAGGCTGCTGATGAATCCGTGGGACGGGGAACTCCCGCAGGCAAGCCGCCAATGGCAGCCTGCCTACCGTGCTTGGGGCGGAAAAATGCCTAGCGCCGCCCCTGAATGTCCATATACGTTCTGAGTCTCAAGGTGTGTACCCTATGTCAATCTATCAGTAACTATAGACTGGTTATTGTGGGTGTCCAGAGCACGTACAGGTATCTCCAGCTACATGAGGGCTGCCTTCTCGCGTTCCTTCTGGTCAGTGTTTTCACAAACTGCAGTTTTCTTTAAATGGTTTTTGATGAAGGTCCCAGTGCCCGGCTCTCTTGCTTTCCTGTGCAGGTTCTATTCGTGGTGTTAACATTCAGAACGGACCCAAACGAGCCTGCCCCAGGGAAACGCCGAGTGCCCTTCCTCAACCAAAGACTGAATTTGTATCTAAGGCAAGGGCATAGTTGCAGTTGATGGCAATGTCTCAATGCTATTAACTTAGCTGAGCTGACACTGGGCTATTGTGCACAAGCAGATCTAGAGATCTGTTGAGAGATCCAGTGCAGCACTGCGACCGAGGTGCACATGCACTGACGCTGACAATTAAGATACAGGTGCAGCCTGCTGGCCCTTTAAGCTGACACAGTGTAAGTAATTGCATGCAAAACTTGTGTATGGATGTTGTGGCATCAGGGGCCTGATCCAGCACCCCTTGAAGTCAGGGAGTCTTCCCCTTGACTACAATAGGCATTGGATCTGGCCTTAGACGCTACGCCTGTGCGTCTCTGACCTTGGGTTGTATTGTACTGATGCTGTCTGCTCTCCCATTGCTTCCAGATTGTGATTCATCCCAGCCTCAAGCAGTCGTGCTCCCAGACAACACCCCCAAGCAGCAGCACCCGAGCCTCGTTGCTGAACGTCTCGTCGACTCCAAGGAGCATAGCACTGTTCATGGCTGTGGGGCAACCCGCTCAGAGATACTGTATCGGGCCGGGTCATTGGCAGCTGTTCTGACCTATACATAAGTGAGAGTGGGATTCCCAGGCACTGGGTGGATATGTCAGGCTCCCAGCAAGAGGAGCAGTGGGCAGAGATCTCAGCCATTCTTTACTGAGCTGCAGAGGCACTGTGTGCATGCTGGTGGGGAGGGATGGGCCATATCTATATGGATTTGTACGGTATGAATTGGAGAGCTGTATCCATTTATGGGGCGTTAATCTGACATACAGAATTGCCAGCTAGTCTGTATGTCAGAAAGATGCTGATTTCCACGCGTGTTATCTACAGGTGGGACGTCATTTGCTGTGGGGGAAAGGGGGCAGAAGCCCCTCCAGATCTTGGTTTGCTCCCCCTCAGACATTTCATAGGGCTGTATGCCACGTCTTCCAATTTCCCCCCTTCCCCACCTCCCCTACCATCCCGACTTTGCAGGATGTAATGTAATCCATGATATTTTATGTGCTGACACCCCTGTCTCTGGGGACGATCTGAACAGCTGGCGGGAGGGGCAGGGCAGAAGCCCCGAGGACTGAGGGTCTCTGCTTATCCACAGGCCAGGCCAGGCCAGGCCAGCCTGAGCAGCAGCAGCAAAAGCTGCCCATGTGTTCTGCCCTGTTCACTCTTCTAGACTCCCCAGCATTCCCAGGCAGTTGCCAGCATTACTGGGGTCTGAGGGCTCTGAGGCGGGCCCCTGTCCATTCGGAACTGGGCTGAGATGTCCCCAGAGGCAGCCCAGTATTTCCCATTAGCACACTCTGACGGGGCTCTGTTACTGCAAGTGGAGCCCCAAGTTAGTGCTCCGCTGGGCTCGTAGAATATTAACTTCTCCGACCCAGCCTCACTCCTTACAAACTGGGCTTTACAGCTGTGGGCTCCAGTGGTTTGCTGCCCTGGAGAAATGGAAGCGCATCTAGACGGAGGGTGCAGCTGCAGAGGGCGTGATGCCCTTTCATCAGTGTCATGCTTGGCACATTACAAGGCTTGCTCATTCCAGCACCCTGTGGGTCAGGGAGGGAGGGAGCCATCTGGAAGCTCCATCAGTGACCAGCCCAGAGCCAGAGAGGGAGACTGTGAGAGCGAGAATTGGGATCAGGAGTCCTGGCTCCCTGCTCGGAGGTCAGAGCACTAGCCCACCCTCTGCAGTTCCCCTGGCTGGGGGTGTTCAGGTGACGCTCAGTCATCACAGCGTTTAACCCTGCAAGAGGCTGAGCCCCAGTCCGATGTCACTTAGGATGGCTGAGTCCCCCAGGCAGAACACCCCTGGCGCTGCCTTGGGACACCCTGCCTCTGAGAGGCCTGACGGGGCAGCCCTCCCGAGCTGGTGAGCCCTGCACCATAATCCTCTGGCAGCATCACTGGTGAGTCCCTTACAAACATCCCTCCCGCCTGCCCTTCCCCTGGGGCTTGGCCAGGCAGCCCTGCTGGCTGTGGGAATGAGAGCCCAGGAACTGGCCCTCACCCTGCAGTGGGGCAGGGAGCACAGAACCTGTGTTTGACAAGTCAGTGGGCTCCACACCCCTGAGCTCACGCTAGTGAAGGTCTGACCACATTAAACAGGCAAAGGCTGAAATTCACCTCATCACATCCGAGCGTGTCTGTGTCACCTCACCTGCTGCCCGGGCGCGTGCACACACACACACACACACACACGCGCGCGCGCGCACTGTGCCTAGGCCCTTGTGGCTGGCTCTGCCTGGTGACCCAATAGGATGTTGGTGCCCAGGGGACCGGAACCCCTGGGATGGAAAACGAAGCTGTTAAAAGCAAATGGATTATTTCTGTATGCAGAGACGTTGCATTGATTAACCCCTCTGCCCAAGAATCCCTGACTCCTGGGGCTCAGCCAGGGGCCCCCATAGCTTGCTGCACCACAGCAGTTCAGGGGTTGTGGGGCCCAGCTCTCTGCTGCCTGTCCCAGTAAGAACACTAACACGCAAAACTGCCCCAGCCCCAGAGAGCTGAGTGGACATGCCCAGGTCAATGAATCAGCCCCCGAGAGGTAGAGCATCCTCTCACGTGACAGATGGGGAACCAAAGCAGGGACCAGAGAAGTGACTTGCCCAGGGAGGATCATGCAGTGAGTCAAGGGCAGAATTGGGAGGAGAACCCTGCTGAGCTTCTGCTACCCAGCTCTGTGCTGTGACCATAGAACCCTCTCTCATCACCCGGAACAATGCCTTTGCCTCTCCCAGCGCCTGCCGGTAGGGGCACACTAGAATATGCATTGCTACTGCGTGCACTCAGTTTAGCTCGCCAGGTCCCCAGTGTGGATTCTCTGGCTGTCTGGTACCTGACTGACAGACCACAAGCGATGGTTTTGAAGCATCGGTGCAAGTTGCCTGTCTAATGGGATTGTAAAACAATGGCAGCATGCTGATCTCTGCAGTGTCGCCTGTCCTGTTGTGTTTCCTTTGCTCCATGGGCTCAACCTCCACTGCGGTGCTGGAGCCTTGCAGATATTGGGGAGATGCCTCAGAACGAAGCCCCACTGGCTGCGGTCATGTGCAACAGTGACGATGCAACATGATTTGCATAATTAAAAAACTCCTTTTGAACAATGGTGCTGTGGGCTGCACTGATTCCAGGACCTCGATCCCTTGGCTTTCCATTCACTTATTAATCTACAGCAAAGGTGGCCTACCTTTGAGGAACAAAATGCCCAAACTCAAAAGTTATTTCTTAGTGATAGACCGAAATAGCTGAACTTCTCCACTGAACAGCTATCACCTGTGGGCCAGGATGATCTAACCACCGCCGAAAAAAGGGTCTGAAGAAAATAAAACCAGCACGCACGAGGGAATGCAACCATCTCGATAGAAGAGTGGAGCAGTATTTAGATTATCGTCCTCTGCACCCCAAAGTCTTTAACCCCATATGTTTGCTGCCCTCTCAGGTGCGCCCACAGTTCTCTGGGGAGGTAGGCCGCAGCTGGTGCCCCCACCCGCATGGCAGGCTATGGTTACTAAGTGCAAACAGGAACCAGGCAGGGAGAGGACACAGATGAAGGCAATATGGTCGTTGTAGCAGCATAGGAGACTCATGCTCATGTCATGAGGAATAGCAGGGCTTTCTTATTTGCCTTTTTGGCTGATAGACACCTGCTGGGAGCAACTTGAGGGACAGAGGCTGGAGGCAGTGCAGATAGAGACAAGGAAGGAGGTTGAGCTTGGAGCCATGTGAAAGGAGGCAGAGGTGGGCATGGAGAAAGGAGAGGAGGAGCTGAGAAGAGCCAGGCTTTCCTGGGCCAAGGGAGAAGTGATTTCTTCCCAGGCAGAGATCTAGCCATGCAGGCTTCATCCTGCATGGATGATACAAAATGTTCAGGGAAGCCTTTGTGATTGGAGAAGGGAATGGAGGGCTATGGAGAGGGGGAACCTCCCAGGGGAAAGGCCCGACTGTACAGGTTTTGTCTGAATGTAGCACTTACGCCAGAATGCTCAGTGTAGACAACCAGGAAGTGAGAGAGAGAATGAGAGAGACAATGTGTGTGTGTGTGCGCATGTGTGCACACTCCCTATTGTTACCATCTAGTGCCCAGTTTTTCCACTTTCCGTAGGGCCCAGCCTGAGACTCCGAGAGTCAATGAGGACTCTTTTTATTGACCTGAGTGGGAGCTGGAGCTTGACCTCACAGCCCAACCCTGCTTCCACGGATTTCAGTGAGCGGAGCTGTGGGCTGTAGCAATGGGGACCCTGCAGTGATCGCTTGGTGACATCACACCTGTCACCTGGATTTCTCAGCCGGAAGGGCCGTTACACTCAGTCTGACCTCCCGTGGGACATGGGCCAGAGAACCTCACCCAGTGATGCTGCACCAAGCCCACTGCGATTTAATTTGATCGGTATCACTACAGCTCTGCCGCTGGCTTTGAGCAACCCCAGGCGCATATTGTAATCTCCAGCCTTGGCTTGGAGTAGCCAGTGGCACAACCTAGGGGCATGATCTCGCCATGCATTGGCCCACTCAGTGAAAGACAAACGAGAGCCTGAGCCTGCATTTTCCCCAAAGTGGCAAAAGGCTGGAAAACGGGGGGTGGAATCTCTGTGCTTTGAGCAAAGGCCTTGCCAGCCCTGTTGTCTACAGGGGCCTGAGCCAAGTGAAAGAGGCCTAAGGATTCCTTCCCAGGGTGACAGTGGGATAATAACACTGATGAAAGGCTGATTAATCCCAGTCAGAGCAGGCCGCGATAGCGATCATCTAAAATTGAGCAGATTATCACTGATTTGTCATCCTGATTGTTTCAAAGAGCAGTGCAATTAGTTGTTCTAATTTAGCATCACTTCTCACTGAGTGGCGTGACAACAGGGACGTAATCAGCAGATTGGTACATGATGGCAGCCCCTGACTGGTGCAGCTGTGCCTGTGCCATTTTGTATTCACAGGATGGTCACCAAAATGGCAGAATATTACACATTAGTGTGCAGAGGAGAAAGGATCAAATTCTGCTCAGCAGTACAACTCTTAATGGGGGGATGGGACACGGCCAATATAAGAAGTGTTCCCTGTGATTGTTAGTGGAACCTGGCATGGATGCCCCCTGACTGTTTCAGTGCTCTGACTGGAGTGTCAAAGAGAAGCTCAGTAACTGGTTATGGAGCCTGAGCCCAGACTGGAGTCAGGCAGCACAACCCAGGCTGTTTTCCACGACTGCAATTTAAACTCTAGCCCAGAGAATCAAACTGTTGCTTTCCGTCCCCATAATACCTTTCTTCTTCCATTCACTGCACTGGAGGAACTTTCCTTTCCAGATGTCAAAGATCCTACAGCTTTTAGACTGGCCACTTTTAAAGGTGACTAGTCGGGGGAGTTGGTTCAAACTGGGTGCATTCAGCTACTCATTATATTAAATCTGGGAGCAGTACATTATTCCACAGTGAGGCAATCGTTCTTAAAGCCTAGCCAATTGCAGTAGAGAATTAAATATCTTTGCCACAATATTTCTGAGATTCCCTAGACATAGACTCATAGACTCATAGACTCTAGGACTGGAAGGGACCTCGAGAGGTCATTGAGTCCAGTCCCCTGCCCTCATGGCAGGACCAAATACTGTCTAGACCATCCCTAACATAACCTATATCAGAGTCAAAATAGGTCTTGTGGACAGTGAATGGACTTATGTCCATGAACATCTGAACTCAAATTGATACAGGAGTGGAAGAAGGAAACGTACTACAAAGGGCCTGTGCTGAAATCCAAGGGTGATGCTTACACCTGCAGGGAGCTGCAAACGTGGCAGTAGGCTTCTCACCTGAGACTGTAATAGCAATAGCTCCAGGATGTTCCTGAAGCAAAAGAAGAGGCTATAGCTTGACCGAAAGACAGACATAGGCGATAAAGGGGCAATGTAAAGGCTAAACAAGTGGAACTGCCAGCTGCTGTGAAATATAGTGAATCAATCGGGATTAGGCAAGTGCTGTGGATAGAAGCACTAAAACGTTAATAATAGGGGCCTATGACCCCCTAGTCATGCGAATGAAGCGAGCTACAGGAAGTACTGGGCAATGACAATACTATTGTGGAGACGGCTGCAACCTGCTCTCACTGTGAAATCCTTAAAATACAGAACGTGATGGAGACAGAAATGATGGATCTACTCAGTGAAGGATTTGAGGCAGGAGCTAGTAAAGTGCCAGAAGCAAAGAACCCCCCTCCTTCCTCTCCTGATGCCACAGCTCTGTGCCCTGGGAGCCATCAACCCTGAGTCAGACAGCGGAGAACGGACCAGTGCAGCTTTAAAGGAAATGCTGAAGAGTGCAGCTATTTAAAAAAAAAAATCACAAAAGATTTGTTATAAAAAAATTAGGATTTTTGA